>NC_141355.1:22986702-24364202 GCF_057382095.1 Aulonocara sp. 'chitande type north' Nkhata Bay | reverse complement strand
ATAATATAAATTTTCACTGTTATGCTGATGACACCCAGCTCTACCTTTCTTCTAAACCCAATTCATCCCTCCCACCTACCTCCCTCTCAAACTGTCTTATTGAGATTAGATCCTGGTTCTCCTCCAGTTTTCTCAAACTTAACAGTAACTGAAGTTTTACTTGTTGGTACACCATCTATCTTAACCAAATCCCACAGTTTTTCCATTAACATTGAAAATTCTCCTACCCTTCCCTCCCCTCAGGTTAAGAGTTTGGGTGTCATACTTGATAATACTCTTTCATTCCAGTCTCACATTAATTACATAACCCGGTCTGCTTACTTCCATTTACGTAATATTAACCGACTCCTTCCCTTCCTTACTCCCCATGCTGCTGCCATCCTTGTCCATAGTCTTATTACGTCCTGTACTGATTACTGTAATTCCCTCCTATTTGGTCTCCCTAAAAGGTCCCTTCATAAACTCCAACTTCTTCAAAATTCTGCAGCTCGGGTCATAACTTGCACTCTGTTAAGAGCTCATATTACCCCAGTTCTTCAGCAGCTTCACTGGTTGCCCGTAGAAGCCAGGATAAATTTTAAAATCTTACTTCGTACATACAAGTGTATCCATAAATCTGCTCCTTCATATTTGTGTGACCTGCTCCATATCACCACTGTTTCCCGCCTTCTCAGATCATCATCTGCTATTCATCTTACTGTTCTGTCCTCACACGTTATCACTATGGGGAACAGAGCTTTCAGTCGCTCTGCTCCTCGGCTCTGGAACTCTCTTCCTCCTGCACCAAGAAATATTGACTCCCTTTCCGTTTTTAAGACACAGCTTGTAATTTTAACTTATTTTATGTATTTTATGACTACTGTTCCTTTTATTATTTTTGTTTTTTGTAAGGTGACCTTGGGTTTCTGAAAGGCGCCCTCAAATAAAATGCATTATTATTATTATTATTATTATTATTATTATTATTATTATTATTATTATTATTACTATGGAAGAAAAACTCACAAAGAAGAGGAAATTGTAGTGCATTAGAGTAAACGCTGCAGTGTCATTGACTACTACAAACTCTGGGGATTAGGTTTTAATTAAATTATGTAAATAATTTATCTATTTTTTTTTATTTCCTAACAATGTACAAGACATTAGTTGGAACAATAATTGTCAGTATATGTTATTGTTAATACATTTTGATGGGATAATTCTGGGCTTTTCTCATATCATTATTATTATTATTATTATTATTATTATTATTATTATTATTATTATTATTATTAAGTTTTTAAGTTTATTTTTCTTTTTATTTCTTGAGCAGTAGTTTTGATTATAAGTTGATTCATAGTTTTATTATTTTGTTTTGATTTTTTCACTTTTCTGTTTTAGTATTATAATTATTGGTTATGCAGTCTCTGAGTTTGACTCTCTGATTCTTTGTGTTGTAGTTTACTGTAGCATCCAGTGTGTTTTTCTGTGTTTAGCTGAGTGCTAGCGTCTCATCTCTGTCTAGTTATTTACTTCCTGTTTTATTTTTTTAGTTGTTTGTCTCTTGTGCTTTTGCTATAGTTTAATTTCCTTGTGTCTTGTTACCCTCATATTTCCCATCTCTCTGATTGCCTCCTGTGTGTATTTAAAGCCTCAGTTTGTGTATGGTTTGCTCTCAGTCTATGTTCCTGTGGTGTTTTCGTCTGTTCTTTAGGACTTTGTTATCTTGTCCTCTGGATTCTCAACAGTTCACTTTTTGTTTATTCCATCACAGTTTTAGATTTTCTTTCTGTCTTTCGTTTTTTGAGCAGGGAGACAAACTAATAAGTAGCTAGTAATGTTGTAAATGTTTATTTACAACCTCAACCTGTGTTGATGGAGAACCAGGATCTAATCTCAAATTGATGAAAAATGTCATGGGATTAAAATTAAGTGAAAAGTATTACAATCATTATATTTCATGCAGAACCTGAGACAGTTTTACACACAATAGTTATTTCCTATTGTTCACTTCTAGAGACCATTTTTGGTTCTTTTTCATAAGATAAGATAAGATAAGATAAGATAACCTTTATTAGTCCCACACGTGGGACTAATGGGCTGGTATGTGTCTTTGTTTGTAGTTATTAAGAATGAATTCAATTGATTTTGTGAGCATCTCCAGCAGCACCCTGTCTATTCTGAATACGAGTTACTACCATCAGGACGCAGGCTACCACCTTTGCAAATTTCTGATTGCTCTGACATCTTTTGTACCTACTTTTATAACTAATTTAACCAAATCTAGCTTATATGTTGTGATGCTTCGAGCCTTGTTAATACATATAATGTCTGTAAATGTGATGTAAGATTTTTTGTGGTTGTATTTAACTGAAAGTTGCCGCATGCACAAAAATTAGTTTTTGAAAAGATAATAGACGTTACTGATAATAATATAAAAAGTCCAGCATGTGTGTAGTGGTTTTAAAATAAGCTATGCAATTAAACTAGATAATAATTAATGCAACATAAATATTTATGTTAATTTGATGAGCGCATATTAATTAATTTCACACAATTTCTACATTATATCTCACAGCGAAGTTATAAAACGGTGTGAAAAGACTGTACTAATTCTGGAGATGTCGCAATTAAGCAGAAACAATGAACCCAGTCTTTGACCTCATTCTGATGACTTAGGTAAATGATGGTTAACCAGACTTAATGGGGGAGCGTACTTAAGAGGCAAGTCTGAAAGAGTGCAGACAAATGATTGACAGGCCTACAATACGGCTGGCCTTTCTCTACATCCTGTCCTCTACTACCAAGCCATTACTAACATTTAAATAGAGCTGGATGTACTTGAGAAGCAGGACTTAAAAAAAAAAAAGAAGAAGCAAGGGAACCATATAAAGAGCTGAATGAATGATTTTGCTGTGACAAGAAAGAGAATTGTTCTCTCCCCCCACTTGTCCTCAGAAACGAGTCGGTCTGACAAGCTGGCCATTAGGAAGGTAATTTAACAAGCTGAGTAGAGTGCTTTTGCGGCTCCCTTACACCTCTTGAACATCATCAAGCCTTTTTCTGTACCCCCAGATAATATTAAGAAAATACACATCCTGGAAAAGACTACAGATGATGACAAATGACAGCCAATGTATCAAGCATATGTCCTGCTCAGATCAACACAGATCTTTGAAATCAGTGACTCTCACGCCAGTGAGTCAGTCAGTTGTCAGCCAGCTGTTGAGGGCTTGTGCACTGCCACTGAGTTAGTGTTATGGTTTATTCATGAAGGAGATTACTGCACTTGATCTTGATGTGATTTGGTTGCATTTTCAGGTGAAAACAGTGGAGTCATGCATGTTATCGGGATGTTAATTTATAGGTACGAACACCTGTTTGTGCATGCCTTTATGTGTGTGCGTGCGTGTGTTTATTGGCTGACTTAATGGCTTTAATTCATGAGGCAGAGTACGAAATGAAAGGTCACCATCAGGAAACCACGGGGACGAGAAGGAAATAAGAGGAAATGAAGTCCATCACAGGAGAATTACATGGTATGGAGATTGCATAGAGACAGACAGAAAGAAAATACAGACAAAAAACAGGAAGTGGTTAATGTAGCTCTCATCTTAGAGGATATTTTTGTATATTTTGTGGATGTTTTCAGACAAGGCTGGAAGAGAATTAGAGCTCAACATGAAAGACCTTTTGTGAGTGTGAATCCAAAACACACACAGACCCACACACACACAGACACACATTACTCTGATTTACATTAATTTTCTAGACACTAACTGTACCCGTAAATCAAGATGTTATGCCTTAAATTTATACAATGATGACTTACATCTTCTCCCAAACAGAGTGGCGTGCCCATGCAATCTGACTGTGTAATACAAGCACACAAACATTTTAGTTCAAATTACAAAGTCTTCAAAACCACATACCTCCAAAGAGTATCCATAGGTAAAAAGGTAGCCTTTATATGTGCCTGTGTAGATGCTCACTGACATGCCTCAGTCTCAAGCTGTCACAAATTTAGTTAAAACCTCTCAGCAGTCCACTGTCAAGCACTGAATACCATTTAGTGCTGTTTTATACAGTGGAGCATCAATCTTGTCAATAGATATTTTTAAAGTTTTGTTTTTTAAAACTAACCATGTGCTTTAACCCAAACCAAAGCAAAAACAGCTAAAGCAAACAAAGCTCCCACTTGGGATTGAAACTGTAGTTTTCAGTGTTGTGATTCACAAGAACTTGAACATGACATTCATTTGATGTTAATGCAGCCAAACGGGAAAGAAGAAAACTCAAAGACATGTCTGTTTTTTAAAACCTTTACAGGGAAATGAATATGTTTTCTGCTGCTGATAACATAACTGCTAAAATCTTTTATGTGAGCCTGGTTTTGCTATCTATTAGCCTTAGACATAAATGACTAACCCTTCCTTATCCAAACCCTGGCCTAAAACTAATAATATTCTGAATCACTGCCAAGGCATATTAAAGCTGCTGGGTTTTTACTTAAATTTACATTAATTTTCATTTCAAAACAACAAACCACAGGAGTGAGAGTGAGGAGATGTTGTTGTGGTTAGCTGCAACTGCAACCCACCACCCAGCCTTTACTTTATATTATTGACGTGTTATTTTGTGCTTTTATATTCTCTTCATCCTCCATCATCTCTTTATCCAGCTTGTTCTTTCCCTTTCTTCTTTTTCTTCTTTCTGCTCCTTTTTCTTTCTTGCCATTACATTCCCCTCTAAGACTATTAAAACTGGTGCTGTGTGTATTCTGGGCAATTTTCAGTGACAGGGAATAATTTAGCAACAGCTTATTATGTTTTTGGACCACACTGCAGCACAATTTAAAGCTTGCTTTAGGCAACACTGCATTCCTTTTTCTTTCCAAAAAGTAGCCTTTTGTATTGCAACTATAATACAAAAGTTTCAATAATAAAATAGAGACTTTGTACTGTAACTCCAACAAAATTGTTATAAACGATCGAATATTCTGAAAAAAAATTGCACCTTGCCATTATTATCTATTCAAGGAGTGACTGATTCATATTCATACATTCTGATGTTATCAAACAAAAATATCATATTTTCAGTGCGTTTTTTCCCCCTGCTTCTTTCTGTAATCTTGTTTATTGGCCTCATATTGATTTAATGTTTCCTAGGAAAGTCTGGAAAAGTGAATTAAAAACTCTGATTAAGCTGCAATTGTTGACCTATTAAGTGTTGCAAAAATTGCAAAGCCAAAACCTCTAAAGTTGATTATACTGGGTTTTTTTTTGTTCTTATTATTTCTTAGTTATTGCTGTGATCTCAGTGGAACAGCACCACAACTCTACAGGAATGAGAATGTTGCTCTGACATGCTGACATGCAGCTTTTTTCTGTGTGATGTATGCATTTTAAAAAATGAGGCCGTTGCTATAGATAAAGCAGAACTTTTTAAATAGGAAAGAAACAGAAGGAACCTCAGCAGCCGAAGGATCCGTTTTCCAGGACAGACAGACAGAATGCCTACATTACAGGTATATATATTGATAGTTTGTGTGTTGTTTTAAACATGAGACTTCCTCCCACTGCTAAACAGCTATGGGAGTAAATCTCCTTCAAATAAAATCTAAAACATCTACAGTGTTCAACTTTGCTGATTCCTTAAAATTTTATCTAATGCCCATCGTCAAGTAAAGAACTCAATTTGTGCAATAATTTAGTCTCACGCCTTTGTTTACTGCAGTGGGAGAAAATAATTATTTGATCCTCCCCTGCTGAATTTGTAAGTTTGCTCACTGATAATGAAACAAGCAGTATCTGATTTTTATGGCAGTTTCATTTTATTGGAGAGAGACAGAATATCAACAAAAACACAGCATTAAAGTTTTACATTGGTAAATGGACTGATTCTTATATAGTGCTTTTCTACTCTCCCAGAGTACCCAAAGCGCTGTATACCACATGCCTCATTCACACCCACTCATACAAGCACTTCTAAACTCAAGTGCAAACTAACCAACATTCACACACGAAAGTGGAAAATCGAGGTCTTTGGCATCAACTGGACCTGCCGTGTTTGGAGGAAGAGAAATGCTGAGTATGACCCAAAGAACACCATCCTGGCAGTCAAGCACAGATGGGGAAACACATTGCATTTAAAGGTTGTTTTCTGTTAAGGGTACAGGTCAACTCCATCACGTTTAGGTCATGCACTGTAAAATCTTGGACAAAACCTTCTTCTCTCAGCGAGAACACTGAATGATAATAACCCAGAACATATCCACAAGGTAACAAATAACTAACACATCACAGATCACAGTCCTGTACAAAATCTGTGGAAGGAGCAAAGGCTTTGAGTTGCCAAGTAGCAAGTGGAGTTTCTGTAAAGAGGAGTGGGCCAAAACCCTCCTGAGATGTGTGCAAACCTGGTGACCAACTACGGGTTTGCCCACCTAACACTCAGTCTTGTTTTCCTTTAGGATTAAGTACTTATTTCACTCTGTGGCATGCAAATCATTTCATAACTTTAACCTTATGTCTGTTTTCTAGCTTTTTGATTGATATTTTGTCTCTGTCCATTAAAATTTTTTTTTGTGCATTTCTTTGTAATAAATAATTATTTCCCCGACTCTATGCTCAGTGTTACAGCCTCAAGCAGTTTTCCGTGCAATGCCACCTTTTCTCACAGTAAAATACTGAAACATACAGTCGTTGTTATTTTCAGTGTTTTAATTCGAAATGTTTCCTTTTATTTAAATGATTTAAAAACCTTCTTCTACTTTGCTGTCGCATGACTGCAGGCTCATGCTTCAGCACCTGTAAGGTACCACTGATCAGCGTCCCCTGTTGGGATTTTTTTAGTATGTGTTTCTATGGTGAGTCACAACTTTCATGGTGAGTTGTTACCACGAAAGAGCGATGAATGACAGATTGAAAGAAGCAGGGACTACCTACGCTTGGAGATCATGGAGGATGTCGCTGATGGCTGTGTCAGTCACCTTGTTGTTCAAGGTCTGTCTTTAATTGTAGTAATTTCTATTAGTAGTCAACAGTTGCCATAGCTACATCACGACTTTACACAAGAAAAAATAATCTGCGTAGCTCACTAACCTTTTAACTAATGCATATTCCTTTCAGTTTATTCCTTCTAGTTTCTGCTTAAGTTTTAACAAACTTGCATGTTGTTGTATATATAATGTTTGTGTTCAGCTAGACTGCATGTGGAAGTTACTCTCACTCACACACACATCTGCACTAAACTACTGCAAGTAGGGACCAGCAGGTTTATGTTGCTGCTCAGGGAAAAATTATTCCAACAGTGAAAAATAGTAATTAATTTATGCACATTCACACACATTAGAGACAAGTCTTGGATTTGGACGGGGACATTTTCAAGTCTTATTAATGGAGCTGATCGGAAATGACCCAGCTGGCCGCTATGTATTGCTCACCCATTATCATGCATTATCACACTCTTGCAAATGTCTTGCCCCATCATCATGTTAGTTTTTCTATTGACTGCAGTGCTGCCTAAAATTTAAATCTACCATCTAATGGATCATTTATTTTACCATTAGTAGTAGTCATTAGGTATTATTTTCTGCTTGTGTTTTTCAGCATTTTAACACAGGCCGCAGGTAAATATTTATTTTTGGGGGGTGGTTGATAAGGGATTTTCTCCAGATTTTGAGGACGTGTTCATTCTTAGTTTGCCCAAGTTGGAACAAAAGTGAAACGGCTTCAAAACTCTATAACTTACAGCTGGCTATTCAAAAAAGATGTAACTATGTAGTCCCCATATTTATTTGTAGTCTTTTATATTCCTACAGCCTTCCATCCTGCTTCCATCTATTCAATTCAATCATCTGTTAAGAAAACTCAGATGCCTCTCACTCTGAAATCTGATTTGATGAGCCTAGAGGCAGTGTCGAGGAGAATGGGGGGGGCAAGAAGTTTGAAGGAACTATAATAAGGATGGAAAGAGGAAGTAGAAAAAGCTGAGAAGACATTGAGGGAGAGGTGTTTGGTGTAGATGAATAGGGAGTGAGGGCTCGTGACAAAGCAACAGGAAGGCAAAGAGGAGAATGGGTTTGAATTGCATGTGTTTATGGAGAAAGCATCTGAGTGAATTCATGTAAATGCATCTAGCAGATGATGACACTGTTGTCGGTTTCTCTTCATTTAATTAGCAGTTTCATCAGCTTGTGGAGAATTTAACGCTGTTAGATAGATGCATATTTAAATTGGAGTAAGCTGTCTAGCACTTGGTTTTTGAAGCAGGACTGATTTGTCATGATTTTTTATTAAATGTAGACTCCCAGGACAAAATCCAGCTTTAGATCTGGAGACACACTGAGATACTTCTGGCTTTCAGTGTCAACTCAGGACATTTTTAGGCAGGGTGTCCACATTTATATTACAGGGAGTACAGAATTATTAGGCAAATGAGTATTTTGTCCACATCATCCTCTTCATGCATGTTGTCTTACTCCAAGCTGTATAGGCTTGAAAGCCTACTACCAATTAAGCATATTAGGTGATGTACATCTCTGTAATGAGAAGGGGTGTGGTCTAATGACATCAACACCCTATATCAGGTGTGCATAATTATTAGGCAACGTCCTTTCCTTTGGTAAAATGGGTCAAAAGAAGGACTTGACAGGCTCAGAAAAGTCAAAAATAGTGAGATATCTTGCAGAGGGATGCAGCAGTCTCAAAATTGCAAAGCTTCTGAAGCGTGATCATCGAACAATCAAGCGTTTCATTCAAAATAGTCAACAGGGTCGCAAGAAGCGTGTGGAAAAACCAAGGCGCAAAATAACTGCCCATGAACTGAGAAAAGTCAAGCGTGCAGCTGCCAAGATGCCACTTGCCACCAGTTTGGCCATATTTCAGAGCTGCAACATCACTGGAGTGCCCAAAAGCACAAGGTGTGCAATACTCAGAGACATGGCCAAGGTAAGAAAGGCTGAAAGACGACCACCACTGAACAAGACACACAAGCTGAAACGTCAAGACTGGGCCAAGAAATATCTCAAGACTGGTTTTTCTAAGGTTTTATGGACTGATGAAATGAGAGTGAGTCTTGATGGGCCAGATGGATGGGCCCGTGGCTGGATTGGTAAAGGGCAGAGAGCTCCAGTCCGACTCAGACGCCAGCAAGGTGGAGGTGGAGTACTGGTTTGGGCTGGTATCATCAAAGATGAGCTTGTGGGGCCTTTTCGGGTTGAGGATGGAGTCAAGCTCAACTCCCAGTCCTACTGCCAGTTTCTGGAAGACACCTTCTTCAAGCAGTGGTACAGGAAGAAGTCTGCATCCTTCAAGAAAAACATGATTTTCATGCAGGATTTTCAGCTCCATCACACGCGTCCAAGTACTCCACAGCGTGGCTGGCAAGAAAGGGTATAAAAGAAAAAAAACTAATGACATGGCCACCTTGTTCACCTGATCTGAACCCCATTGAGAACCTGTGGTCCATCATCAAATGTGAGATTTACAAGGAGGGAAAACAGTACACCTCTCTGAACAGTGTCTGGGAGGCTGTGGTTGCTGCTGCACGCAATGTTGATGGTGAACAGATCAAAACACTGACAGAATCCATGGATGGCAGGCTTTTGAGTGTCCTTGCAAAGAAAGGTGGCTATATTGGTCACTGATTTGTTTTTGTTTTGTTTTTGAATGTCAGAAATGTATATTTGTGAATGTGGAGATGTTATATTGGTTTCACTGGTAAAAATAAATAATTGAAATGGGTATATATTTGTTTTTTGTTAAGTTGCCTAATAATTATGCACAGTAATAGTCACCTGCACACACAGATATCCCCCTAAAATAGCTAAAACTAAAAACAAACTAAAAACTACTTCCAAAAACATTCAGCTTTGATATTAATGAGTTTTTTGGGTTCATTGAGAACATGGTTGTTGTTCAATAATAAAATAATTCCTCAAAAATACAACTTGCCTAATAATTCTGCACTCCCTGTATAAGAAGTCCATGTTCTGACCATGTGATTAACTTATCTTTCTACTTTCACAAGCATTTTTTCCCAGTTAATTTCAGTTAATTCAGTTAATTTTGCTTTAAAATAAAATTCAAATTCAAATTTTATTTGTCACGTACACAGTCATACACAGTACGATATGTAGTGAAATGCTTGGACAACTGCTCGTGACCTAAAGAAAACAAAAAAGGAAAAGGCTATGAATAAGATAGGAAATAAATATGAAAAATCAAAAAGGGTAAATTTAACTAGGAAGGAATAAAATATAAATTAAGGTTAAAAATGAAATAACTGTACAACACAAATTAGAATGAAGGGTAAATTTAACTGGGAGAATAAGATAAAATATATAAATTAAAGTTGAAAATAAAATAACTGTACAACAAAATACACAATATAGAACTATATAAGAATGTATGAAGAAATATAAATAAATATATACACAATAACAGCAGCGTGATTTAAGTAATGAAGTGAAACAATGTCCAGAATGTCCAGTGTGTGTAAGAACTGTATGTGTGGGTCAGTACTGTGTGGTGGTGTGATTGAGAGACCGTATCGCCTGCGGGAAGAAGCTCCTCCTCAGTCTCTCTGTGTTGGTCTTCAGGGAGCGGAATCGCTTTCCTGACCTCAGCAGAGAGAACAGTCTGTTGTTGGGATGGCTGAGGTCCTTCACGATCTTCCTGGCCTTGGTCCGGCACCGCCTGCTGTAGATTGAGTGCAGGTCAGGGAGCTCGGAGCGGATGGTGCGCTCAGCTGACCGCACAACCCTCTGTAGAGCTCGTCTGTCCTGCATGGTGCTGTTCCCGAACCAGGTTAAGATGTTTCCCATCAGGATGCTCTCTATGGTGCAGGAGTAAAAGTTCCTGAGCACCTTGGAGGGCAGTTGGAAGTCTCTCAAGCGTCTGAGGTGGTAGAGACGCTGTCGGGCCTTTTTCACCACGGTGTTGATGTGACAGGACCATGACAGGTCCTGCGTGATGTGAACTCCGAGGTATTTGAAGCTGTCCACTCTCTCCACTGGGCACTCGTTGATGACAGGGGTCTGGTAGTTTAGCTTATGCATTTATTCTGTAGGTTTATATTTACAGTCAGATTATTTAAGCACAGAATTCTTTATTTCGATGCGCGTGGCTTTTGTGGTCCTCCATACTTGTGGCCCTCCACAGTCAACAACATCTAGGAATGCAACAGTTTACACCGTAATGTTGTTATTTGTGCTATTTTCTAATGAATACCTTTAATAACTAGTTAAAATGTATCTATAAATATCACAGTGTGCAGATTTTATATCCTAATACACACACACACCTATACACACACACAGACACACACCTCAGCAGGCTGTAATTTACTGATATCAGTCAGGCTGTTTCATTTAATTGAGCTTATCTTATTCTCTGAGCTTTGCTTTTTGTTTTTGTTGCCGTGCTACATCTTGTCTAAAGCTAATCTTGTTTTTAAAGTCTTTTTTTGGTTGTTTCTTATTTAGTTTGTTTTTCCTGTTCTGTCTTTTTCAATACTTTTTCAAAGGTTGCTGAAAAACACAAGATGTTTTTCCTGAAATATACATAGACAATAGTTTCAGAGAAACTATCTGGGAAAAAACAGGTTATTTCACTGCTGTTAATGATCAGGGCTGCAAATGATTACTCCTCTGAAACGATAGAAAGTGCTTGATTTAATGCATTTCCACCTATAGAAAAATAAAAGCAGCAATTACGCATTTATTCTTTCTTTTTCTTTTCAACAAGCTACTGATTGTCCTGATTTTCTTTGTTGTTATCGCAGCTGAAATTCCTCTTGTTCTGATTTTCTTTTGTTCTTTATCTTAAGTAACCACCATAGTTTTCATGCATTCGACTTCCACCAATCAGACGCAGAATTCAGTCCAATAACAGATACGGAAGAATAACATTGATCATTTTGTTACAATGAAATATTCTGGTGAAAAATATTCGGACACCTACCTGAACATACACTTGAAAGACATGCATTAGAATTGCAGAGAGACCTATAAATGTCACTTTTCATTGAAACTCCATAGATCGAGCATCTGTGAAGTTCTTATAGATATCCTGCAAATCTCAGAAATTGCCTGCCAGGACCTCAGCCAGTCAGGGCAGCACTTACACAGTATTTGGCTTTAACTGGTTGATTGGTGAGTGGTATATTTTTTATATTTTACTGACATTTATATATTATATGGAATTTGATGTCTTCCTTTATATCTTGTTACCAATTTAAAATTCTCCAATTTTTCAAACTAGCGTTCTAGGTCGTGGAATTATTTTTGTTTCCAATTTTTCCATCTAAGTTTCCACATGCATCATTACCTGCCCATTCAGACTGCGCTGAGTGCAGCTCATAGTTAGGATTTCCAGGTAGAGACAATGACCCGTGTTTGGGCCCTTGAAGCAGGCTCAATACTCCGTTTAGCTTACAGTGAAGATCCCCTTCGTCGCAAGAAGGTCCTAATGCATCCTCAAGAGCCCTCTATGTGCTCTGCTGCTCTGGTCACCATGGAGATTTGTGTATTTCAGCAAACGATAGGGTTAAATAAGTACGTGTTCAGTGAAGCACGAGTAGCAGCAACAACATGTAAACACTTGTTGCATGCCCGGAACAACGGGCAGCATTGAATGGAGGGACTCGATGCGATGCTTTGATATGCTTTTAGAACTCACGTCTGTCTCCCCCCACCATGGAGCCATCTTTAGCTGTTTGTGGAGGGACCCTAAATGGGATCCAAATTGATGGAAAGATGGGCAGAAGAGATGCTGGAGGGAAGGCACAAATGTAAAGCCTGAATAGAATCAAAGAATTAAACAGCACATGATATTCTTTGGGCCTCTGAGCCCATTAGGAGAATGCCGTTCTCTCCAAATTAGAGTAATTAGTTATTAGAGTAATGAGGAGTTTGGTACCCAGCTAGCTACATGAAAAACAGGCAGGAGAAAGGAGGGAGTGTAGGATTAAGACAGAAAACACATGATTTTTTTGGGGGAAGGGGAGAAAGTGAGAGAGGGCAAAAATCACCACATTTCAATCACAAGTATCTAATTGGCCCTATAGGTTCACTGATGAGTTTGTGTGCAGAATACATTTGAAACACTCAGGTTTTCAAAGGCACCGGGGGGCACAGAGAGCTGGGAGAGCTGGGAGAGCTGGGAGAGAGGCTCCAGCAATAAGAGAAAGAAGGAAGCAAGAAATTGGAAGGAAGACAGAGACAGAAAGAGAGGGCGAGAGAGAGAGAAATGTGAATCACATGCTGCTGCTCTGATCCCAGCATGTGTCCATCCCTGTCCTAGCCAGACCACCCGCCTGGCCTACAGGGAGTGTGCGCGCGAGAAAGAGACTGACAGAAAATGAGCGCGTGCATTGGTCAACAAGCACACGCACACGCGTTGATGTGTTTACGCTTCCGTGCAATTGTGCGTCTGTGTGAGCTCTCCCAGCAGGAGCGAAAGCACATGGAATGAAGGGCACATGCGGCTAAACACGAGTTTAGTCATAAAACAGTCGCTCGTCGGAGAGAGGTTTTTCCCAGAACCTGCCTCAAACAGCCTATGTGTTGTTGAAGGGGAGACAAAAAGAGAGACAGACATCATTTCTGAGAACAAATGGAAATGGGAAACAATGTTTGCTGCTGAATCCGGCTTGATGTGAACGGTTTAATGGGCACCATTTTCACTCCGCTTCCAAGCTTGAAAAGTTCCCCTCCAAAGTTTTTGCTGATACACAGAAAAACTAAAGTTTCATGGGGCCACGCTGAGATAGTGTTTCACAGACTCTACTTTTTGTCAGAAAAACATGTAAGTTTGCAAAAAGACAGATTGCACTTCTGTCAACTCCTGAACTGTCAAACACATTTGTGTTCTTTGTGCAAGCCCGGTGTGACAAAAGATGACCACTGTGAAAGAATTAGGATGATATCTTTCGTGGTCGCTCCACACTGCTCCCACAAAGTCAAATAAGCTGAAGGTTGTCTATTGTAAGTACTTCACAACCCAGAATACCCTGGGACAAAATTCTGATAGTGTGACTGTTGTGACCTTGAGCTTGTCCACCTATATTAGACCCAACCGTCAGTCCTGGTCTAGAAATAGTCCCCTGTAACTCCTCTCTCTAAAAAGGGGACTGTGATGTCATAGTGTTAATAAAGATACAAATAAGTAACAGTTTTTAAAATGTATTTCTTGCCTTATTAATTACTAAAAAAGTGGGATACTACTTACTGCACTTACACATATACTATCTACATGTATCGCAAATAATAATACCCCATTTAAAATGATATGATGCTGGAGATTTCCCATAACAAAGAAAATAAACCAAAACACCTCTACGCTTGTTTGGATATAAATGATGCTCGGGCCATACTAACACGATTACTGCTGTTGTGTGTAATATTCTAACGAGAAACATGCTTCTCCACTTTCTACTATAATTAATGCACCAGATCAACTGCTTGTCTGCACACGTTTGTCAGGGATTCTCCTGTTTAATTTCTCACTCTGTGCCAAGACACATCCGTGTAATTATGTGTCAATGAGCAATTAAG
Source organism: Aulonocara sp. 'chitande type north' Nkhata Bay (assembly GCF_057382095.1). NCBI lineage: Eukaryota > Metazoa > Chordata > Actinopteri > Cichliformes > Cichlidae > Aulonocara > Aulonocara sp. 'chitande type north' Nkhata Bay. The sequence goes on along the minus strand of NC_141355.1, from coordinate 24,349,663 downwards.
CATCAATTAAGGTTTATTAGGCTGAGAGCATATCACCAGGAACAGTGATTAGTATCTATCTATCTATCTATCTATGTATCTATCTATCTATCTATCCATCTATCCATCTATCCATCCATCCATCCATCCATCCATCCATCCATCCATCCATGCTTTCACTATTTCTCTCTTTTCCTATTTTGCTTTTAAATGCCTCTGTGAATCATGCCAAACTTTATTTTCTGTTTTCTGCCGACCCTGAGTCCAACTCCACGCGCTTCTGTCATCCCAGCAGCCTTCCTCAGTCTGTTCCTCTTCCTTTGTATGCTTTTTTAGAGTACTGGCTGATGCAGCTTCATCTCCATTATTCGGTGCATCTCTGGTCCCTTTCACTTCCCTCTTCTTCTTGAGTGGTGCTACATGACAATCTACCAACCTTAGTCTCCTAAATACTCGGCCTTTTCATCTATCCATCTTTATCTTTCCATTAATCCTTGAATGTCCTCTCTGCTGCTGCAGGAAATTTCTTTTCTTTTCTTTTTTTTTTGAGATTGGACGTACCTCGTACTTACAGAAATGTTCTCGGTAGAATTTGCTTTCCCTTCTCTTTTGGTTTTTGAAATTGACCAGCTGTTACTTCCCACAAGGTCAAGGTCAAGGTCAAGGTAACTTTATTTATACCCAAAGACAAGGTAAATTTGCTTTACAGAAAAATGACAGCATTTGGCATCCCTTTAAAACAAAAACCAAAAAAAAAAAAACCCCCACACACATACCTAGTAAATATATAAAGCTCACTGTGGCACATATATAGTAATTTTAGTATTTCGAATCAAAAACAGTTCTTATTTAATTCAGTGACAGCAACGGGGACAAAGCTATTTTTATAACGCTTTGTCCTGCATCTCGGAAATAGAAACCTCCGTCCTGAGGGAAGAAGCTGAAATTCACCCCTTAGAGGATGGGAACCATTTTTAAGGATTGATAAAGCCATCCTCTGTACCTGCTTAGAGTACAGGGAGGCTAAACAAGACTGTGGCTCACCTATCAGACGACTGGACCATCTCACTATCTGATTTAGAGAATTTTTCTCTGTGACAGAGGTCTGGCCAAACCAAACAAAAGGATAAAACAGACTCAATAAAAGAACGATAAAACAAAGTTAAAATTTTTTGGTCAATGTGGAAATGAACAAGTTTCCTAAGACAATAAAGGTGCTGGTGACCCTTTTTACAAACTGATTTGCAATTTTGATCAAAGTTCAGTTTTTCATTTATTATGGTCCCAAGATATTTATATGATTGTACTTGCTCTATTTTCTGACCTTTAATTAAAGTGACTCCGTGCCCATTTTGTTGTTTCCTAAAATCAACAACCATATCTTTTGTTTTAGATATGTTCAGCTGGAGATAAGACTCCTCACACCACTGAACAAAGTCATCAATGACTGGACCGTGGTTAATTTCACCCTCTTTCAGTAAGCTGACAATAACAGAGTCATCTGTATATTTAATAATGACCCTGTTTTCATGTCTGCCCTGACACATATTTGTATAGAGAGTGAATAATAAGGGCGATAGGACGCACCCTTGAGGAGAACCTGTGGAGGAGAACACTGGGTCAGACAGAACCCCATTTATTCTCACTCTTTGTGACCTGTCAGTTAAAAAAATCTAAAATCCAGCCCACCAGGTTTTTCCTGATTTCAAACTGTTCTAAAAGTCTTTTAATTAATATGGGGCTGTATTGTATTAAAAGCCGAAGAAAAATCAATGAAAAGAAGTCTTGCAAAAGTCCCTTTACTCTCTACATGTTTAAGAATTAGATTTAGTAAAGTCAAAAGTGCGTCCTCCACTCCTCTGTTGGGCCTATATGCAAACTGCATTGGATCCAGCTGATGTTCAGTCTCTTTCATAATCACATTTTTTCAAAGACTTTCATTACAACTGAAGTGAGGGCAACAGGCCTGAAGTCGTTTAGAATTTTTGGACGACTAGATTTAGGGACAGGAACCACGACTGCTTCTTTCCAAAGAGAGGGCACATGTTGTGTTTGCAAGGATTGATTAAAAATAACCTGAAATATAGGACTGAGTTCATCAGCACAAGATTTAATTAGGCGGCCACTAATATTATCAGGACCCTGGCTCTTGTTCACATTAACTGTATGAAAGGCCTTTTTAACATCGCTGAGTTCAATGATAAAGTGCTGAGTATCTCTCAGTTTCTGTTTCACTTCCAAAATATCCTCGCTAAAATCAGAAGAACTAAAACGAGCATAAAACATGTTTAAAGCATTTGCAAAATCTCTGTCTGAATTAAAACCATCTAAAATGACCTGACTGCTGCTCTGGGGATTTTGAAACCCTGCTATGGTTTTCATACAAGTCCAGGCAGACCCAAAATTTTTTGCAGCAAATTTGCTTTCAAGAAGGTTTTTGTAGCTCTGTTTTGTTTTCAAGATCTCGATTTTCATTTCCTCGATTTTCAATTCACAAGGTTACACTGTAAAATGCACATTGCATCAAAAGCATTTTAGTGAAACCATTTGGGGGCCAGGCTGCAAAGCTTTCTAGACACCCATAGTTTTTCTACCTTCTCCCATTTATCATCATCTTATCATCCTCTTTTTCTTCTTCCTCTTCTTCTTCTGCTTTTGGAGGCTGTGGTCGCTCCTTAAATCATAGGACAGTCGCCTTATCTTCAATTCAGTTTCACCAGTATGGCAAATATTGGAGGTCATCTATTGAAGTAACTTGAAATCAGAAAAACATGTTTCTAGTTTTTAAACAACATGGTGCTGTTGGATTTCTGTGACCAAGCTGATCTTAAAGCATTGTGTGACATCAATGTCCACCGTAGAGGCAAAATACAGTTAGTTCTAAGCGTCCCAAAGAGGGGAAAACTATTTGTGGCTCTGACTTTAACAAAAAAAATCAAAGTAAAGGACAAAAATATTTTCTATAAGCTGCCAAAGTGTGAAATTGAGCCTGGCAAGATTCAAAAGTGAAAGCTAATGATAAGACATGCAGCAGTAAGAACAGGTAAGCTGTGGGATCCTTATGTTCACTATGGTTACATTTACACGGAGTAGATGTTTAGATAAGTCAAATATCTAAACATAAATTTTAGGCTGTTATAATATTCAAAGTTAAAAGTAGAGCTGTGTTTGGAAACGTTTTAGCTAACTGTAGCTTGATAACGGATAGCTAGCATTAGTTTTCCAATAGCTAACTTAAATGCTAGATTCATGGTGCTAAAAGAACCCTAACCCAAAGTAAAATCTAAGATTTTTAACAATTAACAGCTCAAGTTTACAATTCAGTTAATAGTAGCTTCGTGAATGTGCAGCAGTTCTGGAGCATGTTTGAGGAGGACTTTGGAGCCTGTGGGCCTTTGAAAGTGAGACTCTTGTTAGTACTCAAGTTTCTTTTAAACTCAGAGGAGGTCATTCATCAATTCATGCACGGTCTCACATGAAAATTGTTAAATAAATGGAAACGTGTTGAGGATGTTCTGAACTTACAGTTAGCGACCCCAACCATCTCAGTGTGTGGTGAGATCATCAATCCAAATCGGCACCTAGAGAAAATGTCTCTCCTGCTTTGCACGCTATGCAGTCAACGACACATACGTTTGCACTTTTATAGCTTTCATAACTATGGCTCTTTGTTTCTCTGTGAGCACACCACACGTGTGTGGATACTTGTTCATAATGTGATTTAAAGCAAGTTGTGCATGTTTGAATTTTGTGCACGTCTGTAAAGGTGGCCCAGTGTATGATTATGTGGGATTAACTTTTATGGCACTGGTTTAAATGTACATTTACCTTTTGTGCCTCTGCACATTTTGTGTGACTGCAAATAAATTTTCACTTTTTAAAAAATGTTTCTTAATGAAATAATAAGCTAAATTTGCCCCCCTGGTCAAAGTTGGTTTCCTGTTCAGTTGATATGCTTTGATGCCAATCCTGATTTAAGAGTAGAATATATCTGTTTTAATTATTACATTTTATAAAAGAAATAATAAAAAAAATACATTGAGAAAAACCTCACACTCAAATCAACTAAACATACAAGTTAAAGAGTGAAATTTGTTACAGATTTGATGATAAAGCTCTCAAACACAAAGTAAGTTCGGTAAGTAAGTCAGATTAAAAACCCATAGTTAGGTTGTTAAATATATATATATGTACAATTGGATATATATGATATAATTTCCACACAGCCTTCCAGCAAACCATGCATAGTGTTACAAAACAATTTTTAAGAACTGATTAAGTTAGAGGGAGAACTTGGCTGTACAAAGAGGGCTGCTGAATGTCTGCTATATACAGTAAATATACACAGCCTCATTTTTAGATCAGATCTTTCTTACTTTATTGTACGATAAGTTTGATTAACGTGTTTTGAAAATGAAAATGATTTAAATCTCAGAGGATTCAAGGAGAAGAAACTTGTAGGGTGAGTTTATTCTCTCCATTTGATGGTTTGTTTGTTTGTGTGTGTGTGGGTGTGTGTGTGCATCTTTTAGAGCAGCCAAAGATATTTACTAATTTCACTTCTTTTTGAATATCTTTAAACTAGCTCATAAAAAAAAAATAATGTGCCATAATATTTTTTTAATATGCCAGTATTAGCCACAAAGCTGTTTTTCAGTACCTGGATAAAACCAGAATATTTTTTTAACATGCATTTCTTTGACCAGTGACAGTAAACTCAGCTAAACATAGCTGGTCATGGTGTGCCAAAGAAAAATGTTATTAAATTGGTGAGATTATTCCTATAATTAGTTAACAAGGAAAAATGTAAATTGTCTCCTTTTGTTATATATTACAGATGCAGAAAAGTCGTCTAAACTAAACGGCTCGTTGTTTTAAACACACCGATTTCCCTGAAAATGAAGACAAAATGAACGATGCATGTTTTCTTTTTTTTTAGAGGTGCAAATGTTAAGATGGAGCCTAAACATGCCCTATGTGTCAGTGTCTCATGGCTGAGTTCAATGTTCCCTCTTTGTGGGTGTGTGAAATTCGCACATGTGAACACACCTCCTGCCCACCGAGAAGGGAGCCATCTGACCTTTTGCTTGTGCTGGAATTAATGAAGAGACTGTCATTTGTGATCTCCATAATTGCATGCTCATCTCACACATGCAGATGTTGTAAATGTACAGCCATGATACCTTCCTCTTTGTTCTGTTTCACATTTCCTGAAATCCCCCATCGTTTTTCTCAAAACCGTAAAGTTCAGAATCACATTTTCAGATTACACTCACTTCGAATGCGACTTCTGGCAAGATCATATTTAACTCAACATTTTTTATCTTTGCTAAAAAAATCCAACGTTGTTTTCTGATCATACAGACAGAGAGGGTAAAAACTCTACTGGGATATGACTACCAGCTAGATCAAAAACAGATTTGACGTACAGATTTTCCAGCTAACTGTGAATGAATGAATAAAAAGCACTTTATTACAAAGATATAGGCAAACATGTTTACAGTATGCAAATGCCAGAGGCAATCTTGAACGCACGGAGTGAAAAAATACATTACAGCAAAAAAGATCCAGAGTTAATTAATGAAAATCCAGTAACTTTAAACATTCCTGGTTAGCCAAAGTTACAAGTCTTTGTGCACCTTGAGACCAGACACCAGGCTTTGACGTGTTTCCTGCTCAAATAGGACAAAGTGTTGCTTGGGAACATGCCAATTCCCGCTGATTCCTTCAAATTTTGCATCTATGTTTATGTGTTCAAGAAATGTGTTTTTAAAGGACTTTGTCAATAATGAGAACCTGTTGTTGTTGGGAGAACAGAAGAGTCTCCTGGTCTCAATGTCCTGGTTATAGAAGCCATAGAGAATCTGCTGAAAATGGGTGCATATATGTATTGTATTGTATTGGTTTTAACAGTTTTGAGGAACTGAGTGTAAGTACTGAGATGGTTGTTTTACTTGTGTTTAATTGGAAGGCATTGGAAGTCTCTCACTGTGAAAATAGGTATTATTAAGAGAGCATTACAAAAAATAAATATGACCATGTGCCTCTCAGAGTGGGATTTAGTGCTTTAGCAATTCAGTAAAGCTGTAATGAGCCAGATTCTTGGACAATCTGCCAGTCAAACCAGTGTGCCTACATAATGACCTGATATATCCAGCGTTTAGGTTGCTAAACAGGAACCAAAAGACACCAGTGACATCTAGTGGCTAATCAGTGTGCCATTACTGAAAAGTTCACCACTCCAGGCAAGGCAGGATCAAGTTGTTATAGGTTAGATCCTCTCTGTCAAGCTTGTAATTAAGCAGGTTTTGCAAGTTTTTCTCATTTTTGTGCTGGAAATGACTCTGATATAGTTTTTTGTACCATGAGATTTTTGCACTATTTAGAAACTGACAAGCTTTAGAAACACATGTACAGACATAGAAAATATCAATCACATCAGAGCAGTTTGAAATGATTGTTTACATAATGATTGCTACAACGTAGAAACAAAATAAAAGTTAAAAAAAAAAAAAAGAAATATTAAAGTGCAAATGTATTATTTTCAAACTATATAGTAATAGAAGTAAGAAAAGGATATATGACAAAAAAGCCACTATATTTTAAACTATCATTATAAAACAATGCAAAAAGTGTGGGTAAAAGGACGTTTTTGGCATGTTTCATTTTTAAGTTTTTTTTGTGAAAGAAAACTTAACTTAAAAAAAGGAAAACACCCTAAAAAGGATTTAACCTGTAAACAGCACATCTCTGTAGCACTGGAGTGTGTGATTTACAGCATAAGGCTGCAGTTGAAAAGTTCAGACGGCGTGAGCGTGCAGCAGCCCAGCAGACTGCTCTGACTGAATCCGTCCCCTGTTGTCACGTGCCATGGCTCATACACTGTCACACTGCAAATGAAACACACACACATGCATGAGAAAATGTCCACTTGGTCAGATGAGTGAGTTGTAATATCGTTTTAACTGGGCAACAGTAATAAACAGTAATAAACACACACACACACCTGTTATACAGCTCTGTGCAGCAGGCGTGCATCTGTGAGCTGTTGGTCATGCTGGTGTTGTTGAACTCTACACTCAGCAAATGTGGGCACTCAGAATCAGGGATGTACAACATACCTAAAACAAAACAAAAATCCGAGTTGTGGTTTTAAATGTTATGTATGTAGGTTTATTATTTGCTTTTATAAAATATGCCAAACAGATACATTTGGAAGATTTAAAGATTTAGGAATCAATTCAATGTAGCTCAAAATGTTACATTTTAAAAATAATTCTGTTATGCCAGATCACTGTATAAAAATGCACATAAAGATGCAGATGAAGATAAATTGAAAGTACTTATTAAATTGTACGCAGAAATGTTGAAGATTGATCAAAAGTACTTTAAAATGTACATTTTTGCAAAGTGTATATTTTAGTGTACTATCAATAAATGTTTCTTGTTGTGTATTGTGACAGACCGCCGGCCGTCGTTATGAGATTTGTCAATCGGAAGAACAAGGTCGCAGTGCTGAAACAAGGACGCAAACTGAAAGGCACGGATGTTTTCATTAATGAGCATCTGACACGAAAAAACGCAGACATCGCGAGGAAGGCAAGGCAACTGAAGAAGAATGGTAAAATACAACATACATGGGTAACAAACTGTAAGATTTTCATTAAGCTAAACGGGACACCAGAAGAGGCAAAAGTACTGATAGTGAGGAACATGGAGGATCTGGACAAGTACAACTGACACTAATGTATCGAGGTAATATATAACTCTAATGACAATCAAATGATAAATACACCAACATCTCTAATTACACCAGGAAATGACATGGACATGTTGAAATTAATTCTTCAACAGAAAGTAATTGATCTAGATTGTGAATATAAGGAGCATAATATAATAGATCCAGAAATAGATTCTGGAAGTAACTTTCTCTCTACTTTTGTTAAAAATTGTAATTATTTCACTCAGGAACAATATGAAAAAGAAATTAACCTAGACGGGAAGCTCTCATTAATTCACTTTAACAGCAGAAGTATGTACTCTAATTTTGATTTCATTAAGGACTATTTGCAACAATTTTCTCGCCCCTTTAGTATTATAGCCATCACTGAAACTTGGTTCAATGTCGATAAAGGAATAGATTTTTGTTTGAATGGATATGATTTAAAATACATGAATAGATTAAATAAGGCGGGCGGCGGGGTTGCTATATATGTTCATAACTCTATAAAATATAATGTTGTAACAACTATGTCTATGGCTATTGATGGAATTTTGGAATGTTTGACTATTGAGATCATGAATGAAAAAAAGAGAAATGTTATAATAAGTTGTATATATCGGACACCCAGTTCAAGTATTGACACTTTTAATGAATGGATAGAAAAAACGTTTGCTTCGGTGAACCAAAAATTACTATTTATCTGTGGTGACTTTAATATTGATTTGCTAAATCCAACAAGGTTAAAAGCCATTGATGATTTTACTGACACGATGTACAGCTTATCACTATATCCAACAATAACAAAGCCAAGCAGAATAACATCACATAGCGCCACTATTATTGACAACATTTTTACTAATGTCATGGATTTCCAAATTAATAGTGGCCTGCTTGTCTGTGATATAACTGACCACTTACCAGTTTTTACTTTGTGTGACTGTGATTTTAAAAAAATAGATACCAAGATCATGATAGCAAAGCGAACAATAAATGAAGAAGCAATTCATGCCTTCAATTTCGATTTAGCACAACAAGATTGGAGTTCGGTGTATGAAGAGTCAGATGTGGACAAGGCTTATGATAATTTTCTAGATATTTTTACTATATGGTACAATAAACATTGTCCTGTAAACGAACACATGACAAAGAAAAAAAAGATAAAAAGTCCTTGGCTCACAAAAGGAATTATTAATGCTTGCAAAAAGAAAAACAATCTGTATAAACAGTTTATCAAAGTAAAAACAAAAGAAGTGGAACAAAGATATAAAGCATATAGAAATAAATTGACTGATATTATAAGAACGAGCAAACAACTTTATTATAGAAGAAGATTATATGAAAATAAAAACAATATAAAAGGAACTTGGGATGTGTTAAACAACTTAATTAAACAAGGAGCTTCTGGAACATCATATCCTGAATATTTTACTGATGCAAATGGTGAAAATCACAACATGAGTAATATTGTCGATGGGTTCAATAAATTCTTCATAAATGTTGGCCCTGAACTAGCAGCAGACATCCCGTGTCATAAAAATGAAAATATCAGTAATATAAAATCAAATCCCTTTTCACTGTTCCTCTCAGCTACAAATGAGCAAGAAGTAATAAATATCACATTAGAATGTAAAATTAAGTCTTCAATGGATTATCACGACATAAATATGTCTGTAGTTAAACAGGTTATTCTGAATATTGCTAGTCCCTTAACATATATCTGTAATTTATCATTTCAGTCCGGTTGTTTTCCAAAAAAAATGAAAATTGCGAAAGTAATACCACTATATAAAAGTAATGACAAACATAGTTTTACCAATTATAGGCCTATTTCTCTACTGCCTCAATTCTCAAAAATTCTAGAAAAACTTTTTAATTCAAGATTACAAAAATTCCTTGAAAAACATCAAATAATAAATGTTGGTCAGTATGGTTTCAGAACACAAAGAACCACTTCAATGGCGATAATTGAGGCAGTAGAAGAAATTACTGATGCACTGGACAAAAATAAATATGCAGTTGGTATTTTTGTTGATCTCAAAAAGGCCTTCGACACAATTAATCACTCAATTTTATTGGATAAATTGGAAAGATATGGTATTCGAGGGAAAGCTGGTAACTGGTTAAAAAGTTACCTAACAGGTCGGGAACAATATGTTAGCATAGGGCATTACCATTCAGAGAAACTTGGTATTACATGTGGTGTTCCCCAAGGGTCAGTGTTGGGACCAAAACTTTTCAATGTATACATAAATGATATTTTTGATGTTTCTCAAGTACTTAAACTCATACTGTTCGCAGATGACACCAACATATTTTTCAGTAGCGATGATTATACTCATCTTGTAATGACTGTAAACAGGGAGCTACAATTAATAAAAAAATGGATGGACATAAATAAATTATCATTAAATATAAATAAAACTAAAGCAATGTTTTTTGGTAATTTTAAATATAATATAGAATTACCAATTATCATTGAAGGTGTACCAATTGATAATGTGAGTGAAAACAAATTTTTGGGAGTCGTAATTGATAACAAAATTTCATGGAAACCCCACGTCAGACACATAAAAACCAAAATTTCCAGAAGCCTCGCAGTTTTGAACAAAGTGAAACAATTCCTTGATAAAGATGCACTTCGTACTCTGTACTGTACCCTGGTTCTTCCATATCTTACATATTGTGTGGAAGTGTGGGGAAACACATATAAAAATACAACTAATCCATTAGTCACAGTACAGAAACGAGCACTGCGTATAATTCACAAGGCTGGTTATCTAGATCATACTCACAAATTCTTTCTTCAGGCAAAGTTACTTAAATTCCAGGATCTGGTTAATTACAATACATCCATAATTTTGTATAAAGCTTTTACTAAACTTTTACCGGCAAATTTACAAACTAGATTTGAAATTCGAGAAAAGGTTTATAATGTTAGAGGATTTGGAGAATTCAAATTACCCAGAACTCGAACAACCCGTAAAGGCTTTTGTGTGTCTGTATGTGGTGTGAAAATCTGGAACAGTCTGAGTTTACAATTGAAACAATGCAAAAATATTCATAGATTTAAATTTCTCTACAAACAGTTGGTCTGGTCACAGTATACTCAATGATGGTTTTTTAGTGTGCTCTGTAATGTCTGTTCTCTTACCATTGCTGGTATGGATTCAAAAAAAAAAGAAAAAAAAAAAAAAGACTGTGCGTATGTATGTACATATATGTACATGTGTGTGTAGATATATATGTATGTATATGTATGTGTGTATGTGTGTGTTTGTTACTTGTAGTTATTACTGCCTGTTACCTGTGGTAATGTAATTTATAATTTATATATTCTGTATTCAGTTATGAAGGCTCTAATTGTTGCTTGCGAGCTGCAGTTTAGATGCTTGTATGCGCCCGGGGCTGTTGATGGGACTGTATGCAATAATGGGCGTAGCTGCGGGAAGTATATTGTTTTGTTTTGTTTTTTTGTTTTTTTGTTGATGAGTGAGTATAGGGGTGGGATTTAATAAGTTTTCTTCGTCCCACTCCTTTTTCAGGCAATTTTTGTTTTTTGTTTTGTGCATTTTATGTTCAATATAGGTATTTGTTGTGCCTGGAAATGAACAAATAAATGAATGAATGAATGAAAATGAATGAATGAATTGTCAGTATTATGTAGTATGTAATGACATATTTCACCCATTGAACTACAGGGAGTGCAGAATTATTAGGCAAGTTGTATTTTTGAGGAATAATTTTATTATTGAACAACAACCATGTTCTCAATGAACCCAAAAAACTCATTAATATCAAAGCTGAATGTTTTTGGAAGTAGTTTTTAGTTTGTTTTTAGTTTTAGCTATTTTAGGGGGATATCTGTGTGTGCAGGTGACTATTACTGTGCAGAATTATTAGGCAACTTAACAAAAAACAAATATATACCCATTTCAATTATTTATTTTTACCAGTGAAACCAATATAACATCTCCACATTCACAAATATACATTTCTGACATTCAAAAACAAAACAAAAACAAATCAGCGACCAATATAGCCACCTTTCTTTGCAAGGACACTCAAAAGCCTGCCATCCATGGATTCTGTCAGTGTTTTGATCTGTTCACCATCAACATTGCGTGCAGCAGCAACCACAGCCTCCCAGACACTGTTCAGAGAGGTGTACTGTTTTCCCTCCTTGTAAATCTCACATTTGATGATGGACCACAGGTTCTCAATGGGGTTCAGATCAGGTGAACAAGGAGGCCATGTCATTAGTTTTTTTTCTTTTATACCCTTTCTTGCCAGCCACGCTGTGGAGTACTTGGACGCGTGTGATGGAGCATTGTCCTGCATGAAAATCATGTTTTTCTTGAAGGATGCAGACTTCTTCCTGTACCACTGCTTGAAGAAGGTGTCTTCCAGAAACTGGCAGTAGGACTGGGAGTTGAGCTTGACTCCATCCTCAACCCGAAAAGGCCCCACAAGCTCATCTTTGATGATACCAGCCCAAACCAGTACTCCACCTCCACCTTGCTGGCGTCTGAGTCGGACTGGAGCTCTCTGCCCTTTACCAATCCAGCCACGGGCCCATCCATCTGGCCCATCAAGACTCACTCTCATTTCATCAGTCCATAAAACCTTAGAAAAACCAGTCTTGAGATATTTCTTGGCCCAGTCTTGACGTTTCAGCTTGTGTGTCTTGTTCAGTGGTGGTCGTCTTTCAGCCTTTCTTACCTTGGCCATGTCTCTGAGTATTGCACACCTTGTGCTTTTGGGCACTCCAGTGATGTTGCAGCTCTGAAATATGGCCAAACTGGTGGCAAGTGGCATCTTGGCAGCTGCACGCTTGACTTTTCTCAGTTCATGGGCAGTTATTTTGCGCCTTGGTTTTTCCACACGCTTCTTGCGACCCTGTTGACTATTTTGAATGAAACGCTTGATTGTTCGATGATCACGCTTCAGAAGCTTTGCAATTTTGAGACTGCTGCATCCCTCTGCAAGATATCTCACTATTTTTGACTTTTCTGAGCCTGTCAAGTCCTTCTTTTGACCCATTTTGCCAAAGGAAAGGAAGTTGCTAATAATTATGCACACCTGATATAGGGTGTTGATGTCATTAGACCACACCCCTTCTCATTACAGAGATGCACATCACCTAATATGCTTAACTGGTAGTAGGCTTTTGAGCCTATACAGCTTGGAGTAAGACAACATGCATGAAGAGGATGATGTGGACAAAATACTCATTTGCCTAATAATTCTGCACTCCCTGTATAGCCTATTTTCATGTAGGATATAAAGAAACATTTGACACTAAGGTGACTGATTCCTGAATAGTTAACAATGAATAATGACTAAATCTTAATTAAGGAATATTTTACAGATAAAGATAAATTATTACATGCCAAGTAAGTAAATATAGTGTTAGTATAATGCTTAATTGTATTATTTAACCCTCAAACTCTCAGGTACTTACTAAAAAGCTGGATTTGAACTGATTTTTAAATAGTAAATTTAAAAATGTGCTTAAAACTCTGCAGTTGTAAAAGCTAAAATAAATGTTTTTGAACTAAGAACAATGTCAGTATACAAGGTTAATATACAGTTGCTGAAAATTTAATGCACACTTTCTGTAGAAGTAGTTGTTTGATCCAATAAAGATATTTGTACTTGATGAGGAAATATATCAAACATAATACTTTATTACCGAGAACATCAAGCCTGGCTGAAGAACAGATGTTACCTGCGATACAAGCTGTCATGAAGCAAGAGATGCTGCCTGCAATCAGAGCTCTGAGGCCACAGCTGGAGAAATCAGATCGTCTGTCTGGAGCCATGGCAGCTGGGGAAAGAACAATTATGCCGTACAGTTAGGTGTTTAAATTTCATAGGGACATTTTGTTTATAACTTTGGCTCTGTGCTTCTACAGTATGTTTGAACCAGCAATCAGTGTGAAATGGAAATTCAGACCTTCAGCTGTAGTTCAGCGGGTTAAAATGATTAGAGGAATTAAAGGCAGTTTTATACAAGGTGCAAATGTAATTGGACTATTCCCTAAAAAGCTGTTTCATGGACAGGTGTGAGGGAAGAAGCTCTCAGTGGGGGTGAAATAGGCAACAAAACAGCTATTTCCATAAGACAGATAGTGGGAACATTCTGGGAAAAGGATCACACAGGTGAGCTGTGCAACATAAAAAGATAAGGACATTCAGGTAAGACAACAGTGGTGAATCACACGATCCTATTGTAAAGAAAAACCCCTCAACATCACTCAGCCAACCTTACAGGTGGTGGGCAACTTTTACCTGAAGGAAGGCGGTGGGAGGTTATTGAGAAACAAACGGTAGCAGATTGATGCAGCTGAGTTTCACCTGTGCTTATTGAGGATTTGATAGGAGAAAGAAGCAATTCTGACACATATAAAAATGGCCTGGTAAATGGCCTGTATTTGTATAGCGCTTTACTAGTCCCTAAGGACCCCAAAGCGCTTTACACATTCGGTCATTCACACACTGGTGATGGCAAGCTACATTGTAGCCACAGCCACCCTGGGGCGCACTGACAGAGGCGAGGCTGCTGGATACTGGCGCCACTGGGCCCTCTGACCACCACCAGTAGGCAACGGGTGAAGTGTCTTGCCCAAGGACACAATGACTGAGACTGTCCGAGCCGGGGCTCGAACCGGCAACCTTCCGATTGCAAGGCAAACTCCCAACTCTTGAGCCACGATCGCCCCACGTATAGAGCTAAACTCAGCGGTCAGATTCAGATGAATATAATAAAATTGACTGTTCAAGTAGTCCAGACATACTGTGAAAGCAAACCAGGAGCTTCAGGAGTGCTACAAGCACCGAGACAGTCACCTGATCAAACTACAGACTGGAAGACCCACAAACAAACAGCTGAACACAGGACCAGCAAAGCATCAGAAAATCTATTCTCTGGTGATGCCCATGGCTTCCAAACCTCAGACTTGTCCTTTGTAGACCAAGGACAAGTTACTATTATATTAGACTGTCCTGTTACATTTGAGCACAACAGCAGAATGACATGAAAAGTTAAAATTGACAGTTTTTTTCTTCTTACCCTTCTATAATCAAGACTTTTTGCTTATTTTCAGTCCTTTAATACTTGAAGGATCCCTGAGCTGTGTCTGGAGAAGAAATTGTGAAGATGTTTTTAAAAGTGCATTTATCAGGTTTGGCCTTGTCATTGTAAATGTCAGGACCGTTGAAATGCATGATTGTTCATCTTTGTAACTTCTTCGCTACACTTCATCAAAATGATGAATGTGGAGTTTTTTCTTAATTTAAAGTAATCATTTTTTCATAGTCACGGTCTGTTCTTTGACTGAAAACAAGCACACAAATTAGACTTGTCCCATTACTTTATATAATAATAGTTATAAATGCGTTTGTTTAAACTTTTGATAATTTTCTGTCTATTTGAGAGTTAGGGGAATTTGGCAGCTACAAGCCCATTCAGCCCACACACTGTAACTTGCCTTAAATGTGACAGATGGGTTCCTTGTTGTGCCAACCAAAAACATCAAGGACACCCCCTCCATCCCACCCCCCAGTCTGTTCATGTGGTGGAGATACTATCAAAAAATAGTGTGCTACAATATAGTTCAGAATTTTTCCAACATCATGAAGTTGAATGTTTTTCTATTTTTTTTTTCTCCTCAGCTTTCGTAACAGGTGTCACTCACACAGCGCTCCAATGGACATCCCCAGTGAAGCAACGCTGGAAAATCCACACAAAGCGTATGTTGCAATGGCTTCAGAATGGACCTGGAACAGAGCAAATAAATCTAGTAAAGAAAACGCATGAAGTTGTAGGTATGCGGGGGGGTGTCATGAATTCCAAAAGCCTACATTTGCACTAATACAGTTTGATGTAAATAAATGTGTATATACCACCCTCTGGTGTTCAGCAAAAAAATTGCGCTGGGAAAATTCACAGGCGTCACTTGCCCAATTGACTGACACCTGACTGTCGAAGTTGTCTCCAAGCATTCAGTGCAGCATCGAAACGCATCGAATACCACCAATCAGCTCATATCTGCATTTGCCAGTGACTGCACAGGTGATTGTTCAACAACAACGTGTATCTGTGGATACTGGCCAAGTGACTAGCATAGCTGGAGACAGTCATATGGAAAGTGATGAATGGTCTGATACTGTTCTGTAAACAGAAGGACAACTGCAGTAGATATATTTCAAAGCTGGACACATTCATGGACTCGTGTGGGACAGATATGTTGGCATCTGCACTGATGGCGCACGGGCCGTGACTGGGAGACACGGAGCATTATTTTTTGTCTCAATGCGATGTTGTCTTTGTCCTCGAGGACAAGGACAAAACAGTTTTTCTTGTATGTTTTTTATTTCCCTGTTTAGTTATAGCTCTCACTTCCTGTTTTTTTTAAATGTTTTTTTAATGGAATCCACAGTTGTTTATCCTTCCTAACTGGATAGACTGATATCTGTGAAGTTCTGCTGACTTTGTGTGGCATCGTGATGACAGATGACTGATTCACTGTTTTGTGAACAGTGACTAATCATACTGAGCAAACCAGATAGGGAAAGAACTAAAAATTAGAAGAGAAATAGTGAGAACATGAATAAAACTTACAGAAATGTATTGCTTCACATTGTTCACATATTCTGGCCCCCCTGCCTTCCTCCGGTTTATCAACTCTGACAGCTTCTGAAAGGCCACAAACTCACTAAGGAATGTCTTAATGCCCATCAGTTCAGCAACAATGAAACTGTCCTCAAAGGAAACACCCATCATGAAGGAGAGAGGCATGAACACGTAGGAGCAGATGAGCTAAACAAGGGACACAAAGAAGCAGAAACAATAGAAAAATAGTCACATCAAGCTGTGTTTTATTATATTTATATAAAGTTTATTTTGGAGGGTTGGTGTATGTGTTTGTGTATATTCACTGAGAAGCTGAGCTGTGGACAGTCGAACATCCCTCCCAGCCAGGAGAGGACAGCATCAAAAAAGGACAGCAGGGCCATGAAGGCAATGATGTTGGCTAAAACGCTGGCCACTAGTGCGATTGCACGAGATGCACCAAGGGATGCCGCCTCCAACAAATTCTTGCTTTCACTGACGAAGAAGTCAGAAAGAAGTGACAGGATGAAGCAACAGCGAAATAATTTAAACAGAGTGAATTTAAAGATTGAACTGTAGAAAACCATTGTAACCATTTGAATCAAGTAGACAATAGATGTTGTATGGTGTAGTTATCTGTGTGTTTACTGTGATCACTCCTACCCACCCCTTGTCCATTTTGACTGGTCGATTGGACCTTGAAACTATAGTTTCAGGCCAGAACATCTTAGCAATGGCCAGGGAAGCTGGAGCAGACATTACTGTTGCTGTCAACAAGTGCGTTGCATCAACCTCAAAGGAAAGGCAACAAATGGCAGAGATTAATTTTTCATTTTCTTTTTATCAAATTGTCAAATTCAGTCACAAGCCTTAAATGAAATGAGAAATTACTCTATTTTTTGCATCCTGCTCTTTGAAATTGAGCATTAATAATTACAACAAATGTGACCTTTATTCAGCCATGAAGATGAATCTCTTTTGAGAGAGAGACCTGGTCGAGATAGAGAGCATAACTTTGGATGGTTTTTTTGATGTTGGGGTAAACTCTGCCCACTGCATTGCAAAATTTAAGCTGCCCAGGTCAATAGAAAAGGTTGAGAAGATAGAAATTGTGTCTTGATTTAAGTTTTCTGTTTTATTTCTGAAAATACTCACGTATTACTTTCCAGTTCGTTAAACTTCTTGTTAAACTGCTGTCCAGTTATCACATGTGAGGTTGTCTTTGAACTTCTTATAGCCAATTTTTTTTAAAATCTTGTCAATCACTCTTGTATTTTCCTGCTGCGTTCCCTGTGTATACTTTTCATTGCTTGTAGTTTAGCACTTTCCCAATTCCCATTTAATTATTCAGACTTGACATGAATTTGCCTTGTGTCTGCCCTTATTCCCTTTATTTGTATTTTTATTTGTTTTTGTTAGTTTATTCACGAGAATAAAATTTTAATCAAGCGCACACAGGACAAGTTTGGGTGCCTAAACACTTTCCAAATATGCCTAACTCTGACAATCTCAACACTTCTTCAAATCCACATCCCATCCTTTCAGCACATCCTCTTCCTCACCCCAAAGGAGATGTAGGCTCCCAAAACGGTACCAGAGATGCTGGCAAAACCTCCTGTCATCACAGCATGGATCTCTGAGAGAGTTAGCTCACTGATATATGGACGAATCAGGAGAGGTGAGTTGGCCTGATGAGAGAGATGACGATGAGGACAGACAATGGAGTCAACTGAGATTAGTTGATCAATACAGTTGATATTAGTGTACTATTGTAAATGGTTACAGTTGCTTACAAATCCAAGGAATATATTTCCAGCTGCAGCCATTGATTCTGCTGGAGATGTTCCCATGGTAACCTGCATTATGAATCCAATCTGGGGAAAAATCAGTGATGGAATGTAAAACAGGGGAAAACTGTAATAATAATAATAATAATAATAATAATAACAATAATAATAATAATAATGTGATAAATATAACACTATCATTATCATTATTATTATTAATATACATTCTCATTCCGTGCTGTCTGTTACTATAACAGTCAACAGTCTTATTTCTAAAATAATGCTTTGAAACAATTCATCTGACTCCTTATACAGCATGTCTTTTTGTGTCTGTGCTCTCCTCCATTCTCACCTTACAAATGAGCCAGGCCATGAAGCCAATGTAGTAGAGCATGGAGATGACAGAGCTTAAAAATACAAGTATTGGCATCACCTGCAGAGAGTCCACAATCAGCAAAATATTTGTAATGCTTCTAGTTATGTTTATACCTTGATATTAAAAACTAGATTGTCCTTTAAACACATTTAGTCACATGTGCGGTTTCACTGGATCGTCATACCTTAAAGGCAAGGAAGTGGTCCGTGTAACTTTCACCAAACACAAACTTTGATCCGGTATCTGTGAAGGACATAAACGCCTGCATAGAGATGTTCAGTTTTCAGCAACAGAAAAAAGAAAATTGTAACAGATGATTTTTTTTTTACATTTTAAATGTAGTGTTTCCATCATCTTAAGATTAAATGTCAAATATATGCAGGAGGAACATTTGTTTTAGAAAAGCAGTGATTGCTACATCTGCAAATTTACCAAAAGCAACCATACAAGCCACTAAAAAAAGGATGTGTGTGTGTTTAAATATATTTGTGTGTACACCTCTGCTTTGTTTCCAAGCCACCGCAGTGCACCTAAACCAAAAGTGGTCCTGAGAATGAGAAGGCCAAAGATAAACTGCAGCCCAGTCCCAAAAACCAGCGTTTGCCAAGACCACTGCAACACACATGAAAAATACATTTGTCTATGTGCAAAAATACGTGTGTGAATTTGTGCATTTATGCATTTGTAAGCATGTATGTCCGTCTTTTACCCTGAAGGGGTGTTTGGAGAACAGGAGTGTTAAGAAGACGAACAGCAGCAAGCCGAAGAAAGATACCAGCTGTCTAGTCCCCCGCTGGGCCGTGTCCAGAGCAAGCCAGCACACCACGGCTACGAGCACTGACATATATATTATCCTGAAAGAGAAAGAAAGAGGGGAAGTGGAGGAATTCAGAGAGAAGAACACACAGACTCTGTACAAACACTATAGTATGCAGTGTGTATTCCACGTTATGTGTATAATACTGTTATATACCTAAATTTGTGTCAGCTTAGAAACAGAACAAATACACTATTGTGCAAAATCTTGAACCAACTCTCATTTCTTTACGTTTTTCTAGGAAATCTGGAAATGGGTGCAGTGATTTACTAGAATGTGCAAACATAAATAAAAATACTGTACATAAGGCAAAACCAGAGTTAACAGTCAATATCTGGTCTGACCACCTGTATTCTTCCACCTGAACTCTTTGGCAGGCCTTCTTGTCATTTCTTTTAAGTACTCTTAAGGAATAGTTCTCCAGGCTTCCCGAAGGACGTTCAAAGCTAATCTTTGGATGTTGGCTGCCTTTTGTTGTCAAAGGAGCTAGATACACTCCCACTAGATATAAACCTAGTGGGAGTGACCCCCCACAGAGGGACAAAAGGACCCCCTGATGACGCCTGAGCCAAGGTGGGAAACTGGGCGTGGGTCCCAATCAGCCAGAGTTTCGGGTGTGTTCATTGTGAAACCTGGCCCCACCTTATCATGCGAATTCCTGAGGTCAGATGAATTCCTGAGGTCAGATGAATTCTTGAGGTCAGATGAATTCGCATGATAAGGTGGGGCCAGGTTTCACAATGAACACACCCGAAACTCTGGCTGATTGGGACCCACGCCCAGTTTCCCACCTTGGCTCAGGCGATTAGAGGATCATCAGGGGGTCCTTTTGTCCCTCTGTGGGGGGTCACTCCCACTAGGTTTATATCTGGGACTCTCTGCCATTTGACCTTAGAACTGAAGAAGCTTCTCGGATGAGAGGTGAAACGTCTTCAAGCAACTTAAAGAAGTCCAGACGCTTTTCTTTGCAAGCTCCTTTGACTACGATGACTGAGAACCTTCACAGACACGCTGCCTTTTGTTCTGTTCTCTGTCAAGATGATCCCACACTGCTTCAATAATGTTAATGTCCAGGCTCTAGGGATGCTAATCCTTAGCTGATTATGTTCCACTGTGTGTTTTTCTATCCAGGTATGCTTTTACTGCATCAGCAGTGTGTTTGTCATCATTATCATGCTGAAAAATGAAGCTGTTGCCAATCAGATACTTTCCAGATGGTGTTGATTGGTTGATCAGAATCTGATCATACTTTTCTGACTTCATAATGTTATTTTGACAGGATCCCCAACACCACCAGCTGAAATGTGGCCCAAACCCATATTTTACAGATGGCTGTAGACACTCACAGTTGTATCTCTCTTCTAAACTCTTCCGCACATACTGTATTTACATTGAGAACAAATGATGTGTTCTTGTGACAAGCTGCTAGTAAGAAAGCATACAGTTTAGATGCAGCTTACAATCTATGTTGAAGTTAAGTGGGGTTTTTTTTTTTTTAGGTCCTTGAAAGATTCATAGGTCAGTGTTACAAGGTTTAATAAAGAAAAGCGGGGGTGGGTTGGTGGGTGGTGGTGGGGGTACCCTGATCTTGACTTGCACCGGGTTGGCCGGCCTCTAGCGGCATTGGCTACCCATCACCCCTGGGACTCCCAGCCATTGGCCATTGGTGCACCATCGGGTCTCCCTCCTACTCTTGCTGAGATGGGTGCTCAGATATAGCTGACAAGTTTGGCCCCAGGTCTTCAGCGTTCTTGGGGCTGCAGATGGCCCGGTTTTTCCTGGATCCATCTCTGTCTGCCTCTGGCTCCTGGGGGGCATTATTGAAGCTTCTCACCTTCATTATCAAGTACATTTCGTGACAAAAACACACTCTCTTTCTCTCCCTCACACTCACACACCTGGTGTTGTATGTGTCACGGTCCTGAGTATGTGGACTCAGTGTTTTTCTGTTTGTATTAGTTATCTTTGTTTTCATGATGTGTTTTGATTCTCTTGGGTTTGATTTCTGTCACTGTATCCCCACGTCTGTTCAGTTTCCTGTTTTACTTTGAAAGTCTGTGTACTATGTCAATGTGTTGAGTTTTGCCTCCCCTTGACTTGTCATGTCTGATGAGTTCCAGCTGTGCTCTCCTCCTGTTTCACATTCCCTAATCACCTCAGTATGTATTTAAGCCCTGTGTTTTTCCCTGCCAGTTGTTGCGTCCTCCACGTTTGTTGTGTGTGTATCCATGGTCGTCTTCCTTCAGCATCTTCTGTCTAGTTAGTTTAAGTTGTTGTTTATGTATCGTCCAAAGGTGACTCTCCAGCAAATAAAGCCGTCGTTTAAGTTAATGTTTTGTCTCCGAGTCCTGCACGTGGGTCCAGTCACTGACAACCACACAACTCACCGTGACAGAAGGACGCAACCATAACATGGACCCAGCGGACTCAGCTCACGTCGAGAGAGAGGTGGACCTTGCTCGCATCCTCGGACTGATGACTCGCATTAGCCACGCCTCAGATTTGCAGACGTTCTCAGTCGGGCTGAATGCAATACAAACCATATTTGACAGAAATCCTCAACTGCGCAAGCTGTCTATTGCCTCGGAGTTCAGCCGTTCGCTGACCCAGGCTAAGGAGGCAGTCAAAGCCCGGGAGCTGGCCCAATTCACCCTCATCTCCTCATCCACACTGCCTCAGTCACAGCTAGCAAGCCTTCTCATGCCGCCGCAGCAGGCGGAGCATTCTAAAGCCCCTCTGCAGCAGCTGAAGTCGCAGCATCGGACTCCTTCCTCCCTCACGTCTGGTTCCGACCACCCCTCACCTGCCTCATGCCTGGCAGGAATGTGGTCGGAGGATGAGGGACCAGTCACTGTTGCTCCGACACTCTCCGTTTTTTCTGTCGCTCCGGTTTCTAAGAGAAAGCGGCGTTCTCGTCGTCGCCGTCCCTCACCGCAACCCGAGTCCAGTTCTGAACTGCTGGACGTGGTGAGTGAACAGAACAGTTGTCACCCGGCTTCTTCCACGCTGGGAATTTCCAGCTCTGAGCCGGCGAATTCGGAGTCGGTTAACTTTTTGACTGTTAACTCAGGGCCTGCAAAGACAGAAACTGATGATCCCAAGGTGGCTGACTCTGAGGTTGTCTTTCGGGACTCTGAGCATTCTAATCTTCCCTCTTTTGTTTCTTCAAAGTTTGAGAATATTCAGGAATCAGATGACCTTATTTCAGAGTCAAAAGAGGTTTTTTGTCCTGTAACTGAGAGTGGTGTTTCTGGGTTTCATTCTGAAAAGACTGGGGTTTCTGTTTTCGCTTCTCTTGGGTGGCTGTAGCTCAGGTGGTAGAGCAGGTCATCTACTGATCGGAAGGTTGGTGGTTCGATTCCCGGCTTCCCCCTAGTCTGCATGCCAAATATCCTTGGGCAAGATACTAACCCGAAATTGCTCTCCGATGCATTCATCGGAGTATGAATGTGTGTGAATGTCAGTTGTGCTTGTGCGAATGGGTGTGAATGGGTGAATGCACAAGTTGTGTAAAGCGCTTTGAGTGCTCAGAAGAGTGGAAAAGCGCTATATAAGAACTAGTCCATTTACCATTCTCAGCCAGGTTATGTTGATTCCGAGCCATCTGTTTTTGGATCAGTTAATAGTGAGTTTCCAGATGTAGATTATATATGTGAATCTGTTATGAAATTTTCTGACTTGGACAATCATGATCTCACTCGGGACATTAAAGATGCAGCTCAAAAGACTATTTCTCTTACTGCTAAACTAAACAGGGACAGTTCAATTTCCCAGCCACAGTCCATCTATGCTGTGCAGGCTATACCTCATGAGGCTGTTGTTGGTGTTGCTTCACCCATGGTTTACGCGGCTCACCAGCCAGTTCATTCTGAGGCTTCCTATGATAAACCTCATGTTTCCATAACCTCCCCCGAGTTAAATTTCAGAAGCCTAGAGTCTGCTTATTCAAAGACTGTTTGTGTTGCTCATTGTGAACTCTTCCAGACTATACGTCCTGTGACTGTCCAGGTTAAGACCAACCAGGTGTCATCTGCTGTTACCAAGCTGGCAAAAATACTTGGTTTGAACACTGCAGAAGTGGTTGCTCAAGTTAAAGTTTCGGATCCACGATCATGTTTGTATGACTCTGTGCGCCGTGCTTTTCAGCCAGTAGCCCTGGACACTGTGTGTGCAACTTCCCAGGCTGCGTTTTGTAAGACTGTGTTTTATGTTGCTTCACACCCAGTTTCTTCAGATACCGCTTGTATAATTCCTCCAGCACCTGTGACTGCCCCTGAACTCGTTTTTTCTAAGACTGCTAACGTCAACCTGGACAACTTAAGAATAGCGGTTTTACCAAGGTCAGCCTGCCGTAAGTCTCGGTTTTCTAGAACCATGTCTGGTACCATAAACCTGGTTTTCCCAGTGACTGTTACAGCTCCTCTGCTCTGCTCTCCGCGTCCGGTTCCAGTTCCCAGGCAGACTATCGCTCCGTTCATCCCTGCACCTGTATCTGCTCCACGGGCGGGGATGGTGGGCGCCAGGTCGTGGCCTGTGCCTGTTCTGGTTCCCTGGGTGGGGGCAACTGAGACCCCGCTGACTCCTGCACCCGTTTCAGCTCCTCGGGTGGGAGCAGCGGCGGTCCAGCTAGCTGCTGCACCCACACCGGCCCCCAGGGGTACGGCAGCCAGAACACAGCTCTTCCCTGGCCCTGTATCTGTTCTTCAGGTGGCGGTGGCTGAGGTTCGACCAGGCCCAGTACCCGTCCCTGTTCCCCGGAGAGGAGTTGCTGAGAGTCGGTTACCCGCTCTGTTGCATGTTCAACAACCATCACTACACCCAGCACGACCATCATCGCGACCACCACTACAACTTCTGTTTCAGTCAACCGTCCAGTCTCACGTCATGTTAGCTGGGGGTTCAGGTGAACCCAACCAGCGACCTGCCTCGTCTGCTGGGGGTTTAGGAGAACCCAGCCAGCCTCAAGTGTCGGCTGCTGGAGGGCCCGTGGAGCCCGTCCAGCCTCATGCCACGTCTGCTGGAGGGCCCGAGGAGCCCGTCCGGCCTCATGCCACGTCTGCTGGAGGGCGCGAGGAGCCCGTCCGGCCTCATGCCACGTCTGCTGGAGGGCCCGAGGAGCCCGTCCGGCCTCATGCCACGTCTGCTGGAGGGCCCGAGGAGCCCGTCCGGCCTCATGCCACGTCTGCTGGAGGGCGCGAGGAGCCCGTCCGGCCTCATGCCACGTCTGCTGGAGGGCCCGAGGAGCCCGTCCGGCCTCATGCCACGTCTGCTGGAGGGCCCGAGGAGCCCGTCCGGCCTCATGCCACATCTGCTGGAGGGCGCGAGGAGCCCGTCCAGCCCCACGCCTCGTTAGCTGAGGGTCCTGGAGGACCCAACCAGCACATCCTCACATCTGCTGGTGGTCCTGGAGGACCCAGCCAGCACATCTCCACATCACCTCCTGCAGCCGTCCCGCTGCCGTCAGGTTCCGCAGCCGTCCCGCTGCCGTCAGGTTCCGCAGCCGTCCCGCTGCCGTCATCTTCGCCTGGTCTGGCCTCCGCATCCTCATCATCTTCGCCTGGTCTGGCCTCCGCATCCTCATCATCTTCGCCTGGTCCGGCCTCCGCGTCCTCATCATCTTCGCCTGGTCCGGCCTCCGCGTCTTCATCTTCGTCTGGTCCAGCTTCAGCTCCGCCTTCGTCTGGTCCAGCCTCGTCTGGTCCAGCCTCGTCTGGTCCAGCCTCGTCTGGTCCAGCCTCGTCTGGTCCAGCCTCGTCTGGTCCTGCGGTTGCCACGCCGCCGTCGGTGCCAGCTCGACCTGTTCCGCCTCGCCTCTGCCAGCTGTTTTCCAGGCCGCTAAGTTGGCATCATGGCCTTCGGGGACGGCCTCCGGAAGGAGTTCGTCGCCACCACTGGCATCGCGGCCGCCCTCCGGATCTGCTCAGTGGCCACCACTGCCTTCCGAGTGGTCGGCCTCCAGAACTGTTTGCCCGTCGCCGCCGTTGCCGTGTGCACGGCCGGCCTCCAGAACTGTTTGCCCGTCGCCGCCGTTGCCGTGTGCATGGTCGGCCCCCTGAACTGTTTCGGCTCTTGTGTTGTCGACTCCCGGACTTTGCTATGGACTCGTGGATAGTCTTGTTTTGTGTTGACCTGTTTTTGGTTTGTTCTGGTCTCTTGTGCTCCTTGTTTTTTGTTTGGTCTCTGTCCCTCCGTCCTGGGCCCCCTCCGCCCACCCTGGCCTGGTGCTTTGTGCCTTTTTTGTTTGGGGCTGTCGGGCGCCAGCCCTTTGAGGGGGGGTACTGTCACGGTCCTGAGTCTGTGGACTAATACAAACAGAAAAACTTCTGTTTGTATTAGTTATCTTTGTTTTCATGATGTGTTTTGATTCTCTTGGGTTTGATTTCTGTCACTGTATCCCCTAGTTTAGTCCACGTCTGTTCAGTTTCCTGTTTTACTTTGAAAGTCTGTGTACTATGTCAATGTGTTGAGTTTTGCCTCCCCTTGTCTTGTCATGTCTGATGAGTCCCAGCTGTGCTCTCCTCCTGTTTCACATTCCCTAATCACCTCAGTATGTATTTAAGCCCTGTGTTTTTCCCT
This sequence comes from Aulonocara sp. 'chitande type north' Nkhata Bay, assembly GCF_057382095.1. Classification (NCBI taxonomy): domain Eukaryota; kingdom Metazoa; phylum Chordata; class Actinopteri; order Cichliformes; family Cichlidae; genus Aulonocara; species Aulonocara sp. 'chitande type north' Nkhata Bay. The sequence goes on along the minus strand of NC_141355.1, from coordinate 24,323,791 downwards.
GCCAGTTGTTGCGTCCTCCACGTTTGTTGTGTGTGTATCCATGGTCGTCTTCCTTCAGCATCTCCTGTCTAGTTAGTTTAAGTTGTTGTTTATGTATCGTCCAAAGGTGACTCTCCAGCAAATAAAGCCGTCGTTTAAGTTAATGTTTTGTCTCCGAGTCCTGCACGTGGGTCCAGTCACTGACAGCCACACAACTCACCGTGACAGTATGTTTGTTTTTCTTACGGGAGTGGCAGTTGGCAATACGTTGTACATTTCTTTATTTCACCCGCCCCCTTTTTTCTGCTTGTCCTGCCTTAGTCATTGTCATACAGTATACCACATATATCTGAAATGACACAAATAGAAATGAAGACATAAAGAGATAAACCCTGAACTAGAGGAGTGTGCAGAGAATTTATGTTTTTAACATGACAGTGCATTCAGATCATAATTCTGATCGCAAAAGCTGCTAGACAGAACAGGATTTTAAAAGAATGTAATATGGTTTGTAGACATAAGCCAAAGGCTGTACTGTAGGTCAAGCATTGATGTTATGAATAATAAAGCAGTATATATATATTTAAATCATCGCTTACCATCTACAAGATAAAGAAAATTAAAATTATCCAGGTGGGGTGCATTTCAGCAAATCATTTTATTGTGTTTAATGCAACACTCATGTCAGTCTCACTAATCAGAAACTTTATCCGTCTGAGGATGCCGTGATTTTTAGAAAACTAAGAAACCCTCCACATGCTGAACTGTCTCGCACATCATTCACATCAACGAGGGATTTTTGGTATGCTATCTTTACAGTCCCTCACATTTTTTCTTCCTGTGTCATTATGGTGAAAAGATCCGTTCTCTCAGCCCACCTGGCCAACCCCTAGGTGCCCAGTTCCTTTGTCATAGAAGGTGCACATGGGAGCAGAAAGGCTGAAATATGATTTGCCTCATTTCTCACCATCTGATCCCACACCAGTTCCTGCTGAGAAGGTCTCTGATAGGAGCAAGAGCCTCCCACACTTGCTCACCATATCGTTCCATCATCCAATCCCAGACCAGGAAAAAAATGGTTACCAAGGAGATGACCAGCAGCCCAACAGCCCGATGGAAGTTCACAACACATGCCGCTATCACCATGGCAACAAAGCCTGAAACAAATATAGAATCAATGTGAGTTACATCCTCGCATGACCCTCAGACTACTGACATGTTAATGAAATGTTTTTATTTAGACTACTGCATTATCTGTTTTGTATCTAGCAGCGAGACATGAGGGAGTGTAGTTGGTGTGAAAATGGAGTGCACAGATGACACATCTTCCAGCAGGCAAACGCTACTTAAAGGTTATATGTATGATTCAGGACTCAAAGTCTTACTAGATTCCTCGACTGAACAGGTCTGAGCTGAGAGGTTAACTAAAAGTAGTCTAGTAGCAGTAGAAAATCTAGCACACAAAAGCAATATATAGAATTAGTGGTGGAAAAAACCCCCAGAAGAAACAGCTGAAATAGCTAGCTCACTGTTAGCTAGCTTTGCTAATTAGCTTAGCTAGTAACATGATTAAACAAATTCAATTGTTACCTGAACATTAAAATGCAAACTATACTATAAATAGCTAAAATGTATAGGTAAAGAAGAATGAATTAATGTATTTTATCAAAGGTGGTGTAAGATTTTTTTTTCCACTCAGAGTATGATAATTGTTTACAAATGGAATTCATGATTAAACTTTTTTACTCAAATAAAAGTAAAAAAGTACATATTCTCAAATGTATTCAGCATTTAAATGTAATCCTTTGAAGGACTTTTAAGGCAGCTATTTATGTGTTAAGCTAACAGACAAACATTTTCATTTCCTTTTATGATGCTGCTAAAAGTACTTACAGCTATTTATTTATGCACAGCTTTTTAAAAGTCCAGCCATAGGTCTGGCCACTGCCACCAACACATTAATTCTTTTCTTTTTCAGCCAGACTTTTGTATATTTGCTGTTTGAGACAATTTGGGCCAAGCTTTAAGTGTTGGATAGATGACCTCACATTTGGTTGTATAATACTTGGTATACAGAGGAGTTTATGTTCAGCTGCAAGGTATGGGGCACCTTTTGTAAACTGAAACATGCTGCAATTAACAGCAAAATTTTTCCACGTTTATCTCAAAAGCTTACAAAAACATGTTTTTTCGAGTCATTTTTTACAACATTTACTAAAATATTTGTAACTTTTTATATCTAAAATACAATTTTAAATGTTAAATCTAAGTATTATATTTAAAACTAAATGTTAAAAGTTTAATCTTAGTATTATATTTAAATCTAAATGTTACGGGAAACTAGATATTTAGCTAACATGCAAATTTACAATGACAAAATGGCTCATAGCAGTGAGATGTGACCATCAGGGGAGAGATTTTTTTTATATTTAAAAATTGTATTTTAAATATATATATTCAGCTTACAAACAGCGCCACTTAGCAATGTGCACCGGTTCAGTGGTGTCAGAACAAGCCCATATCATGACTCCACCACCATGCTTGAAAGCTGGTGTGAGGTGTTTGCGTTGATATGTTGTGCTTGGTTTTTGCCTGATGTGATGCTGTGCATTATGGTTAGACATTTCCACTTTGGTTTCATCTACCAAAGGACAGCGTTCAAGAGGTTTTTTGGTTTATTTAGATGCAGCTTTAGAAACCTAAGCTGTGCTGCAGTGTTCTTTGTCGAGGGAAAAAACTCTCTCCTGGCAGCCCTTCTAAGCAAGTCACTTGTTCAGTTTTTTCCTCTAATTGTAATGTCATGAATTTTAACACTTTACTTTTTTTTTTTTTTCAATAAACGTTTTTTTCTGAGTATTGTCTGGTTTGACCTTGGGGTGAACTGATGGGGATGTCCATTCCTGGGAAGATTGTGTTAACACACGCCTGAATGCTACAGACCAGCAAACTGCCAAAAACTGCAGAGGTGCTCAGGCTTGCTGATCATCAGTTAATCAAGTACATCTGATTAGCAGCACCTGCCTGCGAACTACCCTTGCTATAGAAGCATCAAGGGCATAATAAATTTTCAGCACCACTCTAAAAAAAAAACCTTTTTTTTAACATGATGGTATGTTTTTTTTTCCTTTTAGATCTACATCAATTTACTTCAATCAAGTGTAATAACCACAACAGATTGAAACATCGTAAGATCATCTTTTATATGTTATTGGTCCCTCCATTTATATTCAAATCAGTTTGATATCAAGAATGTGTGTGAAGTAATCAGTAGCAAGCCTGTTCTAAAGTGGAAGAACAGAGCATTAAGTAAAGATATTTGTTTTTAAGATGTAGACAGTGAAAGTAAAAGGATGTCAGAAAAATTGACGTGGGGGTGCACGTGAAAAAGGCTGGAAACCATAGAATGTACTTTAAAGCCTGTGCACGCTAAAAAGATCATTTTACATTTCAATTCCCTACTCTGGTTATTTTTGTATTATGGACTCATGACAAGGTGTTTTGAGCTGGAATCTATTATCTACTAAAGATGAATTGAGATGAAAAAACGTGTTTCATTAAAGCTCATATTATCTACATGTACTCCACACACTCCTATCCTGAATTTTTGAATGATGGCACTCACCACTAGATGTATTCAGTACTCACCACCTGGCAGAAAAGCAGGTTTGGGGTCATCATCAGTGCTAAAACATTAACTAAACTTTTAACCTTTTATACAGTCAAAGATTAACAAGGCAGGTGTTTTGAAAAGCAGATATCCTACAAAGGGACTCAGATAATGGAATAAATAATTGCTATAATAATAACTATAACCTACTTAGGGACCTGAGTTACACTTTAACAGATACAAACACAGATAATTTACCAGCAGCTAAAACTAGCTGGCTAATCAGGTGAATCTGGTCTTTGTGCTTTGCCATATAGCCCTGGAGTGCCTCCACTTTCTTTTCCAGCAAGCTGTTGACACACAGATAAGGGGAGTAAGGAGAGAGGTCATAAATGTTAGATCAAAAGGCTCACAAAAGAAAAGCTGGTGATTCAGAAGAAATGAAGAAACACTGTGTTTTTGGTTAAAAATGAGAAAGGACAAACCTCTTGTTGTGTTGTCCCATCTTTGCCGACGCATCGTCTATACCTTCGGATGAGATTTCCACATCAGTGCATATGTGCTGCTGTTCCTGTCACACATGTATTGAGGATCATTCATATTAGAAATTTGGCAGAGAGGACCCAGAAGCAATCAACAAACTTGTCTTACATGGATGTTTGGTCAGTGAGGCAAAAAAAGATCAAGAAAAGGATGTGTGTGCGTGTGTGTGTGTGTGTGGGGGAGGGGGGGGGGGGGGTTAGAGGCAGTCAGTCAGACAAGTGGAAAGCCCATTTTGAGACTGCGGTGACTGAAGTTCTTGGATGGGATTGTTTACACAGCTCTTGCACAATGACATTCTTCTTCAAACCCTAGACAAAGATTTATTTTTCCTTTTGCACGATGGCAATAATTTTTTTTTTTCATTCTTTCTGTATTATTTGTCAGGTCATTTTAGTTTGTTTTTATTACTGATTAAAAGGATTTCAATGTTATTAGTTTCTTCGTTTTAGTTTTAAAAATGTATTTAGATGGGGCATTTTTCCTGTTATAAGATTTAAGAAGTACAAAGCAGAGTGAACTTCCTATTTGTTTGCCCAACACAAACAAACCAGTGCCACCTCAGTGTTTGTTTTGTTGGAGAAATTTGGTTGATTTTAATGACTGAAAATGAAGACATTCCTGTATATTTAATTTGTTTTATTTAGGTTTTGTTGGATTATAATATTATTTTATGCCATGTTATACCCCTAATTGAAGATTGTGAATTATTATGTAGTTTTAGTTTGCATTATTCTCCTGAATTAGAAGAAGGTGATAACTATTGCATTTGTTAAACTGATTTGCATTACATTAGACTGCTGATTTATTGTGAATGAATGATATTGTTTTATGATGCATTATACTGCTGAGTTATAAGAAATGCTGTTCGCAGAAAGTCATCGCCTTATTTGTCTGATTAGAAGAGAACAGAACATACTGGAGTTTTCTGCCCCATCTCAGCAGGAGCAGATAAACAGGGAGCCAAGGTCGTAGCTTAGGCGCCGTGTGAGAGAAAGAATGTGAATGTTTAGGCTTTTATGATAAGGTGGGGGCCACTAGAGGCTATAAGAGTTTAATCAATGCTCCACCATTTTGAGATCTGATGCTGTCTGTGTACGGTGTCCATCTCCCACGCGTGTGATCATTAAAATCATCGTTCGACTCAACCCGGCCGGACCAGTGTTGTTATTGTGGTTTTTCCTCTTGTATCCATCCCCAATATTTGAATCCGTAACAGTTTGGGGGCTCGTCCTGTGGTATTGGGGTGGAAGTTGGAGGTTTGGACGGTCCGAGGTTGTCGAACGGACAGGCACAAGCCAGTGGTCTGACGTGAGTGGGCATAAGCCGGCTTACAAAGGTAAGGCACTACCTGTTGAATCTATTTCCAAAGTGTGCCAAATTGGACATGATAAAATTAAAGTCTACTCACTGAAATTACTGGTGGATGTCTGTTTTGATTTTGATGAAAAATCTCACGAGTTAAAGCAGTTAGAGTCTGCTAAGAAGAAGTTAAAGCAGTTAGAGTCTGCTAAGAAGAAGTTAAAGCAGTTAGAGTCTGCTAAGAAATTGGGTTAGAGTCCCAAGTAGTTTGGTAGAGAGTTGGTCATTTTGTTGGTTAGAGTCCAAATTGGTTATAAGAGTGAACCTGAGTGGTCATTTTGTGAGTTAGAGTCTCCATTGACCTCTAGGTTGCACTTGCCTCAGTCAGACTCTTGTTTTGGGGTGCTGACTGTTGTTTCAAAGTGTTATAAATTATTATTAGAGTCTGCTAAGAAGCGCATAGCCCGGAGGTTACACTCCCTCCTGGCAGTGGACGCGCGACCTTGACCTGTCGGCGAACAGGGTTAGTTCAGTTTGGCTTAACTGTGGGGTACAGGGCATCCTGGAATAAGCTAGGAGTTAGAGTCTCCTTACCGTTTGTAACGGTATCTGCGCTTTTTTGGACACTGTTAAATTGAGTTAGGGACTTTAGAGATTAGGCCAGATACAGTTAGAGTCTGATACTGGTTAATTGATTACAAAAAAGTTGGACTTTCTTCGGTTGGACCCGTTAACTTGAATTTGTCAAAATTGTGTAGGCGCTAAAGCTGTCAGGCCTGAGAGTGATTGTAAATATAGGACGTCTTTGTAATATAAAATAACAGAGCTGTGTGTGAAATGAGACTGTGTGTGATGTGCAGCTGCAGCGCTGCGAGCTATTTTTAGACGGTGTGTGAACATGCAAATGAGGTGGCTGCTGTGAAGCGCACAGACGACTTTTGCTTGCTGTTTAGCGTGTTATTGAGTTTTATAATTATGATTTGCAAACAATGATACATGCCTGTAATTAAAACGCTGATTTTGCTGATTATAATATTACAAATAAGGTTTTGAATGACTACGATGAATGTTTGATGTTTGGCTGGGTTTTGATATAGAAGAGACAAATCGTGCATGATTTAGACCGGCACTTCAGTCGGCAGAGTAAGATTGTGTGATAAATACGGGGGTGATTTGTTTCAGTTTTGTGGTGTGAAATATGTTGGGTTTTTAAAACTGACGTAGAGAAAGGAGAAATAAAGGGAGAGTGGAGAATTATTGAGAAGTAGAGAGAGGAGTGTGTTGGGAGACTGGCATGTAGTCTGCACTGTAAAGGTGGGCGTGTTGCCTGCTGGTCTATTTAACAGTGATGAAAATGATATTAAATAAATCTCTTAGTGTGTTGATACAGGAGGCTACGGGCCTGGACCAACTGCCCCCCACAAGCACAGCGGCCGAAGCAAAATTATAGTAATGGAAACCACACTCAGCAAGAATCAGCAGCTGTGGAAAAGACAGCAGCTAGCAGAGAATTAGAGGAGAAATTAAGAGAAGTTTTAACACATAAAATTGGGGCCAACAGACTTGTGGAGGTTGGGAAGGCGTCCAGAGCATCACAACAAAAGGTGAAACAAAAACACACACAAGCAGAGAAATGTGAGAGAAAGGCACGTGTTAGAGAAATGCCTTGTTTGAGAAAAAAGTTAAATTAACCCACCTACAAACGCACACACACGCAATGAAGAAACAGCTTACATTCATGAACATGTGAAGATTTTCCAGCAAGGTTAAAGCAGCGAAACTTAACATACACCTGTTGTTAAATGATAAAGTTTATCCACTACTAACAAATAAACTCTCTGGATTGCAGGACAACAACTTAACTTCAAAAAAAAGACACTGGTCTCACCAACCAGTGATGACACGACAAATTTAGTGGTTAAAAGAGTCAAATTGTGACATGTTTTCTGCTGATTGATTAATACAAGTGATTACTGAATGAAAGAAAATTCCATTTTTGGGGTTTTAAACACGATCTTAAGAATTTTAACATGCACCTGTGTTGTCCTGTCAACTTGGTGGGTCATGAGTTGATTATATGGTGAGAAAAAACAAAAAAAGGGGGAGAGAAGGCTGACACAGGGCCTGGCCCCGTTGTTTCTCCCCTTTCTGAATAACGCAGCCAAAACAACATCATTTTCCTGTCTAACAAAAGTTAGACTCTTCTTCTCTAATTGATCTTTCTGAGTTAACTTCAATAATTACTTCCTCCAAACCATCAACGTGTCTTTTAGACCCCATTCCTACAAAACTGCTCAAAGAAGTCCTGCCATTAATTAATTCTTCGATCTTAAATATGATCAACCTATCTCTAATGATCAGCTATGTACCACAGGCCTTCAAGCTGGCTGTAGTTAAACCTTTACTCAAAAAGCCATCTCTAGATCTAGCAGTCTTAGCTAATTATAGGCCAATCTCCAACCTTCCTTTCATATCAAAATCCTTGAAAGAGTAGTTGTCAAACAGCTAACAGATCATCTGCAGAGGAATGGTTTATTTGAAGAGTTTCAGTCAGGTTTCAGAGCTCATCACAGCACAGAAACAGCTTTACAAATGATCTTCTTATGGGCTCTGACAGTGGACTCATCTCTGTGCTTGTCCTGCTAGACCTTAGTGCAGCATTCGATACTGTCGACCATAATATCCTATTAGAGCGATTAGAACATGCTGTAGGTATTACAGGTACTGCACTGCAGTGGTTTGTATCATATCTATCTAATAGACTCCAATTTGTTCATGTAAATGGAGAGTCCTCTTCACACACTGAGGTTAATTATGGAGTTCCACAGGGTTCAGTGCTAGGACCAATTCTGTTTACATTATACATGCTTCCCTTAGGCAGTATCATTAGAAGACATAGCATACATTTTCACTGCTATGCAGATGACACCCAGCTCTATCTGTCCATGAAGCCAGAATAACACACACCAATTAGTTAAACTGCAGGAATGTCTTAAAGACATAAAGACCTGGATGGCCGCTAACTTTCTGCTTCTTAATTCCGATAAAACTGAGGTTATTGTACTCGGCCCTGAAAAGCCTAGAAATATGGTATCTAACCAGATTCTTACTCTGGATGGCATTACCTTGACCTCCAGTAACGCTGTGAGGAACCTTGGAGTCATTTTTGACCAGGACATGTCCTTCAATGCACATATTAAACAAATATGTAAGACTGCGTTCTTCCATTTGCGCAACATCTCTAAAATTAGAAATATCCTGTCTCAGAGTGACGCTGAAAAACTAGTTCATGCATTTATTACTTCCAGGCTGGACTACTGTAATTCATTATTATCAGGATGTCCAAAAAACTCACTGAAAAGCCTTCAGCTAATCCAAAATGCTGCAGCAAGAGTACTGACAGGGACTAGAAAGAGAGAGCATATTTCTCCTGTTTTGGCTTCCCTTCATTGGCTTCCTGTTAAATCCAGAATTGAATTCAAAATCCTGCTCCTCACATACAAGGTCTTAAATAATCAGGCCCCATCTTATCTTAATGACCTTGTAGTACCATATCACCCTATTAGAGCACTTCGCTCTCGCTCTGCAGGCCTACTTGTTGTTCCTAGAGTATTTAGTCCAAAAAAACAAAAAACAAAAAAAAAACAAGGAACTGTTTTCCTTTAAAATGATGACGTCATCTTGCTGGTGAGGGAGGCTCGAATAAGTTGCGCGTGAGACTCCATTATCAGCAATATCTGGTATGAATGTGTGTGGATGTGTGACTGGACTGTGATGGACTGACGACTAAAAGTTTTAACTGACTTGATAATGAGACAAAAACGGTACCAACTTTAGGATTAGTAAATGTCCACAAACAATTCACCCAGCCTTTAAAAGAAGGGTGGATGTTTTGTCTTGCTTTGTTTTGTTTTTGCAAGAACAGAAGGATGACAGAGACTAAAGGGGGAGGCTGTAGCTTCACATGAGTGTGAACTGCAGACTTAACCCTTTGGTTGCTAATTTTGAGTTACTGATGTTTGCATTAAGAAAAGTGTGTTTTAGTAGCTGTGTTTCGATTAATGTATCACAGTATATTGTTGGGAATGTTAAATGCTAAAGGGAAGAAGAGGTTTGATTTCACTCATGACTGTCAGGGTTCCTGGGTCATTGACCCAGTGATTTCAGTTTGTTCATGTTCAGTTTAGTTCGCCACATTAATGTTCTCACTTCCTGTTTTTTCCCCGTGTCAGTTTGTCTCCCCTGTCATTAGTCAGATTATGTTCAGCCCTGTACTCACCTGTTTCCAATCATTGTCATCGTTCAACCTGTGTATTTAAGTTCCTCGGTTTCACCAGTTCTCTGTCGTGTCATTGATGTACGTCTGATGGTAATGTGTCTCTCCGCCAGTATGTTCAGTTAGTTAGTCAGTCAGCCAGCCATTATTCCAGTCTTTCAGCCAGCCAGCTACTCCATCGTTCCTGCTTTATTCATTACCCTCCAATAAATCCTCTTCATTTCTGCACCGTGAGTCCAGCGTTTGGGTCATCTCTTCCACGCCTCCACACACACCGCTGACAGAATGACACGACCCGTGCCAAGAAGACACGCTTTTGACCCAGCGGACTCGGACCTTTTCGAGCGGCAGGACGCAGCGCTCTCCATTTGGGCGGAGAAGCTCAGGTGGAAACAGCGGTTCTTCTCAGAGAGGGAGCACGTCTTTGAGGGGACTCGTCTGGCTCTGGGTGGGCCTCGGAGACGCCGCGGTCCTCCACCTGCTGCCTCACCTGCATCGGAGCATTTGCCGCGGAGAGTGGGCATCACAGGCCAAGCTTCGGCTCCTCGCTCGCCCGCCAGCCGTTTTACTCACCGGACCTTCAACCTCGCCATGGCACAGCGGCTCCGCCTCGCACCTCGGCTCAGTGGAGGCTCCCGTGCCAGAGGCTCGGCTGTGTACCCCGCCCGCTGCCTCTTCCCGGAGAAGGCGGCGCACACGCCACCATAACATGGACTGTTTTCAGATGGTGAGTTCCAGCGACTGTCTTCCACCCTCCACATTCGACTCTTCACTTAAAACAAATAGCAAACTTATCCCTGATCCGTGGGGTGTTTCCCTCCTGTAGGAGGATGTAGACTGGGAAGAATTTTTCAGCTCTGCTCCCTCTGAGCTGGGATATATTAAGGACAATATCCGCACTTCAACACCCTCGACGACCGTTCAATTAAAGACTGTAAATAGTGGTGGCAGGAGGACCAAAATAATCGCAGAGAAACCTTCCAGTACCACACACCCAGTCACTGTTTCCACACCCATCATTCAGCCTTTTCCTACCAGCGCAGCGGCCCAGATTCGGCCTTCCTCTTCAGCCGTTTCACCTCCTCAGAGGACTAGGGCCCAGCCCACACCCACACCGGTGCCAGCTCCCAGGAGGAGGGCAGCTGCGATCCAGTCCACCTCCACACCCGCTCCTGTTTCACGGGTGGGGGTGACTGGTGTCCAGCCACCTTCCGTGCCTGTCCCAGCGCCCAGGCTGAGGGCAACCAGAACCCAGCCTGACCTCCCTGGAGGCTTGGAAGAGCTAACCGGTCCACCTGCTACTTCACCTCTTCATCCACCTCCTGACCCAGCTTTTCACGCCCTCGCACTATCCCTGGTTAGGCTAGCTGAAGTGTCCCCTGCTCAGGCACCAGCTTTACTAGCCCAGGCTGTAGCTCTATCTCCCTGTCTAGCTCAGTCTTTAGCTCAGCCATCGGCCACACCAACCTCAGCTCCGTCGTCAGCCTCACCTACCTCTGTTCATCTTTTAGCATCTCCACTCCAGTCAGTTCCCTCAACTGCTGTTCAGCCTCCACTCCAGTCCCCTGTAGTCCAGTCGCCTCCCGCCCTCCAGTCCCCTGTAGTCCAGTCGCCTCCCGCCCTCCAGTCCCCTGTAGTCCAGTCGCCCGTCCACCATCCTGTTCAGTTCCCGGACCTGCAGCCACAGCACCCAGAGCCAGCTGTGAGCTACCTTGCTTTTCAGCCAGGGGTTTCCGCACCCGCTGGCCTGGCCGCTTCCCTGCCAGAGGTCCCCGCACCTGCTGGTTCTGTCCTGTGTGTGCCAGGGGCTCCAGTACCCACTGGTTCTGAGACCGTTTTCGCTGGAGGGCCCGAGGAGCCCGTCCAGCAACCTTCCTCGTCAGCTGGGGGTTCAGGAGGACCGCACCAGCCTCCCGTCTCCGCTGGAGGGTCCGAGGGGCCCGTCCAGCCTCCTGCCACGTCAGCTGGAGGGTCCGAGGGGCCCGTTCAGCCTCCCATCTCCGCTGGAGGGTCTGAGGGGCCCGTCCAGCCTCCTGCCACGTCAGCTGGAGGGCTCGAGGAGCCCGTCCAGCCACCACCTGCGGCTGCCTCGCTGTCACCTAGCTCTGCTTCTGCTTCGCCTGGTCCAGCTTCAGCCTGTGCCTCACCTGGTCCGGCCTCTGCTTCTGCCTCGCCTGGTCCGGCCTCGGCTTCTGCCTCGCCTGGTCCGGCCTCGGCTTCTGCTTCGCTTGGTCCGGCCTCGGCTTCTGCTTCGCCTGGTCCGGCCTCGGCCTCGGCTTCGGCTTCTGCTTCGCCTGGTCCTACAGCTGCTCCTCGTCGCCGGCGTGGTCGACCACCGGACCGCCTTCGCCTGAGTGGCCGCCGTTGCCTTCCGCACGGCCGGCCCCCGGACCGCCTTCGCCTGAGTGGCCGCCGCCCCCGGACCGCCTTCGCCTGAGTGGCCGCCGTTGCCTTCCGCACGGTCAGCCTCCCGAACTGTGTCCACGTCGCCGCCGTTGGCTTCCGCACGGTCGGCCCCCGGACCAGCGCTGTCATCGTCGCCGTTGCCTTCCGCACGGTCGGCCTCCCGAACTGTGTCCACGTCGTTGCCGTCCGCAAGCTCGGCCCCCTGAACTTTCTCGTCTCGGCCTCGGACCACGTGGCCGCCCACCGGAACTGTCTCATCTCGACCGCCGCAGCCGCCCACTGGACCGGCTCAGTGGTCGCTGCTGCCTTCCACGTGGCCGCCCACCTGAACTGTCTCGTCTCGGGCTGCTTGGCCGCCCACCTGAACTGTCTCTGTGTGGACTCCGTCCCTCCGTCCTGGGCCCCCTCCGCCCGCCCTGTTCTGGTTTTTTTTTTTTTTTTTTTTTTCTTTTGGCCGTCAGGTGCCGGCCTTTGAAGGGGGGGGGGGGGGGGGGGGTACTGTCAGGGTTCCTGGGTCGTTGACCCAGTGATTTCAGTTTGTTCATGTTCAGTTTAGTTCGCCACATTAATGTTCTCACTTCCTGTTTTTTTTTTTGTTTTTTGTTTTTTTCCCCGTGTCAGCTTGTCTCCCGTGTCATTAGTCAGATTATGTTCAGCCCTGTACTCACCTGTTTCCAATCATTGTCATCGTTCAACCTGTGTATTTAAGTTCCTCGGTTTCACCAGTTCTCTGTCGTGTCATTGATGTACGTCTGATGGTAATGTGTCTCTCCGCCAGTATGTTCAGTTAGTCAGTCAGCCAGCCATTCTTCCAGTCTTTCAGCCAGCCAGCTACTCCATCGTTCCTGCTTTATTCATTACCCTCCAATAAATCCTCTTCATTTCTGCACCGTGAGTCCAGCGTTTGGGTCATCTCTTCCACGCCTCCACACACACCGCTGACAATGACTGAACATGTTATTATTAACCATAGCAGGCCACTGTAAAGAGTCAATTAACTGGTCACTTAAACAGAGGTAAAAAAAAAAAAAAAAAGCCAAAAAACTCTAGTAATATCTATGGATAACAGGGAAATGGTAGACTTGTCACACTCAAAATGGAGATATGTAATGATAAACACTGGTCCCTGTCTTTTAGGTCCTTTCATTGAAATAGTCCATAATTCAGAAAGGTAGAGATATAACCGACAGGGGCATGTGATAGGAGGTGGTGCTGCACAAGAACAAGAGTAAAATAAAGAAAAATTATTGTGTTTAGCTTTGATAAATTCAAATTAAAATGTACCATTACACTCAGAGGATCAATATGAAATTCGATATATGCTAATTTTGCATGAAGTACATGACTGATAACTGTTCTGTCCTGAGCTTTTGTTTTTACAGCACCCACTTGACCACACCAACAGTTTCTCGCCACCAACAGGGGGTACTTGCAAAGAATAGGGAGGAATATCATCAAAACTGGGAAAGGTAAGCCCCGAAGGGGGTGATAACACCATAACTTTCACTTATGGTCAAATTCTCAAAATTTGACCCCAAACTTGAAAATTCTTCAAACATTTAGAGACAGAGTGGATAAACATAATGTCGCAAACCACATAAGGATGGAGCATTTGAATCGATAAGATGGTGAATTAACACGCAGTAAAATGTTGATCATGTTGATTATGTTTATTCCAGTGTGCAGAGCAAGGTTATTATTATTAACGAAAAGAAATGAAATAACGAAAACTAGAAGTGAAAAAACATTTTCGTTAACGGAAATATAATGAAAAAAAAAAAAAAAGGAAAACTAACTAAAACTGTAATGAGTGTTCACAAAACTAACTAAAATTAACTGAATTTATAGCAAAATGTGTTTAGTTTCATTGATGTGTGCGTGTCCTACAATAGTCTAGGGTGAAAATGAAGTTTAGTTTCCAGATTTTTGCTGTCTCATTATGCCAGCAGGGGGCAGTACGTTAGTCGAGTTGTCTGTGTTGCTGCTCCGTCCACGTGCAGAATCATGTCAGGAAAAGTCGGGAGAAAGCGCCAGAGTCCAATTTGGGATTACTTTGAATATGACTGTGTTTTGGATAAAGCAAGTGTCTTGTAGTGGAAAGAGACAAATTATGAGGGACATTTATAAAGGGAAAAAATCCCACAAACCTTAAAGTGCACTTGAAAAGCTCACACAAGAAGACTAACCTAGCTTACCTTGAAAAGGTAAGGGAGCGCACTCAACCCTCAGCCCCAGAAACAGAAGCTAACCCCAGGCAAGGCAGCGTGATGCATCCCGAGACAACAGGACAGGGACATCTACATAACTGTGTGAGTCAATTGCCTTCAAAAAGATTATCAATTCACTTGAACCAAAATTACGAACACCCGGTGCTGCAAGAGTTAATTGTCTCAATACCCAAGGATAAGCAGAAGAGCATGACTGATATGATGAAACTGGGATTTTGTTACACTTAATTTTGGCAAACACAACTAAAACTATAACTGACACTAATCAAAACTAAACTGAAACTAAGGATTTTCAGAAAATAAAAACTAGACTAAACTAGCAAACAATTGGTAAAAACTAATTACAACTGATATAAAATCTGGAGTCAAAACTAAATAAAAATAAAAACTAATGAAAATTGCAAAACGATTAAAACCCTGGTGCAGAGATTGGCTAATCTGACCAGGAAATGTTATAAAATGGATTGTCGGAACAGTCAGCGTTAAAGTCACCTTTGACAGTCCAGACTAAGATGTCTGGACATCGCCATGTTGGACATCTTCAGGGCGGAAATAAGGGGTTGGTGTGACCAAGGTGTGGTTTGGCTTGTTGTATGTAGAGCAGGGCGATATGGCCAAAAATATTTATCACGATATATATTTGAAAATTTGCGATAACGATATAACTGACGATATAATTGATGCGAGACAAAATACAACTCCACAACATTACTAGTGCAAAAAGACAACCTTCCATTTATTTTCACTTAAACAAAAAGCTGGTTTTTATGTACATTAAAGCTTTATAAAAATGTAACAGTGCAAATGCAAATTCCTTGCTGAAAGTTTAACCAAAAGGCATTTCCAGTAGAAATGGGCTGACATATCCTGAGCATAACCATGTATAATATCCACTGAAGTTAAAAAGAGGTGCATTGCAACATTAAACTGCAGTGTGCAGTAGCCTACGTATTTTTTGGACCATAAGGTGCACGGGATTATAAGGCACATTAAGCGAAACAAAGCAGTCAGATAAATCAAACTTTATTAAACTCATTTTTCTTGCTTCCTCCACTTCTGTACCTTCATTCATTAATGTTGAATTCTCTGGCAGCTGCTCTATTCCCATGTTGTTGCAGTATATTAATGACTAACCTTGTATTGTGGATGGATTATCTCAGTTGTTCTCCTGACTGAAGTTTGGTCCGTTTACAGCATCCTGCTATGCGATTGCATTTGTCTCTAACTATCAGGAACCTTAACGTTAACTTTTATAAGTGGAAAAGTGTTAGTGTTCGTCCTCCAGCTTCACTGTTTATGTTATGCTAACATAGCTGTGTCGCTAGCGATCACGTAGCACATCATTATACACCAGCTAGCCCAACTTCAGTAACCCTACAAACGTCACTGCTGTTTAGTTTTCTGTCTTCATTTATGTTGGAAGTGATAGCAGAGCTGTACGTTTGAATTTTTTCAGAAATCTCTCAGTCAGAACATGCAATATCATGCTTAGGTAACTAGCGAAACTAGCGAGCTAACTTCCGCTAGCTTCCTGCTAACTTCTAACTCCGTTAAATGTAATAAATTTTGTTTTCATGGATGCCTGGAAGTAGGGATGGGTACCGGTGTTCTGACATAAACGGTAGTAACCAGTTGCCTGTTATCGGACCCGGAGTTAGCAACATCCCCCAAAAACACGAAGAATAGAGTCCTGGCCCCTAGCCCTGTCAGTGTAGCAGAAATGATGACGGATGATGATGCAGCAGCAGCCGTTCTTCTCTGCGTGAGTAGCTTAATGTTGTTCGTGTGTAATTTACGTTGAGTAGGCTAACCACGTTATTACATTAATGCATGTAAGGTGAACTAGCAAACATCATCATAGCTACATGCGGCTCTCTTCTTGTTTGATGGCAGATACTCCCTTCACCCTGGCCAAAAAGGCTAAAATGACCAAAGAAAAAGTGGAAAACAGTTAAACATGAGAGGTTTTGGACAAAGTTTGTGTTTTTTCCATTGTTTAAGCACTGCTTCCAGCCAAGAGTGATACCATATATGCCCCATAGCTGCAGAAAAGGCTAACATTGTTATCTTTTTACAAAAAACAGCTGAACATGAGAGGTTTTTGGACCAATTTTGTGTTCTCCATTCTTTAAGCACCGGTTTGAGCACCGTTTGAGCACCGGCACCGTTTCAAAAGTACCGATTTGGCAGCGGTATCGGATAAAACCTAAACGATACCCATCCCTACCTGGAAGTTAAACTTCATAGTTACACCTGATAAAGCAGCAATGCTGATCGTTTTATTAAAGATGAAAGAATTTAGACAGTTTTTTATGGAGATATGGAGCTTAGGACCCAGATTGCTCCCAGATTTAAGAGCATCTTAGTCCGACAAATACGACAATAACGACGGCCGCTTGCATGTTCTGCAAAAAATGTGCTTTGTCGTGTATCTGACGGACAAACACCAAACCAGTTCCACATCACTGAAGTTGCACCATTTTTTCAAACCAATTCTGGTTCATCTGTTTCACTCAACAATCGGCCATGTACGTATGAAAACAAAGGCACTGCGCATGCCCATTTTACTCATATTCTATCACGATATTTCATTTTCCTATTGTTGCCTAACATTATATACGGTATAATATGGCCCAGCCCTAGTTGTATGTATATTTCAAGATCATATGGCTCTGAATGAACCAGTTACCAGGGCATGGAAGGAGGACAGACTCATTAAATGAGGAGAAGGATTTTTCTGGGATTGGAGATCCTCTGGGTGAGTGGTTGACTAAAAGCATGCATAAAATAAAAGCTATTTTTTGTTATTGATTGGTAATAGATTGATAATTGGCCACATTTACAGCTGTATTGACTTGTTGTGGACGCAGTCTACTTCATGTTTAAGCACTCTAATTAACAGATTGAAAATAGTGACATTAAAGGAAGAATATGCAGCGCCACCCTGTCAGACACCAGTGACGGTGGGGCTCAGTGATGAATCAGGTGAGCTGGATTCATGGCTGAATCAAGACTAAGATTCCCCTGCTGTGGTCAGTAAGGGAAAAACGGGGGAAAATAAAATTTAAAAGAGGCATTTATAAACGTTTATGTGTCAAGTTTATAAACGGGATAAAAAGGGGGTGTTTTACTGTTATTTTAGCATCAGCATTATTGTTACATCAGAATCATATAACAAGCATTGCATTGATCATTTATTGAATCTTTTGACATTATACTAACATTTGTGTTCCAGTGATTGTTATAACCTCAGGTTAATCTTCTATTTACAGGTGTCAGGATAATCATATGATCTTTCATTGCAGGTGTAACCATGATCATTTTTATACATATTGCAGTTTGTTGCTCGTTATAGAGTTGTGCTCAAGTTAATAAGGGTTAAAAGCTACAGTCAACGTGATGTTTGGCTGATCTATGGACTGGGGTGACTTCGAGCATAGAAGGCCGCACACGCTTACATAACACTGATATCATGTTTTTCTTTGTGATCTTTTATTCAGTTATATTTTTTGCTAAGTTTTAAGTAGTGGCAGTTAATTAAACGACATTCATTTAATATTACATACCTGATTCAGAGCATTACACACAGATCAACTTAACAATCTGCACATATTCTCACTAATGCAGATAAATCCTCTCCCTTTCAATTACAACGTGTGGTGAGACAGGGGGATCCCCTCTCACCGCTTCTTTTTGATATAGCCCTGGAGCCCCTAGCCATTAACATAAGAAACCACCCAGGTATACAGGGAGTTAAATTTGGGAATGTGGAAAGTCTTGTTAACATGTATGCAGATGACTTACTGATCTGCCTTTCCAAACCAGAAATCTCACTCCCTAATCTTTTAAATTGTATTAAACACTTTGGGAAATTATCAGGATATATGATCAATTGGGATAAATCTGAATTTATGCCAATAACAGATAATCTATGCCCAAAGTTCCTCAGCTCACTCCCATTCAAATTAGTAACTACGTCTTTTACCTATCTTGGTCTTAAGATCTCTAAAAATCCCAAACTCCTTTATAAATTGAATTTCCTGGAAATGCTGGATAAGCTCAAAGAGGATATTAGAAAATGGAAACTGCTTCCTCTGTCTCTGATCGGTCGAATAAATGCAGTTAGAATGGTGTCTTTGCCACGATTTTTTATATCTTTTTCAAAACCTTCCTATTCACTTGCCACTTAAATTTTTTAAGCAGCTTGATTCATTGATTCACTCATTCATTTGGGCAGGAAAACCCCCTCGGATATCCATGGCTCATCTTCAAAAAAACACTTCCTGCGGGGGGTTAGGTCTCCCTGTGTTTAGATATTATTATTGGGCAGCAAATTCAAGAGCTCTATTGCACTGGCAGTGGGGTTCGCCTATTGATTATTGCCATGACAAGCTTCCGATCTGGCTCCAGGTAGAGGCAGCAACAGTATCTGAAGCCTCATTACCGGTCTTATTGTTTTCTAACACGGGTTCTTTTAACAATTCGCTCAGTCGTAATTTTGTTGTTAAACACTCTTTAAAGATATTAAGTCAAATTAGGAAATCTCTCAAACTACCTGATTTTTCAGTAGGAATGCCAATAATACATAACTACTTGTTTAAACCAGGTAAAATGGATGGAATGGGGGGAAAAGGGATTGAAATACATTGAGGACTTATATACAGATGACAAATTTATGTCCTTCCTTCAACTTCAAGAAAAGTTTCAATTACCTCAATCACATTTTTTTCGTTATCTTCAAATAAGGAATTTTGTTCAACAAAACTTTTCAGACTTTCCACTGAAGCCACGAAGTTATACTTACTTTGATATAATTCGGAAAGCAGATTTTAAACGTTTGATATCTCAGTTTGTTAAGTGCTTTACAATCCCAGTTGATTCCGACCGAATTAAGAAAACATGGGCTGAAGACCTCGGGGTCCCTCTGTCTGAAGACCAATGGTCAAATTGTTTGTCCAATATTCAGAAAGGCTCAATAAATGCCAGATATAAACTAATCCAGTTTAAAGTCATTCATAGACTACACTTTTCTAAACTTAAACTTAACCGGATCTATAATTCTGTATCCCCCTTATGTGACAGATGTAAAGTCGGTGAAGGTTCCCTTGCACAATTATTTTGGCATTGCCCGGTTTTGAATGCTTTTTGGAGCCGGATTTTTATGTGGTTTTCAAACCAATTTAGGAAAAAAGTACCACGTGATGGTACATTGGCTATACTTGGATCATTTGCATCAGTCGAATCTTTTTCCTTTTCACAAAAACAGATAATTACAATGGGTATGCTGGCTGCAAAGAAACTTATTCTTTTACAGTGGCGGTCTTCTTCGGCCCCGTGTTTTAACAGGTGGCTTAATGAGATGGTGTCTGTGGCCAGGGTGGAGCAGATGAGATTTGATAGAGAGGGGAAACTGGCGAGTTTTTGTATGATTTGGCAACCATTTCTAGAATTCTTAAAAAAATAACTGATCATAATTCATGCCTCACACTCCGCGTGAATTATTTTATTTGTTTTTTTTTCTTCCTCTTCTTTTTCTTCTTTTTTCCTTTCTTTTTTTTTCCCTTTCATGCTTATAAGTTCACAAATGTTAAAAACAGTAATTGTTCTTGGTTGATTTTGTATAAGCATGTTATGTTTAATTTAAATGCAAAAATAAAATTTAAGAAAAAAAACAAAAACTTAACAATCTGCAAAACCTTGTAGCTGCAATATTGTGTCTCCATAAGGGACAGTTGGCTCCAGGAGATAAGTGGGAGTCAGTGCCTGTCCTCGAGAAGGAGAGGATATTCCTTTGCTGTGTCAAAAGTAGTCAACAAGTTCATATTCAAGTGAAGTTCATATTATTACAGGTTTTGTTTCTTGGCAATTCTGCAGACGCAGCCTCTGGGCGGAGCCAGGAGTTGAACAGATCTAACATGACAATTAAACTGGTTTCATTCCCTGGCACAGGCTGACAGGACTGGAGCAACGACACTGGATAGGAGAAGGTCTCATACTTTCTAAGATATGAGGTCACTAAGCTTTTCTTTTAATTTTCTAGCTCCGTTGATTTGACACATGGGAATGTGTCAAAAAGGGGGGGGGGGGAGTTGAGTTTTAACATCAAACAAGGATTATATGAACATTTTTATGACTTCATTTGTGTTTTAATAACTTAGGTATGGTAAAGCTTAAGCTAATAGTGACCCAAGAGGTTTCCGGACTTTTTTAGAGATCCAGTGAGAAGCATAAATCATTATTTCCATGTTTAAGCATTAATCATTGAAATGAACTGAATAGCGTTTAGATGATAAAATGCCTGTGTTCATGAGAAGCTGAGTACCACACTGGAGAGGAAACCGTGGGACAGTAGGCGGAAGCAAACACATGATTTTTGGGGGGCAAATGTTAGGATTAAAAATGGCTAATTTGTTTTTGATGTCTTTTGTTAAAATGAGTGGTTTTAATAATTTTCAGACACACCTTGCAAATGTGCTTATAATGAGTCGGCACTCGGTCTTTTGGAGGTCATAAGCTTCGTTTGGCGTGATGGTCCGGACTGATATATTGCAGGTATTGACTTTGAGTGCAGAGGGCTAAATGCAAACACGCTTACACACACATAGGATATGATTAGAATAAGTCCCTGGGACATTCTGAATATTCTAAACCAATTCTGAATCGCCAGAAGATCAGTAGATAACAACATTAAATTATTAGAGCTAGGCAGAGAGGTGTTTTGGTTTTCTGTCTCTTACAGAGAAAGGAACAGACACCAGATGAGGTCACAGATATACGAGGATCCTTCACAACAGAGACAGACACAGTGACTGCCGAGACACCAACTGGGTCCAAGTGTCATGGCGTTTGGGCTCCGATTAGTCACCTCAAAAGGATGGATCCCATAAACACAGTAATAAGCATGAAGGGGTTGGCGGAAATCCAGGAACACCAGACCAACGAGGTTCGAGAGGCTCTTGGTCAAAAGGGGGACACGTTCCTGTTCCTTTTTCTGGAGGATACACAGGACACACAGGACCCGAGGATACACAGATCGTTCTTTGAAATCGGGGCAGAATAATCCCCTGATCTGTGCAACGACTGAAGGGTTGTCTAACCCCTGAGGTTGAAGAAAGAAGAGCAGAGGATAACCCAACTGGAAGACACTGGTAGCTGCAGCGATAAAATAAAGGCTAAAAGCTCCTTGGACAGAGGTTCTAGTCTGGGTACGTTTGAAGGGTATAAGGTAGCACCAAAATAAAGCTGTGGAAGAACTGGGGAGTGATGGAGGTGTCATCTGTACCGGCTACTGTTGTAATAATAGTTTTTCTTGCATCTGAACTGCGCAAACACAGAGGTCATCTCACATATGGTTCGCCCATCAGGGGGACAAAGGACCTCAGGAGTGAGAAGAAATGAACCCTGCCACACTGGATTACAGGGTGTAGGTGAGCTCTTTATTCTAAAGAGCTCATCAGGGGGAGTGTTGGATTATAATATTATTTTATGCCATGTTAGACCCCTAATTGAAGATTGTGAATTATTATGTAGTTTTAGTTTGCATTATTCTCCTGAATTAGAAGAAGGTGATAACTATTGCATTTGTTAAACTGATTTGCATTACATTAGACTGCTGATTTATTGTGAATGAATGACATTGTTTTATGATGCATTATACTGCTGAGTTATAAGAAATATTGTTCGCAGAAAGTCATCGCCTTATTTGTCTGAGTAGAAGAGAACAGAACATACTGGAGTTTTCTGCCCCAACTCAGCAGGAGCAGATAAACAGGGAGCCAAGGTCGTAGCTTAGGCGCTGTGTGAGAGAAAGAATGTGAATGTTTAGGCTTTTATAAGGTGGGGCCACTAGAGGCTATAAGAGTTTAATCAATGCTCCACCATTTTGAGATCTGATGCTGTCTGCGTACGGTGTCCATCTCCCACGCGTGTGATCATTAAAATCATCGTTTGACTCAACCCGGCCGGACCAGTGTTGTTATTGTGGTTTTTCCTCTTGTATCCATCCCCAATATTTGAATCCGTAACAGTTTTTAGTTAACTGTAATCACCGTGCCAAGGGTGAATCTCCATGTGTTGGCTGCAGGTGTAAATATGCCGCTCTAGCTCAAAAAACATTTGAGTTGGTTTAATTGTCCTCAGAAGCCTCAAAGTTTATTGTCAACTTCAGTAAAAGTCAGAAGATAGATGTTATTTTAATTATTAAATATAAAACAAACAAACAAACGTAGCTCAAACCATCTTGTAATCGAAATGATCGAAAAGGTTCCAGTTCTTTTAAGATTGTTTTATGCCTTACTTACCTCTGATTCAAAGGCCTCATTGTCATTTCCTTGTTTTCCATCCTTATTTTCTATTATATCCAGCTCCATTTCCTTGCTCTTCATTGACTGTATGTCAGGCACTCACTGGAAGACTTTAACCCCACCTGTCCCAACCTTTTCCCCTCCCTTCCTCCTTTCAACTGACTTCACTCCCCTCTCGAATAGTGTCCACTATTTGTTACTAATGCATGGCTACTAAATGGCTTCTTCTTTTTTTGGACTGCTGTCTGCTTGGATGATCAGATTATGTAGTTAAAAAGTCACAGATGGGATACTTCATTGTTCTTTTGCTGACAGGGATGGTTATTGGTGCATTACTTTCTAAAAGCTTCAGTCATTTCCTTTGGTCCTTTAGCAGCCTGAGAGGACACTCTGTATATGTGCAGACTTTCTAAAATGAAACAAAGCAGAAGTTCATCACTTATTAGATTAAACTCCCAGCTCACTGGAAACATTGTGTTGTACCTTCTGAAAATTGGCTTTTTAAGTATCCCGTCTGCCACTAGAGAGCACTGGTGTATAATCTGTCAGTAGAACCACAATTCAAATGACTTGTAGAGGTTCAAATAAGTTCACGAACCCCCGTGACATGCTGTACAAAACCACAGTAGTAAAGAAACATCAAAACAAAACATTTATATGTAGGAAAATCTATAACAGCGGAGCATAACTGGAGGCATGTTGAACCACTGACAAAAAAAAAGAAAAATAAAGAAAACTTTTAACTTGACTTTCTTAAAGTTAAAAGAAAATTAAGAACAATTTCCAAATTTTACTTCCTTTCATTAAAATTGCTCATCATGTCATGCATTTGTTCCTTTTAATCACAGCTCTGCAGTAATAATTCTGTTCAGAAAGTGACATTCAGACAATTTTTAGACTTGTGGGTTCCACTGAAGACTACTATCTCCTCATACTTTGATGTAGCCAGAAAGTACATTAGAAAGAGAAGAGAGGAGGGAAATAGTCCAGACCGACTGAGGTTTGTCTCTCCACGGGTTGTGTGTTGTGTGCCAAACCGCCTCACATTTACTGAAAGAAGAAACACATTCACCTCAGCGATGTTTTCATTACATACTCCCATCTACTCACTGGTCTGCTGTTCCAGTCATGACCCGGGTTCTGTTACTCTCAGCTTTGGGCTAAAGCAGCATATCAGCCCCTTTCTGGTCCCAAATAAATAAACCGTAACAAGTTCTGGTAAAAGTTTGGACTTGAAAATGACAAGACATTGTTCCTCATCTTGTGCAAACCTGAGGTAACAGCCGTAAGTACACATATTATGTTCTCAGTCAAAGAAAACCCAAGAACAGAATATGATGCAACAACAGGAAGCAGCACAGGTGGCTTTAATGGAGCGACATGATTGCAAAGCAGCGGCCAAAGCAATTATGACTCAACAACGAATGACTGTGACGATAAAATAGGCGATTGGGATTCAACAACATCTGATCTGAAAGGAACACAGGGGAGACTGTGATGATTGTATACTCGACTGTCATCACCTCGAAGTGGATATTTCTGGGAGCAATCTAATCCTGTATCTAAATGGACCCATCAAGAGATTAATTGAATATTATTTGTAGCCCCAGTTTGATGGTTATTTGCAAATACTTGTAAAGATACAAAATAGTTGTGAGCATAATGAATGAAAACCGATGCAATTCACCAGTCTCCACACAGCCAGAGGCAAAGATCTTTACATCATGATGCCATGCTGTTATGGGGGGAGCTGGATGACATCATGAGAATGCGCACATACATCAGCCTCAAACAGAGTTCATCGTTTATTAATAAACAGATTTATATATTTAAATGCCATCTCTGATTTTTATTTCTAGAGCTGATTCATTTATGACTCACCCACTAACATTTTGCAAATGGATGTGTTTTTCTTTTCTTTTTTGTGAGGCAGAACTCATCCAAAAGAAAGTACTTTAAAGGAATGTCCCATCTAATTTCAATAATTAAAGTCTGACTCTAGATAAGCTGCTTATTTTATTCAAAGAAGCTCGTTTTTGGCAAAGGGTTATCAAGATATGACATGGATTAAACCCTATACTAACTGCCAGAGGGGTATGGCTGCCAAATGAAACGTCCAAAGAGACACCTTTAACATATTTGAATGTCAATTTATGCGCGTACAGTTTAAATACATTGAAAGTGGTGATTTAAACCATGAAACATGCTGATTCACAAGAAGCCAAATGTATTGTGTGCTGTGGTAGGCGCACAGTGCTGTATGGAAAACCCATTCTGAGGATGACAGACGGTTCGCCTGGTGTTATTAATATATCACAGACCTGTAACACAGGTTGCATCCTGTAAAGGAGCAGAGAGGAATCTGAATATTCTGTTTTTGTCAGACACAATTTTTTTTAATTGGTACACCCACGTTGCTCTGTACAGAGTGCATACACCCCAGTTTGTGAGGCAGACACCCACCAGATTGGTCTGCACACAAACAGGGCTCCATAATTACGCTCCTCTATTCAGCAGCACTGCCTGTGCGTCAGCACAAACGTCATATTAGAGCTGCACATGGGGGACGGAACATTGGAGAGGAGAGGAGAGGAGAGGAGAGGAGAGGAGAGGAGAGGAGAGGAGAGGAGAGGAGAGGAGAGGAGAGGAGAGGAGAGGAGAGGAGAGGAGAGGAGAGGGAGCCTCGCAGATGTGGCGTGCTGGGGCTTCTGCTGCTTGCAGGCAGATGTTCTGTCATCCTCTGTCTCTCACTTATAAGGTGAACGACTGTGGAGGAGTAGCTCTGTTCTCCAGTTGTAGAGAGCAGGGAGAGACCAACTCTTATGTTAGCAATTCATCCAGCTGAAGGAGATCTGGCCTATAGCAACAGGGTGACTGGCATACAGCCGTATAACTTGCACTCTAAGATGACATGTTATTGATTCAGGTCTGGTTTGGCTGAGAGCCTCTGATCATTATGAAATATGGCCTAATGATTTAATATGGTGACGCCAGGTGAAGTACATGCCAGCTAAAGACCTGATGATCAGTGATTGCTCACTCTTTCTCTGTACATATTACATCCAGCCTGCATCTTTAAGCATCTCTCAGCTCAGTTAGAAATAAAGCTCCAGGATATTTAAACACAGTCGGCTACTCTAACATGTCGAATGAGGATTAAATAGGAAGCGACTGCGAAAAACAGCTTTGTTTTTCATTGATTAGCTGTGTACCGTTCCAGAAGTATTACAGCCAGATGATAATCATAAAAACGATGGCAACAGTGTTGATGAGAATGATTACGACAATTAGAGCCTCTAAATTGATAGCCCCTTGTATCTCATTTAGTCAACGATCTGAAGCCAGGTAGCGGATAAATTAAGTAAGCTGTTCAGAGCACAGGTCTTTCCACGCCTCTGTCTTTCTCTTTATGTCAGATAAGGACGCTCACATCTTGCTACAAGGAAACTTAACTAAACCAAATGAGGATAAATTATTAACCAGACAACACGCGTGGAGAGCGAGCACAGGCTTTGGTGATGTGCCCCTTGAGCAAGAAACAGTTGTGCTCTTCCCCTGACCCTTCCCCCGGACCTTCCTGAGAGCAGGGTACGAGAACCGGTTCTCTAAGAGGGCATCGGTGATGTTTATTCACGGCGTGCATTGATGCTCCTTCATCCTCTTCATCCCGGCGAAGGTGAGGTGCGGTGCTCACCTTCTGACTGTCATTTTGTACACCTACATCACCACCACCACTAACAACAACCGAAAATTACCCTCCACACACGACAACTCTGTCGGGAGGAGGTTCCGGTGCTTGTCAGCTGAGAGAGAGAGAGGGGGAGAGCGAGAGCGATCCTCCTTGGCACACATTGCCAGTGTGGCAGTGAGATTTTGACTAACTGGCTGACTGACTGGGGGATTCTGGAGGAATCACACGGGGAAGGGACTACACGCTCTCCGGTTTTCTCTTTTTCCCACCCCTTTCTCTCCTTCTAGTCTGTCATCGCCGGAGAGGTCGATGGTTTTGTAGCCTGCATCCATCTCAGCGGCGGATTTTGTTTTATTTCTCCTCTCCTCTATTGGCCGAACCGGGGCTGATCCCAGCCAACCTGGGCCGGGCCGTGGAGCTATTCAGCGAGCCTTATAGCTGAAGTTGGCGGCACCCGAGATGAGCGCCTTGAGACCCGGGAGCGGGGCTCTCTCCTCGCCGGGGAGACGGTTTGGGTCGTGGCGGTGCTGCTGCTGGTGGTGGTGGGTGTTGGTAGTCGGGGTGGCGGTAGGTTCGGGTGATCCGTGGATGTCCGCCGAGGCATGCCCCTCTTCTTGTTCCTGCAGCAGCACCAGGATTTCTTGCGTGGACCCGGAGCGGGGTATCAATGCCTTCCCCGTCCTGCAAACCGAGGCAGAGATGGAGAACATCACCGACATGTGAGTTTCCCTCATAAGCACCGGTTCACGGAGAGATGTGAAGCTAATGCATCAGGGGCAAATCAGCATATTTTTCCCGACTTTATCCTTTTCCAGCGGCCCACATTTCCCAGAACTTCCCAAATAAAGAAACGGCATCCTTCACCCCTATTCAGCCAATTGTATGGGGAGCTGACAGATACACAGTCAGCAAAGAAAGCGGCCCAAATGTTGTTTATTTCTGATGTGATGAATGAATTTTAAAGCGAATTCGTAAATCCATATCACTTCAGGTAGGATTTTAAGTAACCGACAGCCTACACTTCTTTCCTCGTTGGCAAGGGTTTGCCTCAGAAAGGCATCAAGTGCAACCCACATTGCATAACAGACTCTTTGGCATCAAGGGGCACATCAGTCTTTCGGCACCAGCGAGGAAACAAGCTCGTTTAGAAATGAAATGCAACTGAAGCTGATGGGCTTTATTCTAACAAATAGACAGCTCAGTCTGCGCGCGTACGTGCTCGTGTTTGTGTGGAGACGCCAGACACTACAGTCCAAATATTAGCACAGACACTTCCCAAGATGGCTTATATGAGTGTAGGCTATCTAAATGAACCACACAGGCGGAGAGAATCGATGCTGAAGAAAGAAAAAAAAAGAAAAGTGACGTTTTTCTTGTCAGACTCAACATTTTGCTGGCAGTCTCTTTAAGGTTGGTCGGGCGCAAGATGCCATAAATCTCAGTGTGTGTTTAGATGTACTGTATCATCTCCTCTCCGGGCTGTATTTGAGCTTTTTCCACTCACATTTAATGAAACGTCACTTGGCCTGAAAATGAGCTGAGGCACCTCTGCAGCCGAGACAAATTAAACGGGAGATTAAGGTTTTTAATTGCGCCAGCATATTTCTTGGCAAAGATAAACGGCCTTGTTGGTAATGACTTATGTCGGAGATAAACAGTTTTTATCGGCGGCCTTGGAGAAGCCTTGGAAGCTCTTTGAATGAGCCAGTGTGGTGAAAAGCACTGACTGAGTGCTTGGCTAATGTAAACAGACAAATTACTGATGACCGTGGAACTGCTAATTCCGAACGACCTTGCCAAAAAAAAAAAAAAAAAAAACCTACTGTAGGTCATCGTGCGCCCTGTCGTATGTGCCGTTTTTGGTTGGACTTAGTTTATGACAGTTGATCTGAATCCTCAACAACTGGTCAGAAATCGATGTGCTGTATGGGTGTAACAGCTCACACAGTCTGCGGTGATGTCTCTTTTGTGCCCTAATGTGTAGCCTGCGGTATGTATATGCTCAGAATTCCAAACAAATCATACTTAGTCACCATCTGTTAAGAAAATATCCTTTAGAGGGGATTCAGGGAGGTGGCTGTGCTAATGACTGGATAATACAGACAATCATAAATGGCAATGTGTTTTGTTACGCACAGAAAATGCCCTCCTGCTTAAATACTGAAAACATAACCACGCGTACAGAAATTTCCCAGAGTTTGTATATTCACGCTTGTACCCCTACACCGACAGACAAAGGAGGCTAAAGCACATATGTGGGTATAATAATGGTTATTTAAAAGCTCAGTTAAATTCCTGCCAGCTCACTAAAACAGACATTCAGCGACGGCTTCGTCAAACATGTGCACACTTGTGTTATTTGACAGCAGCGTTATTATTCATCAAGACTGTCTGCTGTTCCCCTTTAGACTCTTTTGCAGGTGTTTATTTTATTTTATTTTGTTTTATTTTTATTTTTTAAGAGCAGACACCGAGTGACTAATTGGTGATTTATTTCCGATCGCAAACGAGTTCGTTCCACTAAAATCATTTTGTCACATTGTCCATGCATCACTGCCGTCAGGCTTTAGTAGTACAGTGTGCTCCTTATTGAGAGATACATTTCATTATCACCAGATTTTTTTCCCTACGTTTTTTTTCTAGTGGATTGTGATGGGAAATGAGGGGAAGGAAAGGATAGGTGTTGTGCACAAAAGGTTTTCTGCAGCACCCCAGACATGCAGATTGCATGGTGTACTATTTTAAGGAATTATATTCTTATTTAACCACCTGTATCTATGTTACTTACCCCCCTCCCCCCTTTTTTTCCCAAAGGGGCAGAAAACAGGCAGCAAAACACTAAGTAATCGGAAGTAAACACAACATCCACTTTATATGCAAGCCAAACCAATTGCATTGCAATTTAGAGCAATCACACTGACCAGTGCTACTATGGTAGCAACCCCCTAAATTCACCAGGACCCCCCTGCTAAACAGGCCATGTGCTGTCCCTTCAGTCCTAACTCATTTATTTTTTCACTTGCATCAACTAAAATGTAATTATTATGGCATACATTGAGAAACATGAACTAAAAGTTACACCTGATGAATTTGCAATATTTCCCAAAAGAATTGCTCCTTCATTTCTACAGCCTTCAACAAATCAATCAATAGA
The DNA here is from genome assembly GCF_057382095.1 of Aulonocara sp. 'chitande type north' Nkhata Bay. NCBI lineage: Eukaryota > Metazoa > Chordata > Actinopteri > Cichliformes > Cichlidae > Aulonocara > Aulonocara sp. 'chitande type north' Nkhata Bay. The sequence continues at coordinate 24,294,305 of NC_141355.1, read as the reverse complement.
GATGGTTTTTCTCACTCACTGCTTGTCTACCCCCTTGGAAAAAAACACATTATTTACTGACCTTGTGATTTAGCAAGGGAGTATGTGCAATAAGTGCAGGACAAAGGGCGGTGCTGTGACTGTTACAGTGTGTTCCCTTGATGGGAAAGACTGTCCAGAGCTTTTGTTTAGCTCTAAATGTTCTCAGAAATCCGACCCCGAAGCTGTGATATTCAAAGATCGCATATACTGCTTTCCAGCACACATTCGCACAGCTAAATTCATTCACCCAAGGGAGTTGCCCACAATCATCTCCTGCTGGCTCTAGAATCAAGTGCCATGCACAAGTGCTGCTGAGGAAAAGAGGCGAGAACTGTTCCTTTTTCACTGCCCCCCCCATCTCCTACGTACCACCTGCACGCTTTCCAGAGTCCTTTTTTTTCATTATTATTTTATTTTGGTCCCTCTGACTTTTTGAAATGCTTCTGTTTATGCTTCCACCTGTTAACAAATGAGCCGTCTCACCAACGCTTGGTTCTCTTGACAGTTACATCGCAAACCAGAGCAGCTTCTCCTCCATCAGCGACAAAGACCTGCACTACTACAAGAATCTCAGGAACCTGTGAGTCTTTAATGGCTTATATTACCCGTGTACCCTTTGAGGTCTGTCTGCATTATTTTAAAGTGTTCTTGTCCAATGTTGGACCCAAACAATAGGCAGCATTTCTATGTACATTCTCTCCTCTTTTTTACTAGTCTTATTCATTTATTTCAGCCTTGTTGTGTTTATCACTGCATCACACAGTGTTTTGTCCAGTTCTGCACTTCTTTATCTTAATTTGCTTCTTTAAAAGAAAAAAAAAAACTATAACCACTAGCAACCACTTTCTTCTACCCTGAAGATAAAATCTGTTAGGAAAACGCTACCTAATTTCTCAACCAGTATCCCATTTGCCAAGCAAATTAGCACAAAGCACATATCCACAGTGAGTGTGCTGTATGGTTTTCATTGTGGCTGGACTCATGGGAAAACAGCTATAAATGCAGGAAGTCTTAAATGCTGTGTTTAAGCTTCTATCTGAAACAAATGTCCCGTGTGTCTAAGACACGCTGCACAAACACTTACACTCTGTGCTGTGTTAATGTAATAGTGTGTGATCTGACTAGTCATACAACAATATTTTGTTATGATTCACACTTTTAATGACTAAACACTCAGCCCAAGTGATGCCACACCATCAGCTGCAGGAGCCTCACCTTAACTGATAAAGGGCAAAGACTTTATGCATCCCGTTATAGCATCGTTGTGTAATGCCTGTTGTGTATTAATATTAATTTTTTATGTACATAAAAGCATTTCTATTGGGGTACCATTTACACTATGCCCAGCGGATCCAGTGTATTAGCTTCGATTAGCTCTGATGGATGAAGTTTTTATTGGAGTTGTTTATATAAACGTCATTTTAACAGAAAGGGAGACTGATATAAGATTTTAATATGAAAAACAACCTTTGTTTGTCTCTGTCAGTTTGCATCACAGACATCCCTATATTGGACAGCCAATAACAGAAAGCATGTCCTCTTTTAAATCTCTAAATGTTCATCATTTGATTAGTTCTTTGGACCTAAATTGTTCTACTTTCTAAAAAAAGTGTTGTGTTAATATATATATATATATATCCTGGTTGTGGTTTGTAGGTCATATAAGACAATAAGGAGAGCAGAATATGGGTTACCAGGTTCTTATTGCTGGCACATATCCTCGTCTTGCCTGGCTTGTGATGTGAGACAAATGTTCATGAAGATACTGATGATGTTCTTGCTTTTGTTTTGTGGCAGAACGGTGACCAACAGCAGGCTAACATATGTATCAAAGCTGGCCTTTCAGAACAACTTTAAACTGCAGTACTTGTGAGTAAAAAGTCATGCTGTTTATTCCTTCCCTTCGATTGAAAATGTGTACCTTTGCAACGCAATGTGAACAAGTCACACTGTGAAGAGAAAATTAATAAGTAAGAAGAAAAGCCAGTGAAGGCAGTGAGATTGATGAAAAACGAAGTCCGCTACAGGTTAACAAGATTTATAATTGATAGTCAAACCGTGATGCAGAGTCAATATAATTAAAGTTTAGTTTGATACTTATTATATTTAATTAATGCGACACTTAAGGTTAATTGTGACAGTCTGTGACAATGTGTGGGGAAAACTTTAAATGAGAAATATAATACAGGCTTATTAGTGTAGATAGAAGCAGACATGTGCTATTAGTCCTAACAACAATCCACTACTTTGCTTTGGTGCTACAAACACTGTCTTCTTCCCTAATGTTTGATTTAATTTCTAGGAATCTGAAAGATAACAACCTGTCATCCCTGTCCTGGAGGATATTCAAACACCTCAACATCTCTTATCTGTGAGTTCAGAGGAACCTTTGCTATCAGTCTTTCTATCCCTGTGTGTGTCTGTTGGTTTACCTCCTAGTTACTATGAGAGTCTTTAGATAAACACAAATACACACAGTAGCATCTGTAATAGCATCTTAGGTTTTTAATCTCATCAGTTCATAGTTCTATTTAGTCCGTAATTTTCCTCAAGCAAGAAAATGTTTTTTTTTAGAAGTTCTTGATTAAAGAGGAGCTGACTTTTTAGTTGCATTCAGAGTCCAGTCAGATCCTAATTTGAAACAGAGAGTCAGAAATAGTGACATAGTTGTTACGGGATAGTAATTCAACTACAAACTTAGGTTTATATTGGAACGCAACCGGTTGGTTGTATAGTAAGACAAAACCCTACAATAACTGAGTTGCCCGTTGCAATGAAACATGTCGCAGAGCAGTCAGTCTGTCTGTGTTTATAAATTACATGGAAGTTATCTTTAACCCTTTGGCAATCTGTCTGAGAGTGATTGCAGTGAGTCTGAGTCAGACTGTGATTGTTTGGAGACAAGTTGGCCCCCACCAGACAACCTGTCCAATCCCTTTGCAATCAAAAGTGTTCACCCAGGAGGTTGAGGTTGTATTTTATTCTTAGATTTATTTTCCCCGTTTCTATTTTCCCCCCGATTTAAAAGCTAAATAACAGCACAGAGAGCATGCAGAGATGTTAGTAGCAAAACCTTGTAATGTGACAAAAAAAGAAAAAAAAAACAAATCCCAGAAACACTTAACACTAGTGGTGTCGAACAGTTACAATTCCTCTCTTTCTTAAATCTTCCAAAATGTCTGTTACTCTTTCGTGCTTTGCTATGCTCTGCTTCTCACAGATCTTCAATGTGTGTGTGTGTGTGTGTGCTTCTAGGATCCTGTCTGGAAACCCTCTCCACTGCTCCTGTGAGAACATGTGGATCAAACTGTGGTTAGGAGAGGAAGCAGACATTCAGGAGCTACGCTGCATTGAGGACGGAGGAGCACGCAAACTGCTGTCCAGACTGACATTACCTAACTGTGGTAAGGGCGTGCGCACACACACACACACACACACACACACACACACACACACACACACACACACACACACACACACACACACACACACATAGGGTAAGGACCTGGAAAAAACATTCACAAGCTGTAGCAGAGTGTAAAGCGTTGAAGCACCTGGAGGAAAAAAAATCAATCCTAATAGTTTCCTGTGCAAATATTTTTCCAAGGGCTTGCTTATATTTTGTCGTGTTCTTATGTATTTTTCATATGTCTGACACATCTGTTTTTATGTGCACAGTTTGTATAAATGTGTATGTACACGTGTGCGGTATGAAACTTGATATTTGAAGACAAATGTGCTAAGTGTTTTGGCAATTCTCAGGAGGTGTGGGGGTTGAATGAATAGAGACACTGAAGCTTGCTGTTAACACCTAAGAGGATAACTGTACAAAGAGTACAATTCATGCACTGACTACAGCCTCTGCAGTAATCAGTAATATATACCTACTGGTATGTGAGTAGGACGGATGTGCTGCACGGACAGCATTGCACTTACATGGAGTGTCGCTTAGCCTGTATATTGTAATTTCCCAAGACACTGTGAAGTGCAGAAAGCTACAATGTCTTATGCATGAGCAAGCAAACAAATGACCAAATAAAAGCACGCACGCACACTTAGAGCCTCACTTTCACAGGGCTTGAACATGTTGTTTGCTCTCTGTTGTGTGTCACCAAAACGCCATCAGCGCTGCACAGACTGATTTATCTTTGTCCAGTTGGGATTTTTTTCTCATGCGATGCACAGATTAGCTGCTAGATGGAGTAAAGTGAAATGACCGACACACAGGTTATGCATGTGTGTGCCGTTTGTGAGTGTGTGAGGGTTGTGTTGTCCTATAATACTAGGCGGGGTAGGCTTAGCCTTTCTGGACAGGTGTCCAGCCATCCGATCAAAAGTTACGAGTGTTCATCTTCCTGTTTTCTCTAAATTTCATACATTTATGATGTGCCATAGCGCTCTATTTCACTCCTCTGGTTAACCCAGCATGTTTAATGTGATGATAGGTTTTAAAAAATGGCTGCAAGTTCTGTTAAACCTGTCAGAGATTTCCTCTAATCAGAAGTTCATGTATTAAAATTTTAATTTGGGGAGGCTCTGACTCAGGAGGTAGAGGTCCAAGTCCTTCAGCCTGCAAGTCCAAGTATTCTTGAGCAATAAACCAACCCCCAAATTGGTCCTGATGTATCCACCGTAGGGTGAGTGCATCCATGATAGAAAACCCTTGGCTTGTAGCAAAAAGCTCTTCAAGTACCAGTCCATCTAACAATTAAATGTGCGTTAGATGGGTTCAGTATTCTTGTGTAGTTCTATAAAAGTACATGCTTGTATATTGTATCAATTAATGATCCCACAAGCATCAGTTCCTTTTGATAGATACATACCACTGCATGCTGGGAACATTGCACAAGAGCTGCAGTTTTGCACGACCCAGTTGTCTAACCATAATTTGGCCCTTATTAAACTCGCTCAAATCCAGGCGCCACAATGAAGAGGTAATCAGTGTTATTTGCTTCACCTGTCAGTGGTCAAAACGTTATGCCTGATCGGTGTATCCTTGTAGTAAAAAGGTCTATAAGTACCAGTCCATTTACCAATTAGATGCGTGTTATTTCCAGTATTCTTGTGTACTTCTGTGCATGCTTGTATGGTGTATCACTGAAAGCTCTGTCATTACATTGAATGTGCTAGATTAACCAAAGGAGAGAGAGAGAGAGAGAGAGAGAGCATCATGATGTATTGTACGGTACACGCTTGTATGCTTGTAGTAAAAAGGTCCATTTACCAATTAGATGTGTGCAATGTTTAACATTCTTGTGTACTTCTGGGGAAGCATTGTATTGAACGAGCAGGTGAACAACATGAAAACAAGGCTTTTATATTTATTATTATATTTATATGTACATGTGTAACCTGGGGGAGGAGATGTCTAATGAAGCTATTACATTATGTCTCAGTGAGCCGTCCCTATTGATTATTTTCCCTTTTGCTTTTACTACCGAAACTACGAGGGTATCGATTGTAGAAGTATTCGTCCTAAGTATTTTCACACACACGTACCCACAAAACAATCTGGCCTGCTTTTATTCTGGAGGTTTGCAGGGAGCCTGACGATGTGTGCGTGTGTGTATTAGCTGTGCTGCTATTTTAGAGAATAAACGCACAGATCTTGATCGTTGCCTGTAGAAACCATCATATGTCTGCTACGTATGTCAGTCGTACGTAGAGCTTACTTAGAGATTTTGTTTTGTGTTCCTTCCCTGTTCTTTTCCTCGCCACATGCAGAAAACAAAGAAACGTTAGTTTAGTCAGGATTTAGTTTATTGCGCGTATCGTTATCAGAGATCATACAAAACCTGCCAAATTTGTGCATCGCTTTGCCTAAGTTGCTCATCTATTCCTTCTTGCTGCTCACCTGCAACAGCAGCATGCTAGGACTATATGATGCTTTGTGTAATTCAGCACATAGATGACATCATTGACTCTGAAAGTTGCTGACTGTATGTACTGCAGTAAAATGAAGTGTTATAAAGACCATCTGCACTGTGTCCCATAGCACCGGTGACCTGCTGTCACGCAGCAGATTTCATTTCCTTTTCCACTGAATCATCATGTTTTGTTCTCTAGGAATAAAAAGACAAAACCCAACTTTTCTAGATTTATGGAAAGCTGCAATATTATAAGCAAACCCCACAAAGATGATCACATTTTAAAAGCAAGAAAAGACGCTTTCCACAGATTTAATCAAGAAACGTTTCTTTGACCTGCCAAGAAACACAGTTAATATTATAATAAAGAATTATGTCTTTACAGTCCTCCACATACAATTACTTACCACATAAGTGTAATGTCAGTTTAAGTACACTTCCAGGACAGGCTTCTACAAACCACAAGGCTTTTATGCTTATGGGAGTGTTTATGAAGCATGAATGTATAAATGTCAGCAGTTATTTGACACTTTATTCTTCCCTTCTTTATATCATCTGTATGAATTTTTCATGAATCATTCTATTTTGGACACTCTTCTGTTCATAAGATGTGTCAAATTACAGGTTGACCTGTCTCAGAGTCTGACCTGCTCTCATTCTCTGGATTTGTTGATTTTTTTTCCAATCGTGTGCACTGTATCTGTCTCAATCTGGCATTTAGAGCTTGAGTTTGACCAGAGTAAGCAAATAAAACTTGTTTTCGCCTTTCGGATGGGGAGTGCACCCCAGTTTATTTTAGTAATGTGGCATTATAAAGGAATTTTCATGTCAGACTTAAATTTATAAGAAAAAAATCATCAGTCAAATCCGCTTTATGAGCCTAATCATGTTTTGGGGTTTTGTTTTAGCATCTTTGTTGTTCACAGAGGAATCAATCTGGTGAAAAATAGCTCTGGGCAATCCGGACACTCAGGGCACAAACAATAAGTTAGCTTGCAGGAAGCTAACAATGTCATTGATAATTCCTATTGATCTGTCCCCTCTACCTTCCCTCCATTAGCAGAGGATATTTTTGGCATTAGCACAGTTACAGCAGGGCCTCTGGAGAGGTGGGCGGGGGACCCCCTGGCAGAGTGACATATGAGTAGGAGGACATGGTGGGGCAGGGGTGCCAAATAATGCCCCAGGGCTAACAGTGATACACCAAAAAAGACCTTTCAGTCTGGCCAAACTGCTAGCCCCGCGCTTCATGCTCATAGTTCTTCCTCTTTATTTGGCATTTTCCATCTGCCTGTCTGCTTTATGTAAAACCTTTCTGTCTGTGGGCCTGAACATTTCTGAGCGACATTATGAAGAAGGCACAAAGAGGAAATGCCCATCGATGCCCTCGGGCCGACACTGATCTCACAGGCGAGCCTCATACGATTCTCCGTCTGTGGACTGTTTATGGTTGGAGCTCCGCCCCGAAAGGATTACAAACACAGAGCCTGTTCAATGTGCAAAATAAAAACATCAGCTGTGTCACTCAGCAAAAATGTTGGCAACGGCAGGTGTTTAACAGTCCCGCTGTTTCTTAATAACGGGGTAATTAAAACAAAATAAAAGAGCCATATTTAACTCTTTATAAAGTCTTTCATTTTGTGTCCTTCTCTCAGTTCCTTCTCCCTTTAATGCCACGCTTGTTAATGGTAAGAAGGGCAAGTTTAAGCTTTTTCCACCATCGCTCTTATAACACCTTTAGCTTCTGCTAAATGAATCAAATTCCATTAAAGTGAATAACTGAAACCAGCTGTCCTGAGCAAAGGGTGCTTTTTCCCGGCGCTGTAGAAATTATAGCAGATGTATTACCAGATTCCCGCTGGGCACATCACAGCACAGGTGCACTCTGCCTTCATCTGTGTCTCTCTCAGTTAGTCATTCCAGTCAAACACGCAAAATGACAGTCAGTTGTTGCCCTTAATCATCTATTTTTTTTGATTGCTGTTCAAAGAATTTTTGCCTCTGTCCCCGTCATTTCCTTTCTGACTTAATTGGCTTTACCATCCAATCTGTGCATAGGCTTTTGAATAGTTGTATAGTAGATAAAACTAAAATTCAGCAGCACAGGCAAACACAAAACAGACCAGATGGCTTCTGTAAGAGTTTGTGGACAGGAAATGCTAATTACATATGTGAACTTTCCTACATGTTAAATAGTGAGGAATAAAGCAAGACACAAAAGATTTAGTAAGTATATTATGTCAGTAAAGCAGTTGGGAGGCACAACACAAAAACACATGACAGATGAGGCAGATTGTTGTATTTGTAGCTTGTAACCTTGTTTTATGAGGTAGCTGAAGTTAAAGTAACAGGCCTGAGAAGTTCAGCTTAATTCAGTTAAATTGTATTTATCTTTATAATGTAAGATAAAGACTCTACAATAAAACAGAGAAAACCACAACAATCAACAACCGCTTGTGAGCAAACTTGGCACTTGGCAACAGTGGCAAGGAAAAACTTCCTTTTAACAGGAAGAAATCTTCAGCAGAACCAAGCTAGGGGCAACCATCTGCCACGGCCACTTAGGTTAAGGGGAAAAAAAGAAAACAGAGGGAAACAAGAACCACTCAGTGCATTGTGGGAAGCCCTCTGCTGTCTAGGCCTGTTGTATCGTATCTTAGAGAAGGCTCAGGGTCACCTGATTCAGCCCTAAATAAATACTCGAATTTTAAGCCTAATTTTAAAAGTAGAGATGGTGTCTGTCTCCCAAATCCAAACTGGAATCTGGTTCCACAGAAGACGGGCCTGAAAGCTGAAGGCTCTGCCTCCCATCCTACTTTAAACAGGAACCACAAGTAAATCTGCAGTCTGAGAGCAAAGAGCTCTAATGGGGTGATGTGGTACTATGAGGCCTTTAAGATAAGATGCAGCCTGATTATTCAAGACCTTGTATGTGAGGAGACGAATTTTAAGTTTGATTCTGGATTTAACAGGGAGGCAATGAAGAGATACAAATATAGGAGAAACGTGCTCTCTTTCTAGTCCCTGTCAGGACTCTTGCTGCAGCATTTTGGATCAACTGAGTTCTTTTCAGGGAGTTTTCAGGACATCCTGATAATAATGAATTACAGTAGTCCAGCCAAGAAGTAATAATGCATGAATTACATTTTCAGCATTACTCTGAGACAGGATATTTCTAATTTTAGAGATATTGAGCATATGCAAGAAAGCAGTCCTACATATATGTCCTGGTCTAAAACGACTGCAAGAGTCCTCACAGAGTTACTGGAGGCCAAGGTAATGCCATCCAGAGTAAGCATCTGGTTAGACATCATGTTTCTAACATTTTTAAGGGTCAAGCACTATAACTGCAGCTTTATCTTAATTAAGAAGCAGGAACATAGAGGTCATCCAGGCCTTAATGTCTTAAGACATCTCCTGCTTTCCTTCTAAGGACATACTGCTGTCATTTTGAAGTTTTCATAACTGAAGGATTCAAGAGAGATTAAGAAGGACAGTTTGTGGGAAAGAGGACAGGCGGTCAAAACAATTCAATAAACGATCTTTATTAAAAATGGAAGAAAGTAAGTTCTAAGATTTTGAAATGAGCCAGAAGGATGTCTTTTTGCATAGCTTAACCCTTTTAATGTGGAAAGGAATTACAGCCATTTACATTTCAGTGATTGTGTCTCGTTCCCAAACAGAAGACTGTGTAGAGAGAATCTTTCTCAAAGCTAAGATGACTTTTCAACGCTATTTAACCCAAACCGCAGCTTAGCCTTAATTTAATTGCCATAAAAATATTTCCCTAAGAATAGTGACTGCTTTGCATTTTAATGCACAGCATTTATGGTGTGAAAAAATGCATATAAAAGCTTTAAACCTTTCAGAAAGACAGTAGGACCCCTAAAAGTCTGAACCTAATCAAACAGTGCTCAAAACGGGAACAACAACTTTAAACACTGAAAACTGAGACATATAGAACATAAATCTGATTCTCCTGGTTTAAAGTTGTGTTTTCATTCTCAGTTAGATATTTTATTCTTTACACTACTGCAATTTTCTTCCTTCCTGGCAGAGAGAGCTTTTACCATAACAGAGGAAGCAGACTATGTTTGCAGGTGGTACGTGTCTAAGTAGCATCCACGTGAAATACAGGACCTGTGGTTTCCCAGCAGAACATCGCCAAGAGCATAGCACTGCCTCTGTTGGCTTGAGTTCTTTCGATAGCGTATCCTGCTGTCATCTCTCCTCCAGGAAGATGATGTGCACACAACCCGATGTCCATGTGAAAATAAAAGAAAATGTGATTTGTCGACTCAGATGCTCGGATGCTCGATGTAGATGTATTCAGTAGTGGATATATGGGTCAGCATGTCTACTCTCAGCGTTCTGCAGCAAGCTGTGATGCACTGTGTTCTGACACCTTTATATCAAAGGCAGCATTAAGGTTTTTAGCCACACACAGGCTAAGCATAATGACGTTGTGACCATGTCTTTGCTGCCAGTTCACCAGTCGTCCTTCCTTGGACCCATTTGGCCAAGAACACTGAGGACAATAATTTAAATGTGGCCTAATTAAAATAAAAAAAAAGTGTAGAGAGATTCAAAACTTTCGAATGATCTGATGCTGGAGTTAAGTGTCAGCCTGATTGACTGTAATCTCAGACAAGAGATCAGCAATCATTAACACATCATCCTCCTCCCTTTGTCTCTGCATCATTTGTGAATCCTTCACAGTGCATGAACAGCAGAACATTGACAGGTAAACTTATGGACAGACTTTGTGTTGCGTGCCTCAGTGCTTTCCTCACCTCTCTCTGCTATACATTTTGTCAGAAAACTCTCTTTCTGCCTCTGCATTGCCTCAAAAAACACATCATTATGATGGAGCAGAAGGAAGGTTACATAATAAATGCTAACATTTCTCTGAACATCAATACAAATGTGCCTATTGTGGCCTGTAGCAAAAGCTAGCAACAATGACACTGAGTAATGCTGTCGCTGATGCCGTACTTGTAATTCATCACCCATTCATTGAACATAATCCTGGAAAATGAATGCAATATGGATTCTAGGTGTCAAGGAGTGTCAAGAGCTAGTATATGCATAGGTGCATCCAGGGGTCATTTGTGAAGTTTTCCCCACTTCTCTACCTGAGAGGTTGTCGTTTACAGAAAAGAAAGCTCTTTTGTGACACTAAAATATAGTCTTTAAGCAACGTTTACCAGAGCAATATCACAGTTTCTACTTAAATTGATCATTCTTGCTTATTCCAGTGCAACCTAGTAGTCAAATGACGATGCACAGTATCAGATGCAATGAACTTTGCCTCTTAACTTTTACGAGATTCAGTCTGAATTAGTGGTAAAGCGATGCATTTTCTTTTTATCTGACCCGTCTGACGTGGGCTTTGTGACCCTTGGCTTAAAAGTCAGATGTGCGATCAAGTTATTCAATTCAGAGTCATGGAAAGGTTGGAGACAGACCCAGCTGTCACAGGGTAAGAGCCAGGTTACACCCTGGACAGATGTAATCTGTTGCAGGGTTAACACAGAGAGACAGACAGCCATTCACACTCACACCTACAGTCAGTCTAGATTGATCTAATTAACCTAATCCCATGCATATCTCCATACAGAGCTCCAAGATTAGAAAAACTTTTTTTGTTGTGGAATCTTTAGACATAATTAATATTCAGTAATTTCCAAAAGACCAATCTTGATGGTACAACCAAGTTATTTCCAGGGTTTTATGTGTCAATATAAGATTAATATAAAACAAGGACAGAAGGACATAGACGCTACCACTTGGATGCATGTCAGAGACGGAATAACTCTGACAGCCTGAGTGGATGAGTGAATAATGAGCTGCTTTCCAAATAAAACACCTCTATACAAGTGTGAAGGCTACAGCAGTGTGGAAAAGACAAAAGAAAAAAAAATATTCAGCTGACCTTTTAGTACAAATCTAAACCCTGTTGTTACAGTGAGCATGTGAACTTCAAGTACAGACAAGTGAGAAATTAAAAGCAGCATCTGAATGTGGAACACGGAAAACCATTGCAGTTCCAGATGCTTCTGTTGAGAGGTCAAGGGGTTTCATGAGTCCAAGATGATGTGAATCAAATCCCATGGACACCAGCATCAGTTTTGAGCCCAGCTAAGGATCCATGGGATATCATGTTTCAGCACTGCACTGTATTTATTTGAAAAATATCATCAAATCACAAATTGAGGCAATATAAGTACAGTAATCTATTTATATTTCTACTCATAATAGAAGAATACTTGAAAATTCTGCAATGCATGACAGGAAATAACCTTAAAAATAAGAAGAAAACAAGCAGTTCGACCACTCAGATTTTTGTGCTCTTTAACCTTTATTCTTCCTTCGCTCTTATTGCATGTCGTCTTTATTTGTTTAAACGTATGTTTTGGAAAACATTAGCTTAAACGGTGACTCTAAATTGGCCATGGTTTGAGTGATTTGAGTGTGAGTGTGAATGGTTTTCTGTCTTTGTGTCACAGACTGTCACAATGTAAATGTCTACATCTCTCACAAGAAAACAGACCTACATCAATAACCACCGCAAAGTTCAGCCATGCCTTCACAAAAGATATGGCTCAACACTACTAACAGAAACATAGCTGGGATTTTTTAGTCAAAAGGCTGAATGAAAAACCATTTAGCTAGTGTCTAACTCTCTTGCATGAATATAAATGTCGTGCATCCCTTGCAGACACCCGACTGCCAGAATTTCCTCACAAGTGGCTGCAGGTGAACTATAGCGCGGGCTCAGCGCTGATACACGACACAGTTCCGTATAATTGCTGGTGTTGTCACAATTGCAGGGCGATCTACCGTCCATAATTACAATAAAACCCTTTTCAATCCCACTTGTTGATTCTGAAAACATCTAAGCAGCTAAAGATTCAGGATCACACACTGGCATGGATGATTTAACTACCATAATTGAACATGAGGTCATAACGATCCTGCTGCACTTACATCAAAATCACGGTGGTTTGCAGAGGTTTTATGCTAATTTGTTGGCTTCAGTGGGAGATGTGTGTGTGAGTGTGTGTGTGTGTGTGTAATGTGCAGCCTGCAGATGGCTGTAGTGGCAGTAGAAAGCTGATTTACTGAGAGCCTGTTAAGATATGGCGTTCTGATATAGTAGCTGGGCTGCCACCAGTGAAATGACTGGTTTTTACGGCGTCTCACAGTGATTGAGTGGGTTGCCGTAGTGATAAGTGGGTTGCCCTGGTGATAAGCATTCTGCCGACGGACAGAAGAGGTTGGAAACGGGTGGGGAGAGGATGGGGTTTGATAAGAAATCTGTCCAGTTTTTATCTGCAGTAGCTGTCGACACTCTTCTCTTCAATGATGTTATTGGACAGGGGACAAAAGTGGCAAGACTCTGATTGAGTCTGATTGGTCATGCTCAGGTCACATCCTGGTCACCTATGTAGACACACACACACACAAACATATATGCACACACACACAGTCACCAGTGTCTTTGCTTTGACAGGGGCTTTAGACTGTGTCCAATCAATTTAGTAGTTGGGCTGCTGAAGACATGCACTAGTAATCAGTGTAACCATCACTGTGTTTGAACTCTGTCTCTTTGTCTGACTGTTTGATTGGGGTGAGTGTGCTTAAATGAAAGTGAGAGAAAGAGAGCAGGAGATTGAATTCGAGCTCTTTCTTTGTGTGTCCCTGTGGTTGCGTGTGTGTGTTTGCCTGCTCTTGTCTTGTTGTCGAGGTTCTTACGTGATTTGTATTTCAACTGAGAAGAAAAAAAACAGCGGCCTTAAACAGGCCTTAAATCCTAAGTTTGCTTCCTTTCCTACCACTTCCTGTCCTGTCCTCTCGCCATCTCTAAACTTTACGTTCTCCTCACTCTTCTCTCCTCCTTTCTGCCCCCTTGCTGTATGCAGAGGTTCCCACGGCAACGTTAACCCCATCCAATTTGACCAAAATGGAGGGAGAGAATATGGAGCTGTTGTGTACGACCTCTGGTGTCCCATCTCCTGAGCTGTTCTGGGATATGATACGTGTCGCCTACTATGAGGTTAGGAGACACACACACACAGACACACAGTGTACCAGCACTGCTGTCCTACTGTTACAGAAATTACGATATTGTGCTCTATGAGCTTTACATTTCAGCATTTCAGTATTCAGACCATTTGTTGCTATGATACTGTTATTTTAATGTTCCTACTCTGATTTCCAATAAATGGCTTATTACCATTAATTATAACTGCATTTTGGTTGCTTGTGTGTGTTGAAGACTTCATCTCTTGCAATCCCCCAAAGTCAGGGAACAGGTTCCGTGAAAATGTAAAGACAGACTCCAGCCAGGCATTTTTGCCCACATGGCTGCCCATTACTAGCTACCTCACAAGTCTACAACAATCAAAGTCTTACATGTAAAAGATTGTAGTAGCTTGCCGTTAGAATTTCTTCCCCCAAAGACAAAAGCATGTACTCTGATTGATCCCCTGCTGAATTTGTAAGCTTGCTCACTTACAAAGAAATGAACAGTCTCTAATCTTTCTGTTAGTTTCATTTTAATGGAGAGAGACAGAATATCAAAACAAAACAAATTACTAAAAAAGTTTGACATGATTTGCATGTCCATGAGGGAAATAAGTATTTGATTTCCTCACAACACCAGAAGAAGGGTTTGGCTACCACAGACCGGCTATGTCATCATAAAAACAATTAGCAATTTAGAGTATATTACTGTCAACACATACTTTTCCCTCTTGTTTAAAGTGCTATGAATGACATAACCCAGCGTTTCTAGTGTTTTATGCACATATCATGAACATTTAACAGCTTGAGCGTTATCGAGGTCCACTCTGATTTAAAAGTCAATTTTTACTTAATGTGGCTCTTGGACCTCTTAACATCACGATCTGACTTTGAAGACATTGTCTTCTACTAAGCAATCAGTTTTTGTTTGTGCGGCTGCTCTTTTCTCATGCAGATAGCGACATCGGGCCAGACTTCCAAGCTGCAACTGTTTAACCTGTCTTCCACGGATCACAACAGCAAGATCAGCTGCACAGCTGAAAACATTGTAGGAGACAAAGAGTCCTCTGTGGTGCTGAATATACTATGTAAGTTTATCCTCTGGCAAACTGCCCCAATTTAGTGAAGATTAATTTGTCAAAGCATCCCTCGATGCAGCGTAGTCTTTAAATCAGAGAATTAAAAGCTTGAGAAGACAACGGTACTTCTCATCTTTTAATCTGTGTTCTTGCACGCTTCGCTAGTTTTTACCTTTGCCTTATCTTAGTTCTGTCTTCTGTTTGAATTTCACACTGTTGCTCTTAAACTCTCTTTTCTCTCCGCTGCATCAGTTCCTCCCAAAATCACAAAGCTGAGTGACGCAATTCCAGATCATCATTGGTGTATTCCCTTCAGCGTGACAGGTACAAGAGATGTCCACATGATTGTATTTAGTCATATTCTGATGTTTGATTTTTGTGATTTCACAAGGTCCCAACATAAAAAGACTTTCCCTAAGTCACACCAGTACCTGCGTAAATAGGGTAATGACATCTTTTTAAATAATGAAAACTAGTTAACGTTACTGGTTCTTTTGTATTGTTTTCACTACCTCTCTTTAGGAAACCCTAAGCCAACTTTCAAGTGGTCACAGAATGGTAAGCCAGTGAAGGAGGGGCAGTACATCTTCACCAGGATCCACGACTACGCTGAGAGAGAGTACCATGGCTGCTTGCAGTTGGACAGCCCTACACACATCAACAATGGGCGTTACAAACTAGAGGTTGCAAACCCCTATGGCACAGACGAAAAAGAAGTTGATGCTCATTTCATGCACATGCCTTCCGATGGTAAGATACAACATTATTGGATGTTTTATTTTCTGTTTCTACACCACTATCATCATGATGTCTGATCTGGTTATTAAAAAATTATCAGCAAGTTCATTTTTACTATTTTTTTCAAGAACATATGATATACCACTTCTTTTTTAACTAAATTATTAATTGAGGAAAAATATTCTTCATAATTAATAATCACAAGAACTAGACTATGCAATTTCTGGAGAAACAGTAGAGTGATTAATGCTACTGCTGGACTTGCTATGTTGTTAAGAAGTTGAAGCTAAGTAGACTGCCCCAAAATACTTTTGATAGTTTAAACTCTGGCACCTGAAACCATTCTGATAAATTCATGTCTAGCTAAGTTTTATTTGAAATATATTATTTATTTATAAACATCCTGTTAATTTTGTAATTTTACTTTGAAAATCTCACATTATTAAAGCATCTTGACAATGTCCAATACACAACTGGAGGCTCTGATTTTGATGAACTCTGATGAATTCTTTTGAAAATCAGACAGCTTTGGTCAACCGAATAGCTTTCTGTATTTAATTAATGGCTTTTATGTTGAACGATATACATGTTTTAAAGCTTACTGGTCTTCCATTAACAAGCTGGAGGATTTTATTTTGAAAATCTTACAGCAACACAGTCGCTGTTGTTAGCTGCTGGTGGGGTTTTTGGACTATTTTGTGTTTTTCATGTGTGCATATGAAAAAGAAGCAGACAGGAGAAGCTTTGACACTGAGTAACACCGTAACATATGTAAAGCCATGACTCCGTATCTGTATGGCTATGGAGACAAACAGTCAGGAACACTGACAGACAAATAAATAAATTGTATGTAAATTTATTGAGCGGCCCCAAAAGTTATATATATATTTTTTTCTTTTTGTTTTACTTGTGTAGACCCGGAAAAAGACGTATTTTCAGCTTTTCTCAAAAAGTCCTAGATCAAAATATAATGGATCTGTTTTCGCCAGAAAGATGACACTGTTCTCATTAAGATGCCTCCAGGTCAAAGAGTGCAGATCAACTGGCATTGAGAAAAACACTGTTTGAAAAAGGACAAATGTTCCTACTTTGTAGTCATGCAATGATGTCTGTAAACTGAAAACCATGAGCCTAGCAACAGGTTAGAGTTAAAAATTTCAGAAGAATATTTTTCCTTTCCCTGTCTGACAGTTAATTAATGTACAGGGTGGGCCATTTCTATGGATACACCGTAATAAAATGGGAATGGTTGGTGATACTTAAGTCCTGTTTGTGGCACATTAGTATATGTGAGGGAGCAAACTCCTCAAGATGGGTGGTGACCATGGTGGCCATTTAGAAGTCGGCCATCTTGGATACAACTTTTGTTTTTTCCATAGGAAGAGGGCCATGTGACACATCAAACTTATTGGTAATGTCACAAGAAAAACAATGGTGTGCTTGGTTTCAACGTAACTTTATTCTTTCATGAGTTATTTACAAGTTTCTCTTTGTTCACAGCCATTGAAAAGTCGAAGAGGTTAACACGTGAGGAGCGGATCGAAATTGTGTTGATATCTGGTGAACGCAGTAACCGGGTCATTGCAGCAGATTTCAATGCAAGACACCCTACGAGACCACCCATCTCCCATGCTACAGTTAGCAAACTGCTTGCTAAGTTTCGTGAAACTGGTTCAGTGTTTTATTTGCCAAAATGTGGATGCAAGAAAACTGTCACTAATGAAGAAACATCAGTGGCTGTCCTAGCTTCATTCAGCAAGAGCCCACAGCGTAGCACTCGCCGCATGTCACTGGATATTAGCTACTCACAAATGGCACCCTTACAAACTCCAGCTACTGCAGCATCTCAACGAGGATGACCCAGATCGGCGCACAGAATTTGCAGAATGGGCAAAACAAAAATTGGAACAGGACCCTAGGTTCACGCAGAAGATTTTGTTCAGTGATGAGGCAAACTTTTATGTGAATGGTGAAGTTAACAAACAAAATGTTAAGAGATATATTCTAAAACACTTCTTCAGCAGAGAATCAGAGAGGAGAAACACAGAGATTTTCTTGCTAGCAAGGGCAGCCTCCAGAACTGACACACCAAGAGTGAGCCTCAGAGACTAAGCACTGAGGACTGCCCTGGTCTTTTATTTATACACTTCAGTGAGCGTTTGTTCCATACATTGATATGTGGAGGTGTACGTGTGTGTGTGTGTGCGTGTGTGTGTGTGTGTGTCAGAGTGTGACCCCATAAAGGACTTCCCTAAACCTGCTGGACTGGAAGTCCAGCAGTTCATCTAAACAAAAGGCACTTAGACTAAAACATGTATAGCTACGTTAATCCTACCGTAAAACAATAAGACAAGGTACGACCTCTCCCATACTCCTAGGATGTGGGGGTGAACGCCAGAACACCCTGGGATGTTACAGACCTCCTAGGATGAGACATTCTTTCAATATGCCATCAACTATATACTTCTAAACACAAATGATTTCATACAGTATTCTACCATATGCAAACTTATATCATTAAAAGATTATACTGACTACTAAGTACAATTTTCCATTGACACAAAACCACCGCTATTGGTCTGACACTAACCCACATTGGATGGATCCCTCCAAGACTGTTGGAACAACAAAAGTGATGGTTTGGTGTTGTATATGGGGTACAACGATAGTGGGTCCATTCTTCAGCAATGGAAACCTCAAGGCCACTGGATATTTGAAATTGCTACATGATGATGTATTTCCCTCTTTATGCACTGAAGCTGGCACGTTCCCTGAGTTTTTCCAGCAAGATGGTGCACCACCACATTATGGGTGCCAGGTCCGAGCATTCCTAGATGGACAGTTTCCTGGAAAGTGGATTGGTCGTCGTGGGCCACTTGAATGGCCCCCAAGGTCTCCCGGTCTGACCCCCTTAGACTTTTATCTTTGGGGTCATCTGAAGGCAATTGTCTATGGTGTGAAGATACGAGATGTGCAGAACCTGAAACTACAGATACTGGATGCCTGTGCTGGCATTTCTCCTGCGGTGTTGATATCAGTGTGTGAAGAGTAGGAGAAGAGGGTTGCATTGACAACCCAACACAATGGACAGCACATTGAACACATTTTATAAGTGGTCAGAAACTTGTAAATAACTCATGAAAGCATAAAGTTACGTTGAAACCAAGCACACCATTGTTTTTCTTGTGACATTACCAATAAGTTTGATGTGTCACATGGCCCTCTTCCTATGGAAAAAACAAAAGTTGTATCCAAGATGGCCGACTTCTAAATGGCCCCCATGGTCACCACCCATCTTGAGGAGTTTGCCCCCTCACATATGCTAATGTGCCACAAACAGGACTTTAATATCACCAACCATTCCCATTTTATTACGGTGTATCCATATAAATGGCCCACCCTGTACTCTAGTACGACACATTCCACCCACTGAGATGAATGTGTTTTTTGTGCATTAATTGTAATAGTTTGGAAGAAAATCAACGAGAAGAGTGGATAAATGAGCTGCTTATTTGGTCTTTGAACTATAATTCTGTGACAAATGGTGCAGGACTAGTTGGGTGCAAAACTTTTTTGTCCCTTTGCACCATAAATGGGATTTTTTCCTTTACGACAATCCCACCAAATACTGCATTTTGGCATTTTTAAGTACTGTATTTGAAGCAGCGTCCAAACTTTCTAGTCTGTTTAGCCCATACTGAATATTTTTAATTTGATCATTTTATAGCCCTTTAATCTCAAGGCAAAACCTAAGAAATCGCCCCTTTTACAGCTATTTTTGCCGTTACAGATACTTTTAAATTCTTTCCTATCTTTGTACAATTACAATCAAATATTTCTGTTTAGTATATAGGAAATGCATTTAATTATTACCACAAATAGACTCTTTCATATACTTCTCAGTCGCCATCCTGATTCATCATGACTCTGTTTCACACTTTAAATATTGCTGCAAACTGTGTATATTTTGCCATCTGGGTTATGCGCATCGATTTATAATGAGGGGTAGTTGCTGGCATGAAATCAGATAAAGGAATGGCAAACTGGCAGTGTTCTGTTTTAAATCTGCCTTTATTGATAGCAAAGGTGGAGCTGCTGAAAGAAAAAAAATCTTGCTGATGCTTTTATGTTATACTAGACTATATATGTACAGGTATAGCTACATACAGTGAAATAGTTTGTGTTGATGCACAAAGTTGGCTTTGTGAAACAAATGTCATCAATGTAAATGCTCTTTTTTTTTTTTTGCAGCAACAGATCCGGAGCCTTACTATTATGGTAAGTGAGTATGTTTTGTCTTTTTTAAGTGCAAAATTCTTAAAAGAGGCACATCTAGTTTCTGTTTACAGGCACTGTTTTTAGATGTTTAACATCAGCATCGTGTAGGGGTTAAAGTGGGATTTGGCAGGTGGGGGTACTCAAGGTTCAAGTGTATTAGGGCAGTGAGGGAACAACTATATTCTACAATATGTAGGCCCACATTATATTTGCCACTATGGCTGCTTTTCAACCCCCAGCCAGTAGAAAGCTGCAATTTGGCAACTGTTACTAATGAACACGAAAAGCTTAAATAAGCTTAAATTAAAATCAGTGACACTGTCTACTTAGCAGCCACGCATAGATTTACTGTTATTTTGAAGCATTATCTAAATTATCTTTCATTTCAAACATCAACAGGACAAAAACTTACAGGCACGTACAAAATATTTAGTAAAATCTGATACAGATCTGTTCAAACTTTGCATGCAGTTCTAATTCGACCACTATCTAAATATCTTTTAAATTTCAATTCAGAATTAAAGGGCTTATCTCTCTTTTATAATGTTTCTGGAGATACGAGGACCCATCGAGCATTGAGCCAGGACACCACAGTCTGCACTTTACAACTCCAACATAGTTCATCACTGACCCACAATACAGACTGCACGTGTATACACTTTGGATAACATGAATTAATATCAATTACCGGTTAATTTACTTTCAAAAACATTTTATGATGTGAAACATCTAGACAACTTTAGAAACTTGTTATATAGCGATCCAATCTGATTACCAAGCTGTAAACTGAACTAGAACATTACGTGTAAGCTTGAAATTTCTACCTTTATTAGAGCATTTTTCTCAAGTCTTCCCTCTGTTCTCCATCTCACAGAGTAAAATGATCATGCATTAGTATTTTTTCTTCCCTGGGAAACACAGTCACTCTGCCCTCAGCTAGCAGACAAATTATGTGTCAAACTGCAAAGAAACTGTTTTCGTGTCATACATATTGAGCTGTTTGAAATGCTGAATTTTCAAGTACTCTCCACTTCAAAAAAGTTACTCCGATTACGCTCACTGCACTTCTGTAGCACTAGCTAGATGAAGCATCTTAAGCACAGCTTTGCATCTGAACTGTAGTGACTTAACTGTCTCTGCAGCCCATAAAGACTGAAATCACTTAAAAATATTGTGTATTAAACTGCCAACCTGATTTAATTACTCATTAACTGAAAGTGCCGGAAAGTTCAGGCTCACTTTTACAACTGGTGTCGTCAACAAACACAAATTACATTTCAGCAATCTTACTCTCACGAACTCTTTTGTTTTTCTTTAGATGTTGAGAGGTTACGTACGCGTACGACCCTGCAGCTAGAACGTGTGCATGTTTAGCACGTGCTGTTTGCACGTCGTGTTTGTGTAATGACTATGTTTTTGAAACAAGCTCAGAAAACAGAGTGCTTGTCTTACAGTTGAAATATGTTTGAGAACTAATTTGTTTCTGTCTGTGTCTTTCTCCAATACGCCCTCCAACCAGCAGATCAAACCACAGGTACAGCCATATCTTTTAGTTGCTCACTCTTATCCACAAGTAACACAGACAATGAATTATTTACGGTAGTTTTGTTTTGTATTTTTGCACATCTGCCACTAGATTTGAAAGACAGAAAAAAACTGCAAAAACAAAAAAAAAGCACCCATCAGTTTGTGATATACGCTCAGGTAGCATGTTGATTACGTTAACTTTACGTCTACAAGTTGTTGAGTTTGTATAAAGTCAGTAATTAAGTAAAACGCCAGATGCTTTGGTTACTTGGACAAGTGATTTGAGCTTAATTGTTTGTAATGTTAAGGTAAGTTTCTCTATTTCAACAAAAAAAAAAAGGCTTTGAGGAAGAGGTCAGATCAATATGACCGGTGTAAACCACCTTGGATGATGAGGCTGTGAAGTTCTCTTAATCTAACCTTGTGAAAATCTGACCTCCTGTTGGAGCAGCTTCCACATGGTGGGATACTTCTGTATAATGATACTCTTGGTCTGCTTTTTGAAAAGCATAGATGAGTTTACATACCTGAGGTCAACCATCAACCCTCCAGTCGGTGGAGAATAATGTCAGGGATGATTCCTGACAGAAGGATAGCAGAAAGAGTGAATGGGAAGTTTCACAAGATGTTAGTGAGACCTTCTGTGATGTACGGTTTGGAGACTCTGGCACTGACAAAAAAGACAGAAGGCCGACCTGGAGGTGCCAAAGTTAAAGATGTTAAGATTTTCATGGGGAGTGACCAGAATAGACATGAGAATAAATGGTTTAGACATGTGTAGAGGATGTATAGAGGATATATTGGACAAAAGATGTTGAAGATGGAGCCCCCAGGAAGGAGGAAGACCTCATGTAATGAAGAAGCACATGTGGAGGGTTGGTGTGACAGAAGAGGATGGTAAGGGCTAGGATGAGATGGAGGCAGATCATCTGGTGTAGCAACCTCTAAAGTGAGAAGCTGAAAAAAGAACAAAATGTAATATTTTAGCTTATTTTGTTAGAAACACATAAACAATTTTATGCTTCAGATGAACAGTAAATCTTATTGTGTCAGTTGAAACCATATCTTTGTTTGACAGTGAGTAAAAAACACTCCTTTACTTGTCCTTAAATCACAGCTTGAGTTTCTCTTCCTCTCTGTCTCTTGCATCAATAGACACCCCTCCTCCGAATCAACACGAGGACAGAGTCGCTGTAAGTCACTTCTATTTTCCTGCAGCTCTACGGTTTTGCTGTTTGCCACTGCAAGTTATTTATGGTTTGTGCCTGTTTCTCTTTCATTTATTTGTGTTTCCTGTCTAGAAACACCTGAGCTGGCTCTATTTTTATGTAATGCGTAATTGAATAAACCCAACACATTGAAGATAAAGCAGTCCTTAAGAAAATCTGCCTTTCTTGAGCAGTGATATAAACAGCCTGTGGCCTATACCTTTTGTTGTGGTGGGTTTGGCATTTGGCTTTGTGTAGCTGTCAGTGTGTTTGCTCACCTCTCGGGAGATTTATAACCCCGATTTCTCATTGTACAGGTGTACGTGGTGGTGGGCATCGCTGCTGTAGCCTTCACTGGTTTCCTTGTAATGTTGATTATTCTCAAGTTTGGAGGAAACTCCAAGTTTGGCATCAAAGGTAAGACTTCTTGCTCTAATCTTGAGTTGTGGTCTGTGGGAGAATGAACCGGTGATTTTAGTTTGACGTGGACGGCTTCATGGATACATGAAAACATTAAAGCCTGTTATTAATTAGAGGGAGAGAAACTATGTTATGTGGTCAAAGATATTTCACTGTATGAATTAACCAAAGAACAACAACAGTATATGTTGTTGTTCTTTTGGTTTACATTTCTTCAGTTTACCCAACCTTTTGCTCTGTCACAGCTGAGTAAGACTCCAGATTCCTTGTAACCTTATAATATGTGGATGTATCGAATATTAATATGCCAACATCAAAAGCATATGGGCCAAACAGTGTTCGTCACTGACCACTAAAGCCTTGATTTGTGGTTCCACTTTTGAGGAGGCAAAATATACAGAAATCTAAGTTAAAGGTAGGATGATGGAAAATTAAAGCAATCAGAACCTGAAAGTCTTTGATCATCATGATCCTAATTTAATATGCAGGCCCTCATGTATCCACGAATTCACCCGGTTCGGATGGAAGCGGCTGCTGTTGTGATTAAGTTTCTCTGGGTCTCAGTTCTGCTGGTGCATAACATGCATGTGGACTAAAATGAACTGTAGTCTTTGTCATGTTGATGTGAAATTGATTTGGTACTGTAGCCACTGTTGAAGCCTCCACACACACATGCTTGCACACACGCCGTCTATCTTTTATGCCACATAGTTTTCCTCTTGTTTGAAACAACTGCTTCTGCATTGGCTACAAGTGTCACTAATCTGTTTCCCTCATCTGGTATTTACTATTCTGACTTACTACAGCAGATTTGTCTTTTCTCATTTTTATGCTTGGCTCAGATTTTGTCCTCCTTCTTGTAAACTAACAATAATCATTGAACCACAGTCCTTCCATTTTTCACATCGTACATACAAAAATGGTCATGCTTCATTTTAGTGCTCACATATTCCGTGTGTAGCTATAGAACTATAGGTGAACACATTAATCTTTAATTTTGAAATGAGCCCTTTCAGTCTTTCATTCAGTTTGGTTGAGAAAATAAATACGCGAAATTTACATTCAGGGCAGACGGTCCATGAACTCCTCGTCTTGAGGAAGTCGTTCTTTGCTTTTTAAAGATTTTTGTTTTTAGGAATAAAACGTTTCTTGGCACCACTTGAGCCATCACCGTTTGATGCAGCGTAGGTTTATATTTCACATTCAAATTAGCGAACCAAAAAGTGAATGCAAATGTAGTCACAGAGTTACTCGATGTGCGTTGCCAAGTGTGTGCGCCTTTATGTGTGTGACTCTCAGTTACACTGTAGAAGTGCAGTATTTTGACAGTGATTGATTTATGGGCCCCCGGAGAAGGAAGGATGTGGGACAGAAGGAGCAAAAGGATACACATTGTGTTTGTGTGTGTGAGATTTCTTAGATGTCTTAGTATCATATATACAGTATATATTTGTGTGTTTGTGAACATCCAAGCATTTTTGCATCCTGTGCAGGAGGTTAGGTCACATTACAGTTTTGCCCTCTGATTGCTTCCCTTGACTCTTCATCTTCCTTCCTTTCAACCCTTCCACCTTCCTCTTTCTGTTCACATTCCCCACACATGTAGAAATACAGATGCATGTGCCCGGCAGCAAGTTTACGCTGCAGTAAGTTTATGGAGAGAGAAATTTCGAGAGGCCTGCATCAGTATGAACAACAGATCTAGACAGGGGGTTCAACAGCTGCGAGTAATCCACAGCAGCACTGAGCCCACTGAAATTAATCTCAACAAGAGAAACACAACTGCTGATGGCAGCTCCTCACCAGTCCTAATCTAAAACAAAAACTATTTTGTCATTGCAAAATAACTAAATCACCCCCACATGATGATGGCGAACTTGTGATCAGAAAGTGTAAAGAGTGCGTGTCAGGCCTTGTACCATATTGAGCAGGTGTGCAGTGAAAAATCGTCACTCGCCTCACTGAGCTGAGGATGATTTGCTGACCGCCTCTTTTTGATAGCTGAGTAAAAAGCTGTGGCTGGTTTACATTATTTATGCCGACTGCATTATTCTGCTCCTCTCTCATTAATAACACATGGACAACGTTTGGTACTGGTTTCCTTGCATGATCTCTTCGCTGCTTCTTGACACTAGAAGGATGATTTCATTTAGTGTGTATAGTAGTTTGTTTTCTCGTGTTGGCACAAAGGAGCAGGTAATATTTAAGTCTGCAGTAGGTTCACATGTGTGCATGCATCAGCAGCGGTGACATGTTGCAGTGTTTACTGTTGTAATCTGATCGAGCCCGTCTTCATGTTGGGGATAATTTATTATCCAATGGTAATTTTCTTGTTTTAGCTTTAGACACTCATGTGGAGCCTGCTGCTGTATGAAAGCTATATGTAATAATCTGAAAGCATCAGACTTAGCTTTGTCCTCATAATGTTTTATTAAAAAACAGGCTGCATTTAAGGCTTTATGATTTTTATTGGTCACTGCTGATGCTGACATATGGAAAAAATGCAGACTACGTCCTGAGTGCAGAAACATGCATAGCAGAAGCCTAATGATTAGGGTTGGCACATTACCAGAATTTGAAACTTGAAAGCGATAGGCTGGAAAATAATTGATATGTGGTAGGATTTTCATTATTATATGAGGAAAAGGTGACAAAAATAAAGATAATATCTTATGATACAAACAACATAACAGTCATGTGTGTGTTTGAGTGTATACAGTTTTTAACAAATATATAAATTAGTCGGGCTCACCTCTACACATGGCTTGGGCTCTGGAACCAGTCCCCTGGAGAGGGGCTGGACTCTGTCTCAGTCTGGAGTTGCCCCTGGTGAGAGGCGGCGGGCTGGGGTGGGTATCCTAATATCCCCTCGGCTTGCTGCCGGTACGTTGGGGTTTTTCCCGGTGGACGAGAGGGTTTGTTCCCTGCGCCTCAGGGTCGGGGAACGGGTCCTGACTGTCATCTGCGCTTATGCGCCGAGTGGCAGTACCCAGCCTTCTTAGAGTCCCTGGGGGGGGGTGCTGGAGGGTGCTCCACCTGGAGACTCTGTTGTCCTGCTGGGAGACTTCAATGCTCACGTGGGTAACGACAGCGAGGCCTGGAGGGGCGTAATTGGGAGGAACGGCCTCCCTGATCTGAACCCAAGCGGTGCTCTGTTATTGGACTTCTGTGCTAATCACAGTTTGGCCATAACGAACACCCTGTTCGAACATAAGAGTGTCCATAAGTGCACGTGGCACCAGGACGCTCTAGGCCGTAGGTCGATGATCGATTTTGTAATCGTATCAGCAGACCTGCGACCATATGTTCTGGACACTCGGGTAAAGAGAGGGGCTGAGCTGTCAACTGATCACCACCTGGTGGTGAGTTGGATCAGGTGGCGGGGGAGGACGCTGGACAGACCTGGTGCACCTAAACGCGTAGTGAGGGTGTGCTGGGAACGTCTAGCAGAGGCCCCAGTCCGCGAGATCTTCAACGCACACCTCCGGCAGAGCTTCAACAGCATTCCGAGGGAGACTGGGGACATTGAGTCCGAATGGACCATGTTCAGCGTCTCCATTGCCGAAGCTGCTGCATTGAGCTGCGGCCGCAAGGTGGTTGGTGCCTGCCGTGGTGGTAATCCCCGAACCAAATGGTGGACACCAGAGGTGAAGGGAGCCACCAGGCTGAAGAAGGAGTCCTATCGGGCTTGGCTAGCCTGTGGGACTCCGGAGGCAGCCGACAGGTATCGACAGGCCAAGCGGAATGCGGCTCGGGCAGTGGCTGAAGCAAAAACTCGGGTGTGGGAGGAGTTCGGAGAGGCCATGGAAAAAGACTTTCGGACTGCCTCAAAGAGATTCTGGCAAACCGTCAGACGTCTCAGGAGGGGAAAGCGGTGCTCTACCTGCACTGTGTATAGTGCTGGCGGAGCGCTGCTGACGTCGACTGAGAAAATTGTCAGGCGGTGGAAGGAATACTTCGAGGACCTCCTTAATCCCACTGACACGTCTTCCGAGGAGGAAGCAGAGTCTGGGGATGAGGGGAATGACCCGCCAATTTCCGGGGGCGAGGTCACTGAGGCAGTTAAACAACTCCTTGGTGGCAAAGCCCCTGGTGTTGATGAGGTCCACCCCGAATTCCTGAAGGCTCCGGACGTTGTAGGGCTGTCCTGGTTGACACGCCTCTGCAATGTTGCGTGGAGATCAGGGGCAGTACCTGTGGACTGGCAGACCGGGGTGGTGGTCCCCATCTTTAAGAAAGGGGACCGGAGGGTGTGTTCCAACTACAGGGGGATCACACTCCTCAGTCTCCCTGGGAAAGTCTATGCCAGGGTGCTGGAAAGGAGAGTTCGTCCGTTAGTCGAACCTCGGATACAGGAGGAACAATGCGGTTTTCGTCCTGGTCGCGGAACACTGGACCAGCTCTTTATCCTCTCCAGGATACTTGAGGGTGCATGGGAGTTTGCCCAACCAGTCTACATGTGTTTTGTGGACTTGGAGAAGGCATTCGACCGTGTCCCTCGGGGTGTCCTGTGGGAGGTGTTGCGGGAATATGGGGTGTCTGGCCCATTGCTACGGGCCATTCGATCCCTATACAACCGTTGCAAGAGCTTGGTTCGCATTGCCGGCAATAAGTCGGACTCGTTCCTGGTGGGTGATGGGCTCCGCCAGGGCTGCCCTTTGTCTCCGGTTCTGTTCATAATTTTTATGGACAGGATTTCTAGGCGCAGCCAAGTGGCGGAGGGCTTTCACTTTGGTGGCCTCAGAATCTCATCTCTGATTTTTGCTGATGATGTGGTTCTGTTGGCTTCATCGGGTGAGGGCCTCCAGCTCGCACTGGAACGGTTCGCAGCCGAGTGTGAAGCAGCGGGAATGAGGATCAGCACCTCCAAATCTGAGGCCATGGTTCTCAGCCGGAAAAGGGTGGAGTGCCCACTCCGGGTCGGGGATGAGTTCCTGCCCCAAGTGGAGGAGTTCAAGTATCTCGGGGTCTTGTTTGCGAGTGATGGGAGAAGGGAGCCGGAGATCGACAGCTGCAGTAATGCGGACGCTGCACCGGTCCGTCGTGGTGAAGAGGGAGCTGAGTGTAAAAGCGAAGCTCTCAATTTACCGGTCGATCTGCGTCCCTACCCTCACCTATGGCCACGAGCTGTGGGTAGTGACCGAAAGAACGAGATCGCGGATACAAGCGGCAGAAATGAGCTTCCTCCGAAGGGTGGCTGGCCTCTCCCTTAGAGATAGGGTGAGAAGTTCGGCCATCCGGGAGGGGCTCAGAGTAGAGCAGCTGCTGCTCCACATCGAAAGGAGCCAGCTGAGGTGGTTCGGGCATCTGACAAGGATGCCCCCTGGGCGCCTCCTGGGTGAGGTGTTCCAGGCATGTCCCACCGGGAGGAGGCCCCGGGGCAGACCCAGGACACGCTGGAGAGATTATATCTCTCGGCTGGCCTGGGAACGCCTTGGTATTCCCCCGGATAAGCTGGAGTAGGTGGCTGGGGAGAGGGAGGTCTGGGCCTCTTTGCTTAGGCTGCTGCCCCCGCGACCCGGCCCCGGACAAAGCGGATGAAGATGGATGGATGGATGGATGGATGGATATAAATTACCCGTAAAAACAAGAAACTGAACTATTTTAGAAATGAGACTAAAGCTTGTCTAAAACTAAAATATTATTATCATTATTATTTTTTCACATTTTTTCAAATTCACATTTTTTAATCAAAACTTGAACCGGCACAATGGACTAATCAGAGAAGTCCGAAATTAATCACACATAACATTCAGTCACTAAAACAAATTTTTCTGTTCAAGAATGCAAGTAAATAACTATAATTTAGCATCTTAATAAAAAAAAAGCTTTTCTATTTTTTTGCAAAACTGTAAATCTGAAAACTCATGGATAACAAAATAATTATTTTTTAACAGATTTTTTTTTTTTTTGCATTACCATTACAGAAACATTTTTTTAAAATGACTTTGGTAAGTAACAAATCATACAAAAGACAACTTTTTAAGGTTGTGTGGTAGCGCTGTACCTCTGTTTACACTAGTGGTGTGCGGATTGATATTGAAATGTATCCATTCCTCCAATACCAGTTATTTATGTTCTAGAATAGATTCTCATATTAAAATATCGATATTTTAGTAATTTGGGGTAAATTTGTAGTTTATCATTAACAGGAACACAGTGGAAAGAAACTATATCATTGAGATCGTCTAAATTGGAACTACTTCCTCTTCCGCCTTTCATAGTCATATGTGAAATACGGCTGTATAAATGTGTCGCAGCCCTTTGGCGTGCACATTCGCAATAATGGCTGAGCGTAAACCGAGTCATATGTGGACGTATTTTACCTCCACAAACAGCCAAGACGCAGTTTGCGATACATGTTGCAAGACCACTAACCTCGTCAAACACCTCAGAGTAAATCATATCACAGAATATGATGAGTTTATGTTGAGGCGAACCAAAGAGGAGGAGAGGAGTGGGACAGGCGCTGCTGGGCGAGACAGACGTCTCTCGTGGAGTCCTTTAGTGTTGCAGGCAGGCACTATCCAGGTACAGAGGAGGAAAATGCTGGGTACATAGGCTAGGTCTCATGAACAGTCTTGGGGAGTAATGGAATACATGTACCGGAGTTATGTATTTAAAGTACAAATTCAAATTCAAATTCAAATTTTATTTGTCACACACACACAACCATACACAGTATGACATGGGGGTGAAATGCTTGTAGCTGTACAATGCCCGACCATTAAATGACAGAAGAAAAGTTTTACAATATTTACAATTTACTACAAAAATTTACAAATTAACTTAGGAATTTACAGTAAAGAATGTGCAAATAGCAGAAGAGATTATAAAGATAAGGATTATAAATTATAGGAATTATAGGATTATAGGAAATGTGTGGTGGTGCGTGTGGTGACGTGTGTGAGAGTCCAGTCTTATAGTGACGTGTTTGGGAGAGTCCAGTCCTACACCTGGTTCAGGCCCCGAATAGCCTGGGCGAAGAAGCTCCTCTTCATTCTCTCTGTTTTGGCCTTAAGGGAGCGGAAGCGCTTCCCAGACCTCAACAATGAGAAGAGTCCATTGTTGGGATGGGAGAGGTCCATCATAATCTTCCTAGCTTTGGACTTGCACCGCTTGGTGTAGATGGACAGCAGGTCAGGGAGCTCTGATTGAATGATGCGTTCTGCCAAGCGCACCACCCTTTGCAGATCTCGTCTGTCCTGCTTGGTGCTGTTCCCAAACCAGGTGCAGATGTTTGACGTCAGGACGCTCTCGATGGTGCAGGAGTAGAAGTTCTTGAGCACCTTCAGTGGCAGATGGAAGTCTCTAAGTCTTCTGAGGAAGAAGAGACGCTGACGGGCTTTCTTAACCAGGGTGTTGATGTGACAGGACCATGACAGGTCCTGAGTGATGTGGACACCCAGGTATCGGAAACTGTCCACTCTCTCCACTGGCGTGCCACTGATGATGAGGAGTTTGTAATTCCTCGCCTGCTTTGTAGTGAAGTCCACGATCAGCTCCTTAGTCTTGCTGATGTTTAGGAGGAGGTTATTCTCCTGGCACCAGGTCTCCAGGTTCCTAATCTCCTCCAGGTAGGCCGTCTCGATGTTGTCGGAGATCAGGCCCACAACAGCAGTGTCGTCAGCAAACTTGACAATGGAGGTGGTGTCGGATGTGGCTACACAGTCATAAGTGTACAGTGAGTACAGCAGGGGGCTTAAAACACAGCCCTGAGGCACTCCAGTGCTGAGTGAGATGGAGGGGGAGACTTGTTTTCCTACCCTCACTGATTGGGGTCTGTCTGTGAGGAAGTTGAGGATCCACTGACACAGTGATGAGCTGAGTCCTAGATCCGTCAACTTGGTGAAAAGCTTAGAGGGAATTATTGTGTTGAATGCTGAACTGTAGTCCACGAACAGCATCCTAACATAATTCCCTCTGCCAGTGTCCAGGTGACTCAGGGATGTGTGGAGCAGGTGAGATATGGCATCGTCTGTGGAAAGATTAGTCCGGTAAGAAAACTGAAGTGAGTCGATGGTGGGAGGAAGTGAAGAAGTGATGTGATCTCTCATCAGTCTTTCAAAACACTTCATCACAATTGAAGTCAGTGCTACAATATGAGTAACTGTATTCTGTTACAGTTACCATTTAAAAAGGTGGTAATCAGAATACAGTTACTTTGTTGAAATGAATGGATTACACGGCGGTCTTTTCCTGTTTCATATGTTAGGCTATGCCCTCTCTATTTTTGGTAATTCCGTGTCGTTGGAAACCCAAACAAAACACGCAATAGGAGCATACTTGGAGTATATATATATATATATATATATATATATATATATATATATATATATATATATATATATATATATATATATACAAAAAACTTGAATATTACAATGTTTATTTATCAGATAAAATAAGTTAAATGTCACCATTATTATTGCCCGGCCGGAAACAGCGGGGGTGTCCAAATTCAGAGGCTGCATCCACCTGAAGACCCGGCCTTCGTGGCCTAAGTGGGCCGGGTCCTCCGAAAGCCAGGTAGGCCAGAAGTGAGCGACTGTTACATTTGACGGTCAGAATTACGTCACGAGCTCTCGGTGGAGTGAAACTCTGCCGTCTGCTCCTTGCTATCTAAAATATAACCGGACGCTGGCGTAAATTCTCGACCATCTCACATTTCTGTTCAATCAGTTTTCTGTTTGACATTTATTCAGTTGTATGAAGACCCTGGAGGAATCCTCCCAAGGGATTAATAAAGTTTCATTTAATCTAATCTAATCTAATAACTTTAATCTCAGCCAAACCAATTTACTAACAAACAAATAAAACACTGAAAAAAGCCAAACAATTACATTTTTAAGGTATCCGAGTGACTTATATATCATGTTTAGCCTGAGTAGCGAAAGACCGCGCGGGTCTGAAAACGATGAAGCCGGGGGTTCGCTGTTCTCACCGGCTCGAGTGACCATTGAACCCCCCGGCTAGCTATTGAGCCAGTGTTGCCAATTTAGCGACAAATCTGGCGACTTTTTCTGGTATTATTGGAGACTTATTTATGACGATTTTTTGATGTGAAAACGCGCATCGCTCGTACTCTCAACAAGCAGCGGTGCTGCCGTGGGCACCTCACCCGTGCCAAAGCGCTCACAGGCGGAGGATAGTCCTCCCCCAGCTGCTATCAGGGCAGGAGATGTTCACACCTACGCGTCCAAACTGCAAATGAATCGCGCATGAGCGAAGCCGCTGCTCCCGCACTGACTGTAACGCAGTCAGTTCTTCTTTTACTGTTATGCTTTTTTGTGGATCACAAGGTTTAAAACTACTTATAAAAACACACACACACAAAGTAACTCCACCAGAGTGCCTCCAAAGGATGCAGGCTGGGACACAGCTTCTGTCTCTCGCTAGCAAAGTTGACCCAGACAGTTAAGCTAGTTCTCGGCTACGAGCCCGACACATAACCTAAGGTATTAGCCAGAGGTCCCTTTACTATGGTTCAGAGCCGCAGACCTGTTCTGTTTTATACACACAGAATACTTTTCTATACGAGATCGCTGCAAAAAGTGCAGCCTTACCTAGTGTCCACTCTACTGTTACTCATTTTATATTAAGATTTAAAAATCTAGTTGGTATTGGTATGACGAGTAGCCTTCGGTAGTGATGTGCGATACCACTGATTTCCTTTCCGATCCGATACCAAGTAAAATTCAGGGTAGTATCGACGATACTGATCCGATACCAATACTCTGTACAAAAACTTAATGTTTCATTGTCTTTCATAATACAATATATACTTTCATTATGTAATTGTAGTAATAATATAAGGATATAGCTTCATAATGATTTCAGTACATCAGACTACTTGTTCTTATTGCTCAATAATGCAGAATAATCATATAGAAAAAAAAAACTTGAGGTTGTGCGCTATTTGAACACCTTGCCTGCCTGCAGCACTAAAGGACTCCGCGAGAGACGTCTGTCTCGCCCTAGCAGCACCTGTCTTCTCTTCGCCTCAAGATAAACTCATCATATTCTGTGATATGATTTACTCTGAGGTGTTTGACGAGGGTAGTGGTGTTGCCAAAACACATCACTCTTGCCACATGTATTGCAAACCACGTCTTGGCTGTTTGTGGAGGTAAAATACGTCCACACATGACTCCATTTATGCTCAGCCATTGTTTTGAGTGTGCATGCCCTGTGTATTTTATTTTATTTGTAGATGATTGCCCAAGAGCAGCAACACTCACAAGATGCCTTGTAGAGATGATTGTGAAGTACCCCCAGCCTCTGTCCATAGTGGAGGACCAAAGTTTCCAGGGATTTGTGAGAGCTCTTGACTCAAAATATGAACTCCCAGGAACAAAAACACTGACAGAGACTCATCTTGTAAATTTGTTTGATGAATGCAAAGGCAAAGTAAGAGCATCTTTGCAAAATGCTTCTAGTGTTGTACTTACCACTGATATGTGGACCTCACTGTCCACAGAGGCATATTTGACTGTAACATGTCATTTCATTGAAAACTGTCAAATGAGAGAATTTGTCCTAGAAACCCACTCTTTCCATGGGCAGCAGATGATATCAGCTCAGCGCTTAAGCGCATCACAGAAGAATGGTGCATAACTGAGAAGGTGGTTGCAGTTGTGACAGATAATGGTGCAAATATGGTTGCTGCAGTGCACAAAGCTGGCATCATCCCTGTTTTGCACACACACTGAATTTAGTTGTAAAGGACAGTGTAAAATCTGTCCCGGAAGTGGTGCAGGTGCTGGAAAAATGCAGTGTGATTGTTTCACCACAGCACAAACGCTACAGAGAAGCTCAGGGATATTCAGCAACAGTTGAAAGTGGCAGAACACAAGCTAATTCAGTCAGTAGATACCTGCTGGAACTCTGTCTTTCACATGGTGGAGAGGCTCTGTTAGCAAAATGAAGCTGTGACCACAGCCCTCTGCCTTTTAGGGAAGAATGCATTGTGCTTAAATGTGGGAGAATTATCCCTCATCAAGCAAACAGTTGATGCACTTCGGCCATTTGAAGAAGCAACACAGGAAGTTTTATCTGAAAAACACGTTTCAGTCTCCAAAGTGATTCCACTTGTGTCACCCATTCACAGGGCTGTAGCAGCCTGTGAACGTCAGGGCAGCTCCCTTGCCACACAGCTGGCACAGCAATGTCAGCACAGATTCAGTGGTATTGAGAGCATTCACTGTCTAGTGGCAAGTACATTTCTGGATGTTAGGTTTAAACACCTTGGTTTCCGAGACAAAGACAATGTTGACATATTAAAAAAAACGTCTCCACACTGAAATGCAGGAAGTGTATCAGACAGGACAGTCTGCTCCCACTCTAACTGTAAGCTCAACACCTACTGTTAGCTCTGCCTCAGGGCCTTCTACTTCAGAGTCTAGACAGAGTCCTGCACCCGCAGGTCCAGCTGCAACAAAAGGAGGGATATGGACAGATTTTGACATGGCCAACATCACCGGTCAGCTTCCAGTGATGCACCCATTGAATTACGCCAGTACTCACAGGAAAAACTCATTCCCCGAGATAAGGATCCACTGGTTTGGTGGCAAGAGCATGAACAAACCTTCCCATCCCTAAGCAGACTTGCAGTGAGATACCTGGGAATTGTCTTTTCAAAGGCAGGAGAGGTTGTGAGCAAAAAACGGAGCAGACTTGAAGGGAAAACTGTAAATATGCTGTTGTTCCTAAACAAAAACCTTTGAATAAGGGAAAGTGTTACTGTCAAATGTTTTTGTTGAAATGTCCAGGCACGTTAAATATTAAATGACATGTTAAATTACGTGTTCACATAGCCCACAACTTAAGGCTTTTTTATTTGTAGGTGATAATTCTGCATTATTAAACAATAAGAACAAGTAGTCTGATGTCCTGTAATCATTATAAAGCTATAATTTGAAATACAATAAAACATTACGTTTTTGTGCAAAGTATCGGTATCGGATCAGTATCTTCAAATTTTTCTTGCCATTGGATCGGAAGGGAAATCATTGGTATGGCACATCACTACTTGGCATCACATTTTTCTTGCTCAATAAATAGAGCCGTTAAAGCAGCCTGTCACTGTTTCTGTCTAGTTGCGGACTTTTCCTTGCTTCAGTCTGGCACATGAAGAGAGACAAAATGCTTTTCAGATACAAATAATTGTTTTACTTTTTTAAATGAACAGTTTCTTAATGTTACTGACATTTGCTGCATAGCTCCCACAATAATGTTATTGTTTTATTACTAGCCATAGCTGCTAGCTGTCGGGCAACTGTTGGTGTTAGCATGTATGCCAGCCATGCTAATATTTCTGATAGCTGTTCAACAGTTAAATGTTGTTGAAATGGAAGATTTACTGACCTGGAATATTGTCTTAGAGTTTTTTCAGTGTTGTGAAGGTCAGCTACTTCAACTGCTAGCAAGGTGAGTGTGCCTCTCTGTCTGCAGCAATGCTGTATGAAGCTATGTGTCATCGGAAGAGGCGAAGACGGTAGTTTTGTACTCATTCTGTTACAAATGAGCATAGAAATGAGCAATTATAATTTTTATTATCAATTAGTATATGAGTATAAATACTTTTTAAAAACCCCTCTAAAGGCACAGTACGAGTAAAAGCATATTTTGCTTATTGTTTAAATTATTAAGGTTGAAAATATGTTGAGTTTAGTCCAGTTTAATCTCTTCGTAAACGTGAAGCGTAAAAGAAATCCCCACCAAAAAAGAGTCTACGTGGAAATTACTGTGTGTCCCATTTAATCTTACCTCCATAACTTTAAATTAAACAATAACAACATTAAGGGTATGCTATTCAGAGTAACAGTGACATTGTTTATGGATGAAAGCATGTCCACAGAGTCAGTAAGATACAATCAGTTAGCTCTTTGGATTTAAGACAGAGATTTGGATTTAAGACAGAGACACTAAACTGTGGAATTTCTCCCACCATTTGAGTTTCCATGGTACTTGTCAGTACCATTTAGGATCTAACCTGTTCCCAAATAAGACTAAACCTGCCTGATCGATACAGCCCCAGAGAGAAAGCAAACAAGGTTTTTGGAGACTAATTGTGTGGTCTGCCACCTCGTCTGTGTCTGGTTCCACAATACCAAGGCTGCATCTCTTGGAATAAAATTTAGAGCTGTATTGTGGATGAGTCCTACTTTACCACAAGATTCAGACCCTGAAAATTAGAGGTAGAACAGGAACACACTGGCTTAAATAGGCCAATTGAAAGCCTAACAGTTTTCACCAAATTACACATAACAACCACCCAAAACTAAACGCAGAGCTCTGAAAGAGGAACGAACCTAGTTACGTGTAAGTGGGCATGTAGGAAGAAAAGTACAACACAAACGACTGTTATGTGGTAAGAGCGAGGCAGAAATGTCAAGACTGGGGAGGAAAATGATTGATTAAAAGTTTAAAAAAAAAAAAAAGTAAATATGACATGTGGAAAGTGTGAGACAGGTGGAGAAGCAGAGAGAGAGAGTGAATGTTAAAACTGACATTTGACACGTCAGACTGAGAAAAACAGAGAGTCAGCAAGGAGGTGAGAAAGAGGGAGAGACATTAAAATCTAGCCCAGAGCGGGACAAAGAGAAATAGGAAAAATTGGCAGAAAGAAAGAGATGAAAAGAAAAGTCTTCTCTTGTCCACTTATCAATGATTCATCGTTAGTGCAGGTTTCAATTTTCTCCTTGTTTGGTGGAGTTGCATGCCTCCGTCTTTCTCTCCCTCTCCCTCTTTCTCTCACATGCGCACACAGCGCCTCACTGTCGATCGATCGATACGACACCCTCAAGGTCAGCAGGGCTTCATTCTAGGCCCAAGTCATTACTGAGCATGCTCAGGGTACCCACCACTGCCTCCTCCTCCTTTCCCTTAACTTCCTGTAGAAAAGCAGTACTGGCTTCAGTTGTTCAGCGTTTTAAGAAACCAAAACGAAATCTGAATGAGCTGAACTACAAAGTCAAGACTCTGAAAACAGTCAGTGTACGGCAGAGTAACCTTCAATACCTTTGCAGCACTGACTGAAAGGCGTCAGCACCAAGAGATTGTTAAAAACCAAATACAGGAATCGGGTGCCAGATCAGAGGGTCATTTTCTATGAACAAAGCAAATAATCTATAGCCATGCTTGTGGCAAAGGCACAACAAAAGCACAACAGTGCATGCTAAAATGTTCTTGTGGTAATGTCACATTTACCATGTAAGCATATTTGTATTTTATTTGTATATTAGCAGTAAGCTAGTGGATAGCAGGTTTGTGTGGGATACGTTTAGCCATTAAAGAAGCAAACACAATTTTTAGCAGTGATTCTTTTAACAAATTTAATCTGGGCCAAAGTGACACCACTCCTCGAGTCATGACTGTGCTTAGACCTGTGGGTACGATTTGCATCTCTAAGAAAGAATTTTCTTATTCTTGTATTAAAAAAAACATTGTATGAATTAGTTTGGAATAACAATAATTTAAATAGTAATGCTTAATTTTACATTTTAGGCATAATTTGTGACTAACTTATTTGACTGAGTCATTTTTTTTTTTTGAACTGCTGTAATTCTTCATGGCATATTTCCAACAAGGTGCTGGAAACATTCTCTGGGAATTTTATTGACATGGTTGCACCACACAGCTGCACATCGATGATGCGAAGCTTCTGCTCCAGCAAATCTCAAAAGTGGTCTATTGGATTGGGATCTGGACACCGTGGTGGCCGTTTGAGTTCAGTGAACTCACTGTCATGTTCGAGAAACCAGTTAAAGATTATTTGAGCTTTGTAACACGGTGTGTTATCCTGTGGGAAGCACTCATCAGAAGATGGAACACTGGGTTAAAAAGGGATGGACTTGGTCAGCAACAATACTCAGGCCGCGATGTTTCAGTGATGCTCAACTAGTACAATCCCCGCATCATTACACCACCACTGACAGGCAGGGTGGAGCAATGCTGTCATGTTGTTTACACCAAATTCTGACTCTAACAACTGCATGTCACAACGGAAACTGACACTTGAGACCAGACAACATTTTTCCAAACTTCTATTTTCTAGTGTTGTTAGTTGAGGGGCGTGGCACCTGGTGTGGTCTTCTGCTGCTGCAGCCCGTCTACTTTAAGGTTTGATGCATGTGTGTTCTAACATGCTCTTCTGCATACAGCGTAATGAGTAGTTATTTGAGTTATTATTGCCGTCATATCAGCTCTAAGCCGTCCAATCATTCTTTTATCTAAACAAGGACTTTTCACTCAGAGAACTGTTGCTCACTGGATATTTTCTTTTTTCCAGACAGCATTAAATTTCCCAACCATTTAAAAACAAACCTAAATCCTGTGGTGTTAATTTTTATTACTGTGGGATTGGATTCAATCTGGTCAGATCTGTTAACTGTGTTGCAGCTAACTCTTATCAAATTTTCCATCCATTAAATATCGCTATGCAGTGATTGTCTGCACAATACACAGTACTGCATTTCTGAATGGTTAGGGTTTGTTTTTTTTCACATGGGATAGGGACATATGGAACAGATATTTTCCAAAACAAAAGGAGTAAAATTTTTCTAGCCTGAGCCTTTAGACTCCATGTCAATGTATTCATAAATAAGAAGGGCTCATGTAAAGGTCAGCTGGTTAAGAGTTTTTGTGCTGCCTTCCAGAGTGAAGCTGGACTTTTCTTAGCAACTTTAAAACTTGTTTGCAAGTCAGCGGGTTATTTGTGCTAAATGGCCTAAAGCTCTGCTATTCTGAAATTATAGATACTTGAACTGCCATGCAAAATTGCACACAATTATTTTCCACCTGACAAACTTTGTGCAAAATGAGCCTTGAAAAACATGCAGATGTAATAAAAAATGCTTTAAATTGTTTTACAGCAGGTTCTTATTCAGAGAAACTGACGTTTAACTTTGTTGTGTTTATTTCAGTTAAAGAGGGTCGAGTCTGTGCAGTTCAGTGAGCACAGAAACAACACTGCACAAATAAGTTTGTTGGAGAAAGATGACTGTGACATATTCTCAAAGGAACCGGCTGTTTATTTAAATTTGGGTTTTAACTTTTGTCTGTGCGATTGTCAGTCTGCTCACGTCTGTTGTTTATGTGCTCAGGGACGTCAATGTGGCCCCAGATCTCCTCTTTAAAAAAGCATCATAACTTATAGCCCCGATTGCTGAAGCTTTAACAATAAAACAGTTTGCAATAAATGGTTTTAATCCTCTTCAATGTAAAATTTATTTTAGGGAAAGTTGATATTTTTATACCTTTTAAACAAAAAATACAAACTATATTAACAACGCTAAGCGAACCCTTCTGCAGGAAATGGCTTTAGCCCCATGTGACCCCTTGACATAAAGCATTGATGGATGGCTAGAACAGAAGCCACCCATCTTGGTTGTTTTTGTTTATTATGAACTTTTAGTTGTGGAAGTTTTTCAAGGAAGAGTTTGGTTTGATTGAAGATTTTAATGTTGAGAGCTGGAGAAAGAAAATTCAAAATGCCTACGGCAGATCCTAAGGGCAGCGATTGCTTGAAGTGCTCTGAAAATGGAAACTGCTCTTTTCCAAAGTGAAACGTTGCCTGTAGACCGTGTCTGTGCACTTTCCTGACTGCAGCTTTTTCTTTTTGTTCACGGCGCTAGGTAAGTGAACATCTTTGCAGTCTTTTCCACATTCATTTCTTGCGAGTTCACCTCTGCAGACTGACATATTTGAATTTGTGTTGTTCTTTGATCAGTTGTTGAAATGCTGCAAAGTTTAACAGACACCACAGAAACGTGGCGTGATACTGTAAAATGCCATCATTTTCAGAAGCTGTTTTCAAAATGTCTCATTTTTGCGGAAAATTTCGGAATTGGCTGAAGACAGGAAGTGAAGTAGGCATCGGCAATGTTTACTCATTACCTAAAGTGCCTCCTGTGGTTTCATTTTCTGTTATTTTGTGCAGGATTTGAAAGCTCTCTTCTCTGAAATCAGACAAAGCGGGCAATCAGAAGCCTTGAGAAGGCCTGTTTTGAAAAAGGAAAAATGTTTCTGGTCAGATTCAAAGATGACTACCATCACTTGGTGTTTCTCTCCTCATCTCTGGTTACGCAGCTGTATATCTTTTTGCTGTCTTATATTGGTCGGCCTGACCTTCGCTATGAGTCGGAGCTGTGAAAAATTAGATAGCTCAAACTGTGACTGTGAGAACAGTGTGTATACATACTATTTAGCAAGAACAGATGAAATTATTACAGAGCAGCTGAGCCTTTAAAATGTTCTTCCACTTTGAAATATGGAGGCTTTTTAAATTCGATCAGTCACTCTGAAATGCTCAGCGTGACCTCATTTTAGTCTTTCCACTGATGGCTACACACATCAAAAAACATAAATGATCGCACAAGTAAAACCATGGCCTCGCGATGCTTACAAAGGATATATTTATCTGCATTTTTAAGACATTAACAACGCCATAGTCTGGGACATGAGGTTCTCTGGCGGCAGTTGAAATATATTAATGCAAATAATTTTCAGTAATGTTATCTTCAGATGGATATCTGCCCCTTAGGATAGATCAGGCTGGAAATAATAACTTGACCGTCAAGTAATCACTACATAAACATGAGCATTATTTTCCTCAGAGTGCAGCTGTTTTGCTCGAGAATATTCTGATATTCACTTGGCAACACAGCAAATATAATTAGACTCTCTTTTTGCTGAACTGAACTCATTGTTCCACTATACCACAAAAAAATCATCTGTGAGAAGAAAAATGAAAAAGCATGAAGGGAAATCGTAGAATTCAGTTTCATCAAAAACACAGAAAGGTTCTTACTCTGTTTACTTGAAGGCCAACAGTTTTATCGAAACAAATATAACATCTAACAAAGGCTAGACAGCGGTTTGTTTACCACATACACAACAGAGGTAGTCTTTTACTGGTTATGATAAATGAAACCAGGAACTAAACAAGCAAACAAATAAATAAACAAAACAGAAGTATTTGTCCTTTTCTGATTTCTTTGGGGGGGGGGTTTCATAGTGGTCACACATGTTTCAGATCAAACACATTTTAGTGTCAGATTAAGATTAAATATAAAACGTCATTTATAAATATTGATTAATTTTTTAAGAAAAAAAAGCCAACCAAACCTACCCGACCCTATGTGAAAAAGTAATTAACCCCTAAACTTAATAAACGGTTATGCAAATCTTGGCAGCAAGACCTGCATTTAAGTGTTTGCAATAACTGCTAATGAGTATTTCACATCACTGTGGAGCAATTTTGGCCAACCCTGCTTTGCAAAATTGTTTAAATTCAACCACATTTGAGTTTTTTCCAACATGAACAGCCTGTTTAAGGTGACGCCAAAGCAGTTGAAACCACCTTGAAGCAATCCAAATTCTTCATTTTTTTGAAATTTCAAAAGTCATTTAAAGGTGGCATGATGTGCTGCTTTATGAAAACTTTTAGCTTCTATTCAAGTGATTTTTTTTAATTCAACTGGTCTGGCAGGAATCAGTCTGGGTGTGGATTGTGACATAGAGCATGAAGTAACTGTGGTTAACCACAATCACTTCATGATTTAACAAGGGGGCAATTACTTTTTTGCACAGGGGCACGTCAGTTTGCGTAGCTTTTTTCCCCTTTAATAAATGAATTCATCATTCATATTACTTGCTTGTATATTTGTATAACTGTGTAGTGGCAACTTGTGAAGTTTTTTTGTTATATTTTTTAAGAAGTAAAGTTCAATTTCAGAAACAGACGTTGGAGCTAGTGTGTTATACCAACTCCAGGCAGGTTGATTGCTTTCTTAGATTTGTAAAACTTTTATAATAATATTTAAAATAATAAAAGTTACAGGTACTTAGATTCCGCATACATTGTATGTATATTTTTTGTTCTCACTGATATTTTTCTCTATCAATCCAGTTTTGTATGACTTTCATCAGTCTCTGTATTTATAATCATGTCACATCAGTGCTTTTTAAAAATCCGAAATGTTCTGGCATCCCATAGGGACTCGAATCAAAAGCACCCAATTCTGTCCAAGCAGTTTTAATAAACAGAAGTATTTATTTGGTTAATAATTGCCACGGGTCTTAAAGTAAACACAGTATCAAGTTAGGTGTGCTCTTTCAATTACTTTTAGGAAGAAAGATTGTTGCTGCATTGATCATCTGGAAATTATCATGACATGACAACCTATGACAGCTGTGGCATGCCCTGGTCACACATGAAAAAGAGAGCTAAAACCTTGCATGCTCTAATCCAAGAAACAATGACTGTGCTGGGAGTTATCTCCATCTGCTCATGTGACTGTCAAATGCTCGCCTGGAAAATCTGCTTGGAAAAAAATGTTACCTTTGTCCTGAAACACAGAGAAGAAGGTATCAGCTGCTCTGAAATCGTGTGCTTTAACTGTGCGCCTAGACGCCTCCTAGGTGAAGTGTTTCTGGCATCTTGAACTGGCAGATGTCCCTGAGGCAGAGCAAGACATACTGGAAAGATGAACTCCTTGTGGCTGACTGATTGCATGTTTATTTAAATGTTTTTAGAGTCAAAGTGACCCTGACTGGTTTGGGACTCAGAGGTGGTCTACTAAACAGAGGTCAGTTGCTCAATC
Source organism: Aulonocara sp. 'chitande type north' Nkhata Bay (assembly GCF_057382095.1). Lineage (NCBI taxonomy): Eukaryota > Metazoa > Chordata > Actinopteri > Cichliformes > Cichlidae > Aulonocara > Aulonocara sp. 'chitande type north' Nkhata Bay. The sequence goes on along the minus strand of NC_141355.1, from coordinate 24,251,532 downwards.
TGTGGCTCCTTGGACAAGATACTGAACGCCAAGTCGCCTTCGATGGATGGAAGTGCGACTGTGTGAATGTTAGGTTAAAAGTGCTCATAAAACACAAATGTATAGAAAACAGCCATTTCATGAATGTGTGTGTGAATGGGTGAATGAGGCTTGTAATGACAGAGATCTCAAATTGAGCAGAAAAGCACTATATAAGCACCAAACGTAATGGTTACCTGAAATGACTGAATGATCCAAGGATAGGAAATAAGCTTTTAAGTGGTTTGTACTTCAAATATGATTTGAGCATTTTCCTGGCTTGTGCCAGAGTGATTCACGTTGTATTTATTCTCAGGAAATTAGCAGTTGGAATTTTTTTAATTCTATAGTCATCAGATTTTGAGTTCACACCATGGGTGCTTGCCTATGCAGAAGGATTTCATGTGTCAACAGGTACACCATGTCAGCGTGACGTTGTTGCTCAGACAGTATGACAGTGCCTTGCTGTTCAAGGTCCTGCTGGTTGCTTAGGACACGTCATTGCTGCCAAAGAGTGTGTACGTTGAATCACGGTTTGGCTTTTTCTTGGCAGCAGGTTGGATAGCCGTATTATAGCCTCTATGTTAATGAGGTTTTAGCTATCAATCAACCCCTAGTCTTGCTGGACTAAGGCAGCTACTCAAGAGGCCAAGAGACACAGAGAGAAACACACATGGAAGTGCAAAGTTTCCTTGAATATGTATGAGAGTTGGCAAAAGGGCATGCCAGTATCGTTTATGGTGTCTGGCTGCTTTTGCGTTTCATATTTGTGCATTTGTGTAGCATTTTCTGCACAGCGGGGGCCAAAAAAGTGGTGCGAGAGAGAAAGAGAGCATCAGTGCAGAGCAGTTGGGAACAGCACTATAACAGATAGAGGTTTATTGATGGATCAATTGATCGTTGAGCCAGGATGCTTCTGTCTTCTTGGCTCTGTTTTCATATAGCGGCCTAATGCTAAGGTCAGCAGCTCTGTTTTTGTGGATTCTGTTTTATGACCTTGCGTATCTGGAAGAGGCAGCTTGAAGCCGACACAGACAGAAAAGCAAATGTCTTTCCTAAAAAACTGATTACACTGAGTGGTAGTCAGAGTGCTCTCAAAGTTATGAGGAAAACATCATTTATGTGAATCCCGTATGCCTGACACTGTTTTTAAAATGCTTTTAGGACAATCAGATCTGGTGTGGATGACACACCCAGTGTAAATGACCAAGAAGATGATCTGGGATGCAATTTGTTTTTCCCAGCTGGTCTGTTGTCGACTTGTTGCTGTGCTTGGAAACATTGTCATTTTGCATGATCCAGCTTGGGCCAAACTTTAGCTGTCAGACCGATGGACTCACATTTCACCCTAGAAAGTATCGTGTCCCAACAGGGCTTTGTATATCAAACACAACTGTTTGATACTCCCTGTTAAACAAATACTTTACTGGTGACATAATAACTCTACAGAGTAGGAGCTTTGATCTTTAAGAGGAATGCAAGTAAAATATAAAAACTAGTGGTAGTTATGTTATTACATCTTCCAAAACTGAAAGACGTCTGCAAATATTCATAGTCGAGGTTCTGAAGCCTGAGAATGACTTATTAAATATCAGATTTTCACTGTAATGAGCAGCTATGATTCACAGTAATGTACAGCTCTTTGTGATAACGGTTAAATGCTGTAAATACTTGTGGGGGGGGGGAATAACAAGCTATTGTATTTATTTGTTTTTCCTTACTTAGTGTGACTGTTTTTGTCATTAACAAGCAGATAGACACAGGGGAGTGTAATATAAATATTAAAGTTAAAAAAAATATTCTGGGCTCTAAGGAAAACTAATGTATCATTATAATGACCAAGCTGCTGAGAGAGTTACTCTGTACAGTATCTAATAAGACGAGAGGCCTTTTTAAAAAAAAAACATTTTTACAGTTCGAAACAGTTCGAAACTACAGCGGCGTCTCGACACAGACAAACTACCAAACTGAGGCAGTGACAGATGTCTCACAGCTGTCTCCTTGAGCCAGTTTTGAAGTTTTTCTCTTTGTCTCATTTAGTGCAATACAGGATTGACATTCAGGGCAAGTGGCGGTGAAAAGGCAGTAAATAATCGTGCAGGTAGATTTTCATTGCAGTTCATTTTTAATGTGAATAAAATGGAAACATTGATGCTGTTCAGCTCCTGGCTTTGACATATAGTGTAGTTTTTCTAATGCATGGACCAGTGTTTGTATGTGTGTTCGTGTGTATAGTTGTCAGAAGGTCTGCAGTGTGACATGGTCAACTTCCGTTGCCCGTTGCATACTGTTGCCGTGGCAACCTGCGTCATTGCCAACCCGCGCCGCTCCAAAACTAAATCATTATCACTTGCTGAGTATGAAGGTAGTGATTCACTCCTCTTGCACACACACACACACACACACACACACACACACACACACACACACACACACACACACACAGATATACATATATATGAATGAGGACTCATGATCCGACACCTGGTACCGACTAAAGTCAGTTGAAGCTGAAATGAGAGCAGACAAAAGACGTCAATTTGTAAATCCCAAGTTCATTACTGCAGCATGGTGCCTCAAGCAGAGAGATCTTTTGCTCCATTTACTGGCTTTGTTTATGAAGTGAGTCATGGCAAGAACAACATTTTTCGCTCTTCCTACACGGACGGCGATGATTGGCAGCAAAACATGAGACTGATTTGGATTTTGAAGGTTGAAATTACACCTTTAAATCTGGCTGGTGTGCTGATTTGAGACGCAGAGTAAAGAAAGTCTGGCACTTCAAGTAGTGAACTGTATTTGTTTTAAATATATTGAAGAGCGAGACAAACAACAGGCAGCTGCAAACCTATTTATGAGTGCCCGTCCGTAAATAGACGTAGACAGAAGAGCATAGGATTTCCTTTTTCTCACACCATTTAAATCAGTGGTAAGGTTGCCACTCTCAGCGAGTAGAAAAATCTGAAAATCAGCCTCTATCTGAAATCAACACAACAAATCTTTAAAAAACACATCAAATTTTTAAAGAAGCCCAGACCTTCTTACGTTTCAGGACTTTTTCAGTTGACAGCCTGGATCGTGACACAGTCCTGGCTTTGCTAAAATACATAAACCATCTCATGGAAACCAGTAAACACCACCCACCGCACCTCCCATGTTACATTCCTCTGCTGTGTGCTGGGGTGCCAGCGTACTAAACATCCAATAATGATCTTCAGCTGGATTATTATTTCTTACATCTTAGTAACAAATCACAGCTTTAAAAGTGTCGCTTTTATTTGTAACATCACCACAACAAGGAAGCTCAAGACACTTCCCTCGCGGGGGGCTAACTGGGTTTACTGTCTCCGCTGTCACTGCCTGCTGGTAGTAAAGTGAGAGTCTGTTGTTTTCTGGCATGTTTACTTTTAGTCCACTGCCAATCTGGAAAATTTTCTTTCAGTTTTTGCAAAAAAGAAATGACAAACACAGCTTAAGGAGGGGAGCCGAATGTTGTTTTTGGCTCACCTCATCGTTTCCTTTATCATAAAGTGTCAGCTGTCTGGAATGGTTTTCTCCTTTATTTTCCTGCCCTGACAGATGCCTCAGCCATCACTTTGCTGCTGCTGCTGCTGCCTGGGCTGACTTTATTCCCAGTGCTCGGGCTACCTAATTACACATCCTTCTTACTTGGACCTAGACACATTGTTCTAGGGAACAAGGCATAACAAGCATGTTTGCAGTTACAGGATGATTACACACAATCTGGATGTACGCCTCGCTATTATAAGTTTACTCGTTAGTGCTGTTTTTCACTTTCAATAAGCGGAGATGCTAATGGGGGACGTTTATCATTACCATCCAAAACTCCCCTAACCCCTGGCTCTCATTAGTTTTTGGATTGTAGCTTCATGTTAATTATTTGTCAGTTTACAGACTTTGTCCTCAGTTCGTGCAGAATTACAACCCTAGCTGCAGAACTAAACAAAAAATGTAGTTTTCTAATTATTTTCTGTAACTAGGTAATTGATTGGGCTCCATATATTAAATGAATTATTTTCCATAGGCATAAAATGACACTGATCAGATGTGGCGTTGATGTTTTTTATTCCGGACTTGTTTGCATTTGAGCACTGTTGACCTCGTGACATACTACCTCTGTTTGAGCCAGCAGTAAAAGCTACAAGCTTATTTGGACTAATTTTTCTTCATAGCTGCAGGAGTTGGCAAAACTTCCCTCTAAAACTCAGCGGGAGATGCAAAGCCAAACAGTATGTGAAGTCCAAATGATTCGAGGCACGTTTTGTATTGTGCTAGTTAGACATTTGAAGCAGCGCAGCAGAAAATCAGCTGAAATGCAACTGAATTTGTATTGAAATCACTGCTGTGACACTCCTGAAACGTGACTTTCCATCTCTTTTTCCCCTCCCTCATCTCTATATCCCTCCTCTCATCTGTTTTATGTTTTCTAAGACATGCCTCTCTCACATATCAGCTTAGACCACGTTTTTTTTTTCCCGTGACATTTCTTATTTCGTCCATTTGGCATGCATTTGAACCTTAATGCCACATCCAGCAGAGAAGTTTCATTTGTTTTGGTTGGCTCAGCCTCTGTCATAAACTGACAGGTTGGTAATATACACATAATCCTCTACCACAGATACGCCTGTTCTGTTGTGCTGGCACAGATTCCCCCAGTGACATGCCAGGTGTTGGTATCAGTCTGTAATTTTACAAAGAAACATGCAGCTGATTATCTTTAATGAATTGTGCGCACGTGTGCACATGTCTTTGGCAGAAAGCGTAAACAGTTGGAAATGTGGAAAAGCCCATTACAGTATCTGGTGTGTGTGTGTGTGTGTCCATTGATTGGGTTGCAGTTGAGCACTCCAAAGCAAAGTTCAGATGTGTTTAGGATCAATGAATTTATTGTTCATGTTTGGAAAAAGGTCACTTCACCCCTACTGTGAGTAAATATTTTTTAAACAAATAAACACTTAGCACTTTGCTAGGAAACCTCTCTGCTGTTTTTCTGTATAAAATATCGGTGACCATGACCTTTTCTGCGTGCTGATGAATAAATATGGTCAACTTTATCACACACATGTGCAAATAGATGGTGAAGAGGGTGCAAGAGCACTCTTGCACCCTCTTCACCAGCTCGTTAACGAGCTAACCATGCTAATGATTCACGCCGTGCAGCCCCACGCACGGGGCGATCCGCGCTAACTTGCTAACGGAGATTTGCAGCGTTAATGCAGTTATGGCGTTAAACTCATGTTAACGCTGATTAACGCTGACAACTGCTTAATTGTCCCGGCTCAGGAAATAGACCCAATAGCGCGACATGAAAAAAAAAAAGAAGTAAAAAAAACTGAAAAAGAATATAAAATATGGGGCAACGCAGTGATGCAGGCTGGCAGATGATGAGATGCTGAACTGCTGGTATGTAATCAGCTAACGAGGTGAGGAAGATGCGGTGATCTTACTGGCAGGAGAGCAGGGCGGGTGGGAGTGGCAGGTCTGAAACAGTTTGTTGATAATGGACAATTAGAAATAATGAATCACTCTGACCCTCGATGAGGGGGCTGCACAGGCGCGCCCTCTTGTTAACTATCTACTTGATATCCACCTTGGACTTGAGTAGTGTTAGTGTGTTTTTTTAATGAATATTTTGGGCCTGTATTAGATATCACTGTGAAGAGAGACGGGAATGCAGGCGAGACACACAGTAGAGGGTCAGAATCAAACCCAGGCTGCTAATTTCAGCTTATTGCCTCCTTAACTTATGAGCTAAACTGCTCCTGTGTTAGTGGGGTTTTTTGTATGTATGTATTTTCTATTTAAAAAAGAATTAAGATGCTCTTATTGTTAATCCATAATCCATAAACCTTCTCGACTATAACAATACGCAGCTCATTACTGGATGGTGGCTCCACCGTCGTGCTCACCATCAACACAGTTTAGCACTGCTGCCCTAGAAGGGTTTAAGTCACCATGAAAGCCTGTTTTAAATTGTATCTTGTGTGAATATTTAGTCAGAGTTTCTGGGTCTTTATTGTTCTGTAAATTGTAGATGTCCTATTACAAAACATAATGACTACAGAAGGTCTACTGCTGCTTTGTTATGAGTAACTTTGAATAACAAACTCACTAAACTTCTCTGTTCTAACACCAGACTTTTCTAACCTGGAGTTAATTTTACTGACAATGCATTTTTGCTATATGAAGTGTGGAGAAACAACACAAGGTAATAAATGCAGCTGTAATAGCTGCAAAGAGCACACTAGTTTCCTTAAGCCTTGGATACACAAACCGAGAGACCATTCATTGAGCACCTGGTAGCCTCTGTTTGCGAGACTGGATTCCCTGATTGGTTGACGAGTGCTTCCTGGAGGTTGCTTGCACCAAAAAGTTTCTTGTGTTACTTTGGTTGCTATCAGATTGCTGTGCCCATAGTTTGCATGGAAGACCTTAACCTGTCTGCAAACACTTGCTAACTATGCACTGGAGTAAAATTGAGTGAAATTGTAAAATTTGTGGCTTATTGCTGCAACTTTTCTGCAATCAGTTTCACCTAGCAACGGCATGCAACCTCCTGTAACTGCTCGCCAACCAGGTGAGAAGTAACATTTTTCTCTAGTGACCTGTGGTTACCAGGGGGTCACTGACTGGTCTCTAGGCCGGTGTGACTGCTAGCAACCACCTGCAACTGGTTAGAGAATATGCGGTTATCCCTGGCCGTTAACTGGTAACCAGTCTGTAGTTGTGTGTTACTGGGGTCTTAGTATTTAAATTAACAAGTAAGAGTAAGCACAGACAAAAAAAAGCCTTGTGAACTTTCTCCATTCTACAGTGAAGCATCACAAAAATAACTTTTATAACAAATACTAAGCAACAAAAGTCTCTGTGGTACTGACACCATCAGCAACTAGACCACCTCTCTTGTATTGCTTTATTATTATTGTTGTTATTGTTATTATTATTGTTGTTGTTGTTGTTGTTTTGCTTTTGTTGTTGTTGCTTATGATTTTTGTGTTTCCCTTCAGGCTGTGTGTTATTTCACAACATCCCAGTGGAGGTGGTCTCACACTAAAAGAGATGGACACACAAGAGACTGAGAGAAAAAGAGAACGATTGTTTGTCATTGTGTGTGTGTGTGTGTGTGTGTGTGTGTGTGTGTGTGTGTGTGTGTGTGTGTGTGAGAGAGAGAGAGAGAGAGAGCGAGAGAAAGCAAGAGAATGAAAATGGAAAATGGGGGAAGGAAGATAAAAGAGAGGTGCATTCTCATATTCAACTAACACAAGAAAACAATAGTATATATAAAAATTGAAGGGAGTAAACCCTGTAGCGGTTATAGAGTTGTGCAACAAACGAACACAGACGCACACACACATACAACACCGATGGTCAGGTGGGACGTGTCTGTTGTGTTCTCTAAAGGTAGAAGAAGCAGGTAGAGCTCTGGGATGCGGCAGCCCAATCAGCCAATCACACAGAGACTTCGGAGACACATAAAAGCCTCTCCTTGGATGAATTATTCACAAAAGAGGGACAGAGACAACCATTAACCTAGATCTTCACCAAACACACTCACATCTCCACGCTCTCTACAGACACGCACGCACACGGCAGATTTAGGCACCGCGGCCCCTGATAGGTTACCTCGCAGCCCATTGGTGCAGCTCTAGACAAGTTCGCTGAGCTATTTCTTCTCATACACACTATGTACAAGGCCTTCCTGCGCTCACACAAGCTGTACTTTGTAAACAACCCTGTGTTCAGGGCTCTGTCTAATTCAGACTATTTTCCATGCTTCGAAATTGTATTTTAACACAGAATTCAACCCCTCAGATATTCAGCCAGCACACTGCCCGCACTCAGAGATGCTCCTGAAATGAAAGAACAGAGAAGAACAGTTTGAAAAAGTGTCGAGGCTGGGGAGAAAAATTTGGCTTTGAAGGCAAAAAGTGATTTTATTTGAATTTGGCAGCAGCTCCCTGTTAGTGGAGACTGCACTGCCGCAAGTCACAGTTAGAACAAGTAATAAAAGTGATCAGAGAGAAAATGGCTTCTCTTCCAATTGCCTCGCTCACAAATGCTAAGAAGGATAACTACGCGATGAGTCGGGCAGGCTACTGAAAGTCTTTATTACAGCCTGTTAACATCAGGAGTGTCGGAGTACATGCGTAACCCGACTGTGCCGTGTAACCATCAAATTAGTTTTGCAGGTATTTGGCACACCTGTCAAAACATCCAGCACATCCGCCACAAAATACATTTCCTGTCCTCTCGCCGCCCCTGCCAAGCCCCGTTAAGTAAATTGGTAGCTGTATAAATCAAAACATGTTGATTGGTGCAATTTTTTTCTTCATGTTTTCAGTGTGTATTTAGGGTTTTTTCACACTGAGAGATGTTATATGTCTCATCTCTGGCTCATTAGAGAACTTGCACCTTGTCAGCACTGACACATACAAGATCATAAATTAAAGTCTGGGTTAAATATACCTTTCCTCTCTGCAAGACAGACACACTCGTGCATGCATGTTCAGTAATATAATACACAATCAGGTGTTGCACCACTAAATCAAAGACCCAAGAACATCTATGTGCATAGAAAAACCTTTCCAGTTTGGGCTGCGTTGGACTTTAATGCAAATATTTAACATATCTTAGTTTTCCCTGTACAAACGTGCTGGTTGCATACATCTCAGATAGACTATGGGGAAAGATGTACTCATAAATGAATCATCACGCACATGTCAAATGCATATGTGCATCACAGCGTAGTTCATCATGTGTGCACATGTCAGGCCAGCATGTGGGATGTCTCTCTGTAGCACACACACATGGACACACACACCGTAGCGAGACAGAGGGGAAGACAGCGGCAGTGTTGGCTGAGATTGAGGTCAGGGCAGACGTTTGGGGAATATTTGATTAAGGGTTAAAACACAGACACTTATTCTGGTGTGGAAGACAATTTTTGAAGTTTAATAGAGTGCAGCTCTGTTTATCCTAAACCCCAGACAGCTAAACTAGTCAGCAAATTTAATCTAAAGCAAAAACAAAAAACAAAATCATATGTTTTCAATTGGATCATGTTTTTAAATTGCATCATCTTAAGAGGGTGCACTTGAGTAGCCACTACATCCATTAATAAGGGGAAGAAAGGGAGGGGGGGGGGGGGGGGGGTGCACTTTCCCTGATGTAAAAAGAAAGACAAAAGTCTGCATTTCAAGTGGGGTCCAATGACCAGACTGAAAGGGAAGTTAAACTAGTGTTACACGCCACAGACTCCTAAAGATTTCTGAATCCTTTACCGTGTGAGGCTGAATTAAATATGAGGATTAGAATTTGTCAGCCAAAGGGAATATTAGATTGTTTGTTCACTCGTGTATTTACACACAAAACTGGATTAATTATTAGAAGAAAGCCCAACATTACCATTCCCTTTGGGCTGTAGTGAAATAGGAGCATAATCAAATTGTCAATGCGCTAATTAGGTGTCACAAATAAGTGAAATTTCAGAGGGATGAATGTTTTAAAAGGCAACACGCTGAATCAAAGTAAATGGTAAATGCAGTCATTTCACAAAGCGCGACAGTAATCAATAAAAATCGGTGCGACAGAAGGTGGGAGAGTGGGATGTGTATGTCTTTGTGAGAAAGAAAGGGAAAAGGAAAGGAAGTGCGACATCAAATAATCAAAAAATTGCAGCTTCATCAGCGATATGAATGTACCTTTTTTAGATGTGTATCTGTTGCTATAAATGTGAAACTTGCTCTTTAACCAGGTATATAACAGTGCAGTGCATATATATGTATATAACCGCCTGATAATTTACAGTAACAGCATTACAGTAACATAGTCATGTATTCATTGCTCTTTAGTACAGGTTTTATCAAGGCTGAGGTTTTATAAAAATTCGAGTTTTTAATCATTAGACACCCATATCAGTAGAGCAGCTACGTGAATAAAAGCAACTACCAAACGGGTCGTGAGCAGCATTTGAACTTTACTACTAAAAATCAAGATTTTCCTGTTGATTAAAAGAAAACAAGGCAGGAAGACGACAGAGTGCGAGGGCCATATTGAGAGAAAAATATTAGCGTTGATTCTGAGAATAGAGTCGTCATTTCGAGTTAAAGCGCTGCAATGGCTGCCACACCCTCTACAAAATGCCTCGTTTTAAAGAGTTTCTGAAATCATACTTCAGACTCAGTTTTGGTGTGGAGATAAAAAAAAAACAAACCACAAAATGAAATTTTATTTCATTTCACATATATTTTCAAAATGAAATTTTATTTCATTTTGCACAAAATTTCATTGTGCAAAATGAAATAACTGGCAAAGGACGGATACAAGAGTATCAGTCTTACACCCTCGTGCAGTAAAGAGGGGGTATGATGTATCACAAGACATTATAAGGTAGCTGATCAAGTTGTTTCGGTAGCTCATCTACACAAGGGATTTTGTAGGGGTCACATGACCAAAGGAGTTATTTGACTTGAAACAACAACTTTAATCTCCACATTTGGACTTTATATAAATAATCTTTTGACTTTTATCTCAAAATACTATTTTATGAGTTTAATCTTTATATTTCATTATTGTGAAAAAGAACAATTGGGATTTTGCTGCCATTTCGACTGAGCTCGGTCAGCTCTTTTCCCTGTTAGCAGGATTTGTGCTGAGCTGCTGCTTAATATTTTAATTTATGTGTAAAACACATAAAATAAAATTGCTCTTATAGTCTTATCTTGCTGTGGCATTTCCCCTTGTTTTAAGTTTTGCTTCGAGTTTGTCAGGAAACTTAACTTTGTTACGGAAATGTTGTCATAAATCCTTAAACTTCAATTGACTTATTAGGATCACCGTAGGGTTGAATTTATTTTATTTTTTGCACGTTGCACATATATTTTTTTCTTTCGTTTGAAATTTGTAAAAAGTGTGTGGTTCTTGGAAAGATATTTTAGCTAACAATGGGAAGAAAAAAAACACGCTAACACTGGGAAATATGACAGTAGAATAGGCTTTTGAACTGGAAATGAATGTTGTTTCAGATTTTATTGTTATTTTATTTGTCCTTTTTATTTCCTTGGTGGATTCTGTGATACATAAAACTGTTGTTTTGTAACTCAATTGTTCTCAAGCGTTTGTGGCAGACAGTCATACATTACGATACCTCATTTTTCATGCATTTCCATCTGCAATGTTATGCCCACTAGCGGCTGTATAGTTCAATTTAAAAAGAAGGAGAAAAATAAATACATTAAAGGCAGGCAGTGCACAGTGATGACCTCCATACCTCTGAGCTATTAGGATGCCACTTCTTCATTTCTTTTATCAGCATCAAGGCGAATCTGACAAGGGAAAAAAATGTGGAGTTGCAAAGACTTTTTAGCCATAAGCTTCTTCCATAAACTACACGTTTTGTAGTATTAGAGCTGTGTTTGAGAAAGTTTCTGTAAAGCTGTTTAAAAGTGTCATTTGAAAACGATATTTCCCCCAGAAGATAGCTTGGGTTTTACTTTTCAATAAACAAACTCATTTATTGGTGTCCCACGTGTGTAATTGTTTCTTTTTCATTTCAAAGTGAAACAGCTTTTAAGTGTGTGCTTGGACGTCAGGGAATGTTTTGTACGGACTTTTCCTTTATTTATCCGTAAAAGAAGCCAAGTCAGTAAAAGAAGCCAAGTCAAACACAGTAAATAGAAGGGAAAATATCTGAGACCATTCTGTGAAATCAACGGCGCTTCCTCTTTCTGTTGGTCATGTTTTCCTCACTTCTCTTTGACTGTTGGCAGCAATAATGTTTCAAGTCATCAAGGCTTTTCCCGTTCTTACTGTCGGACTGTACGGATTTTTAAGAGTGTCACTGTCAGTGACGAGCTCCCACCGGTCCTTTCTTAATTATAGCGCAAACCCTTTTTTTTCTTTTTGTACTTACGGAATTTAAGAGTTTTAATTCATTATGATGGGTTATGCATGAACACTAAGCTTTGATGGGTTTAGGGCAGTGGTGAAGGAAGTATTCAGATCCTTTACTCAAGTACAAGTAACAATACCAAACTGAAGGAAAGTCCCACTGAAAGAAAAGACACTTTACAATATGTGTGAAAAATAAAATCATCTGAAAACCTTTGTGAATGCTTGCCTGCGGTATTGCATCTCATGCATGCTTCATTTCAAGAAGGGCACATTTATTAATGCAGCAGCTAAGGTATTTAAAATCAACATGATTCATAGGCTATTAATCATGCTCTGGTCTTGTTTATCATCAAAGCTAAACGCCTGAGCAGGAGTGTTATAACCACTCACTGGTCACTTCATTAGTTACACCTTGCTTGTATTGGGTTAGACCCCCGTTTTTCCTTTAGAACTTTCATTTTTTATGCCGCAGATTCAATAAAATGTTTGAAACATTGCTCAGAGATTTTGGTCGATATAGTCATGATAACAGCACATATTTACAGCAGATATTTCAACAGCACTTTCACGAGTCTTCGGTTCTACCACATCCCAACGGTGCTCTATTAGATTGAGATCTGGTGACTGGGAGGCAATCTAAGTACAGCAAACGTAACGTGCGGTTACATTGTAACCTTGGTTCTCTGAGTGCGAGCCGCAATGGAGTAGAGAGATAGTCTCGATATGATAGAGAACGTCATGGGTCAAGAATCAAGTTTGAGATGGTCTGAGGTTTGTGACACCATGTATCCATGAGAAAATGGATAAACTATGGTCAGTACTGCCAGCAGCAATACTCAGGTACACTGTGCTGTTTAAATGACTTCACCTCGCAGAGCACACAAAATCTGTTGTTCGTTCGATTGGCTAGTTTGTTTTTGTCAGTGACTTTTTAAAATATTAATTCTTAATAAGGATGATGTGTAACAGCACACGGTGGCCTCGTGTCCGCCAAGGTTAAATAAGTATTTTGCTGTCAGTGGAGTCTGATGGGTTTAATGAGAGAAATGCAATTATTTTTATATTAAAAGGGTTTTAAATGCAATACAACAATGTAAATATATGGAAATGTAACAGGAAATGTGGCTTTGTTTTAAAAAGCTGTGATATTTTAATTTAAATTTTGCTGTTATTAACTGTATTTGTGATTGTAACGGACTTTTACTTTTGTGGATTGAACCCTTCTTACACCACTGTAAATGTTATCTTATTGAGCATTATTACTGAATGATTAAAATTAATATTTTAAAATGAATTATTTTACTGTTTTAGTGGGTCAAATAGAGCAATGTAGTTTAACGATACGTTACATTTTTCTAATATTCTTATAAGTGTTTGAATAAGCAGGTAAAATTCAGCATTTTGTACAGAAACTGTAATTGTCTTAATAGTCAGACACTTATTGAAATACTTGGGCTGTACTTGAGCAACATCCAACGCCGTGAGGTCAATAGATAAAGCCACTGAATCACAATGTGCTTAAAGATTGATTTATTATAATTAGTGAAGTTCCTGTTGTCATAGGCACGTTAGCATGACCAAAGGTAAATGCCACAATCGGTAGATTTATATTATAGGGTCCCAGAGTTGTGTCACATCCGCTGTGACCTCATGGGTGATGATAATAAGACCTCCCTTCACTCCAAGGACTTCATACCCAGCACTCCACGTACGCAGTGATCTACAAGCCAGGTTTGAAGACTTTAAGGTGAATGGGTTGCATTGTAGGTGTAGATACACACACACATACAGAGATTCCTTCATTTGTTATAAATTATTCATTTAAAATTTCATAAACGCACATGTGAATAAAGCATTTGCTCTTGTAATGGATTTGAAGGTTTAATATGTTCTGTTATTTTTTTTAAATTATGTTCATTTGGGTTCCTCACAATAATTTTTTGCTTATGTAATAGATGCTTGGTAATAGATTTTCTGCTCCTGAACCGAAAACACGACGCTTTATCACTTTTAATTTCTTTCGCTATCACTTACCTCCTCGCTTCTTAATTTTCACATCTTTGACCAACGCAGACTGTTTTCAGTAGGAGGAACTGGCCTTCTAATGTGTCATATGGGAAGGTGAATGTGGGTTGAATATTATAAATAGAAAAGATCAGACTAAGGGGGCTAGAAGGAAGGGAAAAAATGGAGAGGAAGAGAGGAGGATGTGGGAAACAAAGAAGAGGATGACGAAAGAAAGCGAGGTGGAAGACACATACATGGAGATGAGAAAGGAGATACACAACGTGACACAGATGCACAAAGAAAGAGAGAGAAGAGGAAATGTCTATTTTTACCAGTGGTAAAATAGACATTTTACCACTAGAAGAGGGAATGTGATATGCCTCTGCATTAGGCCGAAGAGGAGGAGGATTTTGGCTCAGGCAGATTCATATGGATGTTTATCTGACTGCAGCATAGAGGGAATTTTAGCTAATGTATCCATCGCCCTGTTTCTCTTTAGTTTATTTGCTGTACTCCCTCTATCTCATAATATGCGCAATTTTTTTTCTATACCTTTTTTTTTTTTAACCCTTTCAGGCCCAATTTAAGTTTTGTGTTGCTAATGCACAACCAAGTCCTGCAGTGGTACTTCTGAGTAAAAGAAAACTCATAAAATATGTATGTGGGGTAATCAGGTTGTTAGGTCTTAACTGTTGCAAATCTGCAACGTCTGCCTGGAGAGGGTTAAAAAAATACTGTAGTTTGTTTAACCTCAGTGGTTTGAATGCTGTTGGTCCTTCTGTTGTTATCGCCATCACGAAAACCTTTAAAGTGCGTGAGAACTTCATGATAATGATCATTAAAATAATATTATTGAGATGCACTGATATACTGTTGCATTTCAGGGCCACTGTAAATAATCAGTCTGTTTATTTGGCAAAGACCTACATGACTGCCAATGATTTTAACCGAAATGAAAAAATCAATTAGATAAAAAAAAAAAAGACAGAAATGTCAAAAATAAATACACAAAAGCAGCAGTAAATGTGGCAGAGTGACAGATTTTCTTTTCATACAGTCAAGTCCACAATTATTCATACCCCCTCCCTGTTTGTTATGTTTTGTGAAGCAAAGCTTCAACCTTAGCTAAAACTTTCTTCCGTAGTTCTCAAATATGTTACAAATGAATAAGTAATACCAGAATAATAAGTACTGGCACATTTTTTAGACCATTTAACTTTCTTTTTATTTTGGGAAATACACAGTTTCCCAGAAACTTCTTTTCTAATTTTTTTATTTATATGTGGGACTGTAGAGGCAGGACAAACCACCTTCATATCAGTCAGACATTAATCATGATGAAGGTGAAGGAGCTCAGTGATGATTTCAGGCATTGTTACTGTCCCCAAGGAGGCCAAAGGCCATTAAGCCATCTCATCCTCTTATAGCCGTTGCCCTGAAAGTTCACAAGGTCACCGTCGAGTCCATCTTAAAGAAGTTAAAGAACTCTCAAACTGTGATCAGTTTGAAAGGTCAAGGTCAGAAGCCCAAAGTGTCCCAAGCCTTGATCGGGAAGGTTGTCCAAGAAGTCAGCAGTAATCCAATAACCACCTCTGAGGTCATCTTCAAGAACTCTGGGATACAGATTTCATGAACTACACCTTAACAAATTCTTAATATTGGTGGCCAGGAAGACTCTGGTGTTCAAGCCGATGCACCTGAAGTCATGTTTGGTATTTGCAAAGCAGCATTTGGAAATGTTAGAAGCGTTCTGATTATCCGTTTTGTAGTCTGATGAAGGAAAATGTTATACGGAGGAGAAAAAGAGAGGCTGTACCCACTGTGAAATGTGGTGGTGGGAGCATCATGCAGCGGGGGTGTTTTTCGCTTCATTTGGTACTGGCAGCTTGTTCAAATTCGATAGGATCATAAAATGTGAGGACGGCATCAAAATCCTTGATGAAAATCTAAAACAATCCCAAACACAAAGTCAAATCTGACATGCCAGTAATCATGTGCTGATTCTTGAATGATCATCTCAAAGTCTGGAGATTTGTGCAGGGGGTTGAAATCTGAGGTGTATGCTTGAATGCCTGATTATTAATACTTTTGAGTTCTTTGGCAGAGAAATTAGGTTAGGATGAAGGTTTTGCTTCACAAGACAAGGAGGGGATATGAATAATTGTATTTAAGTGTAAAGACATCAGCTTAGATTAAATGAGCGATAATCAGATTTAGGCATAGCCATTAAAAAAGACAGTCCTCACTTATTATCAGTGCTTGGAGGTGTATTTTGATGAGACCGATCCCTCAAATGTCCCTTGTAAGTGAACAGTTGCTGAACCCTAAACCTGCACAAGAATAAGTGATATCTTTTCCAGATGATATCTCCCCTACTTTAAGAGGAAAACTCTATGTGAAATAACCTTGTTTTTACGGCGAACGTCGCTGCTCAGGAAAAAAAAGACAGCAGAGAAAAAACACATTTTCTGCCATCCTTTTTTTCCATCTTTCCACTAACCACTCTGTGAATCTGCAGCTCCTCTTTCCTTACCCATTAAACTTCCTCCCTTATGTCCTCTGTCTGTCTCTCTCCGCCTCATCGCTTCATCCCTCTTCCTCTTGGATCGATAGATTACTTCCTGTGTTCAGCAGGGTGACAGCACAGTTTAGAGACCATGGGGTTCATGTTACCAATCATCTGTATGTGTGTGTGTGTGTGTGTTGGTGTGTTTGCACGTATTGTGAAAGGTTTAAGGGGTCACAGAGGCCTTTGGTATCAACAGTCCTATCAGTCACTCTGAAGCCTGAATGACTGATGCACTGACTGGTTGTGTAAAACATTCGAGAGAGAGTGATGAGAGGGAGAGAGAGAGAGAAAGGGGGGTTGCATGTGATATTTTGTGGACTTTTTGTCTAGTTGATTAGATATGTTTGATCAACATGCAAATTGTAATAATGTAGTCAACAGTTTGTGCTATTAAACTGGAGAATATTTAAAAAAAAAAAGCAGAGCTGCTTTTGCTTTTGGTGCATGATCAAAAGATTAAAAAGAGTAAATACGTCAAATGGCTCTACTTGTAGAGACCCAACCCAAGCTGAACTTGCTGCCAACTTTCACCTCGTATCTGAAACATCCATCATCACCTCTGAACCCTATCCTTCAGCCAGAGTTACACACTGACCTCACTGACTGCTGCCAGTCATTTCAAATCATGAGATCCACTGTTATCCGCAAACAACTCTTCCCGCTGTTCCTCTCAAGGCATACAACAACCAGGCTGTTTTAACAGACAGACTGACAGGCCCTGATGTCCTTAAATCCTATAACAGTCTCTCTACATCTATCGCCCTGGGCAGCATGCAGCAGTAAATGGCTTCAGTTTGTCTGAGGTGTACCCAGAGAGCCCAGGAGAGATCAATACAGTGACTCACTGTCATCGTTTTAACTCAACTACAGTCTAGACTTGTCATAAGACTCCTTCTCCACTCAAGTTCCCAAATTCTCAGGCTCCCACGGCGAGGCTGGTGTCGCTGCAGCAATGTGAAGAACTAAAGAACGTGTGCTGTCCACACGGCTGTGTAACGTTACATCTGCCTCACAATCGCTGGTGTGAAGCATCTGCAGCACTACCATCACCATTTCTCTTGCAGTAACTGCAGTAACTGAATTTCTGCTGAATGCTTCAGGGCTGCATTTTGGCTGAATTACAGTTGATTTAATTTATGGCACCATTTTTCCGCTGCACTAAATCCTGCCTGCAAAGAAGGAATGAGTATCAGCTGCATTTCTCCTCCAGAAATTAGAAAACTGTAGCAATAAGATGGGAGTGGAAAAATCCAGCCCCCTGCCTTTTATATTCTGTGCAGCACTTAAGTTTCTAATATCCCCCTCATACCTAAAGTGGAGAGATTTGTTTTGTTTTTTTTTACTTTCACCTGAAGTTCTTGTAGCTGAGGTGTGACGACAGAGCACATCTGCTCAGTTTCACCGAGCATCTGATTTCCAGCACTCAACATAAAGCTCTAATGAAGCAGGCTGTCAGGACTTGAGATCATTAATTTAACACTGTCATTATTCATGAGCTGTATTCTGATTGGACGACAAAAATGCCTAACGTCCCTTGACAGAAACAGCTGTTTAAACAGATGCAGGGCCATTTGTAGCAAGTTTGATCAGGAATTAGATGAACAACACCTCTGAATCACACTTGGAGGCTTTTTAAAACCTTATTGTTTTCAGCATCAAATAGCAATGCGCACCAGTTTGGCATCTCTCACCGTTGGTAACAGTAACATTGCACTCATTGAGTTAATCACGTGTGAAAGGCGTGTTTAAGACTGTACACCAAGTCAGTCAAGGCTAATGCGAAGACGCACTTGGGCACAAATTCACTTTGAGTGGATCAATTTGAGGGAGTGTTGTGTGAGTGGAAGCTGTAAAAGTTCACTCGTCCCTCTAAAGACTTGCGAATGTATGAAAAGGAGCACAAAACAAACCAACAAAAAAACCAAGATGCTGAAACCAAGAAAAGAAAGCAGTAACGTTCCTTGTGAATTTTAAAGGTCAGTTTATTGCTAAAGTCCAGAATCCACATAGAGAGAGTTTGTTGACTTTGTAATTGTTCCAAAATTGGTTGTAGTTGACCTAGAGGCCACTTATGAGATATATCTATGATGAACGGAGCTACAAGTCTCCACTCACTCTGCCTTACAAGCAGTGGGATTTCTTGCCTTTCCGAACTATTTGGTTGCAGCACAAACTGAAAACATTTTTTAAAAAACAAAACAAAACAGGAATTTTGAGTGCAAAAATTGATCGTCCTACACAGACAGTCCTACAGTTCGGCCCATGAGCTGAAGCACAATCAGTGTTGCCATTGATGACTTAAAGAGCCCCACACAGCATCACCTACATAAGAAATAGCTAATATTGGCTTTATGCTTAGAATGCAAGAGACTTGATAATGATAACCAATTCCCATCCATTCATTTGCCTAACTACTTATCCAATTCAGGGTGAAGGGAGTTGATCCCAGCTGTCACAGGGTGAGAACCAGAGCACGCCCTGAACAGGTCGCCAGTCCATAACTGAGCTGTGACACAGACAGAAATTCAAACTGACATCACACTGGTGGCCAGTTTCTCTTTGGACAGTAAATTTGAAGTCAGGACCTTTTTGCTGCGAGGCGACAGCTCTGATCACCAAACAAAAAATATTCTGTTATGCCTAAAATCATTTCCAAAAGAAGGCAAAGGCAGATACTGAAATATATCGTCTAGAATTGTTGGGAAGCTTAACACATATGACCGTTCACAGATTGAATTTGGAGTTCTTCAACATATACCCACAGTACAGCACTAGCGCTAGTTTTGTTCTGCTGTTAGTTTTTCATGGGTGAGATAACGTAAGAAAACTGGCGACTTGATTGCTGCTTGTCTGATCGCGTGATTCTTTCTTTTTTCTTTCTGTTGCTGTTGCTGCATACCCAGATCCAGGCGAGTCTTGCAGTTAGTTGAACAATTGTAACACTTCGAGTCACAGCCAATACGACTCCCTACAATGAGACTCGAGTTGCTATAAACCAAGACTTTTGTCAGTTATCTTGAACTTAACCACACTCATTTCACTGGCTTCTCAATAACCTAAACACTAACAAGACACAGACTTTACTGTGTTGCTGCGAAGACTGGAAAACAGTGACATACAGCGACCCGCAGCTTTAATGCACCCTGCCATCCACCTCTCAGTTGTGACCTCAGCTTTGAAAGCAAGGTATTGTAATTTATTGACTGTTAACCCAGGTTTTCCCCCAACACACTACAAGTAGATCGGGTCTCCATCGGTTTAAACACCAGTTCCATGTCCATTAACACTGTTGGGTCTTGACCTGACCCCACTTATACCTTCACCTCTGATGTCCATCTCTCCCTCTCTCTTCCTCCGCCTCACATCTCTACATCTTTTTATTCCCCTTTTTACCCAGTCACTCCCAGTGGACGCTCCCTCTCTCCTTGTCTCACACACAGGCTACTGCTGGCCCTCAGCTTAACGGTTTTTATAACGATCTGACCCTGGGACCTTTCTCTCTGTTAATGATCTACAGCCCCTCCCCAACACAAACACATACACACACTGACAGACGGAAACCTGCACCTGTGTGTGTGCGTCCTGTTATTGTCCTTTTTGTTATGCTGAGATAACGTCAGAGCAGTAAACACTAAAGGTAATTATACAATTCAAAAAGCCCCAAACTAACAGTTTCATTTCTTGAATATGAGAATTTTTCAGAAGGGACATAATTGAAAGCTCTTTATTTATTCAGTTTTTGACAGCCTGTGGTTTGGACTCACTGCTGTGATGAAATGGCTGCTCTACATTTAATAATGCTGCTACAATTGCAGACTCGGTTTGAGAGGAAAAAGAAGAAAATAGTAGCACCTGCCTTCATTTAATGAAATAAATAGAATTTTCTTCTGTAATGAATAGCGACAATCTACTATATGTCTCGAGCTTCAAATGGAAATCAAAGATTTCATTTTGCAGCTGTGTCCTTGGAGTTTTTAATGAAAACAGATCTATTAATGTTACCTTGTTCTGAAGAGTTCACTCATATTGTACGCTTTGGTACTTGCTCTTCCTTTGAATGCATAAGTACATTAGCACTGAAGAGGTGCGGCTACATGCAGTGCACTACATTTACCAGAACAATGTCCCTAAAATTAGGGTCTAAAATCTCTATAACACACAAATGTTATATCTCTCCTGGGTGATAAAATTATCAATGCACTTATCGGAGAAATGTAATTAACTTGCAGTGAAGAAGAAGAATTTTGCAAGAGGAAATTGGCGGCCAGAAGGGGGAAAGCTAATTGGAGAGCTAATTAACTAAATGGACATAGCATTAAAAACGAATATTCATGATAATACGCAAAACAAGATGGACAGTATGCAGTAAATAAATAATTCCTGCTTTTGTGTCATTAGAGGGATTTTTTTCTGCTCCACTGACACAGATACTCTGATACATTTTAGATTATTGTCTTGTAATTTCACGGGATCGCTGGATTATAGTTACTGTGGGCATTATATTGTGATGGTAAATTAGATACTTGGATTTCCACTTACATGTGCAATACTCTATGTTTCTCAACCTCAAAAACTGGTTCCCTCTGTAGACGCAATCTTTGAATTCAGGTGTTATTAAATGCGTTTTGATTGTAATTCCATCCATACATCTATCCATCCTCTTCTAGGTTTGGTAACCACAGCAACTCAGCTACTTAAAATAAATTAATTAATAAATTCAAAGTTGAGAAAATTCAAAATATCAAAATGATGTGATCCAAAACATCTCAAATTGCATCTGCTTTTGTTGCTTTTGTTAACAGAATTCCTGGCAATGGTCTTTTTCACTTAGTTACATATTCCCGTGGGGTTAACCCCTTAATGCCCAGTATAATGTATTGGATACATTGAGTTTGATTTCTTTGGTCTGAAACACCTAAATAATTTGCACAATGTATTTATAAGCAATAAATATGGAGAAAAATGCCAGATGTAGCAAAACTTATAATTTATATAAATGAAATGAATATTTCATTAATCTTCAAGAGATTACAATTTTCTTGCAATTATTTCACGGTTCCCGGTTTAGGCTTTAAAGGGCTAAATAATAAAATTCTTGCTTCTGTGGCATGTATTTTTAAAAGCAGATGGATCTGCATATTTGATTTAGCACAGATTTTTACACCAGATTCCCTTACTATTGCAAGCCTCCCATTCATCCAGGCTTGGGGTCACCCGAGGTGCTACGCTACCCTGCCATGGTTTACTGCCAGAAGAAAACACTTTCCCAACCTCTTTGAGTCAGGATGGGCATCTGGTGTAAAAACGTGTGCCAAACCAAATATGCAGATCCATCCGCTGTGGTGATCACTTGGAAAATAAAATGAACAGCTGAAAGTTGTTAATGCAGTGTTTTTGAAGATAGATACATGTTACTGAAGCTATCATTTTTTGTAATTTTCAGGTTGCCAGAAATTTTTTCCAAATCAGTAAATCAGTCACATATTGAGACATTTCAAAAAGGTGCTGAATTACAGTCTCTTAAAAAAAAAAGACTATTAAGTTCCCTCAAGTTTGTGCAGTTATGGAGTTTCAAAGTTCCTCTGGCATTAAGCTAACATATAAATTGGAGCTTCATGGAATGGGTTTCTGTGGCTAAGCAGCTCCTGTAGTTATACAAAGTGGGTGGTCTGGTACTTTTGTCCATATAGCGAATCTTGTCACGGTAGCCTTTAAGGTAGGAGACCAACAACCCAGTCTTCAGTCATTAAGCAGAGTGCTAGTTTGCTAGTTAGCCAATATTTGTTAGCTAACTAGCAAACTAGCTTGTTAGTTGCTGTAGAGTATATCCTGGAATAACTGTCAGAAATGGGAATGGTGAAATTTAAGTCCACTCTAAAGGAGTGGGGGAAAAGCTTAAAATAGCATGTTTGTGTTAAGTCGTCTGTACAGAGTACTGTATTTGTTTCCTTACTTGTTATATTGTTATGTCTTGTATTCGTTGTAACATCTGCTACCCTCTTGGCCAGGTCGCTCTTGGAAAAGGAATTTAATCTCAAAGTGACTTTTACCTGAATAAAGAAAAACTATAAGGTATCATTGTTAGAAGGGTAATGGTGTTGTCTGGATCTGCGCATTTAAACTCAGTGTGGTATTTAATATACTATTCACTGTCTAGTTAGATAGGTAACTTGACAATCAAGGTCAAATGCTGCATTGTGTTTCACGCTGAATGATAGTTAAGTGTACAGTACACGATTCCTTTTAAAAGTAGATTCAGAGTTACTGTTTTGAGAGTTTTGACTCTGTTTTCTGATAGTTTTATTGCCCTTTGAGTGTTCTGGTTAGTTTTCAGTAATGCAGAATTAAATTAAATTAAAATTAATCTTAATTGGTTAACATCATACCTGTTTTGCACAACTTAGATTAGAAACCCTTTAAATAAATTTTCAAAATAAAAAATATTTAAAAAGAATTCAGTGTACCCTTCTGCTGATAACAATACAATTAAATTAAAAGCATAATTAGTTGACCTTTGAAGATATTTTGCACGGCAGCACTGATTTGTGCAAAAGAAAAACCATTTAATCCGAGCACACAGTGTTCAGTAATACTTCTTAATACACTCCAAATAATGCACAGCATCCATTTTCACCATTTTCACTGTCCCCAATCACTCTTTGAGGTCTGCTTACTGAAAGTGACACATTAGCTTACAAGTCTGGATGTCTGGATCTTGACAAAAAAAGATGCTGTCAGACATCGCAGCCAAGACACACACATTTACAGCACATATAAACTCTCCACACACAGAAAAACAAACTATTGTGCTCTTGCTCTCATTCTTTTTCTCTCTCAAGGCCTTTTCATTCTTCACGAGTCACCAACACACACATACGCTGGTTAAGACTCACACATACACACACACAAACAAACTCTCTCAGCTTCTTCCTCTCAATCTAGCCCTGTCAACAGCACTAGAGCCTGATACGCGTCCAGGGACAGAGGAAATGAGCGATGTCAACCAGTATTGTAATGCAGCAGAGCCGACCACATGAGAGGGGAAAACATCTACTGTGTTTTGTGCTCGTGGGAAATCAATCTCAACTCTTAATACGATGTTTTCAGGCTTGTGCTCATGTCTCAAAGAGGCCTAGAGAAGAATTACCTGTGTGTGTACGTGTGCATGTGCGCATGTACCTGTAATCCTACCACGTCTATGATGAAACCCATGCTCTGACTTGTCTGTAGGGTTATTTTCCTTCTACTGACACAAGGTTGACGAGCTGATGAAAGACCGAGACTGCATGGAAGCGTCCAATTATCCTGCTTAAGACAGTCTTATGCATACACAGTCCGTATTGTTCTCACCTGTTATTCAGCGAAAAGGCATGCATAAGATGATATTGCACAGCTAGAAGCATGACTCTGATCTCTCACCAGCCTTTATTTCTGCATTTTCAGGACAATGCACTAAAAAGCACTAATTTACTATCCGCTTCATGTACCTGAGTGATTGGAATCATTTGCATCATTGCCTCTTAACCACCTTTGTTATATGCTAAGATGATAGTGTCTGCAATTAACTGAGCGTGGTTAATAAAAAAAAGAAGAAGAAGACATTAAAGGAATGAAAAAGGGTGTGGGGGTTGTTTCCATGCAGCCATTTAAAATGTGAAAAATGTCACCACTGGGGCAAATTTTGCAACTTTAAGTTTTTTCAGCTCATGATTGGCTCCACAGTATTTAAGATTTGCAAAAACTTTTGGCACTATCCCAGAAGAATCAACTACCCAAAACAAAAAGCAGAATGCTCTTGAAGCTGGAATGAACTGCAGTAAAGTGCTCTCAGTGGGATTGCTGCTGACATAACAGGAAGTCATTGTTTCAGTGATTTAAGCAGCACTTTTTTTTTTATAATTATACATTGTAAACACTGAGAAAGACAAGCTGGTCCTAAACGTATGTGCACTCACTGGCCACTGTGTTAGGTAGACTGTAGTATTGAGCTGGACCCCTTTTTGCCTTTAGAGCTGCTTTAATTGTTCATGGCACAGATTCAGCAAGGTGCTGGAAACATTCCTCAGAGATTTTGGTCCATATTGACATGATAGCATCACACAGTTGCTGCAGATTTGTCAGCTGCACTTCCATGATGAGACTCTCCCATTACACCACATCCCTAAGGTGCTCTATTGGATTAAGATCTGGTGACTGTGGAGGCCATTTGAGTACAGGGAACTCGCTGTCATGTTCAAGAAACCAGTTTTAGATGATTTGAGCTTTGTGACACGGTGTGTTATCCTGCTGGAAGCAGCCTGCAGAAGATGGGTACACTGTGGTCGTGGACATGGTCGGTAACAAAACTCGGGTAGACTTAAAAATATGCTAGGTTGGTAGATCGTTGTTGCAGCAGATATTTAGACTCTTTCAGATCATTGGCTGACCGAAATGGCACTGTGTGCTCTTACAGATTTGCTTCAGGGACAGATATACTGTGCCTTCAGAGATGCTCTTCCACATAACTCTGTAACAGTCTGCAGTTATTGCAGTTATTTAAGTTACTGTTGCCTTGTTTCAGCTTGAAGCAGTCTGGCCATTCTTCTCTGACCTCTGGCATCAACGGGGCATTTTCACCCAGAGATCTAATTACTGCATATTTTCTCTTTTTAAGACAATTCTCCGTAAACACGAAAGATGGTTGTGTGGAAACATCTCAGAAGATCTATTTCTTAAGTACTCAGCCTAGCCCATCTGGTACCAACAACCATGACCATGTCTGCATGCCTGAATGGGTTGAGTTGCTCCATGTGATTGTCTGATTAGATCATTGCATTAACAAGAAGTGTATCAATAAAGTAGCTGTTGAGTGGATATATAATTATATGATCTTGTATGTATTTTACTGGTTGCTATACATGTTTCTTCTATACTGGCCATAAAGAAGAAATTGCTTAGAAAGCAGTTTTGGTACTGTATGAGATTTGTGCCAAAAAAACTGAACTACAAAGAGGCTATGGCACTCTGCCTTAGACACATCAGATGTTTTCTTACCAAATTACCGTTGTTTTAGCACAAAAATGTGGAGACTGTTTTCACCGCTGGCTGGGCTGGAGTAGAACAATAGCGGTACAAAGGGGCAAATTTGGTAACTGCTAGAATCGCAGAGTCGTCAGATAAACTTCAGAGCAAATATTAGCACAGCATAAAGACTTGAGGTGATGCTCCTGTTTAGTTGATTTACAACTAAATTGCTTGTCATACTTTGTCCTAAATTCGACTTTCACAATACATTTTTAGGTATTTCAGATGGAATTGAAAGCGTATGAGATTTAAATGTACTGTATGTTAAAGGTGTGAGCTGTACTGTAATAGCCAGTTTTCTGTGTTGATTGTAAAAACAATTATTATTGTGTAGGATTGAATTAGATTTCACAGTTGTGCTTAATAAAGTGGCCACTACATTTCTAGTGCATGGATGTATGCAGACATATTGATTGTAAGTATTAAACACTCCAGTGAGAGATAAGGGTGCATATGCAGGAGTCAAAGGTGAGGCGAAAAAGAAACCCAGAGTGAATATCAGTCTGTACCTGTAGGCTCTTGCAAATGCAGCTGCTATTTACTGCTACAGTCTATGTGAGAAGAAAAATAAAAAGAGGTTTGTTTGCTTCGGCACTAAGTATGGGTACAGAAAATTAGCAGAAATGTGATGAGGGTTTACTGTCACAGACAAACCTCCTGGACTATTTTCACGGGCCTAATTAGAAACTAATAACGCCTCCATTCTGCTGCCAAAACAAACCCTTTTGCTGTGAAAGGGATGGGCTCCGTGTCTGACTCACGCTACCCCACCTCTGCTTTGTTTTCCGTTAATTCATGTTAATGCTGCATCTTGTGCTTTTCAGAAATTTGAGTAATGTGAAAGAGGAAGCGTATTCTCCTGAGACTTTTATTTTAACGAGATAATAGTGCCATCTCTGCGTCTGCATTTTCCACTTTTTGTGTCGCTTTGTTTTTTTCCACCAAGCTCCTAGATTGCTGCTTTTTATTGCATACATGAATTCCCTCTGTTACCTTCCTGCTCTGGAGGAATACACTTCATATTAGCCTTCTTTTCTTGACTTCATCATTAAATGCTGCAGAAGCGTACCTAAAAAAGCTTTCAAACTGACAAAAAGAAAACAGCTACTGCTGATAAAGTACCTAATGGTATTCTCCCATTTTGGCCCCCTTAATGGGGCACTTACCGGCTTAGTCACTCATTTTCTTCATGCAGAAATTTGCAAATTTGTTTTCATCCAGTCAAAATGACCCAAGTTACTACAGGAGCTGCTACTTCTGCCCCTCATATTTCCTAGTATCTTTGCTCTTGTCAATTAACCTCATAGAGCTCTGTTGCACATTAGGATTAAAACATCTGTTACTGACAGAGGGGAGTCATGTGGTCTGCCATTTGTACCTCCACCCTCTTTTTACCTGGATAAATACTGTTGGGCGTGGCAAGTTACTCCTGACTTGCATCAGTGTCCTAGCAGGAGATGTAGTAAACAGGCTTTTTTCAACCCCTGAGGAGCTCTGTTTCAGAAAAAAAGCTGTATGAAATTCAAAATCAGTGGAGACTCGGACTGGAAATAACCCCTGCATTTAAGAATACAACTTACTGTGGTCGGGTGCTTGTTTTGGGTGTCAGTGAGACATGAAATAAAATTTTAAAAATGCATTTTTTTCACATTAAAAAGAAATGTACAAAGTTTACATATGCAGTAAGGCGACCATCTAACACAGGTCAGCACTTGTTGGTTACAAGTGTTGATTCTGATTCACTTTGTTTCTGGAGCCTTGTGTTCATATCAGTGCAGCTACTGTTTAATTTGTGCTGAAGTCAGCTTGAACTACAGTTGTGAATAATGCTGTAATGACGGACAGAGCTACGCATGAAACAAAGGAGCTGCAATGATGTGTCGTGTAAACACAAGCTTCTTTACTGTTGTTCTGAGCAGCCAGAATAGTCAGACACAAGGAAAAATACAGCTTTGCCTAAAGTAAGGGCTGAGACTTGATAATGGTTCAAATGGGGATAATAGTGCACACTTTGAGCCAATCTTTTCTTGAAGGCACTCATGTTGCTTGTCCACCAAGAAATAGCTGTATGAAAAACAGAAAAAGAGAGCTTGCTAGAGTTCTAATGTTAGGAAGGTTTGGGGGTCTGTGGGATTTTATCTCCTCGCTGCCTGCCAGTAACAGCTTTAATTACTCCTCTTGCGTCCTCATACTGATCACATAGCTGAAATGCTTTTCAAACACCGCTTATCCCCATTTCTCTCCTACTTAGGACCATCTTCAGTGATCAGCAATGACGATGACTCTGCCTCTCCTCTTCACCACGTCTCCAATGGCAGCAACACTCCTTCGTCATCGGAGATGGGCCCTGACGCAGTAATCATCGGCATGACCAAGATCCCAGTGATCGAAAACCCTCAATACTTCAGAAGCACAAACAGCCTGCTCAAGACTGACACATGTAAGTAAAAGAAAAATCTGACTTATCTTTAACGTGGACCCGGATTAACTCTGATTTAGAATCAAACTTTTATCAGTTGATTACAAGCTACTATATACATCCTTCCTCGCTGTCATGTCAGTGACCTTGGAGCTACTGCTGATAAAATCTGAGGGAAGAATGGGAAATAGAAAGTCTAATTATATGCATGTTTGTGTGTGGCTGTGCCCCAGCAGAGAGAAAGAGAGCCACAGACAAATAGACAGACAGAAAATGCACAAGGATATTGACCTGGTCCATCAACATGACATTATGATTATTGGCAAGTTATAAAAGCTTCTCCAGGATTTGGCCTTGTGTTGCAGTAAATTATGGACCCACGCATTTGTGTATGTGTGTGTGTGTGTTCATGTGTGCTCATTCTGTTGAGAGCAAGGTTTAGGTTGTATAATAATGGGGGACTGGAGGTCGACCTCTTCAGTCCTGCATTATAACTAAAAGACTGACTGGGATTTACAGCCAAATGACGAAGAATGAAAGCGCTTAGGATCAATGAAAGTCAATAACACACTGTGGTGTATGTGCATGTGCCTGCATGTGCATTTTTAATATATTACAGCCATTACAACTATTACACAGTGTGTGCCTTTGACTCACAGACAGGCTGCATAAATACTGAAAGTATCTGACCGATTATTTGGCACTCCGCCTTTTCAGACCGGTACAATAGCCTTTGATGGAGACAGTTTGGCAAAGTGGCACATGGTTGAATGCCAGGAACTGAACTCGTTTTAAAGAGAGGTCTTAACCATCCTGTAATATTGAATGCAGGAGGAATCAGTAGCAGGTACACGTCTCTGCTTAAATGATCGCGCAGGCCTCTTTCGCGCAGCAATAAAGCAACAATTACTCTGCTGAGATGATGGATCTACGTGTAATTATGGGAAATGTTAGTGTGCTGCAAAGCTTCGGTTGTGCAACTGTCTTTTTAAGTGAGCACCTCATTAAAAATAATGATATTAGCAGAGTTAGCATTGTTGGAAAGCAGGTCACAAACATTACAAAGAAGCTTCAGTAAAGCACACAGATATGAAAAGGTGGTAACTGTTGTGTTTATGTTTTGCTAATCACTCACATATACATAAATTTGGGTTTACAACTAAAATAGGTATAAGAGTATATGAGCATATTCTCCCACTACATTGACTATCATATCACACATTTCTTTCCACTAAACTTCTCTGGAGATTCAATTTGAAGATTCAAATTTCAGGAAAACCCTGTCAAAGTGTCATTCATTTTTTTTGGACTACTAAGACAGAAATTGCGCCATTCAGATAACCATGCACAAACTTGTTTTATTAAAGACCAATTGTGAATGGTTGAGACCCAGGCTGGAGTTTCTTGAAGGTGGCAACGATCTGTTGAGTTGGCTTCACTGAAAAGTGGCAGACTGACACGTTGTGGCAGACTGAGGAGACTAAGGCAAACTGGCAGTGAACCTGAGACACAGGGGCATACAGTTAAACATGGTTTCAAACAAGATCAAGAGAATACAAAACTAGACATGTGTTGCTACCAGGTTGGAAAAACTCTGGCAGGGACTGGAGCATAGAGTCAGTCATATGGGCTGAAGGGCTTCATAGGAGAGTGGATCACAGGTGCAACTGAGGAAAGAAGTGTGAACAGGATGCTGAGCCATGCCAAGACAAAGAGAGAGAACAAACAGGGGAGACTACAAGATACACAAAGAATGAGAGAGAGGTACACTCTAGACCATGGCAGCAAAGATTGTTTGAAATTTCAGGAATAATTGAACACTGATTCAGGCAGGCCAGGAGCCAAAACTCAGTCTGCAAAACCCAGTAAATCAGCCAAATCAACTGATTGCTAGTAGTGGTTTCCCTGAAAGTATACACATGGCAAGGCAGGGGATCCAAGAACAGAGTCATGCTGCCGCATATTAAAGATTGATGATAAATATGAAGGTGGTGTGAGTTCACTGTTAGCTTGCATTAGCATAAAAAATAGGAAACAGCTAGACTGGCTGCACCCCCCCCCAAAAAAAAAAAACAAAACAAAAAAAAAACTGTCACAGTATATAAAATACATATAATTTATGGAATTTATGGTGAGCTTTAATAATTGATAAATAATCCAAAAATCAACACAATTCAATGAAGGAAGAAAAAACAACTGAGATAGAGGAGAACATAAATGTTGTGACAAATACTAAGGGGAAGGATAGGACTATTTATACACTAAGGGATGCTTTGGGTGCATTTAATCAATACAGGTGAGGACAGACAGGGAGGAAGAGAAAAGTAGAGCAGGTAATGGATAGTAACAAAAATACTAAAAAAAAAAAAAGTAGACACTAAAACATGGAAGAAATCTAAGTATGTAGCGGAAAAAAAAAACTCACTTCTCTTTAACATGGACCCCAATCAACTCTGATGTAGAACTAAAGATTTATCAGTTGATTACAAGCTATAAAATAAATTTCTTCTTGCTCTCATGTGAATGACCTTGAAGCTGCTGCCGTAAGATCTGATGGGAGAATGGGAAAATAGAAAGTGTAGGTTTGTGTGTGACTGTGTCCCAGCATATGTTAAGCCACTCATAAATTCAAGACTTTCGTGGATGACTCATACACATACCAGAGCTAAAAGAAGCAAATCATGCTAGAGCTCATGAGCCACTTGTGGCTGATTCAGTTTTTTTGATTGCAAAGGCTAAAGACAACACGCAATAGACTAAGTGAGGTAAAAGGTCAAATGCTGTGGCAAAGATTATGGGGATGACAGGGCTATTTATACACCAAGGGATGATTTGGGTGTATGTAATCAATACAGGTGGTAACAGTTAGACAAGCAGGAAGAAAACACAAATAAAGCCACAAGAGAAAAGTGAAGCAGGAAATAAACAACAAGATTAAAACAAGCTTAGCTTATTCAGGGGCAACTATGGGAACTCGTTTCTGCCACTGGACAAAAAACCCAAAAACCAAAAGCCCTTCCATATGTCAAAATTTAGGGTTAGGCCTCTAAATTTTGAGAAAATAACTTCAAATATCAAGTTATTAAGTTGACATTTTTATATAATTAAAAATGCTGACTATAGAGAGCAACCATGTATAATGACACTGACAAATCAGAGAGGAAAGAGAAGGCAGAGAATCTAACAAAAGACATTAAGAAAAACAAATAAAGGCAGGAACGGTAGTTAAGGCTCAAAATCCCAGAAACATAATCATCACTAGAATGACAAATCAAAACAAGAATCAGAATACAAAAATATAATAATAATAAACTCTGAAGCTAAAAACCATGAATATAAAGCAACAAATGACAACCAAGCAGGGACCCCAAAACTCATATTAGCTAAGGATATAAAACCTCAAAACAACACAAAACCCCAGGACCAAGGCAGAAACACGTGCCCACCAGCACCTGCAAAACTCAATAATGTACATTTATACAAAAACTGAAATGTTAATGACTGTAAATGAGAGGCAGAGGACTGGCTGCTAGTTATTTTACCATTTTTTGCCTTTGTGCAGCTAAGCTAAGCTGACTGAGCTCTTGCTGGATCCAACTATATGTGTAGGGTCACATATAGGGTCATGTAGGCTCATGTAGGGTCACAATAGTAAAATCATAAACACCAAAAGTGTCTAAGCTTTTCATTGTAGTGTTTAAGCTCAAATAGAGATTTTAGAGGACTTGTTATTAATATCTGCAGTAGCAGTGTTGAAAAAGTGATTTTTCTTTCATCATCTTTCTTACATCATCCTCTTGGCTTTGTGTTCAGTACCTCTCAATTCTTCCACTGCTTCTATACGAGTTGGTCTTTTGGGCTTTGTATTTTTTTGTATCCAGGGAATGGGGATTAACTTCACTCTGGAAAATGTTATTCACAAGTCAACACGTGCTGACTGTATTTGAAGACACCGGTTTACAAAAAAACATATGTGCACGCACGCACACACACACAGGCTGACGCACAAAATTTAGGTCACAATTAGCTACGCTTGCTGATAGGAGGGCGCAGAGTCAGGAAAAATCAGTGCCATGACATTACTGAAGAACGTTTGACGTTTCTGGTTGTCCTCTTCTCAAAGCATCTGTCAAACACGACTGTGTCTTTGACTTATCCTGTTGCTCAGTTCAAAGTACCGAACTCAGTTTTTCCAAGCTGTTCAAGCTGTTTTATGTCTGCATTCAACGCAATGGAAAGAATTTGGGAAGATGAGACGAAGAAGAACGGAATATGAAACAGATGGCAAACGGAGAATAATTATGTCCCCAGACATTAATTTATTTGGGAGTTCATAAGATGCTGATGAAGGATAGGTGTGATGGGACTCTAAATGATGTGGTGGAAAAATGAAGGCAGGAGGGCAAAAAAGGTGGAAGATGAGGGGGTCGATGGGAAATATTATTCTTCTTGATGTTAATATTGTAAACCCTGTCATAAACAGTTAATGGAAAAAAACTAATGGAGCAACAGAACAGGGGAAGAACCTGTGCCTGGATGTTAATACTTAGAGGATGCTGATTAAAAACTGATAGGTTTAGCAGCCGAGAGGAACAGCAACAGGGAGAGATAAATGGTGAAACAGAGGAACGCTAAATAAGGAAAGTGAGAGTAAGATAATGAGAATAGATGGAAGAATGCAAATGAGGGAAAATGAGTGAATATGATAAGCATGGAAAACGGGTACTAATTAGGAAAAACATCAGAGAGTAAGTGTGTTAAGTCTGGTAAATGAGGAATTATATTTTAGTAGATCTTAATTAAGGATACTGATTGAGGAGAAGGGGTGTGATATGTCGCACGGCATGTGGAGACACAGTGTAACAATGAAAGTGAGGTGGAAGACAGATTGTAAACTTGGCAAAAGGAAAGCAGCTGCAAAGCACAATTATTTAATGACTGAAATACGGCCATTAGAAATAAAAGGACTTATTCTTTTACGCTCTTGATAGACAATAAATGCTAATGCTTGAATACATGCAAAATAGATGCGACGACACTGGAAATCTAACCAAAAAAGACACAAAAAAGAAAATTGCAGGAAAAGGTTGTGCGAATAACCACATCTTCCTGCCAAAGACTAAAGAAAAGAAAGGAGGGGAAAAAAGCGGTACGGGAAGCACTGGTCTGCAAACATCAATTTATTTGCTATTTGAGGATGTTAATTAAGGAGAAGTGGTGCAAGGCATTTTCATGGATGAATGCTTATTAGACAACTGCAGTAGGAAAATAGTGCGGTGAGGTAATTAGCTGGTTAAATGGTGGGTAGCTTTCTTGTGGGGATGTGAGTTTATTGTGCGCCGTTGTTGCAAAGGGAATTGTGGTGATCAGCGACATGTTGGTTTTTTTTATTTGAGATGAAGACTCAATTTTAGGAGAAATAGATGATAAAATAATTAGTAAATGATGAAACAATTTACAAATATTCTTGACTTTTATTCATGCTGATACCTCAGGATTATGTATTCAGGTTTAGAAGGTAGAAGTTATTCACATGCTGCTGATTTGCAAAAACGAAAAAGATCCGCAGCGTCACTTTTTCATCATGTAAACACATATTCAGATGCTTACAGGACTTATTTGATAAAACCATCCTAAACTATAAGCTGATGGGGTTTAGGCCCTTGCCATCTGAGTAAAATATTAAAAGGTGAACTGTGTCTGCAGTACAATGCATGACTTGTTTGTTTTGAAATGAAAATCTTTCCCCAAACATGACCATGATACTTTTGCTGGGTAACCACACAGCACATGGAAGAAAGAACTTCCTTATGTGGACTTTGTTGCTCTTTCAAACAGCATCGCTAGCTCTTGGCATCGAAGATTGCTGCAAGCCACCAATACGGAAGGACACCCAGTGTGTATCCCTGTGTAAGGCACTGGTTTCTGACAGAAGCCTGTATTTGAGGCCCGGGGACAAGAAAACGTCTATTTAGTGTATCATAGAATCTGCATCTGGAGTACTTTCCACCATCCTAACAGAAAGCCCAGTATGTTGTTTTTTCTTTTTTTCATTGACCGATAGAAGCTCACAGAAATCTTCCACACACAAGCTATCAAAATAAAAGAGAGGTTGTAGTATAGAAAACACACTGTCCTCCTTAAACCACCCACATTTTCTTTTTGTTCATTTTAGGGGGTTTTTTGAACGCAGGACAGATGGGACTGAACGAGCTGCAGTCTTTTTAATTAAAATGTTTTAATTCATTTTCTTATTTGACGTTTCCTTCCCATTAATTCACAAAGGTTACAAATGAAGGCCAAGACGGGATTTGACGGAGACAATATGCAGCCTATCACGTATCATAACAAGAATTTATGAGTGTATAAATGCCTTAAGCAAAACAAAAATATCATATGGTCTTGACCTCATATTTAATGCTTTTGAATATCTGATGCAGACCAGCTGTGTGTTTCTCTTTTCTCCGTAGGTCTGCAGTTACAGTATTGGGTTAGGATGGACCTCAGTAGCTTACAGTGTCGATCGATGCAGCTTCTTCAGAGAGTCTAGCTGAGCTTTAATGTGATATTCTGAGTGGACAGCTTTTCTTCAAATGCACCTCTTAATCACATCACACATAAATCTCAGCTCTTGGTGTGTGTGTGTGTGTGTGTGTGTGTGTGTGTGTGTGTGTGTGTGTGTGTGTGTGTGTGTGTGTGTGTGTGTGTGTGTGTCTAAAAGCGTGTGTGTATGTATGCATTTGTATTCAGGACCTAAACGAGCACAGGTATTACAGGATAACGTGTTTCTCTGCATGCAGACAGACATGGAGCACATTTGGCTGGCGATCAAAAGATAGAATAGAATAGAATAGAATAGAATAGAATTCAACTTTATTGTCATTGCACATGCACAGGTACAGGGCAACGAAATGCAGTTTGCATCCATCCAGAAGTGCTTAGTGATATAGATATATTACAATATATATTAGCAATAATATAGATATGTAAGTATATTACAGAAATGGGTCTATTATGTGGGGTTTAACTAGGTTATTGTAAGGTCACGAGGCTGTTAATCATTCTGCATGATAAAACCTTGTACAATAACTATTTTTTTTTTTTTTTTGAGAAATCAGCTGGTGTGGATTCGCGAGTTACTTAGCAACAGAGAGCAGAGTTGTCGACTCTGATCCAACTGTGGATGAGCAGAAGGCAGGAAGAGGTTAGATGCATGAAGCAAGCAGAGAGACACGTTTTTCAAATTTACATTACTGTAAAAACTGTGTTGAAGTCGTAGAAGACAAAAAAGAAGGAATTTGCTTATTTACTTTTGCATTTATTTGATACATAAATCAAGACATAAAATATGTATGCAGTAGAAAATGATCCCCAGATATACAGTAGATACAGTTATGAGCCTTTTTTTGGCTTCGAAATGAAAGTAGATGAGGGATGAACAGTAGAGGAATGTATCTGCATGTGGATTGTGAGTGACAGAAACCATTTATTTTAACATCATTTTCCCTTTAGAAAAACCATGGGGGTTAACATGCCCTGCAGCTGTGCTTTTTGTTCAAAAAGGAGGAAAATCCACAGCTTCGGATTAACAGGGATAAATTGTTATAAGAGTAAAGGTTATTTTATAAGAAAACTGACAAGTTTCAGTTGATACTCCAATGTGATACTCCAAACACAAGGTCCAGAAAACAAGAAGCAACTGGGCATTTTAGAGAAGAGTAAAAATAGATTCAATTGCTCTTGTAAATACTGGCTACTTACTGGGTAATAGTGCTGAAAGAAAGTCGGTGACGAGAACATTGCTCTTACAGTGTAATTACAGACTAATAAGTAAAGAAAAGCCACACTTTATATTACAGACCTCATGCCTCATCAAGGCTGTGTTATGCGCTCTGTACTTTTACTCATTAACAGACATTACTGCAGCGTGTGGGAGAAAATACAATTTAAAAGAAGGGAGGTTTATTACAACGACGCTGTGTGGATTTATTACCACGTGTCTTCATGTGTGATAGGAGAAAATGTTTGGATGATAGTTTTTGAACTACAGCAACTCATAGTGGGCGCACTGCAAATATACCGCTCTCAAGCACAACTACGCTAGGTCGCAATTGTTATCCAAGGTGACAAAGTCATGCTATCATGTGACTTCTAGAACTATGGAGCTAATTGTTTATGTCTGATAAGATGTTTATTTTCTTTAAGGACAGAGCAAGAATAATAGTTTTGCCACATATGCACTACAAAGATGCTATATTACCACATGCTATCAAGTCAACATTCAAATGTCTTCTTTTTGTGTAAAATCAGATGTCTTATGATGCAGTTTTCTCTTCTTTGAGTGAAATCAAACACCACAAAACAAATGACACCAGACTGACTCACTGCATGAGCTGAAGTCATTAAAGTATAAATGGCGTGCGATCAAAGCATCAATCCTGCTTTCCATCATCACTTCCAGCTCCTTGTTTTTATTTGTGTACTTCAGCTTGATTTACAGTTGATCTTTTTCTGGGCCGAACAAGCACTTTTGGCTTGTTTTTCCCTCCCATTATGCCAGCTTTCTTCTTATTGGCTGCCCATCACAAACAGAAGGTTTAAGCAGCAGGTTGGTGGGCTGTGAGCTAAGATTAGAAAAGCTCCCTAAAACTGAGCATTTGGGGCAATAGAAAAGAAACGAGGAAAAAAGATTACCCCCCTCCCCAATTTATATGCATGTTTGTAACTTGTACTAAAAAGTTTTCCTCTTCATCTTCTCATTCTACAGTTGTCCAGCATATTAAAAGACATAACATTGTGCTGAAGAGAGAGCTGGGAGAGGGAGCCTTTGGGAAAGTCTTCCTGGCTGAGTGTTATAACCTTTCACCTGACCAGGAGAAGATACTGGTGGCTGTCAAGGTAATGTTGAAGTCCTAAAATTCCTAAGAAACATATTTATAAATCAGAGAATTAGACTAATTAATTTCATATTGATTCCAGTTTCTGAAAACACAAACTTCTTTTTGCAGCTTTTATAACTCAAAGCCCAGAAATGTAAATAAAATGTATCCTGTGTGCAGTAAAACAAACAGGTCAAGTTTCAACGTGAGATATTTTTAAATTCCTTTGGTCCTACAGAACAATTGATCATGTCAAAATAAAGCTCCTAAATGGCATTATTGAAGGTGAAATTATTATTTTTCTATTCCACAGTATCAGAATTGACATCTGATACATGAAATACATTGAAAATATTGAACTGGTTCCTGAAATAGATCCATGGTATTTTGAAATAAAATCCCTCACATGGCGTCAGCACGGTATTGAGAATCCATGTTGGCCTCCATTTACTGTGCTATTGTTAGAAAGTCCCTCTTTTCATGGGTTTCTCTGCAAGAATAAGGTGGAATTACACTCAAAAACCGCTGACTTCCGGGGTCAAATTGAATGGTTTCCTAGGGAGCATCGCATCTATGTGTCCATCAGTCTCTCCATCTAGGATTCTTTTTCTGCTGTTCTGCAGAGAAACAGGATCTGAACGGTGAAGAACTTCTCATTAACTATACATGACCTGTGAAAGAGCCCCCTCTGCCCCTCACTTCCTCTGTCCTCCACACCTCCAGCTCTCACCTGCAGTCTTTTATTTTCTCTCTCCTCAGTCGTCATCCTGACGCTTGCCTCTTCTCAAATCCTACACCTTCGTTTCTCTTCCTACATTTCCTGTTTGCTCCCGGCTTAGCCCTGAACCACCTGCTGATGTATGCTGCCAGCTTAGCGTCGGTTTAGACTGAACACACTTCAAAACACGGACCTGGAAATCATGGACAGCAGCACAGTTCTTGGTTGTAGAACACGATGCTTCATTTTGCTGGCTGCATGTCAAATCTGGTTAAATGTAGGGGAAAAAATGAACAATTCTCAGATTTCCACGTATGCAGGTACACCATTGAATGTTCTTTTTAAATGACAGCAGATTTGTTTTTAATTAACTAATTGACGACCTGCATACGTCAGCGTCAGTGATCCTGCTGCCAATACACTGCAATAACACAAAGTGCTGAAGGGTGATGAAAAGAGACTTTCAACAGTACTAGCTCCATCCATCCATCCATCCATCCATCCATCCATCCATTGTTGTACATATACATATCGCATAACTTGAAACTAAAATAAAAAAACAGTCTCGTGAAGGGGATGCTTAGAGTGTAGAAATCCAAATAAAGATCGTTTCTGTTTGCAAATAAATATGTTGTCACTTCTTACCAGCTGCTTTTAATTAAAAGAAGGAGACATCAAATTAATGCAGACTATTCCTCGAGGTTTTCTAGGCAAATCAAATCCCACGAGATGTTTGAACACTCAGGAGGATACACACATCTGATCTGATCACTTGAAAACAAGAGTGCTGAGAATCTGTTGTAATGACGGGATTTTAGAAACAAATTTGATTTGCCTGTGAGAGTTGTCAGTGTATTTAATTCAATCCCTGGCCAAAAATTATGGAATCGCTACAGTTTGATGAAGTTCATTCAGCTTTTTCCTGCTTTTTTCTTTCAACTTTCTTAGAAATAAACAACTCATCTGTCATTCTATGTTGTCTATATATTTGCTACAGATTTTATACAAGGCGTCGTATAATCCTTTCCATTGTTTGAGTAGACACCTCTCTTGTTGGGGGCCATGCTTCCTTTCAGTCAGCCAGGTGTAGCAGCAGCTTGTTAAGGTCCTCAAACTCTTTCTTTTAACTGCAGACTATTTTGCATATTTAAATTTGCACAGGTATTTGTTTTAGAAATGCAAATTGCAAGGAGTTTCAATACTTCTTTCCTCAACACTCAGTGATTTCATCCTGCAAATGTGGTGATTCCATCATTTAACAGCTATAATTATTGTGTCCTGTAATTCCACTGTACAGAATAAAGGGGAAAGGACATGGATTATGAGGAATGCACTTTCTTTATGATAAACCACGCCATGCTTATATTGCTCTCTGTGAGTCATGCTACATTACAGGTACAGGTTCTCATTTGTATACCACATTACAATGACCTACACACACTAATAGAGCTTAATGGGCCTGGATTTTAGGGTTGTCTATCAATCAATCCGTCATCCATAATACAGAAGCAAGTTTTACTGTTACTGTATATTAAACACTGAGTTGCCATCGATCAGAGGATAATTGTAACAAGTGCACATAAAAACAATATGCATATGCACATGCACGCAGGCAAACTCATGCAAACACATTTACGCTCCTGCATCCCATCAGTCATGAACTTCGAGCACTTTCAATAATGTTCTCTTCACGCATGTATATGACTCACCACATTTGTGAGCTGGAGGTTGTTGATTGCTTTTTATTTGTCCATGGACCTGAATGTGCTCAGACTGGATGACTAACAGTGCAGTGTTATGAGTTTCAGCATGGGAATTAATGCAGCTTTCAGTACAGAAAGTCACACTGTGATTTGTAATACTCCCAGGCTCACAGGAAAGTCAGTATTTTTCCTAAACTCAACATTAATATGTTTGGCTCAATACAATGATTAATACTGGTCGCAGTGGTCATTTGATACTGATTGAGACCAGCGGTGCAGTGAATAACATTTCTTTTTCCTCTTTAAGTTCATTTTTCTTTTTCTTTTCTCTTTTTTTAAGGAGCACACAGTACAGTACATCATAGATTAGACTTCAGGGAGTCATTGTCAGTCAAACTGGGATAATGAGGAAAATTGTCCATGTTTTATGAGCATCTCTTAAGAAGTCACTTTTTGCAAAGAAATTGTAAAAGCTTCATTATAAGTTAATAGATCATTACAGATAAGTTCTAAACCATGCTAAGAACAAAGTCTGGGCTTTCAGCATCATATTCATCGCCTCTTATTACCTCCTGCTGGTTTCTTTCAGAGTGAGGAACAGCTGTGTTTATTTGTGGCTTTCAAACATTCAGAACTGCACTGATATGAAAAACCACACCAATAAAAATAACTGGAAACCTCAAAGCTGGTTTTAATAGCTTTTCATTGACCTACACAGCGTCAGTCTTCATTTTTAGCCATTATTAATTCTATTAATTACGAACAATAAACTGATAACATTAAATATAACAGTGAAAGGTCCTGCAAAGACATCTGAGGAAAGTCAGTCAACTCACATATCCTATGCATATTCTCAAGTTACATGGTGAGACAGGGGCACAGGCATTCATATACACTATCTATACTGTAATAATCATCTTCTTGCAGTATCACCTTGCAGTCTGCAGTGTACTCGACCATGCCTCTGTTTCACAGTACATTATTGGTTGAATGTAAGTGCTTAAGGTTGAAGTCTGTCTAATATTCTTCCATTTTAGTGCTTTTGATGAAAGGTCAGAGGTCATCTCATTCTGCTTTTTCTAAGTCAGTGCTCCTGTAGATCTGTATTTGTAGTCGGAGGTTCTACCTGCAATGTGTGTGCACAGGCACACTCGCCACTCGCCACACGCTCACACCTCATGTATATCTCTATCATATACTGTAGGAAGACAATCAATTATTCATGTAGGACAAGAGAAACTTTTCTATATTTTTCTTCTTATATGTGAAATTAATACACACCCCGTATCACTTTCATTTCCTGTAACTCGCCTCCAAACACACACACAGTCATTCACTTTCACTTCACATACACTCTCTGTCATGGATGCTTGTATTACACAAGCTCCCTGACAGATTTCCTGATTCATGGAAGGAGACAAAGATTAGTTTCAAAGGGAACAGGGAAACATAATGAATGTAAACAGTGCTGTACTTTGTAATGGCTAGCATTTATTTAAAATGTCTCCATCCTTTTCCTGCTCTGCTGTCATATCGGTCCTTGTTTGGTGCCAGTAATTTCACACTGTTTGTGCCGTGTTGCTGTAACTCACTTTTATATGCACTTTTGTATTGTTTTTTTCACACAGTGGACGTCAGCCAAATAAATTGGAGGAGAATGAATCCACTATGAAAATGACCAATTGGCAGAAGTGTATGTGGTATAATGTGTGAGGTTTTGATTTGTCACTTTATTAAAATGTCACTTGTGTGTGTGCGTGTGTGTGTGTGTGCAGACACTTAAAGAGGCCAGCGAAAATGCCAGGAAGGATTTCCATCGTGAGGCTGAGCTGCTGACGAACCTTCAGCATGAGCATATTGTCACTTTCTACGGAGTGTGCGTGGAGAGCGACCCGCTCATTATGGTGTTTGAGTACATGAAACACGGTGACCTCAACAAGTTCCTCAGGCATGACTCTCTTCTTCAATATGTAAAATGGCAAAATTTTAAATGTGTTTTTCTCTAAAGAGTTTCTATGAAAAATGAGCGATCAAAGAATTAAAGATTAGGAAGCTTGCGTGTGCTAATCCAGCTTAATCTTCTACATACTCTCTATTAGAGGGACACATGTAAACATCGTACGTGGTTGATACATGGCTGAAAAGACAAATGATACATTGTTTCCCTTGTTTTTTTCTCACAGGGCTCATGGTCCAGATGCAGTTTTGATGGCAGAGGGCCAGACCACCAGACCTGTGGAGCTGACCCAGTCTCAAATGCTTCACATTGCCCAGCAGATAGCATCTGGCATGGTCTACCTGGCATCACAACACTTTGTGCACCGTGACCTGGCCACAAGGTTTGTAAAATACTCTGTTAATGCACATCGTGTTTGCTTGTTCCTAACAGATGCCAGATGTGTCATTAAACAGGAACTTTTATTCTGATCCTTGAGGAATTTATTTAAAACTCATAATGACTGAGTACGAACAATCGCTAATACCACCTAAAAACATCTAACAAGGAGGACTGTAGCTATTAGCGGAACCAGTAAATAATCAGCTAGAGATAATCAGTAAAACAGTCATGGTAATAACCATATAATAAGATATATGGTTGTAGTTTAACACCCTTCATTTTAACTCAGCAATGTGAAACATCTTTATTGAGTCTCACTGTGTTTGTTGTCCAAAAGGAACTGCCTGGTGGGTGAGAACCTGCTGGTAAAGATTGGAGACTTTGGCATGTCAAGAGATGTCTACAGCACTGACTACTACAGGGTAGGTGTATGTGTCGATATCTTTTCAGGCCTTTCTTTCAGCCTCCCCTCCCTCCCTGCTGCATGGGTGCCTCTCTGCTACTCCCCTGCATGGGCATGACTGATGGACGTGGGGGTTTGAGTAAGACACTCGCAGGGATAGGTTAACTCAACAGAAGGAGTTGGAAATGGTTAGCATGTTTGATTAGGTGAGTTCGTGGGGTGTTACATTTGCTTTAAGTAACTAAAAAAGTACAGGTGAAAGGAATGCATTTAAAAAGATCCATGTTCAGTGTTTTTGAGCATTTTTGTGTACTGCAGGGATATTTAGCAGCTTTTCTTGCTGTGCTTGGATAACTCAGGGGTACAAAACAAAACTGAAAGTGTGTGTTTTTCTTTCTGCAGATAATCTGTTACTTTTCCAAAAGGCCAAAATCTAATCAGTTGTATTGATTGATAGGTAGTTGGACTGTCCATTTTTCCTGCCCTTTCTCTCATTCTCTCTGACAAAGCGACACAACTGACAATGACAGAGTAGGAGAGAGAAAGAGGTAGAAGACTGCAGGCATTCAATGGCTAGACAATCGTTTAAAATTTCAGAAAGATAATAATATACAACTGATGGATGTATCATTCAGTGACGGTAATTTTGCAGTAATAATTCATCTTGAACAGAAATGCTCATTGTAGTTATGAAAATCTATATTTCTAACTTGCTGGGAAAGAGAGTTGTCTTTGCAGTTTGTTCTCCTTTCACACGTTCCACATGCATAATTACACATATGTACTTTGGTATAAATTGTAATGTATATGCACTGTATTGGCATGCTGATATAAGAAAACACAAGATATTTTTTTCCTGTTTCTCATTAAAAATATTAAAATTGTCTGCAACTACTGGGGCTAAAAAAAAATGAAGTCAAGTTAGAAGTGCCAGAAACTGCAGTTCCTTTAGTGGCCACTTGAGGCTGCCCACATTAATAGAACAGAATAGAATAGAATTCAACTTTATTGTCATTGCACATGCACAGGTACAGGGCAACGAAATGCAGTTTGCATCAAACTGCATTTGTCTGTTCCCTATTTTCCCATCTGTATGATGATTTCTTTTTTTACAAAGTGCTCTACAAACTGAGATATTGGCTCTCTTACGAGTTAGCAAACATAAACTAATGTAAATCAATTAGCTGCAACCAACGTCTCGTTCTGTACTGGCACAAGATGGTGCTAACCATGTTATAAAAATTGTAACTTTAAACATGTATTAAATCCAGCTTCGAAGTCATTGATAAATCCGTGTCAGTTTTAGGGAATATGGCTAAATTTGAAAGGCTTGTGTGACTGACTGATTTGCCAGCAAAGGCACAAAGTGCTGTGCACAAAAAGAGTAATATAAATAAGAAGATTAAGTGCCATAACAGCAAATAACACAACCTGTTTATTTCATTGTGTCTTGCACAATAAAATAAACAGGTTCTTTGATTATGTATGGAGAACCACTAAAAAAAATGTGAGCGTAAGTATGAAAATGGTCATTTTCAGAATCAGAATCAGAATACTTTATTGATCCCTGGGGGAAATTATTATTTTTAAACAGTTAGTGCAATGCTTTTGGTAAATTACTTGAATTAAGGGTAAAACTGCAGTATTATTATCCAAATGTTTATGAGCCTTGCTATATCTGTGT
Organism: Aulonocara sp. 'chitande type north' Nkhata Bay; assembly: GCF_057382095.1. Classification (NCBI taxonomy): domain Eukaryota; kingdom Metazoa; phylum Chordata; class Actinopteri; order Cichliformes; family Cichlidae; genus Aulonocara; species Aulonocara sp. 'chitande type north' Nkhata Bay. The sequence goes on along the minus strand of NC_141355.1, from coordinate 24,207,818 downwards.
CTGTGGATTGAAGCTGTACGCTTTATGAGTATAACTTACTAACCAAGCTTGCTACATTCAAAATATGTTCCTTTTCTGAAGGCTTCCTGCCCATCCTTTATATACAGTCTGTGATTTCCTCACAGAAAGCTTCTGATACCCCACAAAACTATAAATGCCACGTTGCCTGAATGAATCTTTTTTAAAAGAACATAAAAAAATGCTATTTTTTCGAGGTCTTTGATAATGACTGTTGACATAAAATCAAAATAACAGGTTATATTTGGCATCAAATTGGTTTGCTGCTGTGGCATTTTTTTGTGCTATCTCTGTGTGACGACACACAGCAAGCTCCCCGCTCCTCCTCCTTCCTTTCACCCCTCCTCAATAAAGCTAAGTGCTGTGGCTGTAGTCATGGTAACGGCAGAGGGCAGTGGCGGTGGGTCTCTTACTTGGGTCTCCAACGTTTCTCAGGAAGAAAAGTAATCAGAGAAGTTCTGTTTAGTATGCTGAAGCAGTAGTGGAGAAATAGAGTTGGAGAAGGAGTAAGATGTAAGTGTGGGAGATGGAGGCAGGAGGGTGGCAAAGCGATGAAAGGAGAGAAAGGCTTGGAAATAAGGGAGAAGGGGGGGGGAGTAGCAGGAGAAGAAGAGAAAGAGGGAGGAGAAGGAGTGGGATGCCAGGAAAGAAGAAAACAAGACACAAATAAATATCCAAAAAGAGAGACGAGGCAGTAATAGAGCGATACAGGGGCATACGGCACTGCTTAAGACGACCACAGAGCAGCGTATCACAGTAAAATGACAAAAAAAAGGACAGAGAGGTAGACAGACAGGAGAAAAACAAAAACCAGAATAGAGGCATAGGGGGGTGGAAGGTAAAACATAGTGATTCAGCCGTATTTCAGCATCCAGGAGAGACAGAGGTGTGTGTGTGAGTGTGGGGGGACGTGTAGAGTGTAGGGACCCAGTCATGCTCTTGCGTCAGACAAGTGAAGATGAGTCATAGAGGAATTGGAGCCCCCCCCCACAACCCCATGCCTGTGTGTGTGCGTGTATATGTGCAGGGAAATAGATGCAGAGGCGTAGGATTGAAGGGGCTGTGATGACGTCATTGAATCCCCTGTTACACAATGAACCTGACAGGCGCTTCAGGAGACAGACAGGATGCCTCAAATCAAACCTTGAGCCTTTCCACACAGGCTCGGTGTGCGTGTGTGTGTGGGCGTATGGGTGCGTGGGTGGGGCTCGACTCCAACACTACAGCACATTTATTCATTTTCCCCTAAACTGATTTTATGGCCAAATGTGTAGGATGAAAGAAAATTAAGGTTTCATGCCTGACTGTTTTACGCTGCTGACACGGCCTGTAGAGGAACACGGGCAGTGAAGCAGAGCTGACAAATCTCTGAGTAATTTTTTTGGGTAGTGGGTGGTTTTTTTTCTTCAGAGACAAGTATCGACCTTGTGAAGCACCTGGAGAGGCGACAGTGAAACAGTTATCCGTGATTAAGCAAATGTGCATCAAGACAAAACTGAGAGGATGTAACACAAATTATTCAACTGCTCATTGCTCATGTACATGGCCTCATTGTACCTTTTATATCATTATTACTATATTATTATTACAAAGAAAGAGACCTCATTCACATACTGCATTGGTTACCAAGAAGTTGATGGGGCAAAGTTTTTTGCCTTTGAACTTGTTGTGAAAGTGTGCAAGCTAACCCAGTCCTATTTGTATAGTTGTGTAGAACTGATTGCAACATCACAGGGACTGAAAAGTCAAAAGTCAAAAGCAAGTAGAAACAAATAAAATGATGATCTAAAGTTTGCATGCTTACATAAGCTGAGACTTCATATCTTCTGGTTAAGAGATTATGTCATTAATGGCTCAACGAGAAAGTTTATGCAATCATCACACCACCCTACTTAGTCTCTGAGGACAACAGCCAATAATTGCTCATTTATAAAACTTACTGTAATACACAAACTATTTGTTTTTGTTTGTTTCTTTGTCTGCAAATTCTCCCTGGATCATTATCTAGAAAAAATTTGAAACAAAGGCCCCTTAAGGTTCTTATCTATATCAGATGTTATGCTGTCCTCGTGTTGTCTAGCGACGACCTAGCAACAGTGACACTTTTTAGCATTTAAGCTCCTATAATGCAGTATTAAAGCATCCCATTGTTTTAAGTTCAAGACAATAACATCTCATTTATATCCACAAAGGCTAAATTATGCATGATATACTACAACACTATCATGTTGCTTAGCAACCACTTTGCAGTGGGCTAAAGTGACCCATTTTTTAACATTTAAACAACATCTGTTGCCCGTTTTTTACTTTTCTCAATGTGATTAAATATATCAGTAAGCAATAGCATGGACAAGCCAAACAATACTGTAGCATGAGTGCATATTAGTGAAGAGAAATTAAATAAAAGGCAAAATCATCATGCCGATTTTGCCCACATTGTTTGCTTACCTGTGTGAAAGCAAAGCCTGTTCAATCCTGGCTGGTGAATCTAACCTGTGATGCCAAAAGTCTTGCCTTTTACTTTGGATTTTGCATATGAATATGTACAAATCTTCTTTGCGAGATTAATCGAATGTTAACACAGACTTTTGCAGGCTTTTTTACTTCCTCATTGTTGTTCTAACAAAACGTCAGTATGTGGCCATTGGGAATTTTGTGACTTGACAACTGCACGTTGAAGAAGTACTACCATCATATTTCCTGCTGGGTTTTTATTCGACATGAGCACCATCACAAAAAATACTTAGCTTAAACCTACATGTCATTGGCTTTACTGTATCTGAGCTGGCCAGGAGAGAACCATCACATGTACTTAGACACAAGCGTTCTTGAGTTTTTTCCATGACAGCAGAGACAACGATACGGTTCCCTGTGTAAGGTGCGAGTGGGCGGGGTTACTCACGTAAGCTCCTCCTGCATCAAAATCCCATAATGCCTTCTTTTCAACGTGCAGTTGCCATGGATACCACAGCCTCTGGGAGGTCATCACAAAGAACACACATCCCTCCTCTCTGCTGTGTTTTTTCCTCGTCTTTTTGAGGCTTTCCTGGAACACTCAGACAGTGGTCGAGGTGAAATAATGCATATTTATAAGACAGAGACTGAGGGAGACAGGCAGGCGGGCTTAGAGACAGTGAAGGAAGGTGAGAACGATTGAGAGAGATTGAGGGGGAGAGAGATAAGGGAGCAGGAAAGAAGACAAAGACTGATGACGAAGCCACTGACAGCAAAGACAAAACACAGAATGAGCCGATGACAGAGAGAAATCCAGCAACTAGGTGTAGGTAAAAAAAACTTAGAAAGCATGTTTGGTCTTCAGACTGATCCACTGTAAACACGACTTTCTTAATATTTGATGACCCCCTCCTCCCAGTGACAGGAAGACTCAGTCTGAGGCTTTCCTTTCCTGCTCTTTCATGGGTTTTCTCTCCTGTTTTCTATTTAATTCAACCCTGTTGGTGCCCTTTTGAAGTGACTGCCCTTCACTTTGTTCCTCATTGTCTCGCCAATGAACGCACACAAATACACGTACGGTTAACAAACATAAAAGGAGAGATGTTGCGCGGCAGTTCAAGAGGCCCGTATTAATATTTCAGAGCATCAGGGGAAATGATCAGTCATGATGAATAACACAAAAAGACTAATGGATATAATGAAATATATAAAAACTATCAATAGAGTAGAACGGAAAAATCTCCCCAACAAAGCAAGTAATAACAACGCTGCTCGACTTAACTGCAAATCCTTTGTTGATTCACGCATGAGTGATTTTTATTCACAAAAAAACAAAAATAAACTAAAAAACAATAAAACATATACAGAGAAAAATGAGTTTCAGACAGTTTCCAATGAGTAGGAAATTATACAGAGCCATTATGTTCTCATTTTGTTTAATGTTGTGGGCGTAATTGTTGGTTAGTTTGCAGTACATTTATTCTAATGTTAATCTTCCACGTGCAATAATAAACAGAGCTGTGTTTGGTTAGAAATGACATCGGTTTTTTTGTTGGTTTTAGATTTTTTTTAGTCTAAACAGATTATTAACACATCATGTTAGTGTTGTCGCTGCTCATAAAATGCCTTCTTGGCAGTCCTCGCTTTTCTTCCATTAATGATCTGCATCACCATGTAACACATTACAGTCACTAACAAACAGTTTGGTTGTTACTTGAATACACTTTCAGAGGTAGGTGTTATATAAGCTCAGCCTACACCCTTTCAGTTTGCCATTTGAGTTCCTATGATGAACATTAACTGAATAAAAAAAAAAACAAGTTTGGAAGTTCCTCAGTTATCTGCACGATGGGCAAAAATTCTGAAAAAAAATCGATATTAGGCTGAATTCAAGAACATTCTAGATTTTTCATCATTTTTATTGCACTAAAGGGTAAGACTGTGACAGTGAAGAGCACAATGCACCGAGGTCTATGAGGGGCCTGCAAACCAAAATTCATTCTTTCACTCATTAAAACTCACATGTATGCATTTTCTAACACAGGAAGTTAAGCAGGAAGTCACTCTTCAGAGCGCTGGATGACTATCCAAATATATTATAATACATTGGACAAATTCGAAGAAAGACTACAGATTCTTTGTTCTTCAAAGGTTTATAAAGAACTCGGTGATCACATTCAAACCTTTACTGGAGTTTTGAACTATAGAAACAGCGATTAAGGGCAGAGTTCAATCGAATAGTGGATTACATTTATTTAATGAGCTCCTTTAAAAATATTCAGTATGTTGATTTGCCATGAATTCAAAGCACTACCAAAGAATTTCAGAACCAGCAGAATAACCATGCGCTTTCCACATGAGGAGGGGAAACCCCTCTTTAGATGTGGCAAAGGGTTATAGTCAACAATGCAGGAATGCATAACCCAGATTAGAGTGGCATTTGTGAAAATGACTTTGGTATTGATGAATACAGACCACGGTCAGTTGGAGACAATAATGACCTACACAGTACATATAGACAACTCTGGACATGGAAACCATCACACTGCTAATTGTCTATAATCCAGCTGTTGTTCTGATATCCAGTTTTCATTATCAAATTATTATGACCAAAAGATTTCATTTTAATTATATCATTGTGAGATCTTTTAGAGGTTTTGGGAGGAAAAAAGAAAATTATTATTATTATTACTCAAATAAATTTCATAAATTCCATCATGGATGGATGATGGATCCATTCACCAGTGTTCATGTTGACAGCAAATTTAGTTTTAGTCATACATTTAGTCATTCACTAAAACATCTTATAGTTTTATTACTCTAGTTGTATTCAAATAAATATCATAAGATTACATTAAAAAGTATATTTTATTTGACTAAAGTATGAAGTATAAGAGTTTGTTGTGTTTTTACCCGTGAGAGTTGCTTCACGTGGTTTACAAAGCATCTTTTTTTCACTAACATCAAATGTGACGTGATTTCATGAGAAACAGGGAGCACTTCCCAACTTGTCCTTCCTTTTCACAAAACTTAATTCGTTCTGATCGGATCTTGTCTCTCCAGAATATTTACATCTGGTTTATATTTGTTGATGGAAATTTCGATACATTTCATTAAAGCTTTTTTCCTCATGAATTTTTTCCTCAAAAATTTTGGTCAATGATATTAAGGCTGCTTCGTACACACACTCACTGAGATCAGTCATGTAAAACTCATGTTTTCACCTGATCTGGGCACTAAATGGAATTTGTTTTTCAGCATTTAATCTGTTTTTTAAATATATTTTTTTTTATTTTCTATCTCTCTCCTCCACTTTTCCTTATTGTCCGATCAACATGTTGTCTGCATTGTAGTGAGTAGGGATTGCTGACCTACATTCATTTACGTGTCATTAGCTAATACACCTGTGTGCCATGAGGATTGGAGAGTGTGTGGCTGAGAGGGTCGCGGTTTGTAAACTGTTTACTGATCAAGTTGACTTTTCACAGCAGGCCAAAACAACCCTCATGCCACCAGGAAATATTCCAGCTTTGCTAACTGACCAGTCCACCCTGTGTGTGTCCTCATTAGGATAAGGATCGGTACCCTGTTTGATCAAGCAGTGTTAAGTTTATATTGTGAACTATGCTTAAATTATAAGAGTACAGTTACACTAATGCAGTGGTTCCCAAACTTTTTTTGCTGGGCCCCCCTTTGTTTTACAAGAAAAATGTTCGCGATTTGAAGAACCCAGCACGTGCTCCCGACGAAGGGAAAACCAATTCTGCAGGGGAGACCTACCTCAGCACTTGTGCAGGTGAAGCCAAAGGGCAGATATGCTTCACCATATTTTCTAGTCTTTGGTTTAGAATGAAGTTGGTTTGGAAACATATTCAGCGATGCTTCATCTCCTGATTTGCGTTTGTGTGGGCGCCTGTGCTAGCAGTGTCCAAGCTCTGTTTTTTTTGTTTTGTTCTATTGGAGCCACATGCTCCAAAAGAATAAGAGCTAAAGCAAGGAATTAAGACAAAGAGTGAAACACAACTGTAGCACTACTGAAATAAAAATATAAACCTGCGAATTATCATAATAGGAGCGTTTTAGGAAGAACAGGTGCTGAGGCTGACTTCAGTTCAATGTGAATGGACTATGCAGTATCTATTATGTAGGGAGGAATATAAGGGAGAGCTCTTTGAGAACACAGCATCACAATAAGACAACAAGAATGTTTTAGACTAAAATCCTGCTGTATTCTGTATGTTGTACACTTCATAATAATAATTTAAAAAAAAACTAAAAGACTCAAACCTGCTGTATTGTGTAGGAGTGTGTATAATATAAGCATTTTGTATTTTATATTCTATATTACGATTCACATTATGCATTGTGGACCTTCTACTCTGCTTTAGCATACTGCATGCAGATGGAGAAATGTAAATGATAAACAGAGAAACAAGGGAGAAAAAGCATCACTGCAAGAAAAATGAAGGCCTGGGTTTGTAGCGCACGAGCTGCAGAGATGGAGGCAGATATGTTTCCCCAGACGTAAACCTAAACCTGATGGCTATCTGTGTGACAGTGCACATTTTATTACTCTATTAAATAACCCCCTGACTAACACAGAACCAGGCCAAGTGTGGGTACCAAACCATTAATGACACACATAAACCTTAGAAAATGGATTGTGCTATCTGTGTAGCACAGTGGAGTGCAGATCAGTCGCTAGATTCATGTTCAGGGGAGACTAAAGTGAGCGGGGAGGTGCAGTAAGAGGAACAAATCTTGTCAGCAGGTTAAGCTTGCTTTTGATTCATTGAGAAGTTAATGAAAAAGTTAATATATTTAACAATGTTAAAACCCTGAAATCTAAGTCAGCCGTTACAGCCAATCACCATCCTTTTACTTGCAATGTCACCAAAAGTTACGTCCGATTTAGAGGACAGTAAAGTTTTATAGCTTCTGGAACTCAAGTAAAAGTAAACATTATGTTGGATGGTTTTGCTGAAACGTGATGCTGTTGCTCACATGTGCAAATGCTTTCTGTTCTCGAGAATGTGCATATGCTACTTAGTCACCAATGTACTCATTACTTAATGCTTTGCTATAGCATGCTATCTATCACATTTAACTAGTGCAACTCAGTTTGATAAGTGCTTTCCCAAAGTTGCAGCGCCAATCTGCAGAGTGTAGTTACATAAAGGTCATTAAGCTACAGGAGCAACTAATGCAGCATATTCTATTGAACTGACTTTATGAGGGAGTTGGGCTGGAAACCCGTGTAAGAATGTCTAAAACGCAGGGTTATTAAGAAAAATCAAGTTATTACAAAAGAAAATAAAACCTTAACTGTGTGGTATTGATTTGATATCAGTCATAAGTGGAAAATCTTATCAAAAGGTGATAAATGTTCATTATAATTTTAATATATTTCACATGTAAAAACAAAAAAGTTACCTGAAACCTCAGTTTAGCCCAAATATGTTGTTCTGTGACTTACATGCTGTTTTTTTCACTCATGGGTAATTGGTTTGATTTAATGACTTCTCTCTCTTAAAATAGTGATTATTAAAAAAACATTTGGATTTGAGATGAGTTTCTTATCGTTTTGATTTTATTACTTAGTTGCTGAATAAGTCATCTTTTTTTCTCCTTTTGTTTTTCTCAATTTTAATGTCTTGCAAAATAAATAGCTTGGAATCAAAATTCAAACTTTTAGGTAGCATTGGATATCGCTGCTGTCAAACACTATTATCTGTTATCGCTATTATCGCCCTTTCGTAAGTATCCGGAGGTATCACTCGTCCTTTTTTTTTCTGAAAGTCATGCTTTGCTCGCACTCTGTGTCTGACCTCCCTGATTTTTCAGTCAGAGAGTAGATTTAGTCTGTCATCATGCTTGCTTGTGTCTTTATATTCCTCATTTTTCATTAGGATGTGGTTTCTGAGTCTCTGAAGATTTAAACTGTTACCTTGAGATTTAAAGGGGGGGGGGGGGGTTGGATCCACCTTTAGACTTCTTTTTGCTTGATGTTGGCGTAAGTGAAAACATTTTGTAACAGGAAAAAAATCTAATAAAAACAACCTGTTATTAGATGGAAAAAATGTGAAAATATTTCACCTGTACACAGTGCGTAACTTTAGCCAAGAGCTAATAAAGAAAATATAATATATTACGTACAAGTTTTGTCATAAGGTTATTTTTGCACCGTTAAAGGAAAAAGAGAGATAAAAGAAGAGGGATTAAAAGAAGATTCATTATAATTTAATCAATTTAATTAAATTAATTAAATTCATTAAACACATATGTATTCATGACACATTTTCATGTTATTCTTTTTTATCTTCATTGTATCACTGTAAGTAATGAGATGGCAAAATCAGCTGTTCATAAACACCAAATAAATGAATTTAGCTGTGGTTGTTTAACTGATGTGATCCATGTGTAAGCTCAGCTGTATATGTGTGCAGTTGTTGTTTAAGGGGATATGAAGCAGTTTATATAAGGCGCACTGTCGATGAATCTGTTTTCATACAGATCAGATAAGTCAAACTTTACTCAACTCATTCTTCATGGTTCCTCCACTTCTGTACCATTGATTTGTTAATGTTGAATTCTCCTACAGTTGCTCTATTCCCATGTTGTTGCAGTATATTAATGACTAACCTCATATGGGGCGATCGTGGCTCAAGAGTTGGCAGTTTGTCTTGTAATCGTAAGGTTGCTGGTTTGAGCCCTGGCTCGATCATTGGTCATTGTGCCCTTGGGCACACCATTGCCTACTGGTGGTGGTCAGAGGGCCCGGTGGCGCCAGTGTCCGGCAGCCTCGCCTCTGTCAGTGCGCCCCAGGGCTGCTGTGGCTACAATGTAGCTTGCCATCACCAATATGTGAATGTGTGTGTGAATGGGTGGATGACTGAACGCAGCATTCATCCTCCAGCTTCACTGTTTATGTTATGCTAACATAGCTGTGTTGCTAGCGATCATGTAGCACATTGTTATATACCAGCTAGTCCAACTTCAGTAACCTACAAAAGTCACTGCTGTTTAGTTTTCTGTCTTCATTTATGTTGGAAGTGATATCAGAGCTGTATGTTTTAATTTTTTCAGAAATCACTCAGTCAGAACATGCTATATCATGTTTAGGTTTAGGTAACTAGCAAAACTAGCGAACTAACTTCCCGCTAACGCCGTTAAATTGAATAAATTTAAATTCTAGTGGTACGGATGAAGTCATAGAATCACTCTGATTGATATTTTTGGATAAAGTTCAAAAATAAAATCATCTATCTGTTACACTAACCTGCCATAAGCGACAAGACATGTACCACATTCAGATGAATGAGTCTGATGATGTTTTGTCTCCAGATTTATGACATTTTAGTAATGAAGACTTTGAACGTCCATCGCTTTATTATCTCAGCCAGAGTTAAATTATTTAATGTAAGATTTGTATCTGCCAAAGGAAGCGTCTGACTTGTTTGGGTCTAGATTCAGTGAAAAAGCCCTCCTGGCTCCAGGAACCAAATTTTCTTTTTATAGGCATCGCAAGAAGGATTTTATTCCATTCTTTGAAATGGATGATGCCATTATTTGTGTTGATGGTAAAGGTCTTTTGGGGGCAATGGGTTGTGAGTACTGTTACGGCCCTAGCCTCTCTCTCTCTCCTGAGGGTGCCTGTGTGGGCGTGTCCCACTACCTCCCCTGCCTGAGATGCCACCTTTCCCTCCTGTACAGCTGACTCCCATCAGCAATTAAGGGTATTTAAGCCCAGAGCAGGGTGAGCTCTGGGCCAGAGTGCCATTTTGTGTGGGTCCAGCTAGTGAGCTGAGTGTCTTGTGGTTTCCAGCTAGTGAGCTGAGTGTCTTGTGGTTTCCAGCTAGTGAGCTGAGTGTCTTGTGGTGTTTCCAGCTAGTGAGCTGCGCTTTCCTTTTGACTTTTTGCCTTACTGACCGACGCCTGAGTTTTGTTTGTTTCTTTTATGGTGATAACGGCTTGTCCGTCTCTTTTAGTTGAATTACTTCAATAAAACTGTTTTATTTAACTGTTTTGCCTCCCTGACTCCTTTTTCTGACCCGGTCACTTTTGTTACTTCCCCCTCCCCGCCTAGACCCCCCCCCCCCCCCCCCAGGGGAACGTAACAGTACAATGCAGTTGGAGTGGACTGTTCATCGACAAGTAGAGAAGCCAGCGTATATTAAGTAATATTGTTTACTGGTATTTTTGAACTTAAATTTAAGGTCAATTAATGTCAGATATATTCTGGCAAACAGCAGACATTTTATTCCTTGATGCAGGGCGGGGAAACAGAATATAAGATGCTTCTCAGCTTTCACAATCCGACCGTACTTCATACTTTCTGTGTGTAACTGTGTCTCTGTGTGTGTGCTTTCAAAGGTTGGAGGTCATACCATGCTGCCCATCCGCTGGATGCCTCCTGAAAGCATCATGTACAGGAAGTTCACAACAGAAAGTGATGTTTGGAGCCTCGGAGTTGTTCTCTGGGAGATCTTCACCTATGGAAAACAACCCTGGTACCAGCTCTCCAATAATGAGGTATACAAACTTTTATTATAAGTGCAATAGTTTCTTCTGCAGGTGCACGAAGACGTTTGTGATTCACAATTATATAAACGACCTGGCTTAATAATTAACATACTTTTTGCAGTGTTTTTAAATTTGTTGAGTGATCACCAAGTCCTGGTAATTCCAGCATTAAAGTTAAAGTAACAAAAGTTCTGTAAAAGTTGCCTTGGAAGCACCTTCTTTTTAATAAGTGATGCTGAACAAGCTGTTGCAGCCCCGAGATATGATGAAACAGCCCTTCAGTAAAAGTAAGGCTAAATATTTGATCTGTTTTGTGTGCATGTTTCTCATAGGTATACACCGAGTGAGTCTTTTGTTCTGCGTCATCTCCTCACTCATAGAAACTCAGTAAGAATGACTTCATGACATGGAGCAAGCTACTCGAAAGAAAGAGAAACAAAACCCAGATGAAAAATCTGCCGGGGCCGTTTCTTTTTCCTGAGTCTAGCAGAAGTGTAGCAGTTGTTAGACATCGCGCCTTTTAGATTTTTTAGATATTAAGAGTATTTTCTTGATTCCTCTTACTTACTGTATAATGAAGTTGGAAGTAAATGGCAATTTCTTAAAGCCACACGTGGTAATATAGACTTTTTCTAAATAACATAATTTGTTTTAAACACTCAGATGTTTTGAATTTCCAGAATTGACAACTGCCTCTATCAGAAAGCTGTGGAAAATTAAAATAAGGCTGAATTGTATGAATGACTCATTTTAAAATGGCTAAACAATCTACTTGCTCAAATTCAATCAGATTGTGGAAACAACAGCAACTCCCTCACACAAAGAAAATCAACTTAACCCAGAATTCGAATCAATTTTCCGGAAAACACAGCAGTGTCACAGCCTTCAACCCCTCGTCTTAACCTTAGCCTTACCAGCATGAACCCTGGGAGAGCCCTTAACTCTGGTTACATCCAAAAAATTAACCTTTAGCCCTTTCACTGTCTTCTTTTACCCTTTATGTCTGTCTATCCTCTGCTGTATCACAGCTCACTCGCATCGTGAATGAAATGTGATGCTCACATATCTTTTACACAGGATTTAAAGTTTTGATTGGGTCCTTTGTAATTTTAGATATTGAAATACTGCCTGTGCTGACTACAAACAGTACAATCACCTGACACTTTGTTAGGTACACTTATTTATGGGCTTGTTAATGTAAATATCTAATCAGCCAGTCGGCCGCTGCAGCTCAATGCATTTTGGCATGTAGTCATGGTCAAGATGAAGCTCAAACTGAGCATCACAACTGCTGATCCACTAGAATTTTTCTAAGGGATCAAATAGAAAACCAAGTGAGCTGCACCGTTAATGCCAAAGGTTGGAGCAGAATGGCCAGAATGCTAACAACTCAAGTAAATGCTCATTACAACTAAAGTATGCAGAAGAGGCCTCACACAACACAACACATTGTGTTGTTGATTTGGTGCAAACTACATGAAAGCATGGACATATCCTTTGTATCAATGATTTAGGCTGCTGTGTGTCAGGTAAGGGTGTGGAGGATAATTTGTTGGCACACTTTCAGCACCTTAACATCGTATAAACACCACAGCCTCACTGAGTATCGTTGCTGACCCTGTCCATCCCTTTATGATCACAATGTGGTGATCTTCTGCCTGCTGATCCCAGCAGATAACACATCATGTCATAAAGCTCAGATCATCTCAAACTGCTTCCTTGAACTTGACAGTGAGTTCATTGTACCCCTGGTGTCACTGACCTCCACAGTCACCAGATCACAATCCAATAGATCAACTTTGAGATGCGCTAGAACAGCGGATTCACTTCATGATTGTGCAGCTGACAAATCTGAAGCAACTGTGTGATGCTGTCATGTCAAAATGGACCAAACTCTTTGAGGAATGTTTACAGCACCTTGTTGAATCTGTGCAATGAACAATTAAAGCAGTTCTGAAGGTAAAAGCAAGGTGCATCTAATGAGTAGGTGTTTACACATGCATGTTGTAAATCTGACTTTCCCCTCACGCTGGTGTAGAGAAATTGCAGACTTTGTCTTGAAGACTTCTCTGGCATATTATTTCTCGAGTTCAGTAAATAATTTATTCGCTGTGACATTTTCACTTGGCAGAGCAGATGCTCCATCATCTTAACTGGAGTTTGAACACTGAATTTATTTTTTCTGATTTGTTCTTTACTAAATGGGACGGGGCTTCTTCTCACAATTAACTTGATGCTTGTCTTTCTTTCGCTCTGTAGGTGATAGAGTGTATAACCCAGGGCAGGGTGCTGCAGCGCCCTAGGACCTGTCCTAAAGAAGTGTATGACCTGATGCTGGGCTGCTGGCAGAGAGAGCCACACATGCGTCTCAACATTAAAGAAATCCACAGTCTGCTCCTCAACCTGGCCAAGGCCTCGCCTGTGTACCTGGATATACTGGGCTGAACGCAGAAGGAGGCTGAAGAAGGGTTTTAGCTGTGTGTGTGCGCGACATGTGTGCATTTATGTGGGGATGGTCGCTGAATGTGAACGCGAATGCATATTTGTGGTTGCGTGCATGTGTGTGCGAGCTGCAGGGTGCGAAGCTCATACAGGTGTGCGTGTGTGCAAGGTGCCGCTGTACAGGATGTGAAGCTATTATTAAACTCTCAAAGGCAATCAAAAAATTCCTCAACTGATCCCCGATCGCCTCTTTCTTCCCTGCCGATGTCCTCTCCTTTATGCATTTCCATCCCCCTTCCTTACCGAAGAGACATTTAAGAGTAATTTAACTTTGGAGTAAAAAGAAAAACAAAAAAACCCAAAAAAAACAACAGCATCTCACTTATTTTCAAATGCTTTAAACTGACTGGAGCTAAACTGATGAAACCTAATTTAAAGGACTTTTAAATGACTCATTCCCTGCTGCCTGTTGGACAACAGGACTCGTTTGAACATCCGCAAATTTCGAGGAGACGTGGCGAGGGGAGGATTTCCAGAAGCTTCGATCTTTTGCGTGTAAATATGAGACTGGCGAAGGAAATGGCTCTGAGAGATGTCGAGCCATAAAGACACTGTGTTTTCCCCGCCCACCCTGTCGGTTTGTCTGTCTTTTTGTCTGTCTCTCACAAATGCATATCAGTATTAATGTCTGCGTCCATCCAACAAGACTACACAGGCAATGATTAACACGTTGGTACACATACAGTAAATTGCGTGTGACCAAATAATGACTGGAGAAAAAAAACAGTAAACAGAATCTGCTTTCCTGTCACACAAAATTAGGAGATGTGATGAAAAGATCATTTCTGGTCGGCCAATTTTGCTGATGCAAAAAAAACCCAAAACAGCGGCAGCTGAGGCTGATCTGAAATGCTGTGGTGACGGAATAATTCAGGAGTATGGCGGAGGAATTGTGCGATATTTAATCGTGAGTAATACAAATGTAAAAAAAAAAAAAAGTGTCTGATCTACATTAGCTGCTCATTATCCGCTCTTGTTCTGTTGTTTTACTCAGGCCTGTACTGCACTGTCATACAGCACAGGGTAACATGAGGACTACTCCCCCAACCCCCTAAAGTGACAGATGCTTCACCTTGTGATGTCAAGCGCTCATGTCAGAGGTCAATTGATTCATTTGTCCACAGCTGTCCAACAATCGCGAGATCATGGCGTTGGGGAGGGAGGCGTAAAGGTTGCCTGGGGAGGCTCGGGGTTTGAGTGGTCAGATGACGGTCAGATGTGTGGGTGGCGGCATTGTAGAAGGTGTGGTTCATTTGGTCAACCCATATTAAATCATCAAAGCTCTCAGCACTTAGACATCCTTGAAAACCACATCTGCGCTACAGGGGATGCACACGAGAACACACACACACAGTGTATACTTTATCCCATCATCCTTCCATTGCTATATCCTCACACACACACACACACACACACACACACACACACACACACACACACACACACACACACACACACACTGAAAGTCACTCAAAACTGTCCAAGAAGGAAATTGAATTGTGCATGTTTTATTATTTGAGCGGTGCAGTGCTTTAGCCAGGCCCCGTGCTCTGTAATGGTGTAATGTATATTTCATTACAGCCTAATGGGCTCCATTAGCACAGTCTCCTCACAGACATTCAAGACTTATTGTTTTACGGCCGAGAAGCAAGGGTGGAAGGATGGAGAGGATAGAAGAGGTGAAGGAGAAGAAAACAAAAGTAAGGGGCCCGGAATGAGGAGCAGCAGAGGGGAGAAATGGGAGGAGAGGTAATAACGCATGGTGGGAAGAAATGGAGAGGAAGGGAGAGAGTTCAGATCGGAAGCAATGGGGTAGAAAGGAGAAGACGATGGGAGTGTGACGGTACGGATGGGTCATGTGGAGAAAGATGAAGGAGGAAGAGGAGACAGTTGAGCGGAAAGGCAGAGGGAGAGAGTGGCGGAAAGAGAGGTGTAAATGTCCCCGGGGAGAAGGTGAGCGCGAACATCCCTCATTACTGTAGCCTGCAGATGTTCTGTAAGCCACAACTTTAACTTCACACTCTCCTCACATTCCTACAGCTGCCCTCAACCACATTTTACACACATGCAAACTTCCCCACACACATTTTACTGGCAGTCCACCAACAGCTTAAACCGAAAATAAACTCAATAATGTACCACACATCCCCATTATTGAGAACCACTTCACTCACTTACAGTACAGCTCAGATATCTGAAAGCTTACAGACGCACTGTATATACAGCATCTCGTGCATGCAAGGAGACACATTCTGTGTTTGTTTTTTTGCATTTTACTGGGGCATATTTATCCTTTACAGATATATGAGGTACAAAAAAACTAAAAAAAAACAAAAAAAAAACAGTCATAATCACTGCGGTTTCACTTACAGCCATTTTTAATTCGATGTCTTCTTGTTTATTAACAACAGCACTTGATGGTATTGGTGTTTGTGGATTTTGAAAATGTTGATTTTATTGATTTCTAGTATTATTATTTATAAATTAAGAAGCATTTTGTACATTTCTTTCTATAACTGAAGTTGCCTTTTGCAACTACAACTTGACTGAAGTTGAACGCTGGTTTAGTTGATTACATTTTAGCAAGATAATCTTGAGTGTATATGTATTTTTTATGTCAGGCTCCCTCTAAACAGTTACTATGCCTGTCCTCTTCGTGCAGCCCGCTGCACAACAGGGATGGATGTTTCATCAGTCCGTCACTTTTCTAGATTTAGCTCGACATATTGCGAAATTATTGTCACCTGTCAGCGCTAAGTGTGAGGCTTAATGGAAGAAGCATCGACAGTACGCACTAACAAGGCTCTCAGAATCCATCCCTGCTGTACAGTCACTGAGTGAGCACACTCGCAAACACGTTCAAAAACTTGCCACACAATAACTCTGTGCAATAACAGAGGGCATGGTATGTGAGGGCCTGTGTGTGAGCTGGAAATAAAAAAAAACCTAACTGTGAGAAACCAATGCAGTGCGTATGAGAACGCCTCTGGTGTCAAAAGAGTAGCGTACGTTGAAGAAAGTTCAGCTGGCTGCACCGTGTGTGCACGTACCCGCTGTGTTTCCTTTTCTTTCTTTTTTTAACAAAGTAATGAACTGTGTCAAGTTGGACAGCGGTGATGTTTTGATAGTCGCTGTGAGAGGAAGAGGCTGTGAGAGAGGTGTTTGCTAAGACGAAGACTGGCCAGCAAAGATCGACTTCGCGTTGATGCCTCACATCACAGAGATTTCAGCAAAGGGGAGACGATAAAAAAATAAAGGGAAAAACAACAACTGCTGTATGACCAGACACCTCAGACGAGGAGGGACTGACAATCACAGACTTCTTTCTCTCTCTTATTCAAGTGACCTACTGTAAAATAGACTATTCAACCAACTTTCCTCTTCTATGCTGCCTATACTGTATGTGATAGTCTTAAACTTTGGTCTTTAGAAGTGCTACTTTTCCTTTTTTCTTTCTTTCTTTCTTTCTTTCTTTCTTTCTTTCTTTCTTTCGTTCTTTCGTTCTTTCGTTCTTTCTTTCTTTCTTTTTGTAAAATGAAATAACAGCAAGAGGAATGAACAAAAATACAAATGTACAAATGTGAATAAGCTGCTGAAAGAAATAAGCATCGCTAACTACTGTGTCCCAGACTGTGTCGGTATCTAGATTGTACTATTTTCTTCCTTTGTTTTTGAAGTAGAGGGCAGAGAAATGGGAAGCTGCACTGGACTCACAAATACACAAGATGACATACAGCAGTCCCCGGGATTCAGAGTGATGCTTGCACATTCTCTCGGGGGGTGTTTGCGTGCGTGTCTGTGTGTGTTTGTGTTTGTGTCTGTGTGTGTGTGAAGAAGGCTGATTGATGCCAGAGTGAGTCAGGAGGGATCTGGAGGCTGGGTTTTAGACTCAAGTTCAAATGCAATGAGATTCAAGACGAGAATCACCGATTGATTTGTTGTCGCTGTTCACCAATTCATGATAAATGGCTTTCCCCAGTCGTGTAGGACTGTGGTGTGTATTATGGCAGCTAAGATTTATGGAATCAGTCAATTGCTTTATTTATGACTCCAAAATCAGCCTTCTTCTCTACGCAACTTACTAAAGCCTGGTTTTCACACAGGTATATCAGCAATAGTAACTGATATTTTCCTTTATTGGTTCTCCTCACTTTTACGTAGTTTGCGCTGAGTTTGGGCTAAACCATGTGACTCAGTGGACCAAAGCATATATCTCATACAGTAGATACACATCGCAACTTTGAGTATGCTTTGATCCATATCACATTTAATCCCTTCTCTCTCTCACAACCCCAGCATCACAGTCTAAGCTAATAGAGCTAAAACATCTTAAAGGTCATCTCTGAGATTACTTTTGTGCTTGGATGCTTCTGGAGCCTGTACGCCCTGAAAAACATAATACCACAAAAACTGCTTTGCTGCATAGAAAAAAATAGCATTGAGGAAGAAAACTGTGATTTGCTATATGCAGTATTTTTTATTTATTTATTTATTTATTTTTTGGTATAATTTTTGGGGTTCTGTGCCGTTTGTTTCTTGTGTTGAGGAAGGTTTAACCACTGCTATTGTGGCAGGAGTGGAAGAAAGAGAGGATGTTTTTTGGATTGTCAGAATTTTTAAATGGGATGGTGGACAATATGTGTATGGAAGATGTGTTAAAATGTTACTTGTTTGCCTACAGATGCTCTTCAAAATGTAAGAAACGTGTATTGCAAAGCACACAATGTTATTAAAGCTGGAAGTGTTCTGTCTGATCGAGATCACGAACGTTTATCTTTGCAAGCAGTGTTTTGGGTTTTTTTTATTGGTACTGGAAAGAAAACGTCTGGATGTCCACATCTGTGCCCTGCTGGTTCAAACACACACACACACATTAAATTCACACACACATACAGACACACAAACACACATAGAAACACAGACCAGAGGGAACTTGTACAGTCATACAGTTGCGTGGTGAAAATGGTCATAGTGACTCATGATGGTGATGATGGTGATAATATGACTTCTCTCTGAAGGTGGACCAGTCTGTTGTGATATAGTGTAATTAATAAAAAGTGTTATGTCACATCAAAGTTCCTGCAAGTGATTATACGGACATGTTATACACATATGTGTGTGTGAGAGAGAGATGAATTCAGAAGTACTCAGGCATGCTCAAGGCAGTGTAAGAAAAGCAGAAAAATATGCCCAATTGAATTGAGTGATAGAGCTCGAGTGTCCGAGTGATGCTTCATCTCTCTCGTTCTATTAATCCCAACATAAATCCAGCGTCTTTTAAGGGAGAAAAAAAACTTACTTGGTTTGCAGATTAGAAGCAAGCCGAAGGCTTTTGTGGGGAATTGTGCGAGCAAATTGGACAGGAGCGTGTGCCTAAATCCCTGATGCAATTAGGCAACAGCTGAATTAATATCTCCTTTTTACACAGAGCTCTGTCTACAATTTATCTTTTAATAAAAATGTCGTTGGGAAGGAAATAAGAAATGCAAAAATTCACCTTAGTGTAAGTGTGTGTGTGAACTGTGTGTGTGGGAGATACTTAGACTTAGCATACTGCCTGGGTAAGCAACAGCCAGGTGCTGCTGATCAAATGAGGTTGATTAACTAATCAGCAGCAGGTATTTCTGCTTTTCTAGTCTGGAGCATTCAGGTACTCAATGCAACAATCTTCCCAGGAGTGGCATTCCCAACATAGTCACTGTAAAGTCAGACTATGAAACTACAGAAAAGCCCAAAAGCTACATCTCAGACTATACATGCCCCAGCTAGCATGTTAAATGTTAAAGTTCATGATGCTACAAAAAAAAAGACTTGTTTGGAAGGGTTATAGGAAAAACCATCTTCTTTCTAAGAAGAACATGGCAACTTTGCATGCTTAAGGTTTGCACAATTGCATCTAAACAAAAAAAAAACAGCTCTCTGGACAGCTCAGACCAAGCTGGACATGTTTGGTCATAATGCACAGCACCATATTTGGCGAAAACCGCACACAAACACCTCATAGTAACTGTCAAGCACGATGATGGAGAGGTGATGATTTGGGCTTGATTTAGGGCCACAGGACTTGTGCGACCTGCAGTCATTGAGTGAACACATTTGACTCTAGAATAATTTGTGTGACAGCAGATAAAACTTCCCCTAATCAGGTCGTGTAGCAGGACACTGTAAATCCAACACAAATCTACAACATAACGGGTGAAAAAGAAAAGAATCAAGGTGTTGAGATGGACCACTGTAGGTTTGTGTGAGTATAAAGAAAGCAGCTTGTAGTTGAGAATTTCTGTGTTCAGCAACCGAACATCATAAATAACACTGTTAATTAATGGACTCATAAAGCACACATAGGTCGAGCTGTAAGGATGACTTTAAGACATCTTCTGTATGATCGTGGACAACGCACGCTTATGTAACGCGTGTGTGTGTTGCGCTTGATGTTGGCTGCATTGTGCTCTGGTGTGAAACAATGAGGCAGCGAGGGCTGGATGTCTGGTTCTTTAGTGTCGACTAACTGAAACAATGAAATATAGAAAACAACAAGCGGCGTGTGTGCTGTGCGTCTGTTAGGCTGGCTCCCCGTGCCCATTTTGGAAAATACTTTGAGTTGAGTGCACATGCTCGTCTACACACACACTGAAAACACACAGAAAGGGGATTGAAAATTTTAAAAAGGCATTTAATTAGCTCTAATTACATCAACTGCCACACATAACCTTAATAATTATGGTCTTAACAAAGATAACAAGAGCGGATTCCACATCAGTAGGTTAGTAGTTTCCTTGAGTAACTAATTACACTAAAAGGGAAAACAAATCAAGTACTACCAATTCATAAATTCAATAGGCTGGTCTCCATGTCAGTAAAAGGTGATGTTTAGGATTAAAAAAACACTGTTTTGAGGAATCTTTGAGGAATATTTTGGTAAAATAAAAGAATCACATTTACTTCTTGATGTCACAGGCCGGCTCATAGCCAATGAAAAGTAGGCGAGATGAGGACTTCATCCTGCAATACGTGTGTTTTTTGAAGAATTTAACCATTAGTATTGGCAATTAATTGATAAGTTGAGTTCAATTCAAAGTAAATAGCCTGCAATATTAGAGAGAGAACCCCAGTCATCAGGAAATCCCCTATAGGCAGAACTTTGTGACAGTGGAGAGGAAAAGCATCCTTTTTAACAGGAAGAGACTTCCAGCAGAACCAGGCGTGGGGAGGGTCAGCGACTGATTGGTTTGGAGATGAGAGAGAAGTGGGGCGCATAAAGAGACCACAACCCCAAAAAGGATGCAAAATAAAGAAGAGAGGACAAAGGTTAAGGCCATGCATTAGTGTCAAATTAATGCATTGGAAGGGGGGGAAAAAAGGAAAACAAAAACTTCACTGCATCATGGGAAGTCCCCCAGCAGCTTGAGCCTGTAGCAAGAAAACCACAGGATCTTACATGAGAAAGGGTATCTGTCATTCTGCCTTGCACTTTTCATTTTGAAACTGGGAACCACAAGAAGTGTATGCTAGTGTCGTCCAGGGAAAAATAAATAAACCAAAACCAGGAGCGGTGGATCCAACACCTTCCCAAGCATGTTACTGCAGTCTTGGTAACCTCTCACAATGGAAGGGTGAGAGCTCATGATGCCAAACAATCAACCAGACAGGAAACCACCCAGATTATTAGCCACTGGGGGGGAAAAGGCACAAACACTCCACAACCCAAATGGCTTGACTACATATGAGTACAGACTGGAGAGTGTTGCCAAATGCCCAAATCCCCTATGCCCTTTTTGTGAGTGGCACTTGCCAGTAACCTTTCAAAAGATCAAATTTACCCACATGCTAACCTGATCAATACGATCTTCCATGGAAAGAAACCAACACGAGTCAGCCTACGATTCTGAGCAAACTTTTCAAACCTTTATAACACAAAGACAAGTTCAGGGCCATCTCAGTGTGCACCATTATTAAATATGTACCGAGCTTCAGCTTCCAACTGCCTTTTCTTTTCCTCAGAATAAAATATCTGTTTGATGGGGTCAGCACCTTCGACATCCACGTCCTTCTGTAAGTGGGTTGATACCAGCTAGCAGAGCGGGATGGCTCCAAATAGCCAGCACCTCATATTTTCTCACATCTAAATGTTGTTACAAGGTATCCAAGTACTGCAATGCATCTGAATTTTTAAAATGACCCTGTAGCACTACAGACGCCAAATCCCTCTCTCCACCACCTCACAATCAGAATCAGCAAACAAGGCAACAGGAGCAGCAGCCACTGTTGGCTAGATCGCTCTAGAGCCAGGATACTTTAAGCTCTCTGAGTCACAGCTTTAAGGGTCTGGTTTTAAGAGATTTTTAATTTAGTTGATATCTTATGGCTTGGATTTCAAATAAATAGTATAGGCAGACACTCGGAGCACCACAGTGCAGCTACTACTGTACTTTCCAAAATTGCTAAAATAACAAGGGGCAAAAGCGCAAGGACACATTCGCTGGGACTGAACTAATGCTAACTGCCTGTCAAATCATCATTTTTCTTCACTTTTTTTTTCTCTTTGGGATCGCTAATTTTTCCTAATCCAGTTCACCTGGCCTTTCCAAAGGTTAAATCAGAGATATTTAATTAGCCAAATAGGTTTAAATGTAATAGATGTAAATCTGAAATCACTTCTAGGGGAGATAGTGTTTTAATTTATATGTATTCATGCTTTTTTCTTCATTTGTTTGTTTGTGTGTGTGTGTGTGTGTGTGTGTGTGTGTGTGTGTGTGTGTGTGTGTGCGCGCGCGTGTGTGTGTGTACATGTCTATAAATAGGAATAGTAGTGGTACAATAGCTATATCAAGCTATATAATTTGTCTTCCATATTTCCAACCATATCCATAATCACATACTGTGTATGCTATCATTGTATATAGTGTATTATCTTACTTTTTTCATTGATTGTACTTATTTGAATTTTTGTATTTCCTTCTGATATGTGTACCTGAGCTGAGGTGACGCAAAAATGTCCCCGTTGTGGGATCAATAAAGTCTTATCTTATCTTATCTTATAACATACTTTGTGCCATAAAAATTAAATTAAAAAATGCAAAGAGCAGATCTTTGTTATTGGCCCTGTCAATATACTTGACATAATTCTGAAAATTAATATTTTACATATATTTTATTCTTTCTTTTTTATGTGGACATAGCATGTGTAACATTAATTGTTTAGTGATCAAGTGATCAAGTGAAAAAAGTTTGATTAAAAGTTTGTTTTACAAAAAAAAAGTAAAAATGCGGTACAGTTGTACATCTTGGTACATTATGGGGAAACTCAAAAGAACTGCTGTGTGATGTCTGTCTTTATTGTACAAATGTGTATTAATCACCACTAGAAAATTGATAATTATAACCATTTCTCACATGAACCTGTCACTATACGGTACCTTGTTCCTCACAGCTTTATGACAGCATTATAGACAAAGCTCAGAGCTTCGACAGAAAAATTCACTTTCCAGTAATAAACATGTTCTGCACTGTGAAGGTGAAAAATTTAAGAGAGTGATGAACACATATTTTTGAGCAGAGGATGCTGGGAACACGGCAACCCTCAAAGGGATCAATCAAAAGAAGAAGCAGACGTCATTATCATAATCATAATTACATTTGATTGGATGTAAAGTAGTATTTATCAGTGTAAAGCACTCAAAACTTCTGTGTGTAAAAGCAACACATCTTATTAGAAAAGCCGATGTACTCCTACAAAATCTCATTATAGAACAGACATCTTGCCAAGGCTGCACTGGCAGAGATCCCACTTTCAGCATGTCAAGACATACTTGACATGATGTGTGAACAAAGAATAAATATTGATAACAAATAAATGAGAAACATAAACAAAACAGTAAGTGCAGTTACAGTGTCAACTGAATGAAGAGCAACGCAGAAACTTTGTTCGACACAGCAGATCAGTGCTAGTAAAATAAGCACCACCAATTAGTGCTGTGAAAAGTGGCAACACCAGTCCAAGAGGTCACCATGAAAGTTGGTGCACAGACAGCAAGAAGGTATCTGAAGAATCTAAGAGTTTTTTGAGACCTCTAACTTTCCCTGACAAGCATCCATATTAGAGATATAGATCTAAGTGAACAGAGCCATTTATCTCTGTCCCCTTTGTGGCTTTTGACCTTATAGGATTTGCAAGTTATCCGATTTTATAATGTTTTAAATTTCTTTTTTTACCTCTCCCAACTTTTAATGCCACGAGGGTTGCAATTATAGCAATTATAGTCTCTGGTCTGCTCTTGTTTTAATGATGGGGCAGTGATACTGATATTATCATTCAGTAAGTAAGTAAAATGTATTCATGAAGCACTTTTTACAGATTAAAATTACAGTGCTTAACAGTAAAATAAGAAATAATATCATAATATAAAACAAGGTAAAGCAACAGAATAATACATAAAACAACAAACGAATTAAAAGCTTTTTTCTGTATGAAAATGTCTGCAGCTGTTTTTAAAAGAGTCAGTGGAGCCTGAAGGAAAAACCCTGAATTTTAAAGTAACCTTTTAAATGCATCTGCAGACAATTGTGTTCGAAACATTTAATTTCAAAATGGGCTCAAATTGATATTCTGTTATATCAAATATCAAAATGATAGCTACAGTTGTCGGAAAATTCAAAGTCTGAACCTCGACATGTTTTCCACTGAAAATTAGCTCAATCATTCTCAGAGGTCAGCTCCAGTCATTTCCCAGCTCATCCCACCAGGATCCAATTTGTTTCTATTCATAGTGGCAACCTGTATTCCTTATTTAAAATGTCTCATCCCTTCAAAACTATGTTGAAGGGATGAGACATGGTTTCATCGCTTTAACATATTAAATATATGTTTTTGAAATAAAACCTATGTTTAATTAAAGACTACATATCCATGCTATGGTCAGGAGAAATGCATGAGCAAGGATTAACTTAGCAGGAATACACACAGAATGATTAGCATGAGAAAGCATAAGCAAACTGGTCTGCTTGCCATACTGAGTAAGATAATCTGATGCTGGTCCTTTTGGACAGTGGTTGATTAGGCTGCAGGCTGATGGCTCACAGGTGGTTCAGTCAGGAGCAGCAAGAGGCTCCAGAATCACAGCTGTGGCTTTGAAGCACTCTGGGAAAACAAACATTATTGACCAAAGGCTTATTATGGCAATACAGTTACTATTACTGAATTTTGGCTATTAACTGTAACTCAGTTAAAAATTCTCTGCTGGGCTGTAAACGAGCCATTATTTCTCAGTAAAGACTGATATCAGATTAGATTAGAAAATGATAAACTGGGAAACATTAAAGCAGAGTTTGTGTCTAAATCTCATGAATTTATTTATCCAGTAATGGCAGAAATAATGAAATTTGCTATAAAACAGGGGAGATTGACTCCAAATGGAATATTTCCTGCACATCCATTGCTGAGGCTGCTGCATGGACCTGCATCTGCAAGGTGGTTGGTGCCTGCCATGTTGGTAACACCCTAACCAGAAGGTGGATACCGAAGGTTAAGGGAGCAGTCCAGCTGAAGAGGTCCTATCGAGCTTGGTTAGCCTGTGGGACTTCGGAGGCAACTGATGAGCACTAGCAGGCCAAGCAGAGTGCAGCTTGGACAGGCATGGACGTAGATCAGTGAGGCCATGAAAAAAGACTTTTGATCTGCCTCAAAGTGATTCTGTCTAACCATCAGGTGACTCAGCAGGAAGAAAGTGGTGCTCTACTCACATGGTGTATAGTACAGGTGTGTTGCTGCTGACTCCAGCTGAGGATATAGCCAGGTGATGGAAGGAATACTTTGAGGATCTCCTTCTACTAACACGTGTTCTGCACAGGAAGCAGAGTCTGGGGATGAGGTGGATGACTCGCACATCTCTGGGGGCGAAGTCACTGAGACAGTTAAACAGCTTCTTGACGGCAAGGCCCCAGGGAAGAAAATTTGGGAAAACAAGACATAAACAAACGACTTGAAAATTGTTCCCAAAAACATCTGCATTGAGTTCAAAGTCTGACATAATGTGTCAAATGAGTGATGACACATGTAAACGTGATGTGTCACTAGAGCTGAGTGACTGAAACCACACAAACACAACATCTTCTTCCTCTTTTCTCAGTTTTGAAGCTAAAGATAAAATGCTAGCCAAGCTAGGGCTTAGAGTCTTATGCTGTACATCAAAGCCTCAGTAATGCTGTTACTAACTATAGACAGGATGTACCTTAATACTATGCCATTAACAGCAGCCTCATCCCAGAACAAAAGAGCAACTGTTGCTTGGAGGAAATCTATCATTATTGCAGAAATGTGGGCTTTGAGAGAAAACACACAGAACAATAGTGCAGTGGCGACAAAGACAAGACATGCCAACACTGCTTTGTAATGACGTGGACCAATTAGATATTTTTAAAGCAATGACAAGCTCTCATTAGTGGTTAATCCCTCGCTGCTGCACCTGCATGGTGACATCACCACCACAGCAGGGAGGAGTGTTCATGCGGTCCCACTCAAACGTCTGTTTCTGTGTGACTGATTTATAAGTGTTCTCTGCTGTAAATAGCATTACAAAGCAGAGTGAGCAACTTTTTAAATTAAGCATTGTTATTTTCAAATGTTATTTTGCTTTCAAGTGAAAATTTCTTTTCTTTTTTTCTGCTCGAGGGAAAAAAGGAGCTGATCCCCTGAGTGCTTATATTTTTACCAATATCCCACATAGAAAAATTGGTATGGCCCCGATCTAGCCCACACAATGTGCTTACATATGGCCCACATACCGCAAAGAATGACGGCCCTTTGGTGGCCCAGATCTGGTTTGCCAGAGGTGACCCACACATGGGCCAGCACGAGGCCAGTTGCAGACACACTGGCAGTGTTGGGGAGTAACGGAATACATGTACCGCCATTACGTATTTAAAATACAAAATATG
Organism: Aulonocara sp. 'chitande type north' Nkhata Bay; assembly: GCF_057382095.1. Lineage (NCBI taxonomy): Eukaryota > Metazoa > Chordata > Actinopteri > Cichliformes > Cichlidae > Aulonocara > Aulonocara sp. 'chitande type north' Nkhata Bay. The sequence continues at coordinate 24,181,388 of NC_141355.1, read as the reverse complement.
AGTAACTGTATTCCGTTACAGTTGCCATTTAAAAAGGTGGTATTTAGAATACAGTTACTTTGTTGAAATAAATGGATTACACTGCGATATTTTCCTGTTTCATAATGCGGCGGGTCAGGATTGTTTGGGTTTGTTTGACAGCTACGTTCTGTTGTTCCAAGCGGCAGCACTACGGTTGCCATGGTTACAGGGCGACACTCTCTCTCTCTCTACGACTGTGTGTTTCCTGGGTGAGAGAGCACCTTTTTGTTGTTGTTGTTGTTGTGCTAAGCTAATAGGCAGAATGCTACAGGTATAGCTCTAAAGAATGTAGCCTCATGGGCAGTGTAGTCCGTGTTGCAGGGAGAATGGACTGCCATACCCGTTATGTGTCTGTGAGCGCGAGGAGGTGTTTTTCCAAATGGAATAAGTTCTTAAGGAATAAGGAATGAATAAAAACTCAAAGTGAACAGTCCACTTTGTATGCAAAGAAACAGATCGATGTAATTCAAAAATGTGAAGGTGGACCCCGCCGTACATACACATGGTTTGGTGACAGCACTTTTATTTTTATTATAATAGTTCACTGTGGTTTCGCCACACGCTCGGGACACGGGCACTCCCGCTCGGCTGTCACGTCTGCTCACCAGCCCTCCTCAACTGTCACTGCAACATAAAAAGAGTTACAATCAATCAGGCGTCCCCAGCACACCTGTTCACACCGCCTCTGTGCCACCCAGGAAGCTCACTGTGCCGCCCCTCTGCAGCGGGACAGAGACCACGCCCACGCCACAAAACAAAATTCCGATAAATGAATAGATAATCAAATTCAAATTAACAGTAGGGGTTACCCTGGTTTTGCTGTTAAGACAACTTTCTCCCTTGTATCATTTGCATGGGGGTCGGGGCCAAATGAATAAAGAATATTTGGAGCACTAAGCAGTTCGGCTAGTCTGCAATGATATAACAAATACTGGATTAACATTTTACAGACCAGTAGCAGAAGATTAAACCCAAATAAACAATTCAAACGTCTTACTTCTTCCATGGCTTAGGTTTTGGAAAGACATGTGCCATCTCATCTTCGTCAGGGAAGAGGATGCTCTTAGATCTAATTACATACTTGATGTTATTAAAATTGAAAATGCACATAATTTCAGGCATGTAAAATATATGTATAACATAACAACTTACATTCTTCTCCTTTTGGGTTTAATTGGAGAATCATCCCCATCTGTCCCAAGATCAGTGTGTTCAACAGCTTCTGGAAGCTTTAGCCTCACCTCATTATAATCATCTACAAAATAACAAGTACTTAATGGTTAATTTTGTGATATTCACACGCACAAAATACAACTGGTTATATTTAAATAATTTGACTGATACTTTCTTGCCACAGGAATACTGTATTTGCATTTGTTTGTGTTTACTTTTGCCTATATACACAGTTACCAAAGACAAGGGATGGGTATCGTTTAGGTTTTATCCGATGCCGGTGCCAAACCGGTACTTTTGAAACGGTGCCGGTGCTTAAACGGTGCTCAAACCGGTGCTTAAAGAATGGAGAACACAAAATTGGTCCAAAAACCTCTCATGTTTAACTGTTTCCCACTTTTTCTTTGGTCATTTTAGCCTTTTTGGTCAGGGAGAAGGGAGCATCTGCCATCAAACAGGAAGACAGCCGCATGTAGCTACGACGGTGTTTGCTAGTTCACCTTACATGCATTAATGTAATAACGTGATTAGCTTACTCAACGTAAATTACACACGAACAACATTAAGCTACTCACGCAGAGAAGAACGGCTGCTGCTGCCATCATCATCCTCATCATTTCTGCTACACTGGCAGGGCTAGGGGCCAGGACTCTCGTCTTCGGGTTTTTGGGGGATGTTGCTAACTCCAGGTCCGATAATAGGCACCACACCGCTGACCGCTTGGCCTTGGTCATTTTTAATCTGTAGCTCTGCTCTAAAAGGACGTACGTACCTGGACCCGCCTACTATTCTCAGAAACGTAAAACGATTGGCTAGAATCTAGTGTGTATCACAGCTCAGGAAAAAAAAGCACCGAAATGTGCGCTGCTTTTCGATCTGGTTACTACCGTTTATGTCAGAACCGTTGCCATCATGGCACCAGATACCGGTACCCATCCCTACCAAAGACTAGTCTCACAATTGTACTTACTTGATGTGAATATAACTTGGAACAAATATGTTTTCCAGCCTGCTCCAGGTTTTTCCTGGCTCTTTGTTGCTTTAACAACATCCACTTTGTTTGGTGGCCACAAACACTGTTCTCCGATGGTACCATTTCCACTTCATTTGTTTTCTCAGAAATAACAATGTGATGAATGGCCTATAATGTAAATGTAAAGAATTTTGTTCATTTTCTTCTTACTATAATTTACTATTTAAAAAGAACTGCAGAACACAGGAGCAATATGAGAAGACTGTACTTGGTGTATTTGGTGCCAAAAGTGCTACTTCACTCTCACAAAATCACAGTGTCATTCAAACTGAAAAGGTGGGGGTTCATCAACTCAGAAATTGACTCTGTTATTCCTGTACAGACATTCATTTGAATGTATCAGGGGCACAACAACAAAGTCATCATAGAATGGCAATCTGATGTACTTTTGTACACTTTACTCCATCTGAGAGTACTTCACATCCTTGGACAGGTTAAAAACTTTGAATATTCCCAACTCTCTGGAATCAACTGGATATAAAAAGAATGGTTCCTTGCATCTGTATAACAGTAAATAAGTATGTTTGACATATGAATATGGCTATATTTCTATCCTTATACAAAATGCTAACACACCATTGAACTAATAAAACAGTACAAGTCTGCACTGGGGGGAAAAAACATAACAGCAGAGCTTTCTCTTCCCAAAAGAAAGAATTGGTTAAGTTTTAACCACTGTTTATGAAGTCTGATTATCTTTAACCAGAAAGTTATCAAGTTTTTCTGAAACAACTTGAACTCACCTTACAATAAGGTTTATTGAGCATTTAACATTGAAATAATTTTCCCTGTACAAAACCATATTCTCATCTCCTTTAAATCAACCTTTGGAAACAATGGTAACGATTTGATCTTCATCCAGCTCCGGGACTCCAGTCACATTTTACACTTTGCCTGCAGCAGCAGTAACCTTCACAGGTGATCAAGCAAGTAAGTGGGAGAAAAGAAAATTGAATAAAGAGCACTGGCTCAGGCAGGACTGTCACACAGTTACAGTAACTTGAACATAAAACATATTCTTATAATAGTAGTAAGAACAACTGAATACTCCAAAACACTGTTTTGAAAACTTCATCAGCGCCTACCCGACACACCCACACACTGATAGAGTTGGGAAGTGGGTACAATGCTCGTTACATCAGCTAGCAACGGTAACATTCACGACACTCACCAAGACATTCGGAAGTATTATAATTCCTGCTGAAACAACCTCCGGTCTTCTTGGTGATTCCGTTCTGCTCCTCCTGAACCAAATCCCAATTACAGATTGTTACTTTTCCCACTGCAGAAATCATTTTTCCTCACTAATCAGGGGTTGCTTGCTCTAGCATTTTACCCGATGCACTGTAGCCTCATCTGCGTTACACGGGGAATCTAACTCAGTCAGCATGAGGATTGCAGTGACTTTTTAAGATTTTTTTCAAGATAAGATCAGTGGCCTAAGAGGTAACATAACTCCCTTAGATAACCCCTTTAACTATGATCTTCCACACTCTGTAATTATGGAATTCTTTCATCCAGTTTCTTTACTGTTTTCTTTACTGACCCAAATGAAACCCTCAACGAGTCCAGCTGAAGTCCTACTTTATTTTGTAAATTTTTTTATACCATTGGCTCCTCTGTGGTCATGTTGATAAACTGGCTCTGTCTCTGTGCTTTAAACAACCTCTGCTGAAAAAGCCTAACCTGGATCTGGTACTTCAGTCAAGCCCATCTCAAAACTTCCTTTCATTTCTAAAATATTAGAAAAAGTAATTTGGTCACAAGTAAAGAAGGCACTGGAGGAGCATACTATTTTTAACTTTCAATCTTTTGTAACTTTCAATCAGGTTTTAGAAAGTTAGACTCCACAGAAACAGCTCTCCTCAAAGTTACAAGTGACCTTTCGATGGCCGCAGACAGAGGCTGGGACGCATAAGCTAAACCACAATCAGGCCAGATGTGGCATGCCATCACATGAACAGTGCCATCTATGCCAGACCTGGCTCACATCTGGTTGACATATACCCTGCCATAACACCAGTCAGAAGTGCCAGCTTGATGCCAGATCTGGGTCAAACCTGTTTTCTATGGGCCTGGGCCACATAAACCAAACCACAATTGGGCCAGATGTGGCATGCCATTACATGAACAGTGCAATCTATGCCAGGCCTGACCCACATCTGGATGACATACCATTTACCATGTCAGAAGTCAGCCAGCAGTGCCGGTTTGACACCATACCTGGGTCAGACTCGTCTGCTATGTGGGATCATGAAGAAACTTCAAAAAAAAAAAAAAGAGATTTGTGCAGAATGTTGACCAGTATATGGTCTCGTGTGTTTTCCTGAAATTATTCATTCATACAAATTGAAGCATGAGTCACGCTCTTTATTATGTTTAAGAAAACACTTGAATACGGACAGGTTAAGATTCAGCACTTAGATGGAATGAACGATGACGGCCCCCTCCATCAGTGCCACAGAAATACAGGTTTGTCAATTTTGCAGTGCCCAAGGTAACTGAGTACATTTACTCAAGTACTTTACTGAAACACGGGTTGAATGTATTTGCTTGGTTTTGAATAATTACTTTACTTTGTACTCCATAGCATTTATTTAAAAGTTTTAGTTACTTATTATTCTTATTTAGTTACTTAGTTGCATTCTGGGGACTGTTGTTGTGAATTGGCACTATATGAATAATATTTATATAAGATCAAGATACCCAGCAATATATAAGTAATTAAAATCATCAACAGCTGCAACATTCAAGTGATATACACATCAGCTGATCAATAATTATGGTCTAATAGTATAGTTTATGTATATAATATATGATTGCAAAAAGTGTCATCTGTGTGTACAGATATGTAAAGTTGAAAATAACAATGTTGTCACTGATCATCTTTTTTTGAATTCAGAAAACACTAATTTAATGCTTAAAGAGGGTTTGAGCATACATGAAATGAACAGCTAAATATCCTACACAGCTATATTACTTATATTTCGTTCCCTAAGACGCTACGTCTCACTGAAAATGCTCCGTCCAGATCAACAGAATCAACATTTTGGGATTTCCTTACCTAGATGATTGAGTGTGCAGCAAGACACAACACAGTACATACTTGCATGTAATACTTTGCAACAGAGTTAAACCTGGTCACACTGTGTGTTAAATAAGAGTACCAACAAATCATGTCCAGCTCACGAGCCATGAAAAAAACAGGGAGAGTCCCAAAATTTATCAGGTTAATAACCACAAGAAGCCATAAAACAGGTGTGTCTGCAGAGCATAAAACCTAAAATAACAAGGCTGAAGCCAACCAGACAAATAGCATGGTGCTGGGTGGATGGAGATACAGCAAAGCCTGAGAGAGCCAGCACTCCAGGGACCGCTTAAGACAGTTTAAATGCTCTAGGGACACTGGCCAGGTGCTCCCTGTTACTCTCACTACCCCTGCCTACCAGAAACCTGCAAGGTAACACAGAAGGACAAACAGCACAAAACATGCAGCAGGCACAGCCAAGGCAGTCCAAATATGATGTGTGCATTGCTCATAAATATCATTGTTAGTTTATCCTAAACACTGAAAAACCTGCTCATGTGTAATATTAATTTATCTAACTTATGACACAGCTAAATGTATTTTCATTAACAGGCTACATAACTGGGAATACAGCGTATAATTTATATATATTACAATCTTAATGGCACATTTATCATTAATTTTCCTGCCAGTACAGACCACCGAAATTAATGATTAGAGAGGTCGTTATGCTCAAATATTGAAACAGTAATCACCACTGCAAATACTGACTTTGAATTTGAGAATGCACACATCCAAAAACAGTAAACACATCAGACTTACTAAAATGTCCAACAGCAGTGCAGAGTCTTGCTGTGTTGGGAACGAATGATTGAATAAATAATGTGGTGCCTGCTGCTGTCTCATGTTTAAAGTGCGACTCTCTGCTTTGGTGCTGGACACTACAGATCGTGTGAAGCTGAAGGAATCAAACGGCTGGAAGCAACAAACAAACTTGATTCCTGTTGGCCTTTTTTATCGAACCAGGGTTAGGCTATTTCACTAACTTCTTACATTATGGTGTTGGTGAAAAAAGGTGACATTAAGATAGGACCCAGCCATTTCTTCATAAAGTGATTCTTTCAGCATGAGAATGAAGGTAAAACCCCACGCCACATGCCAAAAACGGGATTGTCTGCAACTCTGAGGTGACACAGTAATAATTGTTTTAAACACGATACTCTGCATTCTCATAGGCTTTTCTGCCTCTCTTATACATTTAGCTTCAAACAGCTAGGACAAATTAAAAATGCATCCCAAACAAGAACTCCAGTCTCAGGAGGTTAAAGCTATTGTCATTAGCAATTCAGCTAAGGACATGACATTTCCAGCTAACCATTAGTAGGCTGCTGTTAAGCTTTGATTTATTTCCCCTATTGAAGACTGCTTATTAAAAGGAGTGGTCTTCATTGCCATTAGACAAAAGAAAATACATGGAATCTCTACTTACTGAGACTGAGGCCGAATTTAAAGAGCTCGCATTTCTCAGTCATACAGCCTTTTACACGAACCATTTAGAGTTCCAGTGGAGTCAACTGCTAACACCACATCCATGAAGTCCTAGTGACCAAGTGAGGAAAAAAAATGTGTGGATCCCATACCCGGTTAGCATGTGGTTGCTGGAGGTTGGTGACAGTCTCTGTTATTAAATTGTTCATAAAGAGGTACACGATCCTGTGCCCAAAACCTCATCACTTGAAGTTTGCTGCGGCCCTATGAGCGACTGCTAGCAAACAGCACAACTGCAAGATTTGTGATGCCGTACTGTCTTTATGATCTGTTTCTTTGGGGCTTCTTTTACTTGAGGTCACAGATGTTTCCCTAGCGACTGAAGGTTTCCCAGGGGTCGCTGACCAGTCTCTAGGGAGGTGTTGCCTTCGTGAATAGGGCACCAGTTAACTGAAAATGAGCTAGCTGAAAATGAGTAATAGTAACCTGTAAATTTGCAGGAGAATGACCCTATTACTTCTTTTATAGGGCCCCCGCCTTTGTTTAATAAAAGTCAGTGAGATGACATCCAGTATACAAGAAGAAAACTGTGCAATGCTGCTTTTGTTGCCAAGAAACTACACACAGTACTCGGCTGGAAACATCTCCAGGGATGCTCCATCCTGATAACCACAGCAGAACAAAGACATTTACTCAAGTTAAAGGTGCTGTAGCCAAACAGGACCATTTTCTGCAAAACACAACAGCAGTAAATACATGTAAATGTAAGAAGGCTGATGATTTCTCTTCCTGTGCCATTTTGCTGAGGCAATAATAAAAAGCAATTTTATTTTTCGCAGGTTTCTTGCTGAATGGTTTAATTATGGTAAATGAGGTGCCTGGAAAACAATGAGCAGAGCTGGATCACTTTAAACAAAAGCAAAAAGGATTAGATACAGATACAAATAGGGCTATGAGGATTGCTGCCCAAATGCAGAAAGGTCTATGATTACAAACAACACCTCTGCAGATCACTCAAGTGAATCCCGATGAAAAAGGCGCTCTCAATCCACAAGAATTCTCCCTCCCAGCGGACGTAAAACATCGAAAAACGGGACAAACTTATGAGCAGGAGTCATTCCTCATCTTCTGTCTCTTCCAGTTCCTGTACGAGTTTCCTGTTCCACCGAAAGAGTACAGCCAGTGGCTTTATCAAGATTTATGGGCCAAATCATCATTGGAAATATAAGACAGTTGTTGGGGCACAAGGGGAGATTGGAGAGGAGAGGGAGCAGGTGGAGAGAGGGGAAGAGATGGCAGTGGTTTGAAAATATGAGGGGGGAAAAAAAGAGAAAGACGATACGGAGTGAGAGGAAAAACAACAGCGATGACGAAAGAAAGACAAACACAGATAGAAGGCTTTTGGTAAGAACAGATGTCTAGACTTGATTCAGAAACCCAACTTCAGTTCTATCTTTTATGATGCCGCTGTTTTCCTCTCTAAATGTGCTGACATCCCATTTGAAAGCTGTTATCAAGTGAAACACTCTCAAAACAAGCGTAAGTGCAGCAGTGATAAAGGGCTGAATGGACTGGAGACAAATGGAACATGAGGTGAATCTGAAAGTCCATCAGCCATATCTGTTATATTGCACGACGACATCTGTTCGTGCACTTAATTTTCTCACTCAAGATCTCTTTTTTCCCCATCAGAAAAAGAACAAAAACATGCTGAAGAAGAAAGAAAGCACCAGCACAAAGAGCACACAAATCCTGCCAGCGCTGTGTCGAGTCAAGTCACTTTTATTTATATAGAGCATTTAAAAAAACAACAGGAGTTAACCCGAAGTGCTGGGTACTCGCGGGGTTATGTCAGCAGGCCTAAAAGTGGGAAGAATGGGGGTAAAGGCAGCCCATGAATAATGTCCCTGGGCTAGCAATCTATCATTTAAGAGTCGCCACAGTGGATCATCTTCCTCCATCTCACCCTATCCGTGGCATCCTTTTCTGTCACGCCAGCCCTCCTTCTTTGGTGGTCTTACTCTTTTCCTCCTGCCTCGCAGCTCCATCTTCAATATCCTTTGGCCAATATACTCACAATCCCTCCTCTCTAAATGTCCAATCAAGCTCAACCTTTTGACTCCAAATTGCTCAACCTGAGCTGTCCCTGTGATATTTCTAATCCTGTCCATCCTGGTCACTCCCAGTGAAAATCTTTCCCAGCACCATTTTCCCAGTAGGAGATCAGTAAAATTTCTTCAGTACAACGTTTTAATGTAGAGCTTTAATGCAGTGTGTCAAACCTCCCCAGGACTATAGTCTAGTCTATGGGTCACGATTCTTTTGGTTGAAGCTGGATTGACGCTTCTGCATTTGTCCTGATTTCTGTGGTTTTTTTGGTTATGCAGAGAGAAGGATTACAGGAACTCGATGCACAAATAGGCTACAGAGATGCACTTGTGTGCAGTCCAACAAAGCGTCACCAGTGGTGAAAAGTTTGCGTGAATAGGAAAGGGAGCAATGGCAGAGTTCACCAGCTCGAGGAAGTAATATAAGAATGAAAATCATAAACGGTGGTGGACAGTTTGAATGGTCTTAACTCACATTACCAGCTGTTTCACATAGTTTCGACTGTTCACTGGTGATAGCAAACAACAAGAACGTGAAGCTGGACTAATGAGACATTACCATGATGCACGTGTGCAGTGAGTCAGAAAAGGAAGACGTGAGATTTGGGGAAAGTGGCTGGGATGGCCAGAAAACTCAAACTACACTAATTATTGTTAAGTCTTGTAAATCCAACCAGTTAGTCATTGTAGTAAAGGTGTGCTTTTTATCAGCAAGGCTGTAAATGATTTGAGACTCCTGAGGAAAACTGAATGAGATTTCTTATTGCATGAAAGTGAGACATTTAGCCTAATTCGTGTGGACATTGGCTATAAAAATTACAAACTTACGAAGAAAAATATCCCAATTTACACACAAATTTAAGGAAAATAAAAAAAACAATTCTTTGAGCTGTTTTAGCTCAACAAGTCTTCTAAAAATTGTTTGCTTGCTGTTCACCGAACACACTATCTCCTTTGAAAGCTCACTTCACTGTGAAGGTTTGTTATTGTTTTATCTTGATCTACTCATTTTAAGCCCCAATCGAATGCATCTGCAGGGATCGTGTGATAAAAACAAAATTAAAACTGTAAATACTTGATAAATGTCAGCTCCCACAGCCTGCGCCACCTTTATTAGGCTGTAGCATCTGTCCATTGAACAATACGACCCTCTACGAAATGACTGCCGAGTCTGGTGTTTGGGCAAATTGAATCAAGGGTATCTGCAATTTCCTGATTTCCAAATGATTGGCCGATGAATTGATTCAAGTTATGCCGTAAACTGAATCAACTTATTTGTCCCGTATAATTTCTACACTGCCACGGTGGAGTTAAGAGTTGTCGAGTGGGCCGTAAAAGCGAAAATGATGTGAGCATGGGTGAAGCTGAAATGTGAGGAAAAGCTGTATATAAATTGCTTTCTAATAGGCTACAATAAATCCAGTGACGACGAAGAGAGGAAGGAAGGAGAGCGACAGAAGGAGGAAGCGAGAGCATAGAAAAGTCAAAACAATTGAATCAAAGCAAATAACATGAGAGCAATAAACCAAGACAGTATTGAAAACAGGTGCAGACAGTGCAATCAAGCATCAGGAGCCAGCAACAGAAAACACTGGGGAGCCTGATACATGGAGAGCAATAGAGCAAGCAGCAAAAACGAGCCAGTGAACGAGGGATGGGCTTTTGATGGAATCTCATCTGGAGTGTTTATGACGAGACAGCGCCAGCAACGTAATGAGTTGACTGATCAATCTTTCCTCCTTGCCCCGCTGGATCAATAGCACTGTTTTGACAGCCTACATTAAGCTCTAACTAATTGCCAGATTGCTAAATGCTTTTAAGAAGGAAGAAAAAAAAAAACATATCCAGGGCAATCAATAACACAATCACACTAGTGACTCTCCTGCGCTATCAAGGGAGGAAGGATGTGCTGCTGTGTGTTTGCTTGCTTGTGCCTCTATATGGACGCATGTGCGAGTGTGGTGAGATTTAAGGGCCAGTCAGTTACCTGCTTCATGAACTGAGTACTCGGGCATGTATCTCATTTGAGTGAGTGGTGTTAGAGCAGCTGGGACTTGTGGTCAGTCGGAGCACAGCGGTGGTATATTTGGGGTTTGAACCTCGGCAGCCTCAGTGGAGCAGTTATTTGATTTGGTTCACATCTCCGTGGCTAAACCACCAACAGTTTAAATGAGGGCTGTGTTATGGGCTATAAATATTACAAAAATTATTACAATTTGTATCTTTGAGTATAGGTTTGGTCATCCTGGACATTATAGCACTCGCCAAAACATTCCCATGTGGTGGCAATATTACTGAAGGCTCTGAACAGGGCAGAAATTTTGGGTATTAGCCAAAAAAAATTAAATAACTTTTTGGCTTATAAGCTGTTAGCTCTTAAAACATATCTCTTATGAATGATATCAAGGAATTTTGAGCAGTAAAAATATTCTTCTTAGGAGGTGCAATGGGGGTTTTAGATTTCCTTTATTAATCCAGGTAGAAAGTGTCATTGGCATTAGACATCCAGCCAACAAGCCATCAGGAATGGGAACAAATATAACAGTTCTGTAAGTGGCTAAAAAAGACAATAATGCAGAGTTGTAAAGATCATTTATGTTACATATAACCTCTTTGTAAACCTTGTTCTCTACAGCTTATATATGCAAAAATTATTAGACATTAAAATACACAGAAACACTGAAAATGCTTTTTTAGCACACATGGGAAAACAGTGGTAGGAGACTGTAGAGTGATCAAAATTATTCCAACTATGTGCAATCAACTCGATATCCCCTTGTCTTCGAAATGATCACTTCATACATGGGGACCAGGTATGAGTCCACTTGCAGTCAACTGCCAAAATGGAACAAAGTGAATCCTTTTCTGTGTGGAGATCTGGGGATAAAAATGGGAATGGGCTTCAAATGATGCTCTGCAGGATAGCGGGGAAAAAAAATCTTTCCTGAAAGCAGACTATTCTTTAGGAATCTACGGTGATAAATTTAGCACAATTTCCAGTAAGTTGCTGCTACTAAACGTAGTACTTCAGGTTTGTGTTTCATTATTTGGAGCTGATGAGTTGCCATCACTGGTGCAGACTGACTGATTACAACGTGTTGGCAGTTTGTCAGAGTTTATGAATTAGATGCTGATTAATTGCAAACCTTCTCCCATCTGTTTGAGAGTGACTGCAGTCAGTCCAGGTCAGACTGAGACAGGTTGCTTCCCACCAGGAATTGCCTTACTAATAGTTGGTAGCAATGAAAGATAGCGGGGGGAAAATAAATAAATGCAATCATGTCAACCACCAGTTTTTGGTTGTTTTTTTTCTTGGTCACATCTAGGCTGTGATAGTATTTTTATTTTAGTGCCTTATTTATACAAATTTATTTGCCGATAAAACTCAGTTAAGCACAATGGAGAATGACTTTTGATGATTTTTGCTGTTTTCAGGAACATAGGCCTCCTCAGTAGCAGCTAGCTGAACAGCCAGGTCCAAAGCAAAGGAAAAAAAGACTTAACATTGTACCTGGTGAAAGACACAGATTCAGAATTATAACTAGCTTTGCTCCATTACTGTTCTTTGCTAATGCCATGATTAGTGCTTTGAGCTTACCTTACTAGCTTCACTATTTGGATGCTGATTCTGATGTAGCTGGAAATTCTCTCCAATTGAAACCTTGTTGAAGCACTCTTGCCACAGCAAAAATAGTAGTATCAATAATCCCATGCCTGTTGCCAGCTCTGAGGTCACAGACATCTATTTTTGGGGTAACAGTAGTACTGTGGGCTGACGGGTGCTTTGGTTTGCTGTGATCAGTAAACTTGTCCAGGGGTAGGCAACTCCAGGCCTCAAGTGCCAGTGTCCTGCAGGTTTTAGATCGCACCCTGGGTTAACACACCTGAATCAAATGATTAGTTCATTACCAGGCCTCTGGAGAACTTCAAGAAATGCTGAGGAGTCATTTAGCCCTTTAAATCAGCTGTGATGGATCATGAACACATCTAAAACCTCCAGGACACACAAAGGTGTAAGTCCCAAATCCAAAGAAAAAGAAAAGGAGAAGGCAAGGGTGGAGTAAGATAAGCCATTTTACGTAAGTCGACTTAAGCTGAGGAATAGGAGACAAGAGTAGAAATAATGGATACAGTAGAACTTTCAGAACTGAAATCTTATCTTAGGTGCTTAACTCGTTTAGACTTTTTATCATTACATAGGTTAAAAAAACTACTATAAACATTTAGCATGAAAGTATAATGCTAATAGCAATTTTGAGTAGTTCTTGTTTTACTGATGAAATCATGAAATAAATGTACAACTAATTTGTCTACAAATATGAAAGATAACTTTGCATTGCCAAGGCTTTTAAGACATTGAGACTGAAGACTAAAACTAAATGAAACCTTTATTATTTGGACATCAGAGACACATCCAGAGATACATTGCACATATTTGACACATGTTTGGAAACTTGCTAACTTTTTAGCTAATAAGCAGAAACAATATGTAATAAAAAGCTTCAAATGCTATAATAATAGGGGGGCAGAGCCCGTCTCCTTTTATGTCATTATGTGGAATAACAGCTCTTATGCTACATTTAAAAACAGCAATAACAACAATAATTATGCATTTTTTTTTTGGAACACTTTGGAAAAAGTACTTAAGCTAGCAAATCAGAGTTATCCTTGTGCTAATGTAATCACATTTTTTAACACTGGCACTTCACCAACATGTAATGTACCTTTTAAATCTTAAATAAATAGCTTTTAAAGTAAAGCTGATGAAACTCTATGTTACCAAGAAAAGCGTTGGCAGGGTGTGTGTATATGAAAAACCTGTTTTATCTCTAAGGGTCACAGCAAAATGAAAAAGCTAACTACATTCACAGTCAACTGACTAAAACTGAATGTTTTCTCAGGTTTTTGCAGGTATAGGGTCAGCTTAGCCCAGTCTCCCTGCAGGCTTTCAGGCTAAAACCTTTATTGGCTGGCTATGTGAGGTTTTACATGCCTCTGTGTGTTACATGTGGACACTTATCAGCCTGTTTTTTGTTCAGGGCAAATTGGGTCATGTCTTCGGAGAAGGTTAACGACGCCAGCCGTCTATCTTCTCTTCCTCAAACTCTCCATTTCCACTAAACAGTGGAGTATGAAAAGCCTTTAATTTTTTAGAGAAGCGATGCTTCTCTGAGCCGGAAAGCCTCTCCTGTACAGTGAGTTCATGCATTTTTAACACGAGAAAACAAATCGGACAAAACAGCGCAAATTGAAAGCGCACGCATGAGAGTAGCTCACCTAGTGTCGTACTGGTTTTTTGTTTTTTTTTTTTTTTTTTTACAATTCACACAATACTTTTTGCAGCCTTACTCACAACCCAGCAATTAAACGTGAGAAAAGCTAAAATGAGGAGCATGAGGAAACAAACACAGAGGGAGAAAGTGACTACACACAGCATCCTCTTTTCATTGGTAACACAAAAAGATAAACAAAATTAGTATTGGAGAACATATTGGTCTGTTAAAACTACACTTAAACATCCTCTGTTTGCAATGATTTCCATCATTCCCCAGACTTGAACTGTAAGCCAAGCTGACATTAATTTCTGGGGTGCTGATTGTAGGTGAAGCTAATTGCGTGCAGATGATATCATGATGACAGTGTGATTAGGAAGCATAGCTCTAATTACTAAACAACTTGATTCAATTTTTTTTTTTGAATCGCTAATCAAGCAGACCTAAATTTGTATTCAAAGTGTGCACAGCAACACCAGTGGATGCATGCAAAGCTGCAACTATTGAACTGATTAGAGTCCGGAGTGGAAATTAACTTACAACAGTCCAAATCAGTGATTTGTTTATTAAGCAATGCTTTTGTAAGTATGTGCTTATAAGTATTTTTAGGTTTTATGATGAAAGAGACTCCTGGCACCTTTAATTCATTTTTTTTTTTAATGCACCAAACACAAAAAAGAAACTGTCTCAAAATATGTAATAAACTGGATTTTATAGATCATCTATGGCAAATTCACCAAACAGTCAAGTTTTGTTTTTAAATGTAGTCTTTAGTGATGTCTTTGGTAATTTATTTCTGCTGGGGCAGAAATTCACACAGATTCTTTTAATTGAGAAACAATCACACTTTTTTTTGATGGAGAGAGAGACGGAGAGAGCAGGATGAAATACTTTGTGGTGTTAAAAAGAACATCAGCAGAGCTTGATAAAGAAGAGCTCACAAACTCAACATCTCAACATAAAGGTTTTTTGTCAAGTATGTCTTTCAATAACCAGGCGCTGTCTTTCGGACACTATTTTTCTTCCTTTCCTTCTACATGACGTCTTCTTCCCCCCCCCCCCCCCCCCTTCCCACTTCTCCTCTGGCTCCACCCCTTTTCCTGGCTGATCATTTTCTCCTCTGTTTCCATATCTCTGCTATTAAAACAACTGAATTATTAAACCTGCAGTAATAATCAATAACACTCTTTCATAGGAGGATAGACCTCTTAATAATTGACTAATCCCGAGGGAACCTCTTGCCCCAGTGCGTGCTTTTTGTGTGTGCTTGTGAGCGAACGCGCATGCGTACGCCCCTTTGGAAAGGCACATCCATTTGCATTTGTGTGCACCTGGATGTGCTTATTGTTCCTTTTGATTGAGATGAGCGTTATTGAGGTAAGCTGGCTCTGATGAGGGTCATGCCGTACTAATTAAACCCTTAACTCTCATTTCTAGAGAAGCAGGAAAAGAGAGCAGTCAATGCATGTAATTAGAATGACTAAGCCACAGGTGCAAAAGGGTAAACAAACACATTGCATGCTACATCACAAGACTTCACTAGGATTCTGCCACTTTATGGAAACTGTTGATTCATATACCTTTAAATGATGAAGCTTTGATTTAGCAGATGCATGCTTCACTCAGCCTGTCCCCGTGCGAGCATCTTTCTTCCCTCTCCTTTCAAATCTCAACCTATAAAAAAAGATTGTTCTCTTTTAACCTGTCAGTGTGCAGACGGAAGAGTGACCTATTTTCAAAACAATGTGCTAGCCCCATTAGTCCAGGGAAACTACATTTTCCAGATCCTGTTCCATTAAAAACGAAAGCCTTTCAAAATTCAGAAAAAGGTGAAAGGGAATTCAGTACATGTGGTCATTAAGTATCACGAACACGTGTTAAGTTAATAGACGATTTGGTTTAGTACCGGTAGTTATTTACAAGTAATCGAATGATGGTGTTTACTTGTTTAATAGTCGGATTCTAAATAATTTATGAACATTTTCTGGAAGGTTTCATAAATTTGCTCATTACATTTATAAAAATTTGTAATTAGTTATTAGATAATGCATAGTGAATCTATAATAAACCGATATTATAGTACAAAAGTCTTGAGTGCTCCCTAGTTGTTTCATATTATCCACATAAATGGAAAAACAGAGTTTTGAAAGTCACTTTATTTTGTATGACTGACTTTATTCTTCGACGCAGTCTGAACCCTCTTCGGAAACCTTTCTTGCTTTCAGGTTGTTGAACAGACACTTCTAGATCTAGATGGTTTTGCATGATGGATCAAAATTTGTTGATATTATTCAGCATTCATATTTCCATCACTTGTGACATGATCTCCAACACCACTGGCTGAAATGGAGCACCTAACCACGACGGTGCCTCCTCTTGTTTCACAGATGACAGTAGAAACTCACCGTTCAACACCCCACCTGACCTCCCTACATAGAGATGATGATTTGAATAAAACTTGTTAACTTGTAATTTGATATGGCAACAAAACAAGGTTTTAGGCCTTTTCTTCCCTGTTTGTCTACTTTCCTCAGATTTTTTTTTTTTTTTAAGGACACACTGAACACTGTGCTGAGATAGCCCAAGTTTTCACAAAATAACTTTGGGATTCATCTCTCAACCTGTGTTATCTTTGGCATTTTCCATAGATTTGTTTTTTACAGGCTGCTATTTAACAAAGTGTAAGAATTTAAAAAACGGAACGATTTAAAAATTTATTTTTTTGCTAAGCTTGAATAATTCATAAGTCAGTGTTAAGTGGCTTAAAAACAAACCAGCAACTGCAGCAACAAGCAAAAAAACAACATATAGCTATATAAACAGTATATGGATAGCCATTATAAAGCTGGAACTGATAGTTAAACTATAGTATGTTAACTATAGTTTGTCCACATCATTTTGAAAATTATTATTCATGATTTTCTTTTTTCCTTTCATTCTTTTTCTACTTTTTTTTTCTTGTAGTCTGGTTTAAATCAGTATGATTCAGCCACAATATCCTATTGTGGTTGTTTTATGTTTAATGGCATGTTTTGGCTCCACTGAGTCTTTGCTCTTAACATTCCAGAGCGCTTCAAGCTCTTTTATTGAGTCAGGAATTCAACCTTTATCCTACCTCTGGTTTTTTGTATTGATAGCAACTCTTCTGTCAATTGCAGCAGTGTGCTCCATCTGCTTTAGTCCTTAAATTACCTAGTTAATCTTGGAGGACTGTCACACAACTTCTTCGCCGATGGGTTTGAAAGCTGCTTATAACATTAAGGAGTGGCTCAAAGTTACATAATTCTGGGGTCACGCAGGAGGGTAAATCTTTTAACCTTTCATAGCTTAGAGATGTTCTGAGTGACAGCTATCCTGTGCAATGGCAGAAATTAAACAATTTTTTTTTACCTCATTATCAGTGAGTCGTGTTAATATTTAGACTTTGTGCTGCTAAAATATATATTTAAGATTCTCTCATCATCTCCCTGCTCAAGAACCAGCTGCAGGAATATGCAGAAACCGAGACCAGCACTAGTATCGTACACACTAATTACCTGTCAGTTACTGGAAAATTAGCTAATGGTAAGTTTTAGTCTTTTTCTCAGTTTTAACATTCTGAAAAATTCAAATAAATTCTTGATTTCTGCTGAATAACTGACTTTAAATATTTAACGATGGTGCACAGGCTACACATTGCCAAAGAAAAGCTCTACGGGCACTTTTCTGGGTAAAATGCTTATTTTTGAGTGTGAAATGAGCTCAGTGTTGCCCCTTATGGCTGCTGGGAAGGAAAACAAAAAAAAAAATTCAAGCGAGCTCCTTAAAAAGTATCCACAGTTAAATCACATAAAGGACTTTAAAAAGGAAGGCTACGTGGTTGTTTTTTTAATGTATATTTAGCATTTCAGTGTGTTAATGAGAGCACAGCATAATCCCTCAGCTAAGTCTTAGCTTTTTTTACTGAACCTTGTCTAAGTCAGGACTTCATTGTTTTGTCTGCTCAGTATTTAAATCTGCAGTGATTTGCTTTATTGTTGTGTTTTCAATATTTGCAGTGTGCTTTGTGAGTCATATGTTTTCTTAATTGCTTTCTGTTATGTCTCCTTGTATTATTATATTTACCAGCAGCACAGCGACCTTTGGTTACCGGTATAAAGATATGCAGGGAGGCTGCTATACTAACTTACACATTAAAGACACTCCTGAGAGACTTTGTGCCGGTCTGTCTGTATGTTTTTCTCTCTGGAGCTATCATCACCATTCACTCTTCCCACCATGCACACTGAGCTGTCTCCACCCAGGCGTGCCATGAACTTAACATGCTTTTTGTGTGTGTTTTAAGTGTGCATATGCACAGTGTATGCAGTGTTGTTCCTTGTGCCAAGCTCAAGGTTATGGCTGTTGACCTTGCTGGCGTCCATCCATCGACTTCCCCGAGTCGCCTCGGTCCGGGGTCTGACTGGACGCTGACACAGGACTCTAAGAGTCTGCTGTCACTATGTCTTTCTTTCCTTTTGCACACACTCTCTCTTGCTCTGTGACAGAAAGCTGACACAAGAGTGTAGGGCTGTCCCTTCCTGTCTTTGCTCTTTCTCAGCATCTTTTCTTTCTGCTGTTGAGCTGCATCCAAATATCTACATTTTCTTCTTTCCCCATGATTTCTAATATTGCATTGTTACATTTCTGTTTCCACACTACGATTTGCCAGCTCTGGAATCAATTTAGTAAAAATCGGATGCATTTGGTTGTTTAATGCCAGACAAAAAAAAAATCCCTCTGGGTTAAAATACTGCATGTGCAGGTTGGCACAGAAATACTAGAAGGATGGCCTGCAGTGTGTGTGCTGCTCTTTAGAAATACAGCTTTCTAGTTTATTGAAGGGTGTATGAAAGCTGGTGTTGTGTTTTGTTTTGTTTTGTTTGTTTGTTTGTTTGTTTTCATGTAACTCTAATTACCCAGTTGTAAACCTCACACAAGCATTGAATTTTATTAAAGCCCATCCCCTTTTTCTTTTCCTCCAAGTTTGTACATAATTGATATGCAACACTGGAGCTACAACATATTTTTCCTCTTTGCAGAGACAACATTTAGCCATAACACAGCAGGCTTTATTTGCTGTTTTGTGTGTGTGTGTGTGTGTGTGTGTGTGTGTGTGTGTGTGTGTGTGTGTGTGTGTGTGTGTGTGTGTGTAGTATCCTTGAGTGTGCATATATTTGTCCACCTAATATCTCCAGAGTTCTGCCTATGAGGCAGTATATACTTCCTGCTTCCTGCTTTGTCGGCCAATGATAACTTGATACACCCCTGAGAGCTTTTGCGGGGGCGGCGATGGGAGAGCAGATGAGCCAAAGGATGTGAAGTTAAATAAGATGGGGCAGTAGGGGTGTTTTGAGGTTTTAAGTAAAGTGTCCACCTATAAAGATGAAAGCATTCACTACATTCTTTCTTCTTTTTCCCCCACAAACACACCAGGCTCCTTCTGACTTGATCTACCAGCATGTGAAAAGAAACAGACTAATTTCCAGGTCCTTTGCTCCTCTATCAAAAGCAAATTACACAGACATTGGCGCTTACACGTCGTGTCATGCGGGTCTAACCGAGCCACTATCTCCGTGTCCAACCTCTGAGGACACGACGCTGTTCGTTATTCAATTCTTTTAATTGGTTTCAAGTCTGCCTCATTTGCATATGCATGCCAAGAGGGCATCTTATTGGAGGAGAAGTGGGAATGGAAACGGGCTGAAAAGCACCCGGAGAGAGAGAGAGAAAGGGCAAGAGAGCGCGGCATAAAGGAGACTAAAAAGAGGAATGAATGAACAAACAAGTGAATAACAGACGGGATGTGAGTAAGTGCTTCTAGAAAACTCAGTCTCTCTGGTTACCACGGCAACGAGAGGTGCAAGTTGGCACTGCTCCCTACGTAACCAATTATGTCTGTGTGAGTGTGTACGTGTGTGAGTGTGTACGTGTGTGAGTGTGTGTGTGTCTACGATCTAGCACTATTGATATGCAAAAGAGAAGGCATATCCACACAAGGGTCTGTGAAAATGTTTGCAGGCCATTTGATTTTAATGTAACGTGTTTGCATCTGTGATCTATGTCAAGCTGTCTTCTGTCAGTCTATCAACAGCCACAAACTCACACACACAGACACACAAAAGCGAACAAAACCCGCCATGTTTGTACTGTTATGTTGGTTGACTGCTAACAAAAAGCTGCACACTGGGCTCAATTCAAGAACACCATCACGAGCGGTTCCCCCCAGTGAGAGACACAATCCGTCCAGTCTTCTTGAGGTATACATTTTATATTTTGGTGTCCTTTCACCCAATGCGGGGTAAAGTATGCAATCTGTTTGGGGTCGTTTAGAGTCCATCTGTTTCCCTGCTTTTTCAAGAACAATCACTTATAAAACACCAACATCAGAAATCTCAATAGGCATAGATTAGAACCCCACAGGTGCTTACAAAAGCAAAAGAATGAAGCAGATGAAAATCCTATGTAATTAATCATGCTTTACTTAGCTACAGGAGGTTTTGTGTTTCTTTAGGAGACTTTAGAAACATGACCTCATCTTAAAAAAATAAAACACCCCTGATCCTTGCTGAGTTAGTGACCACAGCCCAGTTTCTATCAATGGGTTGAGCAAGTAATGTACAAATTAGTATGTAAGCATTCAGTCCAAACTTGTGTCAGTGGTGTTATCGAGTATGGAGTACATCTGTTCATGAACCAGTCTGTTAATCTGTTAAACTTCTCTTTTTTTAAATTACTGTACAGATGGGTTGGTGTCAGGCTAAAAACACTGAACGCGTGCCTGAATGTGATACCTTCGTTGCTGAGTGGGACCATTTTTAACCATTCAAGCATCTTCAAAAGCACTTCTTCCTATCATGCCTGTAACAGCTTATACAGTTTAACTCTTTGCTGCGAAATTCTAAAACTGAATCACAACGAGATCAAACGCACACACAAACACATGCACGCAGAGTTATCCTCCTGTGACATGCAGCCTATACACACACGTCTTTGTCAGGACGTCCTTTGTGGACTTGTACCTTTTCAGGGGAGCCATTCTGTCCCTCAGTGGGACCACCAGTGAGTTAGAGATGCTGCCAAGTCGGACTCTGGCACTAATTGGCTCCACTATTAGAGGCTCACAGAGCCACACTTAGACTACAGAAATAAGCTCGTCAGTGTGAGGATGGAGGTTGGGCACGGTGCCTGCATGAATGCATGAGACAAGGAGAGAGACAGAGGGGAGAGAGATTACTAATTAGGGGTCTGTGATGTACATGAGAAACCTACAGAAACAGTTCAAAACCCTCCACCCTGTAAGGCTCACACACACACACCTTTGCGCCCGTTGGTCAGGGCAGTTAATTAATTGGTTGGATGGTACTGATGCTTTCTGCTGTTGGATGGAGGGAATAGGGGGGTCTTTTGTCTGATGCACTTCAGTTGCTCTGATTGACAGCAGGGACAGGAAGTGAGGGCGTGGGGCTTAGAGAGGAAAAGAGCTTTTCTCTCCATGCTGCCTTCCTCAGATTAACATTCCCCTCCAACTCTCCAAATTCCTCTCATCCTCCTTTCTGCTTTTCACTCTCTCCCTCCCTTTGCTCTGACTTTGCTACCTCCTGCATCTTTCTGTCCAGTTATACCAATTTACATTCAGTATCATACACTACTGATTTTCAGAACACATGCACTGGCTTTTGTTGCCCCCCCCCCCCCATTCTCCCTGTGTTCATCTCCTCAGAAGCAAGAGATTTAAAAAAATCTCACAAGAAGTGATTCATTATCTACTTATAGGTAATGATTTATTGATTTATGTGATTTATTTCTATTAGCACAGAAATAAATCACACCGAACCAAACCCAGACGGAGATTTGCTAACTTGACCTGATGGTGATCTTGTGACCTGACCTCTGTCATCTATGTTTCACAGGTTCATTTGCAACACTTTTTTTATTTTTATTGAAGCTTTGATGGAAACTATACAAACACATACCACTGTAAGGGTCTGCCGATCATTTTCTAGTCCTCAGCAGTGACTTGAGGGCTGCCGTGCTTCAGGAGGCTGAGTGAGCAGAAAGGATTACATCATCAGATTTTCAAAACCTCCTCTTTCCAAACTGTGACTGGCGAATTCGTGTGGGAACAGAAACATTATCTTTTTTTTATTATCCTCATAAGTAAATCTGCCTAAAGAGGAACAAGGTCCTCTGCTTCTTTCCTTTCCAGATATAAATATGATATTATTATTATAATTAGGGGAAAACATGACACACGTACAGGGTTCGTTTTCCACTACCAAGCATTTTGTGCTGTATATCTTCCAGCATGCCTGTAGGGGATGTTTAAAGAATTAGCAAGTCGCTGACCTTTTTCTGATCTGTTTGGATTTGTGGATGTGAAAACTTCTCAGTGCGTTACAGAGAGGTGAGCAATGCACAGATGACGGCGCTAAGAATAAAGAAAAATAGTCTTCTGACAAATAAATGACTGCATAAAGGATGAACTTATAGCACATATAATTAAACAAAACTTGCTTTTTTGAGGATAACAGGAGTACTAAAAGTGCAGATCCGTGTCATTGTTCTTCCTGTCCTCGTTTGTGAATAAAGCTCTTTTTAAAGAAATTACTGTGGGACAAAAGGATTCTAGCCTTCAGCACAAGCTCATTTCCATGAGTTAGAAAAACTAAAGTGGATATCTTCCAAAGTTTATGTTTTTTGTACTCAAGATTCGGCCTGTATTTCTGTGCCTAGCAGTGAAGAGGCAGAAACACAAGCAGGGAATTTCATTCCTAAGACGACCTAGTTAATTTGTCCAAGTCAGACTACAAAGGCCTCATATTAACATTGGCTGAACTTTAAAATTATTTTCTGCACACATAGCAAAGTCGTGAGCATGCAGGGAACAGGGTAAATGCAGGCTGGGGTGTTGGTGTGTCTGCCTCTACCCAGTAGTCAGGCAGCAGCTTCTGCTGGGGTACTACTGTAATGGGGTTGTAAAGTACTTTAAAGATTTTAACCATCTTTTTTTTATGGTGTAGCTATAACTAAACTTGGTTTTATACTTTGCATGTTTGTATTTGGCTTATATGCTTTTATTTTGAAAATTGTTGCTAGTGATACTTCCTACCCACGTCTCCCAATTAAGGCAATGAGGCACATCTGACCTAAAAATAAATAAATAAAAGTGAGACTAGGCCAGGATTGGGCGTCAGCACAGCAGGCGAGCCACAGCAGAGCAGCCGCAGCAGGCATCAGAGACCCAGCAGAGCAGGGACGGGAGCAAAACAGACATCATTGGGAACCCCATAGAGCTGTTTCTTCGGAGCCAGCGTTGGACATGTAACAGGCAATTTACACTGAAATCCTACTGATGAATGATCAAGTGTATGCCTGCCATACTGCTACAATGGTATCTAGAGCCTTTGTTTTAAGATGCATGTCGCCGTGGACACAACGCACTGCTGGACTATTTGCTCTGTGTGATTTTAGTTTTGGCTTGTACTCTCTTATATTAGAGAAGAATCTCTCTGTACTCATTCAATCATCAATCATTTCCTAACTCTCTCTTTTCTTTTACATTTCAAATGAAAAGGAATGAAAAGCGGAGTCAACGCTAAAGTGCCGAGGACTGCACTTCCTCTAGCAGCTACTTAAGGCTATCTCCAAAGTAAGCCCACAATGACTCCCAATGGGACCAGAGTACAATCACAGCCAGTATAAAGGATTAAGCCAATGCGTCCCAACTCCGCTCCTGATTTATTAAGTTTCACAGTAAGATCCATCCCTCGATCATCACATCTGGCTTCAAAACTCAACCTGAGGCTTCAAAACAGGTGTTCACAAACCAGTGGCTGACACCATGGTAGCATAATCTCTTCTGTGTCGGAGTTGAATCAGCAGTTGAAACATATCACCAGAACTTACCATGAAATGCTACGATTTTGTTCACTTTTTTCCAAGCTCTTCTTTTTTTTTTTTGTCCCTCTAAACACAAAGTTGAACCACGCAGTTATAGCTTCAGTGACAGTCACCGTGTACTCCCTTTCTGACCGCCCGTGACATCAGGAGAGTCCAAGTTGATGGGTTTTTGCAGTGCATCATCGTGAAAATTTTCACCAAATTTGAAAAAAATGCAACAAATGTGCCTCGATTTGTCCAGACCAAATGAAGTTACTCAGTTAGACAAGCGTTTTAAAACTTTGCCCTGTATTTGATAGAGAATAATACCCGTAATTTGTTTAGATATCGAGGGTGATGTTTACTCTACAATTGTGGCCCCAACATATTAGAAAGTATTATTAATGTCAACAGGTTAAACTAAAGCAACTATACAGGATTCTGGTTTTACAATAGATTTGAAGCAACATGAATCTCTCCAGTAATCCATTATTAACAAGCTAACTCCCCCCCATCATCGGCTGACTGAAATGATTTGTGTGCATGGCGCCAAAGCTGGACGGGCTGTTTATATACAATCACTCTAATGCTGAGATTTAGAAGAGTGTCTGTCAAAGACATCAAGTGAAAAACCGCTGTATATAAAAGCTTAACTAGGATCTTAACCACAGTTTAATGGACTGACATTCTGAAGTCTTGGCCTCTTTTGAAGCCTGAAATGAACATATTTACATGAGGCTGGGTGCTGATCTATAACTATGCCTAGTAATCTCAGTTAGCAGCGCTGATCTATAGCATCTGTGGATGCCCTGCACAGTCAATTAAAAAAAAAAAAAGTAAATAATGCAACTTCGACTTCTTGGAATATCTGCTGGGACAGTTAACCACACTGCAAGCCACATCATTTGTCAGATACAGGACCGTGCAAATGACTTGACACCCCTCATTTCTTTATATTTTGCTAGCAAAACAGGAAACGGGTGCAGTGATTTATTGACACCAAAACCAGAGTTTACAAGCTTGAAAGTCAACACAGCCTGAAAACGTTTTTTCCTTTAAAAAAAAAAAAAAACAGAAAGAAAAGAAGCTCTTTTAATGTGTTTTGCTTCTCATATCTTTAGGATCAATTACAGTTGTTTTATTAAATTCAAAGAGAAATGTTTCCATGAGGACAGATTTTATGTGAATTTCTTGCTCACTCAAGTTTCACAAAACACACGTCAGTATCATAGTGAAAAGTGTACAGTTCAGGAACAAAAAACTAAATATGAAATAAATAAAATGCAGCAGTTTACCATATTCACATTTTATTTCCCATGTATTCAGTCTTAGCTTTTATTTTCTGCAGTACAATCAACTTAAAATGAATAACTATCCCAACAAACGCAGCCCAGCATTGCACATAAGCTGCAAGAGACAGAAACATGACAGACACGTATCGCATATTATACTGAAATTACACGTGGATATCCCTCAAACACACACACACATGCACACGCACGACAATAATGCTTTGTTTCTAAGATGTCCCAAACAAAACTTAAAAGGAAGCAAAGGACAGAAAACAGAGGAGTGAAATGGGTTTAGAAGGAAAGAGAGGAGCGAAAAAATTATTGGGGGAGTGAAGCCGAGTTAGAGTGGATAATCAAATTGAAAGCAGAAACACACTTTAAGAGCATTAGCTGAGCAGAATAATGGAATAACTTAAACTCCTGCAAATGTGCACACACAGTCTGCACCCACACAGAAAAATGTACGTACAGGAAGCATCACACAAAAAATACTTAATAATTTAAAAACAGCAAGCAAAAAACAAACAAACAAATCAACCTGTACAACAGAAACACATCTCTATGAGCAGGAAAAAAAACAATTTGATACTCGGCACCATCTGTTTTTACACATGGGTCTGTCCTACACAACTCCACAAAATATACACACAAGAGGAAAGAACAACGACGGGAAAAACATTCCAGTATAGACAAAAGAGAAGTGTTACTGTCGAGCTTTGGGCTGGGCTCAAACAAACGAGGTGACTAAAGATGAGGTTTCCACACTACTCGCATTCACTTTGTCTTTGTTCTGTGTGATTTGTGTTTGTCCAAAGTGCGCAAGGGTTTTCTGCTCTCTGTGCAGCTCATGCTTTCTTGTTCATCACTACTTTGTTATACTAACACGGTTCATAAAAAACAATGAAAACACCGACATGTGGATGCTATACATTCCACCTAAATGTGTCACTGATGTTAGTTTGCAGTGTTTACATCCACGTTTTAAATACTGTACAAGGTTTGTCTTTATAAAGACGTGAACATTCTGCTTGTGTGTGATATGAATAGCTTCGGTTTTGGATAAAGCAAGGCAGAGAGCACATGGGTGATCGGCCCACGTGTCACGTTGCCAAAGAGGGAAGGAAGTAAGGTCACGGCTCAAGTCTGGTTACATCTGAGCTGGTTCTTGTTCAAATGATGTTCAGATATGACAGCTGTTTGATCATCTGTGCATCCCATTTCAACAGTGATACCTTGGCTTCTCAAAGAAAAGAAAGAGACAAGCAAAGAAGGCCTGAACAAACTAAATGAATACAAAGTTAAAGTGCAGGGCAACAATAAAGAAAGCTAGAAAGAGGAAATAAGAAGGCAGGCAGATTGGATCTCGGTGCTGGCCAGTGGAGGAGATCCAGTTTCCCTAAATCACCTGCAGAAGTGTTTCTATCAAACACAGCGTCACAGATGAGAGGGCTTTCAAAGCCTACAGAAGCCACTGGCTCTATTATACAACTACAACCTTGGCAGAAAGCTTCAGCGTGAGTTTGGAAGTGATAAAAAAGGAGCAGCGAGTGGACCGGGGTTCAAGTTAAATGTCAAAAGTGCCTGCTGGTTGCAGCCCTGTGCAGCTATATGTGAATCTCAGAGGCTATATGGTGTCTGAGGTCAAGGCTTACAGTTCATGATGATTAAATTCTGGTAGTTAAAGGTGAAAACATTCATTAGAAGCTTTATTTTTTGTATTACTGTAGCTTATATCAGTCTATCTGAAGTGAAAGGCAGGTGGAGTACCGTTAGGAGCAGCACGTCAGCCGCATAGACAAGAGTAAATCTATCAGGTCGACGCACACCTGTGTGGTGCTTATGTAGCATTTGGATTTGTATTTACAGCAGGGTCAGGTTTAAATCTATGCTATTTATCCAGCAGTCAATGTGAGAAGTGTTGCTATGTCACCTGTGAAATCTTTAAATTTAGATCATCTAAAAGCCCAGGCACCGGCTGTTTGTAAGCTCAAACTGCCAGGTACAGATGAGATTAACCCCGCAGCGCTGATCCCTGCGATTAGTACGAGTCGGACAGTTGATCAAGGTGGTCGGGATTCTCGTGGACGTTGTTGCCGTGCTCGTTTTCGGGCTCCGCGTCCTCATTGTCACTTTCTGCGCTGTAGTCTATAGCCTCCAGAAAGGACGGCTCGTCCTCCTCCATCACATAGGTAGTTGGGCTGCTGGGTAACAAAATAAAGAGTCACTGCCACGCGTGTCATGGATGATGGTTAAACTGGAAGAATGGCAATGTTCAAATTGTGAAAGCACAATCAAAACATAACAGGAGCTTTCATTTAAAAATAAATAAATAAAATGTTTCTTTATTTTGTGATTTTTTTTGTTCAGAGGCATGATTTAATTTTTAATTTAAATAATATACCAGTAAGACAGGTCATTATTTTTATTGCTGATGGAGTTCGTGATTATCTTGGACTCACTATTAAATTTAGTCAAAGACAAATAGATTTTTTTCCTCAAAGTTTGATTAAAAAAATATTTTCTAAATGAAAAGGCAGCAAAAAAAGATCTGAGAATCTAGATTTAACATTTTTGCTTGATATATGACTTAAATGACCGATATATTCATAAAACTGCTGCAGTTTGTGACCTTAAATATGAGGAAATGCTCTCTTTCCTCACATTTCTACTGTTAAATGCCACATAAATAATCAGATCCTGCCGGTAAGAGTAATTGCTTAAACACAGAACAAGAAGCAAACGCAAACTCTGCAAAACAATTATACATATTAATATAACATTTACAAATCATAAAAACGTAAAGACCGCTAACACACATTAAATGTCTGCTTTGACCAATGAGGCAGTTGGGTTTTTTCTGTCGGTCTTAATGGTTAAATGCTTGCTGGTTCTTTGAGGTTTTAGTGGCTTTAGTGGGTTTTTAATGGTGTTAATGGTCTGAAATGTGATCCCAGGGAGACAGTCGATCAGGGGGGCTCAGACAATGATCTCCCACCAAGCTCGCCAGAGTATGAGTGGATGAGAGAGACAGAGACAGAGAAATTACGCATCAGTATATGTACAGCAAACGTGTATGTGTATGAGGTAATGTGTGCGCGTGTAATGCATGTTGTCCAAGCAGATAATGAAAGCAATGTGTCAACCATTTCAGGCCATTACAGAAATATCAAACCAATTCTCACACACACACACACACACACACACACACACACACACACACACACACACACACACACACACACACACACACACACACACACACACACACATTTTGTGTATCCACCAAATTGTAGTCATCTCCATATACCGTCTGTCTGAATATACAAATCCATATATGTTCATTAAAACCCAAATTACCCTCAGTCACACAAGGATAAACCTCCACATCTGCAGAACCTTCTAAATCGTTCTGGTCCTTTCTTATGCGCACAAAAAAAAAACCAGACCCCATTGCTCGTATCCACCCATTTAAGCACTCCAGTTATTTGAAGACACATCCCAGTGGCCACAATATCATCGTTGTGATGAACTCTTAAATGGTAAGTGGTACTATACCAAGCCCCACGAATAAAGCCATAAATCCAGGATGAGAGCGACCAATCCCAGAGGGTACTAATGCCCACACACACACACAGCCACACAAACACTTTTGGAGTCCCTTAATGATCAGACACATAAATGATGAATGAATATATCAATATGAGAGTAGAGTAGGTTAGTAACAGAGAGACAAGGAGATGCAGGGAGAAAGAGATGTAAGCATTAAGTGGTTTGGAATATAGAGCCATCACTTGGATTCGACTTCTTTAACAAAGCAGAAGCTAATGTATTAAAATAAGAAATGAAGATAACCTTGGTGGTCACGGCTTGGGTTTGGCCAAGCTTAATAATTTATTGGCTGTGTTGAACTAAGTACAATCTAATCTGTGGCGACCTCATATTTCTGAACTGGTCATTTCAATCGAGGTGATTAGATAATGCATGAAGCTACTGGGTGATTTCTTTTTCTTCTTTTAGGGTGAAGAGCAGTGCTGACTCACTGTCACTTGCTAAAATATGGATGAAGATGCTGAAAACTTGAGTGCAACTATGGTTTTTGAATGAGTCTGTATTTAGATGTGGACACTAAATTTAGAGTTAAAACTGCATTTTTTTCCTAACCCATAAAACTCTGATGTAGATTAGATTTTTTCTAAACTTTAGTTAATGTTGGTTTGTCAGACAGATACGTCATAATTTCCTAATTATAGCAGGTCCGCTGGGTTCGGTGAGAAAAGTCCGACAGTCCAACATGAGGCCCGATTAAAAGGTTAAAAATAATTTTTCTTTAGAAAAGGATTTAAATGTGGTAACTTGTCACGCATCTCTGGGATGCTTTCAGAGAGGCTTTCATTTTTAATACTGCTGCTTGGGAGCTAAGTTCTATTTCCATACTTCTAACCACTTCCATATCTGGAATTTCGCCACAGAGCTCAAACTTGTGCAGAGACGACAAAGATTGCGGCGTGTGATGACAGCTGGGTCTCCGGTTATGCCCGAGCAGTTTCCAAACCTAAAGATGTACGTCAGTTTAAGGTCACCCCACACGGTGAGACTGAAGGCTGAGTTTTCCTGCAAGGTCCTGAGACGCCTGAGCAGGTGCACTCGGTGATCCGAACAGTAATACGTGGAACTGTGTGACGGCGTACGCCGCACTGAAGAGGCACAAGTTTTTTGCCACCACAACATAATCATCGCTCACCACCCTTCCCACTCACCAGACTTGGCTCCCTGTGACTCTGTCAGTTTGCCCGAGATAAAAATCAAATTGAACAGCTCCCATTTTGACACACTGGAGAGGATCCAGCGCGCATCGCCGACGCACAAGCGCGAGGGACAGAACGAGACTTTCAAGGAGCAATCTTAAAATAGCAGCCGCGCTGAAAACTGGTCCGGAGGTGCACGAGAAGCCAAGGACTGCACCTCATATAGTCTACGACAGAGTAAAATAGAGAGCAGCAGCAAATCTATACATGAACCATCTATCTATCTCTATATGAAAACATCAAAACAAATACCAAACGTGGTAAGTTTTCTTTTAATCCTATGCCTGATACTGCAGTTGTATCCTTTCCTTTACTGCACTGGGGAATGAGAGCATAAGAAATGAAGTTACTGTACACTACTGCAACAAACTGAACACGTTGACACAAGAACTATAAAGAATATAACTATACAATAAAAAGGCAGATAAGATTAGAGTTCATCTTAACAGCTGAACTATAAAGACATTCAGTTTTACCATCCTTTGACACTTAGGCTGTATGAGGACACGCTGTGATACTGACTTTAATAAACTGCTTTCCCACTTTGTTGCAAATGTATTCCAGCTATGGAGGGAAGCTAATCTCCACGTTCCACGCACATGTACTACCCTGCACCATCAACTACTTCACGCGCCCCTTAACAACTCTACTGTGTAGGTGTAAATGGTTTTATCAAAAGAGATCTTCTGGCTGTTTTAAGAAATAATGATGCTACTGACAATTATTCATGACCACTTCCCTCTCAGACCAAAGTTTTCATTATATTCCTCGCACATGATCATTGGTAGAATTTCAATGATGCTCACAGCAGCCCTGCATAAATGGTAAATGGTAAATGGCCTGTATTTATATAGCGCTTTACTAGTCCCTAAGGACCCCAAAGCGCATAAATTCAGGCCTTCATTTGTTTCTTGAGTAGTGCTTCAGAGCCAGAATGACAGTCACACCGTTGAGAATCAGCGCCGAGGGGGAACGTGTCTAGCAGTAATGAGGATATTTGTGCAGATAAAAAAAGAAGGCAGTCTGTAATCATTTCCAGGTAGATTTATGGTCACAGAAAACATTATCAATATCTCAGATACCTTGAGAAGGTTGCAAGAGGACAAGAACTCAACAGCTAAGAAACAAAAAGCTGAAAAACTTAAAACAAAAAGGAGAAAAAGGTTAATGAGGAGAGTAGTTTTTGTTTGCTGTATTGTTTCAATAAGACCAAATTCCACAGCTGTGTGTGGCTTGTTCAGATGACTGCACAGAGTCATGGCTTTTTTCCACAATACTAACCTGACCACTTTGGACTGTGTCCCAATAATATCGCTCTCCAAATCCAGTAGGTGTTGGTGGTTCCGGAGCCCGGTCAGCCTCTTCAGCCTCAGCAGTGCCACGCAGAACTGAGCTCCCATCTCCTCCAGCTCTCTGGTGCCGATCTGAAGACCCTGGAGAAAACGCTAAATGGTAAATGGTCTGCACTTACACAGCGCAGTTCTTAGTGGTTCTACAAAGTGCTTTAAAATGTGTTTCTCAATTATCCTTTCTCAAACACACTCCAATGACGGCAGTGCTACAGTGCAAGGTGCTCGGCTGTGATAGCGGGCGACTTGGGGTTTGGTGTCTAACACCAGGGAACTTTTGCAAGTGGAGAGGGTTGGGATTGAAACACCAACCGTGAGATGACTGGACAGCCCGCTGTACCTCCTGAGCCCAAGATTTTAAACTCGATACGTTCACCAGAAAACAAACTAAAAACTCACACACATACTCGCAAGTACTTTCAATATACTGACATATTCAAAAATAACTGCAAAGGTCAGAGTGAAATCTAGTTTAAAATGACTGCTGTGGGTTTTCTAAAGCTGCTCTGGAGCCTGGGGATAGAGTCATTGTCCAGCTTCAAACGCCCCAATTCTCGCTGCGGCCAAGCACTTGGTAAGAAAACTTTTCATGTGGAGACATGATCATTTATTTCATTTTCAGGGACACACATTCAAACACATATGCACCCCTTCCTACACCCACACAAAGTCTGCACAGTTCATTCGTACAAGCAAATGCAAACAGGGACACACTAACCTTCAGCTCACCCCGAATCCCGACCCCTCCAAAAAACCCTTCATGTTCTTCCCCTCCCCCCAGAGCAGAACAGAAGGAGGAACATCTAAACTTGGCCACAGACATATGCAGCCACAAATCAGGAGACATTAGTTCCTGCACATCTGGACAAAAACTTTCATGAAAACCAGTAGGGGTCTTAATCAGAGCCAAAATGGCATTGTGGGACTCAGTGTTAGATGTTGACATTGGCAGGAATCAATAGGAAGGAAGTCAGCTGGGATGGAACACCATGGAGTTAGAAAGAAGAAAGGGAGGCAGCACAGTCAAAAAGGGAAGAAAGAGAAAGGACTGAGAAGAAGCAAAGACAAACAGCACCGCAGCTCCACCTGGTGGGCATGCAGAGGAGCAGAGGGGCACCTCCCTCTGAGAAAATGACAAGCTTGTTCAAAAGAACATTTTAATTTCAGGGTCATTACTCTAAGCTACAATAAAATGCCCAAGTCTTTTATTTGTCCATACAAAGGATGGGTACTGTTAAGATCTTACCTGCACTCTTATTGCTGGATTGCACATGTGTTAATGTAAAATATAATCATAAGTTTTACACATTGCCAACCTCACCAGAGTAAGCAGGTGGGGCTGTTTGGTAATGTGCCTCAGGTGCCAACAGCTGCAGTAATCTCCCTACAGGCAACTGTATGAATAACTATGAGCGATTATTTAATTATCACAAAATTAACTGTTGGCTGGAGCTTTTCATTAAATAGGAACATTAAAAGTAGTGATTTAATTTGAAGGGGAAACAACTGTATTTTTCTGCATGGGTGCAACTCACTGCTCTGCTTATTATAAGAACACTGTGTTCGAAATTCGTTCCAGAGGTGGGCGGCACCTTCTCAAATGAAACCATTTCTTCACAGTCAGTGAATTTTCATAAAATGTAGCAAAAGTTAGTTTTGAACAGCCTGTCCCATCTACATGACAGGACAGCACAGAAGTGTTGTCATGAGAGCAGAGCTCTTACAGCTCTGTTAAAATGAAGTCTAAATTGTTATTATGCTAGATAAAGACTGACTGTACAGTAGCACTCTTTGTCTAGTATCGGTACCAATTTAATACTAGTGTTCGGTAGCAATCCATACTGAATAAACAAATATACCCATACCTTATATTTGCCCTGATCACAGCCACAGAGCGTGCTCTCCATTGTATAGCTGCGTTGCACTCCGATCTCTCGCCAGACAACCACGCGGGCGGTTGCCTCTTTGGAGCGCTCCACAACAAAACTGCAGCTAGCCATGCTGAAGGCTGGAGCGATTTGGGACAGGATCTTGGGAAGGGTCTGAAGAACATATAAAAAGTGTTTGAGAAGTCTGAATGTCTTTGTGTAGGCGTGTGCGTGTGTGTGCTAGGGGTGCAGATGATTAAATAAAGAAAAACAGGAATCGATAAAAGCTATAGTTATGCAAACCCCCAAATTTGGGGTTTTCATTCCCAAATGCAGACAAAAACATTTTGATGTTACCAGTTTTTTTTGTCTTTGCAAAATGAGTTTAAACCCATTTGAATATGTTTATTAAGACATGGTGACAGTGTTAAAGAAAGTCAACAAACAGAACAGGTAACATTACAAACATGTACTTACTAAAATCAACATCTTAAATATAGTTAATATGTAGCATTAACTATGTGTTGGTGTAATTATAAGTCGACTGATGGCATGTCTTTTCTGGAGTAATACGAGCACAACTTAATAATGGTGATTCAAATTCAGCCCAATTAATATCCACTGATATGTTAACTGTACTTTCAGAAACTGGGCAAGTCTAAGAGAAGTTTGTGTGTACTGCTGGCATTCACCCTGTATCCAAGGTCCTCGTGCAAGTCGCTCGATGTAGCACTGATATTGGACTGCCAAACTGTCTCCTTTACGCTGCAGCCGTACATGAACACATTCTTCTTCCTGGAATGACCGTGGTAGTCGCAAAATACCTGTGCATTCACACACATGCACACACATAGACGGAAAAGAAGTACATTGAATAGTTTTTTTAACCATGACACTGAGACTCGAGTTATAAAATAATGACTTTCTCTGGTCAGTTTGCAAAGAATAACAGCCTCACCCCTCTTTGTGCCTTTATGTTGCCACCCATTGCAATATACCAGTAAATAAAATTATATGTAGCAGAGAGGCGAGCACAGGGTTTAGTTTATGGTAACTATATGTGTAATAAAATAATGCAGTTATTTACAGATGTTAAGCAGCCAAACAGAATGTGCAGCTGGATGGAGAAAAAAAAAAATTGTGTCGCAAAGTGGAAAACGCCCCTAGAGTAATTCCAGTTAATTAGAGGTCATACCAGTGGTGCCCTCTGTATGTGTGCAAGGTACTGCAGCAGGCTCTTAGTGTGGTAGATGGTGGGGTGGAGCTCAGGATTGGGATTCTGCCACTGGCGATTCAAATCCTCCCCACTCAGAGAACAACGATGACTACAGCAGAAAGGAGATGGCAGAAGAGGGGAAGGATACAGAGTGGAGCACAACAGAGCAACAGCTAGAGAATCCTTCAAGACAAGATTTGATGTGTGTTAACGTAAAGCTGTGGCCACCGTGCAGGCCCAGGCTCGGCAGAGTGTGTGTCGTTGGTGTGTATACTTGAGAGTTATGAGCGTGCGTTAATTTAGTTCCATTTCTTTTTACTCACTTCCCATTTATAACTCCATCAGGGTTGAGCATGGGCACTATCTTGAAGATGTAGGCCTCCCTCAGGCTGGCTGCCAGTGGGCTCGTGCCCATTAAGAATTCCAGCGTGCCCTTCATTACCCAGCTGGCATTGGTCTCTCCGGGGTGCACTCTGGCAGACAGGAAGATCAATGGACGGTTCCCTGAAGAGCGAGAAAGGAAAAAAAAGTGCAACACAAACATGAGCACAGGGAGATGGAATGAGAAGGAAAAAATCTTCAATTTTAAGTTTTTTCAGAGCAGAAAAACAACATCAGTGCAGTGCAAAGCTATTTGGAAAATAAGAGTATGCCCTGATACCTCAAGGCTGTTTTACTGTAGTACTAGTCATTTCTATCAGTTACTGGGGAGGTTTTTCAATTAAAGGACCCAAAGAAATTATCACCAACTAATGACAGATTACTTGTGATAAAATAACCTCACGTGGATCAAAAATCTACCCATTAACAGACTCTGAAATAGTTTTATCTGCTTAAATAGGCTACAAGATACTCAAGGAGATTCATAAAAGCAAGTAAGTTGGACTTTCAGGCTCAGTTTACTTTGTTAGACAGACTGCTCCCAGCAGTCAGGAATAATCTTCATTCTAAGGATGACAAATTAGGTGTATCTGAAAGGCTGTTTTAGGTGATTTAATCAGAGTGTCTGGCAAT
Organism: Aulonocara sp. 'chitande type north' Nkhata Bay; assembly: GCF_057382095.1. Classification (NCBI taxonomy): domain Eukaryota; kingdom Metazoa; phylum Chordata; class Actinopteri; order Cichliformes; family Cichlidae; genus Aulonocara; species Aulonocara sp. 'chitande type north' Nkhata Bay. The sequence goes on along the minus strand of NC_141355.1, from coordinate 24,145,820 downwards.
GAAACACTTTGGACTTCTTTTACATACACACGATTCCCATTATTGTGATTTTGTTGCGCATTTGACAATTTTAATTGGATAATTCAATGATTTCAACTTTCTACAGCCCAAATAAGTTTGAACTAACTTTGTTTCACCAGAATAAACCTTCAATATCAATACTTTCCACAAGTTCCTGAGTGCAAACAAAATGATGAATCCAGCAGTTTGCAAAATCTATCGACTCCAGATTTTTCTGACATTTAAAACCACACAGCACTGCTTCCTTGACATTTATTGCCAACTCTAGAGAGAGCTATATAGCTTTAACCAAATAACTTTAACTAAATCTCCATATGGATCTACATTTATTTACTCACTAAATTGACAGATGTGATCATTTGAGTTGGACTCGGGCATGGCAGTGATGGTAAGAAGGGGGCAGATGTTCCCCCCGAGGGTTTCGCACAGCACGTCCTGTCTCAGGTAGATATGAGGGGTCCTCAGTGCCTCCAGTTTGGCCAGGTGCATCTGCGCAAAATGACAAATTGCAGCTTTTAAACCCACTCCCATCCACAGCTTCCATTTGAACCCTCAGAGCTTTTGGATGTTTCTATTTTTACATGTTATGGTTGTATTATTCTACTGGCTATTTAATGAGCTGATCACAATTAAGTGATTTAGATTGGGTTTAAGCTGAAGTAATTCCGTGAAGCAGCTCTAGACATATGCAAAAAAATGTAATGTACCTATTCTCTTGATAAGTGACTGAGAGTAGACTGAGAGCTAATAGTGGTCTGCATCAGGGTTCAGATTACAGGTTTGTGATGTAGCAACAAAGGAAGAGTGATAATTACTGTACGAGCGCATGCTAAGACCCATTTCAGTATTCTTGAGGTTACACATGTCTTCTAGTGCTACAATAATACCTTGAGCGTAGAATATGTATAAGGGTAATGATAGGCAAAGTAGCAGACGTCATCTTTATGGCTGAAGGTTGTGCTGAAGGTCAGAGTGAAATACGATTTTCCTTTCTGACCACCAGCTGCGATGGAACTCCTTGCAAAGTGATTCCTACGAGAAGCAAGAACACTTCGTGAGTATCTGTTGAACGCCAACAACACACACACTCTAGTTCTTCATTAGAGATCTCTGCATAATCTTTGCAGGACAATACATAGGAAACTAGTAAACGTGGAATCACAGTCAAAAAACACTTGAGCAAGTACTGGAAGCTATACTAGAAGTTGTAGTATGGAATGACTACCTGAATCCACTGGATGGCACTGCAGTTATTTTTATAATAAATATGCCTGGCCTAATGTGAGCTGTGGAAAACTAACCAAAAGAGAAAGTTATAGCTTTATTATTTCAGATGTTGCATGAAGTGAAGACACCTGCTGTGAAATATTATTTATGCTTCACTTGATTTAAAGAATGGATTAATATATATATTTGAATATTCAGCATATATTTCAATTCAATGGTATGGACATAAGACATTGCAGGGGCCTGTGAACACTGTTAGAGATAGAAAAGCCTTTGGATGTCACCTGGTGCTTGGATATATGTCCACATTTAGTTGCTGCTAAATTCATTTTGATTAGCCCAACACCTCTTGAATGACACTAGTCTCTCATTTACCTGAGTTTCTTTTAAGTTTCTTTCACCCTTTTCCTAAAATTTACAGTTAAGATGAGAGAAAAAGGTCATAAACAGGTTTGCTCCTGCTGTTAATTTATTAGAACTGTCAAAGCAAGGTCTCTCCTCTGGGGCGAGGCGATGACTACACTGTAAATCCTAGTTTTCTCTGAAAATATACCTTATAACTTTTGTCGCTGAAGCTATAAAATATATGATCAAATGCACTCAGTGGCTACCATATTAGGTACATCTTGTGAGAATCAGGTTGGACCACCCTTACTTCTTCATGATGGAGATTTTGGTTTATATTGACATGATGGTGTCACACGGGTGCTGTACATCCATGACGTCAATCAGTTATTCCACCACATCTCAAAGGTGCTCTATTGGACTGAAATCCTGTGACTGTTGAGGTCATTTGAGGGCAGTGAACTCATTGTCATGTTCACTTGTTATAGACTATTAAAGCTTTATGTGCGTTATCCTTTCAAAGGTAGCCATCAGAAGATGATCATAAAGCTATGGACAAACAACAATACTTTAATTATTCTCCAAAGGGCCCAAAGTGTGCCTAAGAAATCCTCAACTCCTACACCTTTACACCACAAACCACAAGCCTGAGCAGTTGATATAAGCCCAGACAGATTCATGCTTTTATGTTGGTTATGCCAAATTCTGAGCCTACCCTCCGAATGTCGCAGCAGAAACTGAAACAGATCAGGCAAAGTTTTTCCAATCTAACATTGTCTAATTTTGGCGAGACCATACAAATTTGAGCCTCTGTTTCCTGTTCTTAGCAAGTGGCTCCACATGTGGTCTTATCTTGCTGTGGCCCATCTTGGCCCAAGGTTCAACATGTTGTGCTTTCACAGATGCTCTTCTGCACACCGTAGTTGTAACAAATGGCTATTTGAGGTAATTTTACCCTCCCATCACACTGAAGCAGTGTGGCCACTGCCCTTTGACCTGTGGTATCACGGCATTTACACCGAGAAAAATGCTGCTCACTGGATATATATATATATATCTTTTTTGGGTTAGAGACAGCTGTGTGTGAAAATCCTAGTAGATCAGCAGTTTCTTAACTACTCAGACCAGCCTGTCTTGTACCAACAACTATGCCATGTTCAGAGTCACTTTTCATCCTGATTCTGATGCTCAGTTTGGTCGTCTACATGCCTAACTCCACCAATCTGCAGTGTGCTATGTGACTGCAATAACAAGAAAAAGTGCATCTAATAAAAGCAGCAAGTCTACTCTTGCTTTAGAGCATTTGATTTTCTGCTCAATTTTGCCCATTTCACTACAATATGATTGCACCTACTTGTAGTAACAGATGTCTGTTCCCGTTCTAACCCAGCGAGGTCTGCCACTGATTGCCTCCTGCACAGAGTACATCAGCACCTGCATGCCTACACAAACAGGGAGAAAGCCCAAACACAAAATAAGTCAAACTGTGCTGTGCAAATTCTCAAGCAAATTACAGTCAAATTTTTTTTGCTGTGCCTTTAATACAGTCTAATTCCATTTCTGCTGTATAAAAATCTTTACAACAAATGAATAAATAAAAGTTCTGTAGGTTGGACTGTTATTCTTCTCACCGTAGTTGAACTGGCTGTTTGACTTCTCACAGTTAATGATGTTGAAACGGTAGGTGGTCCCAACACGCATCCCACTCACTTCTAAGTAAAACCACTGGTGGTAGTGATTACTGTTGATGTCTGAATTCAACACAAGGTCATACTCATACCTGAAGAGATACCACAGAATAAACTCTAAATATGAGCCCAAACATCATCAACCATAAAGAAAACTCATCTAGACCATTTTAGGCATTTAACATTAGTGAAGTCACACACAGCTTACCACAGAGTGGTGTCTGTAACACTGTATACTCCATTGAGTATTAAGTACTTACTTTCTAACTTGAATTGCCTTTCTGAGGTTACCAGACTCAAACTGAGAGTTAAACTTCAGTGATTCACCACTGTCTTCAATAACAGGGCAACTGAAACATAAAAATTAATATACAGTAAATGGCACAACTCTAATTATAAGGAGAAAAGTAGCTTTTGTTAGTACCACTTAACTGCAAATGCTCAATAATGGAAACAAAATTCATCATTTTACATGAGTTTAACCCTAATTGATAAAAAGCTCTAAGGCTCACCTGGGAATGTCCAAGTCATAAACCACTTTATCCAGGATATCATTCGGGTGAATCAACCTCTCAATGTCCTGGAATATCTTAGATCTGCAGCGTAACACCCAAAAAGAAACTGCTAACAGACTAAAAGGATAAATATTCTTCAATTGCTTATTAATAAGGATGACCTCTCACCTCTGTACACCATAAACTCTTTCCAGATGGGGCTCCTTAAAAGTTGGGGCTACATGGCCAAAGTAGTCTGGGTAAGCCACTTCAGCGTACTGTGGGACAGAACGTGTCCCCTTCACCATCTCCACGTATAGGTCAGGGTCATGCAGCGGGAGGAGGAGGGCTGTGTCAGGCACCTCCAGAACCGCTCCTTCCCCTCCCTCATCTTCAGCACCCTCTGATCCACAATCTGAACCTCCTCCTCCCACGCGACGTGTAGCGATATCCCCCAACAGCAGAGGTGACTGTATGTGTCTTGTAGCACTGACTGGGGATCCCTCTTGTTTCACTCCCTTTAAACCGTCCTCTACATTCAGAGCCCCCTTGTCTTCTAGAGAGACACAATCCAGTGCATGCGGTAGTCCCTGTTCTATCATCTGGCCTTGAGGAGAATGCATGGAGGAGGATAAGGTTGTATGCCCATCTGGGGTAGGAATGTGAGTCTCCTCTTTTTTGTCATGGTCCTTGGTGAGGTGGATCGTGTCCAGTTCTAGAGATGCTAGAGAAGCAGCGGGGGTTCGAGAGGTGGCAGAGGCAGGTGGCTGTGTGTGTTGTCCTTTGATAGAGTTCCAGATCTCCTGAGAGGCTGGTGTCGCCATGTGCTTTGGGGACAGGGCTTGAGCTGTGGGCACTATGATTGGACGAGTGGATCGAGCTGAGGATGATGATGAAGAAAGGGATCCTGATGAAGGAGTAGAAGAGGCACCTTTTGAGCCTTCAAAGTTATACCCCTGCAGGAACAATATATTGTAGTTAACAGCTCATGCATTGAAGAATGTCTAGACCAGACTGCTGCCTGTCAGCCAGTAGGATTTTTAGTAAATATTACATGTTCAGTCGACACCACAAATATAATAAATAACACAATTTTGTTGAACTCTTGCAATGTGATAAACAGACTGACACACGGACACATATGCAAAGTTTTAGGCACCTACCCATCATGCAATATCAACACCATGCAAGCACAGAGTCAAGGTCTTAAAGAACTATGAGGACCATGGAGCCGTGTAGAAAATACTGACCTGAAAGTCTTCAGATAGTTCCAGAAAGAATCTCTCATATACCCTCAATTCCTCGAATGGACGACCAGGGCTCTTTGTGGGATGCAGCTTGTTCAGGTCAGTCTCTATGTCATCGTTCTGATTGACAGGAAACAAAGGAAGAAAAACTTCAAATTGCCTGTTATACATTTGTATTTGCTCTGTCAAGACAGCTCCAATCTAGTTCTTATGAGGTTCACCAGATATGGGTGACAAAGTGATTTCAGCACTCAAAAATGGCTGGTAAATTATGACTGCCCTCTACTGGAAATTTAGGAAAGTTCCGATATCAATGACTAGGTATGACTCATGAAAATGTACGATTTTGTGTTTCACAAAACTAACGATGATATTATAATTTCCAGTGATATCAAAGTTGAATTGTGAATCTAATATCACATAGAGGCAATATGCTTGCCATAGTGAACAAGTGTACCACATGTTAGTGTACTGTTGTCATGTGAAATGTCCCATATGCATGCAAGTATTTGGTATTACCAAAGTGCGATGAGCTTTCTCGTCCTCTTCATTGTCAGTATCAGTTTCTGCCTCCGTCTCCTCATTATCGTCGCTGTCATCCACCACATCATCCACTGGGTACAACACACATACGCAGAAATTATTCCCCTGACATTTCTGTTTGTCTTTTGCCCACGCTGGGGGAGAGAGAGGAGGGGGGCTTATTATTTCTGAAAATGTGAAAGAGGCCAGCACATGACCAGAACAGCAGTCCCCCCCCAGAGGATTCTGGTCAATGAGTTGTAATGCTATGCCCAGAACAGAGGAAATGTTAACAAAAAGATGTGAGCAGCCATGGTCAAGAGATGGGTGATCAAGAGAAAGAAGAGATTCTGAGCACGTTTCTTCAAATAAAAATTCAAGAGCTCACCGACATGTTTTCAGGAATATAAACGAGTCAGCACCAATCGATGCTGTAATAACTAATGTATATCACTGTTTTACAGCGTTCCTGTTTGATTCTACACTCTGCAATAAACCAAAAACAGAGGTAGTATTTGGTAACCTTCTTTTTAAAAAATACAAATACGAACAGTGCTACTTGGAAAAAAAAAAGAATGTAATAGAGCTTTTTTTATTTAAAATTTTAGTTGAGACTAAAGGCCCTTAAACACCGAACGTGTTGTGTAAAAACAAAAGAAAATTCAAAATTTTATGAATCTGAATTTGATGCGTAAAATATATAAACACAGAAGGTGTTGCGTTTTTACAAAAAAATCATCCTCAAAAAAAGGACTGTCAAGAAAAGAAAAAAAAAGAAAAGTTGAGCTGATGATGCGCTGGCCCTGATCTTCCTAATGAAGAGAAGAAAGAAACGAGGATTCTGGTTCATCCAATTCTCACGAGAACACAGCAGCAGGGAGAGTATTATGGTTTGGTCCAGGAGTGGAAGCGGTATCCCAGCCGCGTTTGTACATTTCAGGATGTCAGTGGGGCAGTTTGAAGTCTTGTTAGCAGAGTTGGAATCATATATGAGGAAGTACAGAAATCATTTCAGAGAGCCACGTTAGTCGGAGTAGTGTTCGGCTGTGTGTCTGAGGTAAAATCATATTTTTTTTAATTATTTCAATGTCGTTGCATATTCAGAATCAGAATCAGCATCAGAATACAGTACAGCTTTGGATTTGAGCTATGAATGCACTTGTTGCCAATGACCAGAGATCTGATTATTTGGATCCGAAACATCAGGAAAAATTGAGATTGGTTCAAAGAAATAAGTGTTTCAACTCCGTCGAGTAAAATTATTTGGCCCGTTTGAATGGCTGCTTTAAGAAAAGGTCCAAAAAATATATTTCTAACGCATAAAACATTTACACAATTTTACGTGTCGGTGAGACAGGGCCTTATGAGAAAAGAAAAGAAGCTCAAATGTTTCATCGCGCAGCCTTTGCACATGATGTAGGAAGCAAATTAGCTGAGTTAAATGCAAGAACATACGGTATGTCTACTAGTGGGAAAGCAAGACTATGCAATGTGCTCTTTATTACCAACACATGTCATGTGTTAGTTTAGTCAAGTATGATGTGAGGTGAATGAGAAAGAAATAGTGAATCTGTATAATCTGAGGGTTACGTACGTCTTACCCTTCTTTAAGGGCTTGTTGCTGAGCTGGTGACTTGTTGTTCCTGTAAGGCACATTGTGTGCAGCAGTGTCATGAATGTTGTCATTAGCCATTTAGTATTATTTATCCGTCTGTATGGTATAACGTGTTGAAACTAGCAGTTAGGACAGCAATTTTAAAAAAGTGCCCGTACTGTATAATCATAGATGGAAGGCGTGCACATACACAGTGATAAGCTGGGCCACACGCTTGTGAACTGTGTGTGTGTGTGTGTGTGTGTGTGTGTGTGTGTGTGTGTGTGTCCTGAGCTCTCACCCCCAGGAGGCTGGCTGTACAGCTGTGCCACAGGTCCAACTGGAAGTACATGAGGCAGCTGGTAGTGGAAAGCTGATTTAATGGTAGGCACAGGCAGACGGTTTTTAGGAAAACACTTCCTCATGATGAGACTCGAAGTGTTGATCAGTGGATCCAGAGTTCGCACCGGCAGACACTCCTAGAAACAAAGCCACAGAAAAATCAGAGAGCAGCTCAGACCGAAACCTGTGTATGTGGGAAGTAGTTCTGTTTTGCATGCTTTAACTTCTTGTCATTCACATGCAATTTTCTTACTCACAGTAGATGTGTTGTAGAGGATCCTCATGCCATCGGCCTCTATGAATGCCTTTCTCCCAAGTTTGATGTTGGTAATATTCCTGAGGCAGACCAGCAGCCCTTTGCGAATCAACATGTGACGATGACGTGCATCATTGCGATGCCAATCCAGGTACAGAGCCAGCAAGGCGGGCACATGACTGCCGTCCACTGCACGACGAGCGTTAGTTTCTGAAAAGGGAATTGAAACAAGAAGCGAAACCACTGCTACATATCACTTTGCAATTGTGTGGCGGGACAGAAGAAGAAAATGAAAATAAAAGCAGTAATAAGCATATAGTATATAGGAGAAAGTCACGTGACACTAAACTTTAAGTCTATGTGGAATGATCTATTACACTTTGTGCTCCAGAGCAGAAAAGACAATAAGTGAAGTACAGGCAAAAGATTAAACAACACTAATTAAGGACCACTGAGCTGTTTAATGCTACAAACATAAATTACTCACTGGATTTGAGAAGTGCTCCAAGTGCATCCAGAGCTACCCTGTTGATTTAAAAACAAAAAAGATGGGGTCCAACAGCAAATATGACACAACTATGGCCAGAGGCATATGAATGTGGCTGTTTCAGGTCTGCAAAGGAGTCAGCATTGACAGTTAGACACTCACTTGAGCAGGCTGGTGTTCTTCTTGCTGTATGGTGCTATAATCTTGAACATCAGTTCCACTACTCCATTCTTGCCCAAAGAAATTGCATTCACCGCTATTACAGTAGAAATCAAAATCAAGCACAACTTAGAAGTAAACACAGCCAGTTCAGTTTAATTATTTTTATCAGCTGCTGTCTGGGACTCTGTAGTATTTTTTGGGACTACTTTGCTTGAACTTCATTAGAGATTATAATATATACTGTGAGAGTTTACGGGGACTTACAGTTGGCCGAATAAACCCTGAGAACCTGCAGGCAGGGCAGAAGGAGTTTGGCATTCTGTAGATTCTGTTTGATCAGGCTGATGGTGACGTTCAGAGCTCCACTCAATCGGGCCTTCACACCAAACTTTCTGTCTGGACACACACAGGGTCCAATGTCCCAGCTCAGTAAATAAACAATAGAAACTTTTGATTTTTCCGTACCTTTCCTCTATTTTTGTTTCTGAACAGAGGACTTGTTATCAGTTTTGCTTGTTGTTGTTTTTCTGCAAATGGCTTAAAGTTTTTTCACTTATCCACTTAACACTGATAGCAAAGGCAGTGAAAACAGAACACTCACAAGGACATCATCGGTGTACAACTTCAACATACGTTTTAAATAAACATTACACATGTGGTGTCAGCAAAAACTTTTCAAAATGTAAACATAACACTCTTCATTTACAAGCATGATGCCCAGAGCAAAACAAAAATAAGACAAAAATACAATCACTGGCTCATCCAGTCTGTGTGTGTGTTGGACTGCGACATTACCTTTTGGGCCAACCTTGGCTAAGAGTGAGTGAAGCTGTAGCATGAGCTCCTCACTGGGAGGCAACTCTTTGCTGGCAGAGGTCAGGATCTGGAATAATATTCCTGTTCCTCCTTTGGACACAAACACTCCCATCCTGCGACCCCTGCCTGAGACAGAAAAGGGTTGAGAGCATGAGAACCACATGAACTAGATACTGTAATTATTAATCCAATCAAAAAGTGTAATTTAACACCATGTAACAATTTATTGGTAACAAAAATCAAAAAGTTCACATGTTTAGCAATTGATTGTGTTGTTAGAGCATGAACAAACTCGGTGAACAAAAAATAGAAGAAAAAAAAAAACTCCACTCACCCACAGTCAGCAGCTCACTAAGAATATACAAGATGTTCAGGGTGGTCTGAACATCTCTGCTGTTCTGTAACAGTCACAAATAATACATTAGTTAAAAATTATTTGCACGGTAAATCTGAGAAATTTGTGTAATTACCTTGATGTTACTCTACATAAGTGTGAAATCTAATTCCAAATTGAATTCAGGGAGCAAGGTGCTAGAAAATTGAGTCATAATGCAAGTCAGGTTGTGAAAAACTACACACACCCTTACTGCATCTATAGGAATTAAGAGGATAGGTAGCAGCCAGGTGCTTGGTCACAGAATCTCTATAAAAACAGACATTTTTGGCAGTTTGCTGGTCTGGAGTATCCAGCTGTGTGTTTAAAAAAGATGTCAGCAATCATCTTAGAAACGACATTGTTGCTGTCCATCACTCTGGGAAGGGTTACGTGGCCATTTCCAGATAATTAAAAGTCATTTAAAGTCCTTCATTCATCAGTGAGAAAGATTTTTCACAAATGAAAAGCATTCAAAGCAGCTGCCATTTTTCCCAGGAGTGGACGTCCAAGGAGATTCACCTCAAGGTCAGACCATCTAATGCTCAAATGATCTGAGTTGATCTGAATGTGATCTGAACTGTCTCTGCAGGCCTCTGTTAGCACGTTAAATGTTAAAGTTCATAACAGTTCAGCTAGAAAACAGACTGAACAAGTCCAACGTGTTTGGAAGGGTTTCCAGGAGAAAAACCGCTTCTCTTAAAAAAAGGACACAGTAACACTCTTAGGTTAGCAAAGTCACATCTGAACAAACCACAAGACTTTTGGAACAACGTCCTTTGGACAGATGAGACGTAAGCAGAGATGTTTGGCAGTAATGTGCAGCACCATGTTTGGTGAAAACTAAACACAGCATATGAGCACAAACAGGTCATACCAGCTGTTAAACATGGTGATGAAGGGGGTGATGATTTGGACTTGTTTTGCAACCACAGGACCGAAGCACCTTGCAATCATTCCGTGGAACATGAACTCCTCTGTACCAGTTCGAAGGATTCTAGAGTCAAATGTAAGGCCATCTCTCTGACAGCTAAAGCTGGCCCAAACTGGATCATGCAACAGGACATTAATCCCAAGCATAACAGCAAATCTACAACAGAATAGCTGAAAAAGAAAAGAGTCAAAGTGCTGTAATGGTCCAAAGTTGAGACCTCAATTTGACTGAACTGCTGTGGCAGGCCCTAAAAAGAGCTATGCATAAACGAATGCAAACAAACCTCAATGACCCAAACCAATGTTGTGAAGAAGAGTGAACCAAAATTCCTCCACAACAACGTGGGAGACAGATAAATTCATACAGAAAACAATTACTTAGTTATTGCTGCTAAAGGTGGTTCTATAAGCTCCTGAATCATGGGGTTTACTTAGTTTTTCACACAGTGCTTCTGCATTATGATTTTTTGTTTTTGCAAAATAACAAAGCAACTTTTTTAATGATGTGTTCTGATATGTAAATCCTTAGAACTATATTATATACATGACTGTATGACAGTAATGTATTTTTAAATTATTTTATAATAAATTTCTTAAACATTATTGTTCACTTAGATTGACAAAAAGCTCTCTTCAACAAGTCAGTAACAATTGAAATGCATAAGAACTCAAGTGTTGTTTGTGAACTGACCTCCAGTGAAGCCAGGATGACTTCCATGCCGCTGGAGCCTTTGGACATGACCTCTTTTCCACTCTTCTCTGTAATGCACAGCAAAGTCAACATGAACACAAAAGTGAAGGCTAACAGATTTGCACTGCAATTTTTGATTTTTTTGGAAATCACAATGTAATTTATACTGGAGTATGTAAAAACATCTAGTTTACTCACAGTTAGAAAACTCCTGCAACTCTCAGTGAGTACAAATTGCATCTTTAAGGCACATTTTACAACCATGTCCTCAACCAGTCTTTGTTTATATACTGACCTGCTCAAGAACAGCTGAAAAGGGTGACAAGGTCTTGCAACAACCCCTACTCTTTCTTCATCTTCCCACCTCTTTAAATCCATACCCTATGTTTGTCCTGTTATTTAGGAGCTGACAGATTCCTGACCTCTAAAAAGGACCGTATTGGTCCTGTCCTGAATACAAAGGGATAATCAAGTACAAGTATTCGCCTTTGCAAAATGCTCTCTGTAAACTAACAGCAGAAATTGTAGATGATTACAAATATAGAAATAAATGTCTTGAAATTGTATCTCAAAATGTGATACATACATGCCAAATACTTTGCATATCTGAGGACCCATTCACATATACAAGTGCTCTGGGAAGTAAAGCAGTAACCTCTTGTTTCTGCTATGCCAGACATTTTAAAGCACTTCAACACCAACCCCACTAAAGAGTAATGAAGGGCCACACAAGGGCAACTGTATTGTTTGAATAATGATGATTAGTTTGTTTATATAAGAATCCTATAAAATAAACTGAACTTCGAGACTGAACAATCACCATTCATTTCAACTGTAATTTTTAGGCTGTAACAGCTGACAGTGAAAAATTATCACACATGAACTGAAATGCAATATACCGCAACTCTCACTCTACCCACTCAAAGTAATATACGTGTGTGTGTGTGTATATATATATATATATATATATATATATATATATATATATATATATATATATATATATATATATATATATATATATACATACATACATACATACATACACATTAAATTTTACTCAAGGTGTTCTGAACTGTACCTGGTGTGTCCAAGGAAACCACAGATTGATGGTGTCTCCTGGTGTAGCGGTACTCCATTTGAGGATAAAAAGTTAAGAAGCTTTACGTGAAACAGTGTCTATTTTCCAAAAGATCCCATTGAGGCTTCCACAGAAGTACTAAAACTGATTCAAAAAGTTTAACTCTTTGACACCTCAAATCATGTGTTGTCAAAGATTGAAAATCAAGGCTTTTCACTAACTCCTCAATTAGTCAGTCCAAGCCTCCTACTTTTCAACCGTACCTCTAACTCTGCCCTCTCAGTCAGGGCTCTCTGAAGCTGGTAATCAGCCCCTCTTCTGCCTTGATACCTGAAACTAATCCACAGACAGCTCCTATAGACATCAGCATAAGACAACTCTGTTTATGCAGAGGGGGTGGATGATACATTACCACCAAATGAAAACAGACACTACAATTCCCACAGGATCCATGCAATATGGAGAAAATTCAAAATTTCATTCATTTTGCAGTAAACCAAATGTCCAAAGGTACAGTATGTGGAGTAATTATCTTCCTTTTCCCTTTTAAAATTATTTCAAGAGATGACATTTTGTCTGCCCTTACAGCACCTGACATTCCCTTGTTCTTTCTCATGGTATTTCTTGACTGCCTCTTAAGCTCCTGAGACCCTGAACTTGAGACAAGAGTACAGCAAAGTCCATCCTGGGGTGTATAGTTACTGCATGCAGGGTTACAGACCTCGGCGCTTCCCTCAAACCGACGTCACACTCATACACATTTCAAGTTGAGACTGCAGGCATGGTGTCACGGACAGCCAAGCAACAGGTGAGAGAGGAACAGCTGATATTGCATGATTGATAGAGTCACAGACAAGCCTTTCCACTGTGCCCATCATTCATGATAGATTAGCTAGGACTTTGCTTTGAAGGAGGAAGCAACAAGTTACGGAAAGACGAAAGGTGAAATTTAAGAAAAGTAAGAGAGAAGAAGTAGCTGGAAATCACATCATGTCATGATTCAGCAGAATTTCTCAAAGGAGGAGGGGACTGACAAGCACTGAAAACCAGTAACTTAAAACTGTGCTACAGGACAACATTAGTTTATTATAATTATTATTAGTAGTAGTAGTATTATATAATTATACTACTACTAATATTGTTATTATTATGTTATTATAAGTAAAAACAAACAAAAATCTTGCAAAAATTGATTTTTTTGCAAGATAGCATTATTTGAAGATTGTGGGTTTTTTTTAAAGGTTTATAACTTTACCTTTGTAAAGGTTAGAGGTACGAGTTTCAAATACTAAATGTTGTAAACACAGGATCAAAAGCCTCTGTGAGTTTGTTAATTAAGCAAGTCCTTTAATTTTTAATTGTTACAGCAGCAGAACAATGCTGTTTGTTTTTCGTTTTTGTAATTAGCTCCTTGCTAACAGAGACGCACTCATGTATCAGTGTGTCCGACACCTGGTGTGCCACCTTCTTCTGTTATGAGATCTTCGTCTCCATTTTCCTTTCAAGGAGTAATCAGAGAATGGGGGTCACATCTTGACTGTCAACGAACTACTGCATCTCAATTTACACAACAACCACACTTTAAGTTTTCTACGAATTTGGGAATTTTCCCCACAACCTGAAGCTAGGCATCAAGGCATTTGTGAAATGTACAGATGGGTTTGAGAGGAAGAAATGTACTTAATAAATGGACAATAACTCTGATTCTGCTGCATTTGACTGAAATACAAATAAGAGTTCTTTAAAGCTTTCACACAGATCTTTGCCTTTAAGTCTTAAAACAATAACAACCAACTCTTCCACTTGGTCATTATAGTTCCACTGAAAGACTTCGAATGGTACAAACTTAAAAATGATGTACATTTAATAGAAATTAAATGTTCAGAAACTGATTGATTTACAGCAAGAACCAACAGAAACCAATTAAGTCTTAAGATTAAATCCAAACAGTTCCAACAGCTTCTGCTGATAACTTAATCATTTTGCTGCAAACCCTCCATCTGTACAAAGACCAGATGTGTTTGAACACACTCTAAAACTGTGCCCTCTGACACATTAGGCATATCTACTCATTATCATTCCCATCCATGGTTATTGTAATAAAGATTTCTCAGCTAACTGTAGTCATATTGTGCTTTGGCATTGGGCTCATTTTGTGGGATCAGCCAGAGACACTTATTGTGTTAGCACCTTCAATTAAGCTGTTAGTCTTATAAATGTGGGTGCATGCACATTATAAATACATTCAAATACATCTTAAATGCTGTTTAAACTTCATATTTGAGGCCAAACTTTTTCTAGAATTGAAAGAAATGATTGTATCAGTTATGACTGGTGCGTCTATACATACATGACCATTAAAATAAAGGTTAGGGTTGTATCCTCATTCATTTTAAACACGAGCTTTAAAACAGTTGCACAAACAACTGCCCATTAGCAAGACTTGCATCCTGGAACTAAATATACTACTTTGTGGTTGCGTCACTATTCCAACAACTAAAGATGCAGTTTACAGACATGTACTTGTCTGTACACGTTCATACATGTCCAACAGATATACTGAGGATCTTCCAGATAATTACTGGGAGTTTTAAAAAAAGTGATTCCACAGGAACCTTTGACCTCCTAATTCTAAGCATCTTATCGCGAGTCCAAGGGAACATTTGTAGCAAAAATATGGAGGTGATCAAAAACCTCTGATCAATAACGTCGAATACTTGCTTACACAATCCAAACGAATCACTTTGCAAATTGCAAGGAAATGCTGTTTTATAACTTGTTACAGTGCCTGAATATTTTGCAGCTGTTTCCACTGCCAGCAATGCAATTCAAGGCCAGGACTGCTCACTGAGATCGCACTTGGCTCAAGATAACAAAACTATACCGGAGTTCAGGAGATTACATGTATCACTGTGCATGTTTACACACATTCTTACCCTGTGTCTGTATGAGATGAAGGATCTTTGTAGTGACCTGTCTTGCTGTTTCAACATCCCTGACCATGGCCTCACCATTCATCCTTTCCAGTTGGCCCAGGAGCATCACTATCCTGGAGTTACTGGGAACCCTTGTAACAAATAAAATCTGTTTTTACTTTTAGAACAATGCATCCAACAGGATAATTCAGTCGTATGTTTAAAAAAAAAAATCAACAAACAACAACAACAACAACAAAACAACAAAAAACACACACACAGGATGATCAACTCAATTATGGGAAAAGGCTAATGTTATTAATCACAATGTGCAGTTGGCACCGGAAAACAAATGTAAAGCATGATCTAATATGTGCAGTGACCTCATATACTCACACTGAGTCAAGTGTGTCTTTGCCCACTTTTAGAAAGCATCCAATAAAAACAGCCTTTTCCATGTTACTTTTAGCAGTGCCGGTGATTACAAACTGGCAGTCTATGACTATATGACTCTAAAATTCATTTATTAAAGCTTTTCAACAAAGCTGTCTCTTTGTGTTTCACTTCATTTCTGGAGCACTGATCCGTCCTCCTCTTATAATCTTAGCGCAGTAGCACTCAGCTGGAAACTCGAGGTTAGAGGTCCGTTGTTGGTACAGCAACGGCAAATACTGGACAGAGAATCAAGACCCTGATTCTACCCAGGGGAGCAAAAATGTCTTATATGTCCTTATAAAGACAGAGAGACAAGAAAGGAGAGAGACAGAGAAAGTGTATGCTAAATACAGAATAGCAAAAAATGTCAGGAGTGAGAGAAGAATAGAGTATAAACAGAAAAAGGAAAACACAGAACAAAAAATAGAAAGCCTAAATTAACATACTACATTAATCACTATAACGAACACAGACACACACACAAAAAAAGACTTTGGAAAGCCAAAATACACCGAAGGTTTTTCAAAGTATATTGCCTCAGCATTAAGGACAGCTGTTATTTTCAGTCTTGACATATCAAATGGCTGTTTCAAGCAAGGTCCGCTAATTATCTACCAGTCTCGGCTCTGTTGCACAAGAAGAAAAGCAGGGTCAAACCCTTCTGCGAACAGTCTTAACAAGGTAAAACAGAACAAAAGTGGAAGTGCATCATAACACTAAAGGCTCACTGAGACAGAGAGAGAGGGCACGAGAGTGTGAGTGTGAACAGATGGCAGTGACAGAGCAGCTTTCAATCAGAAACACATGCACAAACATCACAAACCCCATGCCTGTTTTTGTTCACATCTGTAATGACATTTTTATTTGCTTTCTGAATGCAAATCAACTCACCCCTTCTCTGTGGCCATTTTGGGCTTGTTCATTTTTACTACATCAACATTTCAAGTCATCTGCAAGTGAAAGAACATGTAGATTAGATATGAAGAGGAAGAGGTTTTCAACACCATTTTAGAAACAAGCATGTCAACCTTTACCCCACTGGACTCCCTCTGTTGCAGCCAGGCTTGCTACTATGCCAAACCATTTCACAGAAAAGTTAAGTGTCCCTGGCTACAGTGTACGCATGCCTCGTGAAGTCACCCCACAGACAAGAAGCTGTCAACTTAGGGGACACACTGAGCAGAGAAGCCATTAGTCTGCAAATATGTAGCTGCTCCGCAGCAGACTAAAAACCTGTCCTCTGTGTATCTGCCCCGCAGTGCATGCTGGGACCACCTGGGGGACACATTACCTCTCAACTGATTTCACACAAAACAAAAGGAGCTGTTCAACTCATCTCAGATATCCACACAAAACAGTCGCAGTCAAGGTAATGTGAGCACAAGGTTTGAAAGCACGTTAAACAAGTCAACTTAGTGCGGTATCATTAACCGAAACGGATGAGCAGGTGAATCCAAGAAGACTGGACGAGTTAGTGTGCTGCACTTTCAAAACAGAAGCATTTATGGGCTGAGATAAGATGGGTCACAAACATGTGTTAGAGCGTGGTCATCACTGGTGCCTAATGCCATTTACTCCATTGTTTTTAAACACAAGGGAGTTTTGTAATAACGTTATAATGTGCTAGAAATGTCCACACTAAAACACTTCATTACTTTAGAATTGAAGGTAAATAAGTAAAAAACACCTTTACTCCTTAACGAGACTTTTGCAAAGCTTACATGCCCATCACCCGTTTTACCAAAAGGATAGAGCCTTATCTAAGAGTGACAGCACAATCTATGGTCACGCCTTTGTTACAAACGGGCTAAAGAAGAGCAAAGATGAAACTGGAGGTCAGACCATGTACACGTTTAAAATTTGCTCAAGCAGTTATGAAACCTGACATGTTATAGAGGTCAGTTTACACAAGACTGCTGTAAACAAGTCGAAATAACCCTATAGAGCTACTTCACAATCCCCGATCCAAAATCCTTTAAGAAACCAGGGTCATTGCTCTCATTGCACCAGCTCATGGGGGTTGTCATGTTAGCGGGTTATTGGTGAAAAGGCAAACAGCTAGGCAAGCCTCTGTACGGTACATGTTTACAAGATGCTAAGTCAGACAACCTAGCTGAAGCTGGTGGCAGCTGCACCTGCTGGGCTAGTCACTCATTAAGACTGGCTGTCTGCGCCAGCAGGCTAGCTAACTGAAGAATATGCTAACAAAAACAGCACACAGTAGATGTTAGCTGAAGCAGTGGTTCTTTAGAATAGCAACACAAAAGAGAAGCTGTACAAACCTGTATGAAAAAGGAGCTGTCCCGTTTAGGGTGGAGGAGTAGTTGCGAGATAAGAGGCGACAGCTACTGTGCTCCTGAGCGTTGAAACGCCCTGATGATGATGAGATGAGAACAGACACAACTAGAGGGGGCAGTTAGTGAGCACCGCGAGAGTGGTTACGTCTTTGCGCGTGGTGTAAGCGGCATTTAATGCTACGATATGAACATCGTAAATTAGCTCACTGAATCCTTAAAACTCAAAAATCGTTTTATATCATCACTGGTCTGGTTTTAAGCCATAAGCGTTCCGTTAGGCTTGGCGTTCACAGGACTACATTTCCAATCGCTGCTGCTGATGACGTCATTCATGTGCGCCAATTTTTACAGTCTTCGGAGGGATCTTTGATTAGCTACATGGTTAATACAATATAGTAAGGTACGTGCTGATTTACAGCGAAAGTATAATTTCTAAGTAACAGTCTTCGTGTTTTATATGCCTGAGTGGAATGGATTAACCTGTTAAAACATCCATAAGCAGCTTTTGTTCACAGAGAACACCCAGTGTCGGCAACATTAGCTTGTTTGCACACGGTAAAGCTAGCTAATGTGACGATTGGTGATAGCTACCTCACACCATCTCGTGTCTTTTAAAATTATGTATCTTGCCTAAGAGTTTTAGTACGCTTTTGAGGACTGTGTAAACTTAGGTGACCTTTTGACATCCATGTTATTAGTTTCAAAAAGGTATATGTTAGGAGACAAACAGTTACTACTACTTATCTCATTGATCATTTAATCGGGTAATATCGATATCTGATAGGCTTTTTATTCAGGCATCTATACAAGTGATTACCAGTGTTGCCTCTTATATGTCCTCTAAACGTTATATATGTTACAGGTGAATGAACCAATCATTTAAAAATGGTTTCAACTCTCCCTGACCCACATCAGTTCATTAGTGTTGACGGCTGAAACTTTCCAGGGCACTCTGGAGTGCAGTTTACACCATTTTAGGCCATAACAAGCTTCTCAAGTCAGCTCACATGTTAATCTTCTGTTGTTAGCTTAGATCAGCCTCGTCAAACTTCAGTGAGTCAAGATCTAATGTAAACAAAAATGCGTGAAAGCTTTTAAGAACATACATAAATTGACACATTTCCAGTTGAAAAATAATAATGCATTGCGGTTTTAATGCTGAGAAGCAAAAAACAAGCTTTATGACTGATCAATGAATTATATTATTACGTTGGATCACATTCACTTTCTTACTGTACGTTAACTTTGAGCTGTGTTACAACTGTTACACTGCATGATGACGTTTTAAATGTTTATGTTTTTTATTATTAGGCCAAGGTACTTTACTCATACTAACCTTTCATAGCTCAGTAATAAAATTATATTTAATATACAGTATAATATACACTATCTTCAGAAGTCTTTTGAAACTGTAGATTATTCTACTCTACAAGCAATATAGAGCCAATATAGTTTTGGTCAGAAGTTTACATACATTCGTTATGGGCATGAATGTCATGGTAATTTTGGGCTTTTGATGACTTCTTTGAACTCTTCTTTTTCCACTGTGGAATGATTGTACAGTGTACATATTTAATGACTTTAAAACAATTTTTAATTTACTTCGGATTTTCTCTAATCCACACAGGAAATCTATGTAAATATCTGAGGTGGTTCAAGACTTTTATTGGAAAGAAAATATTATGTAGAATTAAATAATGATTCTTAAAGGTCACCCCTTGGAAATGTTATTTATGGTATAACACGATCTATTTTAGGTTCATTACTTTTTTCCATCTATATTAATGACATGCCCTAGGCTGTGTCTCATGAACCTGAATCCTTTACGTGGATGATTTTGCTCATGTAGTTAGTGGAAATACGTCCTGACGATCCATCCATCCGTTTGCTTCCCCTCCTTATCATGGTTGTGGGGGGCTGGAACCCATCCCAGCTACCATAGGGTAAGAGGCAGAGTACACCCTGGACAGCTCACCAGTCTGTTGCAGGGTTGTCACAGAGAGATGGACAGCCATTCACACTCACAATCACACTAAACACCAAACACCAGCTAACCTAACCCCACTAATCCTAGGGATATTGAAGTTACATTGTCTCAAGAATTAGAATTTTGTTAGCCTATGACCTGAGGAAAATATGATTTCACTTCAGCAAGGAAAACCTAATAAGATAAGAAACCTCTTAATCAAGTGTAACTCTTATGCCATTAGCTGAGCTAATTATAACAAGGACCTAGTACTAACTTTGAGCTAGAATTCATCAGGTACAAGCATGGCTATATCTCTTATTAAAATAATAAATAAATACAAAAATGAGAAAAAATGTTTTTATATAGGAAAATAAATCTTTCTTTTCAGTAAAGGAAAGTGTGGAGACATTGCAGATTTGGAGCTTTATGTGTGTGTGTTTGTTTGTTTGTTTTTTCATATCCTCCATGTGTCTTTGTGGGGTTCCTGTGGGTGCTCTGGTGTCCTCCCACAAACCGTATGTTAATTGCTGATTCTAAATTGGCATTAAGTGTAGTTGTGCAAGTAGAGTTCATGGTTGTTTGCATCTCTGTGTTAGCGCTGTGATGCCAACACAGAGACACAGAAACACAGAGGCTGCTGGCCCCCTCACTGCCTCCCTGAACTTTTAAGTTGGCTAGGCAGTTGGATGGATGACTTAGCAAAATGCTTTACATTGGCATGTAATGGTTAATTTAATGTAATGTTTATCTATGTGCCTTAAGCTGTCACCATGGTGATGAAATCAGCAGTTGATGATGATGACACTGGCTGGGGGCTGGGTATCCCAGAAAAGATGAAGAACAACGCCAACTGGGTTGATATTACACATGAATTCAAAAGCGCCTGCAAAGGTAAGGACTGTGTGTGTGTGTGTGTGTGTGTGTGTGTGTGTGTGTGTGTGTGTGTGTGTGTGTGTGTGTGTGTGTGTGTGTGTGTGTGTGTGCAGTTAAAAAAAAAGGGACTGACGTGTTCCTCCTTCCTTGTTGTCATCCTTTATTCATGCAGATTTGAACCTTGGAGAGTTGCTTCATGACAAGCTGTGAGTACACCAAAGTGCTTTTTTGAGTCCCTCAAATTAGAAACGACCTTTTCATCTTACTGCTGCACAGATCCTCAATTAAAATAGTTTTCATGTCCCAAAGTCATAGTTCAAAACATTGACTGTGCGGAGTAATTATAATGAAAGCTTCTAATGTTTTTGCCACAAGTGACTTTGAATTTAATTGGGTTGATATTTGCATTCATTTTTGGATCGGTCCATAAATATTGTCAGTGCTTTTATGTTTTTATGTAGTGAACACAGAAAAATGTTACAGAGGTCAAAAATGTTTTACTTCTGCTGCAGGTTTGGCTTGTTTGAAGCCATGTCAGCTATAGAGATGATGGATCCTAAGATGGATGCGGGAATGATCGGAAACCAGGTCAACAGGAAAGTGCTCAACTTTGAGCAAGCTATTAAGGTACTGATCTCTTTTTCATGGAATGAAAACAGTATACAGACAGAGATGTAATGTAATCCTAGATGTAATTTTTCAGAGCTTAGTTTCATTTGTTTGTGTATATAAAACACATTTAACCACCTTAGTTTGCTCTTTCTTTGTTCCAGGAGGGTGCCATCAAGGTCAAAGACCTCAGTCTTCCTGAACTCATCGGGATCATCGACACCTGTTTCTGCTGTTTGGTGAATTAGCTTTTGCTTATTATAAGGCAAAATTTTGAAAGTTATGTTCAAGTAATGTGCTGCTCCCTGTAATTCCTTTGTACTGCAGATTTTCTGAAATGTTACTGGATTGGAAAAGCTTAATCTATATTCTGTATTTGTAGCTGTTTTAATGTTTTTATGCCATTTTTGTCTTTAGTAGATTGTAAAATTTGAGAAACACAATAAGCTTTGGCGAGATTACTGATACAGGTCGAGCCAGCGATGACTCAAACTGCGGACTCACTGATCAAGACATATTTATGTATGCATGTTTGTGTTTTCTAATATGTGTGTATATATAGATAACATGGTTGGAGGGCCACTCACTGGCTCAGACTGTGTTTACCTGCCTCTATGTTCACAACCCTGACCTGATTGAGGAGCCAGCCCTCAAAGCTTTTGCCCTGGGCTTGCTGAAGGTGTGTGACATTTCCCGGGAAAAGGTCAACAAGGCTGCTGTGTTTGAAGAGGTGAGCAGTTTTCTGCTGTCAGTCAGTAAATGTTTGGTTACTGTGGTACTGCACGTTTCAATGTGGACATAAAGTCAGAACAGATAGCAGGTTAAAATCATGGACCAACACAAAAAAACCCAGGTGGGAAAGAAAAAGCTGTGAGTAAGTTGTGTGTAAAAATTGAGATATCTGAAAGATGGAGCTCAGTGTAGCATTTCAGGACCCAAAGAGCTTTAGTTTGATTGCAAATGTGTGTTGTTTAAATCTATTTGTTTGAAAAGTTGTTCTCGTAGTAGCCCATTTATAAAACTGTCATATGTCTGAATGGTGATTTTTATCTTATATTTCTTTATGCAGGAGGATTTCCAGGCCATGACCTATGGCTTTAAGATGGCTAATAATGTCACAGATCTGCGGGTGACAGGTATGAAGACTTCCAGTCATAACTGAGTAAGGCTCAATATCAAACTCCAACCTAAAGCATAAAAATGAAACTCTTAACAACCTAAATGATACCATTCGAGTGCACAGGATCACACGTTGAGTAAGTCAGTTTGAGGCCTAGGATTGTGTGTTTGGGACTTTTTGTGGGTAATGCCCTCAGGCAGCATCTGCAGAAATGTAGACGTGCAACAAGGTTTAAAAATCTCTGCCAAAGAACACTTGATACTTTGACAGTAGGCCCTCGTGGTTTTAGCATAAACACACATCCAAGTTTATGAAGCAGTGTGTACACATTGGGTTTGGGCTTTAGTCTGCAGCACCAACTACAGTGTAGACAGCTAAAGCAATTACAGGCAGACACTGTAATCATTCATCTCTCATGACGTATTAATCCCTTCAGGTATGCTGAAAGATGTAGAAGATGAATTACAGAGGAAAGTTAAGGTAATTATTCTTGTTGCTTTAAGTAAAGGCCATTGCCATTTCAATGAAGCACTGATAATGCAAAAGCTTTTCTGACATGCGATGTTTCTGGGTTATTTTGTGCTCCGTCAGAGTACGCGCAGTCGACAAGGTGAGCAGCGAAACCCGGAGGTTGAGCGGGAGGTAAGTGAAATCATTCACGCATTTTTGTTGAGTTTTTGCAACAGTTTTTTTTCTAGAGGCATTTTCTTTAACTCCAGGAACAAATTATCTCTGTTTAGCTGTTTCTTTGTAATTTATACCTTTTGAGTCATATCTCACTACCGGCTATATCTCTCTGTCAATAAAGAGTGTGGGACTCACATGACCTTTTAAAGACTCAGCTCTGGAATTTCCAGCTCTTTCAGTTATATAGTTATATAAAGAAAGGAAGGGAAAAAACAAGGAGACCCAAAAATGGACTTTTCTGAGCAGTCTTTAAAAAAAAAAACAGGTGTATTAATAGCTCTGCAATGTTCTCCCATGCTTTGTTTTTTTCAGCATCAACAGTGTCTGGCACTATTCAATAGAATAAAGTTCACACGCCTTCTACTGACTGCACTGATCGCCTTTACCAAGAAAGAGGTAATGCACATATCGACAAAAGCCCAGCAGCAGATAGAGACTGATTCTGTTTACTGTATGCATTACATATAAACAGAGTTTTTCTTGTGACTACACATGTAGCTGAGGTAATGAGTTACCTTATCTAACATTTTTCCTTTATTTCTGAACAAAAATATGAGTAGATGAAGCAAAATATCTTAAAAACAAAACAAAGACTAATGGAGGAAGTTTGTTTTTTAACAATCCTGATGATTTTCTTCTGAGGATGAAATTTTGATGTGTTAGAAAAACCCTGATGTTTAGATATATAACTGTGATATTTACAAACTATATATACTTTTGTTGATAAGGGGGCTTGTTAGTAAGTGTTTTGTTTTGTGTCTTTATCAGACCAGCTCAGTGAGCGAGGCCCAGAAGCTCGTGGCACAGGCAGCTGACCTGTTATCCCCCATTCATTCCAGCATTCAGCATGGCATCCAGTCACAAAATGACACCACTAAAGGAGGTAGCACGCACATTCACGTTTAATCTGTTAAGTGGAGGAGTACAAGTTAAGCCTTTTTTTGCAATTTGCAAGCCAACAGCTCAGCTACAGCTGCAAAAGATATGTTCAAAAATGGGTAATTAAAGAATTTGAGCATAAAATAATCATTCTGAGGCTCCAGTTGTCCAGTTAAGTCA
Source organism: Aulonocara sp. 'chitande type north' Nkhata Bay (assembly GCF_057382095.1). Classification (NCBI taxonomy): domain Eukaryota; kingdom Metazoa; phylum Chordata; class Actinopteri; order Cichliformes; family Cichlidae; genus Aulonocara; species Aulonocara sp. 'chitande type north' Nkhata Bay. The sequence continues at coordinate 24,121,577 of NC_141355.1, read as the reverse complement.
TCGTAATGGCAACCTAAAGTCCACACTGGATGTAACTTGTCTACACTAACAGTTTTCCTCACACAGAACTGAAAAAATCAACTTCTTTTCATTTACTTTGGTTTGGCAAGTCCTTAAAGATGATTCAGTTACATTTTTTTTTCATATGTGACCTGTGTTCATGTCTCTAATTTATGTTGTGATTAGTTTTGTTCCCTGTGATTGCTGCAGACCACCCCATCATGATGGGATTTGAGCCTTTAGTCAACCAGAGATTGCTGCCACCCACCTTTCCTCGCTATGCCAAAATCATTAAGAGGGAGGACATGGTGGCGTATTTCAGCAAGCTTATAGAGCGCATTAAGACTGTTTGTGACGTGATCAACACTACCAACCTACATGGCATACTGGTAAATACATTTCCTGAGGTTTGTCTTGATGCATTCGTTTTTTATTAAGTTTTATTATAAACAAGCTTTTCAGGACATTAGAAAGTTTCTTCTAAAAAACTAGGCTGTTTCAGTTATGCACCAGATGCCCTCCCTGAGACAACCCCAAAGGGGATTTGTGTGTCCAGTTGGAAATATGAATTGAAATGAAAGCTGCAAGCAGCACTGAGAGAGCCCGCGCACTCTGGCACCATCGAGCCATGCCCAACACCTCCTGTGCCCACTAGGTGGCGACGAAGTATCCTAGTTAACAGTATGTCACACTGGAACCACCTATTAAAATTTAATCTAGATTTGATAATGATTATAAGCTACTGCGCATTTCCTGTTCCAACTAGGCAGCGCTCAAACTATCGCTGACAAATGGTATATCAATCTGTTCAGAGCCAAACTATCATCATGCCTGTCAAGTCTGGTAGAGTTTGTTCAATCCGTTTTTGAGTTACAGCAGTTTCGTGGCGAATGATCAAAATGTGGCATGTCGCCACGACATCACCCCTTCCTGTTGGGTTTGGGGTGATGGGCCCCTGGACATTTTTGTCCGTCTTTGTATGTTACACGTGTGTACCAAGTTTCATGTCTACAGCTGTTCCAAACCAATAAAATATCTTATTTTTCACCGTTTGCCAAATTTCATGAATTTATGACTATGTTAAGACTTTCAAAAAGGCAATTCATTGGACAAAATAATAATAACAAACAGCCTTCGCACGTTTCGTGCTCGGGCTCTAATTATAAAGTTTCTCCTATGATAACTTAAGGATTGTGTTTTGTTGTTGCTGATGTTTTTACCAGGACTTCTTCTGTGAATTCAGTGAGCAGTCTCCCTGTGTGCTCTCCAGATCTCTTCTTCAGGTAGATGAGTACTTGCTTTCCTAAATCTTTCAAATGTACCTGTGGTTTTATTTTGGTGATCCGTGTAGATACGACCTATGCAAATATGAAAAATACTTGGATAGATATAAATACTCCATAGATACTATGGAGTATTTAATAAAAAAGTAAAATGAAACTACATTTCATTTTTTTTCCCATCAATCCAGACTACATTCCTGATAGATAATAAAAAAGTGTTTGGCACCCACCTGATGCAAGACATGATTAAAGATGCTCTGAGGTACTTTGTCAGCCCACCAGTCCTCTCATACAAGTAAGTTGTGTTTATTTTAAATACTAAATGAGATTAGTCGGTCTGTTGTTTTGTCACTAGCTTAGCTGTGATTTGAGGTTTACAATATGCTTTTACCTGTATTGATTACTTTAACCTTTCTACTGTCAGAGGATAGTTGGTGCAACAGAAAAATATCAGGATATATATGACACAATAATGATATTACTGTAGGCTGAAATGAAACACAGTGAGAAATGAGATATGATCGGATTTAAAACACTTAATAACAATATCCTTTATAAACTAGTCAAATATCGTAACCACGTATTTAACATCTGATCATCAGTGGAAACATTGAACACACTGATATTGTATAATAAATGATAACAAGTGATTAGATATCAACAGTGATCATTTTAAAACCCCTTGGCCTGCAGTTAAGCTACTGGATACACTTACTCTGAACGCACTGCAGTGTGTGAGTTCTGGTTGTAAACCTCAAATAGACAATTCAGAAGCTAAGCTACAGAACAAATGTCCTTTTGTTTGGCTCAGATTGACCTTGTCACATGTGTTGATGTGCCTCTGTCTGTCCAGGTGTTGTCTCTTCAACAATCACCAAGCGAAGGACTACATTGACTCTTTTGTTACACACTGCTCCAGGGTATGTTATTGCTGTGGCTCAAAGTCTCTATATCTAAGTCATCGTTTATTATATTTGACTCCCAGTAGCTGACTTAGAGGTAAATCGTATGAAAGTAGACATAGACTTATGTGTAATAAAATATAAACATCACAAACGTTCATCCCTATAATGGATTATGTTTATGACTGTTGCATGTATTCATTTTCTCTTGCCACTCACCCCCAACCTGCTGCAGGAGATAGCTGCCCTCTCCCTGAGCATGGTTCTGCTGGAGGTTTCTTCCTGTTAAAAGGGAGTTTTTCCTTCCCACTGTTGCCAAGTGGTTGCTCATAACGAGTCGTCTGATTGTTAGGGTTTCTTTCTAATATTATCGAGTCTTTACAATATGAAGGGCTTTGAGCTGACTGTTTTTGACTGAACTGGCGTAATATGAACTGAACTGAGTGTTTTCCCCATAGCCTTTCTGCAGCCTCATCCAGATCCACGGACACAACCGTGCTCGACAGAGAGACAAGCTGGGACACATTCTTGAAGAGTTTGCCACACTGCAAGATGAAGTGAGCTGCAGCTACGTTCATCCAAATTAGCTGTCTTTGCAGTTCGTGCTACAGGCAGTTTCTCTAAATTCATCAAGCAACCTCAGAACTCTTTCTTTGTGCTGTACAGGCTGAGAAGGTGGATGCAGCTCTGCATAGCTTACTGATGAAACTGGAGCCTCAACGACAGCATCTAGCCTGTCTTGGGACCTGGATCCTCTATCATAACCTGAGGATCATGATTCAGTACCTGCTGAGTGGCTTTGAGCTGGAGCTTTACAGCATGCATGAATACTATTACATTTACTGGTAAGATTGCATGACTCTGTGAATTACTGGTAGAAGCTGAACTCTCTCTCCCACATAACGTGGGTGCAGGTTTGCTGTAAATGAGCATGTGTTTGTTTTGGTTGTAGGTACCTGTCAGAGTTCCTTTATGCATGGCTGATGTCCACTCTAAGCAGAGCTGACTCCTCTCAGATGGCAGAAGAGCGGATTCTAGAGGAGCAGCTGAAAGGGCGCAGCAGCAAAAAGACCAAGAAGAAGAAGAAAGGTACATTTTGTTGTATTGCTTTTATGTGAAGCGGATAACCACAACATACAAACTGAAGTCTGATCAGAAATGACCACTTCATTGTAGAAGTGGCATCATCCTGTCGATATTTCTTCAAAGAGCACTGAAGTTATTGTTTCTGATTTTCTTCAGTTCGCCCTCTCAGCAAGGAGATTACCATGAGTCAAGCATACCAGAACATGTGTGCTGGCATGTACAAGGTAGGCATAAAAATAATGGCCTTTATTAGGCCACTTTTGGCACAACAAAGTGTAACATGCCCCTTCCCGGCCTTTCTCTTCAGACGATGGTAGCTCTGGATATGGATGGGAAGGTGCGTAAGCCTCAGTTTGAACTGGACAGCGAGCAGGTTCGCTATGAGCATCGCTTCGCCCCCTTCAACAGTGTGGTCACCCCTCCACCTGTGCACTACATCCAGTTCAAGGTACTGTGTCTTTTTATGGGCCTAATTCATCTTTTCTTTTTTAAAATATTCCACTTTCTTTTTAAAATGTTTCTCCTCTTCTTGCCTATTTCAGGAGATGTCTGATCTGAAGAAATACAATCCTCCACCAGGCTCTGCAGACCTCTATCTGGCAGCTAGCAAACACTTTCAGCAGGCGAAGCTCATCCTTGAAAATGTGCCCAGTCCCGATCCGGAGGTCAGAAAGTCAAAATACTGTGAAATAAATACAGCGGTTTATGTTCATTAGCATTTGTTTAGTTAGGAAGTAAAACTCTTGAGATTAAGACTCTCTTTTACAAGAGAGTGCTGAGCCCAGATGTGTAGCACTAATCTTGCATTCGAGCCAAACCTTATTTGGATGCATGCATGAAGCCCTACGTTTAGCTATTACTAGCTAGATAGATGCCCATATGAACAAATGAGTAAATTGATAAAATACTGCTCTGTCAATCAACAAAACTGAAACACAAGCTTCCTAGATGGATTTTATCACCCAGTAAGCAATAATTTTAGTCACATAATTCATCACAGATGCTCCAAAAGGCACCAGCAGCACACACACAGTGCAGAAGGCCAGTTTATAGATTCAAAGTAGTGACGGTGAGGCCTTAAAGATACTGATCTGCTCCAGCTGCCTGTGTCCGAATATCGACACGTTAGCATCATTAGCTCCAGTGACTGTCCCTTGGATTGAACACACTGCTCTATAATGTGGCTGCGATGCATAAAAGCAATGGTGTATGTAATTATCTTGGGGTGGTTTTCAATTTTATACAATGATATCTTATCTGCACTTTTTCTTGTCTTGTTCTATAACCACTCATTACTCTTTGATAACAGGTGAACCGTATACTGAAGGTGGCCAAACCTAATATTGTAGTTATGAAACTACTGGCTGGAGGTCATAAGAAGGAAACCAAGGTAACACATTACTCACATTACTTGTATTATTGTTTGTGTTTGTGTCTGCATTTACAGTTAATACAACGTAGATCTTTTAAGCTACAAACCAAAAGAATCAAACAAATGCATTTGATAATTTAAATAGGAGTAGTTGATTTTTTAAAAAGTACTAACTGTGTACATATTGGTTGCATTGTGCTTCTCTTAATGCAGCTATACATTTCTTTATCCTCAGGTGCTCCCAGAGTTTGACTTCTCAGCTCATAAGTACTTCCCCATAGTGAAGATTATTTGATCCCGCCCCGAGCCACAGGGTGACAGCGTTCCTCACCTGAACGGGTGTGCAGCGGCCCTGACCCAGACCTCGTCCAACAGTTTGTGTGACACATTTAACTGTAACGCCATGCACAGGAGTGTCTGCACTTGACTCTTTTCTCACCTTTCTGAGAGATGAAACCAGAGAACTCACCACTGGACCTCAATGAGTGACAGTATGCACATTTGTATTTCTGTGTGTGTGTTACAGAAGAGCCGATGTGCTTTTGTGCAAAGACCTGGCAGATGGATGCTGCCTGAAGAACAAGTCTTGCAAATGCTTATAAAGAGTGCTGTAATGATAATAGGTTCATATCATTAAATCATATGAAACTTTTTTGTATGTGTCTGCATGTTTATCTGAGGAACAGCGTTGAATCTATAAATGATGTCTTGTTAGAGCTTATTGTCCCTGACTTTATGTGATTACTGGACTAAGTCAGATCGAAAACTTGACAATACAATGTGCAGTCTCTGTAAAACAGGTGTGAAGCATAAGGCCCAAGATCTGACAATCTGGAAGAAAAAAATAATTGGGGTGTTTTAGCTGTATTTTCATAGGTTTTGCAGTTTTGGGAAGGATCCTCCCCACAGCCATGCATACTGCACCAACGTAAATAACAATTTAATAAACAATTTAATGACAGAAAGTTGCTGGGTTTTTTACTCTCTACTATTTAATTTATGTTTTGGGTTTTTTTTCGAATAGAATAGTTTTATTTTGAGGATGTCAAGATAACTAAAATAAGAGAAAAAAGAACAGACAAAAGTATAGACATCAAGTTGTCACAGTATCTCTACACAATGTTTATGCTCGAAAAGGAGTAGGATGAAGTTTACACTGACTTGTTCCTACTCCCTTATTTCAGATTCCATAACTTGTAAATCAGTGTTCAGAGTTCAACATATAATCCCAAAATATGAATGTTTATCTATGAACATGTCTACACTCATACAATATACACACAAAACAACTGAAGCTCAATTCAGTTCAATTTTATTTATCCAGCGCCAAATCACAACAACAGTCGCCTCAAGGCGCTCTATATTGTAAGGTAGACCCTACAATAATATATACAGAGAAAAAACCCAACAATCATATGACTCCCTATGAGCAACCACTTTGGCAACAGTGGGAAGGAAAAACTCCCTTTTAACAGGAAGAAACCTCCAGCAGAACCAGGCTCAGGGAGAGGCGGGGCCATCTGCTGCAACCGGTTGGGGTGAGAGAAGGAAGACAGGATAGAAGACATGCTGTGGAAAAGACTCACAAACCAAGAGATCAAACTACATTTTTACATTGGCTAAACACCCTGCGATGAACATTCCACTAAATCTCCCCTTTAAATTTGCTTTACAGTGTTTTCACAGAAAACAAAAGACATTCTGTCAGTTAATTTTTTTTTTCATTTTTCTATTTTCAGAACAATCTGGGCAATGAGATACCAGAGCTTTCCGTCATTTTAAACATATATTTCTTACAATTGAGAAAATTTAATTTTCTCAAGCTTAAATATTTTGAAGATCTATCCCTCTGTTTGAAAAGTAATGGTACTCCTATTTTACAGGCCAGGAACCATCAAGGCCTACCCCTTTTATTTAACACGAGAACACCACAGCCATCATCACACATCATCAGAAGACAAAAATATATTAATACAGTGCTGCAACAAAGTATTTACCTGCTTCACGATTGATTGATTTTTATTTTTATTTTTATTTTTTTGCACATTTGTCATACTCATATGTTTTAGATCATCAAAGAAATTTCAGGACAAGACAGATTGCCTGAGTAAAGCAATCAAGCATTTGGTTTAACTGACTATGAGTCTTTCTCGTCTCTGGGGGAGAGGGAGGAATTGTGGCCCGCTCTTCTTTGGAAAATTGCCTCAGCCACACTGGAGGGTTTTCAACCATGAGCGGCCCTTTTAAAATCATGCCAAAACATCTAAATCTGATTTAACTCCGGACTTTGATTAGGCCACTCTGAAACCTTCCTTTTATTTATTTTTTTAAGCCATTCAGAGGTGGACTTGCTGCGTAACCTAAGAGTGCTTGAGCTTCAAGTGACAAACTGATGGCCGGACATTCTCCTTCAGGATTTTCTAGTAGAGATCAACATTCATGGTGCCATCAATCACAGCAGGTCATCCTGAAGCAGCAAAGCAGACCCAGACTATCACACTACCACCACCGCGTTTGACTGTTAATATGATCTCAGTTTTATGCAGTGCCAGTTTTACACTAACTAACAGGGCTCAAACCTTCCAAAAAGTTCAGCTTTCTTCGTCAGTCCGCAGAATAGTTTCCCAAAAGTCTCAGGGATCATCGTGATGTTTTTTTAGCAGATGTGAGACGAACCTTTGTGGGGTTCACCTTGAACTGTAAATTTTTAAGCAGCATGGACTTTCAGTCTGTCTGTAATTTAATTATTTTTTGGAAAATAAATAAAAAATGATCATTGTACCGTCTCAGTAAATTGAGGAAGCTTGTTGACAGATGATTTCCTCTCAAGCTTTGTAATCAGTATCCAGGGTGAGCTGACTGCATATCCAGTCCTTGAAAAAATAAAACATGTCTCAAAGACAGATGGCCACTAAGTGGCACTGGCTTCCAGAACGTTGTAGAATTGATTTTAAGATGTTATTGCTTGTGTTTAAGTCTCTGAATGGATTAGCTCCGTCATACCTCTCTGACCTTTTAACTAAAAATACTCCAAATAAAACCCTCAGGTCAGCTGATGTTGCTTCTAGGCTAAAAAACAGAGGAGACCGGGCCTTTGTGATTGTTGGGCTAAACTTTGGAACAGTCTGCCCCTTCATATTAGGATCTCTCCGACACTCGACATTTTTAAAACACATCTGAAAACACATTTTTACTTTTTAGCTTTTAATTGCGACTGAATTCGTGTTTTATTCTCTGTCTGTGTTTGTTCTACTTTTTACGTTTTTTACTGTGTACAGCACTTTGGTCAACCTGTGTTTTTAAATGTGCTTATAAATAAATTGATTGAATTTAAATTGATAAATCTTATTCAAACGGAGAATCAGGCTTTATTGTAATGTTCGGTTTTGTGCAGAAATATTTTTATTGTGTTACACTTCAGGTACTTTATATTCTAAAATGAGAGTGTATTTTTAATAGAAACTACAGTTAAACCCAAATTCTACAGCATAGTCTCAATCATCTTGTATGTTGGGGGTATTCTGGCACATACTATAATCTGGAGTTGTGCTCATTTAACATAAATGAAGGAGATGATTTATTCTGCCGGCACTCAATCAACCGTGGGTCAGCCTGACATTACAGAACGTCTCATATGAAGTAAAAGGGTGCATGAAATTTGAAAGTGATCACATTTTTATGGAAAACAAACATCTGATATTCAAATGCCTCAAACAGACATCAGATAAGACATGAACTTCAGGTAACCACATCATTTTTATTCATAGATGAAAACAGTGCCAAGCTGTTTATATTGCAACCATACTTGGCTTCAGCTTCTCAGGTCTCTGATCTTTTCCAGTTTATTTTAAATTCTCAGAATAAATTAGGAAAAATGAGAAATGACATTTTTAAGGGAAACGTATTTCCTCTGTGGTTTACTCATGGATTGTTCAGCATGGTGTCAGCAATCCACTGTCTGTAGCGACAAATATTCAGCATTACAATAGGATTTGCACACTTATCAACAGGGTTACTGACAATTATTCCATGTAAAATGCTGTTGTACTCCACAGCTGTACCAGCATCACCCTGGAAGACATTCAGACAGAGTTCAGAGGTTAGATCGTTTTAAATGTCAGTGTTTAAAGTTTAATATTAAAACCAACTCGGGGTTAATATATCAAACAGTTTGCTTACAAAACAGGACTCCACGCCAGGTTTATGAGCACACATGGTGGTAGACTCATCACTAAAGTATTTACTATCAGGTTTATCATTCTCTCCACACTGAACTATCTCAGTCATAGCGCACTTTAAATTCTTGGGGTTGCTGGTCTCTGAGGAAATAAGATAAAGCATTATTAAACTTATTTCTATTTCCAAAAACTGGATCTAGTGTCTGAGGGTTTCCTTACTTTTCACATCAGCTGTCTTGAAACCCCATCCTCCAATCTGAACAGGATCGTTCATATTTGGTTTTTGACACCCTTCAGCAGGAGGAAGCCTGATAGTGGGAAGTTTAGGATTCACATCCTCATTCAGTTTTATCAGCATAATATCATGGGGTTGATCACCGTCTTTGAAGGTAAACTGTTGTTTAGGATCAATGTTCTGCTCAAGATTTTTGGGGGATCCTTTAAAAAGCTTCTTAAAAAAACCTGTCATTTTTTTCAATAATGGTACTTGGTTGTTTAAGGCAATCTTCACTTTGACCAACCTGCAAAAAAAAAGAAATTGCTTTGTTTATTTCAGTACATAATATAATAACAACAATATTACTGAACAGCTTAAAAATTTAGTCACTCTGTTTTATCTTTGATTTTCACTTCACCTTCACTTCGTGCTCCTGATGACACACTAGCTTTAAACACCATTCCCTCTCATTGGTGAAGTGACTCAACAAAAGCTGCAGTTTCTTACCGTTCGGCACAATGAGAAGCCGTGATGACCCAGCGGGTGTTAATCAGAGCGCCTCCGCAGGTCATGCCCCCCTGAACAGAGTCTATCTGGACATGATACTGCCTGTCCTCATTACAGGATACTCCCCCAACAATCCTCTTCTCAATGTCTCCTGATGCATAACCTGACACGAGGAGGGAGAGAAGGGTGAAAAGTGCACTCGTGCTAAATAATTTCTTCCTTTTAAAAACGTGAACGTAGACAAGAATATGAAGGAAAACAACTCACCAGCGAGCACAAAAACAAAGACAAAGGAAAGCATCATCCTGGTCCCTCTGGATGTGGATCACTTCAGGTGACCAAAAGTCTGATCCTGTGTCTTTTTTATAGCATGAACCAAGTGGTGTGAGATGCCTAATATGGCAGTCAAATGTACCGTTAGGGTGGGACATGCAGAGGATTGGAGAAATGGGAAGGAGTGTATTTAAAATACTGAACAGGTTTTTGCATACCAGCTGCACCTCTGACCTCCTGAACTAGAAGAACCAGTTTGGAGCCCCTTTTTACCTCAAACTAAACTTGTGGGATTCGTTTCATTTTTTAAAGAATTTTTCAAACTTTTAAGACAGGCCTTTTTAAATTTATATCACCTTAAACTCTGCACTTCAAAATAAAATAGTTTAGCAGCCGTGTGCTTTTTCCATGTAACTTAGAGTATATTTATTGCAATATATGATGAATGATGATTTGATTTGGGCTTAAATTAAAAGTTAGTTCTTTATATCACATTGGGTGGAGAAACTTAGTTTCCCACTGTCTCCCTGGAAAATCCTGCTAGAGATCTGGGTCAATTAAACACTATCCACTTATATAAAAATAAAACACTTAGAATTATGGTATATATGACAACATGCTACTGAAGTCATCCTCCAAATGTAATTATTTGTTAATTAATTTTTTAATGCTGTACTGTCTGGCAGCTTTTACAGTCAAAATTCTGATCTGAATAGTGTTGAGCCAAACACACTCGGGTTTTCCAACATGAGCTCTATAAATGTTCTATAGACTGCTTTTGCTCATGTATGTATTTCTTTTAGCTGTTTATTTATTCATTTCTATTAGTGTTAGTTCAATTATTTTACTATATGTGTCATAGTATCCTCCACATGTACAATTACTTTAGTAGAGGTAAGCCCAAATTATAGGCTTACCTTTTATTTTATATTGGAGTTGCCTGCTATAGTTTTATATTGTATTTTAGGTCAAAGTTAAATGGAGCTGCTTAAACAGCTTAATAGCCCAATGTATGAGAATGTATATACAATATTCCTTTAGTTGCTTTGGAACCCATATCAACATATCCATAGTATTTTGTATATTCAGAATCATGAAGAGATACTTATACATATGCTTAACCAAATCCTTTGTAACCAAATGCGATCAAGCTGATACTGTTTTCCGTTATTGTGTATTGCTTCTTATTGGACTTTCTGTTGAACTACGTGCAAAAGTTATAGTTAAAATGTGTAAAACATGTTTTTAAAACCCAGTCTATTCAAAAACAGTAATTGTTGTAACGAGAAAACTTGTGAACTTAATGTTTGATGATAAAGTGAAGACTACTCAGTAGCCTTTTGAATATACAGTATACAGCTAAGATACTGAACAGGTCCCGAGGACCCGAGCTTGAAGGATAGACCGCCCACAGGGGCGAGTGGGGAATTATTATATATATAATAAATGACAGTTTCCAGGTTTTATGTTTCAGTTCTTTAATCCACTCCTGAACCTTTGAACCAGCCAGGAGCACAGAAGCTGAAGGCCATGGTGTTTCAGGAATACTTGGAATGGTGACTGTAGCATTATGAAAATTACAGTGATAACACATCTAACATCACGAGCTAATATAGCTATATAGTAAGTTTCTACACAGAGCAGAACATCTGCACAAAACAAAAGGCCACATACGATTCATAATATTCCCAAAATGTTGATTCTGTTCATCTGGATGGAGAAACGTTTCATCATTCACCATAATATTATTACTTATTCTGTTAGTTGACTTTTATCAAATTAATTTTCATTTAAGCTTTCCATTTAAAAGTGTGTCGGGGGATCTTTCACTTGCTGGGTGAATATGTAAACAATACACTCCAGAGCCGCTAAAGCAGAGACTGAATCTGCACAGCAAAATCATTAAGGCAGTATCAGACAGCTGGATGACAGTTTTCAACTACTGACTTTTTTCACTTTGTTGCATAAGCATTGCAGGTATCAGATATTTGATTGCATTCATTTGCATTTTAAGCTCCTTTTACAACCTTCCACTTTCTTTTTCTAAAGCCTCATGTTGCAATCGCAGCTTCATCATTCTTAGTTTCTGTTGTCACATTTATTTCATTCAAACTTCCTTTGTGGAAATTAGGCAGTTCAGTAGCAGCGTTTGCAGCAGACACAGCCAAAAAACAGTCAGTATGCATTTCTCCACCAATCAGTTATTTCGGAATCCATCGTTAACACTAGAAATCATACGTCATTGCTCAGACAACATAGATATTACAAGGGCAGACAGCGCCCCCAGTGGACAGGTCAAATAGTCCCTCCACTCGGTGCTTTAGTCATTGCACATGAAGAGCGAAAATGTCATTTAATTTAATTGCATAGTTCAGTAATCAGTTTAAACAACCCGAGCACGAAGCAAAGCATTTAACATGCACACACAAACAGAAGGGGAAGATAAGGTGTCAACCTATCCTCTCTGCATGCCACCACACCGTGAAACAACTGATGATTTCGCCTTCATTAAAAACCTTAATGTGATATAAGCATAAACCTTAAACCCAGGAATAGATGTGCAACACAACATATAAAGGTTTACAATACTGGGAAATCCCTACATCCCAGTGCCACTGTTAAGATCCTGACTCTGTTATGTACTTTCTGTTTATCTATGGTCATTTGATAAACAAAATTATTTTATTATTATATTTATATATATCTTATTTTCACCCAGTGGGGAGTAGTATGTGTGTGATACTAGAGCTCTAACAGAGCCTGAGGGTCCTGTCAGTATCTTGGCTGTTCCTAGGATTGCATTCTTCTGGACAGGGACCTGATGTTCAAACTGGAATCTGCTGGAGCCACTCTTCCAATTTGGTTACCGCTCCTAATGCTCCCATTACCACTGGGACCACATCTTCCAGCTGCCTACTGGAAGCGCCATATCTATCGCAACTACAGTCCTCTGCTCCTTGTCAACTACCTGCAGGTGCGCCTCCAGATGAGAGTAAGGCAAGTCCAGAGGAGTCAGCTGAAAGGGACGAACAGGTTGATTAAGTTGATTAACACCTATGATGTGAAGATTGTCAAATATCTGGGAGCAGACAGAACCCGCTGACATCAAGACAAGAAAGCTCCTTACTTTGCATGGAGGGTTTCACCCCAAATCCAGCATCCTGAGACTGTAAGCTAAGCAGAAGGAAGGAGGCTGAGGACTGTGAGCATCAGAACCACTATTCAAGGTAAAAGAAAACTGGTAATAGCAGGCCTAGGAACAGCTGAAATACTGTGTAGGATCTTTTAACTCCCAGGCCTCTGGTTGAGGACCCGAGCTTGAAGGATAAAGACCACCAAAAGGGCAAGTGAGGAATTCATATATAAATGTACATACCATATATCAGGGACGTTGCTTGGATGTCTGAATTTTTTTGGATTTAAAGTGTTAAAAGCACCTTTTTATAAAAATAAGTTATTTATTATTTTTTTAATTTCTGTTTTCATTTTTGCAGTACTTTGTTTTTTGAGTATTTTAATAATTACTTTTCTTTTACACCATTTTTGGGATTTCACTGTATTCATCGACACTGACTTACTCTTTCCTACAAACTATTCTGTGTAGCGTTTTCAAATGTAAACTGGATTTCATTGAACATGAAACACAACATAATACATGAACCTCTATCATTTTCCTCTTATTGTGGCACAAGAGCAACAAATTGTAACCAGAGAAATTACAGAAAATGCACTCAAGAGATGGGTTCATATTTATGAAATAACATTAGCGGCACAGTCTTCACATTATTGTGTATGGAATGATGAATTCACCTATTGTTAATGTTACAACAGTAGTATGCACTGCATACATATACAGTGTATTTCTTTTACTAGATTACAGTTTGATATCGCACGGACATAATAACCTCAGATCTTTTACTGGGCATCATGAGGTCGGCTCTGAGCAGCTGTGTGATTTTATGTTTACACCATCGCAGAGCTGTAATTATTTCTCTCTGCCCCCCTGATGTTCTCAATAACTTTGTTATGAGTGATGAATTTGTTTGTTGTTTCAGCCTACATGAGAAAATTAATGGATGTGTGACTGAGTGTGAGAAGTGTGTGAATCTGTGGCTCAGTGTGTCAGAGGTGGCAGCATTAACTTTCCTTCTCCACCTCCTCTCACGTCACCTGTGCCCTCGTCACTTTCAGAAAGATTTAGAATGGCTGAAGTGTTTTAGCCAACAAATCATCACCAGATTTACTTGCTTTACAGCGAAAGGTGGGAAGTAATGAAGTAAAAATATTTTGTTACAGTACTTAAGTAGACCGTTCAGGTATCTGTACTTTACTTGAGTATGTAGTAAACAGTTTTTAATGAACACTTTTGACAGTGTTACATTGTTAACAGCAATCTAGTCAGTTTTCTGCAGATACAAAAAACACAGCCAATATTAACCCTCACAGTTATATTAAATTTTGACCTGATAATGTGGTTGTATGATGTAAGACACTAGAGCGAGGAAGTCAGACACATCCTGTGCCCCCAATCTTCCTTGCGGCTGCAGCTGAAACTATTTTATCTCTTTTACTCTGCAGCTGGTCGGCTCATACAGCCTACTCTGTGACATGTACAAAGACATAAGTATTGGATTATTTACCACTTTTGTTTAGGCTCATAGTAAAAATTATTTAAGACTGGACAGTGAAGTGTTTGACTGCCCTTAACTGAATTGTAAATGAGCAGTTAAGGGAGCACATGACCCAGGGGTTAACCTCACTGAGAATCTTGGGATGTGCTTTGTGTGAAAACACACAGACTCACTATCGAGATACACAACTGGGAGAAAAATCAGTGTAAATCTGGATGGAAATAAATGTCAAGACCCTACACACTAAGGTTGCTGAAACAATGTCTCTGCAAGTGTATCATCAAAACTGAACGTGATCCGACAAAACAGAATTCTAGCACATACTATGATCTTGAGTTTTACTTAGTTCACATAAATGAAGGTGCCTTGTTCTACAGATTTGTCAGTGCTCATTTAACAATGGGTCAGCTTGATATCACACTATGTGCTCTATGAAGTGGGAGTGTGGCTGAAATGTGAAACTTTTTTTTATGGAAAACAGAAAGAAATGACAGTTAAACCCAAATTCTACAGCATAGTCTCAATCATCTGGTATGTTGGGGCTATTCTAGAGCATACTAAAATCTGGAGTTGTGCTCACAAACCCTATTCAGTTTTATCAGCATAATATCATGGGGTTGATCACTGTTGTTTAGGATCAATGTCCCGTTCAAGATTTTGGGGGGATCCTAAAAAATTGTTTTAAAAAAATTGTTTTAAAAAAACTTTAATTTGTTTCAAAAATGGTACTTGGTTATTTAAGCCAATCTTCACTTTGACCATCCTGCAAAAAAAAAGAAAAGAATAGAAAAAGGAGAGATAAGCTTATTTGAGCACATAATATAATAACAACAATATTACTGAGCAGCTTAAAAATTTAGTAACTCTGTTTTATCTTTGATTTTCACTTCACCTTCACTTCGTGCTCCTGATGACACACTAGCTTTAAACACCATTCCCTCTCATTGGTGAAGTGACTCAACAAAAGCGTGAACGTAGACAAGAATATGAAGGAAAACAACTCACCAGCGAGCACAAAAACAAAGACAAAGGAAAGCATCATCCTGGTCCCTCTGGATGTGGGTCACTTCAGGTCTGATCCTGCGTCTTTTTTATAGCATGAGCCAAGTGGTGTGAGATGCCTAACATGGCAGTTACATGTACTGTTAGGTGGGAGTTAAGAAGATAGGAGAAATGGGAAGGAGTGTACTAAAATACAGGGTAGCGGGGTTTTGCATACCAGCTGGACCTGTGACCATTTTGGAGAGTTATAATTTTGGAAAACTTCTTAAAGGGCACCTGCTATCACATCAAATTTCATCTTTTTAATTTAAGACCACCGGAATAACTTTAATGCTTCACAGTTAAAAACATCCATACATCCCATATATTTTGATATAATTGTTTTATTCAGGGTTGCAGGTTTAGAGTACATTTGCATAATGACTGAAATTAGCACCACTGACAAACAATGGGCTGTGAGGTCAGTTTCTTGATCATTGACATGCAAATTGTCATGGCCATTTATCAATAACCACTGATCAAAGACCATTGATCAATGACTGAAAGAGTCACTTGAACACACACCCACAGCTCTGATAGCTGTTAAACTACTGCAATATTTCAAACAAATGAAGAGGTTAAACATTAACGGTTTCTGTTGAGCTCTGTGTAATGTTTGAACTACAGAAAGCGTTGTGCTGCAGTGCTGCCCAAGATACAGAGACACACCCGATATCAAGATTCACACCTACTTTACACTTTATGTTGAAATTTGATCTGATCATGTGGTTGTTTAATGTGAACCAATAGAGCGAGGAAGTCAGACATGTCCTGTGCCCAATCGTCCTTGTGGCTGCAGCTGACACAGTTTTAGTTCACCTGTTTTTTCTCACTCACTGTGTTTGTGTGCACCTTGTGTTGGCTGCAGGTGTGCTCAGCTCACCTCAGCTGTCTCTTGTAGGGACCTTCTATGAGGCTCCAGCTGAAACTCCTATATTTCATTTACTCTACTACTGCTCAACTGGTCAGCTCATACAGCCTACTCTGTCACACGTACAAAGACAAAAGTATCAGATTATTTATTTCTGTAATTTATTTAGGCTAATAATAGTTTATCAACCCTAATTACTAACATGTTGTTCTGTTAATTAAGTACATCAGAGGAACAGCTCGGGTCAAACGTTTTAGAGACAAAGTTAGAGAGGCAAGGTTTGGACATGTGTGGAGGAGGGATAGTGGATGAATCATGTTAATGATGGAGCTGCTAGGCACTTGGAAAAACAGAAGACCACAGAGGAAATTCATGGATGTAGTCAAGAAGGACATGCAGAAGATTGGTGCAAAGGAAGAAGATGTTATGGATAGGATGAGCTGGAGGCAGATAATTCCCTTGTGGTGATCTCTAAAGAGATAAGCTGAAAAAGATAGGAGTTGAAATTCTGTGAGACGTTGAGAATTCTTTTTGGTTTGTTTGTTTA
This sequence comes from Aulonocara sp. 'chitande type north' Nkhata Bay, assembly GCF_057382095.1. Lineage (NCBI taxonomy): Eukaryota > Metazoa > Chordata > Actinopteri > Cichliformes > Cichlidae > Aulonocara > Aulonocara sp. 'chitande type north' Nkhata Bay. The sequence continues at coordinate 24,104,669 of NC_141355.1, read as the reverse complement.
TAGTAAATGGGAAAAGACTTTAGTGAGTGCTTTCTTTAAATGTTAACAGAACACAACCTCGTGGGTCAGAGAGCTGACCTGTTATAAAGCGCTTTGGGTGCCTTGAAAAGCGCTATATAAATCCAATCCATTATTATTATTATAAGCATTCAGCACGGCATTCCAATGCACAATTACACCACTAGAGGGCGTAACACACCCACAGTTGGGTTTCATGTAACCGTACATGCCCTCAGCTACAGGTACAGCAAAAGTTTACAAAGTTAAAAAAAATTTTAAAAAAAGTCCAACCACCAAGAATGAAAATATACCATATTACGGTATATGCATAATAATTAAATTTGTGGATACGCCATACAAATTCAAAGCGCCAGTCATCCAGTTATCCTCAACTTACACTTTTACAGTACAGCGTACTGTCCCCATGCACAGGTGGGGGCAGGGGTTACGAAATCAATATCAATAGAAGAAGAAATCAATACATTTTTAGGTTTATTGAGCGAGTGCAAGATTGTTTGGGATGTGGTCACTCCACCAACCTTCATGGTACAGTGGGGCAAAAAAGTATTTAGTCAGCTACCGATTGTGCAAGTTCCCCCACTTAAAATGATGACAGAGGTCAGTAATTTGCACCAGAGGTACACTTCAACTGTGAGAGACAGAATGTGAAAAAAAAATCCATGAATTCACATGGTAGGATTTGTAAAGAATTTATTCGTAAATCAGGGTGGAAAATAGGTATTTGGTCAATAACAAAAATACAACTCAATACTTTGTAACATAACCTTTGTTGGCAATAACAGAGGTCAAACGTTTACTATAGGTCTTTCCCAGGTTTGCACACACAGTAGCTGGTATTTTGGCCCATTCCTCCATGCAGATCTTCTCGAGAGCAGTGATGTTTTGGGGCTGTCGCCGAGCAACACGGACTTTCAACTCCCGCCACAGATTTTCTATGGGGTTGAGGTCTGGAGACTGGCTAGGCCACTCCAGGACTTTCAAATGCTTCTTACGGAGCCACTCCTTTGTTGCCCGGGCGGTGTGTTTTGGATCATTGTCATGTTGGAAGACCCAGCCTCGTTTCTTCTTCAGAGTTCTCACTGATGGAAGGAGGTTTTGGCTCAAAATCTCACGATACATGGCCCCATTCATTCTGTCCTTAACACGGATCAGTCGTCCTGTCCCCTTGGCAGAAAAACAGCCCCATGCTTCACAGTAGGTATGGTGTTCTTGGGATGTAACTCAGTATTCTTCTTTCTCCAAACACGACGAGTTGAGTTTATGCCAAAAAGTTCTACTTTGGTTTCATCTGACCACATGACATTCTCCCAATCCTCTGCTGTATCATCCATGTGCTCTCTGGCAAACTTCAGACGGGCCTGGACATGCACTGGCTTCAGCAGCGGAACACGTCTGGCACTGCGGGATTTGATTCCCTGCCGTTGTAGTGTGTTACTGATGGTGACCTTTGTTACTTTGGTCCCAGCTCTCTGCAGGTCATTCACCAGGTCCCCCCGTGTGGTTCTGGGATCTTTGCTCACCGTTCTCATGATCATTTTGACCCCACGGGATGAGATCTTGCGTGGAGCCCCAGATCGAGGGAGATTATCAGTGGTCTTGTATGTCTTCCATTTTCTGATGATTGCTCCCACAGTTGATTTTTTCACACCAAGCTGCTTGCCTATTGTAGATTCACTCTTCCCAGTCTGGTGCAGGTCTACAATACTTTTCCTGGTGTCCTTCGAAAGCTCTTTGGTCTTGGCCATGGCGGAGTTTGGAGTCTGACTGTTTGAGGCTGTGGACAGGTGTCTTTTATACAGATGATGAGTTCAAACAGGTGCCATTCATACAGGTAACGAGTGGGGGACAGAAAAGCTTCTTACAGAAGACGTTACAGGTCTGTGAGAGCCAGAGATTTTCCTTGTTTGAGGTGACCAAATACTTATTTTCCACCCTGATTTACGAATAAATTCTTTACAAATCCTACCATGTGGATTCATGGATTTTTTTTTTTCACATTCTGTCTCTCACAGTTGAAGTGTACCTCTGGTGCAAATTACTGACCTCTGTCATCATTTTAAGTGGGGGAACTTGCACAATCGGTGGCTGACTAAATACTTTTTTGCCCCACTCTCTAAATGTATAAACCAACCTTTGTAAGTGTTATGTAAAGGCTAAAGAGCAGTGGACCAAGGACAGCAGCTTGAGGTACCCCTGCCTAAAGTTTTATTTCTGCAAGTCTAAAACTACTAATTGAAGCACATAAACGTCAGTCTTACAATTTGAGAACCTGGCTTGTTAAACTCAATCATGATGCCTTTGACTTAAAATATTTTGATGAGCAGTGTTAAAGGCAGCAGTGAAGCTGAGAAGAGTTACAACTAAATAACTAAAAGTGAGTCATTCTCGATCTTCAAGCTTTAAATAAGAGCTGTGATTAGTTCTGAAACCTGACTGGTACTTATCTAAAGATATTCATTCAATTTTTTATGAACATTTTTTCAAATATTTTGCTGAGGAAAGAAAGATTAGAAATAGGTTTATAATTAGTTCTTTTTTGTTGAGCAGTGGTGTGATTAGAGCACTTTTGAATGAAACAGGGAAAATGGAAGCCTGTAAAGAGCTGATCATTTTTACTGAAGGATTTACACCTGTAAACTTTCATATGATTTGAGCTTTGTGACATATTACTCCCTCATGAAAATGTATCGATAGAGGAAATAAAAACATTTTTATTGTAAATAAAGGCAATGATTTTTTTAAAAATCTTTCACAAATTTGTTCAGCAGAATAAAATTAAATGCAAATTCCAACAAATCAAATTTTAATAAAAGTTAATCTAATTAATAAAAATCATAAAACATTCTCTCAGGCTACACATACTTTTGAGTTCAGTAAACAAAACTTCCTGAAAACAATGCAGTAGTTATCAAGGATTGCAAAGTTAGACGCTGAAACAAACAATAAAAAACATAAATAAAATAACACAATCAAAAAAATAAAAATAAAAATCTGTAACGCAAGTTCCCTGCAGATGGGCCAAAAGGGAGACAACAAGGCAGCAAAATTGCATTGATTAGTTTTGAGGAGTGCTGCTGCAGGAGTGATGTTGACTTATGTTCAAGCATGAGATAGTGCTGCTGCCTATCGACTATCATCTCTTAGTCCGTGTTGCTAAAAGGATCAAAGCTATTTGATCTAGAATTTGAAATGAACAGTTGCTTCCCAAGCTCTGCAACCTCTGATTAGGTCAAGAATTTCATAATGACACTTTTTTTTTTTTAAATATTTCAGTCATTTCAAGAAATGATGTAACTGATTTTAGACGGAAAATTATACAGTAGACAAACTCCATCTATGATACCTAAACAATGTTGTATCCGAGAAGCTTTTAGTTTACCTGTGTGTGCTTCAGAGCTTGAGAAACAACTACAGCTCATACATTCCTCCACATATAGTCTGTCTGTGCTTCTGCACTGAAGCTAATGCATTTACGTGTAACGTGAAGACCACATTAATTTGGCGGCTGCACACTTTCTACCAAAAGGCAGATCGTGTGCTTTAAAATCAACAGAACAAAACAATGGTACAGGATATTTTAGGTGCTTGAACTGAAAATAGAAGTTTCTGTGGGCTGAATAACACCAGCAGTCAAACCCATCGTCACACCAGGCAGATGAATGTCACTGCGTTAGAAACCTATTGTACTTTAACCACCCAAAGAAAGAAAAAAATTCAAATTGGCAAATGAAAAGTAGCCTAGGAAGAGAAATTTGCACTGCACGCGTCAGGATACTTGCAATGATAACCACGGTGTTATGAAAATTACAGTGATTACACTTCTAACACTGTCTATAATTGCAGCTCTTTAGTCAATTTTTCTATAGAGAGCAGAGCGCAGACAAACCTGCATACAACAAAAGGCAGAAAATAATCTGGATATAATTACACCTGACATCTAGCTAATATTACTTGACATTTGCCTAACTGCTTCCAAATTAGTGCAGGAGAAATAAAGCTTGAGGTGCCATCCCCGCTCCATGGAAATGCCCTTCATAATGTAACAGCAATTGTCAGACCCCCCCCTTCCACTTATAGACATAATGCACAGTCCATTTAGCCCCGCAGACCAAAGACAGTCAAAATGTTAACCTATGATCAGGTAAAGAACGTACTACGTGTCAGCATTTTCCAGCAATTCCATTTCATTATAATTTAAAACTCACACGTTTGACACGCTGTGATTGAAAATGCAGCTCTGAACAGTTTGATAATGGCGCTTTAGAACTAACATAATTATTAGCATATCTTGACCTCTGACCCGAAAGTCAAAATCATTTCTATGAGTGAGTTAAGGCTTTGTTCAACGTGCTGTTGAATCTTGTAGAGCGGCGGCCAGATGGAGCAATTCTGTGACAGAAATTACTCAGATCTTTAAACTTGTTGCAGCTTTTCAAACCTTAAAACCACTGAAAACTAGACAAACAGTGAAAGTCAACACGTCATTACAATGCTTGAATTCCAGGTATTCAGTTTTTCCAAGTCGACAGTCTTGAGACATGAGTTAAATAGTAGATGATAAGAAAATATCAAATTAAAAGATTAAAGAAAGTCATCCAGGAAGCTACTTTTAACCAGTTTTTCATACAGTGAATTCTATTTGATGTTTATTTTCCCCCGAGCTGCTTGAACCTTTACAGCATTGTGGATGTAAAGCAGATCCTGTTTCCCCAATCTGATATCCGGCATCCTTCTCAAGCTGTGCCCTGCAACAAAAATACATTCAAAAAAAAAGATGCATCAGTGAACGAATGTGCCAACTGTTTCCTTAACTGTCTGTACTTCAGTATGCATGATGTACTGAGCTTTTCATTTTCATCTTGGTACTTATTTACTGATTTATTACTACATGCTGCTGTATCAGACTTTAGTTCCCAAGTGTAGCTTTTCCTTTTTATGTTTATTCATGGTTTTGTTTCTGCAGTAAAATGACTGGGCCTGGCTCCAGCCTGGCCATCTCCCACACTCATCACCACAGGATATTTACATAGAACTGTATCATATTTTCTCTTCTTTGTTGCTGGCTGCTTTCCTGATTCTGCTGAGCTCAGTCGGGATGCAGGGGGTTGTCTTTCAAAATAATTATTAGTCTCTCACTTGCTGAACTTTTTGACATGTACAGTTTTGCCAAGAAGTTAATATGCAGACCTTTAGCTTTAATTCAAGGAGTTTAACAAAAGTACTGTGAACTGTTCAGAACATACAGTCATTTTTATACATCATCTCCCATTTTTAAAGGCTGAAAAGCAACTGGATGATTGGCTGATCAACAGCTTCAGGGCCTGGTGACGCCAGTTTCCTTGTTATTCCACAAATAATTAAGCAAATATGAGTTTATTCTAAGTGTTGAACTTGGATATGGTAACTGTTCAACTTTAACTCTAAATATGAGATTCATACAGATGCTGAAGCAAGTGAAGGAGTCCATCATTAGGTTAAAACCCTTAAGGAAGGCCAGATCAATAACTCCAGATGGCTCATCTTTGTAATTTGCAGTGGAGTAATGCAGAATGGGTGGATGCTAAATAGTCGTTAAACTCATAAAATTAAGTAAGCATGAAGAAAATCAAATTCAGATTGCTCTCTGAACAAAAACGTGTGCTTGATACGACATTATTTCAGCAATTACACTGCATATCATGTTGAGTCAGTGTTTTTTTCATCACGACCTGAAGAATAGAGTATGTGAATGCCACGGAGCAAGACAACAGTGTGTGAGTCTGAGTGTATACCTTAGATTTGAGCTAGCTCAGCTTGTTTGTCTGCTTCAGGCTCCCCTTCATTCTCATCATCTCCATTGTAGTCAGCCAGTTCATCCTCCATGACCTTGTCTACCAACAAGTACAACATGGTTATTAAAAAGAAACAAGAACTTTCTAAAATGACAACGTACATTTATTTTTGTAATGATCACTATTACCGGCCAATATGGCCTCAAAGTTAGATCATGATATTGAAAAAAAATGTCTAATGACAAAATAAATACACGAATATCTGAAAGGAAAACTATTCAATCAGATAGTTGTTTGAGGTGTTTGAGGTGAATGAAATACAGCTACACTTTCAAGCACTTTTAAGCACCACATCTGAAATTCAAGCACTTTTCAAACCTTGAAAAGACAACATTAAAATTCAAGCATTTTCAAGGATTTCAAGCACCCGTACGAACCCTGCAGCTATTGCCTGTGCTTGTTCTGTTGTTGTGCTCGCTAGAGAACATAAACATAGCTATAGTGATTATATTGCCATATGACATTTTACTTTGCATAAAAATTTATACTAGGACTGCCAAGGGCTATACGATAAAGTTTGATTGAAGGACAGTGGTTATCTCTGGCATTCAGAATCATCCTTCCTACTGACATAAAGCCTGTCGAGACCAGAATGCGCTCACTCTCTAAATGCTTATTTAAAACACATACCTATATTTTCATCCTGTTTGTTCTCCTGTGGTTTTTCTAAATCTTCTCCACCCACGACTTGTTCATCTGCGTCGTACTCTTCTGGTTCCTGAAGTTTCTGACCAGCTTGAGTTTCATCAGCCTTTCCTCGACCAATCAGCATCCCTTCCATTCCAGGGTCTGCTTCTGAAAGAACAAATCACAGATAGAATGAAATACATTAAAAAAGGTATAAAAGATGTCAAAATATAACCATATAAAACAAGTGCATTGTTTTTGCTGAAAAGTCTATAAGAATAGCCTAAAATCTATAGATAGATAATCTCTTGCTACTCAGTCAATGAGGTTGTTGGTAAAACATGCTGGCGAGTTTTCTCACACACACTCCAAGTTATAAATATATTAGCAAAAGAAATTATTATCGTTAACTAAAACTAATCTTAAAAACAAAAACTAGATGTGAAAAAACATTATAGTTAACTCAAATGACAAAAAAACAAAAAACATGTTTGAAAAACATTTAAATGGACTGATTTTCCTGAATCTTGTCTCTAACATATTCCCTCCAAAGACTAATAAATAAAATATTAAAGCTAACACAGAAACTAAGCATTTTCAAACAGTTAAAAACTAAACTGAAATAAGAAAATCAACTCTGGATGCTAACTAAAATTAAAATTCAAAATGAAATAATAAAACCATAATTAGAAAATGAAAAACTATAATATAACACTTGCTTTCATACATGTGCACATGTACAGCAGCTTTTGTGGAGCGATCAGCACCAATATTGTAGGAAGAAGTAGGAAGAAGTTTTAAAGAAAATTACCTCTAATAAAAACGCTCTTACATAACAAAGAGGTTCTGTTCACTAAACTGAAGAGTTTTCTCAAATTTTAAAAACAGTAAGAGGAAGTGCTCAGTTAGTACTGGTTTGGGCCCTGTGGTAAAGTCTTTCCACTAAACAACAGGACGTGTGATTGCCAGGCAGCAAAACACAGCTGCTAATACATTAAATCTGTGTGACTATCCAAATTATTTACCTTCTGTCTGAGGATCTTCTTCATGAGCATCCATCGCCTCATTCTCTTTGTCTTCAATCAGATTATTCTCCAAAAGTTTACCAGTCTCTCCTTCCACCTCATCTGCATTGTCAGCTCCTTCTTGTGGCTGTTTGTCTTCCTGTTTCAATGCAGCAGTTGCGGGAACGGACTCTGGCCCTGCTTTGGAGAGATCCTTTGATGTAGGCTGCTCCACTGGAGCGCTGGGAACTAGAAAGAAAATAACAAAAAGCAAGTGCAATGTGAGGTTGTCCACCAACTATGCTTAGACACACAATATGTACAAGTGTATATTTCAGTTAAGCAGACCATTTATGTTTTTTGTCTTACTTATATCCACCATTATTTCATTTGTCAGTAGTTCATGGACTTTATTGCCTTTGGGTTGAGAGAAACTTGGTGTTTGGCTTGAAGCAGTTGCTGGAATTCCATCAGACAGGGCCTTGACTGACTTGTTGATTTCCACTGCTCCAACATTTTCCTGCTAAGAAATTAATATACAATTCTGTGTCACAGCTCCATAGCTCTTGCCATGCAGAATTAGAGGGTTTTTTATTTTTTTGCCTAGATGCGCAAACAAACACGAGCAAAAGGAACTCAAATTTCCCCATTTGCATGTAAAAACAGTAAAATGGTAAAATGTAAAAACAGTAGTGACGATAATCACGTATGGTAGGAAAGTGTTTTAAGACATTAAGATTTTACCTTGTCCTGATTAACATAACGGGGTTGGTGACAAAAAAAAAAAAAAAAAAAAAAAAGGAAAAGAATCAGGTCCACCCCTCTGCCCAAGTCTCAATCATGTCGAAAGACTAGTGACTTTGCATCCTTTCACATGCTTCGCTGCTTAACAGGAAAGCCAAACCCACCTGTGAGGAGACAGGTGTATGGATGAGCTTCTGCATTTTCTTCTCAGCTTCAAGTTTAGCGGCAGCCACTCTCTCATTGCACAGCTCTTTCTGGGACAGCACCTGGGCGTTACACTGGGTCCTACATACACAACACACAGACAGTAAACAGTAGCATATTATACTGGCATGTGCAGTGATCATACTTTCTTTACAAACAGATGCATACAAATATAAGTGTGTACTAAAAAAAAAATAAAAATAATAATAATAATAATGAATCATTTTCTTACATGTCATACATAAGTTTGTTATTAAGTGTGTTGATGTTGCCTTGGCAACTCTGCAGCTCTTTCTCAAGTTTCCCCAGAGCATCATTCAGCCAACTCAGCTGACCTACAGTACACACAAAGACACACATACACATACATGAAATTAACTTCACAGTTTTGTAGCGGCCATGTGATGGTTGTTAAGTCAACGCAACACTTTAATCAAATAAAGGGGCAGAAGCTAAACATTATGTTACCTTTGAGTTCCTGTATGGTTTTTACACTGGAGGAAATGTTCTGCTGCAGTGTGGCCTAAACACAAACACACAACGCATGTCAATACTCACTTATCACACTTATTTATTGTTCATATGAAATTTTTCCCTGATAAAATGTTTATGTGGTGTGAATCGCAACAGTGAGTAAATCAGAAAAGTGTGTTCATTGGCCCAAGGATTCCCTTGTGACAAGAGCTGATAGACAGCGCCTCTGAGGTGGCGTTTGTGCACATAAAGGTTTTATTGTCACCAGTTTTGTTTGTGTGCACCTTGTGTTGGCTGCAGGAGATCTCAGCTCCCTCCAGCTTGCTCTTATAGAGACTTTGTATGTTGCTGATCTGATCCTTTTGTTTCTCGATCACCTGTTCGAACTCCTTCTTCTTCTTCATCTCGTCTGCTCCACGTCGCACCTGGCCCTCCAGCTCATACAGTTTAGTCTGTGTCACATGCAGCAAGATCAGTATCACGTTACTGCTTTTTATATAGACCACTTATTTAGAATTTGTCATGGGTCATGATAACATCCATATGAAGAGAACAAAATGACAGAAACGTCCTGGTTCAGAATGAGTCTTTAAGGGTTAACTATGCATATAGATATATATAGTTATACATGCATGTTTTACCTTATTTCCTGTGTCAATTAAGCTAAAAAAAAAAAAAAGGAGTCTTTCTTACCTTATTTGACAGAAATGTCTTGCCATTTAATGCAATATATTAAACAACAATAAAAACTGGACTGAAAAAAACCCCCTAATTATTTGTCACCCTTACATACTTCAGATCATCAAATATTAAAATTTGATAAAGATGCAGATTTAAAATGATCAATTAACTGAGATTAACCACATTTTTTGGAATACTGATTCAATGTTACTATTCACTATTCACTGTCAGACCTGTTGAATTAAGAAATCAGTTAAATAGAACCTATCTGACAAAGCGAAGTAGGCTAAAATATCTCAAGAAGCAACACATGTCGCAATCTAAAGAAAACTCAAAAACTCTTAACGGATGAAATACAAAGTCACTGACATCTATCAATCTGAAAAGTGTTACAAAGCCACATCTAATTGAAACACGGTGAGAGCCATTATCCACAATTGAAGAAAATTTATCATAAATTTGGATATCTGCCGATACCAATATGAATCCGATATAGTGTTTTTTAATCAACAAAACTGTTTTTTAAATATCTTGCTGCATTTTGTATAAGTTCATACTCAAGTTTAAAACAACAACTACACTAAAGCTATTCTGTTATACCTGTATGCAAAAAAAAATATTTCATAGTTCAGCAATACTGATCAATCTAATAAACTTAAACCTACACCATCCTCCCTATTCTGGTATTTTAAAGAGTACTTAGCATAAATATTAAGCAACCTAACTAATAGGGTTCCAACTCCCAGCAACAACAAAAATAAATAAATAAAAAATAGGGAACCACCCCTCACACTCCACCTCATGATGCTTAATCGACGTAATCAAGCTTAATTTGATGCAGTGTGAAAAAAAAATACACAGAAATCAATTATTTTTCAAGAAATATTAAATAGATTCAACATCTTTCTTCAACAAAATTGCAGACTGCACAGATGGTACCTTCCCAAAGGAAAAAGTACTATAGCTTACTAGGGTATATTAGACTTAACAGTTACTATATACAATAATGGACTTCTATACATTTTACATCAGATTAAAACTTTGGGTGTAAGATTCAGATAAATATTAAATAATTAAAAGCTCGACATTTTAAATGAGAATAAGAAAGAAAAGTATGTCTTTGTGCCCCCTTTTCCCTGTTAATGCCCTATCGGCCCCCCTGGCTAAACTTTGCTAGATCCGCCCCTGCACAGTTACAGCCGTCAGCTGCATAGAAAAGGATCCTGGTGTAGAAAGTAATATTAAATAAATTCTAACAACAGCTGATCAAGCTTAAACGTGCTGCTGTTGTTCAGCCGCTGGTTTCCTCTTTCTGGTGCAAAGTGGGCCAAAAGCAAACTAGAGACACGGACTCCCGACAGAAAAGCCGATCAGCTGATCATTAAGCAGTTTCATGATTGAAGTAGCAGCCGGAGAGCGAGAGGCAGTCGCTCGTTAAGCTTAACGCAGGAATGCTTTAAAAACATTCAGAGATGGACTTACACACTTGCTTTACTTCTCTCGGGGATAACTTTGTCGGAGATGAAATGCCGGGTTGCTAGCGAAGCTCCAAATGCTATCCAGACCACCGACAGGTCCCGCATGCCACAGCCGCTCTATCACGTGATGCATACTGCTCCGACGTGCTAACGTTCTGGGGTGAGTTACAGCTTGTTGCAAGTTTTGTGAGGTGCTTTCGTGATATTTAATGGATCGGATTACATTTTTTATTTTTCTCCGATATCCGATCCAGTAATTTAGGTCAGTATCGGACCGATACCGATACGTAATATCGGATCGGTCCATCTCTAGTAACAAGTCAGGTTTTCAAAGGAAACAAAAATAATTAAACTTTAATTACATTTAAGTACTATCCTCCTGACTACCAGGAAAAAAAATGTTGTCCAATCAAAAAAAAATTTAAATCCCCCAATGTTTGTAAGGTAATTAGAAGACTGAAATAATTTTTTGGGAAAAAAAAGTTTACATTTTTTAGATATCACATGTCCACTGCAGAGGACATTGGAAGGCCAAACGTGTAAAAATGAACTTTGATGGCAAACATTTGCTTCAACTCTTCACCAAGGAGAAGTTTGAACTCAAGGAACTGTAGTGGTTTCTTCCCCCAAAACTGCAAGTCACTGCTATACTGAAGCCACGAGTTGGTGATTGCCAGATCAAAAAGTAGAAAACTGCACATACTGTCAATTTCTGAGTGCGAGAGACCATCCTGTAGAAACTCAACATTCGGCAACAAGGTCCACGTCACCTATATTGGTAGTGTACTCAGAAATTGGCAGTGGACTTGGCACATGGACAAACCTTTTGTTTTTCTTAGACCATCTTGTGCATCTGTCCTGAGGTTGATTGCCATAGGCAGAGGATGCCATGACAACTGTCCAACCACTTAATGACAGCAAGTTCAGGTCTGAGTACCATCCCTGATGCTCCTCCTTCTTTCTTCTTCAAGGGCTTATTCCCTATGATCTTCTTCATCAGACAACTCAAGATCTGGGTTTCCCTCATCAAACTGCAATAAATTTCTTTCTGCTTCTAAAAAGGACTCCTTTTCTGGTCATTTAAAAAACAGAACAAAATGGAGGAAATGACTACAAATGTCCACTATGGAGGACATTTTTTAAACACTTCAATACTATACTAAAATGAAGTTAGAATTAAGCATACTATGTTTTAATGTGTTATTAAGAGACTTATTTAAAATATGTTAACATTTATAGCTAAAAATTGCTCAATAAGAAATTTTATGCACTTACTTTTCTTCTTCCCATAAAATGTGCTTGCAGCGGTGGCTGCCATGTTCCTTAATGAAAAAACTAAAGTTCCCAAAGCTCCACCCCTTCACATTTGGTATCATTGGAAAGCCCTAAATGTACTCTGTAGATACCAAAAGGAGGCAATTCTGTAGTATGCAGTGCATGGGAGATATTCAGGTTTAGAAAGGTGCTATACAGAGGACAAATTTGCATTGCTGGTAGTCAGGAGGCTATGTAAGTAATTTTAATCAATTTGTAAGTAATTTTAGGTAATGCAGCAGTGAAGTTATTAGTATTGCCTAACTTCAGGTATTTTACAGGGAAGACGAAATAATTACATTTTAACCTCCTAGGACAGATATGCTCAAATATCAAAGAGAAATTAGAAATGCATACTGTGGAAGAGTTCGGGTCTTAGGAGGTTAAGTAAATTTAAGCACTGCATAAATTATGGGTATTTTACGGAAAAGGAAATACAGCAAGAAATGTATATATACTGTATAAATTGCATGTGTTGCATAGCTTCCTGGTAATTGTGTGGAAACGCAAACAAGCAAACAATATTTCCCCATCTGTCGTTTTTGGGGTGAGGTAGGGCAAGGTAGTATAAACCTTGCCTAACTTCTAGGCATTTTACAAGAAAGGAGACACTCAAAGTTCAAAGTTATGTGTGAATAGTGATTGTGAAAGAAAAAAAGAATAAATTTATAATTGGTGCAATCATTACAAGGTCACAAAGGCCTCCAAATTATGATAGTATTTATATTTTCTTTTAAGTCGGTAAGCGAGAACAGTTCTTGGCACATTTATATTGGTAAAATAAAACACATGCAACACAACATCAAAGTAAGGACTATTAAAGAAAGATGTAAAAACAAACAAACATGTAAGCACGCAAAAGAAATAAGAAATGAGGAAGAGTTTGAATATTTTTTTAACCCACCTCAAGCTCCAGGTTGCGGGAGCTGGACACCCAGTAGTTAAAGCCCAGAACCAAGATACAGGCGATCAGAGCGGCAATCATAAGAGGCGGTGACCTTACTCCACGACGCCCGTTCCCCAGCCCACCCATTGCTGTCTACCAACTGAAAACACACAAAGCACAGCCACGGTTAGCACACTTCCCCACACTTTATTTTCTAACTGCATCTTTTAAATACATATTTTCTGTGCATTTCTGGCAAAAAGGTGGTGGTTTTGCAAGTTGGTTGCAGACATGTAAAAAAAAAAAGAAAAAAAAAAAGCTCGCTGTCGCTTGTTGCAGCTTTTTTGTCAGCAAAAACACAAAAAGCTTACACAGGAAATGTTATTTGCACATACATACAGACAACAGTATGTTTAGTGATTCTATTGGAAACAACACATGCACAGCTTTGGTGTTATGTTTACAAATATATATATATACATATATATACACCTGTACGGTGTCACACTGAAACATACCCAGCACCACAAACAGCAAAAAGATGTCCTCAAAAGTGGTGACTCAGTTAAAATGTTTTTAATTGGGAGGGGAAAAAAACAAGCTAGAAGGACATTCCCAAGGACCAACGGGAGCTAAAATGCAACAACTACACACTAAAGAGCAGCATTACACATCACCGACGAAGTGCCGTATTGTCTAGTTTGTAATACATACTGTCGACGTAAATAATATGCGGATTCCTGCTTTCCGTGTTTCTCCTTCGTCAAACAAATGACCCAAGGATTGCAAAGGCGCAAAGAACTGTTTAACATGTAACAAAACTAACGACCAGCAAACCTTCAATTTAACATCACGTTAGAAAAATCTGACGGCTACTACTAAATCAAAGCACAGGTCTGGAGCCAGGGTATACCTGTGCTGTGTTTGGCAGTATAAATCATAGCCACCAGTATCGTGACGGTTGCGATAATACGGAACTCGAGAAAAAGGGGTCCTTCGTATAATTGATTAGACAAATTCAGGTCAACAGAAAGCAGGAATACTAACTTCGAATTTTTTTATGTATATTGTTTATTAAATGTGTGACAAAGCTACATAAACGTGTAAAGAAATGGCCACATTTATCTGTTTTTAAATTTGGGCCAATGCTAAAAGAAGAAGCGAAGGAACTCAACGTTGCAAGCTAACGCTAACATTGTTAGCAGCGCTGCTCCTTCACAGTTGCTGTTACCGTTTTTAGGTCGCTTAGCTAAAACTAGCAGCCGAACCTACTTACCGGATATGTCTGCCTGTCAGAAATCAGAGCCAAATTTGTGAGGCGATATATGGAGTGACACCTCGTAATATATTCCAACAGCTTTTGTAGACGTTTTGTAACGTTGGACGATTAGCTTGTATCCATCATTGCCACACAGACAGCTCAGTCTGTGTGCTCTACCTGCTGCCTAGGATTGAAACGTTCAAGTACCTCCCCTGACTGCTGTAAAAACAAATCATATTTAGTTTCACATAAATAAATTAATAGACAACAAATCCCCCTAAAGTTTTTTAAGTATTTTCTAATATCAACTTAAAAACACACAAATTATTACTTTTGACTGCTGTCAAGTAATAAATACTGACAGACTGGTAGTCTAGGCTACTTTAAGATCTAAGAATTTGTGTTTTACGAAGTGCCTAGGAAGGCATCACCGGTAAGAGGTTGATTAACGAAAGATTAACGTGTCATATCATGTTAAATAAAATTTAAATAATAAATGTAGGTATATTGAAAATACTAATACATATAAAAAATAATTACAAATTAAACAATAAAATATTATATTATTTATAGATAAACTAATGTAAGCAGAATAGGGATTTCTCTACCCAGCCTTTCTTTCTTTCTTGGGCCTGATCTGAAGTATGAGCTTTATCATTTAAGTGGGAATTGTATGGGGTTAGAACGATGCCACCTTAAAATAAAACAGAAAAAAATATTGAAACTGAAAAAAAATATTGTAAATGAAATAAATGTACTGAAACATTTTGTATTGAAAGTGAAGAAAAAAAACGATAGTAATAAAAGATTAATTGAAACTGTAAAATCTTTCACTTTCAATATTTTTTCCAGTTTTATTTTAAGGTGGCATCGTTCTAACCTCATAGAACTGGTGTTGTTTTTTGGTCATGCAAGGAAGAGTGCTGCAACCTTTCTCTGTCTATTTTGAGTTACATTTTAGTATAATTTTGTTTTTTCTTGTGAATTGTCTTTCTTTTTTATGGTTTAATGGTTTTGAAACTTAATGAAGATGTTCATGACAAAAAAGAAACAAACTAATAATTATTCTTTATCCCATTTGTCTTTCGACTTCTTTTGAATCTTTTTTTTAATGATACATGTAATATTTTAAAATGAAACAACATTTGTCTTATTTAGATTGCATTAATTGATTTTTCAAGTTGACAAACTTTATGATTATGGCTAATTATAACATAAATATGGAGTGCAGAGAAATAATAAGGAGGAAGTGAGAGGAGCTATCAAGAGAATGGAAACAGGAAAGGTCCAGATGACATACCTGTGGAGGTATGGAGAAGTCAGAGAGAGAGGGCAATGGACTTTAACTTGATTGTTTAATACAATTTCAGAGGATGCCTGAAGAATGGAGAACTGCACAGTACTTCAAGAACAAGGATAATGTGAAGAGCTGTATTAACTACAGAAGAATAATGGTAAAAAGCCATAGCATGAAGCCAGAGTGCTTCATGTGCTATGTTTGCCTTAAGAGTGTTGATGGAGATGTATAGAGAGCGTGATAAGAAGTTGCACCCTCTCAGCACTTACGATAAGGTTTCAAGAGATAAATTTTGGTACTCCACGAGGAAGTCAAGAGTGGTAAAGTATATGAATGTGGTGGAGGACATGTATGAAGACAGCGAGACAGTGGTGAGTTGTGTGGTAGAAGTGACAGATGGGCTCAAACTAAGGGTGGGCCTGACTCACAGATTCAGCTCTGAGCCCTTTCTTGTTTTTAATGATGATGAGCAGGACTTATGTTTGCAGACAACATTGTGCTCTATTGTTAGAGCAGGTGGAAGAATGCCTGGAGAGGTGGTGGTATGCATTGCACTAGCAAAAGTCAGGGGCCCAAGGTGGACGTGGCAGAGCTGAAGATCCTCAGGAACAGCTCAGGTTGAGTGGTGTGGAGAAAAAGTTAGAGAGGCAATCTTTTTGAAAGGGATAGTGGATATATTGGACAAATTATGTCATTAGGACATGCAGAGGGCTGCAAAAAATACATGTAAAAAAACAAAACTAAAACTCTGTACACTCATGGAGTTACAGTATAAACCTCTCCATATATTTGCAAACAATTGTCTTGCAATAATTATCTATTTAAAAGAAAAAAAACAACAACCCTCAGGTCATAAAATAAAATAAACATTGTGACATTTGAAAAAAGTGCTATAAAGGACATCTTGGGATGCTGTTTTATATATTTTAGGCCACTCAAAATCCAACAGCAGATAAAGTACAAGCAAAAACATTATGTTTTATTTATACAATAACAATTGAACAGTTCAAAATTGTATAAATAGATGCCTGGAGACTGCACCACATGAAAATGATGCTATTTAGCAGATACAGTTGAAAACACAACTTTAAACGTGTTTATGTTTTTGATATATTCTCTATGACACTTTGCTTTAGGCACAGAAATTGAATTTCAAATTAAATAAATATAAAATCTATGCACATACTATGAGCTCTGTTATCCACCAATTTTATTATAAAACATAACAATATCAAGCATGCATTTACAGACATGTGTTAAGTTCTTACAGTTACCAATCGCTATGAATACCACCAAAAATGCTTGTGATATAAAACCCTTTATTAAAGTTATATTTTACATCTATTAAACATCTTTACTTTTTTTTTTCTTAAGAGTGAATTATCTGCATTCAGACTTCCCTTTGAAGAAAATGTACCATTTGAATCATTTATTCTATTTGCAGCACATATTAGCTTTTTGATTTCCCTCCAGGTCCTTCGTGCGTCACACGTCGTCAAACACGCCCTTCACTGGAGGTGACAGAGTGAGGTAACTTCCTGCTGTGGATCTACAGCATTAAACACAGTGATACAGTGTGACAGAAAGGCACTGTTAGCATTCTTTTAAAACACAATATTATTCAGATTTATTTTAACACTAACCAACTATATTCTTGGTACTGAATGACATCATACCTTCTGTTGGGCGACTCGTCATCACTGGAGTCTTCCTGCAGTAAGCCCGTCTGCTGCTCGTCGGCCTTTTCGTTTCTTCTGGTAAATGTGACAACTGTGAATACAGAGAAGAAAAGATGCACAACACTAGTAAGCAGGTTGACTTCTTCTACAAGGGGTGGCTATAGCTCCAGAGATAGAGGTCATCTACTAATTGGAAGGTTAGCAGTTCGATGTATGCATTCACAGAAAAACCGTACCTGTATGACTGGGTGAATGACACAAGTTGTATAATGAGTGCTTAAGTAGAGTAGAAAAGCACGATATAAAAACCAGTTTATTTGCCATATAAATCATGATAATCCATCAAAACTCCATGTTTGGTGTAATTCAAAACAAAGGGGAAAGGTGGTGACATGTTAAAAACTCTAGAAATGTTCTTCGTAATAATCATCTGCAGCAAAGAAATGACCGTCATCTACCATCTGCTAGATATTTATATATGTAGAAATATATATAGATGTAAAGCAGGCAGTTGTTCATGTGCAGCGTATTAGGTTCTTGCCACATAATTTGAATCAGATTGAGATCTTGAATTTGACTGTAATTTTACAACACTTTGATTCCAACTTGTTGCTGCTGCTCAGAATCATTATCTTGTTGCATTACCAAGCTACAACAAGGCTTTAGCTGTCAGACAGATGGCCTCACATTTAACTCTAGAATACTTTTTGTACAGAGCAGTTTGTGGTCAACAGGTGCCCAGGTCCTGAGGCCCAAATCATTACACCTGCACACCATGCTTGATAACTTGTATGAGATGTTTTCCTGCTGTGTTTGGATAATAAAATATAAACCAAAGCCATGCTGCCATGTTCTTTTTAGAGAAAAGAGGCCTTCTTGTGGCAGCACTTCCAAACATGCCATACTTGTTCAGTCTTTTGCATAGATTCCTGTATGATAAGTTCTTTTTACTTGTGTCATGTTCATAGAAACCTAAGAATAACTTCCTGTGGGAACACAGGGGTGGTGCTTCTTCCAAAGAAACCCAACCAGGCAAGCTGTAAAGCCTGTATGGATATGTATCTCATGTGGGTGAGGTGCCCTAGGTCTAAAATTATAGATTTTTAGTTTCTTGTATGAGCAGCAAGTTAGGTGGACAAATATCGATTTAAAAAAAAGTGTGAAGAAAATATTAGATAGATGTAGTGATATGAGAAAGAGCCCTACCACTTTTCTTGATCTTTGTTACAGGCTCCTTCTGGTTATCCTTTAACTCAGTGTAACCAGCTCTGTTCCGCCCAGTGGCCCCATCGACACCATACCGCTCCCTCCACGCCTGAAGCACAAAACAAAGTAGGCACACTATACACACAAACCACTAGAACCGGCAAGCCAATAGGCTGGATAGATCTTCTTGTCTTGAGCAACTAAAGAAAGAAAATATCTACCCATCTTCGATTCTCTCCATCTTCAGCTCTTTGTCTTTTCCTTCTTTCTACAGAAGAACAAATTATAAAACATACAGTGCAAACATGACAAACATACAAAAAAACATTTTTCATAGGTTACTATAATAATGCATGAAAACATTAACTGTAAAAACCTGGATATGTTTAGCTGCCAAAACTGCTCTGATGCACAGAAACTTCAGAAAGAGTAAGCAATTGAACTTGTGATCAAATTACCTCTTTTGATGAGTTCCCTGCCTTCATCCACCAGGTCAGAGATCAAATCATCATCAGTGATGTACTGATGGAAGCCCAAGCGGTTCAAACAGCGAGACCCCAGACTACAAAACAAAATGATTGACATACATACTGTAACACATAAGTTCTTGTACTCAAGACAAAAACGTGATGGGTTTTTCAGAGCAGATTCCTTCTGCAAAATGGCCATTTTATTGCTCATAATTAACCTTCATCTTAAGTGTATCAGAGTAATAAAAAGTATAAAACTACTACATCTCTACCGTGCAATTTGTGATAAACAGGTGGGTAGTGTATAGCTGGGATGATTTTAACCACACTGGATTAAATTGGCAAATAAAGGGCGTGATAATGTGTTTGGAAATGTGTTTGCACTACAGATTCTGGACAAAAGCAGAATTCAGTAGAAAAGCTAAAGTCCTATCAACTCTACTTCAAACAATGAGTCCAACAAAAAATTAAATTGCTATTTTTAAGCATAATTTAAATAACAAGTGTTTTATACTTATACAATATTTTACATCATGAGTCACAAAACCATCAACGCTTCAAGGATTATAGACAAGACAGATTTTTACTCTATTATGAGATAAACTGTAACAATGTTACTTACTCTAACAATATTATTAAAACTTGTTATTTGTTCCATAGCTTTCTTTAAATATATTATAAGTTCTCATATTTCTCATATTTATAGCTGTACTTATACATCTTAAATCAGCCATTGGACTATTTTTAGGTGGGAAAAATACACAAGAATGTGCAAAAGTTGTTAGAGATTGCTGGTTTACTTGTAATATGTAGCAAAGCACAGCAGCAATACCAGCATGGGATAATAGATGTAGAACCCATCTGATATAAATGACAGCAGCTGCATAGAGCCCATAATCTGATAAAAAAAACATAAAGAAAAGAAAAACACACATTTAATTTACAGGTACAAATGTCTGTGTGTGTGTGTTGATACGTGAATTTGTGGAACCCACAGAGGTGTAAGATGTCTGTACTCTGTTCTTGTGTGAGATGGCAGAGTCCATGTGAATCATTCCCAGAAAGTTGAGGCATAAAGGTGGAGTGAGACGACAAAATAACCTGAGTCATACAGGGAAAAAGAGAGAGAATATTAAAATTAGGACAACACAAATTAAGCATACCAGACTGAATTGTGCTTCCTGTTTGGAAAGTCTGACCTGTAACCTATCGTTCCATTGATTTGAAACCAAAATGCAAAGATGTGTTTGACTAACTAACTTTCCATTTCAACTCACTTCATCCCTTATAGTGTAAATATGCTGCACATACATGCCACTGAACAGCAGGCTGTAAGCATCAGTCTGGTGATGTGGCACCAGGTAATAGTAGTTGAAAAATCGTATCCTGAAAACTGTGGAGTAGACGCACACGCACATGAACAGGATACCCACAAAGCACACCATCTGTTGGAGAGAAAAAGGAAACACGTTTGAAGGTTAGGCTTGAACTGAAGAGAACAAAATAACCAACATGTTTATGTTCACAGCAGATTTCTGTTGGTTTTAAATAAAATAATAATGTGGGAGTCCAAGTGTTTGAAAGGCAAACTTTTGTTTCTTTCACCAATTTTCTGGCAAAAAGAAAAAAAAACTTTAAATAAATCAAAATACTATGTCACTCCTTGTAGTAACGTCATTCTAACGGGATTAACGCTGACAGCACTAATACATACTCACCTCAATGCAATGATAGTTGTACCATTTTTCAGCCAACTGAATAAAGACCGCAAACAGAGAAAGGACGGGGTGTGTGCTGAAGAAGGTGCACTCAGACCAGATTACTGCAGCGGAGAGTAAGCACAGGAGGACGGCCAGCAGCCTGCAGAGGCCCTGTCTGAGCACACACTCCCAAAACCACTCTGAACACACACACACACACACACACACAAAACAAACAAATATGCGTGTAAGTGCAAACTCACATTTATGTTATACAAAAAAAAGGCACATGACTGCCGCGAAGAATTTATTATTAGACCGAGTGTCCCTAAAAGTTGCATGTTGTTTGCCAGACGACAAACAGTTCAAAAAAAGAGAAATATTCTTGTTGCTAACTGAAAACAAACCACAACTTTCTATTATGGCAGATATTCAAGAACATTTTTAAGGCTGTATTAGATATATCATCAATGCCATAATAAGTTTTACTTTTAATACTCCATGTGGGAATCTGAGAACTCACCTACAGTTGGAGTGTAGATGAACCTACGGATCCAGCCACGGTGTGCTAAAGGGAAGCTGTGGGTGAAGTGTCGGAGCGAGCTGTTCCGGCTTTTTGCTACATCTTCCAGATGAAAGGCCTGCTCTAACAGGATAGACCACTGAACCTGAGTCTGATTGTGTCTTTGCACTGCGCTGACCACCTGAAAACACACACGCAAATACAAAACATACAGGAAAGATGGGCAAACACTTTTTACAGGCATTTTAATGTGTAATCATATTTTTTTGCTTTATTTTTTTTTAATTCACAGTGCAATTTTAAAAAGAATTAATTACTTTTTCATGAAGTTTAACTAGGACTCTTTTGGTGGGAGGGGCATTCTGGTCCACGCGAGAGATTTCCACATTTATTCCCATCTCTTCTTGGTACTTTGTGGGACACTGAAGTGAAATGACACTCAAATGAGCCCAGTGTACAAGCTGAAAATGCACAATATATGCATGAGGAAAAAATTGTTTGTGGAATTTGGTTTCATTTCTTACCTTTGTCAAAATTATGTCCACATACTTCCTTAGAAAGTGGTTTTGCCTGACAGAGGCATGGATGCCTGCAACCTCCTGTTAAAAAAAGCAGATTATTTTTGTAAAGAAAAAAAATTAATATGCTGCAGTTTATTCTTTATTCTGTTTCAAGGTTAACCCTTGCCTCCATGACATCTGCAAGTTTCTCATCTGCCTCTGCCTTCTCAGTAGCCATCTTTGCTACCTTGAAGTAGCTCTTGGATAGCACGTAATTGTGGGAAGATGACAGCCAATAAGACCGTGGGATTTCCACCAAGCCATAGCCTAGCAACAGGACCAGGAGGAAGAGTCCCCAGGTGTTGGCAGCTGTAATCCCTATGGTCTGGAGGTCCGCCCTACATGATTTAAAAGAAAGAAAGTAGATTATGCTGATTATGCTAACCAGAAAGCACAAATTGAAATATAGTGCATACAGTTCCAACTCGACTTACAAGGTCAGTTTCCACTTTAGCTGAACAGCCACATAGATGAGCAGAGCGATGAAGATGAGAAGGTATGAGCCATAATAAAGTGCATTTTCAATTAAAGCTGTTTTGATCTTTCCAACCACTGAGAAAGCTCCTGAGCGTGCATAAGACTGCATAAAGGGCAACAGCAGCCTGCATGCTCACACAGAGAACAGACAGAAAGAAACAGAGAGAAAAGGAAAGTCAAAACATTTTTTAACTTAAGGTAGAATAGTGTGTAAAAAAAAAAAAAAGAAGAAGAAGAATGAATTAGAGCCCAACTGATATAGGAATTTTTTCACCGATTATTGCTGATTTAAAAATTAAAAATATCAGCTAATATTTTTTGGAGACGCATTACAGATAAACACATTTCCTTAACATTTTTAATATTTAGTTAGTTAGTCAGACTCATTACTAAGATAATATGATAACTTTTTTCAAAACAGTCTGGTTTTAATGTCACAACAACTCATTTGCACTCTGCCTAAGCCTGATCAGACCCCATAACCCTTTTTTCCTGAGTGAACATCGGCAGGTCCGTTTTCACATCGCAAAACTATGGCATCATAACAATGTGACTGGTCACATGAAATGATGAATCCAGACCAACAGTAACTATGATGATCCAGGACCAACACCAACACAGAGATATCAGATACACCTATTGCCAACAGGGAGGATAGAGAGTGCCCTCTGGTGGAACACTTAGACATCCTGACTCCTAACATGGGACGATTTATTTATCGTATGTTTATGAGTAAGAGGATCTTACCATGTAAGAAACTGAGACGTCCAGTATACAACTCTCCAAAACACTTCGAGGGTGTCATTTGGAATATAAGTCCAAGGCTCCTCACACTTGCCTGGTGGACTGAAGCGCACACAGAAGATTAAAGAATTAGAGAAAAAAAGCACACTGGAAGCCAGGTATAAAATTCTAAATGCTCAAAAGCCACATGATACATCATCACAACTTTAACACAACCACACCTTGAATCCATAAAATATACACAGTATGGATTTTGTTGCCATTTCAAAATCACTCATTGCCCCTAAAAGGTTCAGTGCCCCCACATTTCATGACAGATTTCTAATAAAAAATAGCTCCAATAAAATAAAACAATGTACGAACTAAATGCGGTAACATTTTTGTAAAGAAGTATTACTCCTGAATTCTAAAACTGTATTTCTCAAAGCTGCGAGAGCCACGAATGGAATTTAATTCACCTCCATTGTATTAGGGTGAAGGGTGAAATCTGAGAGATGACACCGATCAGCCACTGTGTTAGATACACTTGCTCGTTCACGGAAATATCTGATAGGAAGGCAATAGTAAGTTGAATAACTACTCATTTGTGAATTTGGCATAAAATGGTAAAATGGTAAATGGTCTGTATTTATATAGCGCTTTACTAGTCCCTAAGGACCCCAAAGCGCTTTACATATCCAGTCATCCACCCATTCACACACTGGTGATGGCAAGCTACATGTTTATGCCAACATGTATCAACACTTCAGGATGCTGCTGGCTGTGGTGTAATGCTGTGAAGATATTTTCTTGGCAGACTTTGGCCCCCCTAATATCAGCTGAGCATTGTTTAAACAAGAGAGCCTACTGGAGTATCTCAAAAGGTCTCCACAGTCACCAGATCTCAATTCCATTGAGCACCTTTGGAATGTGGTGGAAGGAGAAATTATAATCATGCAAGTGCAGCTGACAATTCTGCAGGAATTATGTGATGCTATCATGTCAGTATTGATAAGAGCGACTTCTTGAATCTATGCCCCAAAGAATTAAAGGAGTCCAACCCATTGCTAACTAGGTGTAACTAATAAAGTGGCCGGTGAGTGTATGTAACACATAAAAATGATGAGTACTGATATCATCTAGGGGAATTACAAATAAGCAAAAAAACACTGATTCTTAACAGTTTTAGAATACCAAACAAAACAGTAGAGTGACTTGAACTGAGTGAATAAAGTCTGTTCAGTTGTAAGGCTTTACTTGGGCTTAAAGCAATCAAATACATGGAGAAGTCATGTGAAAGATGAGCAAATGAGATTATGAGATCCCCGTGGAATGCTGGCTCCTTTGCTAAACAAACACGGACAAAGTGGATATGTGCAGATCAGCAGATTATCTGCTGTGTTATGTATAATGCTGCATGGCGGTGGAGCAAATCTGGAAAACTATGGCCCTATTTCTGATAAATCAAAACAACGTCTTTACCTCATAGATGGAAAAGGAGACAAGTTGGCCTCACTCCTACTACTGGGGTTCGTTGGAGTTGCAGTAGTGGTGTTTGCAATGTTAGAATTGCACTGATTGTAGACAGCCTGGCAGAAGAGTAGAGTTTGCACAGGCAGGCAAACACATGTAAAAGTGCAGTGAACATAGTTAATATAAGACCCCAGAGGTGAGATTTGTATAAATAAACACACAGCTCAACCTTACTTAGAGAAATTTTTTCAAAAAGCACATAAAAATCTTACTCTTGCCCACCCCCACCCCCTGAAAAAATAAAGTTACACTAATAAAGAAATTAATGTCTAGTACCATGCTGACATCAAGTGGTAGGATGAAGACGATGAGGAAGCACAGGTACCAGGACAGCAGCGTTCCAAACAGGACCAGCCTCTGCTGCTTCCACAGATCTCCATAACGCTGGAGGAGGTAGAGGGCCAAGAAAAAAACGACCACCACCACAACAGCCAGCGCAGCACCACTCATGATGACTTATAACAAGACAGACATCAAGAGCTCATGACAGCAGACTGAAAAGACCTGGAAACAAAGAGAAAGAGGTGAGTGGTGAAAGCAGACAGAATATCAGCTCTTATCTGCTGGATAACAGAGAGAAACAGACCAGTTGAGATGTGGGGAAACATAAGTGACTAAAATGCAGTAACATAACACACTGCAATGGATTAATTAAAAGAAAGCTTTATTTATTTATAAGAGGAAAAGAAATGAACGAAAACCAGCAGGACCTTGAATTAATACACAAATCTGAAACTCTAGTGTGCCCAAAGATATTCTTTGACATTTCACAAACACTCAGAGAGGTAAGCTACTCTGATAACGTTCAGACCGAACAGAGCGAACAACTGGCTTTTAGAAAGTTTTTCAAGTGGGATATTTTTCACATAAAAAAGCTTTGAATCCTGTTTTCCAGATGTTTTGGAGTGATAACTACTGTTTTCAAGACGTTCATTTAGCTATTGTGGTCATGTTTTCTTTTTTTAAATCCAGAAGCGACGATTTTCGATGCATTTCCGCGCCGTGTTCTCGTACTGTTAACAGTCAATGCTGTGTTTCATTTCATGAACAAAGTAGGCCCACTTTTTATATATTTTATTTATTAGAGCCAGACAGACTCTTACCTGTGGAAGGTTCATTGTCATCAAAAAGCACAAAAAACTTTCTTAACTTACAGTCACATCATATTTCCTGGACGGGAACCCCGACAGATGTATACAACCTTTGAAACTACGTTGCGTAACTAACGTTCGGTACGCCAGATTTGCTGGAGCAGCAGGGGATTCTGGGTATTGTAGGCACTAGTGACTGCTGAGAATTTCATCGACAACGTAACGCCAAGTGAATCATATTTGATACATGAGTTGTTATTGGGTTTTTTTTTAACTCATATATGCCAATTAATGTTTATTTACTTATTTGATACTCCATTGTTTTTTTGTTTTTTTTTTTAAAAAGGGTAATTATTTTATGGTTTAGGCTTCAGAGTAGACACAAGTAACTCTGTATTTTATAAGCATTATTGCATCACTGGGATCCATTCATACACGTACAGTGTAGACAGGTAGACAGATATGCTCATACAAATGATTGTAGGTTCAAAACCTGAGAAAGATACACAAATATAAACTTTTAAACTGTTGAAAAAGGAAGTAGCTTAATGTTTTTTGTAGTCATTACATTTGTAGCCAGTTTTTTTCTGAACTTAGTTCGAAGGACAGCTACATACTTTGCTAGAATATGTTGTGAGCTGACAATACTATCTTTAAATATACACCGCGTTCCAAATTATCATGCAAATGATATTTTCTCTGATTTTCCTAAATAGTCGATTCAAATGACAGCATGATTTTCGAGTCATCAAGCATTAGAGTATAATTCAAATGTTACTCAACAAACCTCCCAATGAAAACAGTATGTTTTTCAAAAATAAAAAACTTAAAATGCACTGTTCCAAATTATTACGCAAACAGAGTTTCAAAACATTTTAAAGATTGTAGAGAATTGAAAGTGGTCATTTGTTGAATTTGCAGCATTAGGAGATTATATTTACTGAAATCAAAAGCTATTTCAATCAAAAACCTCTTAAAAGGTCAAGTTACATATTAACATAGGACCCCTTATTTGATAGCAGTTTCACAGTTCTTGCATCCATGGAACTTGTGAGTTTTTGGAGAGTTTCTGCTTGAATGTCTTTGCAGGATGTCAGAATAGCCTCCCAGAGCTGCTGTTTGGATGTGAACTGCCTACCACCCTCATAGTTTTTTGCTTGAGGATGCTCCAAAGGTTCTCAATAGGATTGAGGTTAGGGGAGGATGGGGGTCACAATATGAGTTTCTCTCCTTTTATGCTGATAGCAGCCAATGATGCAGAGGTATTCCTTGCAGCATGAGATGGTGCATTGTCTAACATGAAGATGATTTTGTTGCGGAAAGTATGGTTCTTCTTTTTCTATCATGGAAGAAAGTGGTCAGTCAGAAAATCCACATACTTTGCAGTGGCCATTTTCACACGTTCAGGGGCCCTAAAGGGCCGGACCAGCTCTCTCCCTGTGATTCCGCCCCAAGACATGACTCCACCACCTCCTTGCTGATGTCACAGCCTTGTTGGGACATGGTGGCCATCCACCAACCAGCCACCACCATCCATCTGGACCATCCACGGTTGTATGGCACTCATCAGTGAACAAGACTGTTTTAAAACTAGTCGTCATGTAGTTCTGGGCCCACTGCAGCCGTTTCTGCTTGTGAGTATTGGTTAGGGGTAGGGATGGGTGCCAGTATCCGGTGCACCGGTTCTGACATAAACGGTAGTAACCAGACCAAAAAGCAGCGCACATTTCGGTGCTTTTTTTTTCCCTGCGATGTCATACACTTTGGATTCTAGCCAATCATTTTACCTTTCCAAGGAAGTAGGCGGGCCCAGGTACATACGTTCTTTTAGAGCAGAGCTACAGATTAAAAATGCCCAAAGCGAAGCGCTCAAAAGTCTGGCTGTACTTCACAGCAAAAGATGCAAACTCAGCAGCCTGCAACAAGTGCTTTAAGGTGATACTGTGATGACGGATGATGATGGCAGCAGCAGCCATTCTTCTCTGAGTGAGTGGCTTAATGTTGTTCGTGTGTAATTTACATTGAGTAGGCTAACCACGTTATTACATTAATGCATGTAAGGTGAACTAGCAAACACCGTTGTAGTTACATGCTGTCTTCTTGTTTGATAGAGTGATACCATATATGCCCTATAGCTGCAAAAAAGGCTAACATTGTTATCTTTTTACAACCCCCCCCCAAGAAAAAAAAACAACAGCAAAACATGAGAGGTTTTAGGTCAAAGTTTGTGTTTTCCATTGTTTAAGCACCGGTTCCAACCAAAGGAGGTATGTTGTATCAACAGAAAAGGCTAACTTGGTTATCATTTTGCAGAAAAAAAGAGACTTCTAAAAATAAAAACATGAGAGGTTTTTGGACCAATTTTGTGTTCTCCTTTCTTTAAGCACCGGTTTGAGCACCGTTTGAGCACCGTTTAAGCACCGGCACCGTTTCACAAGTAACGGTTTGGCACCAGTATTGGCTAAAACCTAAACGATACCCATCCCTAGTTAGGGATTCCCAAATAGAAGGTTTATGCACAACTGCAAGTCTCTGGAGGATCCTACATCTTGATGTTCACAGGGCTCCAGAGGCACCAGCAAATATCTGTTTGCTGCTTTGTAATGGCCTTTTAGCAGCTGCTCCCCTAGTCTGATGTATTTGTTTGGCAGAAACCTTCGTCTTTGTCCCTTTATCTGCACGAACCCGTGTGTGCTCTGAGTCAGCCAGAAATCTCTTAACATTATGGTGATCACGTTTAAATTTTTGTGAAATATCTAAGGTTTTCATTACATGTCCAAGGCATTCAACTATTTCACGCTTTTCAGCAACAGAGAGATCCTTTTTCTTTCCCATACTGCTTGAAAATTGTGGTCTGCTTAATAATGTGGAACATCCTTCTTTAGTGGTTTTTCCTTTAATTGGGCTCAACGGGCAAACTAATGATCATAGGTGTCCAAGGTTGATTTCAGTGATACAAAGAGTCCTGAGACACAATTCCATCCATGAGTTTAACTGAAAAACAACTTATTTCATCTTTATGCCACTTAAACACAATTTGCATAATATTTGTGTAAGTAAATAGCAGAAATAACCAGAAAATCTTTGCAGTAGTGTCTTATGAGGAAACCTCACTCACCCCACTTTTTAGTACAAGATATAGGATGAGGAAAGAGCAGAACAGAGTCAAGAGGCTGGAATGTGGACAGAGAAGCAAGCATATGAATAATGTGGCCATAATTCAGCATAAAAAGACGTGTGGATTGCACAGCATTGAAAGAGAAACATAATGGTGTTCTGTAGAAGACAGAAACAGTTTTTGTCTCCAGAGACATGCATATTCTGTATAGCACAAAGCTACATAAGGACAGGCTGAAATATAACAAATGAAACAGAAACAAATGATGCTGCTTCTTATTATTATACTCCTGATTCTGAATTTAACAGAGTGATACAATTTATGAAAAATAAAATTCATATGAACTTCAAAATCTATCACAGGTTCATATACAAAATCAGCCACAGGCTGATTGAACTTTTTTTTTTTTTTTTGCTTTGATTAAATTGCAAAGTGCTGGACCTGAAAGGAAAAGGTAATTTATAATGATATATTTCTGATATACTACGACTAATGAGCAATATTTTAAAACAGGACATCTTCTTATCTTCTTTTTATATCTTCTTGTGATATCTTCTTTTTCTTTTGCTAAATCAGTAAGACACAATTTTGTCTTTCTTATTACAGAAAGACAAAATTGCACGTTCTTCTTTTTCATATTTTTTAATCCAACATACATATTTTTTCAGATATGCATTCTGATATGATATAAATTAATTTCTGTCTGTCCTTGCAAACTACCTTTTAAATCCATTGGTTAAAGTTGTGTTGGTTTGCATGCACTTCTAATTGCAACACAGGCAAAAAATGCATAAATCTTAATTCTTGCAACACAGACAATTATTCTCTAAACTTGGTGAATCTTGAAAAAGAAAAACTCAAATCACTTTTTCAGTTATGTTTTCTTCTGATCCCGTGCTCCTCTTCTCCTCCACCCTACTCCCTGAAACATTTGTACTTATATCCAGATAGAGTGCTGACTGAAAGCGACACAGAATGCTTTCAGTGCGTTTCAGTTGTGGAGGTACAACCATAAATAAGGGTCGTCAGCATACATGGGTCCAAGTATGTTTATGCACACAGCTCGGTGCTCCAGCAACAAGTCCATGTGGCCCAGCAGATCCAGACACAGATGTTCAGTGAGATTCACTAAAACGGCCCAGCCTTCAATTGCTCTGGTCACACCCAGTGCATCCAACAAAACTGACCCAAAAATGTCCAGAGAGGCTGGCCAGTCCTCTAGAAGACTGTCTGTTAGCTCCATTTTCCTGTGTCTCGTTTCTGCAGTGCAAGGCTTATTGGCCTGATTCAAACTGTTACAGCACAGATAAAACCCAGTGGCAGGTGCTTAATGAGGCCATCTGTCACACCCCCCCCACCCTCCCAATCCTAAAAGGATTAAAATAATTAGGTGCATGACCATTCAAACCTGTTTGAATGAGATTCAATCCTTCAGTCACTGTAGAATATATGTATGTCCTAATCTCATTGATCAGATACATTCTTCAAATCTGAGGCAGAGATTATCCTGATTATTATTATTATAGCATCACCATCTAACTGGAGGCTAAGGTTATGTATGTATATACTCATTAAAATTATTATTAATGTGTAATAAGATCATGTTTTCACCAGGTTATTAAAATGAGCAGCTCGTCTACTCACAGCAGCTCATTTCTTAACCTTATGAAGGGACATTTGCTGATTATAAAGACTAACAACGTTTTACGTCACACATTTTGGACCTGTCAGCAATAATCAGTACTGTTTTTGTTATTTTACAGTTTTTTGTTTAGTTTTTACTTTAATAACAAACAAACAAAAACACAAACAAAACCAATGTTATATACGTACTAGATGAGGAAAAAAAATGCTCCGGACCAATATGTCTTTAACCACTAGATTTAAAGATGCAAAAGAAATTGTTCCTTGGGTGAACTCTAACAGGGGTGGATTAAGTTAGTGCAGTTGTTTCACCACTAGATGGAGGTAGTTAATTTGTTTCTGAAGGTTCAGCTTTGCAAAAAGAGAGAAACAGGATCAAGCAGATACACATTTTAACAATAAATAAATATATAAGAGAAAATAATCTACAAATATCATTTATTTTACATCAATTGAATTTAAGAGAATATAACTAATAAAACTAAAGCACTGTATGTGTGGTGATACAGTTTCATATTGGAATGCCAGGAAGCTGCTGCTCACACAGTCCCAATCGTGATTACTGTGGGGACGGTTTCTCAGGCGATCAGGATTATTTTTTACACCAAATTTCAGTGCAATCTAAATACATACCATTCAACAGAAACATGGAATATGAATGCAGTGATGCTAAAAGACAGTTCAAACCCCCTGTATGAAGATGTAATGAGGTGAGGTACTGGTTATCTCTTCTTCATGCTATTATCTTCTCCCATTGTTACAAGTCTCTTGAATCTTTCACAGGTTAAATTCATGAACCCGTGGTTTTGATACAAAAGACGAGTGTGGCGTTTTAATCTCTGAGAACTTCAAACACAATTTTGAAAACCTTGTCAGGTTTCTGGTCACACCCTTTGGCACAACAGTAAGCAGATTATTTGGGAAACCTTGTACACTGTGTTCTTGAAATGACTTATACTGAAATTATATCCCTGCCACCCGAGCAAGTTTATTCATATTTACTCATTTTAGTGAGATATGTTGTGCTTTTGCTGGTTGCTTTTTTTGTAGTTTAATAAGGAGCATGTGATATTCAGGAAACATTGTTGAAAAACAGATTTTGGGCCCCACTAGTGGAGTGTGGTGACACTACTGACAATTTTGAGAACCACTTTATTTTGGAGGATTTTAAAGGTTGAGCCAAGACCCAAAATCTGAATCGTTGTCAGACTGATGTTTGCATTCAATGAGCAGCTCTAATCTAGCAATTAGAAAAACAAAATTAAATTTCTCAAGTTCATGGGTGCAACTGGGTCAGCTAGATGATAAACTACATTACTTTGGTCAAAACACTGAAGCAAACGTTAACAAGAACATAGTTTAGATACTCAGTTCTGGTGTTCACTTAGTGCTCTGTAATCTCGAGTGACAACACTTTGGTTATATAGTCCTTTCCTGATTAAATAATAGTGTTAATGATAAACTGCAGCTGAAGATGTTGGAATTGTTGAAGAAAGAAGGTAAAAGAAAACCCACAGCTGTTTGTTTTGAATGCAACACTGAACACGACTCAGAGAGACATGATAAAGTTCATAAATTTAGAGACATCAGAGTTGCTGCTATAGTTAAAGTATGACAAAACAGCAGCAATAAGTCACCTATTTGTCACAGTGCTGACAAATGACAGTTTTTGGTGTCACGTTATTTTCATTATTGTAAAATGGCAACAAACAACATGCTGACTTGTTTCTGTTTCTTTCTTTGTTTTGTGAATTTTAATGCTCACAGAACACATTAATTTTAGTCTTCCTTCCTTTGTTCTTTTTTTTTAAGTCAAAGACATAAAGTTGCAACACAAAGTTTTAAGGTCTTAACTATGTTAGGCTTATTTTTTGTCATGATCCGGAGTTTGTGACTCCGTGTTTATGTTTTAGTAGTTATTATTATTCTGGGTTTTGTTTTCATGTTCCTATGTGTACCCCAGTCTGTGTGAAGTTTTTGTGTTGTGTCATTGCATGTATGTGTTTCCTGTTTTATTTTGAAGGTCTGCGTCTTATGTGAGTGTTTTCAGTCCCTAGTCTCGTCACGTTAATCACTTCCAGCTGTGTCCCCCACCTGTGTGTAATCTCCCTGTGTTCTCTGAGTGTTTTTAAGTCTTGTCTTTTGTCTTAGTCGTTGCTGGTTCGTCTGTGTTGTTTCCCCTCGGTCTCCCTGCGTCTCTCTGTATGTATTTCCCCGGACCTCCCTGCATCTTCATTTCTGGTTTGTTTTGTTAGTTTTACCCAGTTTAGGTTTCCGGTTTCATGTTCACCCACCATTGCTGTTTGTACCCACTCCTGTAAATAAATACTCACCTGCACCAGAGCTGCCGCCTTTTGGATCCTTTCTACGACTCCACACGTCTGCCACACCGGGCGTGACATTTTTAGTTGATAAGGTTTATCATTTTCTGGCTTAATGTGTAACTATCATTTTAACATTACAGTGGGTCAAAGTAGGGTTAACCATAAATGTTATAACTTTAAATACAACTTTATATAATATAAATGCTGTGTCAAAGTCTTGATGTGGTTAAGAAATGGAGAAAATGTAGGAAAAACCTGACACAGGACCTGAGAGATGCAGAAGGTCCTTCAGTTGAGTCATCTGTTCACTGAAGCCTCAGCAGAAATGGTCTCAGTGGAAGGGTGGAAGCAATTCTAAAGGAAGGGAAATAAGTTTATGAAACTATGAAAAGCATCATCAGATTTTGATCCACCACACAACACCATGTGGAAAGCATCCGATTGCTTCAAAGCGTCAGTTAAAGCAGTGATCTTAAGAATGATACAGTAAAATTATACCAGGGTAGAAAAAACACACCATAGAACATTCATGGATTGGCATCCCCAGAGCCTGGACCTCAACATTTGAAGCATTGTGGGATCATCTTGACAAAGAACGGAATGAAAGTCAGTGAGCATCCAAAGAAGAGCTTTGAATGTCCTTCAAGAGGACTCGAAAACTATTCCTGAAGACTACTTAATGCAATTACTAGAAAGTTTGCCGAAGAGAGTTAAGAAGAATAAAGGTGGTCGTATCAAATATTGACCTTCAAGCTTGTTGGAATTGTACAAACTTATTTTTTGCCTTATTTACTGTATTTTCATGTATCTTTGCACATGTTTCAATACATGGCTACACCGATTTCCCATTTTCCTATTACAATATAAAGAAATGTAGCATAAAATTGACTTTCCTACTAAATGTAAACTTGCTCAGAAACTCCACCACGGCTGACTAGCACATAATTAAATGCACGCAGTCTTCAAAATGTTCTTATCTATGAAAACGCATCACCCTAGGGACGAGTACAAGATGTACTAGTCTCCAATTTCTTCATCTGTACACTGCTGCCTCATTTTTTGCTATGTGGAAGCATTGCCTCGTTTGCAGTCCTCTTTATCCGTGTGCCAAATACTGAAATGCTGTTTCCATGGCATGTCTGCTACTATTACTGAGTGTCGAGACTACTTCTTCTCTTATGCTGTAATTAAACACTCTCTCCAAGTGTTCTTATCTGTATGCCTAGCATGTTATGACTCCC
The DNA here is from genome assembly GCF_057382095.1 of Aulonocara sp. 'chitande type north' Nkhata Bay. Classification (NCBI taxonomy): domain Eukaryota; kingdom Metazoa; phylum Chordata; class Actinopteri; order Cichliformes; family Cichlidae; genus Aulonocara; species Aulonocara sp. 'chitande type north' Nkhata Bay. The sequence continues at coordinate 24,070,558 of NC_141355.1, read as the reverse complement.
TACCATCACACTTCTCCTCTGCATCCTGTTGACAAACCACTGGGACAACATCCAGTGTGGCCTTATTGAGATCAGTGAGAAACGGTGTGTGAACGTCTTCGCCTCCCATCTGAACAACTATGAGTGCGCTGAGACCCCTGGGTTTGAAGTCTGTAACATTTGATCCATGGGAAACCCTTGTGCACAATGATGCCGCTGAACAATGTGGCCCCAGTTCGGTGTGTCCCTAGAGGGCCACTGTAGACTGAAGATCTTATAACCTGTCCTGGATACATCACCCCCTTGGGACCGGACCACTCCCATCTGAAACTACTGGCCCGGTAGTTCAGCCAGAACCAGATAGAATTACACGATAACTGATGCTGAGGCTGAAGGCATGATTTATATGTGCTTGTGTATAAAATACCAGTGCGTGAATGAGTGAGTAAAAATCTAAGCGCTTTTGACATCAGATCTAAATAAGCAAGCAGCTTGCTCATGACATCACTTACTTCTAAAGTTACCAAATAATCGAACTTGTTTTTCTGTCCTTCAAAAACTCCAACTCTTTGTGTAGCCAATTGATAAGAGAAAGCATGGATGATCACTGTTTCCTCTTTGTTCAATGGATTATTAATAAACAATGCTTCTCCTGCTATTCCTGACATTATACGATTCTTCACTTTAATCCCAGAAAAACACAAGATGCCATTAAAACACATGGCTTCTTCAGTGAATCATCAGATCAGGAGTAAATCTATTTTCATCCACATTCCTCCAATAATCTGTTTAAGAGAACTAAGATGAGACCACTAATTGGAGTGTTTGAGGTGCTGCAGTTACCTAAAGAAAGCAGTGATTCGTGATGAAACAAGATGTTAGAAGATTTGTGAAAATATTACACGATGAAACCCGTTCCAACCAATACTGTTCAGTTTTTCTGGCACATCCCAGCTCAGAAACCAAAAAAAGTTAAACCCTCAAACAACAAAAATTTTATCAATCAGTATCAAAAAAACCCCATTTAAGGTGGGTTTTGCAGATGCTGGACTGTAAACAAAGCACACAAAAACCCACAGTCATGATAATGAAGACATTTGTATACACACAAGAGAGAATCCAGACTCCAGAAATTTGCCACAATTATGTGTTTCTCTTTTAATTCTGCATTTTATGTCATGGCACTGATTCTTGTTTTCTTTCTTCACTTTACAAATTCAGCTCTTTGGTCCAGCCAACCAGCTTTGCCCTGTGACAACAAAGGAGGCTGTTGTTTGTTCCCTGTTCGGTTAGCTGTGTGACAGATGCCATGTGGTTTCTCTGTGGTGAGCACTGGGAATAATGTAAGTCATTCCAGATGACTTGAGGCTTAATGAGGAGAGAGCAAAAGTTTTGGTATGGTATTACTCCCTGTCACGACTTTGTGTCGCAGACAGACAACATTCAGCCATCCAGTGTGCTTTCACAATAATTAGGAAAAGCAGTTCTACACTGTGACTAAAGTGTGAGCAAAGTGTAACCAAAGCCCTCATGTGAGGGCTGTAGTGAAACATTGACATTTTATATCAAACCAGTTACTGAAGTTAATGAACTACCATTATAGTTTATTTTGAGTATATAACCCGCCCCCCCCTCAAAAAAAACAAAAAAACAAAAAACAACAAAATGTAGGAATGCAAATGGGGAACTGTGACATCAGTTCTTGTCCCATCTCTGTTATCTGTTCCCTTTGGTCATTATTGCTTCTGTTCCAAGTCATTTTACATAAGCTGCAAATATCAGTCACTGACCTTTATTTATGATCTTAAATGCTCTGTTTTTCCAGAAATATTTCTTACCTTCCAATATAACTGTATCGATAAAAACTCCACTGCTTCCACTGATTTACATTTGTGTATATAAAGCAGAATCAAAACCTCCCTGAAAGTCTCAACAAAAACGATCATCCATCCATCCATCCATCCATCTTCATCCGCTTATCCGAGGTCGGGTCGCGGGGGTAGCAGCCTAAGCAAAGAGGTCCAGACCTCCCTCTCCCCAGCCACCTCCTCCAGCTTGTCCGGGGGAATACCAAGGCGTTCCCAGGCCAGCCGAGAGATATAATCTCTCCAGCGTGTCCTGGGTCTGCCCCGGGGCCTCCTCCCGGTGGGACATGCCTGGAACACCTCGCCCAGGAGGCGCCCAGGGGGCATCCTTGCCAGATGCCCGAACCACCTCAGCTGGCTCCTTTCGATGTGGAGCAGCAGCTGCTCTACTCTAAGCCCCTCCCGGATGGCCGAACTTCTCACCCTATCTCTAAGGGAGAGGCCAGCCACCCTTCGGAGGAAGCTCATTTCCGCCGCTTGTATCCGCGATCTCGTTCTTTCGGTCACTACCCACAGCTCGTGGCCATAGGTGAGGGTAGGGACGTAGATCGACCGGTAAATTGAGAGCTTCGCTTTTACACTCAGCTCCCTCTTCACCACGACTGACCGGTGCAGCGTCCGCATTACTGCAGCCGCAGCCCCAATCCGTCTGTCGATCTCCAGCTCCCTTCTCCCATCACTCGCGAACAAGACCCCGAGATACTTGAACTCCTCCACTTGGGGCAGGAACTCATCCCCGACCCGGAGTGGGCACTCCACCCTTTTCCGGCTGAGAACCATGGCCTCAGATTTGGAGGTGCTGATCCTCATTCCCGCTGCGTTACACTCGGCTGCGAACCGTTCCAGTGCGAGCTGGAGGCCCTCACCCGATGAAGCCAACAGAACCACATCATCCGCAAAAATCAGAGATGAGATTCTGAGGCCACCAAAGCGAAAGCCCTCCGCCACTTGGCTGCGCCTAGAAATCCTGTCCATAAAAATTATGAACAGAACCGGAGACAAAGGGCAGCCCTGGCGGAGCCCATCACCCACCGGGAACGAGTCCGACTTATTGCCGGCAATGCGAACCAAGCTCTTGCAACGGTTGTATAGGGATTGAATGGCCCGTAGCAATGGGCCAGACACCCCATACTCGCGCAACACCTCCCACAGGACGCCCCGAGGGACACGGTCGAATGCCTTCTCCAGGTCCACAAAACACATGTAGACTGGTTGGGCAAACTCCCATGCACCCTCAAGTATCCTCGAGAGGACAAAGAGCTGGTCCAGTGTTCCGCGACCAGGACGAAAACCGCATTGTTCCTCCTGTATCCGAGGTTCGACTAGCGGACGAACCCTCCTCTCCAGCACCCTGGCATAGACTTTCCCGATCATGATCATGCTTATATTTTATTAATGTACAATTTATCATATAGCCACACCTAGTGAAAGTGGAGCTGAGCATATATTTTTCTTCAGTTTATCACATAGTCTTTACACAGATGTAGAAGGACCCAGGTGCTGTGGTGCCACTGAGTGGTCAGTAAGTCTTGTTTGGAAGTTTCAATCTGAACATTTTTGCAATCACTGTCTTGATGTTTTGAACCTGGATGTGAGAAGAGAGAACTGAGTGACACTGAATGCTCATGTGGTAATGACATGCCAATCAAAAAGCAGGTGTACCCTGAAGTGTATCCTTTTTGACTGAAATATGTCCCCAATATAAGACTTTCAATGGAAAAGTCAACACTGAACTGTGTTATCTTGACTGGATTGGGTTACATCTGATGGTTCGGCCTTCGCCCATGGGGTTCAGGCAGGCTCAGCCTGAATGAGTCTCATGGGCCACCCCTCCAGTGGACACCACCTGCATGCAGGAGGGATACAAAAGAAGAGGCCTTAGCAATCAATTACCCAGTTACTGAAAGCTGCTTTGGATATATGGAGCTGTCTGGTGGCAAAAGAGCTAGTTGTTGATATTGAGAGACACTGGCTCACATCATCACATAGCTTGGGTTCTTGTTTTGAAGGAAGGTTGGTTCAGGGCTTAAGCAATCAGCATCATGGGCTCATCCGGTTAGAATAAGAATAAGCAGTCATCTAATTATTCTCAGGGTTTTCCTTTTATTCTCCAAATCAATAAGGCAAAGGAGGAAGGAAAGAAAGACACACATGGACTGCTCTCTCTAAAAAGGACATAAAGTACGATTTAAGTAACTCAAAATGATACATGAACTCAGGAGACTCAAAGAGAAACTCACCTCAGCTGCCGCCCCATGTGGGAGTGAAGAAAGAGTGAGGGGTAGGTGAGTGCAGTCCTTATATAACGAGTGACAGGTGAGTGCAATTAAGGCCAAGCACCACACCCAATCAAAGGTGAGGAAAAGAAACAAGGTGCATCTGGTGAAGTGAATGTGCTAGAAGGTGAGCCTTTACAACAGCCGCCCCCATATTTCTACTGAGAAATATGTTCAAAGGATTAGAGATGCTCCTTTTCACAAAGCGGGGGCAGAGGAATCAGACATGCTACAGGTCTACTATAGGTTCAGGGGGTCGACCTAGAGGTCGACAATGCAGGCCAGACAGTTCAGGGGGCCGACCATGTAGCCAGCGGTGGCGGCAAAGCAGGTCCAAATGGCAACCACGTGGGATGCAGCGGCAGGCCCAGACCTGCAGACCGTTGGGCAGTTTTGCAGGTGCTGGGGGCAATGTACGGGGCTTGGCAGAGGCAGGACCAGGTGATGCAGGAGCAGGCAGCGCCCTGACCACTGGCGGAATGGCAGCCACAGGCGGTGGAACTGGTGATAGTGGCACTGCCGGTGACGACATAGGTACTGCTGATGGTAGAGTATGAGGTGGCTGAATGAATTCAGAGCCATCAGCGGACACAAGGATGTGCTGGAGCGGTTCTCCTGAACCTGAACTGGAAGATGTGAATAAACATTGGGCATGCGTGGAACTGCTCTGGGGTTGGAAGTCTGTGATTGGACCTTGGAGTGTCCATCCTAAGTGGGTTTTGACTGCTGCAGGAGATCCAAATGGTCCATGTCTAACTGGTGCAATAGGCGTAATAAGGTGGGTATGATCAGAGCCTATGAGCAGTAGTGGAGCTGCTTTGTTAGTAAAGGTTAATGGGATACCTTGAAGATGCTTGTATCTCCGTTGAAGAGAGGATACGGGGTAGGTGTGGTCTGAAAGTGCTAAGTGACTTGTAGCGAAGGCATTGTTAATTGTGTAAGTTTTCTCTGGATGTGCGATGGGAGAAATCTGGAAACTTACAGAAGAACCTTTAATAGTTTCAACTTCTTGATGGACAGTTCTGAGTGATAATTTTTCAGCTTTCCCAGTTAGGTCTGGGTCTAAATTTTGTGTTTAGGTAGCAGAAGTGCAGTAGCACTACAGTCAGCTCATTTTAAAAACAAGCGTCACTATTGGAACAGTCTGTTTTAGTGATGGGATTTCCGGCTCTTTTTAGAGAACCGGCTCTTTCGGCTCGACTCACTAAAAAGAGCCGGCTCTTTGGGCTCCAAACCAGCTCTTCAGGTTGTTTTGTTGCTTTAATTAATTTATTATTAACAATAATATAAAATTATGCATAAAAGGAAGTACTAATGTAAAAAAAAGAAGTGGTTTTATTTATATATGTTTATATATAAATATATGCGGTGGCCCCTAGAGACAAAACACGTACAAACTCCAAAACACTTTTCTGGCATGAACTGAACTTCCAAAACAGAGCTACCTAGATCACTTAAATTACACAATTGAAAGCATGAAAGCATATGTGTATTGTTTGTGTATTTATACACAAGCACTCTGCGCCTGAGCATCCTGGAGCACTTCTGTTTTATTTTGTACGTGTTTTGAGTTTTTATGTGCTTCGGAGTTTTTACGTGTTTTGGAGTTTTTATGTGCTTTGTCTGTAGGGGCCACTGTAAATATACTTTTATTTATTCACTCCACATAAAATGTAATAAACAAATCATATAATACAAAAACCAACTATTCACATTTCAACTTTTAACTATTTAAATTTTCAGCTTTTTCCTTTTAAACAAATTTAAAGTGAAACAACACAAAACACTGCAAACCACAGCACAATTAAATATAAATTAAAATATGAAAACAAAAAGAAGATGCATATTCTCTGTCATATGGACCTGCATGAATAAACTTTCTGAATCCTTTATCATCCGCAACTGAAAATAGTTGTGGATGATTACTATACCTTTCTAATGTGATGTTGTTGTCCCTGGCGCTTTCTCTCTCCTTCCCTCCGGCTCTGTTCCTGTGCTACTGCCAGTGTAACTACCGCCCCTCGCCCCTCTTCCCAGCGCAAAGCACAAGTGACTCGGAAAAAAAGTGCAAGAGAGAGGGTGAGAGAAAGAAAAGAAAAAAAAAACCCACGGCTCGCGTCGTTCACGTCAACGAACCGGCTCTAAGAGCCATTTCGTTCGCGACCGACACATCACTAGTCTGTTTCTTTAATGGCCCAAAGCTGAGCACCACTTGTACTATAGCCACTTGGTAAATATTTACCTTCTCTTTTTAGTTTAACAAACTTAAAACTCCACAGGTTTTTAGAAATAAAGGGCAGCCAACCGGACTTTGTACTCAATGGAAAAATGTGCAATTTAGAAAAGACAGGGGGGAAATGAGAGAAAGAGAGACTGAATAATGTGTCTATTGGAAATGTGCCAATAAGAAAATGTATGAATAGGTAATCCACTTCCAGATTTTTTTTGATGGATGGGGCACTTTTATTTCTCTCTTGACTCATTCGCTGCAGGAATCTCCAATCAGGCTGAACTTATCAAGCGTGAAAAACCATGTGAAAGAGAGGCTGACAGAGACAGAAGAAAACAAGAAGGTTCTTTCTCTTTTTCCTACTTGGAAAGCTCATTATTCCTCAAGCTTCCCTCGTCTGAAAAGCGACCCCCTCCTTTACCTAACTTCACTTTTTTTTTTTTTTTAGTCCCCGCCTCACCTCCCCACAAGCCCACACTATATGAGTGACTAGCTAGTTTTTCTTCTACTCCAGCACCACCTCCATTCTCTCACTGGCTCTTTCATTCCCTCAATACCACCACTCCTCCCTCCTTTCCTTTTTCCTCCCCTCTCCTTTTTCTCCCTGTTTCTTTTCATTGTTGGTTGTTCACGCCAGCCAGCTGAAAGCCAAAGAGCTCCTCTGTCCGTCTCCCACTGATCAAGCTTTAAGACACAACTTTCCTCAGAGAAACTGAGACTTTACTCCAAAGGAAGCATTCACTTGAGTCTAAAGGTACAGAAACAACTTCTACTTTTAGTATTTTATACCAGTTTATGTGTTTGCAGATACATTTACCCATCTAACCAGAAGCTGTGTTTGTGTGTGTGGATGTGTGGGAAACTGTACACGTGTTGAGGCTAGTGTGCATAAGAGGAAGTTTGCAGCCCTTTGCATAGCAGCACATGGGCTTGTCATAAGAAAGCATGTCTCCAAGGAAGGGTTAAAATATTTTCTTGTGGGATGGTGCTGCTAAATTATTGCTGTCATCTGTCAGAAGTTGCAATGGGATATTGTAATTTTTCAGTCTCACTTAAATGTATTTGTTCATCTGCTGTAGTAGTTTCAAACTATGATAGAGTCACTAACCTCTGTTATCTGATTCAACTAACCGCATGACTGTCTAATCTTAATAGCTGGGTAACTTTTAAAATATTATCTTCCCTCTCAACCAGGCAATTCCAAAGGAGAAGGCGTGACAGAGAAGATCAACGGATCAAGTGAATCATCAGCACCTTTAAGGTGTTCCTGTCACAGCTGAGTGGAGTTCAGGTTTTCCCACATTCATAACAAATCTAAAGATTTCACTCGCAGCTATGACTCAAAGCAACGGTGAGAACCAGCAGAAGACCCGGAGTGGTCTCAAACAAATCCGAGCCGGAATCCAGTCCCGATCAGTAAAAGCCAGACAGAAGGTGGAGAACATGACAAAAGACGATGTGAAGGGATTTTTTACCAGAAATGCCTTTGTGATTCTCACTGTTGCTGCAGTTATTATTGGTAAGTGGGGGAGGATTTATTTTTTACTTCAGGCATGTTTTACATGAAGAATAAATCAGTTCATTAAAAACTGAAGATTACTGGAGTACACCACATAGCCCTCCTCTCTTCAAACTTGTAGAGTGCAGCACATTCTAAGCGTCATGCAAATAATCCATGAATTTGCAACCAACAGCTCCACGCTGTACTAAAAAAGGAGGACGAATAAACACAAACTCTCCAAATGAGAGAATACAGGGAACGTAAATTAACTTCTTAACTGGCCTTTGGCATCAAGCCAAAGGTCAGCTCAGTGCTCTAACCTCTGACTCTTACTCAGTAGGATGTAAGCCGGGCCTGCCTGCTGCCTGGACATCTGCAGCCCTGCTAGAATTACACCATGCCACAACAAACACATTTGATTGATTGTTAAACTCCGGATACTCCTCACTTCAGGCTGCAGGGTCAGCCACCTGGGCTTGTCTGCGGATTACTGATGGAGTGAACAAACAGCTCATTGAAGACACAGACTTCACTGAAACCGAAGATGAAAACAGACATTTTAACAAGAAAATCTCATTTTAAAAATCAATTAAAGCAGGAGTCGCAACCATTGCGCAACTACTGGTGTTTTGAAGAGTCTAAACGGCACATCAAGTGCTTTTCACTTTCAACACTATAGCACCACCTACTTAGATTATCTTTTTTTGAAAGTAGTCACAAGCATTATAGCCTACTAATAATTTTAACTCATATTAAGGATGTATTCATTCCTGTGTTGGAGTTAAATCTAGGACTCTACTAAGCTCATGTTGTCATGTCAACTTAAAATGGTCACATTAAGTTTCTGCTTTGCTTCTGCTTCACACTGCAGGTATAATCCTGGGATTTGCCCTTCGGCCATATAACATGTCTTACCGTGAAATTAAATTCTTCTCTTTTCCTGGAGAACTGCTGATGCGAATGCTTCAGATGCTGGTGCTGCCCCTGCTGGTTTCCAGTCTCATTACAGGTATGGGCATCAAAACATTTTTAGAGCAATGAGGACACTAAAAGATACAGATGCATCTCCATGAAAAATACATAGACTACTCGCTGTCAGAACCTTGTTTTATTCTTGTTTTAGTCACAAGTACATCAGATTAGGAGGTCAGGGAACTAACCCCCATCAACAACAACAATAAAAATAGTCAAGTTTTAAGGGTTACTTTAAATCGTGAATGATGACTTAGAAAAAATGTCTCAAATAGAAATGATTTAGTTACTCTATGAGTAACTGCGTCATAAAGTTAAATACATCTGACACACCCAAGGCCACATTTTTAATCTATTATTAAGGTAAGTAACTTGTAGTCATTGTCTATTTCTGGCTTACCTCTCAGAAACGTACACTTGTATCGAACAACAATATACCCAGCACTTTACTCCCAATATCATAAATACATAATACTACCCTTTGTCTTAGCCACACATCCACAGCAGTAATTCAGAGTGCCTACTCAGTATGTCTCCACAGCCTTCTTCAGATTTTGTAATACAGTATCTAGTGTAGAAATGGCCTTCTAATGTGTACTCTGAGTTCCTGCTATCCTGTTGTGGAAGTGCTGCAACACATCAGTTTTCACATACGAAAAAAGAGCACATGACTCTGTTTTTATGGGATTTTATGTATGTGGATGTCTTAAAACTCGTCCGTGTTTATTTTAAGAAGCTGATAGTGTTGTTTGCTGTTTTGTGGCTTGCTGACCAAAATAACCCTCATGAGTGGCAGAGTGTGTTCACCTAGTGGTGCCTGTTTCTTTTAGGCCTCACGGTAGATGTGTTTAGAATGACCTCATAAGAGAGAGAGAGAGACTCAATCACATGCTTGATCATTGTAGTAATGCTCTAATCTTGCAACAGCATGTCCACAGCAGTCACAGTACATTTTATTTTATTTGAAGCCATTCAGAATTAGTTTATGCAGCTCGTGTAAATTTTGTCCAAATATTGCAGAACAATAACAAAACAAAAACAAATGACATAAAGTTTTCAAGTGTTTAATGCAAGTCAGACACACGCGAGTACTCGATTGTAGCAAGTGTAAGAATGAATAAAGTTATGGAACGTGTAAATTTTCAAAATACGAGTCAACAGCATTGACGAAATAGATAGGAGGGCCTAACGCCCAGTCATTGAGCACTGATTGGAGGGGATCGGAGGGGCCAGTCTCCTGAAGGGATGACATAGACAATTGTCCGATAATAACCTTCTTTGTGCTTCAGCAGGGCGTAACAACAGCATCCTCTGACATCATGTCACATGACCAACAGCATGTGGTAATCAAAAAAAAGAAAAAGGATTCTGCCTTAGTCACAAACTAATGCAAGTTATTAGACGCTATTCAGAACCAGAAACAGTCAAACACTACACTGCTGCACGTAGCCGATGCTGTAACAGCAAACATCATCGGCATGAAGAGATAAATAGTAGCACATGGAAAACAAACAGTATAACAATAATATGCAGAAATCTGATTATTGTAAGTTAAAAAACAACTATCACTTCATTCATACGTTTTAAATACAAATACTTTGTTTAAAAATAGACTTTCATGCATGTTCATAAAACCAGAGGTTTTTTTCTCATCTGTTTTTGTCTCTTGATCATTCAGGTATCTTTATTATTTTAATGGGGTAAAGTTATTGCATTACAAGTTCTTTTAGAACACAGTTAAAAGGTGTCCTACTCTAGTTGAGCTAAATGTAACATATATTTCATCAAGTATTTTCATTATGTTCTATAGGACTGATTGCTTTGCATACTATCATGACTTTGAGAATAACATATTATAGAGCACGGGAGCCTCACAGTCATGAGTTGTCTTTTGCAAACCTGTAGCCCTGTGCAATATGACTGTCACGCTCCTAAGACTGGGTAGAAAAGGATTTGGCTCTGAATTGATCTCTTCTAAAAGTGAAGTAGAACTCCAAATCAGTTTAAAGACCTCAAAGGTCTTTTAAACAAAACACAGAGGAGAAAGGACAGGCAGGAAGGAGAAGGCTTATCAGAGAAAATGTTTTTTAATCATAGAATAAGAAAGAGAGAATACAGAGAATGTTTCTTTTTTTCAAAATTATATTTCATTCAGTTTTTCTCTCTCTCTATAGCTCTCTTTTACACGTACTCCTTCACTCGCCCACTCACATAAACTAACCTCTCAATCCATATTGTCCTCAGGCATTTCGTTGTGAGAGCCAACTCCACCACAGAACCTTTATACAGCCAAGAATGGGCTGGATAGGAACAAGAGACACGGGCAGTAAAAAAAAATGATGTGAAGGGATCATGAGAGGGAAGTCAGAGGTGGTTTCTGGAAGAGGAACATAAATCAAATCTTTCGAAGTGTGATTTTACAAGGAAATAAAGTCCAAGAGTACCATTGCAGGTCTCATAAGAATGTTCTGCAGCATCATTTTCCTCCTCTGTGCTGTCCTGCATGCACATAAGAATTTTAGCTACATGGAATAAGAGGCATTGAAAGGTACACGATCTCATCAGCTAAGCTGCAAGTTTAAAAACACCAATCTAAATATGAAGTGCCCCTTTCTACAAACCTACAGTCATTATGTCTATTTGCAGTTACTGCACTAAAAGTAAGTTGTTGTTATTTGTAGTTATACCCACTAAGGTGCAGAGGTATTGACTGACCATAAACTGACAGGTAAAGAATTGCTAGAACCGTGGAGTTTGTCTTTGCATTAAGGGCCGACCTCTTGGAATTGCAATGTCCTGCATTTCAACTTCCTCCCCAAGGCAGGCCTACTTTTGTATTTGATGAACATTGCCCATATGAAAAAAGAAGGTCATTGTCCTTCCTCTCCCTCAATCTTTCGTTCTTTTGAAAAGATGGAATTGGTACGGCTGTATCCGCTGTTGCCTGGACAACAGGCTGGAGATCATTGTGTGCGTCTGGGACTAACTAAGTCAACAAGTTTTCCCAGGGCTGTCAGAAAGGGAATTGGGGGAAAGCAAGAGAAGGGGGTTGATTGGGAGGGAAAGGGTGGCAATGAAAGAGGATTGAAGCAATAAGATCAGTCTCCCCTGAAAAAAAGGAAAAAAAGGGAGAGGGGTGAGGTGAGATGTGGGTTTGGAAAGAAGGGAAAGCAGGGGAGGTGTACTGGGGGACACTCTGAAATAAGGGGTCATGATGGAGGGGTGGCAGAGAAAGGAGGCGAAGAATTTGGGAGAAGAGAACGAGGAAGGGGAACGGTGAGGAGGGAAGGAAGAGGATCAAAAAGAATCGGATAAAAGCTCAAGTCTGGCCATGTTAAGACAAGAGGTACAGAGAGGGCCAAAGCAGGGGCAATAGCTACACCCACCCACCCACGGACAAACAGAGACACACACTCACAATTGTGCTCTTTGTCTGAATGCCAACTGACATAATCCATTTGCTGGCATCTCACCGTAACCTTAAACATCACAACTAAATACCAAATGACAACCTTTAACCCAGCCTTGATCTATACCCAGTATTAACCTGACCCCTATGACCAAGTCTTAGCCCTCAATATAACTTTCAAGGCTGTGTCATTAAATGAGGACAGACCAAAATGCCTTCACCTCCAATTAAAACTCAAACTGGTTCTCACACACACACTGTGGTATAGACAGTATCAAAGTGAGACATGCGAAATAAACACATACATCTCCCATCACACAAAGCTTTCTTTGCCTTCCTCAGCTCTGAATAAAGATAATGGCCATAATAGGACCTGACACTTTAAAAATACAACACCACTATCGCGCCCATTGAAGCGCCTTGTCAGTTTCTAAATCCAGCTCTCTGAATGGCTGTATTTCTTCTTGCTGCCATTATCCCTACAAAGTCTGTTTAATGCTATTAGAACTGTGGAGGACAGTTTAGCCTCCAGGCGCTGCGACTCCCTCACAAAGTCTTTCCGGCGGCCGTTAAACCTCATTTATTCTGCAGCATCAATTTCTTTCTGAGAACCAGATATTTCTTTTAAAGTTTCTTTCTGAAGCTAAAAATAATTTTGTTTATTTGCTTTTATTGTAATTTTAGTGTCGGCGTATCAAGCTCTATAAAATTTATAGCCTATAAATGTAAGTGCTAATATTACATTTAAATAGCAGAGGTACCTGTCTGGTTGTCATGCCAACATAGCTGGTGGAGGTATTACACCTTTATGCTGGGTAGTACATACCATAAAACAGAAAAGAAGAAGAAGAAAATAACACAGTAACTTGCTGATTTTTATGGCAGTAACTAGCTACACACACACACACACATACACAGCACACAAACCTTGAGCTGACGTTAGACTGCTTATCTGCAACCAACATCTCTACACAGTGTGTACACAGCAAACTAATGTTCGCGAGGACATGTAGAACTTTTTAGCAATAAAGAGAGTTCACGGAACGACGCCAGCTCTAGTTTTTAATTCAACTGCCAATTCATTTTTGCAGAGTTTATCCCCCAAATTGTAATTTGCAACTTGTGCAGTTTTGCGTATTACAATTTTCCCCTCTGTGTGCTTTAGGTGTTGTTTTTCCATCAGGAAAGGTCAGTCAGATTGTGTTTCTTGCCACTTTTTGTTGTCACAGATAGTAATTCAGATAATCCAGGTGGAGACATTTGATCTATAATTACAGCCTCATTTCCCAAGCTAACCGTATGCTCACAGGGATAGACTTTAGTGATGCATCAATAAAAATCCCTGGGCAGGATTACTGCATTATTCTTTTAATAGAAACCATCATAAAAACAGGAACATGCTCTATCTTTACAAACTTCACTGTAGTATTATTGCACCCTATTTAAAAAATAACCACATTCTTTTTTTTCTACTATATACATAAAGAAATAATGAAATATTACAGTCACGAACTCTGCGGTGACTAATTTACATCATGCCCAACACAACCTTTATGGCACCGTTTCTTCATTAGTATATAGGAGTTATTACAGCATGAGTCACTCCATGCTTCTTCCAAAAGTACAGCTGTCAGTGAATGTGTTTATTTATTTTTAAAACTCTGCTCATATGTTTATGATTTGTCATTTTGCAGGTATTGCTGCTCTGGACAGCCGTGCTTCTGGTAAAATGGGAATAAGAGCAGTTGTCTATTACACCACTACAACCATCATCGCTGTTTTCATCGGTATTGTCATGGTGCTCATTATTCACCCTGGAAAAGGATCAAAGGATGAGTTCTCCAAGCAGCAGCAGATAGAGCAGGTCAGCGCTGCTGATGCCTTTCTGGATCTTATCAGGTATACCTTTATGCATTCTGACCAAACAAGCGTTCTCACAAGATCACTCCAGTACAATGACCGAATCAGCAAAAATGAGGATTCATAGTCCCTTACTAATTGCCCTTTTGATATAGGTCACTGAGATGGAGGTGTTCAACCTGGGAGAAGGATTTTTAAGTTGTTTTATCTTTTAATGCTGCAAAATGCACTGCAAAATCACACAGTGGTCTTAATATTCTATACAATTCCTTTTTGATTGTTTGATTGTTTTTTTTGTTTTTTTATCAATATGCATTTGTAGTTTGTAATTTATTCATTCTAATTTTTAAATGTACTGATTTTGTTGTGTTTTGCAGGAACATGTTTCCACCTAACCTCGTGGAGGCTTGCACCAAACAGGTAATTTTTCCTCCACACATTTCCCGTTTTCTTCTACACTTACAGAAAATTGATTATCTCACAAAGATGTCTCACATCTGTACCTGAGTGCACAGTTAGCATTGTTTACAAACTCACAGTTAGTAATCCTTTTCATATTGCCATTGTCATTTCTGACCTATGCTGCCAAAATAAACAGTGGAGTTAAATTCCACGATTAACTCCTTTGGTAGCATCCTTATAAAAACACATTAGACATGCTTTATTTATCTCAGTCTTTGGTAAGGTGTGCATTGCAAAACGTTATTAAAATAGACAAAAATTATTTTGGGACAGTGATGGCACATCCAGCAAGCCATTCAAACACATCTCCACACAACACATGTTATCCTATTGTGACTTTTGCTTCCTCATTTGAACACAATTTAGGTACGCTGAGATGTGTTTGTGGGTTGTTATATTTTGTGAACATTTGTGAAGGTTGCTTTTTTTTTTTCTAGAGTTGATTCCACTCGCTATTTTAGTGAGGTCTGCAAAGATCTTGTCTTGCAGAACCTACACAGAGGACCTGAGGTCAGTCTGCTGGTCTGACCTTGGGACCTCTGCTCTGGCATCTCCGCCATCTCCGCCATCTGATCTTATATTTGCTCTGGCATCTTCTATCTGGGCGGTCTGAAGGATCAGACAGATGTGTTCCCTTATAGGTCATTCCATCTCAAATAAGCAAATTGTTAGAACATTTCTATTCTACCCTCTTTTATTTGCATAAAAATGTTATTGTCCAAAGTTCGAATATAATGAGTTCTGTGACATTTTATTGTCATAAATCAAACACTTTAGAAAAGATATTTTTTGAAAATGGTCAGTCAAGCCACTTCAGGCCATTTTCTTTGCACATTGAATCTGAGGAAATGTTTGAGTTAAAGATAAAAGCCTGAAATTTTCACTTGTCTTTCTTATCATCAAAATGAATCCAGCTCTATAATTTGGGTAGATGCATCAGAAAATGTCTGATAACCAGAAGCTTGAAAAAATTCAAGCCTGTTAAGTCTAATATTTGTGCATGTGCTAATAAAAAAACACTGTAAAAGACCATTAGTGACATTTCTGAATCTTGAAAAGTATTTGATATATAAAACGAAACTTTCACAGCAATAATTGTATATGTCGAGAACAAGTCCCGTGTTGATTTGAGCTGGCCTGACCCTTCATCTGTCTTGACTGACCCCACTCATCTTAAAGGAAAAGTAAACCTAAGAAAGAATGTTAAAGACTATTGGTGTTAGGGTACATCAGAACTGGATGGCTTGCATTTGCTGTTGTTTCTCTACATTTTATCTAGAACAAATTTATCCAGATTTATTAAGATGCCAGGATCATCTGGCATCTTATTCCAGTGAAAACTTGCTGACGTCACACAGACACAGAATTCTTATCCAAATACTCATTTTTAAGTTGTATATTACACATCAGTTTCATAGTAATCTTTAACGCTATCTTTAAGCTAAGCCATTTTTTTCTTTTTAATTATTTTTAATTACTTTGCCCAGATATTTAGAAACTACTGTTTGAGAGCTGTCTTCTTTCTTTGCTAAATTCCAGTTCAAGACACAATACGCCAAGCGAGTAGTCCATGTGACGATGACTATAAACGACACGTTAGTCGCACCCAATAGCAGCCAACAAATAGAGGAGATGATCCCTGTGCCAGGATCGGTAAATGGAATCAATGCACTCGGGCTGGTGGTGTTCTCCATATGCTTTGGTCTCATCATCGGGAACATGAGAGAACAGGGACAACCACTAAGGGACTTCTTTGACTGCCTGAACGAGGCCATCATGAGGCTGGTTGCCATAATAATGTGGTAAGTACCACAAAGGATGGTTATTGGATGGATGAATGACGTGTTTAGCTTACAAATTCATAACAGCCATCTTTCTTCAGGTATGCCCCCATTGGTATCTTGTTCCTGATTGCTGGTAAGATTGTGGAGATGGATGACATTTCGGCTATGGGTGGCCAGCTGGGAATGTATACAGTGACAGTCATTTGCGGGCTGCTCATCCACGCCATTTTTGTCCTGCCCACTCTCTACTTCGTCATCACCAGGAAGAACCCCTTTGTCTTCATTACTGGCCTGTTGCAGGCGCTCATCACTGCTCTAGGAACATCATCCAGGTAAAGAAGCATCATCCAAAAGCCTTTTAATATTATTCACTTTTGTGTTGTTTTAGTGATCTGGAAAGAGATTTTACACGTGTGACACTAATGTCTGTGCTGTTCCCAAATGAGTTGAAAACAAACTGCAATAACTTTTATTAACATGTCAATCAGCAAAATAAATTGTGTCAGATTAATAATATTAATAAATTAATTATTACACCACCGTCTCTTGCTCTTTCTGTCGTCTTGCAGCTCTGCCACATTGCCTATCACCTTCAAATGCCTGGAGGAAAACAACAAGGTGGACAAACGCGTGACCCGCTTTGTGCTCCCCGTTGGTGCCACCATAAACATGGACGGCACTGCTCTGTATGAAGCCCTGGCAGCTATTTTTATCGCTCAGGTCAATGACTATCAACTTAACTTTGGACAGATTCTCACCATCAGGTATGTGCTGTACACTGCACTCTTTTATCAGATTTGTTTTGTCACAATTTCCCTTAGATTTTGTGTGCATTTACGCATGGTGTTTCTTTGCCACCAATTAGTTGGAGAGGAATAAATAAGTAGTATTGTAGCCAAGGGAATACATTTAAGTCACCCTCTTCAGTGTTATTACCATAGAATGACTTAATATGGGGACAGAAATTGAATTTCCAGGTAATTCGCTCCATCTGCCTTTATTTGTTTTAGTATCACAGCTACTGCAGCCAGTATTGGAGCAGCTGGAATCCCTCAGGCAGGACTGGTCACCATGGTGATAGTGCTAACATCTGTAGGCCTTCCCACAGATGACATCACACTGATCATTGCCGTTGATTGGTTCCTGTAAGTATTGGCTTTATATTGCTACAAAAAAAACACACACACACACAAAAAAAGCTAATGTTCTTCTGTGCAGTCAGTAAAAAAGGGAGACTAAGCCAGGCTTTTTCACAATTTAGCTGTGAAACTGCATCACTCACTGTACAAACTGGAAATAGTTTGGTATGAGGGAGGAACGGGGAGGATTTAATTTTGAGAAAATAAAATGTAGTGCTGCTGTGTGGTATGAATTCAATCAATTTGGACCTAGTAGAAATATCTGTTGTGCCTTGCACTCTTGATTAGAAGATAAGAGGACAGCTTCCAGAGACACTCCTTTCACATTCCACGATACGTAATCCATCTGGATTTGATTCAATCCACAACTATCTCCTGCGCTAGCCCCTTCTTCCTCCCATCTACTGGCTGTGTACATTCAGTCTGAGGATAGCCTGAAACAGTTCTAAAATCACGCTTACAATTTTCTAATTAAATTTATTTTTATGAACACATGTCGGTGTGCTTTTTTTTGTTAAGTTTAGCATCTTTTGTCCTGTCTTGCTTTGGTTTGTTCTCTTTTGTTTCATGTCTAACCTCCTGTTGTCACCTGTCTTTCATTAGGGACCGGTTGCGCACCATTACTAATGTCCTTGGGGACTCCATTGGTGCAGGCATAGTGGAACATCTGTCTCGCCATGAGTTGCAGAATACTGACCCCGAGGTGGGCAACTCAGTGGTGGAGGAGTCAGAGAAGAAGCCATACCAGCTCATCAACCAGGAGAATGAGTACGAAAATGAGCATCCTGTCAGCAATGAGACCAAGATGTAAAGACAGGGTTAAATTTGCTGCACTGCTTTGAACCACATTTTCAACTCTCAAAGTCCTTTTGACTTCTAAAGTTTTCATCTGATGAGATCGTATGATTAAAGTGATTTACAGCTAGAATCTATTTCAGCCAAGTGAGTTTCACTAATGTGTAAGGCTTCTCTCACATCCCACACACTTGAAGTGATTAGTAGCTTTGTGCTATTCCTAACAGTACTATATGTTATGCCAGAGGGTGGCAGCTGTTTACTATTAAGAATGAAAACAGAGCCCAGTGGTCCATGGCGTGCATGTTATCCAACTTCTCCCAGAACTGTGATGACTAACCTTACCCACTAGAGGCCAGTATTGCTGTATCGGGAAAGCAGCCCACTTGCACACATTTTCTGGCTTTAATTGTTTTTCATTGGTTATGTTTATGAGAAATGTTGTTAAGTGGTAGTAAAAATCTATCAGGAGACTTCATGCACATGGACTAAATGGCCAACATTTTTCAGCCTATATGGAGGAAAAAGTGCTACTACAACTTCTGTACAGTCATTTGTGACTTTATTTTTTATGATCATTGTACAGATATCAGCTGAATGAATGATATATTTACAAAAAGTCTTTTATCCCTTAACTATCCAAAGCAGTATGTGCTGTCAGGCAAACAAAGCTCTCTCTCTTTCTCTCTATAACTATCACCTCAATCACTATAATCATAAATAGTGACATACCAAAACTACTAACTCATGTTTTCTCTCTTTAAATCTGCTCAGCTGCAGATTCGAACTTTAAGTCCTTTAAGATTTTTTTTAAACCAAAAAAGGAGTCTGTAATCCAAATTTCTCTATAGCTTAACAGCAACCAACAAAACATGGTGCTGTTTCAATATAAAGACAGTAATAATGTGGTGACTGTAAGGTGGCGCCTTCAGACTGAAAAATAATTGCCTGGAAAAAAAGAGTTAAATGATAGGTTGGATGTTAAATTTTCATATTTTTCTAGAAACATTATGGTGGATTTTTCTGAATTCAGTTTGGCATAGAAAGTACAATTTTATGTGTACACTTCTTTGATTTAGATAGAGATCTAACAGATTTTACATCAGAGCCTTTTAGTTTAATGCTTAGCTTTACATTTGAACTAATTCAATATAAAGGACATATAGAATGCATAGCAGATTCTTTGTATAGAAGATCCATCTGAATATAATGTAATTGTATAGGGAAATGTAGATAAATGTGTATATTAATTGTAGCTTAAAATGGCAAAAGGTTACTTGAGGATTGTAAATGTAAAGACGCTCTTACCAAACTAACATTTCCTCTAGTTCCTCTTTACAAATGCAAACGGTGCCGGATTAAAGGACCAAATGTTTCTCTTTACACACTTGAGGAAAATGAATAGATCGTTTGTTTACAGTTCCTGGTGTCTCTCTTGATATGATTTTCTCATTAATTCACAGGTACGCATACACACACATGAACAGGAAATAATGAGAGTTGTAGTTTTATCTTGCATGATTATTTTGTTTTTGTTTTGCTTTTTTGAATAAAAAAAAATAAAATCTTTGGTTGTGTGTTTATTGTTTGATCATGATTATCAGAAATGTGAAATAATCAGTGAATTCTTAGCTTTTGGAAATCGCATATAAATTGAATAAATCTTTGAAATCCACTTTTAGCAGTTGTGAACATACTGTCAGGAATGCATTCATTCAAGGTTATAGGAGGAAGAAAGCAGACCTTGATTCAGTTCTTTATACATTACATAAATTAAAATAAAACATTTAATCCTGGGCAGGTCTTAAAATAAGGCAAATAAAAGTTCAGATGAATTACTAAACATGGCATATCAGATAGTGTCATTATTTATGTAAGAAAAAGATTTGGTCAAAAGGCAGAAATGGAGTATAAAAAAGGAATTATTAGGGTAAGTAGCAGCAAGGAGCTGCTAATCGAATGAACTTGAATAATCTGTCATCAGCAAGTGTGAGGACCCCTATAACAGCAGGTTTTGGCAGTTTGCTGGTCTGAAGCATTCAGGTGTGTTTACACAGTGCCCAAGAAGAAAGCCATCAGCAATGATCTTCGAGTAGAAATTGCAGCTGCCCATCACTCTAGGAAGAGTCTTAAGGTCATTTTCCAAAAATGTCCCTTCTTCTACAGTAAAAAAGATTATTCACAAGTGAAAAAGACAGGTGTAAATGTTCAAAAGAGTGGACATCCAACCAAATTCACATCACGTGGGACTGTACAGTGCTCAGTGAAACGGCAACAAAACAAAAACAACAACAACAACAAACGTACATTTCAGACTCCGCAGGTCTCAGTTAGCATGTTCAAGTTCATGACAGCACATTTTGAAAAAGATTGAACACGTATGACTCATTTGGTAGGTTTGACAGGAGAAAGCCTCTTCTCTCTAAAAAGAAAGTGGCAGCACATCTAAGGTTGCATCTGAATAAACCATAAAACCTCTGGAATGTCCTTTGTACAGATGAGATCAAAGTGGAGATGTTTGGCCATAGTACACAGTTCACATGTTTGGAGAAAACCAAACACAGCCTATGAACACACACAACTCATACCAACTGTCAAGCATGGAGGTGGAGAGCTGGTTATTTGAGCTTGTTTTGCAGCCACTGGACATTGGCACCTTACAGTTGTTAAGTGATAATGAACTCTGTATAGCAAAAGAGTCAATCAAGGTGTTGGCACAGTCAATGACCATACATCAGCCCATTTGAAATGCTGTGGAGGGAGCTAATGAGAGCTGTGCATAAATATATGTTCAGTTATCCTGGACAAGACTGTGCTGAGCAGGTTAAACAGATTTTTGTAAATCAGTTAACATGCTTCTCATCCTAATGTAACTCAACAGACACACAAACAAACAAAAAGAAAAACAAAACAAAACCCCACATGTATGAAAAGGGAAGCGACGCAAAAAAAAAGGCCCGTTAAATTTCATAGCCGCTAAAGTAAAGTTAATGTTAATGTAGTAACAATGAAATAATATGTTAACACTCTGAAAGAGGTATGCTTCACGAGTAGTTTTACATCACTTATTAATCTGGTATTCTGATTCCAGTAAAGTATTCCTGCTTTGACTTTAACACTTTTAATACAACCAACTGAAATTATTACAGACCGGTGCACTGTGTATATTTTTAAATGCATCTACATAAGCTACATGTATGGGGGAGCGGGGGGTTATACTGATATATTTGTGGTAATTTCATTGGCTGTTTATTTTTCAAAAAATATATTAATAATTTGTTCATATGGGTGTCTGTAGTATATTTACCAAATCCAAAATTTATAATTGACTGTAAAGTAAACAGGCCACTGAAAAGAAACTTGTCTTACAGCGCTCCCTAGGGGCAAAAACACGAAATGTCGCATGGCATTTTGTTTGGCGCCGATGGAGGGAGTCACTCCTGAGATCTTTGGTCAGTCAGACGGCAGAACTTCCGGTCGGCATTTTGTTCTACGAGAGGAGAGCCTCTTGATGATCGCAACAATCGTCATATTTCTCATTTACTGTCGAAATTGGCTGCATTCATTGATTATGTCGGCGCAGACCGACTGAAACTCCGAAGAACGAATGTTTCCCCATGATTGTACGCTGAAATATTCACCCTTGAGTGACGGAAGAAGAACGAATCAGCCCGACCCGGATTATTGTTGATAGCTAGCAGGCTAGCTCATCGGCTAGTTGGCAAGCCACTAGAGTTCCTTCTGGAGGAGCTGCGAGAGAGAAGAAAGGGGGAGCTAGAGATACGGACACAAACCAAGCTAAAACATTCCCCTCCCTTTGAACGCAACATCCGAAGGTAAATATAATCACACATCTGTATCTTTAATCCAACTTTTAAAATTCCGACTATTATCAATAACGTTGATAAATGTTCTGCCGCGAGACCACCTACGGCGTCGTTAATCGTTGACCGGGAGGTAACGGAAGCTAGCGAACTAGCCAGCCAGGCTAGCTTAGGTGTGTTTTTGCTGTGCCGAGGCGCACGGCCTCGACTGGATGTCATTTGTCGAGCCCGAGGATTGGGCCGTTGCCACGGAATTAGGAGTCTGTGCCGTTTTCTTTACATCTATTTACAAATGCGCCGTTTCCTCCCCGAACAAAATGGAAATTTGCTAAAAATTCATAAACCCCTAGTAACGCTTCCTTGTATTATTTGCATTGCCTTCCGTTTATTTGAACGAGCAGCAGCATTAGGAGCTAACTGACAACATTTACAGCTAGTTAGCACAACTGGCTAGCTATTAAAACACGACTATTGTTGTTAGTGAATGTTGGGCAGCTAGCGTTACTCATCTTAGCTGCTATACTCAGTGGTAACACTAGCTTCACGCTTAGCTCGAACGATCCAGACAGTCAACTTCTTGGCAGTGCAAAGGTTGGAGAGGTTTTGTTCGCAAGTAGCGAGCTGCCGCTTGCAGTTATGCTAAGATAAACATTGAAATTGATGGTAATATTAACTGCACGGGAGCTAACTTTTTTGCTGTTATTATTAATGCTGTTTGACATCTTAGCCTGTGTTTCGGGTTATTGGAGCCTTTGGCAGGGCTAGTAGTGGTTTTGGTGGCGAACCTGCTGTGAAATATTTTGACTATGGTTCGCGCAGAAACGTACTCTGCCCCTGCTCTTCCTTGCTTTACTGTTTGAGTTAGGTATGCATGTTGTCAGATATTTTCCCCCTTGACCAGAGCCAGTACAGTTTCGTTGGCTTTCTCGAATTAGCCAGTGTGCAGAATGTGCACGGGGGCTGGCGGCTTCTGGAGGATGCAGCCCCCACTACTACCGCCACCATCACAGTGCATCTGTTCCTTTGTGCTGCCTCCTGCCTGTCAGTCTCACAGCTGTCAGCCAAGCCCCTGCATGCATAGGGAAACCACTCTACCACTGAGCATGCTAAAGTTGCCGCGTGCTAATGCACTGTTTACAGTATCCGTCTGTCGGTACCCTGCAACAGTTTTGCCGCGCACGATAAGTTTTGCCTATTAGGGATCGCATGCTTTCAGTTCATGTCGCGTTGCAGTATGTTGTTTACATATTTGCATGGCTTTAGTGATGTGCGGAAGTCGATCAAAACTTGTTGCTCTCTCTTAGAAGCCAGTGCCACACACTTTTCATTCAATTTTACGGATAATGTAGTGTTAACGAGATGTTCATAGCAAAACAATAATGCAGGCACTGGCATTATTTTACTGTTTTGGTTTAGCTCCATTGGCTAGCTGTAAGCAGAACTTCTTTTGAAGTCTTTACAACTAAGAGTAAAATGTAGGTTTAGATTACAGAGTCTGATGCAAAGCTGTTTTCTTTTTCGGCAGATTGAAGGACTTTTTTTTATCTGAAATGTCAGTGAGTCCACAGGAGACTGCACAGAGTTCGTCAAAAAGGTATCATTAATTTATATTTGCAAAAGCTTAAACTACTTACCCTTTATATTGACATTGTTGTTATTTCCTGTCTTGATTTTAAAAATAGTGTAAAGTGCAAAGTAGCTTGTCAAGAGGTTTCGGCTGCATTTTTTCTTTGCTTGTGTGCCCCACACACACATTTGTCAGAGGTTAAGGATCTAACAAGCAAAGGGATTTCAATCCAAAAAAAGGGCCACAGGTTTTCAAGGTTTCTCACAGCGAGCTGTATGGTTTGAAATGAGTGATGTTTAGGTATCAGGCAATGTAGTTAAATCGTAGTAACACAAGATGAATCCCTATTCAGATTAACAGTGCTTTTGGTATTAGAAATGGTTGTGGCTCATTTATGGAAATGCATTATCTTGAGGCTGTATAATATTTAAAAACGTGTGCTGAGGGGCAGTCATCCCGTGTCAGTCTTAGT
Source organism: Aulonocara sp. 'chitande type north' Nkhata Bay (assembly GCF_057382095.1). Classification (NCBI taxonomy): domain Eukaryota; kingdom Metazoa; phylum Chordata; class Actinopteri; order Cichliformes; family Cichlidae; genus Aulonocara; species Aulonocara sp. 'chitande type north' Nkhata Bay. The sequence goes on along the minus strand of NC_141355.1, from coordinate 24,046,423 downwards.
CCTTTCATTTAGCTGAGTAAGGCAAGCTTTTAAAGTTTTGTTGATGTTGTCCTATTGCATTTACACCCCTTCCTCAATATTTGTTTGTGTATATTTTGCATTTCTGCTCTTAGGAGAGGTGTGAATAAAATACAATGTCACATAAATCAGTGGTTCTCAAAGTGGGGTTAAGGACCCATAGCCAAGTGCTCTGCCAAATACTTTTTACAGAAAATATTGCTCTGTGTCATTTAGAAGCATGGATTGCATATTTACAGTTGGGAATCATTTGCAGTGTGTTCGCATTACTCCCTGCCTCTTAAGTGTTGTTGTTTTTTTAACACAGCTACAACTGTTAAGATTTGAAATTACATTAACCATTATTTACCTGTAATAATAGGCTGGAAAAAGTTAATATAGCAAGAAAAAAGTTAAAGTAAAACAAAAAGGCGGACAGAACCTGGCAGGTGTTAAAATGTAACACAGTTAATGTTCAGGTGCTAATATCTGTTGCAGTTACAGTAGGCTCAATCATTTTATACGTTCTCTCCCTCTCTCTCTCGTTCTTTCTTTTTCACCTTGCACTGACAGCAGTGTGTGTGTGTAAAGTCTGAAGCGGTGAGAGCTACACCTAGGCCTTTGTTACACAGCTGTTTGACACACACACACAGTATGCGGTGGTGCAGGTGGATAATGCCCTAGTAACCTGCAGCAGTTCTGGGTTTAACAACATTTCTGTTGGAAATCCAGCTTCACTTTCTGTGATACTTGGGAGACGGGAGCTGCTGGTAGCACCCACAAATGTACAAACAGCTGACTATTGAATAGCACTCAGAAAGTACTATTGCCTAACCAGATAACTCAGTAGTATTACTTAGTATTATGTGGGGATTCAGGAAAAATTTGTAGTGTATTTTTAGTGTGACATGTATGTCATGTAACAATTAGTTGTGTTGATGTGTAACTTTGTGACCTGAGGGCTATACGACAAAGCAAGTACACACTCAGACACAAAACTAAAATTATGGATATCCCAAAAGTCTCTGGCAACTTTATGAAAAAAACTTTTGTTAAATCAGGCTTTTTTTCACAAAGAAAAATCTGACTTTGCACATGTTTTCATAAAGAGAATATACTGATACACATTATGAAGAATAATCACGAATTGCAAACAAACTGCAACGTGTCTGCAATTAAGACAAGAGAAGAATATTCACTTGTATGTGCTTATTTTACCACTCAATGCACACTCGGAGCTTGTTTTTTTTTTTCTGAAGTGAACACTTTACATTAGAGCTCTTAACCTTAAAAAAGTGATATATTTAACATGATTCCCAGGAAGTGCATTTAGGTCCCAGACTGTCTCATGTTAAAGCACAGGGCAGTGTGGAAAGCACTTTAGTTAATTGACTTAGCAATTAAGTTTTTGTTTTGAATCATCTGTGTAATAAACAATAGTGGAGTGAAATTGAGTACTAAAAATGTTTTTACATCACAGACTGTATGCTTGTCGGTTTGTGATGCGTACAGTTCGTGCTACTGTACCTGCTTGGCTTTGTACGATGGCATTACGGCTCATTGGTTTTGCATATATAACGTGCTGTCTTCCCTCAGTTGAGAATATCTGTCAGCGAAAGGGTTGCACATGTTGCAACCAATTTTACTCAGAAACTTTGAATATAAAAATGAGAGATTATGAGGCCAGATTGAAAGAAAGCCACCCTTGTGACATTGAAAACTTGCCACACACACAACATGCCTCAGTAACCATTAATCACGCCTTGTGGTACATTCCTCAGGATTCAGTTCTCGGTGCTTTTGTATCTGTGGGGCATTTCTTCAGTGACACAACTAACCTGCGCTTGTACTAGCTGCATGGCATTACTAAATGCTGTGAAAAACGTAAGATCATAATTGAATAACCAATGAAGAACACAGCATTTTATTTTGATTGACACGCTCTAGCAGGACATTTATTACAGCGCACACCATTGCCACATGAAACGCAATGTCAGCATAAAGGCAGACAGAAAAAAACACAACAAATATTTGGGTCTATTTTTATATTTAAATAATATGACTAATTATAGCATTTTTGTGTTAAATAATTTCTTTGTATACATTTTTATGACCATTAACTCATTTTGTAATTCTGTACTGCAGCAGTTCTTTCTCTCTTTTCTTGTCCATCACTAAAGCTGCTTTTGTCTTTCTCTTACCGACCTCCCTGTCTCTGCTAGGTGCCAGGAGATGTGAGGACGGGTGTCGTCCATCGACCCCCTGATCTACCTGTGTATCAACACACTCCCCCACCCTCACCTTCAGCATGAATGGGGATATGCCTCATGTTCCCATCACCACTCTTGCTGGGATCGCTAGCCTCACAGACTGTGAGTGTCACATAGTTATGTTACAAACACAAGTTTTCACAGTTCTGTTATGTCTTCTCTCCCAGTGTTAAGTCCTAAACTGCAACATTCGGTCTGAACAGATGTAAATGTGCAATAGTGATTACATGCACATTTTTTTTGTTTTGTTTTTGTTTTTCCCCCCATTTACTTCTGCGTCTCTAAACTTTTCTGAGACCTTATGTCCTGTATTGCTCACATTTTAACTCCTAAAATGTATATTTGCTGAAAACACTCTCTTCTTGTATTAGTGTTGAACCAGCTGCCCCTCCCTTCTCCTCTACCTGCCACCACCACTAAAAGCCTCCTATACAATGGGAGGATTGCGGAGGAAGTCACATGCCTACTGGGCTGCCGGGATGAGAATCTGGCCTCCCAGCTAGCCCATGGTCTGAACCAGGTCTCCACAGAGCACATGTGAGTATATAAGTGTCTGTAAGACAATATGCTGTCTGGATGAACAAAGACAAAAGGCCAACTAAAAAAACAAACAAAAACCCCAACATGTTTTCATGGAAATGTTTTGGCTGTTAAAGCTCAGACGTCAGGATAACTTGGCTTTAAAGCTGATTTAAAGCAGAAGAGATGCTTTGCATTGCTTAATTCTTTAACTAATTAAAACACAAAAGATTAATTTTTAATGAATCTGAGAGATGAAAGACTACCATGAATGTTAATGCTTCCACTGCGGGAAACTTTTCTAGGTGCAAATACTACACATAAAAAGCCAAAAACCCGTGTACTGAAGAGAAAACTATTTGTGTTCTCTCCAGGTGCTCCAGTTTCCAATCCAGTTCAAAGATGTTCATGTTATCTTATTTGCTGATTCCGAATTGGCCATATAGTCAAATTTCTGTTTACTGCTTAAAATGTATTCAGCATTTTCTTTCTGCTTTTGACATTAAATCTGACACTTTTCTAATCTGCCTCATTGTTTTGATGTGAACTCGTTTTGTGTGTTTTCAGAGAGCTGAAGGACAACCTGGGTAGCGATGAACCAGAGGGAGATGCACCACTGTTGCTGCAGACCATGCTGGCCAGGAACCCTGGCATCTTCAGGGAGAAAAGTATGGGCGCAATTACTTGTTGCACATTAAGTCGTTATGTTACTAATATAAAAACAAAAAAATCAAGCTTTGTGTTTTGGGTTTTTTTTTCTATAAAGGTTATTCATTTCAATTCTCAATTTTGTTTCTAAACAGATGTCATGCAGCAGCCAATGGTACAACCTTTTAAGATGAATTCCATGCATAGCCCTGCCCAGTCTGCAAACTTCCAGCCAGCTGCGATTTCTCCCAATCCACCAAGGTAAGATTGACAAGAATCTGGTTTATTCCAACTTTAAATTTTAAATGTTAATTAAAGCACAATACAAATACATCATGTTTGAATTTAAATAAATGTTTGGGTTTTTTTTGTTTATGCAGTGTGCTTCTTCTTATTTTCTGTCCTTACATTTTCTCTATTCTAGCCGGTTTGTGACACCTCCGACGGGTTCCAGTAGCCGGTACATGGGCCAACAGAACAGTCCAGTACCCAGCCCATACACTCCTCAGAGCCCTGCCACAGGTTACATACAGCAGTATCCCCACCAACAACCACCCAGCTATAACCAACACCAACAGATTCAACAAGGTGAGAACCTGTGTTTAATGTTAATGCGCATGCATGGAGACTCAGAACTCATCATTAATTTTTTTTCTAATGTTAAACTTGCGACTAAGTCTGATGGCGTCTTTGTTTGATTTTGTCAGCCATATCCGTAGCTTTGGCTTCTGGAAACTCTGTTCCCTTTGGATTGAATAATAAGCAGGGGTTTGACTGAATTCATATTCTTCATACATAAATCGAATGTACACTGAAGTTCTCACATCAGATAATTGTGGCTCCTATAATTAAATATAATTTGTGGAAATATTTATGTTTTGTATTTACAAGGCCATTGCTGGTGTACACAAACATGACCTTTTTCTGTTAATTCTACGTGTGTGTGTGTGTGTGCGCGTGTGTGTCTACGTGTGTGTGTGTGCGTGTGTGCGTGCGTGTGCGTGTGCGTGTGTGTTAACAGTGTTGTTTGATTCTCAAATATTATATTTGCGCTTATACACAAACAGGTTGACTATACACTGATTAGGTACACATTTTAAACTGTGCATATTTTGTGTTGTTCTCTCTTGTTCTGAAATAGCTCTGACACATCTGGGCATGAACACTGGACCTCTGGGTGTCCTAGTGTTTGACACATTTGGTCTGTGGTTTGTGGGGTGGAGACTGTGGATCAACTGTGTTTTGGTGCATCGAGATTACATTCTTCGTTTATGCCTTGGAGAGTTATTATAATTTTTTTTTTGTTGTTTTTTTTTTTATCTTGACATTTTTCACAATTTAGCGTAGTTTCAGTTGGTTTCCAAAAATATTTGTTGTTTAGTTTTTATTGTTTTAAAATGTTTAGTTTATTGGTTTCTGTGCTAGTTTTAGTCGTTTTGATTATAACTGTATGAAAGGCATATGTCAGGAAAAACCTTTTGAAAGCGGTTTCACCAAACAGCACAGCCTCATCAGGCAAGTTGAAATGTAGTTTTTTTTGTTTTGTTTTTAAGTTGGATTAAAATTAAGGCTAGCTTCTCCAATTTTTTCTAATATGTGTTTTTTATTTTTAGTTAACTCAAATCTTTCTTCATATCGATTGTTAGTTTTTAGATTAGTTTTAGTAAGGTATAATAACCTTGATGGCTTGGGCTTTTATTCACCTTCTTGTTCCATACTTGAACAGTATTTATGGTGTGGTGGATACATTGTCTTCCCTGGAGAGGAAGTTGTTGGGGAGTGCTATTACAAAAGGGGGCACTCGAAGTCAGAACTCCAGTTTCTCCGTTCAATTGTAACAAAATCACGAGTTATTTACATGTCAGCAGGTTTAATCTTGTAGCTCATTATTTGTATATGAAACCTAACTTCTGATTGCCTTTCTATATGGTCCTGATGGTTGAAATTATTGATTCACTTATTTTTTGCCTGATGAAATCTCTTTGAGGAACTTCGAAGCATTTAAAAAAAATCACTGGTCATATGCATACTTACTTATTTTATCAGCAATTTTTGGGTACACCTCCACTTCAAAAGAATTGTATTTATTTTGTTTTAATCAGCAATGTTTGTATTTCCCTACTAGTGGATAATAATAAAATAATGTCTTTTTTCTGCTAGTGTCTGTGGCCAGTCCCATGGTTCCAGGTGGGATAAGAAACATCCATGAGGGTAAAGTAACAGGGCAGATCCCTAATGCTGCCAACCACCACTCAGACAGACATGGTACTGAAGATTACCTGAACATTGTACATCGACTGGGAAATGAGGTACAACTGACACCGTTTTTAAATAGATGAATGTGTATTTACTACATACCACAATAAAACCCTGAATATATTTATCTGGTACAATTTATTTAGGTCTTAACAGTAGCTGTGTTGATATAATTGAGAGAAATGTTGAAAGTTGAGTGTAAAGGTGTTACATGCTAACTTGTTTGTATTGTCTCTCTTTTGGAGGAGGGTGATTCTGCCATGAGAAATCCATCTTTTCCTCTGAGGTCTCCACAGTCAGGCTGCTCGCCAGCTAGCAGTGAAGGAACGCCCAAACGTAAGGACACTCGAAGTGGAAAGGAGGCACTACAGTGCATACACTTTGCTTACCTTTTCTTCATTATGGGAGAAGCTGCTACATACTCTGAAACACTGCGGCTGTTATCCCTCATCAGAGAGAGATGTCTGTATTTGTGTAGTTTAATGTTTTCTGAAGAATGTCACTTTTTCACTACTCTTATCTCCTCTTCCTTGTGTTCTTCCTTCTTCACAGCGGGTTCTCGTCCCCCACTGATTCTCCAGTCACCACCCCCGTATGCACCCTCACCAAGGGAAGGAGTACCTGACCAGAAACAGCAGCTACAGCAAAGAAAGAAAGTCCCAATAGTAAAAGAGGAGAAAGATATGTACGACATTGTTAGCTCTCCAAACAAGGACTCAACAAAGCTCACCCTCAAGCTGTCCAGGGTCAAGTCAAATGAGTCGGATCCCCCAGGTGAGATGTTGTTTTTCTCCATCAGTTTCATAGCTATTTGATCTACTAGAAATGCTGATGAGGTACATCGTGATGCATCATTTTAGATCAACAGGACTACCACCACCCCTTTTAAATCCAACCATGTAAAGTGTTTCTGTTAATATCTCAGGTGATGTTATGCCAGGCATGGATCAGAACTCAGACAATATGGAGGCAGAACTGGGCTTTCAGCAGGTTCCTGTTCTCCAGCAAAATCTGGGAGCGCGGCTGCAACATCAGCAGCAAGTAGGTGGTGCCAGTGGACTTCAGCCTCCCAGTTCCCCTTATGATGAGGCAGAGCTGGATGCACTTGCTGAAATTGAAAGGATAGAACGAGAGGCTGCTAGTGAGAAGTGCTCCAAGGAGGTGCAAGATAAAGGTGTGTAAGAGAAGTTCACATAGAATTAACATTTACATATAACTCTACAGCTAAAAAATGTTTTGCTTTGAATTATAGCATCTTGTCATAGTATTTAATTTTAATTACTTGTCTCTCTCTTTACAGACAAGCCACTGAAGAAGAGAAAGCAGGACTCCTTTCCCCTGGAACCAGGTGCAGGGGGACCAGGTGGGCCCACAGGTGCCCCGGGCAGCGGATCAACAGGAGGGGGCAATGCTGGCAAACTGACTCCGCAAGAGGCCACTGCAGCTGGGAACGGTGCCAGCCGCCCTCCCCTCATGGTGAGCATCGACCTCCAGCAGGCAGGCCGAGCTGACGGTCAGCTCGACCCCTGTCTGGCTGCCCCTGTCCCTGCCCTTGAGGCCCAACGCTGGCCTGAAGAACCAGCTAGTGGGCCAGCTGCTGTGGAGGGTTCTGACACAGTTTTGCGATTGAAACCAGATGGACGACCGGAAGTCATCAAGAACAGGGTCGATAAGCATGACAGCAGGAGAGAAGGTCGGGAATCCTCAAAGCACAGACATGATGAGAAGTCCTCAGACAGACGTGGAGAATTGCCCAAGTCGTCAAACAGGGACCGTGAGTCTGACAGGGATAGGAGGCATCGGAGTGAGACTGGCCGAGACAGGCGGTCCCCTGATTCTCGCTCCCGAAGCGATCGAGATAGGTCTGGCTTCAGGGCTTCCTCCACTGGAGACCCTGGTCGGAGCAGCAGTAGACAAGATGGTTCCAAACTCCCCTCGTCAGCTTCTGGTGCTAAACTTCCAGATTCTTTCCCTGCTCAGCTTCTGGGAGGGCATAGTGGCGCACTGAAGAACTTCCAGATCCCTAAGGTGATCTGGGCTGATCCAAAACAAATATCTACCCACCTACCAATCATTCAGCTGTCACTGCCTGCAATCTCACAAAACCAAATCATACCATTATACACTCTTTTGGTTTTAGTTTCCCATTTGTCAGCCTTTTTTTATTCTCGGTGTTGGTCTTTAATTTTCTTTAACACATTAACCACACTTAACTGTCTTTTAGAGTAGAAAAAGTAGAGGTAATTATTTTGTTTATCTTGTATGAATGAAAGCAAGCACATTTAAAGAAATCTTCCACTGCTGTTTTTTTGTGGGGGGACTGCATGCAAGTAAATCATTTCTGTAAGCACTTCACCTGGTTGAGTGTGACCCCTCTGCCAAAAGTTTTGTCCTTCCTGGCTAGTCCTCTGTTTGGTTATGTACTAGGCCTGACTTTCCTGTCCATCTTGACTGGCGATGCCAAAGAAAAAGGGCACAAAATGCTTCAATTTCTATGCTTAAATTATCCAGACATAATCAAACTATATATGCACTCTCTTCAGATTAGAAGTTCAAATGGTTGAAGTTCAAGAGCTCTCTGTGGTTAGGATAGAGGCGAGGCTAGACTTGGAGGTAGAGCTGGACAACACCAGTGGTTCTGTAGTGAATAGACATCTGGAAGTTCTTAGTAGTACTTAGCAATGATTTAGCTGGTAATTGACAGAGCATGTCTGTCTGTGGTTGTGTAGGAAAGGCTGCCAGTGCAGTGTTCACTAAGAATTTATGACTGTCCTCACAACGGGTTGACTGTGAGGACAATCATGGGAAAAATCATGTTGTAAGAAATTTTATGCCCAGATTGTTGACATGACGTTGAAGATCAAGAGTGGTACGATGACTGAAATGATGTTAAAAATAGCTGGTTAGGTATTTAAATGTTATTCAGTTACTAAGGATTTGTAGACTTGACAAAGCTTCTTAAATATATTCTTAATGTGAACAAAGGTTGCATCAATGAGCTGCTGCTCACTCCCACTTTTCACTTAGCACAATTAGCACAAATTACTTGTTGCACTGCAAGCGCAATACAAGTGGGAACATCCAAAATTGCATCCTAAGTTTTGGCTAGTCACTCCCAATTAGAAGTGGGACTGCACTGCAGTGTCGACAACACGATGTGTTCACTGTTTGTTCTACAAGTTAAGACCTGGATATTTTTGGAAAAACAGTGGAATATATCTTTGTGCTTTGCTATCAAGACACTGGAAACTAACATCAAAATCACCAATTTCATTTCAGTTTGAGTCATTATTCACACCTTATTTTCTGTTCTGAATGAAGCCCATGTTTTCTTTCTAATTGTGTGAAGTGTGGAACATATTGATTTTTGAACTTGACTATACTGGATGTTTTTTCTCACTCCTATCTTATTTTTTCCTCCCAGATCAATCGTGACAAGGAAGGCAGTGGATCGACTGAAAGTCATATGTGGGGCCAGCCAAAAGTTAAACTGGAGAGGCTGGGATTGGTGCAGGACTTGGAGAAGCGCCCCAAGCCTGTAGTGGTTCTAAAAAAGCTATCAGTTGACCAGATCCAGAGGATCATTCGGCACAGCAAGTCTGGAAAGAACCGACTCTCCTCAGGAAAGTCCGGCAAAAGTAAGAAGCTGTTTTTAAATTATATTTACAATGTGTTTTTTCACTCTATACCAGTGGTTCCCAAACTTTTTTTGCTAGGCCCCCCTTTATTTTACAAGAGAAATGTAAAGCGCTGCTCCCGACGAAGGAAAAACCAATTCTGCAGGGGAGACCTACCTTGGCACTTGTGCAGGTGAAACCAAAGGGCAGATATGTTTCACCATATTTTCTAGTCTTTGGCTTAGAATGAAGTTGGTTTGGAAACATATTCACTTATGCTTCATCTCCTGCTTTGCGTTTCTGTGGGCGCCCCGCGCTAGCAGTGTCCAAGCGTTTTGTTTTTTCCCCCCCCTTTTCATATCGCGCCCCCCCACCATGGCTCTGGCCCCCCCCCCCCCCCCCCCCCCCTTAGGGGATGGGCCCCACACTTTGGGAAAGTCTGCTCTATACAATGAAATTATTTTGCTAATAATTGTATAATATTATTGTCAAATTTTCAGGTGGTATGGACCCAGCAGTTTTGAAGGAGCTGCCCCCAGAGCTGCTGGCAGAGATCGAGTCTACCATGCCCTTATGTGAAAGAGTAAAGATGAACAAGAGGAAACGAAGCACAGTAAATGAGAGGCCCAAATATGCTGAGGTCAGCTCCGATGAAGACTATGACGCAACTGGAGAGTGTGAGTCAATTCATTCAATTCTAACTTATACCAAACTATTTTTTGCAGGTTCTTTTACTAGATGTGAGAATTTATTTATTTTTTTAAATTTAGCTTCTTTTTTCAGAGTTTAGGCCTTATTATTTTATGCTAAATCTCTACAGCTGCAAGGAAGCGGCAGCGCAGAGAGAAAGACAGAGCTTGGGAGTTCGAAGAGAGGGAGCGCAGAGGGTCAGGGGAACACCGGAAAAGTGGGCACCGAGACAGCCGCCGAGGATCAGGGAGCCGCTACCGAGACTCATCTGAGGAAGATTCGCCGCCTCCGAGCATGAGTGAAGGTCTGTAATTTAAGTGCTACAAATGGTCTTTGTTTCCCTTCTGAAACATGTGTAGTAGAAGAGATTATTATGCCTTTGTTGGGTGTTCAAAATTAAATCAAACTGCCATTTTTGATTGTGGAGTTGGGTGTTTACATGTTTAAATGCATAAAAACACCTTAATTTTGCTTAATAGTATCAGGTAAATCTGATATGTGAAAAACTTGACAGCAGATTTTTACAGTAGATTTTTTTCTTGCACACCCCCTGAAAAAAAAATTTAATTTTTTTTTTTTATTTTAATTTTAAAATTTTAATTTTAAAAATTAAAAAAAAAATTTTCTCACACTTAGTTGCCAGAAAAATGAAGATGAAGGAGAAGCAGAAGAAACGGAAAGCTTATGAACCCAAGCTGACCCAAGAAGAACTGATGGACTCTTCTACATTCAAGAGGTTCTTGGCAAGCATTGACAACATACTGGAAAATCTGGAGGATGTGGATTTTACTACTATGGGTAAGTATCAGTACTGACTGTCAATGTGGGTATGTTGGTTTTCTTATATTTTATTAGAGTTTAGTCCTAATTTATTGGTTTATGTTTTCTAGCAGGAGACGATGATGAGATACCTCAGGAATTGCTGCTTGGTAAACACCAGCTGAATGAGCTGGGTAGCGAATCTGCCAAAATTAAGGCCATGGGCATCTCCAGCAGGGTACTATATTCTATTTATTCATAAAAAAACATCATTTGGGATGTTGTGGGTTTGTAATGGTTCTTCAGATGTAGATCTAAAAACCAGTGTCTGTTCTTACAGATCCCATCAGACAAGTTGGTGAAGCTTCTGAATATCCTTGAAAAGAATATCCAGGATGGGTCCAAGCTATCCACCATGATGAACCATGTGAGTGCCCTTCCTCCCTTTTCCTATTTTTCTTTATCTTTCAGCATTACTTAATATCTGGAGTATTTTTCTCCCTGCAGTGATGCACTGCGGAAATCTATATACAGAGACCATGAACAAAACATAATAATGCTGAAATAGCTGACAATCATAAAAAAATACTCCAGATTTCTTCCTGAAATACATAATAGCCTTCCTCATTCTGACACTGGTTTATTGATGTTGAAAGTGTTCACATTCTTTACTTTTTAACCACAGGACCATGACGCTGAAGACGAGGAAAGACTTTGGAGAGATCTGATAATGGAGAGAGTCACAAAGTCTGCAGATGCCTGTCTGACAGCTCTGAACATTATGACCTCAGCACACATGCCGAAGGCTGTCTACATAGAAGATGTCATAGAGCGGGTGCTGCAGTACACCAAGTTTCATCTTCAGAACACACTGTATCCACAGTACGATCCAGTCTACAGGGTGGACCCACATGGAGGTACAGGAAGAATTCTGCATTCATTTTTCTTTATTAACTTTAGAAACGCTTCATAAACTTAACATTAGTAGTAGACCAAATGATAAATAAGCCAGTGCCAGTTTGGCAAACTGAAATAGATGCTTGCTTTATGAAATCAGGAACAGTTTTTTTTTCAGCTTGCAAAATTATAGTATTTCTTAATTTAAGATTTTTAATTTTCTTATTATGTTCATTATCTTTTAAAAAATTACTTCTGTTGTTTTTATAGGTGGCATGTTGAGCTCGAAGGCAAAGCGTGCAAAATGCTCCACGCACAAGCAGCGTGTCATAGTCATGTTATACAACAAAGTGTGTGACATTGTCAGCAACATCTCTGAGCTCCTAGAGATACAGTTGCTTACAGACACCACCATCCTCCAGGTAAACGCTAAGAGTGTTGCACTTAGTACATTAGTGTAAGTCAGACATGCAGACATGCGTGATTTCTCATATTGTGCATGTCCCGTTCTTCCAGGTTTCTTCTATGGGAATCACTCCATTCTTTGTAGAGAATGTCAGTGAGCTTCAACTGTGTGCCATTAAACTAGTTACAGCGGTACGTCTGCACAAAAATTGAGTGTTTATTTAAAAGCATCCTTTTAGGGCATTTGGTCCAGAATGTTATTTTGCAATTTTTATCTTTTTTACATTTTTTTTTCATATTCTGCTGTATACAGGTGTTCTCACGTTATGAGAAGCATCGGCAGCTGATCCTTGAGGAGATCTTTACCTCTTTGGCCAGACTGCCCACCAGCAAACGCTCCCTCAGGAATTTCAGGTAACCCATTTTCCACACTAATTCACCTAAATTTGAGGCTATTCAGAGTTGCCAGGTTAATGCATGAATTGAGAGCTTTGAGAATTGTCTGACCATCAATGTAGAAATAAAAATTGTTCAGACGTGTTGATGTTTTTTTTTTTTTTTTTACTGGATTGTGCAATGCTAGTAACTTGTGATTTATCCTGACCTTCTGTGTTTTAGGCTGAACAGTTCAGACCAGGATGGAGAACCGATGTACATCCAAATGGTAACAGCACTGGTTCTGCAGCTGATCCAGTGTGTGGTCCACCTACCCAGTGACAAAGATGTTTTTGAAGAGTATGACACCAAGGTAGGTGCACAAGCTGACATGAAAACCCATACAAACATCAGCAAATATAGTTTTATTCAATACAACATGCAGTCAGACACACCATTTGCTCAAGATTTTTTTTTCTTCTTCAGGTGGATCAGGACGTGTTGATAACAAACTCTTATGAGACGGCAATGAGAACTGCGCAAAACTTCCTCTCAGTCTTCCTTAAAAAGTAATTTCAGATTGTTTTCTTCCTATTTATACTTTTTGATGACACTGTTGAATGTTGCTAAGATCCCTTTTGTCATCAGTCAACATTGAGACAAACTAGGAACGTTTTGAAGTAGCTGTAACTCTATAGGATTTTCCAGATGTATTCTGCCAGCTTGTTCAGCCGTATTAAAACTTCTGTCTTAATTCTGATCGTTGGCTGTCTGACCTTGATTATAATTGTTACCATTAATCATTTCTCATTATGCTCTCAGAGCATAGTTATTTTCCTGTTATTTATCCCCTTTCTTCCTTTTTTTGCCTCCCTCAGGTGTGGCAGCAAGCAGGGAGAAGAAGATTACCGTCCATTATTTGAGAACTTTGTCCAGGACCTACTTTCAACAGTGAACAAACCAGAATGGCCTGCTGCAGAGCTGCTGCTCAGTTTGCTTGGGAGACTGCTGGTTAGCATGACTAAGATCTTTCTTTAAACTGGAAATGCAAGTAGTGTTTCTGAGAACAGATGATCCAGATTAATAGCAAGAGATGACTTTGTTAAAAGTCATGGAGGCTCCAGGAAAGCAAATGTTCTTATTTTATACAATATTTTCAAAACATTTGTGTCACAGTTGATCAAACTTGACTTCTGTGGTTTATGAAAATCAACTTTATGACAGCAGTTTTTTTTCAGACACACACAATGAGAGTGTTCTTGTGTTCATCCATTCCTGTGCCTTTTTCTCCTATTAGGTACACCAGTTCAGTAATAAGCAGACAGAGATGGCTCTGAGAGTAGCATCTCTAGACTATTTGGGCACAGTGGCTGCACGTCTGAGGAAGGATGCAGTGACAAGCAAGATGGACCAGAGATCAATTGATCGTATCGTACAAGAGGTAAAAGGACAGCTTTGAATTTAATGATTTAGGATACTGTTTTCTTGTTTTTTATGGGGCCAGAAATGAGTAAAATGCAGAAAATGTGTTCTTGCTTGATGATTTACATTCCTACCATTTGGCACAATAAATATATTTTCCCACTTATTCTTCCCCATTTAAAGTCTCAAGGCAGCGATGAGACCCAACAGCTACAGAAGGCTCTGCTGGACTACTTGGAGGAGAACGCTGAGACAGATGCCTCACTGGTGGTGGGTATTTTCATTAGGTTGAATGTGGTGAACTCTTTAAGGTTTAGATATAAGTTTCACATTGCATTTGAACTGGCTTTTGAGGAATCTGTTGGAAACTACCATATTAATAAATCTTTCTTCTCTTAAATAAGAAGACATATCTTAAATGGTTTAAAACAGTATTTGCTCATGTTATCTCTGTGTGCAAATAAAAATGTTCCTTACTGCAAGTAATTATTTTCTTTGAATGCTATGAATGTAATACTGAGACCTGTTTTGCATTCTAGTTTGCTAGAAAGTTTTACATTGCTCAGTGGTTCCGCGATGCCACCACCGAGGCTGAAAAGTCCATGCGTAACCAGAATCCAAAGGACGAAGACTCTTCAGACGGTCCGCAACATGCCAAGGAGGTGGAAACTACCGGAGAAATTATGCAGCGTGCTGAGAAGCGCAAGAAGTTCCTGCGCAACATCATTAAGACCATGCCAGCTCATTTCACCACACTGAAGTAAGAATGTGCGATATATCAGCAGTGTACTTTCTTTTATTTGCACAAGTGCAGTTGTGTGACTGTGCAAGTCTGTAACCTGCTTCTCAACAGAATGAACTCTGACACTGTGGACTATGAAGATGCCTGTTTGATTGTGCGTTATTTGGCCTCTATGAGGCCGTTCGCCCAGAGCTTTGATATTTATTTAACACAGGTAAGAGTGTGATTTTCTTTTTAGCAAAAGCATTTCAATCCCCCCCCCCCCCCCCCCCCCAGAGAAACATAAACATTCTTTGTTCTTTACCAGATTTTACGAGTCCTTGGAGAAAGTGCCATCGCTGTAAGGACTAAAGCCATGAAATGTCTGTCTGAGGTCGTGGCTGTTGATCCCAGCATACTGGCAAGGGTATGTCTCTATCTCTGTTTATAGTAGCAAGTGCATTAATTGTTAACATTTTTTTTTACTGCACATGATGCTGTCTTAACTTATATTCTTTGTATGGCTTTGCTCTTTCAAAATGTACTTCTTATTCTGCAGCATTCTGTTCAGAAGGTATCTTGTAATTCTTGTAGCTTGCTATATGCTGACTGATTGCTCTCTTTGTCTGCAGTCCGACATGCAGCGTGGTGTCCATGGTCGTTTAATGGACAACTCCACCAGTGTGAGAGAGGCAGCTGTAGAGCTGCTGGGCAAGTTTGTGCTCAGCAGACCCCAACTCACTGAGCAATATTACGACATGCTCATAGAGAGGATACTGGTAAGTTGTCCAGTCAGTCACTTATTCCCAGTTATGCTGTGGTTTGCATATAGGTGCTAAAGGCGCAAAAGCAAAAACCACAGCTGTGACTTCACATGCTAGGTCCATCGTGTGATGATGTCCACCACACCTTGAGTGTGACATTAGGATGCTGGGTTATAATAGCTAACATTTTTCAATTCTGTACCAATTGATTGATTTGGACATACGTGATGTTTTTCCATAGATAATGAGGAAATATAGCATTAGAATTATCATTACTATAATTATTTTAGCTTTTACACTGTTTTGGCATATTCATCATTGTACTGTGGGCTTTTAGGCTATGTCCACACGTACCCGGGTATTTTTGAAAACGCAGATTTTTCTATGCGTTTGCACCTTTCGTCCACACGTAAACGGCATTTTCTGAGATTTTTAAAAACTCCGGCCAGGGTGAATATTTTTGAAAACTCAGTTTTTGCATTTACGTGTGGACGAGAAAAACGGAGAAAACGCAGCGTCAAAGGTGTGCGCCTTTTTTGACGTCACACTGTGCGCCACGTTATTGTTTCGGTGAAATGAATTTCTACAATACTGTTACTGTTAATTGTACTCTCTGCAGTGTTTAAATGCTTACATATACACACACAGTTACTGTCCCTTCACACATACGACTCGGTTCTATGCCCCATCTTTGTTTACTATTTCTAGACTTCTGATTGGCCAACATTTCTACACGGTTAGGAATATATCACCACCTGTTGCTTTGGCATGTTCCTAGCAGCGTTTTCCTTCATTTCTGCCTTTACGTGTGGACGGGATTATTTTTTAAAACGGAAAATCTCAGTTTTCAAAAATACCTGTGTACGTGTGGACGTAGCCTTAGTTGGTGTGTTTTTGCTTGGCCCTTCACTTGTGCTTTCATTGTTAAGCTGTCCCTAGCACCTGCAGGATGGTTTCTTACACAGATCAATACTAGTAATACTCATGTGTCTGTTGATGAACTGCATACATGTAAATATTGTGTTTTTCTCTGATTGCTGCACACTTCTTCTGGGCTAGTAATGCGGTTGTTGGCTTGTTTTGTGTTTGGTTGGGGTTTGTTTTGTTTTGTTTTGGAGGGGGGTACACCAAGTGTACATCAGAAATGTATTTGGAGAGTCCTAAAAAAATGGTTAATAGGGCACTTTCGGGTTTTCTATTGCGTAAGCTATTTAAATCTGTTTTCCAGCAGCAGTTTAAGATTTTAGGATTAAAAAGCACACGTGACAACATGCTGTTAGTACTAAAATTCAGGTGAACTCAAAGTCTTTCTAGTTACTCTCTGTGCTTAGCATCTGGGAAGTGAACAGTTGAGATTGTTGTCCCTGTTGTCATGGAAATGTTCAAGTGGGTTCATGAGAAGTTCACTCTTCATTACAGTCTTATTCTGCCACCTGTGGGTGAAAAAATGCTACTACACCAAATGCATACATTTCTCTTTTCTCTTTTTAAAATTCATTTTAAAAATTATACTTCAGTTTATTAATTTAATTCCTTTTTATTTTAGGACACTGGTATCAGTGTGAGAAAACGGGTGATCAAAATCCTCAGAGATATTTGTCTGGAGCAACCGACCTTCAGTAAGATTACTGAGATGTGCGTGAAGATGATCCGCAGGGTCAATGACGAGGAAGGAATTAAGGTATGGATCTGCTTACAGATGGTTGTTAAGACGTGGCTTCCATTCTTCATAGAATTCGTTGTAGATATTTATTATTTCATTTTTTTATTATTGCATTTCTTATTTATAGAAACTGGTGAATGAGACATTCCAGAAGCTGTGGTTTACTCCAACTCCAGCCCATGACAAAGAAACCATGACCAGGAAGATTCTCAACATCACTGATGTGGTACATTTAACTGAATTACCACTTTGTTGAATGATTTAAAATTATAAATGTAAAAAAAAACCGTAGGGTGTCAGTTCTCAACCAGTAGTTGATGATTGCATATTATTAATCATTTCCTCTGATGTCTTTAGGTTGCAGCCTGTCGAGACACCGGCTATGATTGGTTTGAACAGCTTCTTCAAAATGTTAGCATTTGAGCTTCATTATATAATAGATATCTGTTTTGAGATCTGCTATTGTTTAAAACCTTATAAACATTTTTCTCCTTTCTTTAGCTCCTCAAATCTGAAGAGGACGCATCATATAAGCCAGCCGAAAAGGCTTGTGTTCAGCTCGTCGACAATCTGGTTGAACACATCCTTAAATATGAGGAGTCTCTTGCAGGTATGTTTGGATATATATTGGTTATATATTTAAATGTAAACGTATATCCTTGCCTAAGCATTGTACTTGTACTGTAATTTTGCATGTATTGTTAACTCCTTTTCCCTCTATAGAGAACAAGGGGGTGAACTCAACACGGCTAGTGGCTTGTATCACCACCTTGTACTTGTTCAGCAAGATCAGCGCCCAGCTTATGGTCAAACATGCTATGACCATGCAACCCTACCTGACGACAAAGTGTAATGTAAGTTGTTTCAAAATTACTAACGTTTTTTGTTCTTGAAGAGTTATTAATGTGATAATGTTTACTAGTATATACTATAACTTTATATTGTTGATTTGTAAAGATAATTCAGTTGTTAAGTTAATGATTCGATTGAAAGGGAGAAGGAGTACTTTCTTTGAGTTGATTTTTCCTAATATACTTTTATAACATTCATATTTTGTTTCCCCTGCAGACTGCCAATGACTTCATGGTTATCTGTAATGTGGCAAAGATTTTGGAGCTTGTGGTTCCTCTGATGGAGCACCCCAGTGCAACTTTCCTTGCAACCATTGAAGAAGACCTCATGAAGCTCATCATCAAATATGGCATGACGGTGCGTGGCAGCAGTGTTTTAACAAGTTTATATAAGTTTGCCCAATTTAAGTATATAAGCTGTAACCAGTTTTGTTAAAGAGGTAACATGATGGTTTATCTTCCTGTGTTCAGGTGGTCCAACACTGTGTGAGCTGTCTCGGAGCCGTTGTGAACAAAGTCACACACAACTATAAGTTTGTGTGGGCTTGCTTCAACAGATTCTATGGTGAGAGATGCTAATGCCTGGAGTAATAATGTTTGTGTTTTATAGGGATAGCATAGCTCTGCTGAAGTACCACATTAATCCATTCAAAAGCCAAAGAAATGTAACTATTTATATCCCACTGTTTCTTCAGAAGAGTGGATTTAGTTTAGCCACAAGTTCTCCAAAAAACATTGCAGAAGGCCTATAAAATATAAAATTGCATTTTAAGCAGTCAGAGTTTGAATGGAATTTAAAAAATTCAATTCAAATGTTTTTTTCATCCCCTCTTAGGTGCGCTTAACAGGCTGAAGGTTCAGCATCAGGAGGACCCAAACGACACAAAGTTGGTAGCAAACAAGCCTTTCCTGCTGCGATCCCTCTTCACCGTGGGTGCCCTGGCCCGACACTTTGATTTTGATCTGGAAGAGTTCAAGGGCACCACCAAGGTAGGGTAGTAGTTAATGATTAATTATTGATTAGAAATGAACATTTCAAATGAAAACTGGGTCTAATTTTGGATTACAGCTTTACGTCCAGTTATCTTCTTCTTTGAGGATCTTGTCCACAACCACGATTGGCTATGATGAAGCAGCTCATTATGCAACTTTATGATTGCTGTTTTAAAAAACATGTATGAAAATGTCTGCAGTTTCGTAATTATGTGTTGACGTGTTGTCAAGGTTGTTATCAAGGAGAAAGTTCTTGAGCTGCTGCTATACTTCACCAAGCATGAAGATGAGGAGGTCAAGACCAAAGCCATCATTGGCTTAGGTAAGAACATAATGTTTTTTTTAGTGTGATTAGACTGACTCCAGGACCTACAGTGTCATTTTACCAGCTTATAGGACTATAATATAAAGACCAGAGATGAGCAAATGATTCCCTGGCCACAGCAGGTTGAGATCATATAGAAGGATGTGTCATTTACTTATTTTTACATGTATTTGATCTTTGTTATTCTTTTCACGCAGGTTTCCTTGTGATCATGCATCCCAGCCAGATGTTTATGCAGGAGGTGAAGTCTTTGTATAATGGCATCCTGGCTGACAGTGGCTCCTCAATTAACCTCAAAATTCAGATCCTCAAAAACCTCCAGACATACCTTCAGGAGGAAGACACGCGGATGCAGGAAGCAGACAGAGAATGTAAGTAATTTGTTTTTTTAAACAGCTTTTAGACGTCACAGTGAATAATATACTTGTTATAACATTTTGTCAATTCAAGTGATTTTATTACTTCACTATATAAAAATGAACATCGTCTAGAAGGGACAATCTGTATATTTTATGGTTTTTTTGTACTTGTAGGGAAGAAAATGTCCAAACAAGAGGATCTGAAGGAGATGGGAGACATCTCTTCGGGGATGAGCAGCTCCATTATGCAGCTTTATTTAAAGCAGGTGTTGGAGGCTTTCTTCCACACCCAATCCAGCGTACGTCACTTTGCTCTCAACGTCATAGCTCTCACGCTCAACCAGGGTCTCATCCATCCTGTTCAGGTAATTGAAAGCAAGAACTTGTCACGTGTCATTATTATATCACTATCAATAAATAATTGTTTGTGTTTGGTCTATTGATAGCACTTTTTTTCCTCAAAGTAATTTTTGTATGCAAGCATCTTAAAGCTAACCAATATTCATTAGTTTGTAGTTATTGTAAAATCACTAGTTACTTTCATTTTAATCTGTTTTCTCTTTTTTTCATGAACAGAAGTAAAATGCATATGCATGTGAACTTCACTGCTTTTATCCTGTCTGTGTAGTGTGTACCCTACCTCATTGCAATGGGAACAGACCCAGAGCCCAGCATGAGGAACAAAGCAGACCAGCAGCTGGTGGAGATTGACAAGAAGTACACAGGATTCATCCACGTGAGTTGGTGTTTTTCATTTTTTTTCGCATTCCAGATTTAGGTCTTACCTTGTTACTTTTTGGGGTTTTTTTGTCTTCTTTTAACCCTCTTTAACTTTAGCACAAACAGCTGCAAAAAACAACCAGAATAACAGTAATACAGTATGGACAAGATGAGCCTTAGATTTGTGACAAAAAAATCCATCCGTGCATTTTCTTAACTGCTTGTCCAGTTCAGGGTTTTGGGGTGCTAGAGCCTATCCAGGTGTGTCAGGGCGAAAGGCAGGGTACACCCTGTACAGATCACAACATTTATTCTACCCACTGCACCATTTAATGCCAGAACAGTTTCCAGTCTCTTGAGAGATCATGTTCTGGATCTTCTGCTGTAAAGAAGATCAAAAAACATAACATTCAGGATTTTGGTCTAATCTAATGATAAATGTACCACAGCCATTCATTTATTCACTGTTCTTTTTAATAAAGTGAATGTACATGATACTTTTTTTAAAAGGAACATTATCAGTACAATAATTGTCCCAGTAGTTATAGAAATGCTGTGTTTCTAACACTCGTCACCCAATATATTTTATGACAGATGAAGGCAGTTGCTGGGATGAAGATGTCATACAGTTTGCAGCAGGCCATTAATTCATCTCGTAAATCCATCATAAGAGGATTCAGACAGGACGAGACCCACTCGGCACTCTGCTCCCACCTCTTCACTATGATCCGGGGGAACCGACAACACCGGAGGGCTTTTCTCATCTCGCTGCTGAACCTCTTTGATGACAGTGCTGTGAGTTAACCAGCATTCATCTTGGCACATGTTATGACTCCTTAGTGGCAAATGGTGTTTCCTAATTAACTGTATGCAATGTAAAAATATACTTTGAGTTCTTTGCTTTGTGGTAAGTGTAATAACAGGTGTGTTATGACAACTCTTAAGGTTAGAACTAGCCTGACATCATTATGCAAATGTAAATTAGTCTAGAAATGCCGCTGGTTACAACTAGATAGAATTACAACAAATCAGAACAACACAATGTGTACAATAATACCCATATTAGGCCAAATGTAAAGAGAGAAAAGGGAATCCAGACAAATGAAAACATGAGCTTTCAGATTCCTCTGGTTGCTGAGCTTGGATAACACTGATCTTAAAGGAAGACCTTTTTATTAAGCGACAAATGCTGAAGTTCAGTCTACAATATTACATCTTTTCTGATTTCACTATACACAGTTAACTTTTTATGTATGAGCATTTGAACTCAAATTGGGTAATATTGCACTGTTATTTTGTACCAAGTGCTAACTTTTGATCAAGCTCCACATTTCTTTTCTTTCTGCAGAAGACGGACGTAAACATGCTCCTGTTTATCGCAGACAACCTTGCTTGTTTTCCATACCAGAGCCAGGAGGAGCCTCTCTTCATCATGCACCATATAGACATCACCCTGTCAGTCTCTGGCAGCAACTTGTTGCAAACCTTTAAAGAGGTGGGGAAGACCTGAGATTTATTCTTTTTTTTTTAAATCCAGAGAATTACACTGCTGGAACAAAAAAATATTAATAGATTGTCCTTTCTGTCCAGCTTCTTCTAAAGGAACCAAGACGTAAAGAGAAAAAGGTCAAGAAAGAGTGGAAGAACTCATCAGATGGAGAGGATGATGAGGAAAAGATGAACTGCGACTCTTGGAGGAGTGAAGATGCAGAGAACAGCAATGGTGAGGACAATGAAGACACTGACGACGATGTGGTACGACGGCCAAAAAAGACGAAAAAACCTGTTGCAAACTCGGAGAGCTCGGAGTCCGAGTCTGATCTGGAGGATTTGGATGTGGACGATGTGGAGAAAGTAATGAGGCTCCTCCCAGATAATCCCACAGGTCTCTTGGACTTTGCAAACGCAGTTCAGGGCATTCTGCTTCTGCTGGTGCTCAAACAGCATCTGAAAAACCAATATGGATTCTCTGACAGGTTAGTAATTGTGGATTGATTTAACAAACTCAGAACATCTGCCAAAATGGGACCTTGTGACTTCTACAACTGACCAAAAAATGTTTTGTCTTCCAACAGTAAAATCCAGAAATACTCTCCAACAGAGTCAGCCAAGGTGTACGACAAGGCAGTGAACAGAAAAGGCAACATTCACTTTCACCCACGACAAACCATCGACTTTATCTCCAACAACATGGCTCACGCCACGCTGACAGATGGTGTAAAGAAGCAGATAGTCAAACAGTATCTAGATGTAAGTAACAAAGCTTAATCAGCCTGACTAAAGTGTTTTGAGTTCACTGGTTTATATTATTGTCTGTCCTCTAAGCAGTTACACGAGTTTAGTGTAGAATTTAATTATCACACAAAAATGTTTTTTAATAAATTTTTCTTACTTACTGAACTTACTAAAATATGAGTTTTGCCTTAAATTTGCGATTCAAACTAGAGATGGCACGATACCACATTTTATGTCTGATACCGATATTATAAATATGGATATCTGCCGATACCGATATGAATCCGATATAGTGTATTTTTTAATCAATAAAACTGTTTTTTTTTTTTGTTTGTTTTTTTAATATCTTGCTGCATAAGTTCATACTCAAGTAAAAAAAAACAAAAAAAAAACCCTAAAGCTATTCTGTTACGGCTGTATGCAAAAAATACAGTGCACCCAAAATATTTCATAGTTCAGCAATACTGATCGATCTAATAAACTTAAACCTACTCCATCCTCCCTATTCTGGTATTTTAAAGAGTACTTAGCAGAAATATTAAGCAACCTAAGTAAGAGTTGCCAACTCCCAGCAAAAAAAAAAAAAAAAAAGGGAACCACCCCCCACCCTCGCGATGCTTAAACGACGTAATCAACTTTAATTTAATGCATGTGATAAAAAAAATAAAGGCACAGAAATCAATTATTTTTCCACAATAATTAAGTAGATTCAACATCTTTCTTCAACAGAACTGCAGACTGCACAGATGGTACCTTCCCAAAGGGGAAAGTACTATAGCTTACTAGGGTATATTAGACTTAATAGTTACTATATACAGTAATGGACTTCTATACATTTTACATCAGATTAAAACTTTGGGTGTAAGATTCAGATAATTATTTAATAAAAGCTAGACATTTTAAATTACAATAAGAAAGAAAAGTATTTCTTTGTGCCCCCCTTTTCCCCGTTAATGCCCTATCTGGCCCCCTGGCATAAGCTTGCTAGATCCGCCCCTGCACAGTTACCAGCCGTCAGCTGCGTAGAAAAGGATCCTGGTGTAGAAAGTAATATTAAATAAATTCTAACAACAGCTTATCAAGCTTAAATGTGCTGCTGTTGTTCAGCCACTGGTTTCCCCTTTCTGGTGCAAAGTCGGCCATAAACAAACAAGAGAGACGGGAGTTGCTACAGAAAAGCCGATCAGCCGATCATTGATCAGTTTCATGATTGAAGTAGCAACAGGAGATGGAGAGAGAAGAGGTAGTCGCTCCATAAATCGGTTGTTAAGCTTAACGTGCGAATGCTTTACAAACATTCAGAGATGAACTTACCCACTTGCTTTACTTCTCTCTGGGATCACTTTCTCGGAGATGAAATGCTGGCTTGGTAGCAAGGATCCAAATGCTCAATCAGACCGCTGACAGGTCTCGCACGCCACAGCCTCTCTAATCACGTGATGCATACTGCTCCGACGTGCTAAGGTTATGAGCTGAGTTACACCATGTCGCAAGTTTTGTGAGGTGCTTTCGTGATATTTAATGGATCGGATTAGATTTTTTATTTCTCACCGATATCCGATTCAGTAATTTAGGTCCGTATCAGACCGATACCGATATGTAATACCGGATCGGTCCATCTCTAATTCAAACAGACTGCAGTGAATATGAGTTTTGCCCTTTATTCAATATTTGGTTTGCATGGTTATAACTGCTGATTAGCCTGAAGCTTCGTCTCAAAGTTGGTTTCTTTTCTTTTTACTTTTCACAGTTCAAAGTTCTGATGGAACATCTGGACCCAGATGAAGAGGATGAGGAGGGGGAAGCATCTGCCAGTGCGAACATCAGAAACAAAGCCATAAATGCTCTATTGGGAGGCTCCGGCCCCCTGTCAGGACCGAGTCCGCGCAATCAGGCCGGACCAGAGACGGATGATGATGATAGTGATGGTGACGAGAGGACCCCAGGGGTGAGATAAATGGATACACACTCTTTTTGTAAAATGCTAATTAAAAGCAATTGAGGAAATTTCTTTAAAAAAAAATTTTTTTTTGTTCTTTGCTCTCTACAGTCCTCTCGAAAGTCAAGGCGAGCAGGTGACTCCTCGGATCCTGGTCGGATGAGTGAGACAGTGGAGGTTATGGATGTGATTGCGCTTTGCTGCCCCAAATATAAAGACCGGCCGCAGATAGCTCGAGTCATCCAAAAGACCTCACATGGGTACAGCATCCACTGGATGGCTGGTTCGTACTCGGGGCCCTGGGCAGAAGCCAAGAAACGTGATGGCCGAAAACTGGTGCCTTGGGTGGACACTATTAAGGAGTCGGACATCATTTACAAGAAGATTGCCTTGACCAGCAACCACAAACTGAGCAACAAAGTAGTACAGACTTTACGCTCACTGTATGCAGCACGGGAAGGAGGGGCTAGCTAATGGCTCCAATGTGGTGGGGTTTTTTGTTTTGTTTTGTTTTTTTAATTTTTTTTTTTTTGGTTCCCCTGTTCCATTTCTACTTTATTATAAATCCTCCTCTTCACTGCTCCTGCTCCTTCTCCTCCTCCTCAACCTGCCACCTCCAACAACACAGCCAAACTTCACTGGATTCCTACCCTCCCTCTCTCCTTCCTCATTTTTGTAAGAAAACACGAGGGCAAGAATATTTGACACTACATACTTTTACATGAGTTATTCTTGCAAAAATGACACAAAACATAAGACTTATATTAGAGGGACTGCTCATGTTTCGTTTGTGTACAAGTTCAGAGGATAGAATCCTGAAGGCATTAAAGGAATAATACATCCCGATTATCCCTTAAAAGGCTATCAGAGACGAGACCTGGAGGGAAATGTTTTGTCGACATTGTTGTGGGAGCTCCTTCGCTGTTGTGCAGCAGATTCTAGTCGCTCATTTCTACTCCCACTGTATCATAGTTTAACACGACAAAAAATTAAAATGTTTATATCTCTGAAGACAAAAAAGCTGTAAAAAAAAAAGAATAAAACCTTAAGTGAATGTTGGAAATTAGTCTTTTTGATGTTCTTATTAAAGTGTTTTTGGAGTTTATTATACTACTAGCAACCGGATGGTTTTTTCCTTTTAGCTTTTAGATATTTGAGGAAAAAAACAGATGACAAAAAACAAACAAAAAAACAAGAATTTTTATTTTTGTTCACTTTTATTTGTCCATGCTGTACAATGGCAGAGTCCTCTGAATATAATTTATTCTATTTCGAACTACGCATGCAGTATATGTGGCCTATTGCAGGAGGATATTTTGTAAATGTAGATTTTGTTGTATTAGGTCACCCTAGTAATAAGAGGAAAGGGGATTCATACCCTTTTGGTGGAACAAATACTGCAATAAATTTTCTACTTCTCTTTGTCACTTGTCTGCTCAAACTGTTGATCCAATCTGTTCATCTTGCCAAAGTGAAGAAAATCATTGGACGGATATGACTGAGAGAGTCTTTACATGATGTCAGATTATAGGATTTTTGTCCAAAGGATGATCATTTTATCACAGTTTTTCCTAAAGTGTGCATAAGGTGATTTATAGTATAGTTTTTGATTTTGCTGAATCATATTATACAAACCTGTCAGGCAACTTAAGTATTAGAGTCGAAAGTTGTCAGAGGACTTTTCTTATATTTTTTAGATCTCATCCTCATGTACAAATGAAGCATTTTTACATGCATATGAGAGTGCTGCTGTCCTTACATTTGATAAGCATATATACACTATTCCACCACATCCCAAAGGTACTCTGTGGATTAAGATTTTCTAACTGTAGGGGTCATTTGAGTGCAATGAACTCATGTTCAAGAAAGCAGTTCGAGATGATTTGGGTTTGTGACTTGGTGCATTATTTTGCTGAAAGTGGTAAACTGGTCATGAAGGGATGGACATGGTCTGCAGCGGTACTCATGTAGGCTGTGGTGTTTAAACCATGGTGGTAAAAACTGGCTCAAAGGGTGACAAGAAAATATACTATACACTATTACATTACCAGCATCCTGAACACTTGATAAAAGACAGGACAGCTCCATGCTTTCATTGGGGTTTTTTTATCAGAAATTCTGACAACCAACTTTATCTACCGGTATATATTGCCAAATCACAACAACAGTCACCTCAATGCACTTTATATTGTAAGGAAAGTACCCTACAATAACATGGACAAAACTTCAACAATCAGATGACCCCACCTATGAGCAAGCACTTGGCAATGGTGGGAAGGAAAAACTACCTTTTAATGGGAAGAAACCTTTGGCAGAACCAGGCTCAAGGAGGTGCAGCTGTCTGCCAGACCACTTGGGGATGAGTGGAGGGGACACGAGAAACGGCACGCTATGGAAGAGAGTCAAGTCGTGTTGTAATCTATAATAACTACGTTTTTTAAATAAACGCAGAAAGTGAAATGCAGCGAGTAAAGAAGAAACACTCGATGCATCAGGGGAAGCCTAGGCCCTTTCCAATCTTCTGTTGTCCAATTTTGTGCCCTTGGGAACTGTAACCCCCATAGTATCCTGTTCTTAACTGATAGCAGTGGTACCTGGTGTTGTCTTCTGCTGTAGTGTGTAACCTATGCTGTATAGACTGTCTATACCAACAAGCTTGTAAATAGAAAAAAATAATATTGAGTTGAACTGAGTTCCGTTTGCCGCGATCCACAACAGTTACGGTTTTTGTGTGGCTTCTTGGTAAAGTTGCTCTTCTGCATACATTTCTTGTAACAAGGCATTATTTGAGTTACTGTTGCCTTCATATCATGCCAAAGCAGTCTGACCATTCTTTGACCTGAAATGAACTAGGCATTTTCTCTGCTGCTCACTGGATATTTTCTCTTTTTTGGATCATTCTCTGTAAACCCTACAGATGGTTTTGCGGAAAATCCCAGCAGATCAGCTGTTTCTGAAACACGGAGCACCGTTTCTGGCACTATCAATCATGCCGTTCGGAGTCACTTAAAGCACCTTTCCCATTCTGATGCTTACTTTCAACTATAGTATGTCACCTTGAGCGTGTCTACATCTAAAATATCTAAAACCTGCAGGACAGGCCTGGAGTTCCCCAATCCGATCGAATCCATAGACGCGGCATCAATCCGAGCGGAACTTTCTTGGACTAAATGGCTCTCCGTACTGCTGTGATGTCACCACCCTCCAGTATTTATATGGTTTTTTTGGCGGGGTGAGCAAATCTGCTCGGAAGTTCTGTTCATTTTGTAAACACAAGTGACAAAAAATGGAGCGGTAAGTTAAACTTTGGCCAAGAAAATAAGTGCCAAACAACATTCTGACAAAATATAATGTTTCTGGGCACCTAAGCTAACGAAGTTCAAATTCATTTGCTGTCATTGTTTGCGGACGTTAGCGACCGTTAGTTTAAACGTTGTCGCAGCGGTTAATTCAACAATGTTCACAACTATAACACTATTTATCGAGTAAAACACGACGTATTCGTGGTATTGGGTTAGGTCTAGTGAACTTCGACTATCTGAAATATTACAGAAGTTACGGCGCTAGTTAGCAAACAATGCTACTTCATTACGTTCCTGAAGTGTATGTCAACCTTAACGGAGAGTTGTCATTCATTTACAAATGTGGCCAACATCCTCTCCTTAATGGGCGGTGTTGTGTACTCGGCGAACAGTTGTGAATCACTGGAGTGTCTTTCATAAAACATGTTCCCATTTTGTGATACTTTCTCCAGTGTAAGGCTGAGTCGAGTCAAAGGTAGCAGACCATCGGAGCAGTCGCTGCGAGTGCAAGACAGCAACAGGATGAGCTTGATGTATACGACGCCTCAGAGGTTTGTTTAAAGAAACTTGACCTGTAATAAATTCAGCTCTACAATTACACTACTTAGTTCACTCATCTATTTGATAAACAGCTGATTGTTGTAACCCAATGCTTTTAATAAGGGGTTGTCTCCACAACATTCAATTAACATGGCTTAATTTGGACCACACAGTCTGTTTAGAAATGCGTTGTGACAGACTGGGACTTACTGGTTTGGGTTATATGATATAATATTGATATTGTGATATTGTATACATGGGGTAAAGCAGGGATGGGGAAGTTATATTTATTAACTCATGACGAAAGATGGCTCACTAGGTATTAGCAAATTAATTATTCAAGTTTGTTTTTTTTTTCTTCTCAGTAAACAGCCTTCATTTGGAAAGCTCAACATACCAAAACCGCAGTCTGGGACCTCTGAAAGACGGACCAGTTTCTTTGGTCCGAGGTATATCTGAATTTTCCAAAACTCGGTTACACTGTTGCTACAAAATGACTACTTTTGTAAAATCCTCAGGTGATTGGGCTTAGATATTAGCTTAGATATTAGAAATTTGAAAATAAAATGAAGATTACAAACGTTCCTAAAACAAGTAAAAAGTGGAATAAGTTAATTAACCCACTCAGGGTAAAATGACTGACGTATCTTAAATTTAAAAAATATATTTATGCTTTTTCATTAAAAAAACAAAAACAATTCTCTGCAATGCCTTGATTTAAGTGTGAATATATTGTAACTCCCTTTGTAAATTAAAAAATAAAACTGCTCTTTGACATTTTAATAGGACTAGTGGAGTCGGCATGCCTCGCAACAGCACCATGTCAGGGTTTGGAGGAACTGAGAAGATAAAAGATGCTCGACCTCTACACGATAAGTCTTATGTTCAGCAATGCATCAGGCAGCTGCACGAGGTAAAAACATAAACTGTGTCTGTGTAAAGTGGACTGTGAAATAAGGGACTGCAACATGCACCTTATTTCATTTAGCTGCTTAGCATTTTTACCACACCTCTGATGGATAACTTTACCACACAAGGGGTCTTAAATGATTGCAGAATAAATTTTAGTTTGTATTTTAACAGTGTATTTCTTTCATATGATCTAGTTCTTGACAGAGCAGGGTTACCCGGGCACTTTGTCATCCAAGACCCTCCAGTCTCCATCCACCAAGGAGTTTGTGAAGATGTTTGAATTCATCTACTGCCAGCTAGACCCAACCTTTGAGATGCCAAACTCAAAAGTTGAAGAGGAGGTTCCTGCTCTCTTTAAAACCTTGGGGTAAAATGTGTACTGTTAACAGCTGTTGTTGTTGTTGTTGTTAAACCCCCTCCCCACACTTAAAAGAAAAAGTTAAAGGATATATTATGAAATATCTTGTCTCATTTTCTGTAGTTTAAGAAACTTTCCTGACTTGCTCTGTTTTGGCATCTTGTTTAAGGTACCCATTCGTTCTCTCAAAGTGTTCCATGTATTCTGTTGGAGCTCCCCATACCTGGCCTCAGGCTCTGGGGGCTCTCATGTGGCTTATTGATAATGTCAAGGTGAGAAATGACATTAAATCTCCAAGTACATTGGATCGTTATCGTTTAAAACAAAGTTCACATGCACTAAATATCAAATGCCCCACAAGAAAATGTGGAAGCTAAAGGTCAGCATGTTTTCTTTATTTTTAATGTGTTTCTGCATCAGATCAACTGGAGTTTGAGCAAACAGGAGCTGCTGTTCAGTGACTTCAATGAAGGCGAAAATATTGAAGAAGGTTCTGAGTTTAACAAGGTACAGGAACTTTACAGTGTGAAAACTATGAAAAATAAAATAATGTATACTGACAGGTTAAGAAAGTGGTGTAAGCCCACTTTATATAGTTACTGGCACTGTACATTTTGTAGCCAATCATGTGTCGTGTCTGTGTTGTTCAGCAAAGCTAGTGTGATTATTATATTGTAAGTTTGTCTTAATGTTCTTTCTTCATATGTAGCTCTTCCTGGACTACACAGCTGAGACATATTCCAAGTTCATGCAAGGTGATGACACATTTGAGGAAGAAGATGAAGCATTCCTCATTAAACTGAGTAAGAACAACATCTCTGTGTAAAATTATTCTCCATACAAAAGGAGGGAATATGTAATTGTCTGTGGTTGTTTTTCTGTCTGTTTTTTAGCAGTCTGGTGTCCACAGTCGTCAAGATATTATTTTTAGATTTTGTAGATACCAATAATAGCTTGAGCTCTTTTATTTGAGTGAAAATTGGATAAAGGTCACACTAAATGATGTGAAAATTGGTAAAAATGTTATATTAACCATTCTTTATGGATCTTCTTTAAACTTCACAACAGTATACTTGGCCTTGGGGGACATGAGTACTCAGGTTAGCTAAGCATTTGGCCTTGATTTTCCTGTTAACCCAGGTGGTATTCTTAATTCAGTGACATTTGTCTAGACTGCACCTACAAAAAGGCAAAAACTGTGTCTGATTTAATTTGCCTGTTATCCCCTTTAATGCACTGCACCAAGTGCTGTCTGAAAGGCTTTTAACGAGGATAGTGTTTGCTTGTGTTCACAGAGAAGCTTTACAACGTTGACGAGGCCCTGCTGGTCACGATGGAGGAGAAACACAGAATCCTTACTGATGAGGTTGAAAAACTGGAGAAGGAGAGTCAGACTGTAATAATTTTTCCTTTTTTTCCCAGTATTTTGTCTTTAGGCTGGAATGAATTGTGTACCCAGTTGTGTTGACGTGTTCTGTGTCCTCCTGAGCAGGACCGTCTTATGACGAAGAGGATGGAAAAGATGAAGCTGCAGGCAGATCTCAAGAAACTCCAGAGCTATCGTGCCAGCTTGGATTCTTTTAAAGACAACCTGGAGAAAAAAGACTCAGAACTGAATGCTGAGCTGGAGATTTCTAGTAAATAACACATTTGATCTAACCATGTTAGCAAGCCACGTCTTTGGCAAAAAGCACTGGATTCTGTGATTATGCGATTATATCTGGATTAGTCAACTTAACAATGTTTGTCTTTAGAGTTACTTAAATTAAGCAAAGACTGCACAGTATTCAGGTTCAAAGTGGTAGATGGTTATTGAAGGTAAGATAAGAGTGGTGTGGTCAGTGGGAGTTACTGACTCCTGAATATTAAACATATAGTGAACATTTTTTGGGTATTGTTTTTAGTCAGCCACCTGGAAACTCTGAAACATGAGAGGAATGAACTGCAGCACCTCCTGCAAAATCAGAAGTTTACTCCAGCTGATGTTGAGAGGATCAACAGAGAGAAGAGGGAACTTCAGCAGACCATCTCCAGTCTCACCAAGTCTCTGGAGAACGCTGAGCAGCATAAGTGGAATGAAGAGATTGCACTGGCCAAAGTGAAAGAGAAGGTACTATTTACATCTTGTATATGTGCAAAGAGGGGCAGCTGTAGTCCTGTTTGGTTAGCTGGTTTTGAGTAAATGTTTACATTTTAGGAAAATATTATTTAGTGCATCTGTGTCAGTGTTCTACCCATTTTATAGTCTGGGTAGACTGTTGACATCAAACATTCATCATCATTTTAAAAACAGTATCTGTGTTTTTTACTTTTTTTTTTCCTCTTCCTTTTCTTTTCCATCAACACCAATCGTCTGTGTTCCAGGCAGAGTTGAAGCTGGCAGAGTACCACAAGCTGGCACGTAAACTGAAGCTGATACCGATTTCTGCAGAGAACGCCTGTGGTCACGATTTCGAGATCCGGCCTTTTGAATGCGGAGCCGGCAGCATGGTTCAGTGTAAAACACAGATACAGGTGACTCCAGTTAAAATTCTGTTTATGCAGCTTTTTACAAGAGCAAATCTTAAGAAATTCACCAGACACAACTTACTTCCCTCTAATTAAATATACTTCCATATTCAGGTTGTAGCTTTACATGATGGTGTTTCTGTGTAATTGTTCTGATCAGATGCAACTAAGAAAGTTGGTTGGAGATGTTGAGGAGGAGAACAGTCGATTAACCAACATGAAACTCAGTTTGGAGGAGTCTTGTGAACAGGTAACAAAAATTTGATAGTGCTGTATCATATCTGTTTCTGGTATTTGTGAAGTAGTCACATATTAACCTGTTTGCACGGCAGCACTTATAATTTGTGTTATTTTTGTCTGTTAGGTAAATTCTATCATCACGGATAAGACCAATGATCTGAAGCAGCTGAGAGAGCAGATCCGCAAGCTAGACGAACGATTGGAGGGAGAAAAGCAGGTATTGTCCCGTATTCTGCAACACGACAGTGAAAGTTTCCACTGAACAAAATTATACCCACGTTAATAAAATATAGCTTTGTAACTCCCAAAGAGCTATCAACGCTTCAAACTAATAAACACATTCATAGTGGAAAAAAGACACTTTCTCCTAGGAGAGGGAGGAAATATTTTTTTCTTCTCCTGGGCAACAACCTAAGAAGAAAATGCACAGTAGTTTTTCATAAACATGTTGCCGTGTTGTATGTTTGTATAGGAGCTGGCCCGAGAAGAACAGGAATGGGCGGCAGAGATGGAGTCTGTGGAAAACCACCGTAAACTTCTCGAGAAGAAAGTTAATTATGGTTATGACGAGTCTGTGCAGCAGCTGAAAGCAGCACAGCAACAGTAAGCAACAACAATATATGTACCATATTTCTATTTCTTCAAGATTCTTCTTGCTATAGAGATTGACAGACCACGTGACTTTCGCGCATTGCTTTGTGGGTACCCGTGGCAACAAAATCAAAACACTGCATCAAGCGCTAGTATTTCCAGCACCGGTAATCATTAATTCTGCGGTTTTAATCCCTACTTGCATTTTATTTGGCCCCAAAACAGTTATCTACAAAACGACAGAGAACACGGCAGGTCCATACAAAGACAGACTTGACGAAAAGGCAAAAAAAAAGTATGAGGAAAAAAATCAAAGGAGTGAAAGGGTCAGACCTAGAGCTGGGCGATATGAGATTTTTTCATATCACGATATGTTTTTTTCATTTCAGGCGATAACGATATCTATCACGATATAAGCCAAATAACTATATTTGTAAGATTTAAATGTGCCGTTGCTCACAAGTAAAATGTGAAATAATCAGCAGCTTGTTTTTATTTAAATATTTATTTCCCATAATAAGTTCAACAGGGTAGATGTACTTAAGGAACATGAGACTTTTTCAGATAAATAAAGGCAAATATTGCAAACTACACAAAAGGCAGCCGCTAAAGCGTTTAAGTTTCAAAATAGAACAAACGAAACAGACTAAATTGTCAATTCCACTTAGAAACAAAATATTAATTCTAAAAATAAATCTTAGTTTGTTTTACAGAAGAACAGACAAAACTGACTAACTTTTGTCAATATCAAATAAACTGAGAACTAAAAGGAAATTCTCAATCTCTCCTTGTTGTATAGCTTAGCTTTTCAAACAGTTTTAACAGTTACTTTAGTCTGACAAAAGCCGAATGACGAATTAGCGCTTCCAGTCAGAGACTGAGGCTACGTACACACGTACACGGGTATTTTTGAAAACGGAGATTTTCCGTTTTCGTTTTAAAAAATAATCCCGTCCACACATAAAGGCAGAAATGAAGGAAAACGCTGCTATGAACGTGCCAAAGCAGCAGGTGGCGCTAGATTCCTAACCGTGCAGAAATGTTGGCCAATCAGAAGTCTAGAAGCCTCGGTGGGAAAAAGTAAACAAAGCTGGGGCATAGAAGCAGAACCGAGTCGTATGTGTGGAGGGACAGTAACTGTGTGTATATGTAAGCATTTAAACACTGCAGAGAGTAGAATTAACAGTAACAGTATTGTAGAAATTCATTTCACCGAAACAATAACGTGGCGCACAGTGTGACTTGCTTTCGGCACATTTACAGTGCACGCTACTCTGTTTTTGTCAGACTTGAAATAGCCGAAATACCTTCACACTACGGAACTTCTATGGCTCTTCCGTTCGACAATCTCTCCGGCATTGGAACCATCATCTGTTTTCTCTTCGGTCACGCTCGGTTGATTTTTCTAGTCGGCACACTCATTTCCTCCATTACGCGCTGGCTCCATTACCCGCTGGCTGTTTCCCAAACAAACACACGTGCGGCTTGGCACTTGTGCTGTACGTAACAAGTCACGCGACGTGACGCTGCGGCTGTGATTGGTTCGGCTCTGCGCTGCTTAATTTGGATTGGCTGACCTTTTTTTTTTTTGTAAGAGGACAAGAGCGGCGAGGTCTATCGCGATAGCTTAATTTCTCTATCGAGTAAAAGTTATATCGCGATACATATCGTTATCGTTCTATCGCCCAGCTCTAGTCAGACCCATACGAGCATACAGAGTGGAGTAAGGATGTTAGCGTGCTGCCCAACTTTCATCACACACATATTTATTATTATATGGTCCTAAGTTTTAGTGCATACACTCACAAAATGTTTAGTAACTTCAGACCCCTGCAACAAGCAGGTTGCAAGGTGATTTGGACTATTCCATTTCACAGCTGTTGTTAATTTTTTTCCCTTTATCTCCTGTCCAGGCAAATGCAATCTATTTGTCTTTTCAGGTTGTAGTATTACACAACATTTTCAGATCTAATAGAAATAAAATGAGTGTTTTGTAATTCATTCAATTTATTGTCTTTATTTATAACTGGCATTATTGTTTCATTCTATTATAGAATCTTACAAGAAAGAGGCATTGTATTCCATTGTGCTTTATTAGCTGCTTCGGTAAAAAAAACTAATCAACAATGCAAAAAAACAACAAACAATGCAAAACAACATACTGGAAAACAGTTATTCATCACTTGATTGCTTCAATACAACACTTGGGCACATATATGTGGGTCTCTCTCTCTCTCTCTCTCTCTCTCTCTCTCTCTCTCTCTTCCCCCCCCCCCCCCCCCCCCCCCCCCCCCCCCCTCCGATCAAATCTCACTGTGGTAGCAGCTTTACACTCCGTCTGACCCAGGTTGATAGAGGGGGCCCACTCTGGATCACAAAGCCACAGTAAACAAAGCAGCATAGCACAACAAATTCAATTCAAATCAATATAAGACTTATTTGTAACCTACATCGACAATTATGTTATGATAAATTGTGTAATAACTACTACAAAACATGCTTGGAGCAGACTAACATGTGAGCTGGAGTGTTCTGGGACGTTATATTTGGTCTTTGAATGGCTGCAATCCAGGCCATCCGTCGGCTCTTTGTTACTTCGGAAACGTGGCTTAAACAATTTCTCTTCCACGATGTAATCCGATAACAACCGATCTCTTTATCCGTCGGCTTCCTGTGGCTGTCATGCGACCGGCTATTGTAGTTAATAATACAACAGCTTCTTGCCTTTTTTTTTTTTTTTTTTGTTTCTTTTTATGGCTGTGTGACTGTTTTCATGTGAAAGCCTGCGTGCGCTAGTACCGCTTGCCACTCGCTCCCAGAATCCTTTGCCGCTTTACCCCTGAATGACGTCACATTTTATATCTCTATATATTCAAAATCATCACAAGTAGTCCTGAAAATACAGATTCATCATTTAATGAAACAAAGGTGAACTTTATTGTGAATGATGTGTCTGTTTATTCCAGTTGATGAGATTTAAGACTTGTTTCTGTCACAAGGTACCACCTCGTGCTGCAGGAGACCAATGAAGAGAGGCGAACAGTCGCTAACAACCTGGCGTCTGTTTTTACCACAGCTGCCAACCACTTGTCAATTACAGAGGTAACGTTCCTACAGCTCTCTCTTGTTCTCCACAAGAGTGTCTCAGGACATGAGCTTAAATTTACACAAAGCTGTGAGTTTCTGACAGTACAAAACATTCATTTTACATCAAAGTAAAAGGCAAAAGCACTCTGATTTTAGGTTTCCCTGCCGTTCTTCCCCAGAAACATCACAGCTATAGGACAGATTAGATTATACTTGAAGTGTTTGTGCCTTAAATTTATAACAATGGATAATACTAATACTGAACTTCAATTTGATTTGTACTAAATGCATAACAAAAAAATGTACAACTACAAAGAATCTGTATAGAATAACTGAACTATCTAAATCTGTGTTTCTGAATTTGTATTTTTGTAATACTTTTATATCTTACACGTGAATTATACTTCTGCATCAGATCTACATCATAACTCTCGGCATAACCGGAACCCCATTTTAGTCCTGCTACATAACCTGATGTGCACCTCCTGAAAAATGCAACTACATGTTGGGTCAACGCATACCTCAACCACTGCAATGGTGTGGAAGGTTTAGGTGTGGGTATATAAGTTTCCGGTTACCACGCAAGTTAGGATGTGCATTTCTGGCAGAAGTCTAAAGCTGTAGACCCCAATCACACAATTCTAGAGAGACCAGTCAGTGAACATCTGGCAACATATGGCTAGAAAGGGAAAATGTGTGTTCCATAGCAGGTTGCCAGTGATTGCTGGAGTTTAATGGCTGTCCCAAGTCCCAGTCACACAAGCCTAGAGATCTGTGTGATCAGTGACCCCCTGGTACCCAGCAAAAAATGCTGACTTGTGTGGAAACACTTACATTATTTGCCAAATGGTGAATGTAGAAGAAGCTGCACATCGAGAAATGTGTTGCTTTCAGCTGTAATGCACAGCTTTTGCTTTGAAGATTAAATTCTTCATTTTTCAGTTTGCATCACTTTTTTTTTTTTTTTTTTTAGGTTTTATTACAGCTTGGAGCGTAAATAACAAGTTTTTGTGTATAAATTGGCATCTTCCATGCAAACTACAGGCAGTCACAGCAATCCACTGGGGGGAAAAAAGCAGGTTTGTAGTGCAGCACCTTCTTTGCAACAGATTTCTGGAAATGGCCACTTGCAGGCATCGTCGAAAACACATTTTTCTATGGCAACGGGGGGGTTGCCAGGGTTGCCGACCAGTTTCTAGGCCTGTATGGCTGAGGCCTTAATGTGAATCTGTAAAAAAAAAAATGCAGCAATATTTATGCTGCATATTACTTTGTACCCTCAACGCTGTCTCCTGTGCTTCCTCTACAACAGAAATGCCTGGAGGATCTGCACAGCAGAGTGCAGCGGATCTGCTCAAAGGCTGTTGAAGAAGACGAGGCTGCCATTCAGAAGCTCCAGGAAACTCTTAAGGACTTCATGTCCAAGGCAAAAAATGTATAAAGGTGGCATGAAGATGGCAAGCAGAGATGATTATAAGTGTTTGGATTTCCTGTTATTTGTATTTTCAGAGTGTTCAGATCTTAGGACAACAGAGAAATGGAGTTATTCATTTGGACTTGACGAACTTGACAAAGAATATAAAATGGGTTAACACATTTTTACAAATCTGAATGATTAAAAAAGATTCCAAGTTATTGTGTTTTTTTTTCTTTTTTTTTTTTTTTCTCTCAGTAGTTATCCATGTTTGTGTATTACCATATGTTTGCGTGTTCTGTCTTTCTATATAAATGTTATGTACACAGTCAAGCTTAATTGAAACCCCTAACTTTTTTTATTATTGTAGTTTGTTTGTTGAGGGTTTTTTTTTGTTTGTTTGTTTTTTTGTTTTTTTGTTTTTTTTTTGTTTGTTTTTTTTTTTTAAACAGTAATTGACTATTTTTAGATAATTATCGTAGAACCTACCAAAAGGAGAAAAATGTCTTCCATCTCACTTGTAACACAGCCTGATCAGCATTCCAGACTGATCAGTTGTCTCACTTCATGTGTGACTGCATCGCGTTGTTTCCGGTCTCGCACATTGAGATAATGTCCTGTGTTATGATTGGCTATAATTTATCAAAGACAACCTGCTTGAGTCCCACAACAAAGTTGTAGCTCAAGAGATGTGATGATTTGTGAATGCATCCCTGCTGAAACTACAGAGCAGCAGCTAAAATAACAATTGACATTTTTAAATAGTTGGGATTGGGCGGGGGGTTACATAGATTTGCGATACTGCAAATAAACTTTTAGCTCTTAAGTTATATTTGATATAATAAAAGATGAAAATTGAAAAGAAATGTAGCGCTTGTCCTGTGCTGAATCTGTAATCGACATGTAGAATTTAGTCCTCATTGCGATCATGTACCTCAGAACTTATGTTGTATTGAAGCCACTAGATGGCAGCACACACCAGCTGCTCAAATGTTTCAAGTTGCTTCTCGCCTGACTGAAAAAGGAGATCACTAAAACAATGATGATTTTATATAATGGTGGAAAAACTGAATTTCTTACCTCCATATTCTAGTGCGCTTCAGAAACACTGACACTGTGTAAAGGCAATTTCTTCAATACAAATCTAAGTAATGTTAAGTCTTTATCGATTTTTTTGGTTAATATGGATAAGATAAGGAAATGAGCATGCGTACTCTGTTTATTTGGATACATTTCTATTTTACAAACCTTTTAAAGCGGTGAATTTCCAGTCAGATATCGGATCAGGAAATAATTAGTTAATGGACAAACATCAGGAATAGTTTCCATTTGTGTCAGACTCATTTATTCTATTTTTTACCGAGCACATTAATGTATTTAGGTTCCACATTATCAGCCAAAGCCAAAACTGACTGAATCATTAGTTAATGAAACGTTTGTTATTGAAGTGAACATTTTCTGCTCTTCTGGCAGAAGCATTTATTGCAAATGCTGAAGCAAAGTTGGCAGTGAGGACACAAACAGGAAGTGGTACATATCTCTCTTCACTGCTTTCTCCAGAAATGGTCAGCATAGCTTAATGTACCTGTTTCCAATTAACTACATACTTGGCATCCAAATATTACTTTTATTTTTTTTGCATCGATACTTAGTCCAGATATTAAATCCAGATACCCTGTGGCAATCTGCATACTTCAAACTGCAATTCTGGTTTACTTTAGGTTTTGAAAACACATTCTGAGGAGCTTAAAATCTTTTTCTATGGTGTAATATCGCTCGCGATCCAGGATTTGTCAAACTGTCTCAAAGCTTTAGCGTTTACAGACTCAAAGGATCCTTCTAAAATAAAGATGTCTGTTTTTCTGATTCACTCTCCCTTGCTGCACATGTTGGTGTTGATTTATGATTTCACACACGCACATCTTTTTCCAGTTCTCATGTTGTTGTGAAACCGAAGCTGCATGTGTTGTTCCTGGTTTGTGGGTGTTTTAGTGAAAAACTTTAATGGTTCTGTAGCTGCTGAAAAATGGAGGTGGCATCTGTGTGTGTTACTTTTGGACTTGTTGCTCTAATTCTGAGTGATGGCTAGTTCATTAAAAAAAAATCACAAATTAAACAATGGTTTGTTGCAATCGCCCAAAAATTAGCCACCCTTTAACAGCACAGATGTCTGAAGTATCATCCACGGAATTTGGGGTGACGCCGAACCCTGAAACTCCACATCGTGTCAATACAGTAAAGTCAGAGGTGGGGTTTTTGTAGAAGGGAACGTTTGAAAACCTTCAGCACAGCAAGCGTGAGAGAAATGTTTTGGCAGATGTGATAAGAAGAGATGAGGTGATTGTGAGGGGCTCCATGGAGAGAGGGAATGAAAAATGTGATGGATAACTTCCACTGCTTGCAGAAACAATCCCAAACTGAGCGTGTGTGTGTGTGTGTGTGTGTGTGTTGGGTGGGGCGAGGTAGCGGAGAGAAAGTCACAGAGGCTTAATTCAACTAAACATGAAAGGCCTCGGTGTGTTTATCTGATCCCATACGGACAGGTGGCATCCATAAAAGCCATTTTACAGGACTCGTCTTAGCATGTGTGAGAGAATGAATGTCATGACTTGTGTATCTTTCTACCCCTGGAGGGATGTACGCGGTGGCCCAAATGTGTGTGTGTATGACTCGGCGCGTGGGAATTTGCGTGCTTCTCTCTCTGCAAAAACCTGTGCTCTGTGTTTGTTTTCATGCTTCTTTATGCATTGTGTGGCGCTTTCGTGAGTATGCGTGTGCATCCATGTTTACTCCTTTACTGGCTGTGGCTCTCAACCTGTGTCGACCTATTTTCTATCGTGGATTGTTGCAGTCAAAGATGCAAATCCCCCATGAATTCTTAATACACTGTATGCCCTGGCTCTCACACAGGGGAAGTCAATGTAACCTGGGTTGAGTGCTAAAGCTCAACATTGTCTGTCTCAGTGAGAGTGTGTTTGTGTCTAGCTCACAGGGCCTGTGATTTTGGGAGACATGTTAGAAGGATTGCATACGATGGTGTGGAAATACAAAGGTTATCCTGGTGTTTCCTATAGAAGGTGTGTGTTGTTACTTCGCAAGTCGTACAAGACTTCCAGCAGGTAATTCATCATACCAGAGACTTGGAGATGGAGCAGAGCACTGAGGTGTTAATGTGGAGTGTTATTAGGGGTTACTCTCATCCATCCGCCACTAGTATGATCTGTTCTACAGATGTGGGGAAATGGGTGCTGAGAAAAGGGGAAAAGAAAGAAAGAAGCATGCTCTGCCTTAAAACGCAGGCAAGCTCGCCCTTCTTTTCTTTCTCCCTGCTCCCTGTCAAAACACCATTGTTGTAGCTGAAATCTGTCTTCCTTAGACCTATATTATGACTAGCTCTGGCATTTTGATTTCTGTTCCAGCGGCTAATTGTCTCCAGATTTAGTAGACAAATCAACTTCTGCTATATATGTGTGGCAGACGCATGCAGTAGTGATGCAGAGGGGGAAGACAAACTTTACCTTCTATCTTCAGTTTCTAATAACAATAACACAACCAGTTTCAGAAATAATTACATGAGCTTTTGTTGGTGTGAAGTGTAGTGCGTGAGATATTTTCCTTTTACAAACTGCTTCTTTGAGCAGTTTTGTAATGTGCTTGAAATGCTGAAAGATATAAAGCAGGAGGGCCGTGGTTAAGGTTAGTTTATTCTTAGCATCCTGGAGAATGATTAATGTCTTGTCTACGTGAATTTGAAATTAATTATAGATGGGAACTTACTGGCAGACACAGAAGTAATGTAGATTATGCTGCTTTGCGTACAAAATGTTTTTGGGCGGACAGGTGTGCTGCATTTTCATCTGGAGTGTAGTTTTCCAACTCTGGAAAACCTCTGGCCAATTTTTATTTGAAGTATTTCACTGTGCTGCTCCTAATTTGTCTGTGGTTTTTAACAAGATTTTTTTCATATTGTAGTTTCTATTGACTTGTATCCTTATTGCAAGTAATCACAGGGATGAAAATTATTTCCATCAAAGCACAGACACACACACGCACACATACACGCGCTGTCATGTTTTCATATCTTAGTGGGGACATGTAATTGTCTAATTGACGTAATGCTTTCCCTATCTGCTTACCCTAACCCTAAAAATCAAAAATGAATGCCTAACCCCGACCCTTAGTCTAAACCTAACCATAACCTAATTGTAACCCTGACACTAAAACCACATTTTGAGTCTCAAAAATGTTTTCAAACTCGTGGCGGCAGGCATTTTGTCCCCATAAGGGTATCGCAAGTATACAAAGTATCGACCAGAATAGTCTAAAGCAGGGATGTCAAACAGAAGGTCCAGGGGCCAGAATTGGCCCAACAAACACTCCAATCTGGTCCAGTGGACGGCTCTAGAAAATGTGCGTACAACTTTTCCTACGCCCTTTCTGGGATAGTGTACCAGTTAAACACATCACAAACCTCAAATCTTGAGCATGACAGTGAGAGAATGGCAATAGGATCCATCATATCAGTCCAAAAGATTCATTTTGGGATGCGGTGGAGTGGGAGATTAACATCACGGATGTGTGATGCGTGATGCCATCATATTAATATCTCTGAGGAATGTTTCATACTTGTTGAGTTTAGCTCTGCTTCTCAAACAGTGAAAACTGTTACATAATTGCTCTCTGCTGTTGTGCTGGAGGACTTTGGCAAGTCAGAGAAAATGACCCTGGTGATATCATGTATTACACAGTAAAGCGTTGAGTTTGGAAGATGTGGGAATTTACCAGTCAGGGTGGATCTATTAAAAAGATGATGGGAACCGTAGATCCAGTGTTTTTGTAGGATGAGTCATTGTATGGATTAAAACAGTTTTGTGATTCAACTACATTTATGGAAATGCGACGCAATCTTGCTGCTGTACCTGATTAACAAAACCTTTAACTAAGCTTGCTCTTCAACAGTGACGAAGTCTTTTATAGTTGGGTGAATGGTGGGTGGTGAGAGAGCTGTGTAGAGCAGCAGGGCTTCACTCAGCCTGTCATGATAGGAGGAGACGGCTCCATGTGCACGTGTGAGGGCGCTTCCTTCTTGTTACGGTTCTCTTGACGACAGCGTGGCGACAATACGGCAGCTTCCTGTGTGACTTGACTGTGTGACGACAGATCCCCGTGTGTTCAGCCTCAGTGTGAAGTGCTACAATCAGGATATCTTTCGTTGTATAATAGATTCAGTGAGTGACCAGCTTAGACGCAGCAGGTTTTTCCATTTAAGCTCGCTCATTATTCGACGTAGCCGGTCCTCAAATGTTTTCCTTTCGTGTCACAGCCATTTATCTACAGTGTCCACAGTATGGAAGCTCCACCGCAGATTTATCTACAAAAATAAGGCAGAAAATGTTTCCCACAGTGATGCCAGAGTCATGCAGAGGAAAGAGAAGAACAGCTGCAAACCTTCGTGAACTTCACACCAAGTGCTGTTCTGCGTATCAGGATGTTAGGTCGTGTACTAAACATGATAGGATACAACATCATGTGTGTGTTTTCAACTTTTTCTGACTGTAGGTCTGGATGTTTTTAGTCAAAGCATAAGGCATACATAAAGCTTCTAGAGATTAAACAAAAAAAATCAAAGAAGAGCAGGTGACACTTAGATATTCTGACTCTGGTGGTCAATGATATTCTGTGATTTCTGTGGGTCTACTGGGTCTGCTTAGGTCTGAGTGACACAAATGTCATCTTAAGTGAGGCTATATCCTTCTTAATTTGCATTTTTATAGAAAACTACAACAGGAATAACTAGTTGGTTATGTGATATTGGTCATTTTCAACAAAGTGAATACCTCTCGCTCAGAAGCATGAATGCAAAAACTCAAAAAAGCCTTCCAT
Source organism: Aulonocara sp. 'chitande type north' Nkhata Bay (assembly GCF_057382095.1). Classification (NCBI taxonomy): domain Eukaryota; kingdom Metazoa; phylum Chordata; class Actinopteri; order Cichliformes; family Cichlidae; genus Aulonocara; species Aulonocara sp. 'chitande type north' Nkhata Bay. The sequence goes on along the minus strand of NC_141355.1, from coordinate 24,003,163 downwards.
AAAATCAGAATTTGGACAGTCTCTTCTCAACTACGGTAAAAAACAGGAATTAAAATTATTTTTTGGCTTTACTTGAAGAAGCCAGTGGTTTTTTCCTGTCAGTGTGTGATGGAGTTGTTTTTTAGACCCTCGCTGCTGTTCTGTATGCCAGAATCAATGTTTTGTTTTCTCTTCTTGTACTATCATCTGAATATTTGCCTGCGTCGTAGTGACGTAAACCACTTTACTTCAAGGTACAGGGATAAAAAAGGGCTTTTACTGCATCTTTTCATCCACTATTTACACACTATGTGTGTGTATATGTATATATATCTGTAAATATATCTCTTGGTGTGTTACTGGGATTATACAACCAAGTACAACAAATTGTAAGGAAGGATTTGTAAGGATTTAGGAAGTTGTTGTTGAATTGGCATTCTCAAAATAAAGCCATTTTACCATTGCCATTACTGTATCATGCAACCAAAGCAAATCAAAGCATGAATAATCATGTCATCTGTTATATTCATATAGAGAAATGTATCGCTCATACAGACAGTTAGTCATCAGTCAGCGTGTGTCTCCGTTTGTGCGCGTGCCCATGATGAATGTCTGAGCGCTTGCATGTAGATTTTCATGTCAGAAGTTGACAGTGTGAGTGAATTACAGAGCGAGGGGGGCATGACAGATCAAATTTCCATCAGTTTTGTCTGACTCACTCAGGCCTGAATGGGGGTTATTAAGGCACTGTGAGGGGTCACAAGAAGGTCATTTGAGGCTATGAAAGGTTGTAAAGGGGCTGTGAGTCAGAGGTTTGAACTGCTGGCTCTCTGTGAGTCATTTTCTGGCTTAGTGGGATACATTTCAGGGTCTGCTCACCTCAGGGGGGAAACAGATGTCTGTTAGGGGATCAGAGGCTTATAAATACTTGTGTAGGTATTTTTGGGATCTCACACACTAATGTTTGGTTTGGATTTGATCACAAGTTCTGCTAACAGTAGTATTTTTGGTATTTTAAAAAAAAGTCTACTCTCCATTCACGTGCTAAAGTGCAGTTTGTGCTCTGCACAAGCACTTGTGTTTAACATGAAATGTATGCACAGCATTCAAATGTGCAAATAGGGTGATGTGAACATGTGATCATAATATTGTGAAGATATTTGAAACTATCCTTTTCTGCAAACTTTCTGCTACTAGTCAGTTTAGTAGAGGTTAACATTGTCATAAAAGGGTGACCATTAGGTCAAATATATATGAATATATATGTAATATGTACTTCATTTTAAATTTCATTTAAAAATGAATGCAAATGCAGTCCATATCGTTTTCTCTTTCCCTGATAAAGGACAAAATGAGGACACACTTGTGCAATGGCGGAAGAATGCTTGCTTGGTTGGGAAGCACATATTGTTTTAGCCTCGTGATGAGCAGTAGATTTATGTAGGCACATATGGTCCAGTGGTACTGTATGTCAACTTTTGGCATGCTCTGCTGTTGTTTTTTCCATGTGCTTCAAGCTTAGAGTGTGGTTGTGGCTTTTGTTAGAAGACAAGAGTACAGCTCATACATGTCTGTATTAGTATGTTAGCCATCCATTATCTTAGTGATGAGCAGTTTAAGAAGATCAGTGGGAGGACATTTCTGCACCTAATAAGAGTGCTGTTTCGGCCCTGACTTGGTTTTAGGGTTAAGGTTATGTCTAGGCCAGTCTAAGGCTGACATAAGGGGAAAAGGAATGCATTAGACCAATTAATTTCTTCCCAATTATAGCAACAAAAATGTGTATTTACAAGTGTATGTATGTATAAATCTTTCTGTTAAATATTAAATGCAACCTGTTTAATATGACAATGTCTCTACAAAGCAATCAAACACATGTTGCATTGATTTAGAAGGAAACTTCCCCTTCCTACCGTTGCATTTTGTAATTTTCCTTTACATGTTTCCAATAACTTTGAGCAAGCTGGGGACTTTTCAATGTGACTGATGCAAATTTGCAAATTTTTTGAAATAATCAACTTTTCTTGTTATTTACATGCAATATATTTATGTTAGCTCTGGGCTTTATACCCAAGGTTTTGTATTTTTTGGAGCTCCTTGTTATGGTATTGACAGCGTGTTTCATCTTTAGTTCTTTCTGCTTTTGTTTTCTGGTTTCCGTTAATGTTAGTATAGTTTTTATCTGGATCTGTTAATTAATTTAACCATCTTTGTATCCACCTGTGTCATGTTAAGTCTATATGTCTCTTTGTGATTCCTTGTTTAGTTGTTTCCTGTTTTATTTTGAAAGCAGTCGATTTATTAGGTTAATTGTCTTCTGCTGTCTTCTCACCTGTTTCCCTTCCGCTCCTTGTCTTGAGTGTATTATTGTCTGAGTCTCCTGGGGTTAGGGTTAGGGTTGTGGTTTGGACAATGATTTGGTTAACAATTAAAGGCGTTTGTAAGATTTTTAGTTTAAAATATTACAATCATTTTTAACAAATCATCAAAGACACCAATGCATTTTTATGTTTGGTAAATCTCTACTGAATTTGACACATTAGCCATTTAGGGTCCACGTGTACCAGTTTAGGTTACCTGAAGATGTGACTTAAAGCCATTATTGTCGGAAGAAGTGTAGCTGTCCAGAGCAAATTTTTCTACCATGATTCAAACTTCACTCAAAGACAGGAGGTCACTGACTAAAAACTGAAGTTTTAAAAAAGAAACATGGTTAACAAGAAAATCCACGAGCTGGAGTTTGTTTCATCCCAGCATTGTCCTGTTGCGATGCTTCAGCTTGGTTGCTCACTGAGGACTCAAAGCCTGGTCCCAGCGGTAAGCTGAGATTCAGCAGATCAGCAATTTGTCATGCAGCATTGTGTAACAGAATTCGCTGATAGTAGTCACAAGCAGTGCTTGATCTTGTGTCCAGATGCTGTACAAACTACAATAAAAGGCTAACCTAGAAAAAATTAAAATAGTTCAAGAAATATCCAGAAAGAAAACGCAGTAACTTAGATTGTTACATTTGTTTTAACACTCATTAATTGTGTCAAATCAGTTTCCTATTAAGTATGATGCTTTGACAAAAATATTTAGCAGTTCTTATTCTGTGTTAGTGTATTACATTATTTTACTGATGTAGAGTGGATTGCTTTCATAAAGGTTAATCCAAGATTAATGAAATGAACAATCCATCACCCATTACAGACACAAATAGACTGACTTCAGTGGCTAAATGGATTCATCTCTAGTTCTTTCTTTTTAAGCTGAACAAAAAATTAAATAATTTTTCCTTAATGCCCATTTAACAAATTGCAACAACTTATTATTCTTATTTAGAAATTATACCTGAGTTACAAAGGCTGAAAAAATCATACATCCTCACTGCAGATCTTTTGCATACCACTGAGGTGTTTATGGAGGAAACGAGAGGTTCCTCCCTTTAACATCAGGGATATACAGACACGGAGAGAAGTGTAATGTGGATTTACACTCACATACACAGGAGGCAGCGAAGACACCAGGCCAGGTTTTGCATCTATTCTCAGGGCAATAAAAAGTACCAGAAAACAGAGGAACAGAGAGAAGAACTGGGAGGGTAAGCAGAGATGTGGGAGGTCGTGAAGGATGGAAGGATGGAGGGATAGTGAGAAGTGGGGAAGGGATAAAGGGAGGTCTGCTGCTTCCTCATGAGGGAGGATGAATGGTAAGTTGGGGGTCTGGTTTGCCTCCTGGGTTTTTAGACACACACACATGCACACGCACACACACACACACACACACACACACACACACACACACACACACACACACACACACACACTAGTGTGTTTACAAAGGAGAGTATAACGGTTCCACTCTGTACCTCAGTGTAGCTTAGGTGCTCCAGGGCCACATGTGTAAACGATGAGAGGAATGCACCACTGATGTATTGACATTGTGTGTTATGGACATTTTGTAACATTCATAACCTTTATGACCCTGAAGGGAACAGCTGTAGCATGTTGTCATGTGACGTCTAAGTTCATGTTTTATTTTATGTGACACAGGGCGCCTCGTGGATGGAGGAAACAACATTAAAGGCCTGCAAATTTAATTATTTTGTAAAAAATATACACATGTATATCATGGTTGTTTAAAGTTAGCGTTTGATGTTGTTTTTCGTGATTCTCATCTTTACAGATTTAAACGGTTTTGAGCCAACCGCAAAATCAGATAAAGAAGTTATGAATGTGTTATTTGTCAATCTTGAACAATAAATCCAAATCTAAAAACACTGTATAAGTTGGGAAGGAGTTCACTTTCTGAACCTTAGAAACAGCAGTTGACTTTTTTATATAATATCATGTGATCTTCTGAAGAATCAAAACTTTCTAATGAAAGAAACAGATGTACTTGAAAATATATGTTTAATATACTGAACACAGTCAAGGTCAAGGGTTAAGACTGAACTGTAGACTGTATATCAAAGAGGGAAATAGCTATTGTGACATCAAGCACCCGCCCCATTTGAAGGCACGCTGAACATTTCGTGACAGTGTGGGGAGTCTGTGGTTGATATGCTTTTATTCCCATGTGAAGCACTTTGAAATAACTTCCTGTTTTAAAAAGTGCTATATAAATAAATTTTACTTACTACTATTTACAAAATTTTCTGCAGTTTTGCAACCGGACATGATGGTCAAGATTGGATCTGTCTATGAAACTAAGAAGCGCTCCATCTGCATTGGCTAATGACTTATGATTGACAGGTCACTAGCCAATGGGCATGCCCTATCTGACCCTAATAATGACCAAAACTTGCAAAATAAACTTCATCTTGCATTCAGCGTGACTTCCTACTAGCAACTGAGCCCATGGGGTCATCATGAAAGTGTTTATTGAGGTCACAGAGAACTAGAGCTGAGCACTGTTTTCCCATGAACTTCGATATAACTGGAAGTCTTTTTGCAGTGCCCCCTTCTGCCCATTAAAAAGAATGGAGGTTTTAAGGTACTTTCAAATGAGTGCCACTTTTCAGATGCAGAAGCACAGACAGCTGAAAAGACGGATGTAGATACCGTTGGTTTTTGAAGTCTCAAGAAGAGCCTTATCAGCGCCAACTTCATGAAGTCTGACCTTGAAATCGCATGCTCATTAACTTGTGACTGCTAAGTCATTATAACCCAGATAATGATCCTTTCTAAAACATAGTATGACCAATTTAAAAAATAGATGTAACATTTTATTCAGTATGGCCTGAAATTAGGGGCGGAGCCAAAAATTGCTGTAGGAATGTGTTTTTAGAGTCTAAGCCAGAGAACCGTCGTCTCATAGACTTCTATAAGACCTGAAATATTTTTGCACTAACAGGTACAGAAACCTGGTGACCATTTAAAAACTACACGTGTGAGGCACTTAAAGCATGGCTTAAGTCCACCTCCGTCTTTTATTTACAGTCTTTGGGGTCAACTTCTAATGGTTTCTTTAAGCATGTCGTCAAAATGTTAAAAATAGAAACTTGTCCTTCTATATTGCTGAAACTAATTTCTTTAATTGTCATGTATTCATCGTGGAACAGTAAAGCAGAGATTCAAAAGGCCCCGATGTTAAAACGCCCAACTTAACGGCAGCTGTAAACATGTTTTTTGCCTGGTGAAATAATTGGTTTTGGTCTTAATAGCTTTGTGATTTTAGATACACAACTCACTCATTTAGATGGTGCTCGGGACCTGACCACGTGGTTTTCCACTAGCTTCTACTGATTTGGTACAGTGCTAAATTATTGCTACACTTTGTTAACCCAGGCAAGCTAAAATGAATGTAGATCCGAGCTCTACCTTCTTGCTGAAAAATGGACATGTCTGTCTCTGTGTTGTCTTCCCAAAAAATTCCAGTTTTAGAACAGGGGTCGGTGATTAATTAATTGTGTTACATCTAATCTTTTGAGGAGTTTATAGCATTTTATAAAGAAATTAAATTAATACTGACCAGAATAGATTTCAGCTTATTAGTGCGGCCCTCCACAACAGTCCCAGTTACTCATGTGACCCCTTGGGAAAATTAATTTCCCACTCCTGATTAAGAATACACATTTCACTGTAAGTAATTTCGAGCTGGTCAAAAAAAAAAAAATCAAATGTAACATCTTTGCTGGTGTGTATCTTTGGCAGTGGTCTGTCTGTCACATCAGCTCAGCAGCTGCCTCTTTGCTGGATGTAGTGTGTCACATCGGAGCAGACAGTTTCCACTCCAGCAGGGCTACTGTTTGCTCTGCCTGTGAGCTGTTTCTTACCCTTACACTCTAACAAATACAGAGGCCGACAAGAGAATCACGTCATTAAACAGCCTGTCTACAAATCTTCAGCTGTGCCTTCTCGAGGTGACAGCGTTCATTCAGAAAAGGGTTTGCGCACATGAGATCCCGAAAGCACTTCAGTGAAAGCAAAACGGAGAAGGTAAAATGTTGTAAAGGATTTGCTGAAATGTCTTTAGAAAAAGACTGTTAAGCTGGAGAACACAATAGCTCAGAGGGCTTAATGATTTATGGTCTTTGATCACAAATGTAATTGATTTCTTTCTTTATTTTTGTGGTTTCCTCGTATAGTCCACAGATAAGTATGTGTAAATGTCATCACCCCATCAGTAGCGCCTAACTGACCAAATATGAATTGCTCAATAAAATATGATGCATGAAAAACCTAAGGAGAGCATGTTTTCCTGTTTAATGATCCAATTTTCCCTTTAAAATATTACAAATGGTACTTAAAAAAAAAAAGAGAGCAAAATTATTTAACTAATATGCCAGAGATGTAGACACATGCACTTTGAGGCATAGATGCATGCACACACAGAGCAGGTGTAAAGGACATTCTCTGGTTACACCTGAATATTTAACTATCTGAACTAACACATTCTCACACAGCAACACGCAGGTGATAGTGTTGCATTCACACCTCTCATCACTTCATATTGCAGGGCATCAAGTCATGTTTAAAGCTATAATATTTGCTTAAGATCAAATGATTCAGACGTATAAAGACTATTAAATGAAATTAATATCTGTTTTTTTAATGCATTGTGCCACTGACGTTACAGAGTTAGAAGCTGGTGCTGTCTCCCTCTTGTTGGCAATTGGCTGAAACAGTGCATGTTCCATCTGCAGTTCACTGCAGTGATGACTGATAACACGTGTCTCAGTGTGTGTGGTAACAGTGATGAGTGGGGAGTCTGTGGTTGGTGGTCCAGACTGTAGGTTTGATGATAAGCCAACTGATGATCGGTGCAGTCCGGTTACAGCTCCACGTTAATTCCCTGCGCCTCTGCTTTGTGTTTCAGCCAATCCAGTGATGCACAGCAGTGTTTAAACAGCACTGACAGGGTGGCAGGCCTGTTTCTTGTATCAGAAAAAAATACGAGTGATTTAGTTTTTTGATATACTTTGTACTGTCTATTTTGATATAGCAGAACTTTGGCACCAAAACTCCAGCCCTCTCTTCCTCCCTTTGTGTTTTCACTTGTGAAGCAAGAACTTCTCATTAAAAGACTCATGAAAGCTACTTTCATGAGTCTTCAGTGGCGAGTAAAAAAAAAGAAATCTTGGAGCTTCTTTTGATCTAAAACAACAGGGTGAGACAGCATCAGTATTGTGTTGTCATAATACATCCTGAATTGGTAGCTGTATTATTTTCATCTATGATGACTCGCCTTTCTCTTTCTGTGGTTGTCTTTGCAATTGTCTTGTCACGTAGCCTGAGTCATTCTGACAGATTCCAGAGCGGTGGCACAAAGAGCTTCTTTTAGTTTGACAGATTTCTCATGAAGACCCCAGACATGCTTCATCGAAGCATGATTACATTCAGGTTATCATCTGTATCTTTTCTCATGCCAGCTAGCCCAATACTGACTAACAAGACTCTGCCCACAATTGCTTCCTCTTGTAAACAACAATAAACAAGATGAGGAGGGAATATGTGCTTCCAATTTCTTATAAAGTAAATCTTTAAGGAAATTGGAAGGTTTGAGGCTGAGATGCAAGATGTTTTTTGGTTTATTTACAGAAAAAAGCAATTTCAAAAAAATCAAAAACTACCAGGGTGAAAATTGTTAGCCCGCCTGATGCTAATAGTCTGTTGCATACCCTTTTTACTGGATAACAGCCTGCAGTTGTTTGCTATGGTTTCAACGAGTCTCACACACATCTCCTGAATAATCCCAGGCCATTCTTCTATTCTCCTCCAGATGTAATGGTCTTCTGACACGGACCTTTGTCTTTAGTTCATCCAACAGATTTTCAGTGGGAGTTAATTCAAGGCTTTGTGCAGGCCAATCAGTAACGTTCACTCTGGTCTTCTGAAGGTAATTCTTCACCAGCGTCTTGTTGGAAGAGGAAACAATGACCCAGGCCCAATTTTGCTGCTGACTGCTCTATTTTACATCCACCATTGTGTATCACAGTGTTTTAATATATTCACTGGTCATTTCATTAGGTATAAAATGATATAATGCTGGTACAGGGTTTGACACTCTTCCTATAAGCTAATCTTTAAGTGACCCACCCTGACTGGTAAGTTCCCAGACATGTAAAATCACCAGGATTTTTCTTAGAAGATAAGAAGTTTTCCAGACCAGAGAACAGTGATCAAGTAGGAAATAAGTGGTGCCTTAGTTTATAGTTAGTTATCACTTCTTAAGTTACAGCTTGTTAGTACTGGGTTGGACCTCCTTTTGCCTCCAGAGCTGCTTTAATTCTTCCCAGCATAGACTGCTATAGGATTATAGGCTTATAGGATATTAATTTATAAATCCGTCTTTTAATTTTTCAAAAATATATATGCATCTTCAAAACCCCACAATATATTATTTTGCAGTCATGTTTTAAGACATCATTAGGAGGTTGGATGGTCGAAATTTGCTTTGAAAAGTGGAAGCTAACCCAAATATAAAAATAAAAAGAATTTCTAAATTACAAAAATGGTCTTATTTGTCCAAATTTTCAAGCTCAGAGCCTCGGGGATTTCGCTCGCACTCACCCAGTGACTGGGTCTTTTGCTTTTTGTCAACAGAAGTAGTCTGGAGAAAAACTTCACATTTGGATATGCCAGGTTTCCCATGAGCCAGGATATTTTAATGTTTTTTACAGCAGTGAACAAATGGGTGAACAGTACAGAAAAGAGGTCTCATGTATGAAAACTATGTCAACACTTGTAGCTCTGCCAGCATTTAGCACCTGTTTGGAACACCGCCCCTTTAAGCATTAACACTTGTGTTGTATTACACTCGAGCGGAACATTATCCCTCATTACAAGCTCCTCTAACACCGTGAACAAAAGAACAGAACACTGGCCTGACTGTAATGACACTGCCTGCTAGGTGTCATTTGGCTCTAATGGTTTCCTCTGTTGTCTACGACTATAGCACTTGTTATTTATACTTTCCATAGTGCAGCTAGAACAGGTTGCTGTTGCCATCTTTCAGGGTTACATTTAATTGTGCACATTTTCTTCATATTGTCCATCAGACTATATTTTATTATAGTGTTTGGCAACCCGAATGGTAACTACTACAAATATTTATACACAAGGCTTTTTGAGTGCAACTTGTTCATGTGTGGCTTGGACACTAAAATAATTCAAAGTAGACATAATGACTGGAAAGTGACTCATTCTGTTTACTCATCAGATCTTAATATTGCATAACTGGCTTAGTAGAAAAATTACTAGTTGCCAGTTTTTTAAATATATGGTGATTTGTATACATTTGTTAGTTCAAAGGACAAATGGAGGGGACAAAAACGCCTTCATTACTTCACGATTTGACCTGTCGTCCTCATTTTGGGCTCCATAGTCTTATTTTTGTACTCTGTTACAGTAGCTTTGGTTAATTCACATTTAAGTAATCCTTACTTCTTCTATACTGGGCCTCGGTGCAGACTATCAGTTCATCCTGTCTGAAACAAGCTATTTTAGCTCGTCTTGCTTAAAGGGCACCTCTACTTTAACCCAACTTTGTTTCTGATTGGATGCCTCTTGCAAACAGAATGTTTGAACAGTAGACAGGTGCAGTTCACAGCGAGACCTATAACCATTATAAAGGACATCTCTTTGACATCTTGTCTCCAAAGCAAAACAGTGGAGCTACACATGTCTGCCTCTAAAATTCTAATCAAAGCAGCTCTGAGCATTTCTGCTGTAGGGCATGATTTTTCACACAGAATCACATAATGGTATTTATGGATGAATACGACACTTAAAAAATGAAAAAACTGAATCTGTAAGCTGGCGTATGCCCTGTAGCTTTTGAACGAGGTTGCACTGACCCAAAGTTCAGGAGAGGAAGGGCTGTGAAATGTGAGATAAGAGGAGTGGATCAGATAGCGGCCACACACATTAGTTAAACATCTCCCTTCTCATGTTCTCCAATCCCCACATCCTCGTCCTCATTACTGTCTTCTCTGGATATTTCCCAAATTTTTAATAGTCTTTCCTTTCTTTTCCAACATACACTTCAGCTCTAAGCTCGCTGCTTATTCTTCCATGCTATTTTGCTCGTGTTGTAAGATCTTTTGACACCCCCCGCCACTTTGATCCATCTTCTTTTCATCACTCCCTGTCAGTCCCACCTTCCTTTTATCCCTGTACTATAGGTATTGTACTATCTTGTCTCTCTTGTGTTTATTGTTTCTTCTCGTCATTTGATAACATCAGATTCTGTTCATCTTTTATTATTTCTTTAAGAACCAAGGCCCAATGCTCAATTACTCGTGTCTTAGGTAAAAAGGGACTAAAACAAGATTTATATGAAAGCATTCTGGGATCAAATTGCAAATCAGAATGTTTTTCTAAACTTTCTGAAGGTTGGACAGACTTAAAACAGTATGCTGTTGTCTTCTAAGCTCATTAACAAAGGAATGGGGTCATTTTTCTCCTTTTTTCATTACAGAATACAGTACACTGTAAAAATGCATTTATTAACATTAAAAATAAGACAATTTGAGCACACATACTCTAGAACGTATAGCTGCATGTTTGTTTTTGAGGTGAGCAATTTTGGTTTAATTCAGCTGAGAGGAGGAACGAGCTCTAACCATGACAAGAAAATGCTTTCAATCAGGAAACAGTCAAATGAGCTACTTGTACAAAGGCAGAAAAACCTTTAAAGCTTTCCTTGGGGAGTTTTTGATGAATTGAAAACACAACAGCGTGATGTTTATGAGAACAGGTCTGCATTCTGTTTGTGTCGTGCACACACGCACGGCACAGACAGATGCCGTACAGCTTCCTACATATTTAAGATGCTCTGCTGATCAGTGGGAGTAACAGAAGTAAAGAAGCAGGAGTAGAAAGGACGAAGACAAATAAGCCTAGAAGCTAGTGAACATGGATGTAAACAATGTTAGACTCGAAATGTGTGCTGGCTCATTTGCGAGACCTCAAAGGCACCCACACTGTGTTGTGGTGAGAAACCCTGGATGCACTCTTAACATTGTCAAGACAACTCAACGGGGTACCTTTAAGATTAGATACTGATGCGTAAAAGATGGTATTGCAGTGTACTGCTTTTATATCAAAATAAATCATATTTGATTTAAATCTTTGGCACACTCCCATAGATCTGATCACAGTAATAAATAACATTTATTCATTACAAAAAACAAATAAATATCAATAACTTAATATATTCAAGATTTCATAAATACATCTCATATGCGTGATGTTTTGTGTAACTTATGTGCTGTACAGTAGACAGAGTGAGTTTGCTGAATGTGTGACTGTGACTGAGTATAGATGGGAATATCAAATCCCACATAGCCAAGCTGTAGGCTGTAAAGGAAGTCATAGAAGCTGTAACCGTGTCGAGGTAACTCTTAAAAGTAATTTCTCTGGGGTGAAAACTTGTGTAATGCCACTTCCTGTTTATTTACTCCTATACTGCTAAATCCAAGTCATAAATCACCACATGCCAAAAAAGCTTCTGTGAGTGAAATCAAAACAAAAGAAAAAACACTTAACATTATACCACTATAGAGTGGGAGTATAAAAAGTTTAAATTACACAAAGCCTGACAAGTTGCACTCCCTACACGCAGCCACATCTTCTGGCGGAGTGCTTCCTCACGGTGTGGTAAACCAGGCTGTCGTCCAGAAACGAGAGATCGTCGTCGAACGCTATTGGCCGACAGCAAGCCTGAGGGGGAACGTCTTTGGCGGGAAGCCTCCTGTTGTGAATGAGGTTGTAAAGGATTTTGTCGTAGTTTGTCTCTGACTTTCTGCACGGTCCTGAGCAGTACCTGAATATCATTTCCTCACTGGAGCGGTAGCCCAGACCGAGGTCAGACACGTTGAGGTGGATCTGCTTTAGCACGCAGCCCTGTCCTCTACCAGCGCCTCTAATCTTCCCACCTGCGCCAGCACCTCTAGATCCCCCTTCTCTTCTGTTACTGTTTCGCTGGCTTGTCCTTTTTCTCTTTCTCCTTCTATGTCGGGTCCTGCTGTCAAAGTTATCTTTGGAGGGGGAAGAGATGGGGACGGCAGCGGCGGTGGTGCTGGTGGTGGAGGTAGATGAGGACACAGTGAGCGAGGAGGAGCGACGCATTCTACTGATGGTTACTTTGATGAAGTTCACCACATCTTCAAACTCATTTGGGAGAGGCTCCTCAGTGGTGTCTGAAACCAATTAAGAGACATGCATAAGGCTGGACAGAACACACTGTTTCACTTCTACACACCCCACTGGCTATTGAACACATGCAGTGCTGTGTCACTAAACTACACATGCACATCTTTAAATGATACAGAGGTCTCTTCTGTGGAGGCAATACTGATGGGGTGGATTTAGGTGTCTTACGAATGAGTCCCATTGTCACCAGACGCTTTTACGTTTAAGTGGGATTAAACAATGAAGACAACACAGCTACTATGTAGCCTCGTGGCACAAGTTACTTGATGGAAAATGAATTCCTAATTATTACCACTTGAAGTTATTCTTCTGAGGGGGAAAAAAAGAGGCATTCATCTGCCAATAAACTGAGTATGATGAGACGTGTAACTGCAAAGGTTTTAAGACCATGATCAATCTGAATCAAATATTCGTTCAGCATAAAATAAAAGAAATTTTAAGTATAAGCAACTTAACTGGTGACCACTTACACATGTTTTCTATTTGTTGTTAGGTTTGCCAATTTTTGATTTTTTTCTCTCTTTCTGGTGGACACATCACCATCACGTCTTTAAGCAATTCACACAAATCTCATTGCAAATGACATATCGGGTTTGCGCACTTTCGCTACCCTCACATTTGTCTCCTCCAGCCAGCGTTTCGTCCCTGTTTGCGGTATCCGCGCGGCTCATGCTCGTGGAAGAAACAGACAGGCCGATCTGAACGGGCGGGAGCTCGGGGGGACTCTCGGCGACGCGCCCTCTCCTCTTGGTGGACGTGGGCTGCTGCGGGCTCTGGAGCAGCGGGCTGGCGTAAACGGCACTCAGCAGTATCAAACAAGTGGTTAGACTATCCCATAACTTCATTGTCCACTTCAGTCCGACAGTAGGACATGGCGCGATGCAAAATCAACAGGTATCATCTGGCAAAAGCGCTCCACGGACGTGTAATAGTTAGACTCATCAGAGCTACTGCCAGTCCAAATGGTGGTAATCGACCGTGCGCACTGCAAACTGCACGCAATCACTCACATGCCAGCTGGACAGCGAAACGCAATGTGGCGCAACATTCAGGGCACAGACGCGCAAACGCAAATCAGCGGCTCCTCTCTGAAGTTGACTCCAAAACGGGTCCAACAACACTTTAACGATGAAAACCTTTTTTTTTTTCAGTCCTTCACTGTTTTCATTCAACACAGTTCCTGCTGCTGACTTCGGGCCATCTCTCTCACCATCAATCCTGACTGAGCTGCGAGGAAAAGCGAGAGAGCTGGGGAGTGCTGGTGACGTGCGACGGTCCATCCTCTGCTTCTTCCTGTCTCCACCCCATGCATGGGAACTATGCAGAAGGATGGAGGCCACAGACAAGACAGAAGCTGAAGTGTGGAGTTGGTGAGAGTTAAAGAGTTATATCACCAAGGAAATCCAGAAATGTGCCTCAGATGGGCGGGAGAAGTTCCATTCTTTCCGAACCAGAATCCCCATCCTGCTTTTCGACTTGGGTTGATATTGGACGGAAAACATTTTTCCAATTAGCCAGTCAAAACAGATCGAATAGATTGTGTCGCTCCTGATGAAGACCATGTGCTTGAAATCCCACAGTTCTCCACTTAATGTACTTCAGTGCTATTTAACTTCTAGAAGTTGATGTGACAACCCTTAGGCCAAGCATAACTGCGCCAGTAATTTCTTGTGTAAACCCTTTTCTCTCCCACATTAAGAGCTAAAATATGTCATTTTTAATCACGTTATGTCCGAGGAAAACTGTAGATTTCTCTTCCCATTTGTTCCTTTGTTGGTTTGTTTGAGGCAGATATTAAGAACTAATGGTCCAGTAGTCCAAAAGAACAGTTAAAAACAAATTGTCAAACATGTATGATTAGTAATTTTGTTTATAATTAATGCAGACATATGTGGATAAGCTAAGTGAGTGGAGTAAGTGGGTCAGGTTGCCTCCTCCACACTTCAGTGAAAATGCGGATAACAGAAAGTCGGTTTTCATATCTGTTCGTTTGTTAGCTTATCCTTTTGAACATTATTATTAAGTGCATAAGGAACAGGGAGTTGATGAAAATCAGAATGATATCCAGTGACTTGATCTGAGAGCTTTATATGTGACGTGAAACACTCAGTGAAGCACTCAGACAGCTGTGATGCTTAAAAGCTCTTTAGTAAGGATAAATGTATAACGTAAACTGCATTTTCTTATATGATTCAAAGTCCAGATTGAAAAAATTTTTTTTTAAAATTATAATGGGGTCAATAAATGCTTTAGTTGGATTCAAACAGCAATCCTTTGGCTCAAGTAACCTTAGAGGGTGTGTGTTTTATTGTCAGGGCTTACATTTTAAAGCAAATCTGCTTTGTTTCTTCACTATCATGCATAAGAACATGATGCTTAGAATATAAATTGCAGCCTTATTGTTCAGTTTCTCAGGTTTTTTTAAAAAAATAATCATTGCAGATAAATTGTAATCCCCTGGTTTGGTACACACAAGGTTTTTCCAAAAGAACATCTTTCCATTTCCTCCATCCCAGGTAGGCCTTATAGTTTACAGCGGCCCATGAACAAGGCTGACGTGAAATACACTTATCCGAAGCAGCATATGCAGATGTGTAAACATGCGTACGGGTCCGTGCACCCTTGAACTGTAGTGTTTCATGATGAATCATGTCTGTGTCAGTGTATGCCTGCGACAGCCACATTGTATTGTAATCACTGGACTACAGTGAACATGCAAAAGCGATTTGAGCATCTGAGTATGCAGTAACTGTAAAGTCATGCACAATAACAATCTTCTTCCACTCGTGTTTTTAGAAGTTAGCCTACTAATTACTCAGAAGAGGCTTCCCTTTCCACTGACTTGCTCACTTAAATACCCTGTCCTCAAGCAATTACGCTCGTGCCAAGCAACAAATACATCAAACAGATGTTCATTTCCCTTCTTGAAAGGCATGGGGGCTGCTCTGTACTCAAATCTGTCAGCCATTTTGAGAGTTTAGTTCGACTCACATACAATAAGCTAATTGTGCCGTGTTATTCCACCCATCATTGCTGGCCGAGGTGAAACTGAGGCCCCAAAATGGCTCGTGATAGCAAAACTTGTTTTAAGTAAGAAGATATTATATTAATGTACTTAGATTTAAAATTTTAAGAAAAGACTGAGTAATATACTGGATAAAGGCATGTGTTGCTGTCTTAATGACCATTGTTTTCAGCTCAGTTTAGTTGTATAAGTTGAACTAATTCATGTCTCCTATATCAGTTTCTCTTCATAGGTTCCCTGTTGAATCCAGAATTGAATTTAAAATCCTTCTCTTCACATACAAATCACATACAAATCAAATTATGAATCATGCCATATTCAGAAGTTTGCAGATGACACGGCCATCATGGGGTATATCTGGGATGATCAGGAAGAGGAGTACAGAAGTCTGGTGAGGAACTTTGTCGCATGGAGTCACACAAACCACCTGCAACTCAACACCTCAAAGACTAAGGAACTGGTTGTGGACTTCGGGAGGTCCAGAACAGGTCCACTGCCGGTTCAGATAGAGGGGGAGGAGGTGGAGGTGGTCAACAAGTACAAGTACCTCGGGCTGTGGGTGGACAATAAACTGGACTGGTCATGCAACACAGAGCACCTGTATAAAAAAGCCCAAAGCCGACTGTACTTCCTCAGGAGGCTGAGGTCTTTTAACATCTGCAGGAAGCTCCTGAGGATGTTTTACCAGTCGGTGGTTGCTGGAGTACTTTTCTATGCTGTGGTGTGCTGGGGGAGCAGCACAGCAAAGAAGGACTCATCCAGGCTGGAGAAACTGATCAGGAAGGCTAGCTCTGTGGTCGGCATGAAGCTGGACACTCTGGTGACAGTGGCAGAGAAAAGGACATTAAAGAAACTGATGGACATTATGGACAATGCCAGGCATCCTCTGCACACGGCCATAAACAATCAGAAGAGTCTGTTCAGTGACAGGTTGCTTCTCCCCAAGACAAGAACTAACAGACAAACTCCTTTGTCCCACACGCCATCAGACTGTTTAACTCCTCCCTGGAGGGGAGAGGGAGGGGAAACAGGAGGACAAAGGAGGGGGGAACAACTAAGCTGTAGTGCCTCTTCACCTCACTGTACAATACCTTGTGCAATACTTTTTGTAAATAGTCAACAGTGCAATAGACTCAATACTTGAAATGTGCAATTCACTTGTATTTTTATTTTTTATTCCTATTTATTCTATTTATCCCCTTTGTATATTTTATTTATATTTGTCTCTGTATTTATATATGTGTGTGTGTGTGTGTATATATATATATATATATAACAATTCTGTAACTGTAACTTCGGTCGTTGCTGTGCTTTTTGGAAGTCGAATTTCCCAGAGGAACCCACCCGAGGGATTAATAAAGTTCTATCTTATCTTATCTTATCTTATCTTATCTTATCTTAAATAGTATCATATCGCCCTAAGAGAGCCTGCAGCTTGCTTGTGGTTCCTTTGATATTTCAAAGTACAATAGGAGGTAGAGCCTTCAGGTTTCAGGCCCCTCTTCCGAGGAACCAGCTCCCAGTTTGGAACTGGGAGATGGACACCTCTCTGCTTTTAAGATTAGACTTAAAACACAGATAAAGCATATAGTTCGGGCCGGATCAGATGACTTTCTAACACAATAGGTCTTTTATTCTGTCTCTCTCCCCTCAATCTGCTGGAGGTTTCTTCCTGTTTCTTCCTGTTTAAAGGGTGTTTTTCTTTCCCACTGCCACCAAGTCCTTGCTCATAGGAGTCATCTGATTGTGGGGGTTTCCTCTTTACCTTACAATATAAAGCACTCTGAGCTGACAGTTGTGATTTTTTGCTATAGAAATGAAATTGAATTGAAAACAATATTGACTTACATCCCATTTAATGTAATCCATCCATCCATCCATCCATCCATCCATCCATCCATCCATCCATCCATCCATCCATCCATCCATCCATCCATCATCTTCTTCTGCTTAACCAGGGCTGGGTCACAGGGGCAGCAGCGTAAGCAAAGAAGCCCAGACCTCCCTCTCCCCTGCCACCTCCTCCAGCCTTTCCGGTGGAACACCAAGGCGTTAGCTGATAAATATCCTCCTCCGGGTGGGACATACCCTGAACACCTCACCAAGGAGGCATCCTGATCAGATGCCTGAACCACCTCACCTGGCTCCTTTTGATGTGGATGAGCAGCGGCTCAACTCTGAGCCCCAGATGGCTAAACTCCTCACCCTATCTCTAAGGGAGAAAGCAGTCAAACTTCGGGAAAAGCTCATTTTCACTGCTTGTATCCGCAATCTCTTCTGCCCAAAGTTCCTGACCAACGCTGAAAGTGGGGATGTAGACTGACCAGTAAATTAAGAGCTTTGCTTTTACACTCAGCTCTCTCTTCACCACGATGAACCGCTATAGCGTCCACATCACTGCAGCTACTGCACCAATCTGTCTGTTTGTGAACAAGACCCCGAGCTATTTAAACTTCTCCACTTGGAACTTGTCACTGATACGGAGTGGGCACTCCACCTTTTCCAGCTGACGGCCTCAGACTTGGAGGTGCTGATTGTCATTCCTGCTGCTTTACACTCGGCTGTGAACTGCTCCAGTGTGAGGAGGAGGCTGTCACCAGATGAAGCCAGAGATGAGTGTCTGAGACCACCTGAGTGAAAGCCTTCTGCCAATTGGCTACGATAAAAATTATGAAGAGATTGGTGACAAAAGGCAGCCCTGGCGGAGTCCAACACCTATCAGAAATGAGTTATTGCCCTGTGGACTAAGCTCTTGCAAAGGTTGTATGAGGATTGTATGGCCCGTAGCAACAGGCCAGACACCCCAACTCCTCTGTCAGGACACCCAGAGGGACACGGTCGAATGCCTTGTCCACGTACTGTCTCAAAAGAAGAAAACAGGCCATGCATAAGTCAAAATTTCGCGTTGTCTTAAAATTTCAAGTTATTTTCTTAATTTTGGGTCATTTTCTCAAGAATTGAGTGAGTAAATTGAAACTGAGATCCCTAACTCTACTTTCTTTTTTAGGCAATTTACTTTACTGATTTAGGATACATGCTGGTGCAGAATCATTATTTAATTAGAGAATTACTATCTCTAAGATTGACAGGAGGTGGACAGGAAGTTGTCCTTCAATCTGTTTTTATGCATTTACAAGTAGTTTATTCTCCCACTTAAACAAAAGTTGTTGTTGTTTTTTTTTTTGCTATAGCAGAGTTCTGTATCTTGTAACAAATACAAGATACTATTTGGTTATGTGTAAACATAACCAAATCGTTTTTAGTGCCTAGACCTAAACAAGCAATGCGTAAAAAACAAATTAAAAAAAGTGAAAAGTGAAAAGCAAAAAAAGCACAATGCCCCCAAAACAGCTGACAAACAAACTCTACTAGGACCTCTAAGATCTCCTGACACTGACTTTTTAGATATTTGAAGGAGCTCTGCTGTCACTCTAGGTGCAGCCAGTGGCATCAGAACCAAAGGACACCCTGTGTGTATCATTGTGACACCAACAGCATCTGACAGAACAGCTGTATTGGACACACTGTGACTGAAATATTTCATTAGCTATTTAATGAATTTTGGTAAACATACCCACGAGGACCAGATAATATTGACTTGTGCTGTTGGTGAGCCCCATATTTCATCTAGCTAAAACATTTTTTTTCCTAACATCTCCAGCATCAGCATTTTGTGTTTGTAGTTAATGTTAGCATGCTAGCACACTAAGATGATGTCTTACATGCTAAATATCAGCATCTTGCTCTGCTTGTGTAACAATGTTAGCATGCTTACATTACCTATGGGTTTAACGTGCTATTTAAAGTTAAAGTTTAGACTCACATAGTTGCCAACACTCATGTTTTATAAGGTAGATATACACTGATGGGGCAGGTTGTGTAGTTTCTTATTGCTAATGTATTCATGAGCATCCTTTAAACTCAATAAATGAGAGACGACCACTTCACTTTTCGTTCTCTTTATTTTGGAGATCACCATTAGACATTTCCAGAAATAAAAAAATGAATAAATAAATCAATAAAACCATACATCAGACATTTCATTGATCGAGTATTATGCAAATATATTTCAAGTTAAACTACACACTTTTGTTCTTCAAAACCAGCTCACCAGTTCTGTTAAATGTTTAGATTTCAGGTCAGCACAGAGAAGGAAAAGCTAAAAACACTTCAATTTTCACACTGAACACACTTCTGCACACTGATGAACAAACATCAGACACAACAACCACGTCAAAGTTAATTCAGTCTGCTGAATTAAACCTTTATTTTTTCACAAAATAGCCCGTGAATGAATGTAGCCCATAATTATCTTGCACTTATAGGAAGATTATAGAGGACTTTAATATTTCAAAGGACGTGCTACATTAGAGCTTGTTGCCCCATCCGAAATACAAACAAACAAAAAATTTTTCCCTGCTGGTGATGTTACATCTACTTGTACATTTGTGTGGTGTGTAAATCATTAAATAGGTTGTAAGAAGCAGCCCCTTGGTGAGCCATTGCAGTGTTTAGAGAGTAATCTACACCATATGTAGTTCGGTGCTGCTGCAGCCTCGGGCTGCGAGCGATCAGACTACGGGAGCTGTGAATGTGGATGCTGTCTGCTGAGCTGAACCGCAGGGACTTGGCTCAGAAATGTTAAAGTAAGGTCAGTAACAGTTATTATGCTTAAGCAAATAAACCATTTACTCTGTAATTGTCTCCAGTTTTGTGACTGTGAGTTATTGTGAAATTGTTGTTTGCTGCAAAACCCAAACGTCTGACTGCATTTTGGAAGTTGGAATTTCAAGTACAGATATGAACCGGTGGAACAATGAACCCAGATGTTCTGGTTCTTTACACACTTGCATGCAGGAGTCTGATCCTGCCACTAGTGGACACTGTAAATCACTGCTATCCACATTAAATATGGTACACAATGTGCAAGTTTACAGCATATTTGTAAAACCCACACTTTGAGTATTCTCTTCTTTTCTTTGTTTTTTAATTATGATTTCCTGAAACATCTCGCAGACTCCTGAACGATCTCTTTTTCTGAAACACAAACAAACAAGCAAAAATCATATTCTGTTGTTGTAAAAATACAAGTAGTGTAATATAGTTCACCAAAAAAAAAAAAAAAAATCAAAAGTATATGCCTGATTAATTTTCCTACACATTTTTAATAAAACATGGCAATAAAACAATGCTTCAACAAGTGTAACTGATATAAATATGTAAAGGTGGATGATGACAGCACCCAGAGGTGTTGGGGAACTTAAAACTTTGTTTCTATTCAAAACCAAACTGAAATTAATTTGTATTGACATTTTAATGATCTTCATGGTGTGGTGAGAAAGAACCAATTAGTTCCTCTAAAACACGTCACGGTCTTTTGACTTCAGGGCAGCCTACTGTTTTTCTCATTAAGCTCCGCAATTTTCTAAACCACCAGTCTGGTTGATTTGCTTCTACAGATTAAAATGAAGAGTACGAAAAATAATTTCTTGGAACAAGGCTAATGTTAAGGCTATCTCGTCTCTTGTCTGTCATAGTCTGAGTCAGCCTGGTGAGAAAGAGAAAACTTACCTTGTTGATTAGTTAATATATTCATTAGGTTATTAACAAAACATTAATTGATGACAGTACTGAAAAATCTATGGCTTTGTTAGTGGCTGCTGCTGTTTTATTCTCATTTCTGTCTCTCTAACTCGGTGTTTTCCTGTGTATTTGCATTTGTCCAGGAGATGGAACCATTGAGTTCCTCACTGGGCCAAACAAAGTGAAACCTCACTATCCTCCCCAAGCTTGGTGATAGGCGTTTTAGGCTTTAGTGGCAATGTACAGTATAACTATCAAGTAGTTTGAAACTTTTATACTGATTTATAATGTCACAACTCGAAACCTCCTTTGGGTTTTGCCTATAATTTCACTTCTTTCAGGACTGAACTAAATTGTGATCCTTGAGCCTCATTATGCAGACACCAGACTTTATTGCAGTTCAGCTTATTTTTTGCTGTTTACAAGCTCTACTTATCCCAACTGCCAACCCTGACACTGGTTAGGTTTGAAAAGAAGCTTTTGAATCATCTAAATCAAACTATTTTTTTTTATTATGTCACAATGGAAATATAGTGCAGAGAATTAAGATTTCATTGATAATATTCCCACACAACCATAGGGTTCACAAAGAATTGCCCAAAACAGAGAAAATCTACAGTTCTATGGGCAAAACCTTGTTGATGTCAGAGGTTACAGGGGAACGGTCAGACTGCTTTAGAAGACACATGTGGACAACTTAAAAGAAAAGGCATTAACTCAGCTTAGATTATGGATTATTAGAGTGTGTATTATTTGGAGGCCTGTGATTCAGACTCGAAGCATAATCAGTGATAAACTACATATTATGAAGGGAAATATGCACAGAATAAAGACCTGTTAACTCGTCAGAGTGTATATGTTGTTCTGATTGTGTTACAGAGCCACAACTTCGCTCATTAGAACTGAAGAAGCTTCTGAGATGAGAGGAAGTCCAGTTGCTTTTCTCTCTGAGCTCCTTAGATTACCATCACCTGGATGACTGAGACCCTACAAAGACATTCCTTTAAAAGGACTGCCACTGCTAACTGCATGCAAGACTTAGTCAGCTGTCCTCTTTGAGTGAGATATGAGAGAGGTATAGGCTTTGCAGTGGTATATCGGTGCAAAATTTGCCTCTTTGTCATCATTTCTTTTTGTCGGCATGCATACCTGGTCCAGCGTGAGCTTGCTTTGACGTTGTCAGAAATGTAAAATGTAAAAAGGTCATTTCTTCCATCTTTGACAGCCCTCTTTGTTACATAAAGTGTGGGCTGGAAGTAAGTAACATACGACGTAAATGTCAAATAATTTAAAACTGTGTCACCTCTCCATAACTGCATTATTTTCTAAGTTGGCAGAGTGGTGTATTTTCTCTTATGCACAATCAAAACACAAACAAATTAATTAAAAATTCAATCACTGAATTAAAACTGAGCAGTAAAGTAGGTTGTCAACTTGTTGTTTTGTCCGCATGTTGAAGTGTCTGTGGGAAAGATACCGTGTGAGTTGATGCATGATAGGTAGAAAGGATTTAAGGCAATAAAGAACTGCATGGATGTGCATAAATGGGAGAGGGTAGCTGTTAGTCTAAAAGCACTTTGAGCAGAAAAGCATATGTCTCATATAAGTCACAGTCCATTTATCATTTACAGGTCCCCTTTTGCATGAACACGGTTATAAAATTCCTCAGTTCTAGACCCATAGGCTGTGTCTGCCTGCACGTTTACATCACGGCTTCACACAGAACCATTTTCAGGGCAACTGTTAAATCTGATCGTGAGACCTCACAAAAATGGAAAAAGCTGAGTGAAGATTGGTGACCAGCTGAAAGTCATTAGAAAGACGGTCTCAGCGGTAATCAGGAGGTGTAGAACAAGCCATCAAAGCCATAGCCACAAAATGACACCGCTGACAAAAACACAGACGGGCAAGTGATTCACACTTAGCACAAGAGTTTATGTGAGATTTTGGACAACTTCTGAAGATTATCCAAGTTACAGATACACTTGCTTGCAAGAGCAAGAACACATAAATATAAAAAGATATATTTTGGGAAAATAAGAGCACTTATTCATCTCAAATGGGTTCCAGTGTGTGTGCCACAAATCAACACAGCCATAACAAATGTAGTCATAGTATAGAGGTGGTAGTGGTGTTGAATAGATAAGATAAGATAAGATAAGATAAGATAAGATAAGATAAGATAACCTTTATTAGTCCCACACGTGGGAAATTTGTTTTGTCACAGCAGGAAGTGGACAGTGCAAAAGTTATGACGCAAAAATTAGAATACAATAAGAATAAATACAGTACACAGCTGTACAGAATAGAATAAAATAATATACTATATACAGTAGAATAAAATAGAATAAAAATATACAATAAGATAAAAATAGAATACGAATGCTATATACAACTGAGTAAAAATACAACGATGCCAGAAAAGATTATTGCACTTAGTGTTATTGCACATGTGTGGATGTGTGTGTTTGTTCAGTTAAAGTCTTTGTTGTGGAGTCTGACAGCAGTGGGGAGGAAAGACCTGCGAAATCTCTCCGTCCCACACCGTGGGTGCCGCAGTCTCCCACTGAAGGAGCTGCTCAGTGCTGTCACAGTCTGCTGCATGGGGTGGGAGACGTTGTCCATCAGGGATGACAGCTTAGCCGCCATTCTCCTGTCACTCACCACCTCCACTGGGTCCAGAGGGCATCCTAGAACAGAGCTGGCCCTTCGGATCACCCTGTTCAGTCTCTTCCTGTCCCCAGCAGAGATGCTGCCGCCCCAGCAGACCACACCATAAAAGATAGCAGAAGCCACCACAGAGTCATAGAAGGTCTTCAGGAGTGGGCCCTCCACCCCAAACGACCTGAGTCTCCGCAGCAGGTACAACCTGCTCTGCCCTTTCCTGTAGAGGGCGTCTGAGTTATGAGTCCAGTCCAGTCTGTTGTTCAGATGAACACCAAGGTACCTGTAGCTGTCCACAGCCTCAATGTCCATACCTTGGATGTTCAGTGGTTGCAGTGGAGAATGCTTGTGCCTGCGGAAGTCTACCACCAGCTCCTTGGTTTTACTGGCGTTGATCTGGAGGTAGTTCAGCTGGCACCAGTCCACAAAGTCTTGAGTCAGTCCTCTGTACTCCTTGTCGTCCCCATCAGTGATGAGGCCGACTATTGCAGAGTCATCAGAGAACTTCTGCAGGAAGCACTGGGTGGAATTGTGGGAGAAGTCTGCAGTGTAGATGTAGATGTATAGATGGCATTTATAGATTGCACCATGAGTGCCTGTGGCCTTACCAAAATACCAGCTGACCAGATTAGTCTCCAGAAGCTCACCAGAAGAGGAGGATTACAGCATGATAATGACCCAAAGCACTTTGGCAAATATATATGAGCATTTTAAAAGGGGAAAAAAAAATCTAAAAACTGAAAAAAAAAGGCCCTTTGGCAATACACTGAAACCCAGATTTCACCCAAAACTGTAAGCTGAGCAAGTATACTACCTGACTTGAATCTAATGGAACATATTTCTGGCATTTTGAAGATAAATGTAGAGTGGCATATCCCCTACAGAAAGGGGCAGCTGAAAATATTTGTAAAGCATCTTTCCTAAAACCTGCGCAAGGCTGGTATCCTCCTTCCCAAAGAAGACTGAACCTTCATGACAAATAAACATAGCTATATGAAGTATTAGATAAAAACAAAAGATATAAAGGTGCATTTGTATTGTTGCAATAGCACAAAAATAAACCTAGATGTAACAAAATTACTACAAGGTGGTATAGTTTTTAATTATGTGACATTTAATACACAGGGACCTCACTTCTGTTGTACATTGTGTTATAAAACCGGTCAGAAAGTTAACACTTGGGTGCAGTGCAGTAATTTTCATTTTTGATGACAAACAGTTAAAATTCCATCTACCAAAGTCTGAACTGAGCTCTACCTTGTTGCTGAGAGCATACAATCAATATTCCCATACTGACTGAGTGAATAAGAACTGCTGATTTGTTGTAAGGTCTGCTTGCTCTTTTTGAACTTCTACTAAAACAACTGTGGGCAGCTGTGGCTTGATATTCTCAGATTTTTTGTTTTGGTTTCTTTTCATGTTAAATTGCCCTTGGGCAATACACCGAACCCCAGGTTGCTCCCAACAGTCAGTCAGCAGCCAACCAACGTAGACGAAAAAATCCTGTGTCTGCAGGTTACTAACCCTTAATGAGTCTTGGCTATTACTGTAATATTGCTTCTACAATTCCAGGTGTCTGGGACTCCTTTTAAAATGATGAACTGTGTGTGGAATTATATCAGGTCAGAAATGTATATATGCTCATCATGGTATGAATGTCAGGGTAATTTGGGGCTTCTAATGATTTCTTTGAACTGTTGTTTCTCCAGGGTGGAATGACTGTACGCCATACATCTTTAATAACTTTAAAAAACAGGAACTAGGTGCACGCAACTTTGAATTTATGTTGGATTTTCTCTAATTGACATACGGTATACCTGCAAGCTCAAATATATGCATACACCCCCACTAATATTTGGTTAAATATACGTTAAGTTGCATCTTGGCCAACTACCTTTGTAATATAATTCTGGCATTTGATGGCACTTCTTGGCAGAATTAGTAGAGTTTATGTAAATTTATGGCTTTCTTGACATGGACCCAGTTTTTAAGCATAGTCCCTAAATTTTCAACAGGGTTGAGGTTGGAGCTTTGGGATGAAGCTTAGTGTTCGCCTGCTTTATCCTTTCCAAAGCCAGTTTTGATGTGTGTTGGGAGCGTTGTACCAATGGCAGCAAAACAGCCCAACATCACGATGCTACCACCGACGTGCTTGACAGCTGGTGCAATGTTCTGAGGTTTAAAAGCCTCTCCTTCAATACTCCAAACATCCCGTTTGTCACTGAGGCCAAACAACTCAGTCTTTGTCTTGTCTGAACACATAACCTTTATCCAGAAGGCACCTAGCTTGTCCATGTGGACAACTGCAAATTTCATTAAACCTTGAAGGTCATTTGGCTCAGGGGCTTCTTTCTTGGTCAACACCCTTTCAGTTCATGGTGACGGACTTCACTGTAGACGGTGATGCTAGTTTGTCAGCAGTTTCCAGTTCATGGGAGGCTTGAGCCTAACTAATTTCCTCTTATTTGAGGGTGACAGTTTGGGCTTCTTCCAGACCTTGCCAACATGGTGACATATCCAAAATAATTTGTACTTAATTCTTTGAACTGATGATCTTGGAATTTGCAGTTGTTTAGAAATGGCTCCAGGAGGCTCCATTCGTTGGACTTTACTATTATTTTGAGTATTGATGAATACAGTAAAACAAACCATTTTTATGCTGGCAAAGATAAACTACCAGTTGTGGTCAGTCATGATAATGGGAAGTTAACAGGTCTTGGCCTTGTATAGTTAAAAGGCATTGTAGAACCTTCGGCAACACTTGTATATTTTAACCTGATATTATGCTTTGACCCTGTGCGGATCAGAGAAAATCCCAAATAAATTCAAACTTGCACACCAGGTCTTGTTTTTCTAAAGTCATTAAAGATGTTTGTTGTGCAGTTATTCCAGCTTGGTAGAAGAACTGTTCAAAGAAATCATTAAGAGCAAAAAATAAAAATAAAATTACCATGACAGTCATACCTATGATGATTGTATGTATACTTCTGACCACAACTAAGTGTAGTTTATAGGTAAAACTATGTCTCTGTAGGAATTTATTTTATGCCTCAAATATGCATTTCCTATTTCCCACAGGATACATTTTGCGTGTGTGTGTCAGGAATAAAATACTAGATCAAAATGAGACAAAATTATTTTCAAATTACCTCGCATGGCTTGAGGGATCATTGAATTTTTCATACCTTTTCTGGAGGTGGAATATGGCTGGCAGAGAAAATTAAGCTGAAGTAGATGAGCAGCAGTGAAAATGAAAATAGCCTAACAAATCAGAGTGGTTCCTAGCTGTGGGTTAGATTTTTATCTAGCCTAACTAATATAACAAAAATGGACACCAAAATGGAATCAAGTTACAAAATGTGTTCCTCCAGGTGGATAGTTCGGGTTAATAGGCCCACTGCTGCTGCGCTGACACTAATATGTGTAGGACATGTAATGGATGAAACTACATTTTCACCAAGTCTGTAGGTAATGCACTTCATCAGCACCAAAAAGTGCCTTGTATTATGTGTTCTATACTTATTTCTTTTTTAGCCCTTCTTGCCTGCCTCCACCACCAGGGTTTAACTCATTCTCTCTCACTCTCCCTCTCTCCACCGCTCTCTCTCTTTAAATCATACAGAGACCCTTCCTCTTGATTAGATTTTACTTCTTTCGGGCTGAGACTCCTATGAAGAACATAATGAATGGGTATTCTCTCGGTAATTTAGTCACACATTAATGGATAACTAACCGTCTCTCTCGCTAACATTATTAATCAGTTAATTTATTCTCTTTGGGTTTTGTTGTACACACAGCCACTCAATTACAAACGCACACACACGTTATTCATATTGAGTGTCTGTTGCTTGAGCGGCTCCCCTGCTTTTGCGTAAAGACACGCTCTCCATCTGTGTCCAGTGTGCGGATTAGACGCTTATTATCCTCTTAGCTCTAAATGGCCCTACGTTCTTGCACTTCGCTGTCCATCTTATTTGTTGTCTACTACTTGGACTGGAGCGAAAGGAAATGGATCTCCACCAGTAAAAAAGAATCACCGTGGCCACCGTTCAGTTGTGCGCATTACGCGTGAATTGTCGGAACAGCCCTCTCCATCGTCTGTCAGAGCGCCTGTCAGAGCACCGTGGCTGCCCGTCCGTCCGCTAATGTGTCCCTCCCACTGATCTTTTGCAGATTGTAATCTTATCAGTGTCAAACCGTAGATGCCCTCTCCTCTCGGACATACCCTGCACGTCTTTGGATGGCGTTCGTCCCCAAAATTTGGATGAAAAACGTTTGTTTTTAAGAAAACTTTTATCAGCGACGGGATTAGCTGCATTTACATGTGCGTTTGAATGTGTGATAAAATGAACATTGGTCACTGGTTTTGAAAATCTCGACCAAAACAAGACATGGAATCTAAGTGCAAACAAAGAAGTCTTTTGTATCTACTTTTCTTTGCAATTTGCATAGCCAACGTTTGCTTTTGTGCAAGAAGATCAAATGCTCGAAGGTCTGGTAAGTTCTGCAGCTAAAACCAGCTCCGACAAGGTGTTACGGTTATAACAATAGCCTAATCATTATTGATTTTATTTTAAGTTGGTCTTTATAGTGAAGCCTTGTGGATGTAATCACAGTATTTGTATGTGCTCATCATGTTTGCTGCACTACACCAGTAACGTTAAGTCTGCTTTAACCTTACACAATTTTATGCAAAGTTTTTTCCATCACACATAATATCTTAGTATTACTTTAATGTCCCTAAGAGACCTATCCCTTTCATATTTTTCCATACTCATAAAAAACCTAGTTTCATTACAAAAGATAAATGTTACTTGAATTTATTATCTGCTATTTAATTTCAAATTACACATGCTTAAGAACAGTGCCTGAAGAGCAAGAAATAAGTAAATATTTATGGTGTGGACTGTAAAACCAGATAAAATGGAAATTTCTCCTCTCAAGGCATACTTTATGATGATAAAAGCTGGCTACAAGTTTTACAGAATATGTCAGCTGGATAGAATGAAAGAAAATGAAATCTTCAGCTTTACTGGAGCAGCCATCATTAAACTTGCCAATGTGTCCTTTGGACAGAAATCCCTGGATGTTGATTTCATGATATGCGCACAGCCTCCACTCCCTCACTCTTTGTCCTTCTTTTTCCTTTCCTTGCTTTGGTCCCCTTTCTTTCCTTTTCTTTTTCTTTCCATCACTTCCTTTTTCTCTCACTGTCACTCTGTCTGACTCTTGTATTTCTCCCGCCCTCACTCTTACGGGCCCACAGGCCACTGCAGGCTGACTTTCACATCTGTCTGTCAGCACAATAAACTCACCACAGTTTAGACTGCCAAAAACAGAATGATTTTACTTCTGTCTTCATGACTGCTAGTGACAATTGTACTTGTTTTTGTTCTGAGGTCTTTCAGACCTCATTCTCAGGGAGGGGGGAATGTCAACAGGACTCGGTGTCCACATGAGTCACATCTGTCTTTAATGAAAACACTTAAATTCAAGCTTAAAAATAAAGCAAGGGTCCACAATGAATGACATCCAGGTGGTCTTTCTTTTTCAGGATTTTGACAGTTTTTGCCCCCTCTTAAAATACACATTAGTAACAGAACAAGTGAAAATGTTTGTTTTTTCATTTTCCCCATTTTTTTCCCAACATCTTCCATCACCTTACACATGCATTAGATTTGATTTGATTTTTTTAGTAATTGGAAAAAGATTTGTGTAATTATCCCTTAGATTTGTTGAAGAGAACCATAAAAGCCTGTGTCTTACTAAAAATGATCTCTGAATGGCTCATACCTGAAAAGAGCTGCATTTCTTCATAATTGGATGATAATCAGAGGGAATAGGTGGCTTATTCAGAAAGAAAATATCTGAATATAAGATTTGATAATTGCTGACTGAGTGAGAGTAAATATTATGAAAGCAGCTTTTTGAAAGTGCACTAGATCTTGTAGCACATGAAAAAAAGACTTTATATTCACACATTTGAAACTGAGGAAAGTCACATGTTGCTGTGATGCATGGTACAGTTTGGACTTAAAATAAACAGTGTTAACTTATGCTGGATATGCTGGTTTAACTGTATGCGACAGATGGAAACTTTGATATCATACACTTACCAGCCAATTTACACTTTGCTAGTACCTGATTGGAGCTTATTGCCTCCAGAATTGGTTTAATTCTTCACTGGATAGATGCATCATGGTAGTGGAAACATTCCTCAGAGATTTTGGTCCATATTGGCATGTTATAGCAGTTACTGCAGATTTGTCGACTGCATCCATGATGCAAATCTCCTGATCCACCACATCCCAAAGGTGCTCTACTGGGCTGAGGTCTGGTGACTACGGAGGTAATTTGAGCACACTGAAGTAACTGTCATGATTGAGAAACCAGTTTGAGATGATCTGAGCTTTGTGACTTGGCGTGCTAACCCACTGGAAGCAGCCATAAGAAAATACATCCCATTTATGTCTGTGGTCATGAAGGGATGCTGCCACCAGATGGCTAGTTCACCACTGCTACCAGCCAACCAGGCAGGCTGTATCCATGTTTCCATGTTGTTTACACCAGGGGTAGGCAACTCCAGGCCTCAAGTGCCAGTGTCCTGCAGGTTTTAGATGTGTCCTTGATCCAACACAGCTGATTTAAATGGCTAAATTACCTCCTCAACATATGTTGAAGTTCTCCAGAGGACGGTAATGAACTAATCATTTGATTCAGGTGTGTAGACCAAGGGTAACATCTAAAACCTGCTGGACACCGACACTTGAGGCCTGGAGTTGCCTACCCATGGTTTACACCAAATTCTGGCCCTGCCATCCAAATGTAAAAGCAGAAATTGAAACTCATAACACCAAGCAACCAGTTTTCCAAATCTTATATTGACCCATTTTGGTAAGGTCGTGAGAATCAAAGCCGAGTGGGACCTGGTGTGGTCTTCTGCTTCTGTAGACCATCTACTTCAGGCTTGTTCATTGTTCATGTTGTCCATTCAGTCTTGATTGAATCGAGTGGTTATTTAAGTTAGTGTTGCCTTCCTATCAGCTCAAAGCAGTCAGGCCATTCTTCTTCGACTTCTGGTATCAACAAGGGATTTCTACCCAGGGAACTGCTGCACACATAATGTTTTCTCTTTTTTTGTATCATTTTCTGTAAACACTAAAGACGGTTCTGCAGGAAAGAATCCCCGTATATCAACAGTTTTGCAGAAAATTACTTAAAACACATTTCTTCCCCATTCTGATGCTCGTTTTGAACTTCACCATGTCTTCAGGTTGAAAGCAACAGTTTGGCTTTTCAAATGGAAATTTTACTATTATGCATATTCATTAAAAAATATGTTAATAAGAAGCAAGTCTGTTACTTTATCAAGAGACAGTGAGAGTGTGCAGTTTGTAGGCATTGAGGTCTTTAACGTTTGGCCATACTCGAATGTGATCTCCGATATAGATATGATTGATCAATATTTGTTTTGTTAACATTAGTTTCAGAGAGGACCACACGCCAGACACCCATAAATCCTCTTTCACAAGTGGCACAGTAACGATTCGGCCACTTGAACTGCAGAGTGGTTATTTTGGCTAAATCAACTGTCAAGGTTTGTGTGAGTCGGTGCTGAGTGTTTTTAACACAGCTTCTCTGCGCTGAATCAGGCACCTTGAGTAGCCGTGAATTTGCCCAGAGATGAAGACTTACACATGCTGCAGAGCACTTCTGAATGGCATCTTACAGAAAGGCTCTGCAGGTTGCTTCACAGCAAGGTTTTAAATATTAACCGTAATAGTG
Source organism: Aulonocara sp. 'chitande type north' Nkhata Bay (assembly GCF_057382095.1). Classification (NCBI taxonomy): domain Eukaryota; kingdom Metazoa; phylum Chordata; class Actinopteri; order Cichliformes; family Cichlidae; genus Aulonocara; species Aulonocara sp. 'chitande type north' Nkhata Bay. Next base: position 23,971,486 of record NC_141355.1, on the reverse strand, counting down.
TTTCATTTTTTTTTTTTAAAAAGTCCAAACCTCTATGTGTTTGAAAGGGAAAAAAATCAGGCTAGTGTTGCATGGAAGACAAATAGTAACTGCTATAAACACCATGAGTGTCAGGTGGCTATATCAAGCTTTTCTCGACACACAATTAAGTGCAATAACAGTTTCATAGCAGTTCATTCAAAGGTATTAAAAGTCACATCGATCCATCATGTAGTTTGTTGTAAGTTTTCAGACATACAGTTAATGATTCACAGAGACCCCTCTCTCTATCTCTATCTGAAATCTGTGAGTTCAGCGCACCCATGTGTTTGCTTGGAACACACCCCTGGGGAGAGATAAATGATCAGGGAATTCACCTGACATGTTTCATTATCCACTCAGGTGAAAGAGCAGAGACAAGGGTGCGAGAAAGGAAAAGAGATGACGGAAGAAGAGGGTCGAAGTGGGTAGGAGTAAGGTCATCCTGAGAGGGAGAAAAGGGTAGTCACGGGAAAGAAAATACAGGAACAGTGGAAAAGAGTTTCTACATGGGATTTCAATTTACAGCACTCTGCTTTGCTATATTTATGTTTCTTTGATTTCAGTACCAGTTTATAGCTGTAAAAGCCAGCACAAACTGTCAGTCAGACAGAAAAATTGTGGCTAATATTTTTAATATTTGAGATTTTGAACCAAACGCTCGCATTTCATATTTTTTAATGAGGGAAATCTATCTGCAAGCACACTAAAATACATCATAAAATATTGAGGTGCTGTACAGCAATATTTAGCATTTTTATGGCAAATATTCACTATATACAAATATTTTGACAAAAAAGTGTCCGAATATGAATCTGTAAACATTGCTGTCTTCTCATGCTTCTCCACGTCACGTCACAGGACATTAGAAGCCAGTAGAAGTCCTAATGATCGACAGCTGCGTAGCTGCTCTTTCTTGCTCTTTTAAGAACTTTTCTAAGTACTGTGTTTTAAGGCCATAGCTGAACACTGGGAAGGCAATTACATGCCTTTGTAGTATCTAGAACCATGAAAAAATGACATGTGAAGTCAGAGTCAGTTGATATTATAAGCTAGAAGTGGTCCATTTTTTCACCACTCAAATGCACTCAAGTGGAAAAGAGTGTAATTTCTTTCCAGACTAAATGTTGGGAAATATGTTGCAAGAGACTTTATTTTGTTCAAAACTGGCAGCAAAGCACCAATCCAGAGGTTAGGCAATGGTGCACACTTTGCAAGAAATCCTCTGTATTTTTTTTTTTCCAAAAAACAAAAACAACAAACAAGTGCTTGAATAGTAACACAGAAAAAACATTTCTGTACCACTTTATTGTTATTATTTTATTATAACAATCCATGAAATCCTGGCTTTTTACCAAGGTCTTCAAGCTTACCTTAATGATTTATTGATCAAAAATTATAACAAGCATTGTAATTATGATTCTTAAAAATATGGTGTGCATTGTCAACATGTAGAAAGTACTAAGTAAAGATTTAAAATATCACATTTGAAATCCGCATTACAACATTTTTGTAGACTTGAAGACTGGGAAACAGCCTCAGAACACAACACTGATATTTTGTGGTGAGCATGTTAGCTAAACAGCTAATGATTTAGCAGACACGAAGCAGCATTCATGTTCATCTGAAGTGTTGCTTCTGGCCACAGTGTAACTGTAACTGAAATAGTTACATTTAAGTTTATTTTGGTCTATAACAATTCCTGATGAAAATATCTGCCTGATTGGCTGCTAAGCCCATCAAATCACACCTACAGGGAGGGTACTGTACAATAACACACTGATGATGATATTTCTTCATCGATTTGTTTGTTTATACATTTAACAGAAAAGTGAATTTTGGAATTATGCTTAATATGAAAATTTTTATTTCAGCAGCTTTAGGTTTATGTTGTAAATTACATTTCATCACTTACTGAACCGTGCTGATAGCAGGACATCAAGATTCTTTGTAATGAAATCCAAAATAATTCCATAATGTATCTGGTATAACATTATTTAAGTCCAAAACTAGGTGGTCACAGCTTTCTAATACAACCAAACTTGTACTTTCCTCCCTTGTATATCTCCTCTTTCCCTTACTGATTATATCTGTCACTAAGTGTGTCGTCTCTGTTTAACCAGATCGCCTGAGTCCTCCATTAGACATCCAGCTGGAGACAATCAACTGCACTGCCTTCAGTGTACGATGGAAGATGCCCCGGAGACATGTTAGCACCATCACTGGATATAAGGTAATTAGAGACACATAATGTAATTTAACAACTGAAGCAATATTTCAGTTTTTATATTACATTATGTCACTAGGTATGTTGGTAAGGGTTTTTTATTTTATTTTATTTTTTAAATATTTGTATCAGCATTCTTCCTGCTTATAGGTCGGATTCTTCTATCAAGTCCCACATTACAAATATACAGTTTACGCAATTTTAGCATTTGCATTGTACTTTTACTCTGCGGGGAGAGGGGGCAAAAGTTAAACTTCCACCGGTTACACATAATTGTTTTGTAATGCACAACTGCCAGAAAAATATCAGCAATGATGAAAGGAACTGGTGGTAGTGCCAAACCAATAGAGAGGACAGATTTGGAACCAGTTATCAACCTGAAGTACTAATATGGAAGTTTACCTAAATTGATATACTAACATATATTATTGCATAGAGTTAGTAATTCTTACACCAAAAGATGGCAAACTACTGAAAAACCAAGGCCTGAGTAACCTGCCTGATCCCAGGCAAAAGATGTGTGTTCTCTGAGCAGCTGAGACGTGGAGGTGTCACTGGTTGAAATCAGTTGTAAAGAACCCCCTTGTGACTAGTTTGCTCCCTAACGGATTGCTGCTGCAGTTGCCAGTAGTTTGCATAGATGATGGCGATTTCCCCTTTATTTTTAGAGATGCAGGAAGACTTGAAGAAAATGCGATGCAAATAGGAAATGGGAAAGATTCTCCTTGTCTTTCCCATAGAGTCACACTGAATTAAAAAAACAACAGCAAAAACCATTCAGATTGTATTCAAGTTCGTTCCTCCAGAAATGAGCCGCCGAATCAAATAAAACTTAAGAAACTGGTCTCACATTATGGATTTAGAGCAATTTCAAATGACTTGGTGGCAGTTATTTCAGGGTATAAATCTTTTGCTTTAATATTATTACCTTTATTTCTGGCATTAGAAAATTACTTTTTCCAAGTTATACATTTTTTTATTGAATCTGAAGTTTATAAAATTTGGTTGTTTCTGTATTTTATTTCTATTTTTTGCCTGTACTTAACCAGTGTGTAGATTTGGATGTATATATATATGGATATGTGCTAATAATTTATCCAACTTATGTTTGACTACTGTCCTTCTTGGCCAGGACATGCTATTAATCTCAAAAGTTTATTTTTCCTGGTTAATTAAAGGTTAAATAAAACAACAACAAATAAAAAATAGGGAGTGTAGAAGAAGAGCGTTTCTCGTTTGCGCTGCACTTTTCACAGTTTAACTACGACTTAAAGAGTAGTTTGCAAGTGTTTGTAAAGCAATAGCATGGAAGTTTTGGTGCAGCACCATACACTTCTTTGCAACTGATTTCACACTAACAACCGACAACAACCTGCAGCAACTACTTGCCAATCAGTTGCAGAATACACATTTAGCACCGTAGAAACAAGTGATTCTCCTGGCTTGCATGGCTGCAGCTTTAGACATCAAGTAGATAGCGACAGTCATCACCCTTCAACAGTCACTTGCTACCAGTGGTATCTAGATGGTCACCAACCAGCCTATAGACCATGTGAATGGAGCTTTCACACCCTTGTATCACTTTGTTGTTTTCTAACATCACATCCAATCAGTAGCTAATCAACATGAAATTGTCTTATTTCTAGGACATACATGTTATTTGTAAACTTTATTATTTATAAATTGGGCCAAATAACAACAACTCAAATGCAATCTTGCGCGTTCCTGTCCGTTAATGTCACTAGGTTCAACCGTGTTAGATAGGAGTCACAATTTTATTGGAAAAATGACATACATATGGAAAAGTTCATACATAAAGGGGGAAGCTGTCAGATTAAAGGAAAGGCGTACATGTCTGAATGGGGCAGGAGAAGCAGCTGAAAGACTTTGTTACTTTTTTAATCAGATAGACTACATCTGCACATTTTATCTTTCAGCATAGTCTTAGTGTTTTATTAAACTCTCAGCTGCTTCATTTTGCTCTGTTTGCTCTGCTCCATTAGCATCCAATAGCAAATGATTCTCATGTTCTGCTGAACTTTTGATTTTTAAGAGTAGAAGGTGGTGAATGTTTTTATGAAATGAGTCATACAACAAAGTTGCATCACAAGTTTAGAGTAGCTAGATATTTAATGTTGGTGAAATGAAACATTTTACATATCTTTCATAGCAAAGTCTTAAGCCAGATGTTAGCTACCTTATTTATAAAAATTGAAATCCTGTTATGTTTGATTGGAATATGGATGTTTCATTGTAGAGGACTTCTTTCTAGTTTGAACCATTTTTTATTTTTTGAGTCCAAGTGTCCCAGAAAAAAAATTGTTTAAAACCAAGAGAAGTGGACTTACATAACTCTTTCAAGAGCCCTTTCAAAATGCATAGAAAGGTTTTTCAAACTGGCAAACATAAAGAACAAATTCTCTGATATGTCACAAATCAAATTGTCTCTCTTTTTCCTTTGAAAAAATTTTCCATTTCCTTCTGCACACCACTGGCATGAGTGTCCCCCACTTTCTTTTTTCTGCTTCTAAAGTGCTGTCATCTCACTGCCCACTAAGAGAGCCTTGAGCACTAGATTGATATTTGAAAGTTCTGGTTTTGGGGTGGAACCCTTTCCACGATATGACTTTTTAAAGCCGGCCTGGCTTCTTTCAGTTTCCGTTCAGTAATGAACAAAAAAAAGTTGCAGGGAAGTTTTAACATAAAATTGACTGACTGCAAATTTTATTTATTATTGAGCGACCAGTACATGCCTGTATCCATGTCCTGTTATATTATATATACATATTATATACATGTTGTTTTATATCATTGTTAAGTAATTTTAGGAAGGAAGTGATATCATTTTATATCACAATATCCAGTTTGTGTTGATTTAAATGAGATTTTAAGGTTGTGAAATTAAAACAATACGCTACTTTTATAAGGCACTGCAGGTGCATCAATACTAAGAGTAGGTCATTCTCAGCCCATTGGTCTGTGCTTGTTGGGGAATACGACATTGTAATATCTGATTTAGATAAAAAAAGGTAATATTTTACATTTTGAGTATGTAAAATGTCATAAAATTACAATGAAACAATGCTGTTATAAGGTGTATATATATATATATATATATATATATATATATATATATATATATATATATATATATATATATATATATATATATATATATATATATATATATAACTCATATAAAATCTTTCGTTTTAGCCCATTTGTAGATGGTTTCTAGGCAACATGATAACATGGTAACATCTGATGTAGACCTTCAGGGGACTGAGATGTACCTGTGCTGCTTTTTGGTTGCTCAGCTCCTGATAGAAAGTCATCAACAAATAAACAGATAGAGATTCTTTTGTAACACAAGTCATAATTTTAGTTTTTCCTCTCTTTGAATGTGGTATACTCTAAGACAACCCAAACCCTTGCTTCCTTCCTTCTTCCCTTGTTTTTGTTTTGAGTCGCCCATTAGCAATTTGTGGATCAGTATGACTGCGTGTGCTCTGCTTTTGACCATATGTCTTCACTAAGAGGATTAGTCAACTACAGAGCTACCCCATAAACATGCGGGGTGGCCAATTGTTTTAAGTTTACAAACAGTCTTCTCAGTTTCCTCATAAATTTTTTCTAGCGATCCCTCTTTTGACTTTGTTGTTGCTATGTCTTTAAAACGGAAAGGCAAAAACCAAAGAAACCAAAAACTCATTTCATTTTATGAATGTTTGTATCATCCAGGTTTTCTACACAGAGATGAAGAATGGCCGTACAGTAGGGACCGCGTCTATAATGGAGGTGCCGCTCAGCTTGGACATGCTGACTACTGTTAGTATCCAAAGATACATTCACCTGTAATAGGCGTTGCATTTTTAGCAGTCACTTGTAGACAATGTGGAATTTGCTTAGAGGAAACCTGAATGGATGTTGCAGTTTGAACTTGTTATTAAAGTCATAACACCGTGATTTTATGCAAACATCTGTTTTTTTCTTTTTCAAAGGGACAATTTGATGGACAAGCAAGCTTTGTAAGTACCGTGCTAGCCACTGCTTTCCACATTATGCATTTTCTCTATAAAATTATACGCTTCTCCTGCTTTATTGTCACGACTGACATTTATTTGTGAACCTGATATTATTTCCGCTCTGATGCTGAGAAAATCCCTAATTAATAATGTCATCCCTGCTTTCTTTTCTTCTATTTCATCCCTCTCTCTTTCTAATCATCCTCGCCTTGCTTCTTAACTGTTTCCTACATTCACCTTCTAGGATGTGGACATCAGTAACCTGAAGGTGAACACTAACTACAGAGTCAGTGTTGGAGCATATGGCTGGGCAGGGGAGGGAAGACCCAGCATGCCCAGAGACATCGGCACTGCTTCACAGGGTAAGAATATGTGAGTAGACGGAGATCATTTTACAGTCGATGCCAGTAGCTTTACAGTAATTCGTTTACACCATTCGCTGACTACAGTTTTTTCCCCTGGCATTAGAAATGTGCATGCCCCCTTCACCCCCCTCCAAGCCCACTGTCATGGCCGTATCCGACACAGAGCTGGCGCTATCGTGGCAGCAAGGCGAGAGCGATGGAAGCGCACCTGTTCTTCACTTCCTGGTGGCTTACATCAGGTCAGTCAGAACTGACCGGTTTCATCACTGCTGACTTGATGTTAATACATAGGACACACGCAACAGCACAAACACCAGTCACCTCTTTTACATCAACACAACACCAGAGCTGGTTTGGAGCTAGTTCTGGCTTGCTCGCTTTTGAAAACCAGCCAATTTTTTCTGACAGTTTTGAGAGCTGAACATTACATAAAATAAAAATAGTGGCAAACGGACTGTGCAAACTGCATCCTCCATAACATCAGCAGTTCCAACTTTAGGAATAGTAATTTTACGGTGCTGTACAGCTGTCGACTTCAGCACTAGAAGGTCTTTTTTGAGTGGAATTGGTGCAAAAACAATTTATGCAAGCACTTAAAAATCAGCTCACATATGCACTTAACAAGTTAAGACTGAGTGTTGTCGTCATGGAGGAAAATAGCAGACCTAAAAGAACAGTTCTGCAAAATCTTCTTATTTTCCATTTTGCTAGGAGTGTTAGAAGATCAACTTGACTTTCATGTCTATAAACCAAATGTGAAATGTGTTTTTGATTTTCAGGTACACCAGCAATGACAAACCCTGTTGCGCTGATATCTAACATTTAGCCAGGCACTTTCCCTGCTACCCAGCTGTATGCTTTTACTTCACACCAGTTACATGAAGTTATCTTACAACACCTCAGGGTGTCCACCCTAAAGTTAAAAAACACTGCTTAAAAGGTTCAAAACATAGCTACCACAACCTCTCATTCTTTCCCCGTGTGTTTTATCCTTCTATGGGCTGAAATGTAAAAACAGCAGCTTCTGATTGCAGATTTAATTAATCAGATACCTTGAGTTGATTTTGAAAGAGTCACTGCCACTACAGTGCTGCAAAGCAACCTGAAGTGATTCTCAGTAAAATCAAATTTTGTTGCTTGCACTTGTTTTTTTAGGACAGTGGTTTCCCCAGCTTTCAGTTTTTTTGATTTGCTTCCTGAAGTTGCTCAACTCCTCAGCCCTCAGTCTTTTGAGGCTCTCAACAAGGAACAAGCAGACGCTGGACACAGGACAACATCTGTACACTTTTTAAAATAGTAAATAATTGGACTATGTTTTCATTATTAGAAGTTATTAACTTCTAGAAATAGATCAATAATATACACTGTTAATCAGTAACAGTTTTGAAAGCTAGCAGAGTGCTAATAATGCACTATCTTAAAAGAAACCATATTTCAAACAAAATTCAGTTGGTTTGCATTAACGGATGTAGAGATCTGCACCTACTCAGATTCAAATAACTAAACAGGGCACACACAGCTCTCTTTCACAGTGACTTTCATGAGGCTTTTCCTGTCTGTTCAGTGTAAGCTTTTGTGTTTTGACATAAGGGTCAGTTGTGACATGTGAAAGAATGAGTTTCATTCTTTGTTTAGTAATGTTCAGGCACACGCACACACACGCACGCACACATAGAGGCACTCAGATAAAGAACCTCCCATGTCTAGACAAGTGTTCTTCCAAAAAAGTTGAGGTCAGAAATAATTTGTCTCGAATTGTCTGATGATTTGCCAGATATTTTTTTTCCTGTGAAATATCAGATGGTATTTAAAAGACATGTTTAAAAGCAAGTCATAAAAGAAAGAAGAGTTTAAAAGCTATAAAAGGAAGCAAACTTTAAAAAACACAGCAGTGTCGCCCTTCATGGTGCAGAAACAACACCCCGCGAATGAGCAAAGAGAGGAGAGATGGGCGGGCTGAAAAACACTTACTGTGAGCAAGCAGACAAGAATAAGTGTCTGTGTTTGCATGCGGGGAGATTTTCAACACAGAAGGATCATCTCAGAAGCAAATCTTTCTCCCCCCTTACATCAAACGAGGCCTCACTGAAGAGAGTGGAAGCTGCTGTTGAAGATGCCTCTGTTCAAGAGAGAGTTATGGCCCCAGGCTGCCTGAGTCAGGCAAAGAAAGGAAGCTGGAGATTAAGGAAAAGTTCAGGACTTCATTGTTTTAGTTTTTTCATGACTTTTACGATAATCAAAAATGTTGTAATGTAAGGATGTCCAGAGTGGTAGTACAACAAGAACAAAAACAACAATGAAACAAATAATCAGTTAAATAATCTCTTTTTTTATTCTTTGGAAACTCTTTTTACAACTTTAGTTATTCAGATTCAATCTTGACACTGTACTCCATGCCGCTGCTTATAGATGTTTTTTTTCATTAGGGGCAACACAATCAAGTGGAAGATTACATCACAGTTTTGACCCCTCACAAAAACATACCGTCATTCTAAAAACAATTACTTTGGAGAGATTTTGAGTGTAATCACCATTTTTTTCATTGATTTCTAAAAGACAAAATGACTGAGGAGTAAAAAAAAAAGATAATTGATGTCTTCGAAACTATCAAACATCAAATGTGTGTCAAATTAATCTTCTTATATTTGTATCTTTATGCCTGTCTTTTCTTTTCTCAGGCCTGAAATGGACACAGAGTGGACATACATTCGTGAGCCCATTGAGACTAACTCCATGGTTCTGAAAGGGTTACTTCCAGAAACAGAGTACCAGTTTGTTGTCAGGGCGGTCAACAAACACGGAGTTAGCCCACCCAGTCCTATCAACAATCCCGTGCGCACGCTCGGTAAGGCCGAATGTTGATATCTGAGCCAGAGTTTTATGTCGTGGTGGCCAAGCGCCCTCATTACTCTTTTTAAAACCACATTTTGAAACAAGCGCTCTTTCAGTATAGTTTAAACAATACACCCACGCTAAATAAAACAGACTGTGCATATTATTGCATTACCAAACTAATCCTCATGATTTACAAAACACCCCAGTGTTCCTGTGGAGTCAGTGAAATTCTCTCAGCGGTGTGCAGCAATAGTAAATCATGTAACAAAGGACCAAAACATTACAGATGACTGTTAAACACATTATTATTAACATACTCTATCTCCTGACCAACGGTGCGTGAGTCTACGGATCTGAATGAAACTGGCCAATATATTATATTCGCAAATATTTTTCAAATCTCTTAAAAATTTAGCTTTTTTTTGTTTGTAGCTTTTTTTTTGGAGGCCAAAACCTCCTCAAACCTCATGTGACGTAAAAATGATTTACCTCTGGTAAGGCTTTGGCATGGAAACACTGTGTGCAGGTTGAATGTAGGACAGCACCTGGCAGTGTGTCAGTGGGTATTGTGACCAAAGCCTTGGATAATGGAGATACGCCGCAACAAAGTCATTTACATTATTATTTTTGATGTAGTCTCCTGCTGGGGGCAAGATAGGGTTGGGGGGATGGAAGGAGCTGATTGATATTAAAACGCACACGCATTCATACAGGTGTGTATGTGCTAGACACACAAAAATGTGCAATAATAATGTCAAACGTATCGAGGATGAATTCACCTAGAGATTAATGGGCATAGCGTTACGCTTGTATGGGTGAGTGTGAGCTGCAGTCCATGTCGGGCTTCAGCTTTTTACATCTATAACTACTGAAATTAAACAGCCATGTAAACACAATCACATTATCCAGGTTTCTCTTCTGTGACCTGCGGGCGACACCGCTTCCAACGCTGTGTTAGCTGTCTGATTGTTGTAAACTGCTCTGATTGAAACAAGAGCCTTAAGTCCTCAGAGAGACAGTGCAGGAGCGGCAGACAGGGAGACAGATTCAGTTAAAAAGACATTGTTAAGAATGATGCGAAGGAAAGTTACACGAACACCATGCTGTGGGTGAATTGCAGAGGCAGACCGACAGAAATTGCGGGTCTAGAGAAGCGTGGCTTCTCAGCAGGGGATAAAAGCGGGTTACGTCCGAGTCTCATCAGACAGGATTAAGGATGGGATGCCAGACCCCTTCTCTGCCCATGCACATGCCTAATGGATGCACACACACATGCACACAATGCACCACTGCTCCAGTGAGCAGAAGGCGTGGGCTTGACTGACTGACATACTTTTTTTGCCGCTCTTTCTGCAGCAGTTCTTGTTTGTGTGGTCAGAGTGGTTAGAAACAGGGTGGTATGGTTTGAGGGGGACTGTTACACAACAGCAGATTAGTTTGATGAGAGGTTTTTTTGGGCATCCCCCCTGCCTCTGTGCCAGCACTTGCTATTCAGTGGATTTAATGTCATTAGGCTGTGCTAATCACAGTTTAAATCTTGGCACTGTTTCACACTTAAAAGTCAAGTTTTCTTTCTGTTTAGTTTCGTGAACGATATAGTCAATAAATTTTATATATATATATATATATATATATATATATATATATATATATATATATATATATATATTTTTTTTTTTTTTTCAATTGTGCCTAATCACTCCACAGCAATACACAAAGGTTTATGATTTTATCCCTCAGATTCCAGCATTTTCTACATTTACACAGTTAAGAGGAATGAGGGGGGAGAAGGGCAAGAAGAAGGGGGAGCAGTGGTTATGTAAGCTAAGATTAAGCTTTCTCAGAGTAAGAGGGATGGGTGTGTGTGTGTGTGTGTGATATGTTGAACATGCACATATTGTTTTTGTTTGCTTTTCCATTCTAGTGTGTACAAAAGACATCATGAAGCTCTATACAAATATAAAAATGCATATTGATTATCTTAAAAGCTGATTTATATTCCACCTCAAGTTTACATGTATTTTATTGCTATTGTGAAATAAATTTGTAACAATTCCCAGGTTTTATTGGAATCCAGGTATTTACTGTCTGGCTTTGTCTTTGCACACTGTGAGCTTCTTATGGCAGACTTCTGAACGGAGGAGACACTTTTCAGTATGTGGTGCAGCAGCCTCGGTACAGACTAACAGGTAGACTTACTGGGCTAGCATCAGCTGGATTACTATTGTCACCATTATCATCATCATAATATGAGAAGTATGATCACATTTGCCCCTTTGTCACAGTCATAACCAAAGACCAGAGCTTCTTCTGCCGTGAAACCGCCGTTATTGTTTGTCATTTTGATCTTATTCACTGTTGCTACCAACTAACTGTACCATCACTGTCATACATGGGAAAGAGACTGCAAATATACATATTTATTATTTTATTTTATTTTATTTTATTTATGACGGGACAGTAGAGCAAACAGGAGAAGATGGACAGAGAGTGAAATAAAACCCAGGCACCTGAAGTTGCCTTTAAGGCTATTTGTTGCTCAACCCACTGAGCTAAATAGGCACCCCTGGATCCTGCAAATATATAATGAAAGAAACCACTGGTGGCCCTCTGTGTTCATGCAAAATGACTGACACATTTTATAATGGAGACTCAGTGATTTTATGAACACCAACTTGCCGTATTCAAAAAGAAGCCAATGAAAGAGCAAAATGGAGAACGTGTTTATAACAAATAATAAAAAAAGCGAAAAGAAATGAAAAATATTCACTTTCATATGCTTCTTTTTCATTGCATATAAAGAAAAAGATTTCAAGCATTTCTTTTTGAAATTTTTATTACATGGTTTATAGCTCATGAAAGTCAGAAAATCTATGTCAATGAGCACAAAATGGAAAGTCAAGCAGTGATTGTGGTTGGACTGAACTAGGCCAAGAGATACATTGTATTTATTATACTTTACTAATAATGGATGGATTACCGTCCATAACTATCAGAATAAAAGCAGAAAAATGCTTTAAACTGTGTCTGAGTCTAGAATATATTTCATTTCACTTTCTCATATTACTGATGGAAAATATTGAGCTTTTCTCCAAGAGTCAAATTATCTGTTGTACAAAAAATAAAGATTGAAGTTGAGCTTTACTGTATATTTGCAATCCCGCTTTCATGTCTTCAGCTTTTCCAGCTCATTGATTCTCTGACCTGCGTTCACTGCATGGAATTCATGATTTGTGTTTTACCTAATAACCTGTTGTTGTCCTTTTGTACTCATTGCTCTCTTTTGTAATAATTATCAAGTCATATTCCTCTGTGGTGTCTGTAACAGGTGCATCAGATGTTGGCAGCGGTGATTATGGGAGTTACATCACAGATCCTCGGGTCAAAGATGAAGATGGCTTTGACATTGATGACTCTGATTATGATATCTTCATTGAAGAGGTGTGTTTTTTACAGTCCAGAGCTAAACTGCAACCCTATTTTCTGTTGGATTATCACTCACTTCACTTTTTTTTCGCTGATTTTCTCTCTTTTCTCTCCTAGTTGAAGCCATTTCCGGGTATAAGTCAGGACAACAGGAAGTCCCAACTGCGTTCACACTCTGGTCCCCCATCTGGTCGAAATGTTGTTTACCGTATGAACACCATGACTCCTCCAAATGTTACAGCTGCACCAGTTTCCACCACCACATCATCCATCTTTTCAGAGTTTACAGATCTGCTTTTCCCAGTCACTTCACAGCCCAGTAGCACTCTTGAGACCAAAACTACTGCCCCACTCACCCCTACCAGGTAAGACTGATGTTAAAATGATTATTTAATTTAATATCTGTTTTCCATCAAGGATTTTTTTGCAATTTCTTGTTGTTGATGAGATTTCAAAACCTTTTAAAGGCAAAATTAGCCACTTATAGATTGTTCCTCGTGAACAGAAAATAAATCTTTTACTGCTCTTATGCTCACAGTTTTTCTCCTTAGTCTGTGATTGTGATTATTATATTTCCATCTCTCCTGGCTTTCTGCTTCCCCCCCTTACTAGCTACCTAGAACATGTCTTTTTGTGCTCTTATACTTAATTATTTGATAAAGATAGCGAATGGAGCAGTGAAATGTCACACATGTCTGGTTGTGATGTACTGTATGTCATTATCTGCAGCTATATATGGTGGCTTGGCCCCTGTTCTGTTGATTTTGGGTGAGCACTTTGGGCTTTTTGCTGTTTGTTCCTTTCCTTCAAGCAAAAAAGGAACAATTTACAATCAAATGCCACCTTTAGAAGACATACCTGATGAAGGTGTAAATACACGACAAAACATTGCCTCTTAGGTTACTGTAACCCCAACTAGCAACAGATTACTAAAGTTCCTTATCTTTCTTTCTCTTTTTATCCTCCAAAGCATCCCTTTGTCGACCACCACTTCTACTACGACCACGTCCCCCTGGAAAGGCGAGGTACCTCGTGTGTACGACCTGAGCTGTGATGATACTGTGTGTCCGCCCGACAGCTTCTGTCTCACTGATTACGAAAGCGGCGGTTCGCGCTGCCACTGCAACCTTGGACGAAGAGGGGACACGTGCTCTGAGGGTAAGAAAGATTTCTGAATCTCTTTTTTTAAAAACATTTTATGTCAGCTGTGCTCTGATAGTGTAGTGGCTATTTTGTCAAGGTTGCAAGAAGTGGCCTTTTCTTCTTCCAACCCATGGGTGCTCTTACTTCTCATTTGTCATGATTTTTCTTTTCATTTGTCCTCCTTCAGCGTTATCAGTGAAGTTTCCCAGATTCCATGGCCACTCTCACATGACCTTTGAACCCTTAAAAAACTCTTATCAAACCTTTCAGATTACTTTGGAGTTTAAGGTAAGATATCACGTTTCATATCTTTTTTTTTTCTATCAGTGATTAAAATAGATTTCAGACGGTTTCTCTTTGGTGCAGGCAGACTCTGAGGATGGGTTGCTGCTGTACTGTGGAGAGAATGAACATGGCCGTGGAGACTTTACTTCTTTGGCTTTGGTTCGGGGGAAGCTTCATTACAGGTGAGGAACATGTCAGAATAACATTAGCTATCATGTACTGTTTATCAAAAGAAATAAATGTGCACTGTAGGGTGCATAAGATTTAGAGATGGGATTTTTCCTTGTCTGTAGCTATGATGCTTACCTGCTAGATTCTTGTCTCTGCAGGTTTAACTGTGGTACAGGAGCAGCTCAGATAGTCAGTGAGAGCCGCATTGTTCTCGGTCAGTGGCACACAGTAACTGTCTTCAGAGATGGCATGAGTGGCTGGCTCCGTATGGACAACGACACACCCATATCCGGACGATCACAGGTTATAATACAAAGAAAATGAAAAATGTCAAATTGTTTTTTTGTTTTTTAAAAACATATTTTAAGTTAAACAGTGATTTAAAGCATACTGATACAAGATGTCTCATCAGTCAGGTGTAATGCTACAGTCAGTCAGTGGCTGGAGACTGCAACTCTACTAAAATTAGTGCAGTTGTGTGCAGTGAACTTGCAGTCTTGTTGTCTTTGCAATGGTTGCTTTGAAGACAGGGACCAGGTCTGCAACCTTTTGCAGTCAGTTGTTATCTTCAAAGTGATTTTGGTGTATAGAGACGGCGATCAGTCTGCTCAGTCGGCTATCGAATGGGATCAAGTCGGCTATTACACGCACTCTGTTTGTGTTTTCCATCTAGATGCACAGAAACTCAAATTAACTGCTTGCATTCTTGGTAAATTGGATGGTAAATTGACACAAGTGCTCTGCAGGTTTGCTTTTATATAGAAATATAACCAAAATACAACCAGTTTGGAGACAGTTGAGTCCACCATTGCAAAGAGACTTGCCCCAGATGAGTTGCAGTCATTAGCACAGACTGACTAATGTTGATTGCAACATGTTGGCAATATGTCCGAGTCAAACTCCTACCAGGCAACCTGTAAAGTCACCGTGCGAATAAAAGTGATTGCCCAGAGGTTTAAAGGTGCTACACTTTCATCATCTGGATAACCAGTTGGTTCCTGTAACTACTTGCACCAAAACTGTTGGTGCATATTGTCAAATATTGTCTTACAAGGGGTCAGACTATCCTTAAAATATAAATAAAGAGGTTTTAATTTCTTCATCTTGTCCTCTTAGGGTCAGTATAGTAAGATCACCTTCCGCTCCCCATTGCATGTCGGTGGATCTCCAAGCGCTTACTGGCTGGTCAAAGCGACAGGGACAAATCGTGGCTTTGTTGGCTGCATGCAGAGTCTGACCATCAACAATAAGGCTACAGACATCAGGCCATGGCCCCTGGGCAGTGCTCTGAGTGGAGCTGATATAGGTAAGGAAGCACACAGGATGTGAGAGAATTTGAGTGATGAATGTTATTTTAATGTGGCCGCTGCCAGTGGCACCTGGCTCTTATCCATATTACCCACAGTGCACTAGGTCTCCTGAAGTTTTGGTGCTCGGTTGAGTAGCTGAACAGTAATTCTAGAGTTTGGCTGTTTGGTTTTCATGCATACAGTAAATAACTATAATCATTAGTGGGCATAATTTGAATATGGATGACAGTGTTTATTCATCACACCACCCGGTGTTAGTGTTATTTCACTTTGCTTAAAAGAAAAAATGAAAGCAGACCATGTCGTGGTGTATAATGAGAGCATTAAAATATCTGACATTATCAAAAAAGACAAATCCAGTGATATAAGAAAGGAATTGTTGCCATTTTAGATAATTTTCTGTCACAGCGACAGACAAAAATAGCTTTTTAATAACAGGGTTTTAGCCAATATGTCACTGAAGCAAGAAGCAGATTGTTTTTGGCAAATTATGGAACACAAAGGACTTTTTCACAACATGAATTTATGAATGAGGTAAGAATATTAAATAAATTTTGCAAGAAATTAAAAATCACTGAAAGTTTTTTTTTATTTATAAATATACCCCATTCATACAAAACAAGCAAGCAAACAAAAAAAAAAAAAAACTCATATATTTTGATTGTGCGTGTTGTGTGAGTGTTGTACTCCTGCTCACTTTTAGGAACAATGCAGTCATGGAAACTGTATTTATGTTGTAAGTGTGTACAAACATATGCAGAGTACATATGCTGGCTTTGTCCTAATGTACCAGGTGAGTGCAGTGACAATGTGTGTGACCTGGTCAGCTGTGCCAATGGTGGAGTCTGCTTTGCAAATCGTGCTGATGGCTACATCTGTCTGTGCCCACTTGGCTTCAGAGGAGCACTTTGTGAAGAGAGTGAGTCAACCATTTCCCCTTTTTCCCCCCCTCACACCTGCAAAAGCGC
The DNA here is from genome assembly GCF_057382095.1 of Aulonocara sp. 'chitande type north' Nkhata Bay. NCBI lineage: Eukaryota > Metazoa > Chordata > Actinopteri > Cichliformes > Cichlidae > Aulonocara > Aulonocara sp. 'chitande type north' Nkhata Bay. The sequence continues at coordinate 23,954,713 of NC_141355.1, read as the reverse complement.
GCACATAAGCATCCAGTTTACAAGGAGAGTTTTGAACAGCTGTGAAAAAAGGAAAAATAAAATCCCTGCCGTTTCTTCTTACCTGCTGACTTCCACGTATTGTCACATAAACCTTTCAAGGTAATTACTCAGCAGTTGAAGAAAATGCCAAGAAAATCGATTGAAGTAAGAAATATTTCTCATATGGCGGTAGAAGGATTGATTGCATGTCAGACCACCTTTCACACAAAATAGCCTTTCACTTTTTCCTCTCCTTGATATATCTCTTCCTACAATCTCATTGTGTTGTTAGCAACTGTTTTCCTCTTCTTTACATTTACTTATTTTCTTGTGTCTTTTCTCCTTTTCCTCAGGTTTCTCACTGTCCTCGCCGCTCTTCAATGAAACAGTGTTTTCATATGCCGTCATCCCATGGCCTCAGTCCTCACAGAGTTACCTGTCCTTCACTGAGTTTGAGGTGACGTTTCAGCCGTCAGCCCCTGATGGAGTGCTGCTGTACAGTGATGACGCAGGGAGCGGGGACTTCCTTGCTATAAACCTGGTGGACAGATATGTAGAGTTCAGATTTGACTGTGGCTCTGGAGGAGCTGTCATAAGGTGCTGGATAGAGCCAAGTTTCGAATCTTCTTTTCACATTGGTTTTACATTATCTAACTAGATTTACTAAATGTGTGTTACTGTGTGTTTCAGGAGTGAGGAGCAGATCAGTTTGGACTCATGGCATGAGCTAAGAGTATCACGTACAGCAAAGAGTGGTATCCTCCAGGTGGACAGCCAAAGACCTATGGAGGGGATTGCTGAGGTACATTAAAGTCCATTAGAACCATCTGCAAAAACTATGTTATGTTATTATTAGAAAATAAATATATTTATAGAAAATATACTTCACAAAAAACTCAACTTTATAGTTTAACGGGAGAAAGAATCAAACCACAAGATACTAGAAGCAAGTATAAGTACGAGGTCTTTATAGTCAGGGTAGACTTCATACATGAGAGGCAAGTGACAAGTGGCCAAAAATGCACACAGCTGGTGGGAAACTAACCAGATACAATAAGTAAAACTGACTGAAATACACAGAATTGGGGAATTTCAAAATAAAACAGGAATTAATGACATTAGAAACCTCAATGCATGATACGCACACACCTTATTAGTTTCTAAAGCATGTTTAAGTGACATTTGTATTAGAACAATCACCTGTCAAAGTCAACTCTTGAATGTGCAACACTTAATCACCTTTTAGCCGTGGTTTGGTTCTTAAACTCCTGAGAAAAATATCAGGCTCTTTTTGACCAAGCGAAACACATCCAGAGTTATAGATTTTTAAAACATGTATTTATTTAAGCGGACGTGCGGATGAATGGTTTGACATGACTCACCTGTTTCTCTGCTGTATTTATGTTTCAGGGAGCTTTCACTCAGATCAACTGCAGCTCACCTCTCTATATTGGCGGCGTGCCAGAGTACGATAAAACCAAGCGGACAGCAGGTGTAATAAAACCCTTCACTGGCATTATTCAGAAGGTGATTGCTTTTTTTAGATATGCCAACATCAGTGATCTGCAACACAGTTATATTTGCTATATTGTTACTCAGTCATTTCCAATCCATCAAGAGTGACACAGCAGCATTACATTATATATGATGTATACTGCGTACAATCTCCAAGCTACTGTGGCAGGTGTCTGATTTTAGTTTGGTTTTTTTTTTTTTACAGTCGCGCTCTTTCATTTTGTCCTTTTCCTCTCTGTGCTCTTTTCTTTTCACCCCCTCAGCTAATACTCAATGATCGCACCATCCCTATAACAACTGCAACTGCTGGTGGAGTTAATGTAGCCAATTCTGCACACCCATGTGTGAAAAGTCCATGTGCCAATGGAGGATCCTGCAGGCCAAAGTGGGATGAATATGAGTGTGACTGCCCTCTAGGGTACGACGGCAGGCATTGCCAGAAAGGTCTGTTGCATGTGGAATTGTTCTCATCGACAGATGAACTCGGTTGATGTGCAATTTGGTGCACGTCACAGAAATCAGCAGGCTGTTCACACGGTGCTAAGAATAAAATATGCTGATGTTTTTACATGCTACATGAAATATTTTGTGCTTAGTTTTATTTTTTATAATGCTTTCTGTTTTAAATCCACCAATATGACAGTTTTTTCTCAAGGAAACTTAGTCCCTTAAGTTTACTTTTTCTCTTTAATGCTTTCATGGAACAGAGTGTGGGAATTACTGTTTGAACAGTAAGTCTTCTTCTCTGATCTCAAAAAGTAGATATTTTTTTAATTTTCTTTCCTTGTTTGGAAAACACGTAAGATTTCTTTCCCTTCACACATTTTCCACCGCAGGATCAGATTTGGTCTTTTCTCTTAGCTGTAGACATAAGTTGACACGTGCTGATGCTGCCACCTTGTGATGATATGAAAGGAGTTCTTGTTCTCTTCCCAGCTGTTACTGAAGCCATAGAGATTCCACAGTTCATCGGAAGAAGTTACCTGACCTATGACAACAGAGATATCCTTAAAAGGTTGGTGGGGAAATTCCTGTGTGTGTGTGTTTTTTTTAATTTCTAGCTTTTTCATGAAGTGCATTCTACAATCTTTCTACAGAGTATCTGGGTCCAGATCCAGCCTTTTCATGCGCTTTAAGAGCACAGCTAAAGACGGATTGTTGCTCTGGCGAGGAGACAGTCCAATGAGACCCAACAGTGACTTCCTCTCTATGGGTCTTCAAGATGGCGCTCTCATCTTCAGGTATTTATCACTGTAAAACATGAACGGCACTATAAAAACAGTAAAATATGTTATGATGTCTTATAATTCTTAATCAAATGTAACTGGATTGTAAAGAAATGTTTTAATTAAAGTGTAAATTCTAGATGCCATGTGTTTGCCCTTTCTGTGTTCTCGCGCTGGGCAAAAAACGTCATAAAACACAAATGGAAAAAAAAATTGTGCACAAGAAGGACAGTAATAATCGAGTATGACTGCCGATGCCATCAAGGGGTAGTGAGCTACAGTACGTGCTCAGCAGAGGTAGAGCTAAAAACAAAAAAAAGGTCTGTGTGAGGACCATGATCACTAAGAGAATCAGGATTAATCAGGCTTGTACCATAAAAATGTAATTCCACTGCAGTCTGCTGTACGTGTATGCATTTCCATGTTGTTGTAGTTACAACCTGGGCAGTGGTGTAGCCAACATTGTCATCAACGGGACCTTTAGCGATGGAAAGTGGCACAGAGTCAAAGCTGTGAGGTAAGCTCATGAAATCCTGTCAAGTGGATATCCAGTATGTTGATCACATTCCACTGTGGCTCTTTACTTTAAATTGCCTCTCTTAGTCTTTATAATAACATATTGCATTATAGCCTTATTATACCATTTATAAACCAACAGATCCGGTAGAAGTAGCAGTTGTAGGTCATTCTTTACAGTCTTTTGCTACCGCAAATCACCTTTCAATCCCTGTGTTAAATATAAAATCTAAGGTCAATATTTTATTTTTATATATAACAAAAATGTTATGCACAAATTAAAAGTTCAGTTTCTCAGTTTGACTAACTGATTTACTGTATTCAGGGATGGCCAGTCAGGAAAGCTGACTGTAGATGACTACGGGGCAAAGACAGGCAGGGCGCCTGGTAAAATGAGACAACTTAATATCAATGGACCCTTATATGTTGGTAAGTGAAACCTCAAATCTCTAAACCCGTAAAATGATAAAGATTAAGAGATCATTTTCACATCTGTATGTTTGCGCTCTCTCTGTTCTTCGTCTTAAGGTGGCATGAAGGAGATAGCGCTTCACACAAACAGACAGTACATTGGAGGCTTGGTGGGCTGCGTGTCCCACTTCACACTGTCCACGGACTATCACTTAGCGCTGGTGGAGGACGCTGCTGACGGCAAGAACATCAATACCTGTTCCAACTAGTGAATGACTTCGGCAGATTGAGATTAAGATAAGATTTTCCAACCGAATCATCTGATTTGTCATCTTAAAGCTCACTTACCAGCAACAAATCAGTAAAAACTTAAATTATAATATGTGGTTGTGTTTTTGTTTTTGTACCAATTCAGATCTGATGACCCTGAGAGGATTTTTAGAAAGCACAAGTACTTTGTGAAAAGAGGGAGAAAAAAGCAAAGTGTTATGTTTGATGAGGATCTTTAAAAAAAAAACAACCCTTTGAAGGACTTTTTCATTGGATGACTCTATTTGTATCTTTATTTCTTTTCTTTTTTTCTACTGTAAATCCTTATTTGATTGCTGGAAGAACCAAGTGATCCAAGGGATCAAAAGTCATCATGAACCTGACCTAGAACAGCGAGCAGAGATAAACTTCTTTTAGAGGATTTTGGTTTTGGTTCTAGGGGATTTCTGTTGTCTTTGTTGTTGTGGCATTTGTATTCTTGTTCGTGATGTCTTATCAGTCTGTAGACTGATTCTAAAATCTGATGGATGTCAGTTTTTAACAACGTTTCTAGTTTTGGAGGGTAAATACGTCAGCTACACAAAATGTTGGTTTTAACTTTCTTCTTTTAGTTCACTTGGTCTTTCATTTTGATCTCCCAGACGTTAGTAACATGAAAGTCTAACGTTGATATGGTGAGGCAGATCAAATCCTCAGTAAATTATGTGTGACATACTGTTGCTGTCATCTGACACAAACCACAGTGCTGTGGACATCAGCCTTTGAATTGTTGCTTGTAACTCTTGATTATATTATCAAAATGATTGATCTCCTTATTCTTCATGCCTGAACTTTATCCTTTAAAAGGGGCATTCTGGGAATACTCCATTTGCATCTTATGATCTATTCTTGTGATGGTCACTCCCACAAAACCAAGACACTGTTGTCAAAAAACACTGGTTTTCCCACGAGAGATATCCCCTTGTTTCAAAGAAAGTCTGTGATGCTAATCCTGGCATTATGAAAAGTGTTTCAAAAGAAGCAAAACTAATGAAATCACCATGTGACTGTGAATGTCAGCGGCATCAGCTGACTTCAGCCTCAGAATAATTACAATAGTTTGACTGTACAGAACATGTAGTATGTACCGGCTGACTTTAAAAGCTAAATAACCATAGATCGTTGAAAAATATTAATGTGTATGATCCCGGATGCTGTGTCTAAATGTCCATTTAAAGCTTTAACTTTAAATTGATGCTGCCGTACTAGTCAGATAGTGAGGGCAGGAAATGTAAAATCAGTCTTTAGGCCTGACCTGTGCATAGCCAAAATGAGAGAAGTAAGACGGACATCGCGAATGAATGTGCACACAAAGAAAACGTACTACTCAAGCCTTAATGTCTCCCTAATTATGTACTCCTGAAAATGAAAGCAGACAATTAAGTGCATCAAAGAGGTGTGTCAAGAGGTCATCCTTTGTTATGTGACTAGAAACTGATTGTTGGCGCTTTGGAAAGTATGCTTATTCGGGCTTGTAGACTTGTCCTATTACAAGATGATGAATTACGTAAAGTAAGCCTGTATATGTTTTGGTATATTGTGACACCCTCTAAATAAAGTCCAGTCAAACAGATTAAACAACTTTCTAGCCACTAACTTTTTGTCATGGTTGATAATGACTTGTTGGTGCCCTTGACATTTTATTTGGGAAATGGACTTCTTTTTATAATGATACACTGTACAAACCATCTTGTGCTGGCTACTGTGCTTGTTATTTGATCGCGTTGTACGTGTACTTCATTAGTCTGCATTTATATGATTGAAAACACGGATGAATGAATAACTTAAGTCTTTCATTCATTATTATGTGTGCCATATCCACAGTTGTTCCCAGCCTACATAGACTTCCAAGACACCACCGATTCATATAAACATGGTTTAGGGTGCTACTCATTTTCAAGAGAAGTCCAGAAACCGAGAAACAGTACCAGAAGCTATTGTACAAAAAAGTGAGAAAAAGCTTTCAATTTAACTTTGTGCACACAGAAACCTAAAAAAACCCATGGCAATTCAAACCATTCCTTCAGTACAATTCAATATTCATAATTCGTATATTACAACCCCCTCCTCAGTTTCACATTCTTAAACATTCTTGATGAATAACTTATCACATTAACAAAAAATACAAGCTGACCAATGACTGTAGAATTGACTGTTTTCTGCAGTAATTGAAGCTGACCTGCAGTCAGCTTCAATTACTATTTGACCTAAAAAACAATAATATGTGTTACAAATAGAGACAGTACTGCACAGGAAGAGCAAAAGACCTGCCACCAGGGAAGGTAGGCAACTGCTTGGAGGATCCTGAGCTTCCAGTAAGCCACTGACAAAGGTAAGACTGCAGCAGTGGGTTGCACTGACAGCGGGAGTGACCTGATCTCTGTAAGGTGCTCCCATCAAATTCCACTCACTCCCCTTGCAAGTGGTGCAAGATTCTGTTTAAACAAACCTGATTAAAATGTGTTATTATTCTGGAAGTGAAAAGAAGAAAATAAAACTAAGTGGATTATAAAAAAAAAAGCGAGACAATGTTAAGTGGAGCAGATAATATACAATGCTAAAAAAACTAAATGCTGCAACTCTGGTCTGAAATAGTCAGAGCCACTTGAATAATTAATCTTCCATTAGGAATTCCATCACATTTTTTTTATTTTGTTTACTCTGACATTTAACATTAATTAGCTAGTTTTATAATGTTTTAACTCTCATTTTATAGAACAATCATTGTGGTTGGTGGTACCAAATTATTTTATAACATAATGGTGATTAATGCTGGTTGGAGGGACTTCTGTTCATTTTTGACTAGGGCCCCAATGAACACTTGAATCACCACTGTAGGCACTCGGGATGTCCTAAAGAGAAGCTGCTGAAAGAATGACCTCAGAGACCTAGAAGAGAGCTGTATAGTTAAACAAATCCTTAAAATATTGAGTTGCTAATCCATTTAACCCTTTAAAAACAAAAGGTAACATCCAAACAGGATTGATATGTTGCTTTTTTTTTCTGTACCACTTAAAAGTCTAATCAGGTCAAGATCCAGTTTTAAAGTAAGAGGGAAAAATAGCACTTCTACACTGTGCAACGAAGCAATTCTGTTTCAAACGTGGGGAAATAAATCGTTTTAATGTCTTGAAAGAAATCAGACTGCAGTCTGCTCACAGATGTGTACAGCGAGCACGGAGGTGAATCGGCAGCTTTTCAGTTTTTGTTTTTCATACGATCTGTGTCATCTAGCCTTGTAAATAAAAGTTCAGTTAAACATGCTGTGTGGTTTTTTTTAGAGGAGAGAATGCCTCACCTGCTACGTTAAGGGAGGCTTATTCTAAGATAAACATTTCATTGCCATTTGGTTTCTAGTATAAAGTACATTAAAACAACAACAATTAGGATTTATATATATATATATATATATATATATATATATATATATATATATATATATATATATATACACATACAGAGACAGTCTTGCTTGGTTGTAACCATACTTCTGTGACCAAACTACTCATGGGTAATTTTAGACGCACTCTATCTATGCGGAAAGCTTGTGAAGCCACAACAAAGACTGTGAGAAATACACACAACGCTTGGTAGACGAGTGGTGCACACAAGAAAATATGTTTTTGTATTTTCAAAGCATGTGATTATTACCCTTTTCTGGAGGTTCTTTTCAATCACAAGCAACACTACAGTGTTTGACGTTACATTTCAGGACATTCAACCCATTATGTGATGTCCGTGTGGCCATGATGTGGTTCTATTGTGCTTTGAAAATACGGCAGTTTGGACCATTTTTCTAAGCTGTAATACAACAAGCTAAACACAACATATGTTTGTCTGTTTTGGTTTGCCTAAAGTTAGAACACCCCATATGGCAGAATTAGATGCATCTACCATAGACTCAGCTGTATCCAGATTTTGTAATGACCGTCTCCTTATCATTGTTTATTTCGACTCACTAACTGAGGGGCATTTTCTTGCTTAAATTCTGTGGGATGTAAGCTTACCAACAGCTGACTTTCCTTCATGCATGTGGCTTCACCAGTGTATGACTGTGAGAGTGAATGAATAGTGGTATTGTAAAGCGCTTTGAGGGGTCCCGAAAAAGAGCTATATAAAATGCAATCCATTATTATTATTATTATTTATTTTACGCTGGTGGAAATCAGAAGACACATAAGTACCAAATTATTTTAGGTTGCATTTTACTGCTTTTCTTTTACTGCCGTTCTTCTGGCCTCATTTTATGTCAAAGGTCTGTAACTTCAATCTTTCCAGGGCAATATTCTTTTATGAAACTTACATAAAACCCTGTAGTGTATCCAGAGAGGCCTTTAATTTAGATAAAGCCATTAGACACCACATCATATTCAGGCATCTTATCACAATGTGCGGTCAAAGGTAACCAGTGGACGATTAGCTTAAAGCTGCCAAATTCAATTCAGTTCTGAGAACAGGAATGATAAATGATGGGCTGTAATTTGGTTTTATCTGATTACACTGCACATCACTTTTTATTGATGCTGTAATTACATTGGTCACCTTACCCGAATGTATTTCACTGACTTGAATATACCATAACAAGTTATATCACACCCTAGAAGCATTATAAACCCATTCAATTCAATTAAACTCAACTTTATTTTACATTTTATTTCATTTATATAGTTAATAGTTATATAGTTTAGTTAAAAGATTAACTAAACTACTGCAGCACAACGTTGCATTTGACATTAATACCTTATTACACACACATCAGCAATGCATTAGTCGGGTGAAAAATGAAAAAACAAAAAAACATTATCATTAAACAAGAAGTGAGTCAGCCAAAAAAAGAGAGATTAGACTAAAACACTTCTTAAATTAATACATTTTTAAATGTTTAATCTCATTATTAATGTTAAACAAGCTCATCTTGACCAAGTAAAATGTAAATTTAAGCAGGTGAGAAGGTCAGTGAGCACATATAGTGGAATAAGATGTTCTCAGGAAAGTGTGAAACCCAAAGCGCTTTTTTTATGTACACATAGAAGAGTACATTAAACTTTTATTATTACAAATGAAAAACTATCCCAGTTTGAGTGGTAGAATATTGGCCCTCATAAATGTTATAAATATTCATTGGGGTTTAATTCAAGCAAGGAAATCCATGACTGTTGCTGTCTTTGTGAAGCTTTGAGGGGTTTGGGGAGCGAGTTTGTTTGTTTTTTGACTTTTAGCCCGTTTTCTTCTGAATCGCTCACCTCAAAAAAATAAATAAGTATGGGGCATGTTTCCTAAGTAGGACGAGGTTTCTAACTGCAGAGTATCAACATACATGCTCTTGTTTGCCTCTTTCACTCTTCTCCTACTGTCATAAGTATTAAGTACTAACCAGCGCAGTAGTGTGCCACTGTTATTTATAAACCACCAAACTTTATGATTATTTCAATTATATATATATATATATATATATATATATATATATAAAAATAAAAATGACAGAGATAAAAAGAGAGAAAAAAGCACTCAAAAGTTTTGTGTATTTGAGAGCAGAAAATTTTTTCTGCCTTTAATTGCAGAAATATCGCAAGATCTTTTCAAGAAATCATGTGAGCTTTGTGAGAGAGAGCATGATTAAGTAAGTAATAGCTGCAGAAAATGTAATTTTTTCGGTTGCGTGACTCAGCGGGAGTATTTCTGACTCCATCCCCTGACTCCTTCCAGGGTATAATCACACACCGCTTGCTTCATAGTTTTGCTTGCACAGTGATTGCTCCTCATTCAGCCTGATGGAGCTCCTTTGGCCTGGGTTGCTCATACTCCAGATGTTCTGTTTTATTAACGGCTATCCCAACGGTGCTCCCTCCGGTGCCTGTGAGGATATGTTACCTCGTCACTCTGGGGTGCTGCCTCAGCCTTCACCAGCACCCTACACTATTCTCACCAATGCCAGGGTGTTTCAGCCAGGGAAGCCCATTACAGGTAAGATGCTCTTCACTTCTTCTACAGATGAACATACTTTTTTTTTGTATAAGTCTGAAGCAACACGAGAAGCTGGAGAAATACCAAGGGCTCAGAGAAGAGCTCGAGAGGATGTGGAAGGTGAAGGTAACGGTGGTCCCCGTGGTAATCGGAGCACTAGGTGCGGTGACGCCCAAGCTAGGCGAGTGGCTCCAGCACATCCCGGGAATAACATCGGAGATCTCTGTCCAGAAGAGTGCAGTCCTGGGAACAGCTAAGATACTGCGCAGGACCCTCAAGCTCCCAGGCCTCTGGTAGAGGACCCGAGCTTGAAGGATAAACCGCCCGCAGGGGCGTGCTGGATGTTTTTTTTTTTTATATATACATATATAAAGAGTTTATCCATTATCCATTATTGATCTAAATATTACATTTGAAATGATAAACTACTGTTTATTTTATATATATAAACACTGAGGTCTTTGTTGTGCTAACTGCAGTGACCATCGTTGGACCAAAATACAGAGGAGTGCTTCTGGAAGCTCGAATAGGTGGAGGCCTCAACGCTGTGGGGACGTGGAAGCGCCCTCCTCCAGACACTAAATTCCTTCAGGTGCATTTTTCAGTTAAGCCTATGTTGAAACCTGAGCTGCAAATGGTCATAATGTTGTTAAAGATGCCAAAAGTACAATAAATAAGATTGTTCCCAAGAAACAGTGGATAGGTTCTAGGTTTGAATCTACTGGCCAACTGGGGCCTTTCTCTGTGGAGTTTCTCCCCATGCCTGTGTGGGTCCTCCCATAGTCCAAAAACATTGGACTGTGGGATGACTGGATTGGATTGAATGGGATTGTGAGCATGAATGGTTGTCTGTTTCTCCTTTTCTGCTCGCCCCATGATAGACTGGTGACTGGGGACATAACACTGCATTTGATTAGAAGAGAATATATGGATATAAATCAGCAGAGTAGAATTAACAGCAATTTCCGATTATTGTTCACAGTGCGCGCATAATCCTCGAGGTGCTGTCACTCACTCCAACACCAATCTCAAGGGCAACAGCACTGTGTACAGCTGGATACCGCCTAACTGTGAAGGTCCTGTCTACTTCATGTAAGACAAATATACTTTGTTAGGTTTTCTGTGTAGATCCAAATTGTGCTATATATATATATATATATATATATATATATATATATATATATATATTTATATATATATATATATATATACAGTGGGGCAAAAAAGTATTTAGTCAGCCACCGATTGTGCAAGTTCCCCCACTTAAAATGATGACAGAGGTCAGTAATTTGCACCAGAGGTACACTTCAACTGTGAGAGACAGAATGTGAAAAAAAAATCCATGAATCCACATGGTAGGATTTGTAAAGAATTTATTCGTAAATTAGGGTGGAAAATAAGTATTTGGTCACCTCAAACAAGGAAAATCTCTGGCTCTCACAGACCTGTAACGTCTTCTGTAAGAAGCTTTTCTGTCCCCCACTCGTTACCTGTATGAATGGCACCTGTTTGAACTCATCATCTGTATAAAAGACACCTGTCCACAGCCTCAAACAGTCAGACTCCAAACTCCGCCATGGCCAAGACCAAAGAGCTTTCGAAGGACGCCAGGAAAAGTATTGTAGACCTGCACCAGACTGGGAAGAGTGAATCTACAATAGGCAAGCAGCTTGGTGTGAAAAAATCAACTGTGGGAGCAATCATCAGAAAATGGAAGACATGCAAGACCACTGATAATCTCCCTCGATCTGGGGCTCCACGCAAGATCTCATCCCGTGGGGTCAAAATGATCATGAGAACGGTGAGCAAAGATCCCAGAACCACACGGGGGGACCTGGTGAATGACCTGCAGAGAGCTGGGACCAAAGTAACAAAGGTCACCATCAGTAACACACTACAACGGCAGGGAATCAAATCCCGCAGTGCCAGACGTGTTCCGCTGCTGAAGCCAGTGCATGTCCAGGCCCATCTGAAGTTTGCCAGAGAGCACATGGATGATACAGCAGAGGATTGGGAGAATGTCATGTGGTCAGATGAAACCAAAGTAGAACTTTTTGGTATAAACTCAACTGGTCGTGTTTGGAGGAAGAAGAATACTGAGTTGCATCCCAAGAACACCATACCTACTGTGAAGCATGGGGGTGGAAACATCATGCTATGGGGCTGTTTTTCTGCCAAGGGGACAGGACGACTGATCCGTGTTAAGGACAGAATGAATGGGGCCATGTATCGTGAGATTTTGAGCCAAAACCTCCTTCCATCAGTGAGAACTTTGAAGATGAAACGAGGCTGGGTCTTCCAACATGACAATGATCCAAAACACACCGCCCGGGCAACAAAGGAGTGGCTCCGTAAGAAGCATTTGAAAGTCCTGGAGTGGCCTAGCCAGTCTCCAGACCTCAACCCCATAGAAAATCTGTGGCGGGAGTTGAAAGTCCGTGTTGCTCGGCGACAGCCCCAAAACATCACTGCTCTCGAGAAGATCTGCATGGAGGAATGGGCCAAAATACCAGCTACTGTGTGTGCAAACCTGGTAAAGACCTATAGTAAACGTTTGACCTCTGTTATTGCCAACAAAGGTTATGTTACAAAGTATTGAGTTGTATTTTTGTTATTGACCAAATACTTATTTTCCACCCTGATTTACGAATAAATTCTTTACAAATCCTACCATGTGGATTCATGGATTTTTTTTTCACATTCTGTCTCTCACAGTTGAAGTGTACCTCTGGTGCAAATTACTGACACACACACACACACATATATATATATATATATATAAAAAAACACCCAGCACGCCCCTGCGGGCGGTTTATCCTTCAAGCTCGGGTCCTCTACCAGAGGCCTGGGAGCTTGAGGGTCCTGCGCAGTATCTTAGCTGTTCCCAGGACTGCGCTCTTCTGGACAGAGATCTCCGATGTTGTTCCCGGGATCTGCTGGAGCCACTCGCCTAGCTTGGGAGTCACCGCACCTAGTGCTCCGATTACCACGGGGACCACCGTTACCTTCACCCTCCACATCCTCTCGAGCTCTTCTCTGAGCCCTTGGTATTTCTCCAGCTTCTCGTGTTCCTTCTTCCTGATATTGCTGTCATTCGGAACCGCTACATCGATCACTACGGCCGTCTTCTTCTGTTTGTCTACCACCACTATGTCCGGTTGGTTAGCCACCACCATTTTGTCCGTCTGTATCTGGAAGTCCCACAGGATCTTAGCTCGGTCATTCTCCACCACCCTTGGGGGCATCTCCCATTTTGACCTCGGGACTTCTAGGTTATACTCGGCACAGATGTTCCTGTACACTATGCCGGCCACTTGGTTATGGCGTTCCATGTATGCCTTGCCTGCTAGCATCTTGCACCCTGCTGTTATGTGCTGGATTGTCTCTGGGGCATCTTTACACAGCCTGCACCTGGGGTCTTGCCTGGTGTGATAGACCCCAGCCTCTATGGATCTTGTGCTCAGAGCTTGTTCTTGTGCTGCCATGATTAGTGCCTCTGTGCTGTCTTTCAGTCCAGCTTTGTCCAGCCACTGGTAGGATTTCTGGATATCAGCCACCTCCTCTATCTGCCGGTGGTACATACCGTGCAGGGGCCTGTCCTTCCATGATGGTTCCTCGTCTCCCTCCTCTTTCTTGGGTTTCTGCTGCCTGAGGTATTCACTGAGCACTCGGTCAGTTGGGGCCATCTTCCTAATGTATTCTTGGATGTTCGTTGTCTCATCCTGGACTGTGGTGCTGACACTCACCAGTCCCCGGCCCCCTTCCTTCCGCTTAGCGTACAGCCTCAGGGTGCTGGATTTGGGGTGAAACCCTCCATGCATGGTAAGGAGCTTTCTTGTCTTTATGTCAGTGGCTTCTATCTCCTCCTTTGGCCAGCCTATTACCCCAGCAGGGTACCTGATCACGGGCAGGGCGTACGTGTTGATGGCCCGGATCTTGTTCTTACCATTCAGCTGACTCCTCAGGACTTGCCTGACCCTCTGCAGGTACTTGGTGGTTGCAGCTTTTCTAGCGGCCTCTTCATGGTTCCCATTCGCCTGTGGGATCCCCAAGTACTTGTAACTGTCCTCTATGTCTGCAATGTTGCCTTCTGGTAGTTCAATCCCCTCAGTTCTGACTACCTTCCCTCTCTTTGTTACCATCCGACTACACTTCTCCAGTCCGAACGACATTCCAATGTCATTGCTGTATAGCCTGGTAGTGTGGATCAGTGAATCGATGTCTCGTTCACTCTTGGCATACAGCTTGATGTCATCCATGTACAGGAGGTGGCTGACAACTGCTCCGTTCTGTAGTCGGTATCCGTAGCCAGTCTTGTTAATGATCTCACTGAGGGGGTTCAGGCCTATGCAGAACAGCAGTGGGGACAGAGCATCTCCTTGGTAGATCCCGCACTTGATGGTGACTTGTGCTATGGGCTTGGAGTTGGCCTCTAGTGTTGTACGCCACATCCCCATTGAGTTCCTGATGAAGGCTCTTAGGGTCCCATTGATCTTGTACAATTCTAGGCATTCCAGTATCCAGCTGTGGGGCATTGAGTCATAGGCCTTCTTGTAATCAATCCAGGCAGTGCACAGGTTGGTCAGTCTGGTCTTGCAGTCTCGGCTGATTGTTCTGTCTACCAGTAGCTGGTGTTTTGCGCCTCTGGTATTCTTGCCAATTCCTTTCTGTGTCCCGCTCATGTATTGACCCATGTGCCTGTTCATCTTAGCCGATATGATGCCTGACAGGAGCTTCCATGTAGTACTGAGGCAGGTTATTGGTCGGTAGTTGGAGGGGACCGGTCCCTTCTTGGGGTCCTTGGGGATCAGGACGGAGCAATACTGGAAGAGCATATGGGAGAAGGATGCAACCCATAACGGCAATGCTCAGTGGCTAGAGGATCTGAGGGCAGACCACAGCGATCTCCCTGAACAGGGTCCAGTAACCATCACAGTGGCAGATATCCAAGAAAGGGTCTCCAGTATGAAGAGTTGGACAGCACCAGGGCCCGACATGGTTCACGCCTACTGGCTGAAGAAGCTAACTGCACTCCACGAGCGTCTGGCAGCACAAATGAACCAGCTGCTAGTTAACGAGAGACACCCGGAATGGCTAACTGAAGGCCGGACGGTCCTGATCCCCAAGGACCCCAAGAAGGGACCGGTCCCCTCCAACTACCGACCAATAACCTGCCTCAGTACTACATGGAAGCTCCTGTCAGGCATCATATCGGCTAAGATGAACAGGCACATGGGTCAATACATGAGCGGGACACAGAAAGGAATTGGCAAGAATACCAGAGGCGCAAAACACCAGCTACTGGTAGACAGAACAATCAGCCGAGACTGCAAGACCAGACTGACCAACCTGTGCACTGCCTGGATTGATTACAAGAAGGCCTATGACTCAATGCCCCACAGCTGGATACTGGAATGCCTAGAATTGTACAAGATCAATGGGACCCTAAGAGCCTTCATCAGGAACTCAATGGGGATGTGGCGTACAACACTAGAGGCCAACTCCAAGCCCATAGCACAAGTCACCATCAAGTGCGGGATCTACCAAGGAGATGCTCTGTCCCCACTGCTGTTCTGCATAGGCCTGAACCCCCTCAGTGAGATCATTAACAAGACTGGCTACGGATACCGACTACGGAACGGAGCAGTTGTCAGCCACCTCCTGTACATGGATGACATCAAGCTGTATGCCAAGAGTGAACGAGACATCGATTCACTGATCCACACTACCAGGCTATACAGCAATGACATTGGAATGTCGTTCGGACTGGAGAAGTGTAGTCGGATGGTAACAAAGAGAGGGAAGGTAGTCAGAACTGAGGGGATTGAACTACCAGAAGGCAACATTGCAGACATAGAGGACAGTTACAAGTACTTGGGGATCCCGCAGGCGAATGGGAACCATGAAGAGGCCGCTAGAAAAGCTGCAACCACCAAGTACCTGCAGAGGGTCAGGCAAGTCCTGAGGAGTCAGCTGAATGGTAAGAACAAGATCCGGGCCATCAACACGTACGCCCTGCCCGTGATCAGGTACCCTGCTGGGGTAATAGGCTGGCCAAAGGAGGAGATAGAAGCCACTGACATAAAGACAAGAAAGCTCCTTACCATGCATGGAGGGTTTCACCCCAAGTCCAGCACCCTGAGGCTGTACGCTAAGCGGAAGGAAGGGGGCCGGGGACTGGTGAGTGTCAGCACCACAGTCCAGGATGAGACAACGAACATCCAAGAATACATTGGGAAGATGGCCCCAACTGACCGAGTGCTCAGTGAATACCTCAGGCAGCAGAAACCCAAGAAAGAGGAGGGAGACGAGGAACCAGCATGGAAGGACAGGCCCCTGCACGGTATGTACCACCGGCAGATAGAGGAGGTGGCTGATATCCAGAAATCCTACCAGTGGCTGGACAAAGCTGGACTGAAAGACAGCACAGAGGCACTAATCATGGCAGCACAAGAACAAGCTCTGAGCACAAGATCCATAGAGGCTGGGGTCTATCACACCAGGCAAGACCCCAGGTGCAGGCTGTGTAAAGATGCCCCAGAGACAATCCAGCACATAACAGCAGGGTGCAAGATGCTAGCAGGCAAGGCATACATGGAACGCCATAACCAAGTGGCCGGCATAGTGTACAGGAACATCTGTGCCGAGTATAACCTGGAAGTCCCGAGGTCAAAATGGGAGATGCCCCCAAGGGTGGTGGAGAATGACCGAGCTAAGATCCTGTGGGACTTCCAGATACAGACGGACAAAATGGTGGTGGCTAACCAACCGGACATAGTGGTGGTAGACAAACAGAAGAAGACGGCCGTAGTGATCGATGTAGCGGTTCCGAATGACAGCAATATCAGGAAGAAGGAACACGAGAAGCTGGAGAAATACCAAGGGCTCAGAGAAGAGCTCGAGAGGATGTGGAGGGTGAAGGTAACGGTGGTCCCCGTGGTAATCGGAGCACTAGGTGCGGTGACTCCCAAGATAGGCGAGTGGCTCCAGCAGATCCCGGGAACAACATCGGAGATCTCTGTCCAGAAGAGCGCAGTCCTGGGAACAGCTAAGATACTGCGCAGGACCCTCAAGCTCCCAGGCCTCTGGTAGAGGACCCGAGCTTGAAGGATAAACCGCCCGCAGGGGCGTGCTGGGTGTTTTATATATATATATTAGGCTGTTCAGTATTGGTTTGTCTTTAGAAACTGAAGCTTTTGAAATAAACCAACTGCAGTGTTACTTCTGTGGTTTTGCAGGGCCACCGTAGCTCAGCAACGCACAGTCTTCTGGGTTAACATAAGGTCCATGGATCTGACCAGAGGTAGGTACAGCCTGGTGACAAATCAAAATAAATGCAAAGAGACAAATGTTTGTGATACTCGTTCCTTATCGGTCTTCTGCTTCTCAGGAAAAACAGGCGGTCTTGATCTGGCAGTAGGTGCCAGCGCTGGAATGGCTGAAGGCAAACCTCTGCTTCCCTTAGTGATATGTTTTCTGATTTTAAACATACTGGCATGAATATAAAATATGTACTGCAGTCTTCTTGTTATATGTATATAATAAAGCATTTTGCAGTCCTATAGCTACATATCACATCTCAGTGAATTTTTCTTTAGCTATGTAGCTCATATATATTAATGCAGCCCCCACGCTTGATCATATATCAACTGACCTATATCTACAGGGCTTATCTGTCATAGACATAAATGATAGATATACCTTCATTGCAAATGCCTTGTTTCATCTCGTTCCCAGCTTTTATTCGGTGTGTTCTGTCACATTTAATATAAATCTATAAAAGAAAAGTCACCCCTCCAAAAATGCATTAAAGGGTTTCAAGACTAAGGTATGAATATGCCAAGATATGACTGTACTGAGTCAGTCCCTCTTCTATTAATACTTTATTATTGAATAAGGAATTTTAAAGCAAGTATAATTCACGCCTATTCCCTCATTGTACTCAACGAACACGTCTATATATATATATATATGTTTGTTGCTCACTCTGTCATTGCTTTTGTTTTCTGTCACTAGACTTTGATTCTCTTCCCATATCTTGTGTATCCTAATTGCATGTATGCATATTTACCGAACCACCCATTACAGATAATAAAATGCTACATTAAAGTGTGTTGTGTTATTTTTATTGCAAGAAAAAAAATACAAGCAGAGTGATGAAAAGAGGAAAAGACAGAGTGTTAGAGAGAGTGAGAGAGAGAGCGGCATAGAGTTCAGCTGTTGTGGTTTGTTATTGATCGAAATTCATTCCACTCATTGAAGAGCTTGTTATGACCTGCTTTTTTCACATGGTTTGATCTATAACTTAGATTTCCAGTACTGCAGCAGCTAGCTAGCACACTAAAGGGGCTTAAGACATGCATTACACACGGCTCACATGTCAAGCCTTATATGATATCATTGATTCCTATTTGTGTACTTGAACCAGTCCTGTGTTGGGGTGAATAAATGTTAAATGTTAAATAACATTTACTGTTTGAATATAATATCTATGGAAGCACACATCTCACTATCAGCATTTACAATTCTAATATTGCTGTTGATTAATCACATGCATATTTAAAAAACAATGTTTAGCACTGTGTTTATGTTTAGAACATAATTAGCATTTAAATGAGTTGTCTTTGTAGAGAAGAAAAATCCTTAATATTCAGATGTAGAAACCAGCAGCAAAAACATAAATTAATAAATAGATAAGAAAAAAGTATGTAATCATGTAATAGGTCAAAGCTCCCAGTATCCATGTTTTAAGCAGGAAAACTGGGACAGAGTAATAGACCTGATGGTTACCCTGTTCCTGATGCTTTTTTCTTTTTTACTCTCTACCATAACCTATTTGCCTTTATGTCGTGAAGTATTGAACTCCAGCTGACTCATGTGCCTGAGGCTGGAGCCGTGATCAGAGCGTCAGCACAACTCAATAATAATTAGTCTCTTCCCCTCTGAGCCAAAAACCGGCTATATCTTTAACAGGAGATACAAGCTTAGGAATTAAGCACCAGTGCTACCAGCTGGTTCAATAGTCTTCCATTGTCCAGATCACACTCTAAATAGTCCACACCACTGATCATTATTCAATCACGACAAGGTCATTTGTCCAAATGGTATTTTGAAACAGAGATTCTCCATATACAGCAGCCATTATGAAGATCATCTTCCAAAACTGCCCTGAAATAGTTGTTCTGAATCTCTCTCTCTCTCTCTCTCTCTCTCTCTCTCTCTCACTCACTCTCTCTCTCTCTCACTCACTCTCTCTCTTGTTCTCCTCAATGTGTATTTAACAGACCACTCCACTAATTAAATATCTATTTACTCTTTTTATTGTACAGTATCTTGTACAGCATTTCTTTATTTTTTAACAAGTTTTTCGCTTTTCAAAATAGCACAACGTGCAGTTTTATTGCAGGTTTGGTATGCAGGTTTATTCATCTACAGTTAAAATCCAGTATTTTGTCTCTATTTGTATTTGTTTACAGATTATTTGGGGTCAGAAATCCCAAAACCCAGTATATACAAAATATATGTAAATCTAAAGTAATAGTAAATTGTAGTAGTAGTAAGAGATATTTTAAACTGCGTGTCCGTATTGTGTTGATGTGCAAACAATTATGTTATAGCAGTGGAGTCAAGAGGGCAGACAACGGTACGTGCTGATAACCTCTGCCATGTTTAGGTCATGGCATGCAGTATATGTATTCACAAATACATATAGATGCCTATATAGCCAGATACGAATGCAGGCACATGGGCATGCGCAACAACAACAGACACACACATATAAGTTCCTATTGTATGCAGATCAAACACTGATCCACATGCATGCACAGAGTGCAGATTAAGACTACCCCTTGCCGTAAGGGCTTAGTTGACATCTCTGTCTAAGCTCTACATTCTTCACCTCCCTCTTTGCCCTTCCTCTTCTTTTAGCAGTACGTTCAGCACCATAAAAAGCAATAACCATCTGATGGTCTCTTCATACCTGTGTACTTCTGGCACTCAAGAATGCACAGTCCCTATTTGCTCCATCAAACTGATCTGATGAACTGAACACCATGTGAAGTTAAGACTTTCTCGCTGACAATCTGCAGTCTTTCTCAGTGATACGCAATAACTGAGCAGTAGCAGTGTGCCTTGTTTAATGACTGGAATGAATTGCCAACATTTCTTCAAATTAGTAACCTGTAGAGCTTAACTGGAGGTATAAATATTTGAAGGTCTGTGATTTTGTCTTCAATAGCCTTCATGTTGTGCTCATTGGTCAAGGGAGATTAGTTTAATTCTGTGAGTGATCCTACAGAGCCTGTGCATGCCAGACTCTGTAAAATCACACAACGAGGTCACTGCAGAGCATGCATCATTTGGATAAACACACGCACGTCAGTATTGAGCTTGCGTGACTACTCGCATGCATTTAAATACGGATAGACTATTCTGCATAGTAATGGTTTCTAATGACTTGCAGTACTAGCTGGAATCAATGGTTGTGAAATGTTACATGCACTGTGCTCTCATCTAGTTTGCAATGTCCGATGCATTTCCGAGCTCAAATGGCTTTTGGTGCAAGTATTCGATATGTTTGTTATGTAAGAAGCTGGTGGTTAAAGGGATAGCGCTCAGGGCTGGGCCATATTACATTCAGGACGGGTAGGGCATGTGAGAAAGAGCAGAGAGAGAGAGAGAGAGAGAGAGAGAGAGTATGACAAGGGAAAGGTTGAGAGAGCAACACAAAGCTCCATGGGACAGTGAGGGAGAGGCACATTTAGAGAGAGATGAGAGGTTAGAAGTCACTAGTTCACAAGATAATGAGAGACAGGCTACTGATTCAGATCTTGGTGGACAGCTGGTGCGAAGGCTGAAGACGCTGCAGGCTAACACTGAAAGCAAAACAACTGTGGGATTTAACAAGAATATCGGCAGCTTGCTACAACAACAGGAAATACTTGGATACAACAGGTGAAAGACACAATTTTGAAGCAGACCTGCAGTAAATAACAGAAAGTACATTTGGAGACAACATCTGAAAGGATATGGACACCTTGCATCATATACCACTGGACAAAGAAGTAGAAGAGGAGGTGTTATATTTTCAGTGCTTTATATTTTATTGCAGATATTTTTTTGTAAATCTTTCCAGATTGGTAGTGTAACTGTATCATACTGTGCAGCTCTTCCAGCTTTCTCTCCTAAACGAATCATATGCACTTAGTTAGATTCAGCATTTCACAAAGTGGGGATCACCTACTTCCTCTGATTTAGTGCTTCGTATACAATGGGAGGTGTTGAAAACATGCAGCAAAGTTAAAATTAATCAAACCTCTGTATACTTCTCCGGTGTTTCATTTTGTGCACATGCTACAACTATGGATGTTCAGCATGAGCAAAGTCAAGTTAGTTACAAACTAGTAGATGTAGCCCAGCCCGCCAGACTGACAGTTCTGATGAGGTGTTTGAACCATGTGGTCCACTGAGAGCATGGAGCCAGAGAAAGCACACAGCCAGAGAAGCTTCTTCAACAAGGTGGACGTGCCTGATCATGTTCACTACATTGTGGCTTCATTTGTCTTCATCATTGGGGCACTGGGCATCACTGGAAACTCTCTGGTTATGTTTGCCTTCTACAGGTAGGTATAAAACTGGCTTGTTTATTTAGATTTTTGTTTTTAATAATTGTGCATATCCCTTTTTTTGTAGATAATCTGAGCTTTTACAGTGTGCAAGATGTGATGATCTCTCGTATGAACTCTATTATACTATACTCTTTGTTTCTTTATCTGTACTTATGAAGCAAAACAATAAAGGTTAAGGGGTTTTGACAGTGCATCAAACAAGTTAGTGATTACAAGTAAAAGTAATCTTTGCATCACAGTGTCCAGAAGGTAATCTTAGCTAAGTAGCATCAAATTAAAAAATGTTTTTTGAAAAATCAATAATTAAATGCTGCGTGCACAAATACCTGAAAATAGATTAATGGTTGCATAAATATACATGGCATTGAAATTAGAATCCAATGTACCATGGAGTTCAAGTCAACCATGAAATCCACACTGCTATGTAATACCATTTACTGCCATGTAATGCAACAAGTCAAAAGTAAATGACACCTGTTAAGGTTGCATGCCACTGATGGATCAGTCTCGTAACATCACAACTGTAAACTTTCTTTTAGAAGTCAAGGATGGAAGAATGTGTTATGTGTTGTGTAATTCAGAGTACCATTTAAGTTAAATGGTACTCAAAAACTGGGTCAGTGTGTGTGAGTGGTGCTGCTGTTCTGGGGATTGTCACAAGCTTTCATACTCCTCTGTCCATCATCACAGACAGATTAGATGGATTTTCCATTGTGTTGCTCTCATAATTTGCGTTTAGTGAATCAGAAATGCGCATGATGTTATGGGTTCCAGGAAACACACAACTCGCACACCCACACACACAAACACACACCTAGAGCTTGAATGAAATCGCAATCAATATGCTGATTTTTGGGGAAATGCTTTATAATATTCACGCACACGTTCAATATTCTTCAATAATACAGTATTGTTTGCAAAGGCATCGACTCAAACAAATTGGGTGGAATACGTTTCATTAAAACTGCAGGAAAAAAGTTAAATTCAGGATAAACAGGAACAAAAAGCTGTGACGGAAGAAGACAGCAGGTCAATATCCTGGGTAATCAAGCTTGAATACAAGTATACCAGTTCACACATGGTCGAATAGTTTAACAAAGAGCTTGTCTCTGATCAATATTGACCATTAAACCGTAAAATTATTTAATTATATTATATTGAGCTTTACATGCAAAGGAAATACATGTGGAGTAGGCAAATGTTTTCAGTGTTTTGGACCTGCCAAAAATATAAATAAATAAACAAAAATAATTCAGGATAATGAATTTCCTATGGTTTGGTGAGATCCTCATCCTGCACCTCTTCTAAGTTGACCTTTGAAAGAGAATTTAACCAGTTAAAATGTGGACTTGCAGTTGCAGAAATTGGATTCAAATACCATTTGAACCAAAAGAATCTGCATTGATTTAATTTTAAGTATGACTCAAACAGTGTTTTTCAAAAATGAGTATATATGTATAATAATTAGACGATGAAATTACAAAATTATTGTCATTTTAGTCATCTGAGGGATTATACTAATCAAAACACATTAAACAGTCTCAAAGATGACTGCTGTATTTGAGGACTTTATTTTAGCTTTCTGATCACTGCGAGAAAGCCTCAGAATGATTAATGTTGTCATTTTTAATGCCACTGTGCTGTATAACATACGATTTTCCATACATTCTGTATGTTTGTGTGCTTTGCAGCAGCAAGAAACTTCGTAACTTGCCAAACTACTTAATCATGAACTTGGCAGTCAGCGACTTCCTCATGGCTTTTACGCAGTCCCCCATCTTCTTCATCAACTGCCTCTACAAGGAATGGGTATTTGGAGAGATGGGTAATTGTCTCCTTTGTGTTCTGATACAAAGTGAAGTGTGTGTGTGTGTGTTAAAGTCATATTTTTGTTTACAAATTTTTACATTCAGGTTGTCGATGTGCTGTTTCTTGCAGGATGTAAGATGTATGCATTCTGTGGTGCCCTGTTTGGCATTTCCTCAATGATAAACCTGCTGGCCATCTCGATTGAACGCTATCTAGTTATCACCAAGCCTCTGAGGGCCATCCACTGGAGATCGAAAAGAAGAACCACTCTTGCCATTCTCGTGGTCTGGCTTTACTCTTTGGCATGGAGTCTAGCGCCTCTAGTTGGCTGGAGTGAGTCTCCTCAAACTGCATGTCTTTTTACTTCTAGTAAACACAAGTCCAGACTAGTGTTTAACTATTTTATTATGATTACTGAAAACTACTGCTTTCTGTGATTTTGACATATTTTATTTTCACTTCTAGGCTCCTATATCCCAGAGGGCCTCATGACATCTTGTACGTGGGATTATGTTACGTACACGACAGCCAGTAGGAGCTACACAATGATGCTGTGCTGTTTTGTCTTCTTTATCCCACTGGGAATCATCCTTTACTGCTATCTTCTAATGTTTCTGTCTATAAGGAAAACTGGGAGGTATTACAGATCTTGTGTGTTTAATATGCTGCGTGCTTGTATATTTATAATATTAGATTCTGTGCAACATCCAGTCTTGCAGAGAAAAAACAATGCAGGGACTAACTGTGCATGAACTACTTACTTCTTTTAGTTTAATTATTATGTTCTTATGAGTTCTTTAGTGAATTCTGATGTTGCGTGTGCTCCTGATACACTTAGTATTTTGTATCTTATTATTATATCTTGTGTTTGTAAATGCACAAGCCTATTCCTAAAGCATATAGTGCACTGCTCCTCCACCTAAGCTGGAAAGATACTCAGAAAAGGAATTTATGATAAGATACAACCGTGTTTTCAATAAAATGTGGAAATACTTCAAGATAACCTCAGTCTTACACACTGTAGTGTTGGAGGACAGTTAATTTGGATTCAAAACACATGTTTTACCTCATTATCTACCTCCTTTTAGTTCAAAAGAGGCATCCATTGTGTTTTTAAACATAACAATTGCTTGTGTTATTGACCTGGAATGACCAAGGGCTATTTCCATCTAAGCAGCAGGTGCAGTGAACTTCATGCTTCAGGGAGAAAGGCATGTGTATTGAGTGGGCAATTTTTTTAAAGACACTATCAACACAAATGTAGAAAATAGGTATTTTGTGTTCAGAAATTAATCAGAAGGTTTTAAAAAAAATGCTTATTACTTATAATTTGTGGTAACAATAGCACTTTCAGATGACTGTAGTAATACTTAAAGAGAGAGTTACATCCCCAAAGAAAACTGAGGTTATTTATGTGATACTGTAGTCTTTTCCTCAGTGCAGATATTCCTAAAAGATCTTCTGCAATAATATTGAGCATGGAGCAGTAGCCATGTAAAGTTAAAAAGAAGAACTATATAGTATGAATATATTTACCACGCTGTCCATCCTGCTCTATTTACAGGGAACTAGAACGTTTGGGGACTCAGGTGAGAAAATCCACTCTCATCCAGCAGAAATCTATTAGGAGCGAGTGGAAAATGGCAAAAATTGCCTTTGTCGTAATTGTGGTCTACGTCCTCTCCTGGTCTCCATATGCCTGCGTCACACTAATTTCTTGGTCTGGGTAAGATTATTTTATCTGTTAATATTGATGATTGTGTACTTTTATCCCTTGGTAATGTACATAACAGATTCATGCATTTGTAGATTGTTCATTTGAAAGCATACCTGTCAGAAAAATCAGAAAAAGTCAGGTTTACAACTGCCTGTTTTTGTTATGGCCTTCATCATAATGTAAAAAATGGTTGGTGAGAAAATGATATTGGGCACATTCACTGCTCTCACTATCAGATGTACTTATCTACAACATGGTGAACGGGAACAAGTAACACTTCACTAGAGACGCAGTGGTGGTGTGCTATATGGGAGCAGTTTTAAGCACAAGATTTTAATAACTGGGCAAATATTATTCTGAATTATTAATCTTCTCCATATATAACGTTCAGGCATTTCTTCACATAAGCAATCACAAACAAAGCTTCAGTATAATTCAATGATGTTTGCCTCATTATATTCTGTGGTTGGATTTTTATCATTACATAATGTTGTGTCAATAAGAGGCCAGTATTTCCTGGTTGGGTTACATACAACAGACGGTGAAGTTGCTCATATGCCCTGTGCTTATCACAACATTCAGTAAACCACATGTCTACCCTGGGACATACAATTAGTTATGTAACTTTGAAATCACATTCTGCTCATTCAGTGGAAAGGTAGTCACACTTGTGCACACACACATGCACGCGCGCAAGCAAAGATGATCAGATGGACTTAAGCGACCCTCTTTAGCAGCTGGCACATGTTCGTTAATCTCTAACCAAATATGTCCCTTAATTATGTTACAAAACACGAAAGAGAAACTGGATCTTTGCAGCAGTCATTTCTGATTCTGTGATGTCATGCAACAAACGAAACCATCTTTTTAAAACGCTGCTGTTTTGTCTGAACCAGCCATGCCAACATCTTGTCGCCATACTCCAAGACAGTCCCTGCAATAATAGCAAAAGCCTCCACTATCTACAATCCTATCATCTATGCTATCATACACAACAAATACAGGTAAATAATGATTCGGTAATTTCATTTTAAAGTTTCATATAAGCCCCTTGTGTTGTGCAGTGCCAATGTATTATTTTGGAAGAAATGCTACCAACATGTAGCAAGCTGGAGTCTAAATGAGTGCATTGTTCTGCACTGTACAGGATGGCACTGGTAGAGAAATTTCCCTGCCTGTGGTTTCTGTCTCCCACTCCTCGAAAAGAATGCATCTCATCCTCCATCAGCGAGTCCTCTTTCAGAGACTCAATCATCAGCAGACAGTCGTCAGCATCAAGGACCCACTTTATTACTGCCTCCTCCAACCTCTCTGACGTGGTAAGTTAGGTTAGAGTAGATTTTATCTGGCTGTTGTTTAAAATGCCCGAACAAACAAGATTTCTCTTATGTTGAATCTCTCTCTCTGCTTATCTAAAATGAATTCTAATAAATTTGAAGTATTAATAATCTTAGCAAGATGCAGGTGGAAATTGCACTAATATTAGCTTTGAATAATGTTTGGCATCTACTAAACTTCCTCAGTTTAATTATTATTATTTTTTGCTTGCAGTTATTGAGGGATGTGGAGATGGAGCCTCTGGGCAGGAGGTCAGGCGATTCCTTCAGAAGCATATCATCACGCAGTCAGTCCTGTAAGAGGTCCTGTAAAAAACAGTTAGACCGGAAGACAACCAAAACCCACACAGCAGAGAAGGTGAGGAAACACTGCAGAAAAATGTGAAAGTGTGAATCTGAAAACTCACAATGTTATCTTTTATTCATCTACGATTTACACTACTTGCCCGCATGTAGTAAAACATCACACATCCATGATCTGAAGGTGATTTTCTCATGTATGTGTTTACTTTTTGACACTCCCAGCATCCGTCTGTCATGAGTGAACCATCAAGGGCCTGTGATCACGAGCTGGTTTCCAGTTCTCTGACCATCGCCGCTCTCCCCCTCCTAGTTCTTACCAGGAGGCGCAGCCACAGTCTGACCAGTGCGATTTCAGATGCCTGTGGCGAGAAAGGAAGAATCTGCGATAGGATGAACAGCCACAAGAGCGATTCTTTTGATTGCCTGAATTTTGGAAAAATGCCACCCACAGGCCCCAGATCACCCCAGGGTGTTCCTCGCATCATCGTCATCAGTCCCACCACTGAAAGCAGCCTCATTAACCAAGACAGTGTCTCCTTAGAAGACAGCATTGAGTCAATGGAGAACAATGTTTTTGTCACCCTAAACTTTTCATCAGAAGTTTTTGAGGCACTTGAACTACTTTCTTGACCAACTGGACTACTGATTACACTTCCACTGGATGTTTCCGGATTAATAAAAAAAATATACATCAAACTTTTTGCTACAGGCCAACATTCATATTGGCTATAGACATAAGAAGTTATTCAGCTCTTACATGTATGCGTGCCCCTCTACTCCCCTCTATTGACTAATTGACTCTACAAGGAAAACTTGTATGGCAAATGAAACAATAAGCTGATTCTGGTATGCAGTGTGCAGTGTTCGTCAGAGTTTGGCACGGACAAAGGACCCCTAAGGGGCAGCAAGCTTTTATTAGATTTTTCAAAAATGACAAGTGCAACTACATATTTTCAAGAGCTTGGGGCTAAAGCTTGACAGGCTGAATTTAAGTTTATCTATTGAAGCAAAGGTCCATGCAGCTGTGATGCAAACTTTTGAACTGAAACAGAATTCATTCTTTACGCCAACATCATTGATTCTCTTCTGGCCACTGAAGAGAAGCGTTAGGAATAGTTCCCTCCTCCTCTTTCCTCAGGACGAGGCAATATGTGTAAAAATGTAAACCAACAAGGCAGCAAATCAAGAGCACTGATTATATGTCCGCTTTGGAAAAGCAGCACACATGAACAAAATAAGTCGTTTTTAGTAGGTTTTCTTTTTGGCTTTTATTACCACAAAGAATTTAACAGCACAACATCTTGTGTTGTAACACTAATCCGTTAGGTCATATGGACCGCTTGAGCTTTTTCACTGGAACAGAGTGAAATGAGGTCATTTTTATTATTCAAATACTGAAACTGGGTCAAATGTGTCTCATACAACAATGACATTTTTAACATTTTGTCGGCGCAATATTTCTATACATGTTTAAATACAGTATTTAGGCACACGTCATTTCTCAGAGAGAGTACATGATTTATGTGACGTAAGTATATGACGGCTGCTTTATGTATATTTTGCCATTTGATGCTTGTGCATCTTTTGGTTTTGTAATTATAGAACTGTTTTGAAAAAAATGAGGACATGCTGGAGAAGCACTTATATTTGAATCAATATAAAAAGAGTATATATTTAAGCTGATGCATCTGGTGATGATGATTATCTGTAACAGCTGGTCTAAGCTTAGTGTTAGTCAAAACACCTGAATTAGTAGGCAGAAAACTAATATTGACGATCATCCAAATCATAAACTACTTTCAATGACAGCCCTTTAAGACACCTTTGAAGGACAAGTTTCTTCTTCTTCAGCAGGTTTAATGGCAAATAAACTATCATTGATTGCCAGTGTCTGACAGGAAGAAAGAAACACAAGAAAGAAACACTTGAATCAATGAAACACTTTAATCTCTTTTAGTTTGCCTATAAAGTCCACAGAGTTTAACATTTCATTAGAGAAGGAGTGTGTGGCGGTAGGAAGGTAAAAAAAATGTTCTGATGTTGAGCCTGAATGTACACTGACGTTTGTGCTGCAGCTCTCATCTGGACAAGCAGAAAAACGCAGATAAACACCTGCACCAATATCTCACTGAAGGTCACTTGTGTTATTGTGTTATTGTGGTTTTTTTTTTCTTTTTTACATTACACCATAATAATAAATGCAGAATTTATTTCTGCTCTGCTAATATGTACAGTTCTACCTTTAAAAATGATTTGAAACAAATGAAAGTGCCAGATGACATGAAGGGAAGTATTGTACATGTTGTTAACTACACTGTTATTAAGCATTCATTAAGCATTGAGAGTTATATCTGACACAGACACTCAGGCTGACCATTCCTAACATCTCTGAATTTTCAGAGATTCTTTTCCATGTGTCTGTGTGTCACTTCCTATCATATTAGTTTGACAGCTAACAACAGAAAGCGATCCCCATCCACCGCACTCTTAATGCCCTTGAGCTTTTAAGAAGAAAGTATTTTTTCAGCCTGGTTTGGAACCACAAAATGTATTGTATGTGTTAAAATACACTTGAATTTTTGTGCCAGTTTTTATGCCAGTGGTGACAAAAATCACACAAAATTAAATGAAATCATGCAAACAAAGCATCATCACCACACCCTCTAATGAGTAGCGTTTGTTTACTTTTTAGCATTACGTCTTCTTTTTTTATTTACCCACAATAATGTTGAATATGTATTTTGAACTATTAACACTATAATATAATGTGTGTTTCATGCCTCAACTCAGCTATTTTATTTACCACTTTCTATTAATTTTGTGCTACTGTAATAACATCTGCAAAATTTGTATTTATTGTCTTATTATTTGTGAACAGTTAAAGAGAGTCGTGGTAGGGAGTGTTATGGCACTTTTACGGTTCGTAAAGTGTTTGGATTCACCAAATCACGTAGATAAAGTTATTAAACCTGTGTTGAACCTCTACTTAAACTGCTTTTTTGTGACAAAACACTTCACCGTCTGTTGTATGTAACCCAACCAGGGTATACTGGGCTCTTACTGACACAACATGTAATGATTACACAGAGTCTACAGCTTGCACACTGACCTGTGAATGTGTACAGTGGAAAACTAAATAAAATATCCTGATTGTTGTGGAGGTTTTAAGACAGAGTGTAATAGAATAAATGGATCTGTTACAGTTAGGCATACTTCAGCCTTTTATTGACCTTTTATTTCCTTAAAAATGGATTCCTGACAATGAATGCAAAAGGAGCTAGGAGAAATTTTAAAAGCCTTCAGAATTGTAAGAGGACTATTACTTAAGATCACATAAAATATGGAAAAGTCTGGCTCCTTGGAAGCAGAATATAAAGAAATGGAGGGTGGATCACTCAACAAACAGTACTGTACATAGTGTGTTCATATTTTGCTGAGTGTTCATCAGTACAAAAAAACAATGTTTCTGTTACATGAATTATGTGTAATGACAGCACACAACCACCGGAGGGAAGCAGACAAATAATCTATGTTGGCTTTTGGTTCGGAGTTTTCATTTTTCCACATCCTTAGAAAGAAGCATAAAACAAATGCAAGACTTGTTATTAACTCAGTCACAAATAAAATGTGTTAACTGCTTCAAGTATACCTGTCATCCCAAAGGGTAGGACACCTGAGTTTGATTAGCCTGTTACCATGCCATCCTACATACTGATACTGTTTCCAAGAGATTTAATTGTAGGGAAGGACCCAGTCAAACTGTGTGACTGTAAATGTGTTTTATCATCATACCTGCTGACAGGTGTGTCTCGGCCTGTGTGTGACTGTGTTCATATTTCAGAGAAAGACACACAGAAAGATGACATCATCATGGAAAAAAAACGTAAGCGCGTACAGTGCGAGAAGACAGCGACAATATAACTGGTTAACAAGCACAAGTGGTCTCTGGTTTATGTCATACCTTTAGGAGTGTGGATGCGCACTTCCTTTAGCCTCTACCACAAACCCAAGTCACTGACAGAGTGTGGTTGCACGCGAGTACGAACGAGTACGAACTGGCAGGTTTTTTTTTTTTTACCCCTCATTGTGGTTCACATAATTAAGGTAATGAATGATTAATTTACCACAATAATCAATTTATCTTCATGTGTCTAAAGTTTCTATTAAAACGGAGCTTAACACAGTCTTGCTAGTTGCTTCTTAAATAAGTGAACAAGTGTGACCGAGTAAAAGCATGTGTGCGTGTGAAAACGAGCTTTGCAATTAGGAGGCATGAATTTCACGCCTCCTGAACCAACTGTCCGGCTGACTGCGTCATGACGTCGCTCCATTGGGACCTACCTCACACAATGAGATGTCAAACACACGGAAAACTGGCCTGCAGCAGCACACTGGACGGAGCACAGACTTCCAGCAGGGGCGAAAGACTTTCCAGCCACAGGGTGAGCCATGAACACCTGTTTAGTAAACTGTGAATGCCTTTTGTGCTGATGGTATTTATTTATTTATCTTTGTATATGAGGCCTATTTAGTTTTATTGAATCCTAAGTTTTGTTGTTCTTATTTGCTGGACACATATTGAGGAAAATATGACACAACTGAAAATAACATATTTTCAGTTGTGTCACGTTTCAGGACATGAGATGAGGTGGCCACGCACTGTTTTTCTGTCTCCATGGTGTTGTGGTAATTTGCTTATGTGATGTATTTTTAAAATGGCACACTATAGCTGTTTAATTTGTGCTGTCCTAAGAATACCAGAAAGTGAATCCCGGGCATGATTGCAAGAAACATAAGGAGGAAGGTGTAGTATGTGTATGCTGGCTAGGGGAGGGGGGATGCAGTATTGATGTTTGGTGGTGCTTTGGTGTGTGCTGAATGGAGCAGATGCTTTGATCTTCCCTAGAGACCCTGCTCCTTGCTCCTTCTAAAGCTCTGCCTCTGGTCACAGATATATGGGCAGGGATGGCAAGCCTAAAGCTGCACAGACTAATATTTACTTCTCTTATTGTGAAGGTCTGCTCTAACAGAAAGCACATCCCA
This sequence comes from Aulonocara sp. 'chitande type north' Nkhata Bay, assembly GCF_057382095.1. Taxonomy (NCBI): domain Eukaryota; kingdom Metazoa; phylum Chordata; class Actinopteri; order Cichliformes; family Cichlidae; genus Aulonocara; species Aulonocara sp. 'chitande type north' Nkhata Bay. Next base: position 23,922,936 of record NC_141355.1, on the reverse strand, counting down.
ACCTTAACCAATCTTAACCCTTGGCAGGAATTACCTAAAGTCTGGGCCAGCCAAATATGTCTTCATTTTCCACAAATGTCTTCACTTCCATAGTGTAAAAGTCTGAGGGATCATTGCAAAGTTACAAACAACTACATCCTGAATATTAAATACGGGTTTTGATTCATTTAAACGATAGTGTGGCTTTAAGTTCTTCAGCTTTTGCCATCTCCGTGTAACCTTATCTGCCCTCCTTTGCTTCTTTTTCTTTGTATCCTGTGTTTATTTCTTCCCTCTTTCACTGCAGTCAACACAGAACAGCTGCTGTCTACTAGAGAGGAAGGAAGTAAAGCACTGGAAAGTCTACTCAGTGCACCAAATATGCAGTGCATGCGTGCGTGTGTGTGTGTGTGTGTGTGTGTATGTGTGTGTATGTGCATTTCTGGGTCTTGTGTGTGCTTCTGGAGTTATGGATGCATAGCTGCCTAAATGTGGTAGAAAGCGCATCACTCATCCATAATTCATTTTATCCACCAAGACCTGTGTCATGACATTGAGGTCATGATATCATGAAGGCTGTCTGAACAAGACAACTCCATCATGAAAGACTGACGAGCTGTCAAATCACAAAACCTTTGACACCGTGGGATGGAAATATCATGCTCAAGTATTTCTCTATTACAATTCACACATATTAGAGGAGATACTGCAATGGTTCAAGCTGTGATGACCTTTCGTATTTCTTTGTGCTTATTGTAAATACTGCCATGAAGTATCTGATATGTCTAAATAAGAGGAAATTATTAAAAAAATATGTGTTGGCAGACATTAATTATACTTTAAAGCTAATTTCAATTACAAATGTGGAAATAGTATTGCTTAAAAGTTGTATTATTCTTTCTTTATTTTCTGAGATGTTCCCATATGTTTTTCCAGTTTAAAGAAACTTATTTCTGTAAAGGTAAGCTGTTTTTATTTAGAACAGTATTTGAAGAAAAGAAAAAAAACCCTACTTGATTTGGTTCAGCTGACAGTCTTACCAGCTGTGAGGGTATCATCAGCTTGAAGGAAAGCTGAAGGTTTATTTTCAGAGGCGCATAAACGTCCTCATTAAACGTCATATGAAACTGGCCATTATGTTTGATTCATGTGCAAAAATGGAAATGTATGCCTGAGCGTGATGCGGCACAAATCGTAGTGTCCATCACTCTACCTCAGAACAGGAGGTGGCCAGAGTAATCAAGAGCAGCTGATCCCAAAAATCTTAAGTGGTGCGTGGTCTGTTTGAAATTGGTGTATTGGTGTCCCTGAGGCAACATTACACTTGGCTTTTAAATGCCTCTCTTTTATTGACCCAGACTTGACCCAGGCATTAAGGAGTTCTGCGTGCACATTTGTGGTCTGAGAGAGCGAGAGAGGGAAAGTGTGTGCGTGGACCTGTGTGTTCATGCCTGATTCCTCTCAGTTTATCTTTCCTCGGGTGGACAATCATTTTGGCTGAGCTTTCTGAATCCCAGTGCGTTTGTTTGTCTATTTCTGTCTGTCTGGTCAGAAGGGAGGAATATTTTCCACTGTGAATGTAATCAGTTCTAAACAGTGACTCGCTTTAGACCGATGATACAGGCTTTTCACAATAAGCTCATAAGAGTTCAGGCTGCTCTCTACTTCTCTGTTTTTTTTATACAAAATGCAACTCTAACCCTAACTGTGCATGACAGTACAGAAATGGGTTGAGGGGATTAGTTAGGCTTATAGCAGTCTGGAAGGGTCAGAGTGATTAGATTGTTGAGAGACAAATACTGTTCATATTAGAAAAAATGTCAATAGTGTCATCATGCACACACCTCTGAGTGAAAAATCTGCATATGGAGTAATCAGTGTAACCGTTCCTTCCTGGATTTCGAGCTACAAGTGCCCTCAGAAATATAAAAGTGAACGAAAAAAAAAATAAAAAATTACTCTAAACAAAGCTGCCACAAGAGTGTTATTTGTGTATTTTTTCAGTTCACCCATTTTTATAGAATAGTATTGCAGTTCAGTATATAGAGTTTTTATAGTGTGTTCACTGTAAATCTGGGTGTTGTATATTTGACAAAAAAGAGCTTCAAACTAATTTATAATTAATGGTATTCAGACCTCTGCTGACCCCAGTTTGGATGAGAATCATTAGGTTTACACACAATAGAGATTTTATGTATGTTGTGTCCCTTGGGGTTGTGTGCATGTGTGTGTGGGTGGGTGGGTGGGTGTGGGCAGCAGCTGGCAGACTATGGGGTTGGTGTCCCTCTTTTATTCACATGGATGATGCATTAAATGTTATTTAGAAGGGCAGATTATGATAGCATTAAAGGGTGGAGCTTGTCTCGGTGTGAGCATGTGTGTTTGACTGCAGGCTGCTAAGCTGTGATCATTAAGCATGTGGAGAGGTGAGCATATGGAGACTGGAATAGACCATTTGACAGAACAAAAGACTGGCAGGGTGTCTGAGGTTTCGTGCTTTAGACCACTCACCATTGTTAGTGTTTAATATTATTATTCTCTAGCTCACAAATCCCCTTTGTTCTCTGTGTTACAGTTTTTGACAGCATAAGCAATTGATCTTATGTCTTTAAACAGTGAGTTAGACCGATGGGTCTAGATTTTAGAAAGCATATCTCCCTGGGACTCAATACCAGTCGTCCTGTTACATGAGAATGGGACAGTGGTACAAAGCCAGTGAGATAAACTGATTTTTTCATTTATATTTCTTTATTTGGTAGTAAAGAGATTAAAATGGCTACCCTAAAACACACTTTTGTGTTGTCATGCTGTAAAGTGCATACGTGATCTGAGGGTTTTTAATGAGAAAACAGATTTCTTTAAAAAGTAGATTAAAACTAGTAAAATGAGCAGTACAGTAATTCTTAAGCATTAGTTCCTATAGTGGCTGTAAGCCTGCTGAATACTATTACCTTACAGGAAGCAGTCCACAGTCAAGCCATAAAGAGATTTTAAAAAGCTCCTGCACAAATGGTTTTGAGCCTTGCATGAAGACACTGGTTGTTGCTCATTGTTGTGGTTGATGCTTAGCTTGCAGTCATAATCAATCTGTCACGGCGCTGATTTGTTGCCTACTTTAATGCCCAAAACACACCATGCCTTCATCTGTGGGCAAAAAATCTCTAGCCTTTTCCTTCATGAATGAACTTTCATGTTAAATATGTTGATAGAAGGAAAAAAACAAAATGTGTTTGTTAGTGTTTCTGTGGCTGATTGTTTTAGGATATAACACTGGCTATTTGGCAGTTTGCACTACTTTAGGTCTGGGAAAACTTTATAGAAGGCAAACAAGGACTTCCTGATTATCTGATCATCTTACTCATAAGGATGCTATTATATTATTGTTTTCACATAATGCCTGATCAGCCATAAAGCCTAAAGTAAACACAGTGCCTTTAGATTTACTGTAAAACTTAGGATAGGTCTAACCCTATCAAGAAGCTTCAGCTCAGCAGTGGAAACAAAGTTAATGACTCTTCCATCTTTGGTCCTCCCAGGAAAAGCTGCTCTTTTGTTTCCTAGCTGTACTGTAGAGGTATGCGCTGTCAATGTGGGAATGTTTATTAGCAGGATAATGAAAAGCATCTTGTTTTTATGTGCGAGTGCGTCGTATGTGTTTAACGGCATACTATATGTGAAATGTTAGCCTGTTTACTCCATCCTTTGGTCTTTTCATCTGAGATATCTACACTCTTTTCTTTTTCAGTCTTTTAGACCCTTTACGCCTACACTTTTCCATGCCCATTTTATATCCAACAGACTTAAGACTTTTTCTCACACTTCAGCTTCCCTCCTCTGCTTTGATGTTTGTTGATTTTTGAGAAGTCATTTTTTGATTGTGGCCTATGGTTGCTGTATCTACCACTGCCACAACCAGAGTTATGACTTGGCAAGATGTGCTGACTGTGTATTTGGTCAAGGCCAAGAAAGGAATGGGATGAGTATTTAATTGAGCCACTACTATGTCAGTATAAATATAAAGTCAATATTGATCTGTCTGGGGTAAAATAAGGGGGCACGGACAAAAGCCAGCTCAGAATGAGACGAATTGCTGCTCTCTGGACATAAATAATGGAGGTACTGATAAATAAATAAGTGGGAATGAGTGTGCTGCACTTAGGAGTTCTATCCCTTAAGTATAAAAGAAAAATATTTATAACTATTTTCCAAAATGTGCTGAGATTATAGTATAGATTATGTAATTTAGTGCTCAGTTTGGTAAAGCTTGTTTGCCTAATTATTAGAGCGGGGGAAGTTGATGCAAGTCACAGAAAACACAGTAGATTTACAGATTTAAAGCCATGGATGAATATCTACTTCTCTTAGATTGTTTCTAATGAAACAACAGTGTTGCAGTTGTTAAACAACCATCACACACTGACTTAAGGCAATCTTGACCTTATACAGTCGCCATTATTAAATGACCCCTGAGCGACCTTTGCATTGATGCCTTTGGAATGAATTCCCTAGTCATGATATGGTTACACTGGTTCCACCTTAAACGAAGCTGCCTGCAGGACTGAGTCCATGTTCCCAAAATATCTGGATGAAAGATAAACTGTCCCCTCTCCTGTGCCTCTTCTTCCTCCCCTGATCATTTTCTCTGTGTGCGCAATGCTCCCACTGTCTTTTCCTTAATCCTCCACTTTGCTCCCTTCTTCTCCCCTCTTGTTGCCCCCCCGACATCCCCCGCCACCTGATTTTTTTTCTTCTGTTGTCTCCTTCCATACCCCAATCTCACCCTTCATGTTATCTCCACTCGTTCACCCCTCTTCTGTGTTCGTCTCACTCCACCCATGGGTGATTTCCCCTCCTCTTTCTCCTCCCTCTTCCCTCTCATCCTAACCTATACCCGTTCTCCCTCTCGCCTCCCTCTTTCCCCTCCTCCACCTTTCCCCTCCCATCTGTCATTAACTAGTATATAAGAGCATCACATCCCTCTGTACCTCTCTCACACACACAGTGTGTTTGCTGGGAAGGGGATATTTCAGGGGAAACTAGGAATTGCACAGTCCACCTGCCCGTGAAGGAATTATTTTCCTTTCTGGAATTTCCATTAAAGAGGTACAGCATTTACCTTCATTTAATTTCAGCAGGAAATATGCTATTACTAACATTTAGGTGTGTGAAGGTCTTCTGGTAGTGTTTCCTGAAGGGTAATTTACATATTTTAAGCTACTGAACAACTGCGGCATTCTCCAGTGTATGGTGGTTTAAAATAACATTCAGTGAAGCATTTAACTCTTTTTTGATTGTAAAATGTTTGATGTCTTATTTGTTTATTTTTACTTAAAATGTGTTTATTTTTTTTATACCGAATAAGTCTAAAAAGGTAATTTTGGGACTTATTCAAATACATAGTTATGAATTTAGTTGTGAACTGTTTGAAACTATTGTATGAACAGTTTGATAAACAGTTTTATGTATTTTCTTTATCTTTATTTATTTAATGTTTGGCAAATGTGTAATGTGCAAATGTTTCTGCACCAATAATAAAACATCATAGCTGTGAGGCATGGTAGAGGGAACATCATGGATTTGGGGCGTTGTGCTGCCCTAAATGGCCTGTAAGCAGAGATTTTACAGTTGCGTATGATGTCTGTGAAGGTTCTCAGTCATCCAGGTCATCATAGTCTTAGGAGCTTGGAAAGAAAAGCATCTGGACTTATATAAGTTGCTGACGTTTCACCTCTCAACGAGAAGCTTCTTCAGTTCTAGGGTCAAATGGTGGAGAGTCCCAGATTTAAGCCCTGTGGGAGTTTCCCCCACGAGGGACAGTGGACCCCCTAATGATTCTCTACCTGCATCTATCTATCTATCTATCTATCTATCTATCTATCTATCTATCTATCTATCTATCTATCTATCTATCTATCTATCTATCTATCTATCTATCTATCTATCTATCTATCTATCTATCTATCATTGCTGCACAATAACAAATGTTTTTGCTTGTCTTTCATGTCTTGTCTTTTCCTAGATCTTGGATCAAAATCTTACCCCTCATCAAAAGCTAGTGATATTTTTATTGTCACTTGATCTGCATAATATATTCCGGCCATCAGCATCACTTGTGAGCCAGATCAACACTGAACAAGGAAACCATGACCAGCAACTACAATGTCACTCTCATAGGTCCTGCCCCCTGGGGCTTCAGGCTGCAGGGAGGAAAAGACTTCAACATGCCCCTCACCATCTCGAGGGTAAGATTAAAGTGCCCATACACACATGCATGCACTTAAATGTGGATAACCAGCATTGTCTTCAGGGTGATAAAACAGCATATATTTATTTTGTGACAACGCAACCATATACAGTCATTCTTCTCAGAACCCTTGTGCTATTTGTACTATCAACATGTCTTTACTACCTTTCTTCATTTCTGTACCCCTCTTGACTGAACCCCTCAGCCACACCCAAGACAGCTCAGCTAAATCATATGCCATCTGTCATGTATCGACCACACATGAAACCTTTTCTCGCTTTCTTTACATTCCACTTCACTTTGAGTGTCTGTATTGAAATTGCAGCAATCAAAGTTCTGGCACACAAGTCTTGGCATCAATCCCTCTGCGTGAACAAGTAACTTGATGGTCCCTTGGTTTCCCTGCCTTTCAGTGTCTACTCGTAATATTACCTCTTATTGCCTCCCTCCCGTCTCTTCTGTTCATTCACACATCAGCGTTACCGCATGGTCACATCCACATATTCACAGAGTATGCTTTGCTCATTACTGTAACTGGATTGTGATCTTAAAAGATGCAAATCCTTCCTAATGTTGTTCAAGCTTCTGTTCTGCTCTGCTGCACTGTGCAGTGCCCTCAAACACACACGTAATGCATTTACGCACACAAAAGTCACACAAAAGTCACCAAAACTGGCACGGTACAGACTTATAGCAACATGAGCCTGATGATGAATGGCTTACTAGGTTCTGTGCCAATCCCCTTTGGGGCCATTCTGGGTTGCCATGTTTGTGTTATTACTTTGGATGTGATACTTTTCCCACTAACTGAAGCCATGTGAATTTTTTAACCACGGGTTTGTGTGTGTGTGTGTGTGTGTGTGTGTGTGTGTGTGTGTGTGTCTGAGAGTGCAGGCATGGACACAAAATGTTGGAAGACACTGTATGTAACTGAAAGGAAAAAACTGAAAGAATCCAGAAATAGGACATACAAATAGAAACAGACATCTTGTAAAATAGCAGCATTTTAAATTGCAAAATGCTACAAGAACTAATCTTGTATGAAATTAGTTCTTTTGTGTAGAGTTGGAGTTAAAAAATAATGCATAATGCATTGCAAATGCTGCATTCCAAAGAAACTGAAAGAAAAGATGAAGAAACTCTGATGCTGACATTGATTATTGAAGACTTGAAAATATGCAAGCAATAATTGACGATCCCGTTTGACCGTTACTCCAACATCACAGTGAAAGTTGTGTGATTTAACAATTTAAGATGCCTTGCGAGCTTGTTTTGTTATTTTCCTTCTCTTGAGATTGCTTTGATGTTGAGAGATTCTTAAAAAGGTGTGAAACAACTATTGTCTGAATCCTACAAATACCAATAAATTGTAAAAGATTTGGGAATACTCAAACTGACTCAAGTGGGCTCCTTATTTAGCTTTGTGTCTCTAAAAGCAGATAAATGCAGATTAGCAGAGATGAGGTGGAGATGGGGGGTGGGGTATGGGAGGTGGTATTCAGTGCACGTAAATAATGCTGCGCACAGTTTACACAGGCTGAACTTGAAGAAGTGATGGCAGGCAGTCAAACACGTCACTCAGCAGGTCATCTATCTACATGTGCTTGTCTGACCCTTTGATTTGTATCATACCTCTCTATAACTTCCTGTTTGTTTTTCTCTCTTGTTATTTAAATCTATGCGCTTCCTAATTCACTTTGTCAGATGTTCTTATGTAACACTTATCTGACTCGACGTGGACGTACAGTTTGTAGTCATTCGTTTTAGAATCCATGCAACTCTTAATCTAATCAGCTCTGTTAAACTGGGTCTATGACGATAAGGGCAGTGCTTCTGACCGCCTATTACTGACACATAAACATGTATACCAGTGCACACACATACTACTCTCTGCCAGTCTAACCATAGAGCTGGTTCTGAGAGGAGACCACAGAGTATGGGTTATTAGAGAATCCTGCACAACTGCCAGACCACAGTTACTCTTGCAGCTGCTGTTGCTAAGCTCTATAAGCATGTGAATATACAGTTTGTTTAATTTATGGCACTCTGTAGATGTAAAAAGTACCAGTGTTCAATAGTACCACCATTGCATCATGGCATGTATGTCTTGAGGTTTCTGCCCATTAGTTTATGCAACTTGTCTTCACATCTTCTTATACCTTTTTTTTCTTTTCTAGTGTTTAAAAACAGTTTTATAAGGGGCTGAGACTGATGGTGCTGCTCTGCTAAAGACCAGTAAAACACTTTACAATGGCTTCCCTTTTTGACATGTCTGGAGATTGCGAGAAGGAGGTTTAGATACATGCAGAAAGTGTGAAAAACATGGGTTGCAGCATATTCCTCAAGTACATTTATGTGTAGCTTGCTGCACCTTTCCAATATTACTTATTTTCTAAATAATTGTCATACACTGTAATGCACAACTGGGCAGTATAAGCCTTATTTACAGTAAGAGTGAATGGTTGAGCCCAACGAGTGTCTGTTTATATGCTTAAAGAGAGTAATGGAAGCTGTATCATTATGGTTACATGCCTGTTTATATAAGAACTGGACTACCTTGCTCTTTTGTATAGCAAACATTTGGATTCAGATATCTAATAGATATCTCGCTGAAAGGATTTTGGAGAAAATAGCTTGTGGAAAATCTCAAGCAAACCCAATTAAACCCATTTACTGGGAAATCCATTTACTTCTTTTATTGATGCGAAGAGACAGAAATACCCACCAATGGTACTATTCTCAGTTAAATTTACAACTCAGTGAATAAATATTTAAACCTTTCCGAGGGTAGTCCATTTACAGAATCCACTGCTAAAATAATTTAAGGGAAAGCAACCCAGGGGAGGAGATGCATTAAGCCTCTAAGAATAGATACATCATCTCACAGGTCTGCCCTCACAAACACACCCACTTAACAGGAAGACTGGTCACAGAGCTGTACCCCTATTTTAAGCTGTACTTACTGCATTTGTGGTATCACAAAGACACAACAAATACAAAAGCAATGCTAGGATAGATTTTCCCTCCTTTTTTGTGAACAAAATTTATACAGCAGTGTATTGTGTGTCGATTATCTCATTTTTATATTGTATTTCTTTAGTAGAAGTCTTCTTCTTTCCTGCACATTACTATAATAATGGTGTGAAATGACTGGCAGTGTGTGTATGCCATCTTTGTGTATATGCACTAGATAAACATAGCAATCTGAAGAGTCTATAGTACTGGCAAAACTCTACAAGGTATAATAAACTTGGTTTATTTATCACCATTTGTGCCAAATATATATATGTATGTATGTTAGAAATATGTAACTGTATATGCTTGGTCTAACAGAGTGCATCCTTCTATCATAATGCTTAAATAGCGGGATTCTAGTTGTACAGTGAGTACATCAAAATGAGTAGACAGCCAATCTATAATAAAACCTTTTCATGGAAGAATGCAGTTCCTGGAATTGAATCAGTGATGGCCGCCTCCTGCTTCCCTAGAGATGCTTTTCAACAGGCGATGATAACAACTGACCACAGGGATGGGTCTATTTCAAAGACGTTTTAGTTCTATACATAGTTTCTGTCTTTCTTCCCTTCCTCCTATTCCTGATTTAATGTCTTCCTCCTACAGAACTTGTTCTTAAACTCACATCATCACCAGGGGCCTGCACTATGGAGAAAGTTCAACATACCCAAGATGTATTTTTGTTACCAAACCAAACTGCCCTGGCTGATAAAGCAGAGCTGCAAATCTATATATGAGCATATTTATCTACCCATTAACATGAAAGTCAAACTGAACCAAAAAATTCTCTATTATTCTAAGCAAATGTGATAAATGGTAACTACAAAAAGATTTAAACAACACAAATGTTGGAGTAGAAGCCAAGATGGAAAGTTGGCAAAAAGATGCTGATTGTGTAAACACTTAAGTTATTAAGACAGCATTATCGAGAAACCTGTCAGTTAATCACAATAAAACCAGTATTTTTATGTGATATAAAAGTGCAATGTCACAATATCAATGTTATATGAAGTACACATATGGTTTTGCACACCTCAGTGATGACTTAGTAAAAAGTGAGCTACTTAAACAACTTCCAATAAAGCAGAGAATTTGCAACAAATGCAGGAAAATTGTGTATGACCACTTGTCTAAAAAAACACACACAGTTGAGAACAACCAAGCTATGCAAGGTGGCAGTTTGTGATATGTGACCTAAAAGTAAACAAATGACTCAATTGAGCATCAATGGAGCACTTGCTAGTTAGACTCTAAAATGATAGGAAAAACAAAACAATGGACAGAAATTACAGATTCCTTTACATGACGGTAAATAAAAGATTTAATCAGTTGGTGGGGAAAAAAACACCCAAGACACAACATCCCAGGTGGAAAATATTTTTCAATTTCAGTTTTATTAAGTGACAGTATTATTCAGGCTCATGAAGAGCCATCATTCTTCTTCTTCTTCTTCTTCTTCTTCTTAATATTAATATTAATAATAATAATAAGCAGTTATGTTATGTTAGCTTAAAATTTCCAAGGGAAGCACCACCTAGGCTACTTTTTTGCTTACATTTGACTTATGCTAGGTCAATATAATGGTGCTACTAGCATCTTGTAGCAGTAGAGTCACAATTAGATAGTCTGTAGCTCATTGGTAAAGAAGACTGGGAAGGAATCTTCATTTACTTACTTAGAAAGACAGCTGTGTGCAAGCTGCAACCATCAATAAATAAAATGTTATTTAGTATTTTTTTTTGTGGTATTAGAAGTAAAAGACAGTGTAAGACAATTTTAGCTTCATCCTTGTAGCTCCAGCCTTGGCAGTGTTAAAAACTCCCAGGAGCCAGCATAGAACAATGAGGTAAGCTTTGAAAAACCCAAGGTTGAAGCTGAAGTTACCTCGGTCTTTCCAAGCCTTGCAAGCCTCTGGTCTTAACCCTGTAATGCTGAGATTTCTCATCTTAATCTTTCATACCAAACTTCACGAGCCTGTTGACAGCTCCTCCAAATGACTTAATAATGCTTAAATCTGTCTTAATCAAAACAATTCCCATGCTTCCCTCTGAGTATCTTAGCTAAATAGTCCCAGAGCCAGAATCAACAACTTATCATTTGCCCTCCATAAATCAATCTGTCAGTATGTATGTGTTTGGGTGTGAGTTGGAAAATGCTATATTTGAAAACTGTTACACATTTGATTTTTCTGTAGTCCCAGCAGTGTGAGAATTAATCTTACTCTCATTAAAATCTGTGAAATTTTATGTTTCCTGTCAATATTTGGCATTTGCTTATCGTGGCTTTTTATGATGTCACCAGTTATGATGTCACTTGTACCACATGCTTATATGCGTTTCATGTCATGTTTAGAAAATATGCTCATCGTTCTTCTGTGTTAGGATATTTGAATCTATTGCTGACCTTACAATAACATTTCTGACTTCACCAGTAACGGATTAACTTATTTCTTTGCCATGAAGTGGTAATGTATTACAATTTTTTTTTCAAAACACGTTAATATTGCAAACAATAGACTGTTTAATAGACTAAAAGAAGACTTTTATGAGCCCTTAGAACAGCACAGCCAAATCATAACACACTGCAGTGAATTCACACAATGAAGAGACTAGAATAACCCATTGTGGCTATAATGTGTTTTCCACAGTAGCTGCTAAACCCGTCATGCCATTTTTGCCTTCCTCTCAGGATGCTGGCCACCTGACTGGATCATGTTTATTCAGATTAATTTTGGTTGACTGTAAAGATTGACAGAAGCACAAGAAAACATCTGGTGTAACAGCAGTATCTGTCTGTTCTCTTTGGCTTTTGTTAAGCTTTGCTTGGACAATGTACTGGGAACCTAGACCCTTAGTCTTTTCCTACATAGATTTATAGACTTGTTCTGCATGTCTTAGTGTACAAACACAATCTAAAGGTTAGTATATTATACACTAAGCTGATCTGATGTTTTTCTAAGAAAAGAGTTATGTCCCAAAGCACCAACTCTGTCTCTCTTTGTGATTCATGTTTCTTCCTAATGCCTGATTCCCTCTTAATGACATGTGCGGCTGTGATTCTTGAAGCTCATGGGTTACAAATAAGAAGTCTCTATTCCCAGAACCCAGTTGATGCACACAACAATAAATGTTTTCCCAGATTTTATCAGATGTTGACTGTAGCAAACATATTAAACAAATTATATATGTTATCCCAAATCAAGGTTATTAGATTAATTGCAAAATAGCTAAAGAAGGGCCACTTAAATATTAAAATCATATGGGACTAAATAAATCCGGTCCTGGGTTCATATAGCTCAGTTCCTGCCCTTTCAATGTCCTTTCTGCCATGACAGTCTTCCTAATGAGGCTGGATGTGAAAGCTAACTTATTCATGATTGGTTTAGCAAAGTGCAGCTTTATATTATATGGTTTTCATGGGTTTATAAATCCTCACTTCATTCCATGTAAATGTCCCCTAATATTTACAATGAAACTGATAAATATGACATATTTAATGCTTTCCAGGAAGAATATTGTTTCCCACTGTCTGGGTTTTCCTGGTGTGTACAGTTTTTTTTTTTTATCCTTACTCGTCTACTTCTACTAATTTTTTCACCCAGTTTACTTAAAAAGATATATCATTTGAAGCTGTTGATCTGTCATATGTTGGATTGATCTATTAAACTATGTTGATGCTGCATCAACATAGCTGGTATTTTCTTCATGTGAATAATTGGTACGGTGGGCCTGAGAGGTCAAACACACATTTTTCTATTTGCTTTTCTTCAGTTCCAGTCTCTCTGAACTCTTAGAGCCACTGGGCCATTACAAATTTTGGGGATCTACAGATGGCACTAAAGCACCAATGTAAAGCAAACCAACTTTTGCATTCTTTTACGAGCAAAGTCATGCTACAGTTGTAATTATGATAAAAACCTATAACAGATTAATAACTTGGCTTCCACTTTTCTGTACGCAACCAAATCAAAAGAGCACAGCTGAATTTTAATAATACTCATGAACCCACATCAGTCAGCTTGTGCTAACTAGGGACGCTGCTTAATTGCAAGCACGACAGACCTAATGTCCAAAGCTTGATATTTTTTTTATGTATAATGTGTTTTGTGGGTTTTGCCAGTGTGACTGCACTACAGTTCTGTGGGAACTCAATCTGATATAACCTTGTCTATTCTACTTCTACTTGCAATTTTATAGTCTAATATTTGTGTGAAATATTCATACTTAATTCATTTTCAGGGGGTTATGTTGATGTTTATGTGTAGTAATGTGTATATTTCTATACTTCATGATGTTGTGGCTTTAGATTCTTTTATCCGTTGCAATTTTCAGTGACTCGACTTCTAACCCCAGTGAGTGAGTTTGCCAGCACCAGTCTGAAGCCAAATCAAGTCGAATCTAATACTCGTAACAGCTGACGAAGACCAGTGGATTTTGTCAGATGAATACCAGATTCCTTTTCATAAAATTTCAAGATCCTGCTGACAAACCTGCATGATTTACTTTATTCAGGGCCATAAACTGCGAATGAAACATTCCCTCACAGTTTACTACGTGTTACTGATTGGGCCATACAAGTAGGCTGACATGATGGCTGACCTTGCACTTTATTAATCTTCCTCTTTCTTTGTTTAAACCTCTCTCTGTTTCTGTTTATGTGAATCTCTCATGGAGATATCTGTTGCTATTACTCTGACTCTGACTGCTCTTCACTTTTCTTGTGCTTAACAAACGTTTTCATTATTATCTTTCCTGTTTTCTGTGTTGTTAGATTCATATTTTTCGAAGGGTACAATTTTTCCAGTCCTCATTCACTGCAGTGTAACAAATACATTAATCAAATAATTTTTATATATTTAATTTTAGGAAAAAATCCAGCAGGAAACATTATTAGCAATGCAACACATGCAAGTTTATGATTTGACTGGGTGCCATAAGCTGAGGATATCCTGTTCCAAGTGAATTAAAACAATTAACGAAAGAAAGAGCAAACAGTAGCTGAATGTTAGCATTTATTGAGAAAATTGGAGAATTGGAAATACCTTGGTAGTAGTGCCTAAGTAGATTTCTGCAAATGTTGGTACAGTGGCATTTAATAGAAAATAACTGGCTGTAAAATAATAGAAAAACTGGGATTTTAAGCTGTGCTGCTAAGTAATAGCAGTGAGTCGAGTGAATATTAAGCATTGACTCTTTTTGTTTTCATGCAGAAGTCTGATATAAACAGGCAGTGTAAAGGAAAAGATCTTGTTGATGTGGTAATACAACTCATCAAACTCTTGTTGCCCTTATACTTTTGTTGGAGGATATGCCAAACTTGCTGCTAAGTGGACTTTATGCACAAAAATATATTAAAAAAACCAAACATACTGTCTCAACATATGGTAATAAATATTGATTATAAATAAGTGGACATCAATAAAATAAATAATTTTTAAAAACCCTTCAGTAAAACAATATATAGAGTGAAGGGTAATTTCTTGTCATGACATTACTAAAAGATAACATAAGTTCCAGTACTGAAACAGCAAAATTGAAGGAAAATAGGTCAGTACTCAAGGCTTCCATATGGAAGCAGCTTTGTGTATGTTCGAGTTACAGAGTATTTGTGTCTCAAGCTCTCAGAGAGTGCGATGCGAACCATCTGCCTGTCATCTTTGTCACTACTTGTGCTGAAAGCAGGCATTGTTCAAAGCACTCAAAATGTTCAGTGTGTGCTCAAAGCAGACAATGTTGCGGCACTCCAGTAAGCTCTTATTGCTATGTGTTGAAACCAGATTTTTTTAAGCACTTAAATCAGACAGCATATGTGTTGAAACCTGACATCGCTGGAAGCATAAGAGCAAGTTCGTAGGAGATGGCTTTTAGACACGGCATGTGTGTTTCTCATTGTTTTGGAACAGTGATGACACAAGTACTGACCCCTTTACTTTTGCATGAATATTTAGTAAGGCAGCTGGATTTCACACACAGAGTGCAAAGTCTTGAGCTGCTTCTCATTTCTTTATATTTTGCTAGGAAAATAACAACAGCAGCTTATTGAATCATGTTCAAAAATAACAATGTTTAACAGAGAAAACCCAACAGTCAGATGAGCCCTACAAATAAGCACTTTAGCGACAGTGGGAAGGAAAAGCTCCCTTTTAAAAGGAAGAAACCTCTGGCAGAACCAGGCTCAAGGAGGGGCTGCTAACTGCTGTGACTGGTTGGGGGTGAGGAGAAGAAGACAGGACAAAGGTACACTGTGGAAGGGAGCCAGAAATGAATAATAACTAATTAAATGTAAAGTGATGTATGAATACATGAGTGAAAAAAGATGAGTGAAGAAGCAAACACTCATTATGAGAGGATCCCAGCAGTGTAGGCCACCTGATCCAGCCCTAGCTATATGCTTTATCAAAAAGGAAAGTTTTAAGCCTAATCTTGAAAGTAGAGAGTGTGTCTGTGTCCTGAATTGGCAGCTGCTTCCACAGAAGGTGGCCTGGAAGCTAAAGGCTCTTCTGATTTTACTCATAGTTTTCCAGTGTTATTGAAGGACATTCAAATAACTATTGGCTGCCTTTTGTTACTTTCTCTATCAAGATGACCCCACACTGCTTCATTATTGTTCAGGTTGGGCTCTGGGGAGGCCAGTCCAATTCAGTTCAGTTGTATTTATATAGTGCCAAACCAAGACAACAGTCACCTTGATCCATCACTGACAGTGTTCCATTGTGTGTTTTCACTGATGATGGTTTCATGCAGACACATCTCTCAGGTCCTGTCAGGTCATTGCTGCATTTTCCATATTTTTTTCACACACCGTATTTCTCTGACTATAGGGCGCACTTAAAATCCTTTAATTTTCTCAAATTCTCAAATCTTTCAATCCGGCGCGCCTTACAGTCTGAATAATACGGTACTCTTTATCTCTTGTAGATGGCTGTTTTTAGACCTGTCAATTCTTTTGTTCTCCACTTGTCCACCACCACAGTTTCTTCAGTTTTTTTAAGGACAGACTGCACACCATGCCAAGAAACACATGGAAGTTTGAAGTTTTGTGCTAATAGTTGTTTTATATCTGTCTGTGTTGTCTTGACATTTTTCCATAGATTCAAATAAAGAAATTCCAACAAATTGTGTGTTTTTAAAACAGGCTGCGATTAACAAATTTCCTGAAGATATCATTTAAAAGTGGTTGTTTCCTAAGTTGTCTATTATGAGTAGACACAAGACTGGTTCATTCCTTGAGTTGGTCCCTGAATGCTTGAATGATTCATAGGTCAGTGTTAAATCTAACAAAGCTAAAGAAAAAAACCCTCTGAAAAACAGGAACAAGGTAGGGCTGAAATTGAGTGAAAAAATTAGCCAACGTCCAAAGAAAAACCTTAAGACCTTAAATAAGTCTGGAGAACTATTGCTCAAGACCAATTTTTTTTAAAAAATACAAGAAAGTCTGGCTCCTTGGAAGCAACAAGTAATGAGGGGTGACTTTTGCACAATAGTGTCTGTTGATTTGTTGAAGAAAAAAACCCCACTTAAAGGCAAATTCTTTTTGCCACTTGAACTACGAGGGTTTCCACACCACCCTAAATATGTAGACATGGAGTTAAAAAGCAAATATGTTTAGAAATAATATAAAATACAGGTAAGTGTTAGAGAACTTTTACAGTTCTGTAACAGCCTCTCCCATAGCCGCTGACATCAGTGGCTCAATCTTTGGGCCAAACAGAAAAGAAAAGTCACTGGCACTGCTGTTGCCAGCTGTTTTGCAGTTTTTATGGTGGATAAGGCTTTTGTACTGGTTTCTCATAGAAAAGATTATAGAAAACACATTTCAAGTTTTCAGCATTCCCTGTCAACTGAAGTATTGTTCCGTTTGCGTTTGACATTGGTGTAATGCATGTGTGTGTCATATTTGTGTTAGATCTGAAGTGTTACAGCTGCTGTTTTCTGTCATGACCAAAGCAACAGAGCCATAAATCAAATAACCTGGCAGTCTCCAAGTACTTGACTTGTTGCATAGATAGATTATTTGGATTTCTGTGTCTGATTTTCTTGGATGCGTTTCACTTTCTTTGATATAAACATTGAGACGACTTTGAGCTTTGAAAGATTTTCTTCGTATTAATTTCGAACAAATGTTTGCCTTTGCAAAAGGATTTCTTACCAGTACGAATAATTGCTTCAGACATGTGGATTTAAGACATACACGATAAATTCATACAAGCAAAATAAATAATCTTCACAAAAATCTTTACTGTTTATGGAGTAGCTTTAAAATCAATTCAAGGCGGTTGTATGGAAACAGGTTACTTTTACTCTGAAAGAAACAGAGCCGTGTTTTGTGTCTGTATGTGGAGAGGGAATTTATGTGGGTAGGGGGGGGAGGACCTTAGCACTAATTGGGGAAAACATATAATAGCACATTTTGTGGTGAGCATTTGGGCCATAACAGTGCCAGAGTGGTTAGCTGGAATACACCCCTGGAAATGGGTCAAAACATGCAGCATAATATCTACTCGGTGGCATTTTCTTCTTTTCCTTCTCTTTTCTCCCTTCCTCGCCATCCATACCAGTTTAATCAACGTTATGTCAATCTCTCATTATGCTCTTCTTCCTGCCCTCTGTGCTAGTGAGCGGTGCTGAGTGATGTTGCGTGTGTTGAGCTAATATGACTATAAAAGGTTGGGGCCGCAGAGCCTTAACGCTAATCCGGGTGCAGAGCCTCTTTTATTAGCCCTGCTTGTGTCTGTCTGTATTTGTGTGTGCTTGTGTGTCTGTGAGAGAGCGAGAGACAAAGATAAAGGCAAAGGAAACACAGTTAACCCCATATTACACTGTCCCATCCTTGACTGTCTTTCTATACTTGAAGTGATCTATAGTCAGGGAGCAGGAGACGCATTTGTTTTTAAGAATCTTCTACAAAAGTATGCTTTTTTGTGTGTGCTGTTAGGGAAGTGGTCTGTGTGGTGTCAAAAGAAACAAATGACCTCACTCCACTTTGGACACACTTAGAGCCTCTGTGTGACCAAGAATGGACAGAACTACATCTGCAAGGCGTTGCTAACACTATTCAGTCCCATATAATTAACAACAGAACTTACAAAAAGCTAGTCGCTTAATTTAGTTGCTTAGAAATAAACATTTCATCAATATTTTTATGTAGATTGTGAATTGAATATTTTTAAGTACCTTCATGCTCAGAAGGTCGTTTTTAGAAAATGTTTTGGTCAGAAAAGATAGAAAAAATTATTTCAATATTTCACTGCTAATAAAAATATTAGATTGTTCATTTTCCACGAGTGTGTAAAAGCACATTTAAGTTAATCTGTCCCTCCTAGTAAAGTATGTACACTCTCTTACATAACAGCACATAACACATAATTTGAAATGTATCAGAAAGGAACAGGCAGCTCTGTGCGCAGTCCATGAAAAATCAAGAATGTATAATTAGACGCTCAACCAAATGATCTGATTATATTTTCATGTGGCGTTAAGCTCATTTACTCGCATGCTAAATGCTTAGCTTGTTTACAAAATATGCACCTGTGTATGTTGAAGCCCATTTGAACAGCAGAACCGGTATTCAGTACCAGATCGTTGGTTTTTTGGTTTTTTTGCTTGAATCTGTTTCAAATTAACCAACTTCCTCCAGAGCGGAGTGATTAAAGACTGTTTACATATTTAAGGTTTAGCTTGAAGATGAAGGAATACACTGAAACATGGAGACAAGAAACGTGTATGTAAATTTTATGATGCGTGTAAAGTGAGAAATGTCTGGCTAATAATTACTGTTTCCTCAAAGCCCATAAAAAAGGTATGTGTCTACACCACGGAGTGTCCCATTATCTGTTTGTCACCTTTTTAACAACATTTTGCATGGGGGATAATTGCGTTATTGCTTTTTACTGACACTAAATTCACTTTACTTCATCTTTATTGCACAGTAGTGCTTAAGAAAGTGTAAAATTTAGCTTCTTTTTTGCTCAAAGAGGCAGATATCACAATATCATACCACAAACCTTTGTGTTACACTGATTCTGTTTGCTCTAAGCTGTAAATACCTTCTTGCATTATCAATTCGTGGCATGTTCCCAACTCGCATAGCTACTGTAATGTATAGAGCAGGCATTAAAAAATGAATAAGAATAAATATCTTTAAATGATAAACAGCCATGTTCATTCTTTCTTTTTCTCAGATACACTGTGGTTGAGAACCTTTGAACTCTTTTCTCTAACAAGCTGCAAGGCCATTAAGCCAGCACACAATAAAGAACACACAAAAGTAATTTAATCCTGCAGGCTCCTGCTATTAAAAACACATCAGTGAGCCTAAAGTAGACCCTCCATCATGTGGTGCAGAACCTAGGTCTTTCATTATTTTTCTCTAAATACTCATGCAATAGAAGAGATCCATAAATCCTCTGATAAACACAGGCTGAATGTGGACATCCGACATCACCTTGACCCACCGGCCAGCTCAGTAATCCCGATATTTCCAGCAATTCATGCTGTTTGTGGTTTTTGTGTTTCTGCAGCTGACGGATGGCGGAAAGGCAGCGAAAGGTGGTATTGCTGTTGGAGACATGGTTCTTTCCATTGATGGCATCTCCACAGACGGCATGAACCACCTGGAGGCCCAGAACAAAATCAAGAGCTGCACTGGCAACCTCAGCCTCACTCTGCAGAAGTAAGCCATGACCTCACGCTCTGTGTGTCTGAAGTTGTTAAGCCAAACCCTAGCCACATCACCTTGAAATGATTTAATGCGTGAACCTGAGTGGGTATACATTTATCACCATGACAACACAGGATCCGTGCACTCCCTTTCAGTTAGTCCCAAACAACCCAGTTGTGCATCAGATTTAAGGTTCATGCTTCCCCTTTCAACCCCAGACATCCTGCATCCAGGCAGATTTTCACTGTTGTCGTAGGAGATAATCTTACCTCTAACACACAGCAACGCCATTAGTTCTGCCTGATCGCTTGTCCCCTGAAGGGAAGCGGGAGAGCTAAAATCACATGGAGAGCATCAACATGTGGCCCATCACCTCTTCCCCCAAGGCTTACTCCTCACTGTCTGGTGGAATCCTGTACATCGGAGCTGAATTATCTCAAGAATTTCTGTTGTAGTGTGTGTGTATCAGTGCGTCTAGATCATAGTGGATCTCATGTGGTTCAAATTGTCTGTTTTTTGGCGGCACTTGTAGGCATATGTGTGTTTTTATTTAAGCCCAGTAAGATATTCAGGGCTTTTACACTTGTACTTTCGGATTAAGGGTGAAGAGAGAAATGCTCATCTGTTTTTGTTTGTTTGTTTGCATGTTTATTTGTGCCTCTGCATCTCTCCCTCTCACTCAATTCAGATTTTACATTCTGTCCTCTCTTGGTCATTTTCCTTTTTTTCACCCCTCACTTTATGTGAGCCTCTAATTTGTGTCCAAATGACGACAGACCATAGATGTTTACTTTTGGTTGAGTGGTGGAGAGCACACACACTAATATTATAAGGCTTTCCGCTTCTCAAGGACAGAGTGTGGGCTAGTGAGTGTGCATGTGTGTCAGTGTGAGCAACAGATATTCACGATCTAGTTCTATTTTATGATGAGAGAAACAGGTCTTAGAATAACACTTGGCTAAGATGGATGGCCTGGGGCAAGTCGCAAAGTTTTGCTGACAACGATATGGAAGCCACTGAAGCTGAAACCAAAATCATTTTGCAGGAAGCGGTAGCTGTCATTCTATCCTTGCCTTAAAATTTGTTTAGAATATATCCTCCAATCTCTCAGCAAACTGATAAAACACCACGATAGGTTTCTCACTGACTGATTTCCCTGACAGTTACATACAGATTAGTCAGGATACTGTCAGACTGGTTTTGTATAACCAACGCTCATAGCAGCAAGCAATCAAGAAGTTACTGCACCCGAGGTTAAGAGATCTTCCAGCATATGACATTTTTATGGGACCACAAGTTGTTGTTGTTAGAGAGCATGTTAAAACACACCATTCAGCTATTAACTACCACACAGCTGGATGATATCGAGTATCATTCATTTTATCAGTGGTAAAAAACATGTGGCCGTATTTTATTATGAAAGCTGCGCGATTAGAGGACATCTTTGGGGACAGTTTATTTGAGATTGACAGCAATTTGTGTCCCTTCTCCAAACACCGTTTACAATGAGAAATAAAATCAGAGTGTCTGGGTTTCTCTGTGTTTGATGGCTGACATTAACTGGCACTTTGATTGCCGTAGTCTGTGTTCAAAATGTTTCATCCCTGGGTCAACATGTGGTCCATCTTTAATGGGTTTGCATGAATAATGGAAAGAACCAGTCTAGTCCCTTGTTTCTGTTAGCGTTTATAGGTTATCGCCCATTCGTCGTTCCTTTTCTTCCTGTTTGACCACACATTTTGATTGGCTTTGTCACTGGGTCAAAGAGCAAAAGGAATGAGAGCAGTGCGGCGATACAACAATGCATGTGGTGTCTGTATGTGTGTATTTTGAATGGGAGACTGGTTGTTATTCGTTTTCCAAATAAAGAGGTGGATGTGGAGAAGAGATGGACAGCAGATGTGTGAAGAACAAGAAAAGAAAAGCTGTAAAAGTAAAGTTGTCTCTACAAGGCTGTTAAATTGACATGAAGCTAAATATGTCCAGGCTACAAATTTTTTTTAAGGATGGCAAATATAAAGAGCCAAATTATCCTGGCACTGACTGACCTCTTCATCCAGTAAAAAGCTGGAACAGAACTGGGATTTATTAACTGTAAATGCATGAATGCAAATACCATGGTTACCAGGGAAATCATCACACACGAACATTCATTTAGTTGTCTGTGAGAGTTTCTTTATTTCTTGGGGGGAAAACATTACAGTGAAGCAAGCATTGCCAAAATGGCAAGCAGCAGGTGCCAAAACAACATCAGTGGAAATTTCTTGCTGTTCTGTCTATCCCAGCTCAGATCAATCACTTTAAACTGATCAGAGCAAGAAAAAGTTGAGCCAGCTGGAAAAGTTCAAATGAATAACCCTGTGCATAAAGTAAAAACAAAATCTTTAGAATGAGCAACAGGTGAAAGATTAGTATTATCGGCACTTTTTGATCAGTTTTTCTTGCTAAATATTTTATAACATAGTGACTTTGTACTTTGTAGAAAGAAACTGACTACTGCTAAGTTCTTAAGTAAGGGATTAACTACTAGTACTTTTGTCAAGTCTTGACGTACTGAAGTTTGATGTTTTATTGTAAATGTAAATTAAGTCATACTTTGTGGTTTTCATCTCTGCACAAGGAGCCGGATTATATTCAACTGCAGCTGTGCATATCTCCCTCAGTTTGAATTCAGTTACGTTGCTGTGGGTCTGCTACCTTATCACAAGGTGGGTGATCAGTTCTGCAGACTTTTAAGCATCACTTAAATCTTTAATCCAATCCTTAAGAAGGATTTTGTTTATCCTTTTATATTTTCATGACAGACTGAAAAAATAAATTTCCCTGAGTTAGTGAATGCTGACAAAAGTGAGTATAAATCTAGTGTTTGTTTGTTTAAAGCTTCAGTCTTTGCCTGATTTGTTTTTCTGGTCTAGGAATGCACTTTGTATTGTTATATGAATAATAGCTTTCAAAACACACTTTTGGTTCTCGAGCTTTGGGGCCTTGATGGCCTTTTGTTAAACAGAACCAGTGTTTTTGTTGCACTCCTGCTGAGAAAGCTTGGTAGAGACACTGAAAAGAAAGAGAAAAGGCTGAAAATGAGAAAACACAACACTTAAACAGAGATGGAGACAGATTCGTCATCACTGTTTACCTGAGATCTTTGCTTGCAACTTAAGACATAATTCACCTTGCAATAATGTCACCAGGCGAGAATGTTGAAACGTCACTACTCCTTGTTTAGATTCATATATCTCTATAAAACTATACTAGGATTTGATACGCACAGCTGTGGAAAAAAATGCAGCCAAGTTTCTGGGAGTTTGTTTTGTCTTTTCTTTTCTTTTTTTTCAATGAATCGTTTTTTCCGTTCTTATCTTCAGCGTCAAACTGAATCCCAGTTGATGAGACCAATAAAAACACCCAATATCTTGTTTGCTAAATGGGCTGTTTTATTGTGGGGAAGACATGTGGCGCACATGTGTGCATAGCACACTCACACACATACCACGCATGAATGCAAATAGACTTTCAGAGAAATGGTTGGTTAGGTTTTGGTACACTCCTTTCAATTTGCAGGGTTGCAATCTGTAAAATAGTTTCTCGATTAATCACGGAGTCTATTGGTTGTGGACGCAACACAACTTCGCCGAATCCTAACTGACATCTTTAAACTCCTTGTTGTGTTTGACCATCAGTCCAAAGCGGAAACATTTACTAATATTTCTAAACATTTAGAATTACAAATGATAGAAGCCATATGTGGTTGTGTAACGTAGCTTTTGCATTCAAAGTGACTTAAGCACTTACAATAGGTGTAGCTTATTTTTCTCTCAGCTGACTAATTTGTGGCAGCTTCATTCATGAGTCCTTCTTTAAAAGCAGGGATAGGTGCCAGAGAAAGGCATTAAAGAGGGAAGATATGTGGATAGGATAAAGTAGAGTAAGTTGAGGAAGGTTTAAAGAATGAACAGTAGTTCTGAACTAGAGGTTTGAATGCAGGGTGGAAGGAAAAGGTAAGACAATGTAGTTATACTTTGTTGTTTTAGAAATGACTAAGGCAGAAGGACATTTCCTTCTTGCGTGATGGCTTTGTCCTAAAGGGGTCCCACTGGTGAAGTGTAATACGTTTCAGCACTTAAATTCACCTCTTTAGCGATATCATTATTTTCTGCAAAGGAACACCAAAGGATTAAACTCTTCATTTCAACCAATTACCCCGTGCCTCAACAAAACCACCTTTGTATTTCACTGTTATGCACTTCGACTGCCAGTGTCTGGCTAAATGGTTTATTCCCCACAGTAAAGTCCTTTCGAAGCCCATTTGACTATTTAATGGACCCACGTTCATGTGTGTGTTTGAGTGTTTTTCTCTAGTAATGGCACAGTGTCAAGGCCCCGATGAGATTGTTAGGGGGGAGAAAATGAAACACAGTTGACCTGATGTACCTACACCAACACAGGAACACGCAGCAAATGATTGCATTATTTAGATCATGCAAAGAAGACAGGATTTAAAGCAGCTTTTGTGTTGTGCTAAGTTAATTTTGTTTTCTTCTTTAATCAGCATGGAGATCTCCAACTGTTGAAAGCGCCTCAAACAGGATAATTGCAGTGTTTGACAAGCCTTTTCTTTGTTGCAGAGTTTCTAAATAGTGGTGGGGTCATGACATAACTTTTCTAAAAGCTCTTATGCATGAATGTAGGAGGCCACACAAAAAGACCTTAATAAGGGATAGATAAACAAAATCAGATATGAGATTTCGTGTATGTCTCAAGATATTGCTGCAGATGTGCTGTTGATGTTTTACTACAGTGGGACTGACCCCTTCCCCCACAATGCACAAGCATGCACATAAGTCAGAAGGGGATGTTTAGCTCACCTGAACACCCTATAATAAATTCACACTCATTCTCCATTGACAGAGAACAGCAGTGGTCTGCACACCTAATTGTCTACTCCTTCCATGCACAGAAACCCTGCAGACAGAGTCACACACACTCGAGCACACATACATGCACAGAGCTCACATAAAATAAAACTCAAGCAGCTGCCTGATTTATTTTGAGCCTGGAAGTTTGGCCTGTGCTCAGGGAAGGGGTTGTGTGAGGGAAGTTTACGTAGAGATGGGGTATACGTTTTCATTTTGTTTATGTTGTGTTCTCCGAAAAGCAGAGACACAATCCCTGCGTTGTACCAGATATGCCGATGCTTGTGCACGGCCACGTGTCTGTCCAGAAAACACAAGCAAGCACATGTGCACAGAGAACAGTGATGTGTGAAGAGAAGTTAATTGTGACTTCTAGGAGTGAAATTGATTAGTTTTAATTGCTTTAAAATGAACAGAAATACATTTCCCAACAGACCACTTATATATCTCAATGTAATCTTAAATCTAAGAAATATGAGAAACATGAGAGAGCATGAGTTACATAATTGGGGGAGTACGTGTCAGTTACCTGTTTGTGGGCAACACTGATACTTTAATATAATGATGCACTGCCTGTTTTTAGCTTACACTTGAAACCCAGTATGGATGGCATACTTACTTGGAACGAACCGCCACGTAACAAGAACAACATGTTTGAATGACTCTGTCTTTGAAACCCAAAGACAAAATCAGATTCCTTGTTTACAAAAACATTGCATGGTTTTAGAAATTCCATCCATACATTTTCTTAACCACTTAACCAGTTCAGTGTCACAGGAGTGCTGGAGCCTATCCCAGCTGTCATTGGGTGGGAGGTACAAAAAATACGGCGGTTAATGCAGCAATGCTGACATTTGGATTGCTAAGATGTTTTGGAGCCAAAAAAAGGGGGCACGGATGATGTGTTTGTGTGCGAATGTCAGGAAAATAAGGCATCATCGAAGTTTCATATTGAACAGATTAAAAACATGTGAATATATAAACTCTCAGTTTGAAGTCAGAAGACTGAAACAATTAATCCAAGTTCTAGCTTTTTAAGTCAGATGGAAATGAAATTTAAATCAAGCACATAGTGAAGACATAACAAGAAATGTGGGCGAGAGAGTGCAAATAATCCAATGGACGGTGGTTGTTGGGTGATGCTAAGCAGCTTCTGGTGATGGTAGACATGAACACCTAACAGCCTAATTCATGAACGTAGAGCTAGGTATTCTATATGTTGCACCAATTTAAACTCAAATGCAAATATAAATAAGAGGGAGAGTTTAGTAAAAATGTATAGGAAAAAATAAATTGGAGGTCTACTGAAAACAGTGAAAATATGGCACATTACCGTGTGTTAGAACTTATAAGACTTGCACCGTAGCTACAGAAATTCACAGCTCTTTACAAACCCTGTGTACTAATAGATTCTCTCTGTGCAGCTGCCATTGCCACTTATATGCCTTTGATCATTTGCCAAAGCTACGAGTGCTAAACTAGGCTCACCTGTCTCTGTCTTTCACGGTCTGTACTATTTGCCAAAGATCAGCTAAAGCTGATGGCCGTCATCCTTGGCTTGTCGTATTCACTGTTCATATCCTAATACCAGCTTCATGCACCTGTCTCTGTACGTCTTTTTTTTTATATCCTCTTATTTTTGCCAAAAAAAATCCCCCCCAAAATATTAGGGGTCTGTGAATCTAGCCCCTAGATATTCTCAAGCCAAGAACACTGCGTTATGCTCATCTGTCTCTGCTTTTTTTTCACTCTGTCTCTTTTTTCATCTTTTTTTTTACTATTCTTTGCTATTTGCCAAAAATATCTTAGTGTAAGCCAAGAGCACTCATCCTTAGGCGAGCCAGCACTGTTGAATAATACCCAGGCAGGCAGCTGGAACAGTGTGAAAAATCATCTGGACTGACAGAAAGAGAAAAATAAGAAGCTACATATTGTATGTGCTGAGTAATTACTATAAGTGCATCTCAGGCTGCAAGACACCATGAGAACATAAACGGTACAATCGGCAGCTTTGTTCCAAATAAAATAAACTTGTAATTATAGTTACAAATGACTCTATAATAAATTGCAATTAACATGTTTTGTAACATAATACACACTTTTCCCAGACATGATTTGTTATGTTTTCCTTCAGTTCTCACATTAAGCTTTAGGTCTAGGTACTGTTTTCAGTCTAGACTAGGCAATATAAATTCATTTTCAGGCAAAATTCTCATTATGTATTCTGTATGTTTATGCTCATTTTATTACATGATCAGATAAAGTATGCTCAAAAATTCTACTAAGTGTTTAGGCACATGTGTTGAAATTGATCCGATTTTATAGTGGAAAGAAGCTGAAAGAGACTCAGGTATTTGTTCAGTGAGAGCCAGGATCATATTAGATTCACTGTCATGGACAGTACTGTGCAAAAATCTTGAACCACCCTTCATTTCTTCATATTTTCCTAGGAAAATGGGAAATAACAGCAGTGATTTATAACAGACACATATGGTAATACAGTATATAAGGTAAAAGTTCTAATGAGCTTCAAAGTCAGTATTTGGTATGACCACATTTATTCTTCAACACAGCATGAGCTCTCTTAGGCGAGCTTTCTTGTCATTTCTGTAAGTATTCTTCAGGAATAGTTCTCCAGACTTCTTGAAGGACATTCAAAGCTGCCTTTTGTTCTGTGAACATGATCCCACAGTGCCTCAATAATGTTAAGTTCCGGGTTCTGTCGAGACAAATTCTTGATTTGCACTGTGTATTGTGTTTGGGATCATTGTCATGCTGAAAAATGACACCAATTCGTATAAGACGCTCTCCAGATGTGCATCAAAGTCTGATGATACATTTCTGTATTAATAATTCCCTCAATTTTAACCAGATCTCCAAGACCTCTTGCTGAAATGCGACCTAAACCTAAATGCGACCTAAATGACATAGCCTCCACCGTGTTTTATAGATTGGTGCAGACACTCACTGCTGTAACTGTTTTCTGGCCTCTTTCTGATTAATGACAATTTCGATTCTTCACTCTGTAAGACCTGCTGCCACTGATTTACAGTGCAGTTCTTGTGTTGTTTGGCAGAACCCAGCCTTTTTCCCTGTTTCCCTTACTTAGGAATGGCTCCTTGACAGCCACCCTTCCACTGAGACCATTTCTGATTATCCTCGGCAAATAGTACAGGGATCAACCAAAGGGCCAGATGTATCTTTCAGGTCTTGTGTCAGGTCTTTGCTGGATTTTTTCCTATTTCTTAAAGACATTGCTGGCATTTTCCCTAGATTCAACTAAAGAAATGGGAACAAATTATGTATTATTGGAACATGTTTCGTCGTTAAATTGTCTGATATGTTGAGTAGTCACGACACCGGCTCATCCTTTGAGATAGGTGCCTTTTTGTGTTTAAATGAGTCATAGATAAGTGTTAAGTGGCTTACCAGAAGCCATTCGTCTGATAATGGTCAGGTACAAGAGCTGGACTATAAATGAGTGAAAAAATAGCCAATGTTAGGACTTTAAAAAATTACAAGAAAGTCTGGCTCCTTGGAAGGCAAATATAAAGAAATGAGGCATACTACTATAGCCCTGCACGATTTTGAGGCATTGACCTTACATCACTCCGAGAACAATGGAAGAGTTTGTGTATTTTAGGTAAAGAGCCAAAGAGAGAAAAAGCAAGAACCAGGCCAGGTAAACAGATACAGAGTATCCAAAACAAGACGAAAACAATTCAAGGAAACTAGAACCAATCTAGTAATTCCTGAATCTCTGTGAATTAATGTTTCAAAGTGATTTTGATGCACATTGATATCCATAACCCTTTCAACAGACCTAAGGCCAGATGTGGAATATGGAAAACACTTCCTGGTCCAGCTGTGGATCATTTTGATGAGCAGACAGTTCTGAATAATGTTCATAGCCTGAGCCCTGTCTCTTTAGCCTGTCTTTCTTTCTTCTATTTTATGTATTATTCCTGATGTTGCTGCCTTAAAAATACTTGTGAGCTGCCAAACAGAAGAAAAGAAACTGGGAACTGCAAAGCACTAAAATCAAAAGACAAAAACATCGACTTTTTCCCTGTCTTGCTGACATTAACAGTTTGTTGTTGGCACTTTTGCAGCCTGCCTATCACTGTTGCGCTGTTTATTCTTCTGATGAAAGCACTTGGAGTTGATGGACTAGTACATGTTATAAATACATTGAGACTATAGTTCAGTACTGGATAGGTCTTGCAAGACTACATTGCTAAAGAATGCAGCATCAGTTCAACCTGTTTTAGATCCCATAGAATCGTGTGTCCTCATACAGCTTGAGCCCTGTAACATTGATCTCTCTTATGAAGAAAAAAAGTACTCAAGTACTTCTGAACAGAACCCCTACTTGAAACAATACATTCTTCTTCTGTCTATTATGAAATCACATCACACCCAATCAAATCAATCTTTGACTGGGTGTGATGTATAATGCAAAGACAGCTCAGGGTGCACTTTTACTCTATAAGTAGGTTTGACAGTTTGATTTGCATAAACTCATGTTTCCTTTGGATACTGGTCTAAAGTCTCTCACTGCTTTTTGCTTTGTGTGGTTCTTATTAAGACTGTCAGCTACATAGACACAATGATAAATGTTAAATAGACCTGTTAGTAGAGCAGGGCAATATGACCAAAAATATTTATCACGTCAGTTATATCGTTATCTGCGATAACGATATAACTGATGATATAATTGACACTAGACAAAATACTTTACAACACCACAACTTTATTAGTGCAAAAAAAAAACATCAATGTATTTTCACTTAAAAAAAAAATAAATCAAAAATCAAAGGATTGATTTTAAGTGTGCCGTATTTTCCAAACAACACGGTAATAACGACGGCCCGCTAGCATGCTCTACCAAAAATAGTGCTTTGTTGTGTATCTGACGGATGAAAGCTAAACCAGTGCCACACCACTGAAGTTGCAGCATTTATACAAACCAATTCTGGTTCATCCGTTTCATTTAACGATCCACTTTCACTCTTCTCATTCTGCGTCGCCGCCATGTGCGTATGTAAACAAAGGCACTGCGCATGCGCGTTTTACCCATATTCTATCGCGATATTTCATTTTCCTATCGTTGCCCAACATTACACCGGTATCATCATGAACGGTATGATATAGCCCAGCCCTACCTGTTAGTATTACAGTATTACATTACCATAATTCCAGCATTTAGAAAAGTATTTCTACCATCATAAATACAGGTGCTCATCTTTCTATTAAAGTGATACTATGATGACATTTATAGTTAGAAGAAGATGGAAAAGGGGGGTGCTGAAAAGATGGTGACTGCGAGTTGTGCGAACAATTTTACAGGACTATTTCGGGACTCAGATGATAACTGATCCAGCTACTAGAGGCGAAGCTGTGTGCAGTATTTGCCTCAAGAAAGTTCAGCTGACCGATGTGTCACCAGGTGTTGTCATTGCCTGATTTTAGAAATAACAGTCAACAGCAGATAAGGAGGTGGTCCGCTTGCCTCCACCCCAGAGAGAAGGGTTACATCTCCTGGGTCTAGGTGCGTCTTGCCCCTCTGATGGCGGGGGTACCTGGACCTGGGATATAGAGTATGTTTGGGGAGTGCGACTGTCTGTGCAGTGTCTATTTGTGTCTGTCTACACGTTGGGTGAGTGCCGAGTATTTGGTTGTGCATATGGGGTGGGAATGCACGTCTGTGTCCGCGTGTGCCTGTTCGTCTGTGTCTATATGTCAGGTTGGGTCTTAGACTCAACCTCTCTGGGTACATCTCAGGCCCTCTAAAGTACGGAGGCCTATCTCCCCTCACCACACTCTCTGCCGGTGGCTGATCCCCTCAGACGTTGGTGTGTTGGTGGTCCTTGTCGTCTGGGGCTGGGCGATCATGTATGTACCGGCTCACTCCTGGTGGCCAATTAGCGAGGCTGGGCGCTTGTGGCCCGGCTGGGCTCCTTCCGGGGGGTGGGATGCCCTCAGGCCTCTGGCCTCTGGGCCTGAAGCTCGGTCCTCTCTGGCACCGCTGGCTGCCGGCAGAGCCCGCGGGTACGCCACTGCAACCCCCTCTGGCCTCTGCTCTGTAGCTGCGAGGTGACCTCTCCTTTGGGGCTCTACTCAGCTCTTCCCAGGAGGGTGGCACGGTTCCCCCCCTTTGGTGGTCTTCCTCGTGTCCTTGAACTCTGGGGCCTCTGGATATCTGGGGCCTGGATCTCCTCCATACCTGCTTCATACCCTGGTGGACGGGGCTATGGCTCCCCACACTCCCTAGCAGATCGTTACATGGAGAAACCTTTGGAATACAAGCATGCTGATCCACACAGGTATGCACACAGGTGTACACACGGGTATTCACAGACGCGGACTACAGCTTTCTTGGCTGCTGCCTCAAAGCACATTGTGCGCTGTCTATCTTGCGTGCTGCACAATATCGTTTATTATTTAGTATCTACTGTTATCTACTGCTAGCTAGTTTATTGTGATGGTGCTGTTTTTTTATTATGTTGCTCTTTGTTGTTTGCTTTCTCTTCTGTTTTTTTTTCTCCATACAGGTGACCCAGGTGTTTTGTTTGTTTTTCTTTTTTTTTTTCTTTCTTCCCCCCCTTCTCACCGTCTCTTCTCCCCTTTGGTTTTCTCTCTCTCCCTCTCTTTCTTTCATTCTTTCTCCCTGTCCTATCCTCCAGTCATGTCTGTCCCGTTTGTAGCAACTGAAAATAAAATAAATTCATAATTATAATAAAGGTCAATCAAATGGACCAATATGGCAAGGCCATGATGATCCACTTGGTAAAATAAATCCGCTTGGCATCTTTCTTGGCCTTAAGACAACAATTCTGATGGCTAAAGATCCAAACGGGACACACAAAAAAAAAAATATATATATATATATAATGGATTGGATTTATATAGCGCTCTTCAAGGCACCCAAAGCGCTTTACAATACCACTATTCATTCACTCTCACATTCATACACTGGTGGAGGCAGCTACAGTTGTAGCCACAGCTGCCCTGGGGCAGACTGACAGAAGTGAGGCTGCCATATCGCACTATCGGCCCCTCTGGCCAACACCAGTAGGCAAGTAGGGTAAAGTGTCTTGCCCAAGGACACAACGACCAGGACAGAGAGCCCGGGGATCGAACCAGCGACCTTCCGGTTACAGATGCGATTCCCAACCCCCTGAGCCACGGTCGCCCCGTGTAAATAAATAACAGTCAACTTATTCTCTGGGAAGGGAGGGTGCTTATTATTGTATATACATACATGCTACAGTTATGGATGTTCCTCCAACTAATGCTCTAGTGAATTAAACAGAAATTTAAATATAGATTAATGACCTTGCTTAAAAGTAAGCAGACATTTCAAGTGTAGATAAAGTAAGCATCAGTAGTCTTCTCTCCTTGCAGGTTAGCATCCACATGACTATATATTAAAAAAACAGCACAACCTTCCCCCATCTTTTGCATAGCTATCAGACTCCAGCAGCGCAAGAGTATTTAAGGCCTTAATACGGTCTTGCAAAAAAAGGCTTAATATTTCAAAATTCTATAATCTAACTTTATTTATTTTTTTAATTGTTCATTTATTAATTTATTTATAACATTCAAACAATTGGATACTACTGCCATCTGCCATCTGTGTGTTACCTTGTTGATGGGTCCTGATGACAGACATGAATAGATCCTGGTGACCCTTAATCTCTGCTGCCGAACAGTTGTCTGTGTAACACAAAAACAGAAGGTCAAAGTTGGCTGGTGTAATGCTCTTGCAACCACAGATAGCTGTAATGAGAAGTTTTAGTTCAGTTCAATTTTATTTTATTTACAAAGCGCCAACAATTACATGACCCCCTACACTGAAAAAAAGGCCATGTTGGATTTACTTAATTCAATAGTGGACATTGGTTGCACACAAATGTTTTGCTTTGGCTGAAACTTAAACAAACGAGTTAAATCAACACAACTTATTCATATTCAACAAACCTGTGCATTTTGTGTTCAGAAAACGCGATTGAAACATGTTTAGATGAAGTAAGTTGAGCTCTTGGAATATTTCAATCCTTTACAATTTTATCATTTTATGTCAACACTATTCAATAACTTTTACCCCAGTACTACTTCGTCACTTAAATACTACATGTTGTCTTCATATTACATAATGTTTAACAAAGTCTAGAGTCTGGTTACCATAAAAATTTAATGGATCTACAGCAACTACCATCCTCCTATCTTTAGCCTGGTTGCAGGGTTATAACCCTGGAGTGATAGGTTACAAGGCAGGGTACACCCTGGATAGCTCACCAGTCTGTCACATAGAGACAAACATCCATTTGCATCAGACTCTGGATTTGAACCCAGAACCTTCTTACAGCACTAACCACCACGCCACCAATCCTGGCTTATCAAAAGTAGGAAAGTTATGATTTCAAGGCTTGATGCAGAATCTTCTTTATGTTTTTGTCCTTGACAGGTTAAACCACAATAAATAGTGCTAGCATGCACGGGGTGTGGGTGAAGTTGTCTGCCTCCAGTGATTTTCCTGTGGTTTAAAATCTCGTGTGATCTTGTGATCAGTCTTAAAGACACTAACCACTCTTACTAGATTGTATCAGGTCATCTCAACAAGAACAAATTAAGTTGTTAAATTTCGTACAGATCCTACATGATTTAATTACGTTCAAGATAGCAACATTACATTTTTGTGTTCAAATTACACGGTCGACTTTTTTTAAATGTAACAACCACCCAATTTACTTTTTTTCAGTATATCAAAAAAAGTAGAGGCGGCTGCTCGACTTGACTGAGATGGATGCCTTCCTCAAACCACGATCCAAAGTTTTACTTCTCGGTCAGTCTCCTGTGAAAGAAGGCTGTAAAAGTTTAAATTAGATTTAAAAAGACAACTCAGGATTCTAGCTCTGCTATTTACTGCCTTGCTAGTCTAGAAACAATGCAAGCATTCAGATCAACTCTGTGCCGTTACACAACCACTCAGCAGTTGCATTAAAGTTTCATGTAAAAACAAACCATCTGCCCTCTGCCTCTAAAAGATATATATTACAAGACTTTAGTGTTTCATAAAATTGGAAAACATCTAAAAAAAAATTTAATACTGTAAACGACTGCATCTGTTTTATTACCCTAAATTATTTCATCTGTGCTTCAGCAGTAGTTTATAATAGAGCATGCGATTTTAAATGGTTTTTCATTGATTTACTGTTTAATGTACTTAATATACTGACTCTATAAACTATGTGTATTGGCAGTAGACTCTAGGTTTTGTGACTCATGTTTTGGATTTTTATTCACAGTTTTTATCACACAATTTTTTCCCACTTACTGTGGAGAAATACACATTATGGTTATAGAGGTACTGCCTTTAGTACTGTTGACCAGCAGACTCTAACACTACCTCCTTTCTCCTGCGCTGATGGGGTTTAACTTAATGGGTCTGTTTCCTCTCATGATTTGCTTTAAGACTCCTTAGGGTACCAGTCAACTGCTGTGTTTTTGTTAGAAAGTGAATTACTATAAAAAAATATTTGTTGCCATGTCACCAGAGTAAATACAGTTGTGATATGTTCAGGCTTGTGTTGCCTCTTTATTACTTTCCCACTATTAACCCCAAGTTTCTAGAAGTAAACTACAGACAGAAAGATTACTGAGGAAGATCTGCAAGATCTATAAAATGCAATGTGTATTTACCTAAATGTAGCGATTTTAAAATCAACTGTATACTAAGAAGTATTAAACTGAATGTAATCTAGCTGCATTAGCAGTAGGTTGTGTCAGCGTTACATGCAAGCTTTTGTGGCCCATCAGATAAGCAGGCCTAGATTATTGTTGTATCTTAAGAGCTTGCATCCATGAAAACCATGGTCAGTTTGTACCCCGGATATTTGTGTTGGCATGTGCATTTATGGAAGAGGACAGAACTAAAACAATGTAGAAAAGATTTTTAAAAAACACCTCCCATTTATCGTGAGCTGCATAATGTTGATCTTTCTTGATACGAGAATAACTGACGAACACCTAAAATGCAGCTGTGAGAATACTACTTGTATGTCTTTATTTGTTTCAGACTAAGTTTATTTGACTGACTGAAGATACTGCTGTGGCTTTTTTGGTCTGGTCACTTTCAAAGCTCCTTTTAGGGCCTCATGTGATGTCATATGTATTTGAAAGGCCTGCTGAGGCCAGTGTAGAGATAATGGTGGGATGGAGAGGATAAGAAATGTGGAGGAAAACACACTCATACCAAGATAAATGGACATGAGTAGAGTTCTGTCACATGCACATGCGCGCGCACACACACACACACACACACACACACACACACACACACACACACACACACACACACACGCACAGCCTTGTAATGCTACATTAGGAGATGTTTCTCATATGGCCTTGCCTAACGTGAGGGCCGATAATGACAGTCAGAGTCGGCTTCCAGATCTATTTAAGGACCATTTCTAGTAAATAGTATTGGTATGGAAATAGTAGCAAATGCAGATGTTGTTGGATTTGATCACATCATAACAACACTGACCAAGTCCTCTCTAATCACTGCACACAGAAATTGATTATCAAACACCCAAATGGTGAACCACATGTGGCAATAATCCTGCCAATCGCTCTATTTTTAGTGGTTCCCCGGCATTTTCTCCTGCACACGTGTGTCTGTCTGCTCCAGTTTAAGGTAGAACTGGGAAAAGATTGAAACCAAACCATCCTCTTCATCTCCCTTTTTTCCTAATAAGGTACAGAACAAGAAATAAATACACAAAGGCTAAGAGTATGTGTCCCACCTTCGGGAATGACGACTGCATACATTTTAGATGTCTTTGTTTATTCTCTAAGTCATTATCTCTCTTGTTTAAAAAGGGTGACCTCACTCTAGGGGTCCAGAGGAAAAAGAATCTACATGAAAGGCAGGAAGGCAAGTTAGAAAGAAAGGCAAGATGATTAGAACAGAGACAGATACAAATGGTGAGAGCTGAAATAATAAAGAAGAAGAAAAAACTGGGAAGCGCTAAGAGGAAATGTTTTTTTGTTGTTGCTTTGTAAAGTACTGCCTAAAAAAAGGCACAGTTATGTTTGTATGTAAATTAAGGAGCTTCTAAAACCCTTAAATCTTCACAGTAAAAAAGGATGTGTCCTCTCAGACTAGCTGAATAAGTTCCTATATAGTGTGAAAAATTTATCAAAGTTTTTCCTAGTATCATTTTGACACTTGATAAAATGTGTATTCTTTCCTCACTCTACTATTTTAGCTGTGTTATGGACTAGGAGTCAATTAATCAATTTCAATAATTCAGTAGAATGTTGTCATATTTTTATAAGTGTTTTGATTCCAGTTGTGTAATCCCAAATATTTCTATCCTGCAAAAGAGTTGCCCAAAAAAGACAAATTGTATGCAAATCAGTGTTCATGGTTGTTAAAAACATGTGAGCAAAAAAAAGAAAGAAAGAAAGAAATGCTAGGGTGTACTAAATCTAAAAATAAACTTGGACAGACGCACTTTGTGCCTCCATGTGTGTGTTTGCATTCATGAACGCTTATTTGAAGGAGCATGTCCCATGGAGTGTATAAACTGGCCCTTGTGGTCTGTGTTATTGCATTTTCCCAGCAACATTTCCAGGACCAACCTGTCCTGTCTGAAATCACTGTCACCCCACCCTCTCTGCGTGTGCATGTGACGTTTTTGTGAACAACTGGATCTTTGTTGTTTCGCCACCTCTAGCGATTGTGTCATCCATATGGCAAAACACTTACTTAAAGAATTTTAAAATTCTTACATGTGAATGTGGGTATTTGTGCATCTCTGTGTATATTGTGCTTGTGTAGTATAATCTACACGTATTTTGCCTGCTAACGGCTCCTAACTCGCACACACAGACACACATACGGGCAACAATCTCCTACTGATTCAGTAGTGTTAGTTCCTTGCCGGTGAAGTTGATGGCATGTCAGGGCACAGCCCTGGAAACATCACTCAATGATGTCATTTGAGCAAGAATAGACCAAAGAGATTAGAAACAAATGCACAACTGAGAACATGGAACAGCCACGATTGTATGATGTGGGTGATTTGAGAGGAGACGAAAAAGAGATACCTGCTCTTCATGATGAGGTCAATTAATCTATCAAGTCTGCTATAAAACAAATTAAAAGATACACATTGGAGCTATGTAATTAGTGAAATAACACACAAGATTAAATTTAATATTAACATGATGCTGCACCAACACCCACCCAAACCACAGAATCTAATTTTTACATTATCCTCCGCAAACAGTGAAAAATCTAATGATGAAAATGTAGACAATTTGATACAAGCTCAACTACTGATTACCAGCATACAAAGAAAAACACAGTTTATATTATATTCTTTTTATCCTTAGCAATCACACTGTTATGTAATAAAATGTCCATGAACATTAAACAGAGCAAAGCAGAGACAGGCATGTAGAGCCTGACAGTTAACACGAAACATGGACAGATAAAAAATGCATCAGGCAGGGAGCAGAAACCGATTTTATAGCAGCTGCTGTGAACTTAACCCCTAAATGGATCGCTACATTAAGACAAAGAACACACACACAGTGTTTCCAATTTGGTGTCCAGGACAGATGAACTGCTATGTTTGTCGCTGTCACACTATCAGTGTCTATAGCAGCAGTTCAATTTAGGAGCCTCACTTTTCACTTATGAAGAAACATTAAGGTTTTACATCTTCTCTTATAACCCATCATATCGCTGTTATGTTGTGGCAATTTATCAAAATTAAAGAAAAATAAAACTGTTATTTGTTTATTTAGTGACTGCTGATTGTGTGTGTAACTTTTACCAAGTGCAAGGACATTTTTACACACACTTTCTCCAGTTCTGAGTTGTTATTAACAGCTACTTAAGTTTCAGGAAGATTAACCTTGATGCTCTCATGAGTTCTGCCAAGGTTGAGCCAAGTCAGAGGACACATCTTATTAAAACTGTAGGTTTCTTGTTTGAAACCTAAAATTCAATTTGACTGTGAGGACAGATCTGAACCTCTGTGAGTTAAATTAGACTGCTGTTTATATTCACTTTCTAACAGCCATCTTTTCCTCCTAACATGTGACTGTAACCATTTCCATGCTAGTGTTTTCCAGTTATAGGTGCGGTGTAATCAAGGCAGTGGCTCACAGAGATGACGGTATCAGATTTGAAATACCTTTCTGACTAACCCAGTGTTCCCCTTACTACCCCGATGTGCCACACATATTTCCATGGTATTGGTTGTGCTCATGAGATCATGGCTGTCCCCAGATTAGCCGTGGGGATATGCTGGACTGTTTATGGTTTA
Source organism: Aulonocara sp. 'chitande type north' Nkhata Bay (assembly GCF_057382095.1). NCBI lineage: Eukaryota > Metazoa > Chordata > Actinopteri > Cichliformes > Cichlidae > Aulonocara > Aulonocara sp. 'chitande type north' Nkhata Bay. The sequence continues at coordinate 23,884,777 of NC_141355.1, read as the reverse complement.
GTGTGTCCATGGAAACGAACCCAAACCGTCAGGAGATGAGAGGATACAGGTGACTTACTGACACACAAAAAGGAAAGATGAGCTGAATTGTTGCAAACAGGAATGTAATTGACACTACAATCAACCTATTGTGATAGATAAGTGCAATAACCACAATCAGGATGTCTATGCACAAAGAATTTTATCAGTAAAGGTTCCTGGGGTCAAAATACAGCCTGGAGTGCCGAAAAGCCTGTTACAGATACTTTGCTTAGGCCAGTTATTTTCTCTTATTTCCTTTTCCTAAAAGTAAAAATGTGTTGTTTGAGTGTGGGATCTGCATTAATTCCTGTGTTCAAAATCTACGAAAGTTACAGCCACGATAAAATCTGTTGTGTAACTGTTCAACACAACATTTGCCCATAAACTGTTCCTGCTGCAAATATGATTTGTGATTATCTCAGTTCTGGCAAAACAAAACTAGTGTGGAACAAGAGAAAAAGAGAAAAAGCCAAGTCCGTATCTGTGTCTGGAGACTGATGAGATTCTAGCTACTACAAGGGTGCCGGTTCAGATTTACAGAGATGAAGGACATGAACCTCCCTGAGGAAGTTTCATGAAGGATTGCTCTGAAAGGAATGCAAAGCAGCTGATATTTACATGTCTGCAGTTACTGTGCAGTTTGCTTAACCTTTAATTTATGTTAACTTACATATGACCCCCCTTTTTTACATCCTCAATCAAGCCGTGTAGCACTGCACAACCGTTTGTCATTTGTTCCATGTGTACCTGTTTGTTGGTAGTGTCACAAAAGTTGATCTCGAGTGTTTACTGTTGCTGATTTGATTCACTTATTTGCATTAATTAGGTGCTGTTGCATTGATGTCATTTTAAACCACACAAGTCAGCAAAGAATATTGTCAACAGATGAAAAAGGATCTCAGTAAAATTAGTATTGCTATGAAGTGCTAAGCCAGAATTACTTCTGGGCAAAGTTAAGAGTGTAGGGAGTTCCAGACATGCTCCTCAGATGACCTTTAGGGGAGATCAGAGCTTAAAGTGACATCAAGAGTATCAAACACCAACTGTATCAGATTAATAGAGGTCTTTATGAACTAAAAACAGCTGCCTTTAGTTTAGACAGATTGAAAGAAGCCACAATTTTCAGCTCCAGTAACTAGAATTTATTTGTTTCATGCATAGACACACACCAGGCCTCTTTTGGTGCTCTCATAAATGATGACAGAAACGTTTCTCAGTCTTGGTTTCTATGCTGAAAGCTCAAGGGTTTAGTTGTAATTCACTGTAACCGCTTGTTTTTTTGGGGTTTTTTTTAAATAAACCTCAGCAAAACCTAAAAAATGACAGTATGGTATTAGCACTTTTAATATTTCTATAAACATTAGCAAACAGTGTGGAAGAGCTGGTGTAATTTTAGCCGCATGGTGCTGGCTTAAAGTCACAATGTTTGAAAGGAAATAATAAAAAAAAAAAAAAAAAAAAAAAAGAGTGGTGTGCCATCATAACTCATAAAGTTTTCCTTTCCCTTTTTCTTTCTTCCTTTCAGGGCCCCCAGTGTTTCTAAACCTCCTCCTGTTGCACCAAAGGTACTGTAAAAATATGAAACTCAGCTCAAAGTGCAAATACTAATCACTCATTAATTAAAGCAAGGCATCCCAGGTGAATAATTGGATTTAGAGTAGCTGCATATTTGTGTTTGTCTGTGTAGTCATGTGCAAAGTGAAACATGTGGCCAAAACTCCTTTTTCCAGAAAAGAGTAAAATAAACAAATGAATTCATTAAAGTAAAAGTAAGTAAAAGTAAAGTAATTAAAAAGCTGTCACCTGGGGTTCCTTGTTCTCTAGTGACTTCTTTTTAGCGGTTAGAAGTTGTTTTGTTGCATGACCACCACTTTTGTCTTGATTCATTTGCTATGTTTTATGGTTACCATGAATTACAGTCAGGTATACTGGTGTTTCCCTAGTTTTTTTAAAATAAAGAAATTATGATTGAAGTTTATTTTAAACTGTGTTAACTGAACTACTTATACTAGACAAACATATAGACATGAATATGTAACCTGGGAAACATCAGCATAGTGTGTGATTTGATGTGATTTATCTGTGTTTGTATTTGCATGCTTTTCTCTCGTATCGGTAGGGCAACAGATCAGACATCATAAAACCGGTAGCCATTGCCCATCCTCCTCTTCCACCCCATCCTCATGATTATTCATTCAGCCACTCTGCTGTGTCCAACAACAAGGCCCCCAGACCTTACGGGGACTGCAAATCAGAGAGTGAACACCCTCCTTTACAGTCCCCTTTTGCCACTTCCATCCCCTCTCCGTCCTCTGCCTTTACACCTGCATCCTTCCATACTAGTCCTCGTCCTCCTTCTCTTTCTCCACCTCCTGTCTCTTATCCATCCTCTGCCTCCTCCTCCCCCCCTGTCCTCGTCCCGCCTCAGCCTTCGGTGTATAACACACCAATCAACCTGTACTCCACTGAGAATGCGTGTGAGGTGGCCATGGGGCAGAGGCGGGGCCTGTTGGAGAGTCAGGGTGGAGCCTTACCACTGCAGTTTAATGGGTGAGTGGTGGCTTTGTAAACTGGTTCAAACAATTAACCGTTCTCGGCTCTTTCACATTCCTCAGTTTTATCCACTGAGACCGTCTGTTTGCGCTCCTTATGGGTATTATTGCACATTTTTACTACCGTGCCTGCTGGATGATTACCAGGTTCAAATTCAAACACCAGTTGAAATACCAATTTATGCAGTAACCTGTAGTAACCCGTGGTGTTTCTCTAGGACATGTTTACAAGGTCATAGTTAACTTTAAGTCCAATGCATTACTTCTTACAGCACATAATATCCAAATATATATTTCAGTTATCCTTTGCCAACATTCCTAAAAGAAAGCGCAAGTTTGCAAACATCTGGGAAAATTTTCTAGGTGCCAGACCAAAGAAACATTTCAATTCTGAAATTCAGTGAAAATAAGAAAAGACAAACAGTTAGGCGTGCTTTCTTAAACATAGTAAATAGCTTCCAGAGTTTTCTTAAAATAGTAAATAAAACATGCCATGACGCTTGCTGTGGGAGGATATCACCTCATTTTAACTTGTTTAAATGCAGGTGCAGTCTCACTTCTATTTTTTGTGCTTGTGAGCACATCACGCTCATAGGTCTTCATTTTATCACGAATCACTAAGGAGAACCTCTCCACTGTTGACCTTTATAAGCGTATTGGAAGGATGAAGAGAAAGATGGAGTCAATAACTATTCTCATCATGTTCGTGTTCTCTGTCATATTTTTTAAAACTCTATTTCTCTTTTAAATCAATCACCATCTTTCACATCATAGCTGCATGGAACTGTCTTCACCAACATATCTGCCATCATATACTCTTCCTCCTTTTCTGTCTCAACTCGTCTTTCAACCTTTCTAGAGCCATAGTGAGTATAACTAAGCTATGATGCTGTTAGTATTCTGTCTAAATATATATCCTCCATTGGTAACTTTAGTAGTTTGGTATTCTCTTTGCTCTTATTTTAAGAAAGAATTAGTCCGTAAAGTGTTCAGTCTGGAATCATATAAATTTAAACATGTGCAAATGCCTACACTGGCAATTTTTAGTGTCCTTAACTTGTTCATTTTTTTAATTAAATAGTTTTGAAAAGAGGAGGTGCCAAGTGGACCGCTCCTTCTCTGACTCATAATTTATCAGTTCGTTCCAATTACATTTTCTCTCTGAGCGCTTTTGAAACTAGTCAGTGGTCTCTCTTTCTGTAAGACTCAGCAGTCACTAGTGATCTGCACAATATAATCTTACACCGTGCAGACGTGCGCACGTACACACTAGAGACTAGTGATGCATTTTAGTCACATACATGGCCTATCTCATGTATCAGAGTTAACATTTAATACCACCTCAGGTAATTAAACTACTTTATTAAATCTTGAAATTGATATTTCTTTAGAATTGTAGTTTTTTATCGATAGCTAATCTCATTAGCAAACATATCTCAACATTCTTTTTAACTTTAGTTACTGAAGTTACTCCTTTGCTCCTGTTTTCACTAATAGATTCACATATTACATCATTTTAATCATTCACAATCCATCTAAAAGATTTACTTTCACAGCTGTATATGAAATGTGTAGAAATTATATACACATTGAAAACATAGTCACCGTTATGTCTACATAATTACACAGACCAAACTATGATTTGATCTATATTTCCATGTATGCTTAATAGCAGGTGTATCTATTCTATTTATTTTCTACTGTTGCTGATATGCATACAGCCTGGCACTACATGCATGTATACAGCTTTGCATCTTGCTTGTTTGCATGCTGCATGTTGCAAATAATTTGTGCGGTTTGTTTCACAGGGGATTTATGAATTATATCTTTCAGTGTATATTACTGTAAGATATATATATATATATATATATATATATATATATATATATATATATATATATATATATATATATATATATATATATATATATATATATATATATATATATATATATATATATATATATATATATATATATATATATATTATGGAATGCCCTTTAGGAAAATATTATATATATATATATATATATATATATATATATATATATATATATATATATATATATATATATATATATATATATATATATATATATATATATATATTATGGAATGCCCTTTAGGAAAATATTATATATATATATATATATATATATATTCCAACCAAAGTCTGAATATATAGAATGAAACTTGAATATATAGAATGATCTTCTGAATATATAGAATGAAGCTTGAATATATAGAATGATCTTTTGAATATATAGAATGAAGCTTGAATATATAGAATGATCTTTTGAATATATAGAATGAAACTTGAATATATAGAATGATCTTCTGAATATATAGAATGAAGCTTGAATATATAGAATGATCTTTTGAATATATAGAATGAAGCTTGAATATATAGAATGATCTTTTGAATATATAGAATGAAACTTGAATATATAGAATGATCTTTTGAATATATAGAATGAAACTTGAATATATAGAATGATCTTTTGAATATATAGAATGAAACTTGAATATATAGAATGAAACTTGAATATATAGAATGATCTTTTGAATATATAGAATGAAACTTGAATATATAGAATGAAACTTGAATATATAGACTGATCTTTTGAATATATAGAATGAAACTTGAATATATAGACTGATCTTTTGAATATATAGAATGAAACTTGAATATATAGAATGATCTTTTGAATATATAGAATGATCTTTTGAATATATAGAATGATCTTTTGAATATATAGAATGAAACTTAAATATATAGAATGAAACTTGAATATATAGAATGATCTTCTGAATATATAGAATGAAACTTGAATATATAGAATGAAACTTGAATATATAGAATGATCTTTTGAATATATAGAATGAAGCTTGAATATATAGAATGAAACTTGAATATATAGAATGTATGAACCTCTTTTTTAGAGATGATGTGTTTCTGAATTCTCTGCCTTTACAAAATGGCATCAGCTGAACTATTTCAGTACTTTTTAGAGCTTGACAACTGTTTTGCGACAGCTGTTCAAATTGCAAATTTCCATAGTCCACTAGTTGTATCCTGTGGTTGTACAGTGTTCCAACATTTACTGACAACATTTGAGATATGGCCATCCAACTAAACCCCAAGTCTCGCATGTCAGTCAGCTGAGTAGCTGGTATGTTGTACCTAAAAGAGTTAGAAACAAAAGAAGAAATATGTTAACTTCTTTCTTATTTCTTGCATTCATTATCTTGTTTGCCATCTCTTGACTCTTTCAAGTGCCATACACATTATGAATGAATTTGTTTCCATTTTTATCACTTACCTTGACCTTCCTCTTTGAGATGTAGAATGATATAATGAGCCCATAACATGTGCTTCAGCTTCTGCTCGAAGTGTTAGCTCAGTTGACATCTCCATCAGTGATTGATAAATTCCCTCAAGAAGTGTGCATAATCTTCTCCCAGAAACATTTTGTTGAACATTATTCATGAGCACTAGAAATGTTGCAATAATGAAAACGTGTTCTTCAAGGTGACGTAGTATAAATTCAAATTATTTCTACCATTTGCAGTTTGAACAGCTGTCGCAAAACAGTTGTCAAGCTCTAAAAAGTACTGAAATAGTTCAGCTGATGCCATTTTGTAAAGGCAGAGAATTCAGAAACACATCATCTCTAAAAATGAGGTTCATACATTCTATATATTCAAGTTTCATTCTATATATTCAAGCTTCATTCTATATATTCAAGTTTCATTCTATATTTTCAAAAGATCATTCTATATATTCAAAAGATCATTCTATATATTCAAGTTTCATTCTATATATTCAAGTTTCATTCTATATTTTCAAAAGATCATTCTATATATTCAAAAGATCATTCTATATATTCAAGTTTCATTCTATATATTCAAGTTTCATTCTATATTTTCAAAAGATCATTCTATATATTCAAAAGATCATTCTATATATTCAAGTTTCATTCTATATATTCAAGAGATCATTCTATATATTCAAGTTTCATTCTATATATTCAAGAGATCATTCTATATATTCAAGTTTCATTCTATATATTCAAGTTTCATTCTATATATTCAAAAGATCATTCTATATATTCAAGTTTCATTCTATATATTCAAGAGATCATTCTATATATTCAAGTTTCATTCTATATATTCAAGTTTCATTCTATATATTCAAAAGATCATTCTATATATTCAAGTTTCATTCTATATATTCAAAAGATCATTCTATATATTCAAGTTTCATTCTATATATTCAAGAGATCATTCTATATATTCAAGTTTCATTCTATATATTCAAGTTTCATTCTATATATTCAAGTTTCATTCTATATATTCAAGAGATCATTCTATATATTCAAGTTTCATTCTATATATTCAAGTTTCATTCTATATATTCAAGTTTCATTCTATATATTCAAAAGATCATTCTATATATTCAAGTTTCATTCTATATATTCAAAAGATCATTCTATATATTCAAGTTTCATTCTATATATTCAAGTTTCATTCTATATATTCAAGTTTCATTCTATATATTCAGAAGATCATTCTATATATTCAAGTTTCATTCTATATATTCAAAAGATCATTCTATATATTCAGACTTTGGTTGGAATATATATATAATATTTTCCTAAAAGGCATTCCATTATATATATATATATATATATATATATATATATATATATATATATATATATATATATATATATATATATATATATATATCTTACATGTGTGTGTGTCACTGTCAGTCCCTTTCAATCCTTTTTTCTCTGCTTTCCAGACTGCAGCATCTCGTCAAGTGACAAAGTTAGTCTCTGAAGCATGTCACATGATTAACTGGCCACTTTTCTTTGTTACCTGTTCAGACTTCTCTGTGCATGCATTCCCATATGGAAAAGAAATAGAAAAAACATATAAAAGACTTGCATCAGATGTGGCCTACTTCATATAGTGAATCAGTTGCATTTACTCATGAAAGTGGCCACTTTCATATATTGTTTCAGTAAGTATATTATATCTGTTTTCACTTGTATGCTTTTCATACAAGTTTCACACAAGACAGATACAAACTTTATTAGATTTATATAGATCTTTTCCATGTGGGTTTACTTACCTGCAATCTAATTTCCAAAAAACATTCTGGCAATGTACCAAACCTAATGAAGAAAAGAATGCACTTTATTTATTTATTAATGACAACACAAAAGTTGAAGAGGACAGAAGTTATAGCCTTCACTTTTTTTCATAATGCACCAAAAGTGTAGAGTTATTGACAGGCTTAGACATTTAGCACCCTTATTCCATTAGTATTGAACCATGTTAGAACATAAACAGTGTGGTTTGGCGCTGTCTTGCAGAAATAAGCAAGGTCTTCTCTTTAAAAGACGAATGAATTGCAGCATATGTTGCCTAAAAACCTGTGTAACTGTATATTGCCATGCATTAATAGTGCACAGGTTTCCCAGACCCCAAATTTCCTTCAATCATTGTGTATTTATTATAAAAGGCTTTTTGCATTTTGTGTATCATTTTACACTTATTACATCTTGAAAATGCTTAGACATGACATAGAAAACTTAAAAGTCTGCAAAATACTGCATATACAAAACAACAAGATATCAGTATCAACGAGATATCTACGAGATATATCTTTTTTTATTGTTTCTTTCTGTATTCAGCGGTTCACCTGCGGATTTTTTAATTATTGCATTCTGTTTTTAATTTACATTTTATTTATTATTTTTATTCATTATTATTATAACAATATATCATCATTATTATCATTACATTTTAATAATGCAATGTGAAAATGTTGTAATAGTTCACTGTTTACATTTTATTTAAGATCTTACAGTATAAATCGTTTTCCTTATTTATTATTAAAGCCATGTGTAAGTAGTAAGACATTTTTATAGTATTTTACCAAGATTACTAATAAAAATGGTTTATTGTTCGGTTTGGCTAATTTCAGGTTTACATTAATCAAGAACTGCAGCACTGCGGTCTACATGCTTTAGCTAATTAAAATCAGACTTACTATGGTGCACTTTCCTGGGGCAACACTATATTTTCCCTGAAGTATGAATCTCTACTATTGATTCTGACAGAGTGGCATCCAAAACACATTCTCTCACACACACAGGGAATATAATATGAAATGCTCCCAGTACTGGAAGTGTGTGACCAGGCTAACACATAGCTGTCAACACTGCCACACCCACATAGCTGCTGCTTTAACAAGAGTGTGTTGAGAGACTCATAAATCAGTCTGTATTGAATGTGCTAGGTGAGTTTGTTAGTGGAAGTGGATTTATAGGTGATTTATTGACAGCAGAGCCTGAAAAAAATCGTTGTTTCCATTTGTGTGTGTCTGTGTGCGTGTGTGTGTGTGTGTGTTGTGGCTGTGCATGCATGTACTGTTCATACAGACACGTAAAGATCAAAAGTAATTTAGTCTTCATGAGTTTTATGTTTCAAATATGCATGTTCCTCACTTTGATTTGAATAAAACCACAACTTTTCAAACTGTTTTAAATTAAGTGTTGCTCTACTGTTTTGTATGCGGTTCAGTGACACCACCATGTGGCTGAAAAGAGACCCAGCCTGTTTTGGTTAATTCCTTCTGTTGGCTTTGTGTTGTACGTGCACTGGTAGATGTGGTCTATGAATCTTTTTTTTTTTTTTTTTTTTTTTTTTTCCACTCCAGTCACTAAGATTTCCATAAAAGTTTTCATCACGAGTAAATCAATTTCTGTCTCTGTCTTCTTTCTTTACTTCCACTATAGTGGACCTCAAAGTATTTTGAAGTAAGTCTTTTCACAAATCCATTCATTCTCAGCACAGATATTTTATATTATAGTGCGTTTATTTTGTTTATTTTCATTTCTATTCTGTCTTGTTTGTTTAAAAGAAAACCCCTGCCACCAAGGTATTTTATTGGTGTCTTTGCCACCAAATTCATTTAACAGATTGCGGTGTGATCTCTTCGCCCTTGCCTAATTAGCGCCCATTTACATATTTACAGTGTGGCACACTTTCATTTCACATACCTCTAATTATCTAACAGTTTGATTGTTCATTATTTTGTATTTTGTATAATAACCTCATAAAGTCATCTAGGTAATCTCTTAAAAATCTAAAAAATCGAACATGCTTTTACATCATAACACGTTGTGGTGTCCAGCTCACTGTTATTAATCACCATCTCTGTTACTTTAGTTATATGGGAGGTATATCTACTGATCCCATGCATCCTCTTGTTTCCTATCCTATCTCAGAGTACCTAGGAAACATGTTGTGGATACAGACATCCATTTTTACCATGTTCCCAGTCACGCTGATGCCAGCAGAAAGCGCATAATGGAGGACACCGAGGACTGGCGCCCACGTACTGGCACCACCCAATCCAGATCTTTCAGGATTCTGGCTCAGATCACTGGCACTGAGAATGGTATGCTCCTGACTACAGTATAGTAGTAATATTAGTAATATTAGTGCATATAAACTGTTGACCAAACTTAATAATTGTGATGCTTTGTCTAATGTTATTGCCCTTGCAGTTCAAAATGAAGAAGCTGACACAGCCAAGAAGACAAAGTAAGTGCATAGCAATGAAAATGCTCAAATTTGACTTTTTATTGTCATTGATTGTGTGGAGTTAGCTGGATGTCGATAACATAAAAGTCACTTTTATGGAGCAAACAGGGATTCTCACTCTGAATCTTTGTGGCACAGTTCTGGCAATCACACTGATGCTGTGTGGGTTCTTCCTGTCTAGACAGCAGAGGAAGGATCACATTTTATTCATTAAGTCAAAAGCCAGACCTCTGAGTACTGCACTTCACAATTCTGAATGGCTTTCTGAGCTCCGAAAGCTCAGAAAGCCATTCTCATTACATTCTTCTCTAATGCTACTCAAGGCTGTTTTGGAGCATGTCAGCAGTTAAGAGTCTTGCTCTGTGTATTTACCAGTTAAGGTGTAAATGAGTGTTTTGGTTTGTTTTTTTCTATTAGTCATTGTCGTTTGTGGATGTGACGGGTTTGCTGTGCTGCATGATGTGCTGCAACCATGACTGCATTGTGGCCTTATTCTCGCCGTTGGTTGTCCATTGGTTGTCTATTGCTCTTGGTGGTTTGTGGAGTTACTGCGTGTCTGACATCACTCATGCTAACATACAGATAATTTTGAATGTGAATGTAGCTGTGTGGTTTGATCCATTCAATTCATACTAATGGCCATGATTCAGTGGACATGGTAAAGATCAGTACTTCCCATATCAATTATACAATTGCTTTTACCACATCTTAATGGAGATTGTAGGGCAACATTCCTATTCTTCCTAAATCATTCTTTTATGTCTCTTCTGGTGTCCTTTTCTGCTTCTTCTTCTTTCTTCTTCTTACTTGTGCTGGATGGCAGAGTGAACAAGACCACTCGGTTGGTGATTGGCCCCAAGTACAACGAGCTGAGAGACTGGCACCACGGAGTGTCTGCTCGCACCCTCAATGTCCAGTAGACTTTGTGTATGTGTCTGTGTGCCTGTGTGTGTGATTGGCTGTCTCACTGTGTACAAAATGTATCGCTAAGGTGCTGAAGGAATATATGATTGTGGATCAGTGAGATTAAAATAAGTAAAGGAAATAATGCTGGAGTGAGAGCATGCTCGTGAACATTGGGAGTTTTATTGTGTCTGTATGTGTGTCAGTGTGTGCGTTTGAGTGTGTGTGTGTGGGCTTGTCCTTTACAGTTTGCAATGTGCTGGACCCTTTTAGACTGTTTATTGCGTGTTGCTTATGTGCTTAGCCCACTCCACTGATTCCAACCCTGTAGTTATAGATGGATGAATTACAGTAAGTGCACACCTAGAATCCTGGAGGAGGAGTATATACAATTTTAGTTAAGCCCATTTGCGGTAATGTGTGGTGTCATCTTCCATTGTTGCAGAGATAAAAGTTGAGAAATCCAGAACTTCCAATATGAATACTAAAATACTGCACACAGGTGTATACAAGCAATCTCAACATATTAAGTGTATACAGCTGTCCCTCGATACTCTTTTAGCTGTGATAAAGGCAACACATAATTATGAGACAAGGAAAGCATCCTGAGTTTGCATACTGAAAATTGTAAAGACAGTCTTTATGAATCTTTTAGTTTACATTCACTTTAAGACATAAAAGACAAAAAAAAATCGCTGAAAAATCACTTCTGGATAAATCTGGATAAGGTCTGGATGAGTATGTGTAGACTGTATTAGGTATGTCACTTTTTGCATAAATGTATGTTACAGAGGACACTTCTTTAAGAGTCAGTAGCTTGTTTACATCTATTGTGTCTGCTGAATGATTTCATAAACAGAAAAAAATACATTTCAACTTGTAGTGCATGTATGTACAGTATGAACCAATACCTTACAGTCAGGTCCAGAATTTGCTGGACAAAGGCAGAGGCAAGTTTTTGTGGTTTTTGTCACTGCGCATCACCAAAATGCATTTTAAAATCAAATAGTCTGGATATAATCAAAGTGCAGATATTAAGTTTTAAATCAGAGGGTTAACAAAAGTGTTGACTTAACTGAAATACACGTTTTCTTATACACAGTGCTCCATTTTCAGTGACTCTAATGAATTTGGGCAGTTGACTGACTTATGAAACCTGTTTCTGTGTTAGTTCATGACAAAATATTCATTAGATTCAAAGAATTGAATTGGTGGATGCAATGGTATGGTATGGGTAGGTATGGCTGCCAGTTAAACCAGTCCACTATGTTTTATTGTGAGTGCTGATAGAAGTAGCAGGATGAATTGTTAAGTGTACATGGCTATACTCTGCTCAGATTCAGACAAATGCTGCAAAACTGATCAGATGGTGCTTCACAGTGCAAATGGATAATGACCCAAAGAATACTGCAAAAGCAACCAAAGAATTTCTCAAGGCAGAGAAATTGGTTGGTGGAAACAGGGGTTTATGTAATCCTACTAACTAAACGTTTCATTCAAATAATTTTGTAAATCCCTCAAATTAAAGCTGAAAGTCTCAACCTCAATCTTCATCTTGATTGTTTGATTTAAAAATCACAATTGTTGTTTTAGAGAGGAAAAACTGTCTTTGTCCAACAAATTAAGACTTAACCGTGCATGTCATGCTGCTGGTATAAAATAAACAGTCCAGTCTGGTTTAAAAATTTGTTCTCTTTAAGGTACAAGCAAGTAAGAAGCAGGCCAGGAATGAGGTTGTACAAAGTGACTTTATAAATACTATTTTAAGACCTTTGTATGTGACATATTCCTCCAGTGCCTTAACATATTTCATCCCTATGTTTACTTAGTGCAAGTTCTGAGTGTAATCAGTTTTTTTCCTGTGTAGAAAAGCACAATTTTGAAGAATGCTGAAGTCTGCTATTTATTTTCTGTGCTTGAAGGTTGTTTAAAAATTCTACATTGTAGCTAATAGGCTAATAAATTTGTTGAGTTTTTTTCTTGTTTCCTGTTTCTCTGTTTCTGGTGTCTTTTTGTTTGTTCTCACCATTCTGAATTCTGTTGCTCTTTCCTGTTCTAGCTGTCTTATTGAATCTGTTTGTGGTGGGGAGGCAGGAAGCTCATGTAGAACTTTCCACTTTTAATAGTGAAAACAACTTGCACGCGCACACACACACACACACACACACACACACACACACACACACACACTTGTTTTCATGTTTTAGTGAAGACATCTAATTGACATAATGCTTTCCATAGCTTCCCTGGTATTTTGTCCCCATAAGTGAATGTTGGTCCCCACAAGCATGGTGGCATGTCAATTTTCTGTCCTCACAATAATTTCACACACATAAACACAGTAATACAAATCCACATAACCGCATTATGTTAATTTTTTTTGCAGTTCTCTTGACTTCATGTAATTTAAAGCATGCCAAAGCTCTTGAACCCAAACACATTATTTTCTGCTATCTCTTATCTGCCAGTGCACAAGAGCCAAATAACACCTTTCTCAAAACTCTGTTTTTATTCATACTCCTGCTACTTAAGACTCTTTCACCTGCTCATTGCTTTGTTGTACACATTAAGGAATTTTACATTTCTCTCTCTCTCTCTCTCTCTCTCTGTGTGTGTGTGTGTGTGTGTGTGTGTGTGTGTGTGTGTGTGTGTGTGTGTGTGTGTGTGTGTGTGTGTGTGTATAAAATACTAAAAATCGACTGTAAGCTCTGGACTTTTTTTGGGATCTGGACCAACATTTTTCCTGTGTTGCCACCAGAGGGAAGCACTGACTCAGAAAATGCTGTCCAGTAAGCGCACAGTAATATTCCTGCTACTGTTTAACTCTACTGCTTCAACTCAGTCTGACCTTGCTTCCATCTCAACACAGGGGCACTACAATGTATTTATATGATGGAAACTTCTCATTTGTTCCTTTGCTCCACTCTTTGTTTTTTGTCTCTTTCTGTTTTCTTTGGTCCTTTGCCTTTCCTGTTTCAACCAGGGCAGAACAAAGTATCTTGTGAGAAGGCAGCATCTCAGTACTTTATTTAATGTCCTGCTCAGCTCTTATGTTAGTTTCACTGCAAAATGCTTGAGGAAGAAAAGCTATCGTGTCCGTGAGTTGGACCTGGTATAGAACAAAAGGTAGACATAACAGACTGTAAGTAAAACTTTGAGCGAATGCTCTTATAACATGTTTATTATGCTTGCAACTTTGCAACAATAGCATGTAAATAGATACATATATAAAGCTGTATGGAAGATGTTTTTTGGATGGGTTGCATTTTATTAGTTATTGCATTGCTCATTATAACACCATTTCACCAGTATAACAAATAGTTTCGTTATTTTCAACTCACAGCATAAACAAGGCCTCGGATTCACTGACCATGTGGTTCAATAGCTGCTGTCAACAGTGAACAAGCCATGTTTATTCAAAGCATGCCCGCGCCAAAGGACATGGTCCATATGTCTGTGCAGCGACAGTTCATACCAACTATGACATTCTGTGGTCACTATGAAATAGCTTGGCAGCATCTCACAGAGATCAGTCATTGGTTGGTGGACACAACTGCACACAGTAAAACCGTGAAGCACGAACGGTGCGTGTGCATTTGCACGAGGGAGCTTGAGTGGGTGCCTACGATGGATGGACGTCTCTGTCACTGCGTGAGTGTGAATAGAAGCGCATGGTTGAAACAGTGCGTGAAAATCAAATTTGATCCAAAGAATATAACAGCGCTAAATTATAGACCATCTGTTGCGTGGTGGAGAGAGCTCCTGGACAGCAGTCAGCTATGTAAATGGACCATTTGTTCAGTATTTAAATTAAACCAACACATTTATGCGATGCATAATACAAACTCTTGTTGGCACTACAGTACACAAGGGGTTACCTTACATATGTAAAATCTTCTCTATTTTTTTCATTATCTCTTAATAGCATCAAACAAGAAATGTCATTATTAGGTAGAAAATAA
Organism: Aulonocara sp. 'chitande type north' Nkhata Bay; assembly: GCF_057382095.1. Classification (NCBI taxonomy): domain Eukaryota; kingdom Metazoa; phylum Chordata; class Actinopteri; order Cichliformes; family Cichlidae; genus Aulonocara; species Aulonocara sp. 'chitande type north' Nkhata Bay. The sequence goes on along the minus strand of NC_141355.1, from coordinate 23,869,713 downwards.
ACTTCAGATAAGACAACCACAGGAGCAGCAGCGGTGAAACAGATTAGGACCACTGACAAGGCATAAATAAATACATATTTATCAATGTATATAAAGAGTATAATACAAAATAGATCAGATGATAGAATGAAAAGCCCGAGCTTCTTTAATTATCCCTGACAATTGACAAGGTTCATATGTGGCCAAGTATGTCCAGATGGTCAGCAATCTAAGTGGCTACTGCCGAATCAGAAACAAACAGCAGAGCTCTCCATAAAACTAATCACAGTCTTACAAAATACAATAAAGTTACATGTAATTGGACTGATTGGTAGAGAATATTAATGAGCTTCTAATGAATGAAACGCTGGGGAGCATCTTATTTCCTGCTCTATTTGTCACCTGTTGTTAGCAAATTACTGTAGCTAATATGAATAAATGTTGTTAGCTTGTTGGCCAAGATAATTTAAATAGATGGCACTGTGGTCTTTAATCGTAGTTTATTAGCCTAATAGCATGATGAGGAAAAGGTCTTTCCTGAAATTTTTTTTTCTTGCTTGCTTGATAAGCTGATGCCTGCTGATGCTTTTTGTTTCTGTTGCTATGCAGAGAGAAAGACTGTGAATATTGTTATCATGGCAACACAGGGAAATACGCTTTTTAACTGTACTGCTACCTACTGTAGAAGGAACTACTACAAAAACTGTTCTCAGGACTTTGGTAGTTTTAAAAAAATCTATTTCTGAAAAATAGACAGTGCACAAATGTGCACAAGATGCTCGAAGGAACTTTACAGATGTCCTAAATTTCTCTTTTATTAATAAGGTGTTGGAAACTACCTATATGAGGTATGGTATAATTATTCAGTTCATCAGCAAATGATATGTTCCAAGATAGGAGTGGTTTGAGAACTCATTGCTATTGTGGCTGCTCTGACCCGATCACAAAGATGCTTTCTAGTGTACTTGTTCCCCTGCTTTAGTAAAAATGGCAGTACAAATCCAGCTAGTTGGCACTGTCAGCACTTTGTCTGCAATGGATAGTTTCAGGATACTTTCAGTTTTGTCTCTGCCTATAGATGTAAGAAGTTAGTGTGAATAGCCATGGCTCCTACTGTCAGACATATGATATACAAAAAGGTAAGCTGATAATGAGAATGAAGAAAGATTGTATGTAGCCCTGCAGTCTCTTTCTTACAGAGAATACTTAGATTAGGACTGTGCTGGCTGCAGGCTGATTGGCTGGAATCAATGCTAACACAACAGTCCACTGGATGTATTTATCACACATTGGAGACTGTGTGTGTAGATTTTGTCAGTATGTATATATATGTATATATGAATCAGTAACTAAGTAAGCCAAAAGTGACAAAGTGCTTTACAATACAACAATAAAAATGCTACAAATGGACACATCTAAATAAAAGCAATCCTCTACAGGTGTGTGTTAAGCTTCATCCTAACAGTATCAGTTAGGAGCGAGTACCACAAGTTGGGAGCTAGACCTCAAAAGCACTGCACATGCCACAAGCAAGCATTCATCAGTTGATTTCAGACACGCAGTGTTTACATGTGAATTTTCATTAATACAGGGAGCCATCTGACCATGAAACGCTCTAAAAGTGATCACCAAACGCTTAAACTAAACCCTAAATTTTATAGGGAGCCAGTGTAAATAGGAGAGCATTGGTGTCACGTAGGATGTTTTAGAAGATCTGGAGAGAAGCCTCACAGTTGCCTCTATGATTATTCCCATTTCAGGTTGAGACACAATGTATTTAAGATATATTTAAGAAACAAATTTAGTACTCACATTTCCATATTGTACATTTTTACAGTTTTACAACAGCAAATGAAGCATGTTTGTTGTAAACGTAACAGGTCGATTGTCATTTTTGACAGCCATTTAACTTCTGTTTCAGTTATACCATTTTTAAGCTGTAATTATTACTTTTATTTGTTTTATTTTTTTCTCACGAGGAGTGTCATTGAAGAGGAGGCCCTTCTAGAATACACCTACTGTATTCCAGAGTTATGTTAAGCACTCATTTAGAAAGTTTGAATAGTGCTATGGTAAATCCCCAATCTGTATATATAATGTAATGCTTTGACTGGCTCTAAATAAGCTACACAATCCTTTCACTAGTTTCTGTCTCTTTGATTCTCACTGTACTTTCCTCTCTTTCATTCTCTAGTTCTTGTTCATACAAAACATACAGGCACAACTTATCGTAACTATGACTGCAGTTGCCATAACATGTGTCTCCCATGAGTCCTCTAACTGCCAGGCACAAGGGGAAGACAGCAGTGATCCAACTGTTGGCATCAACTGCAACTATGCATTATGGTTGTAATATGTCTGGGGAGAGATTGTTGGCCCACCCAGGTTACTCAGTTGGTGCTCAAGAGTATGCGCATACTTAAACACACACACACACACACACACACACACACACACACACACACACACACACACGCACACGCTTGATGTTATAGAGAGGTTATTCATTTTGCAGAGGAAAGTTTGAGACCTTGGGGTTACATTTAATTAAAGGACGGAGATATTTTGTGCTTTTCCACCATGATAATTGGACAAATCTCTGGTACATGCAAACTGGCAAAAATATTTCATAGCTGGCCAAAATCAGGTAAAAACATTAAAGGTTTTTCAAAGTTGATTTCCTGTCTTGTTTTTATAGTTTATTTGTCATTTGTGTAATTAAAATGGCATGTGATTTGAAGGAATGCTTCAAAGAGTTGACAGACAACTAGAGACAACTATTTAAAAAAGAAAAGAAAATTTCCTTTACCTCAAGGGTGAAGACAGAAGAAGGTGTTGCCTACAGGTCTGCATTACATCAAAACATTTAACTCATGAGAGATGAACTGAAGTTATTACCCTCAGAAAATAGGAGCCTTACATTTTTACTTTTGAAACCTTGAATACTCAAATCAGTGTCAGATATATTTGGATTCCTAAAAGATAAAATGCATCACCCTGTGCTACAGTCATCTTCATCAGATATGGAAGAAGAACCATATGAAATCATATAATGTGCTCAGGTCAATTTATCCATCTTGTGTGATGAGCTGTAAAGTGCCTCAAATCCTATGACCCATGATTTCATCACATGAATTAGTGGTTGGGCTTCATTTGACGCAATAACCATTAAATCTTAGTACAGAATCTCGTAAAGTTACTTATCCTTTGACCTGCGTTTAAAATGTAGTTGTATTTCTTGGGAGACCATGAGAATCGACCAATGAATCCATAGTAATGCAGTTTTAGTTGGCTTAGATTTTATATGACTGCAAAGAAGTTTCCAGACCCATTAAGAAACCACTATTGACCCATTATAGAAGAAAAGCAACAGTGGTAACATGCACCTTTGTGTACATTTGCTAGAATAATATAGAAATTAATCAGTGAATATAGTGTAATTTATGTGTTCACATTCAGCACTATATGGTCTTTAATTCATGTAGTCTGGCATCAATCCACAGTTGATGTGAAATGAGCTCTTTTTTATAATACATTATCTTATTATTATGTTTTTTACTCAGCTGTAGTCTGTTAAGTGTCTTCAATCACTGAAATTCTTCCTCTGGCATCACCTTTGATTAGGTGTGCTGTAATATTACTGCTGTTCAGTCCTACTTGTCTCCTTTCTGTCATCATTCCTGCAGCCTGGGCTGTGTTCTCCTATGAATGTGGCACATGGGTAACTTTTAGTGTGTACTGGATTCACAAGGAGCACGTGTACAGTGAAGGTGCATACTGCACTGTTTTGGCTATAGTTGCATTCTGTGTTTTGGTTGGTACCATACCATCTCTCCATCTGTCAGCAGGTAGGTAGTCTGGAGTGTATCTATTTTGAGAAGAACTTAAGAAAATTGGTGTTTTTTTCCCTGTTTTCCTTCTTGCCTCCTTAGTGGGATATGATTAAAATGAGTTATGAAAGGTATTTTGCAAAGATAATAAAATAATAACTAAGATATATACTATACTGCACATATGTAAACAGAATCTGCTACCATTACTGCCGTATGAGCCATCACCCTGACTGATGAGTGAGACGGATGAAAATAGAAACCAGTAGAAGGCCTGGTTAGCTGGATCTACACCAAAATTTAATGAGTTCATCCTTTGCCCATGCTCTACTTATAGCACAAATTTCATGACATTCAGCTTTTTATTTTTGGGGTGAGCTCACTAAAAAACTGACATCTGTATTTGGGCATAGGTAATTTTGGCAATGTGTTTTCTGAACATCTGATATGTAGGGACTAGAGCCTGATCAAGGATTTCTAAGACTGATAACGATACCGATATTTCTCATTTTAGTTAAAAAATTACATATATGAATTTTAATCTTTCATATTTGCAAAAGCTAAGCAAACAACTTTGGATAACTGATTTCCACTCTGCCACACTCTGCTTGGATGAACTGGTTGTTTAGTTTGTGGTATTCCAAACGTGTTGCCAACAGAGAAGTTAAAGAGTGCTGTCTTGTGGACAAATTTTGCAAAGGTGTTTCTCCTGTCACCTCTTTACTATCAGCTGTTATGAATGGCTGAAATTGGCCAATATATTGTTTGAGCTTTATCGGGGACAGTGGATTCTAGCATTAAGTCATACATTTGATTACAAATCTCATTAAGCGATTTTAATGTTGTGTTTCTGTTGTGTTGTCCTGCACAGTGAGGAATATGTGGAACCCGAACTCAACAGCCATGAGTCTGCAGTTGTTAAGACTATGATCAAAGGACCTGCAACAACCTATGGTAAACACTGTGTGTGTTCTTGCTTGCATTCATATGATAGCAGCTAATCCTAACTTTCCACTCAATCACAATCACAGTCACAATTTCTTAAAATCAGTTTTACATCCTTTAAAAAGAATACAATGTATGCACTTGGACCAAGACACAGCAGGCTCTTGTTTACTGACTTAAACTATTAACACATACAGTATATACATGATATTGTGTACGTAAATCTTGCTAAATTTTGCTCATCTTGCCAAGGCTGCATGAACTCACTGCCAAATTCAAACAGGGATATATTGTGTGAATGTGTGTGAGTTGTTTCTGTCGAGTTATATTTTCTCACTGAATTAACTAGCTAAGTGTAATGAAACTAAGCTGTTTTCTTAGCATACCCAGAATGTAGACTTCCCTCCACAGACTTCTAAAAATAAACTTGCATTTATGAATTAAGCTAAATCTTCTTTTAAGTGTGCATTTTGATTGATTCATATATCACCCCCACAGTTAAAAAAAGAAGGTGTTATTTATCCTCACATACAAAAAACCCCCAAAATGTTAGGTTCCCAATTCTGGCTTGGTGTGAAACTGATTTACGACTGTTGGATAAAATGTTGTTACAGCCAGTTAGAAAGGGTAAAGAGACTTATTTTCCATGGTTAAAGCATGACATATGTTGTGAAATAGGTCAGTGCAGACTTTCTTTTCCTTTTCAGCTGTTATTGCTCTGTGGAACACCATTAAGAAGGAGAGAAGGCCCGTGCTGCATGTGGTGCCTTGCTTAGTCACATGTGTAGCATTTCTACTCTGTCAGAAAGATAATATTTATTGAAGAGACCTGCCGGGAGTGATGGAAAGCTTTAAAAGCGAGGCACTGAGCTGCAGCATAATGTCCATATCCAATCAGCACTCCATTAATACATTCTGAAAGTGAATGTCTGTTTTATATATTATTGGTTATTATCTACATTCACATAGCTTTTTTTTATATGCTAATCTATTTGTTTGTAAACAAACCTTATCAAATCTCATTGAACACAAACCACTCTTCAGGCTGCAGCTTCTGATCTGACACAAGTCCTCTCCGCTTCTCAATCTGATGTAACTGCCCCCAAAATTGTAAATGCAGTCATTTTCCCAACAACCCAGGATCATGAAAATATACTGCTGGCCATATAGCACTCCCAGCAGCACTCCCAGCAGCATTTGGCCACTGGCCCATTTTGACTTCTGAGCTGCAGTGAAAGAAACCAGGCCTTGTAAAACAATGCTGTCACTGTTAAAATTTGAAAACACATGATGCAGTCGCCTGCATCCTCTGCTTACCTGCCCATCCTCCCCTAAACTGTTTGAGCCCTTTTGATCGCTCAGCATTCTATCGAGGAAGCTTTCATATCTAACTTTTAGCTTTGTAGGTTAACACATTTAACATAAGCCCACTGTTTGTTTGTTTCTATGAACTTACACATACACCATTATTAAAAGTTAATGACAGCTTTAAACATGGCATGCAATGGTAAAGCCGATCGCCATATGTAGTCTTTCTTTCACCAGCACACAAAAACACTACCCTTTCCATAGTGTGGAGATCAAAGAATGGGCTATGTGTTTAGTCAGGTGTCTGGGTTTTTAGTAGAGGGTATGTCTTGGTGGTCTTTATGTGTCTATGTGTGTTTGGTCATATGCATGAATACACATGCAACATAGGAATGTGTTCCAAGCTGAAAAATTCAGTGTGCAGCTGAAGATTGATGTGGTAAATCCCTGGCTATGACAACAGCAGACAGCCAGCTGCATGCATGACCATGACACCTGCTGGGTGTATAGTCATAGAGGGTAGAGGTCAAATGGCTAGCAAATGTGGCAAGAAAACATAGTTACACAAATACAAACACTCTCTGTGAGAATGTGAGTGGTCTTTTGGGAGAATGTGAGTGGTACATCCTTTTATTTTTCTTCCACCTTCTGTAGGTCCACAGACTGGTTTGATTACCCCATCTTTTGGTATGAAGGGTAACGGCAGTGCCAGTGTCCCACGGGGTCCTGCTCCGGCCCGACCTGTTCCTCAGCCCCACCCTAAAGATGAGGACACCCTGGTGCAGATGGCAGAACATATTCCTGCTGGCACTCGTACGCCAATGTGTGCCCACTGCAACATGGTGATCAGGTGAGGGGCAAACAACATGGCTGATATTAGATATCAACTATCAGCTTAAAATCAGACTTAAAAAATGTATTTTTATAGATCAGTTTTTCTTCCTGTTTTAACCAGGCACCTCAGAGAGCCCCTTAAAGGCTTTATAACATCCCGTGTAATTTGGACATTTTGTTTTTAATCGAGCATTCAGATCTGTTTTTAATAGTATACTTGTGTCAAAATATCAAATCAGCTAAAAACCATTGATTTTATAAGAAAGTGTAGGTCTCTAGTTACACAAGATATGTAAAGTTATGTTTGATATGTATTTGAAAATATTGGCATTCACTTTGTCCAGTCACAGTATGGAACCTAACAGATGTATCTGTTTGAGCTTGGCTGGACTGATATTTAGCGATTTAGCAGTATCAGCATTTATGACGTCCACTAGTGTCCAAACTGCTGATCCGAATAGCGTTTTGCAGGATGTGAAGAAGTAAATAAATAACTACACATAACGAATGTTATATTTATGGTTTGTGTTTTTGAAAGAAAAGTATATGGCAGTCAATATTTCAGAATATTAGATTTTTAAATCAGCCAATAATGGCACAAACACACCAACCAGCTGAGTGGGCTTGCTGTCAACTAGTAAGCCTTGGGTTGTTGTGACACTAAAACAAGATTATTTTTAAACTGTATTGTGATATCTTAGTAAGGACTCATAAATAGACACATAACAAATGTTAGGTAAATGTGCTTATGTTTCATGTCTCTGAAAGAAAAAAATATCAACATTTTCAATGACAAGTATTGGTATCTGTCTTAAAATGCCTATATCAGTCGTGCTCTAATATACTACTACTACTACTAATAATAATAGACAAAATGCTTCACAGTTTAAATAAAAGCCACACATTGACACACTGAATCGCATAATCCTTGTAATATCAACTATCTTAGTAGTGGTCTGTAGTGTCATCAGGTATGGAGGGGGCAGTCATGGCCATTTATAATGAAAACTGTGAGAGAAAGGTGTTCGGTTCCATCATGCCGTGCCTTTATACTTCTTGCACAAGGACAGTCAAAAGAGAATTGATCTCAGCTTGGCTGCACCCACATCAAATTATACTCAAATTAAAAATGAGAATGGAAATATGTCTGCTCCTTAATTATTCAGCACCACAGCTAGGCTCTTAAAATAATTAACCTGAAACCATCTCGAGTAAACAATCTGTGTATGAAACTGTAGAACGACATTTGATTGCGGCGTGGATAACGGATAGGAGAATTAAGTTGCACCTGCCGCTGATAAAAGAGCAGAATAATGTTATACGCAGACAATCTCATTAAAAACTCATGCAGTTACACCACATCTGCCCTCTGTTGTGTCAGTTTGTCAGTTTCAGTTATGTTTAATATTAAGAACTGGGAATGTAATCAATGACTTCTCATAGAAGTGTGTTTAGGACATGTTTCTGTGCTTAGATAAATATTTTGCTTATACTTAGAGATCAGATCAAGATGTTATGTCTTGGAAGAGGAGTAAGATTTTATTAATGGAGCATAACTAGCATAACTGCCAGAATGGCTTTTATGAGGTAATTAAGAAAATGAATTACCTCATAAATGAAGTGCCTGAAAACTTGCATTTGAACTATAAAAAGTTATTAAAAGCTGTTAAGGTCCAGCCAGAATGGCACAAAAGAGCAGATCACTGAGGAATAATTTCCTGAAATTCTTCTCCTGTCGACCTCACTTCTTGTCCGGTAGCTTACTGCCCTGACTCATGTTATCTCCCAGATTGTACCACCTAACATATCATTAGGATAAGGTTGCTCTCATGCTAATGACTGCCAGCCAGGGCCACTGTCACGATAAGCTCAGATAAGCCCAGCTATTGTGTGGAGTAAATTAGCCTCTGTTGTCTTCCCACTTTAACTAATCATCAGAGTGGACACAGCCAAGGAGCAAAAGTAGGGAAGCAGGCGCAATAGCTGCAGTTCTCAAATGTTTTAATGTGTTTCTCATTTTTGCAGCATTTTTTTGTGATTTGAACTGAATACCAGAAAATCAGTTTGTTGATCAACAGAAATTCAATCGTCAGTTTTAACTATCCTTTAATTGCTTAGATGTTTTCAGTTATTTTAGGGTAATTATTGATCAAAAAAGGCAGTCAACTTTAGTAAATGCATTACTATACTGGAAGTCATCAAATATTCTAATAATTCTTATTAAATAGCACATTCATCTATTCATCTAAAACTATCAAAGTATAAAAAAAGGAAGTAAAATGACGAGTATATCAGAATATTAAGCTGAATTGAGTATTGGTTTACTTTTTGTACATTTTTTCAGCGGGTTTTTTGTGTGTGTTTTTTCCCCAGAGGACCTTTTTTGGTAGCAATGGGGAAATCATGGCATAAGGAAGAATTTAACTGTGCACACTGCCGAACATCCCTGGCAGATATAGGCTTTGTTGAAGAACGGGGATCGGTCTACTGTGAACACTGCTATGAAGACTTCTTTGCTCCAACATGCAGCCGCTGCCAGTCTAAGATACTAGGGGTGAGTTTAAAAAAGAAGGGAGCAGTAAAGACGCAACAGTTTAGTTCCAATAGGTTTGAACATCAATATTTGGTATGACCAGCTTTATTCTTCAGCGCAGTCTGAAATCTCTTTAGGCAGCTTTTCTTGTAAGGCTCTGCTTTAGATGTTAGCTCCTTTTATAAGATTATCTTCCAATCCGCCCAACATTACTGGGTAAAATGCTGCCTCAACTGTGACTGAGCCTCCACTTTTTCTTTTTCTCCACATTGTCCAGTTTCCTCTGTTTTTTAAGGATAAACTGCACATCATACTGAGATATGTCAAGTCAAAGATTAAGGTATACAAGATAAACCAGACATTTTAGGAACCACCTTGTTGGTACAAAATTTTTATTTTGTGTCGGTTAAACTGTATTATCATATTTCATAGAGTCAACTACAAAGCAAATTATGTATTATGTACATACCTGTGGCTCATTCCTAGAGTTTGGTGGCATTTGTATGTTTGAAGGAGTCATTGTTTGGTGTTAAGTTGTTCAAGCAACAAACAAAAGACACAAATATAGACAGAAACATTGCCCTGAAAATGGTAACATCTGAGGACTGGGCTGAAAATAAGTGAAAAAGCAGCCAATGTTCAACAGAAACCTTTGAGAGACTTTCAGAAAGCCTGGAGAACTATTATGTATTTAGATTTGAAATAACTGCAAGGTTTGGGTCCTGTTAAGCTAACATAAAGACATGATGCGTGGGTTGGGTTTTTTGCACACTATTGTAATCATTAAGATAAAGTTAGTAATGAGTCCATTGGTCTTGATGTGTATATTTGGAGAGAACACTCACCTGATCCATTTCATGGAAGCTTGTCACACATTTCATCTTCATTTTGTTCAAATATGTTTTTATGTTACTTTCTTATGTATATATGTTTTTGCTAAGACAAAAGAATGTTTACTGTCTGCAGTAACGAAATTGTCATCCAACACTGTATAAACATGGTTAGTAGCTCTAAAACATGAAATCTATATTCATGCAGATATTTACTGTAGATACTGTGTGTAATGTAAACCTCCCGCTCGTTGGGACATGAGGTTCCTTTATTATGAAATCTATTTATGATCAAATGCACTGGTGTATATATTTAGTACTACTCCATAGCATTTTTTATTCTACAAGTTACATTCGGCTATTCATAAGTTTTATTCTATGCACTTGTGCTGATACTCAGACAATAGGTCTAGTATTTTTCCCAAGGACACTTAGGCATGCGGAATGGAGGAGCCGGAGATCAAACCACTTGACCCTTTGATTAGTAAATGACCTGTTCTACCTCCCGAGTCGCAGCTACTACACTCACTTTGTCTAGAGTTTAGATTAATATTTCTAACAGAAGTATTCATTTAAAACAGGAATGTAATTATTTCCCTATTTCCCTACTAGCAGAAAAGCTTACAGATGGAACAACATCAAAGACAGTTTTTAAATACATAAAAGACCAGAGCAGGAAGCCTGAATGTGCAGAGGGATATCGTCGGTGACCACCAGTAACACTCAGGAATGCAGTCGACGTTTGGGTGTTAGGAGAATTAGGCTTAGAGGCCTTGAGGCTGTAGGTGTAGCCTGAACCCAGAGTGTCAGGACGCTGAAATTTCTGCTCTCCTTGCTACTATGACATTCATCCCTCACGTGTTCTAACCCCTGTGGCCTAAATCCCTTTCAACCCTCTATTTCTCACACATCTTCAAACAGCTTATGGTTTCTTATTAACCTGTTTTCTCACTCCCTCGCTCATAATCCTTCATTTTAGTTCAGCTCGCCAACTTTCCATCGATTCTTTGTCTTATCTTGCTCTCACAGTTTAAGGGTGGGAAAGAAATCAGTGTAGGTCATGGAGACCAAGGGGAGAAAAAAAACGGTGATATTCAAGAAAAAATAAAATGACCTACTCTGGTAAAAGTTGTACAAAGATTTGTGTAAAAATTTGTGACCTATGCATAAAATTTCATAAGCAGCAATGTAATATGATAACATCCCTTCATAAGATGCTGCACCTCCATTTCCTGTTAAAGTGGATATAGCTTTCCAGTTGCTATTATATACACTAATGCACCTAAAACTATATTATGCCTCTTACTAGCCACATTGTTTACATTTTCCCTTAGGAGGTGATAAATGCCCTCAAGCAGACTTGGCATGTCTACTGCTTTCTGTGTGCTTACTGTCAGCAACCAATCAGAAACAACACCTTCCACCTGGAGGATGGAGAACCATACTGTGAACCGGGTGAGTTATAATGGGGTTGATAAAATATCCAGATGTACTTCCTGTAATTGCCACTGTACTCATTGTACATGGTATAATCAAGCTCAAAGCATCTGTTATAACGAATAAAAGAAATAAGAAAAAATCTAAACTATATTTTATAAAACATGTAGGTAGTGTATGGTCAATGGTAAGCTACATTTATAACACTTCTCAGGTTTTACTAACAACACAAAAATAATATAAAATATAAAAAAGAAAAGAAAAATGGTGGTACAGTGGTTACCGTTGGTGACCTTGGGTGATGCTCACTCAGCCCAGCAGGCTGTAGCTGCTAGTTATAACTAAAGCATGGATGGATTGATCATAATTATTTAACCCCTAAAATTAGTGTCAAGTGTTGATGTTCATTGTCACCAATAACAACAGGATCGGAAACAAAAACACCTGCTGATTCACCAGTGGATCACTCGTAAGCAGTGTGTGATGAGTGAGTGTTAAATGTACTGAATATCAGCATTTTCCTGATGTAGGACATGTTTGCCTGTTACCAGTGTGCTTGTCATTGCACACTAAAGACTTTACATCTCCAAATGTAGGTTTTGTGGGAATTCCCTGTAGCGGTATACAATGTTTTTGTGCTAGAATAAAAGAGAAAAAAAATCCAGCAGTATGTAAATAGATCAAAGATAAAAGTGGGCTTCAGTTGAATTGCTGCTCACTCGCAATGTGTTTTATATCCAGTTTCAGCTGTCGCGGGGTGAGAGCCAGAGTACACCCTGGACAGGTTTTCAGTCTATTGCAGGTCAAACACAGAGACACAACAAACAATTCATGCAAACATTAACACCTATACATTAACCAGATGGCCGCCCCTCCCTGAGCCTGGTTCTGCTGGAGGTTTCCTCCTGTTAAAAGGGAGTTTTTCCTTCCCACTGTCACCAAAGTGCTTGCTCATGGGGGGTCATATGATTGTTGGGTTTTTCTCTGTATGTATTATTGCATGGTCTACCTTACAATATAAAGCGCCTTGAGGTGACTGTTGTTGTGATTTGGCGCTATATAAATAAAACTGAATTGAATTGAAGTCAGAATCACCAGTTTACCTAACATGTGTGTATTTGGAGTGTGGGTGAACCTGTTGTACCCCAAATAGTTGCAAGCTCTCTTTGTTGAGTACTAAAGTTTGCTTGGGTCTTGCCATTATGACTTTAAAGCCTTTGTTTATACCATAGTGACATGACTTTTCTCTTTGTCACTAAACAGACTTTTACAGCTTGTTTGGGACTGGCTGTCATGGCTGTGAGTTTCCCATCGAGGCTGGAGACAAATTCCTGGAAGCCCTTGGTTACACCTGGCATGATACCTGCTTTGTATGTGCTGTAAGTGAAGGCCTTAGGCATGAATCACAGTAAACTGCGTGCATCAGCAGACTAACACATATGACCTACTGTCACATTTACTCATATTCCCATTTCCAACTTTGAGCCATCAAGAAACTTTTATCTATTTAACTTGGACACAAAAAAAATTAGGAAGCAGTTTGAGGTCATAGTGGTACTTTCTGCCACTGGCCCTATTTAGTCCTTTCTGTCATTCTTTCTTGTTATTGTTAATGTACTACAACAATGTTCATTTTTATCCATCCTTTATAATGGAGGTTTTTGCAGAACAGCTTACTTGTAGCAATCTCATAAGCTCACCGTAAGTCATTTTTTCACAATAATATGACAGCAGTGCTTATTTTAGAAGAAACACTGACTTACATCCATTGTGAATATTAGTGTAGGCTGGCTAACTTTTGTTATATAACCTCTTATTATTCATGTGTGCTGGGCTTTTTACAGGTGTGCTGTACCACACTGGAAGGCCAGACCTTCTTCTCCAAAAAGGACAAACCTCTTTGCAAGAAGCATGCTCACACACTGAAGATATGAAGCCTAAACTATTCACTTGGCCACATGTTGTCTCACGGAGGGTTGGGGACACCTTTTATGATGACAGTAGTAGTCATTATTGTAGTGGTGCTATCTCTTAGCACAAAAAGCAATAAAGCTTAAGGATCTTAGTTTTGACCACATTTCAACCAAATATAACTGATCTTTGTAAACTAAATGTTATGTTGTCAATCATCCCCAAATAGCAAGGTTTTACTGCCAACTGATACATTTTATGTACCATAATGCCATTTTTATTTCCTCACACATAGGACTGTGACTTTATCATTTACTTTGTTCTTCTGATTTTTGTCTTGAGTGGTGAGATCATCACACTTTCTGTTTTTATTATTAATCTTGCACAGTGCTCATTATCTTTAGACACCACCAGAAATGTTTGATAATTTTAAGTATTCAAGGATGCTGGCAAGTTTTTATTGTTAGTTATGATATTTGTTAGTGTTTGTGTAGTTGTAATCAATTTTATTAATCTGGCTAAAACCTATAAAGACTTAAAGATGAAACTGTAGAACGTCCTGTGTTACACTTCGTTTTATTTTGTTTTTTGCATTACAGTTTCACAAGCAACTATTATAAAAAAAATTCCCAGTATATGCATTAAAATACTGCAGGATATGCTTGTGTTAGTTACTTTATACAGTTCATCTGTGAATGTCTGAGTTGTAATTAAAGCTGCTGCCTTTGATTTAATCAGTTATTTGAATGTTGTAATTTAAGGAAATTTGATTTCATTTTCTATTTGTTGAGTGAAGCTGGCTACGACATTAAGGCACTTGAGCAAACCTGAACACCAAAAACAATCAAATGTTTTTCATAGATACTTTCACCAGCTTTTATTAGTTTCCTCTTGCTAGTTTGCTAGTACAGGGTTGGACCCCTTTTGCCTTTAGAACTGCCTTAATTCTTCATTGCATTGATTCAACAAGTTGCTGGAAACATAAATCTGAGATTTCGGTCAATATTGACATGACAACATCCGACAGTTGCAGATTTGTCGACTGCACATCCATACTGGGCTGTTGCCCATCTGCTTCAAGGTTTGACATGTTGCAAGTTCAGAGATGCTCTCAAGTCACTTAAATCAACTTTCATCCCCATTCTGATCTTCAGCAAGTTACCTTGACTATTTCTAGCATCTTAATGTATGATGAAACATTTGCATTAACAAGCAGTTAAAAATTAAAGTGAATATTTAAGTGTCTGGTGAATGTATATAGAAGTCCCTGTTTCTTCCTTGCTATGTGGACCAACATATCTTTCTTGACATTTCACATAGTTTCATGAATCCTGTTCCCATTTTTATTTATTTTCTGCCATGATTTAGAAAGAAAATATATTTGCTTTAAAATCTGTTTCATACACTTCTCCTTATGTTTAGCTCTGTTTAGAAAGTACATTTTTAAAAATTTTGTTAGAAGAGGAAAATATGTTTGAGATGACATTAAGTAGAGAATGTTGTTATTTTAGAAACTGGTGCAGGGATTGGATGGATGGAGGGTAGTTTCTTGTTTTTTGACTGTCTACACACCTTTAACATGAGGACATTTACTTACTTATTGGTGCAGGATACATCCAGCCTATTTAGTTTTTTCCCAATGCTATTACAAATGACAACCCACTCTTTCACTCACTTCTTATAATTATAAATCTTGTTTTTTACTGTAAGGGGCTAATGGGCATGATTTAAGTGTTCAGTCTCTAAATTCTCAAGTAGAAAACTGTTGTTGGAACTCTTAAAGTTGATCTGGTTTTTTAAATAAATTATGTGCTTTTAAATGCCCCAAACAAATATGTCAGCTATTTTTTTATAGTGTAATGATATCTAACCAAATTAAACTATTTTAACATAATTGTAGAGAAGTCATAGCCACTGTCAAGAGGATTTTTAACACATCTGCACTGCTGACAAATGTTAAAATGGGCAGACAGAGAAATAAAGGTGAAAATGAGGTAGTAAACGGTGGTATGTAGGGCACATCACCACACATTATTCCCATGTCCTCTATACAACCAGCATTTTTAATACAAACCAATCTTTGCACAATCAAACTGATTTTACTGTTATTGTAGAAAACAACGAAAATGAGATAACTGTTGGGGGATTTTTATTGAGTGTATATAAGACACATTAACAAACCCAGCACTGACCCTTACACGCTGTCTCAATTGATGGGGCATGAGTCAGGCAGAAAAATTATCCAGTATAGTTGATGTCACATGGTAACATAGTTTAAGGAGTTAGCTCATAGCTTACTTATTTGATTCAGCATTGCTGAGCTAATGTTTACTTGTTATTGTAGCATGATGTATAATCCTTAGCATATAGGCCTATTTGATAGTCTTTTCACATAAGACTCATTTTAAAGTCCACCAAATTTAAAACGTTCTTAAGGGAAAATCTAAGCAAAACAACAAAAACACTGTGTTGTGCGACAAAGCCTGGATGTGTTTTTCTTTGTAATTAGACTGGAGTTCATTTGTGTTTAGGTGTTCCTTAAACAACTAGCCCTTTGGAGTGGTTTTAAGGAACCCATTCAGTGCGAGTCTTCACTCACCTTTCTCCTGCTAATGCACTCCTTCTCTTGTGGCATTAATCACCGTCCTGCAGCTGAGGGACCTTTGCAGAAACACAGTCGTGTGTGAGACCAGTGTGTGTGTGTTTAAGTGTAAAGAGAGCGAGGGAAAAGCGCGAGAGAAAGAAAAGCTACACTTGGAAACAGAGTGACTCGCGTATCTACCCTGAGTATCGTGGGCTGCAACTTTTCCTTTCAGTCGACAAAAAGAAAGCCAGAAAGCATCCTAAGGTGAGTAAACTCGAAGCAGACGCGAGTCGGAGATCTTTTTCAGTCAGTTTGTATTCACCTTGGGAAGTTTGACAGAGCGTTTTTTGTCGTTTCTCTCGGGGTGTTTACAGTCAGATTCACGTCATATCGACTTATTTTTGTGGAACGTTTTTTAAGGCTTATCTCACTGCGTAGCTGTTCCTGAGCCACAATGTGATGGAAGAGAGAGAAGTTTAAGCGCTAGGAGGAGCTTTAATAGTTTACCCATGTCTCTGTTAGCGGTGTTTACGTTACACTTTACGTGATTGGGATTTCTGTGGCGTTGCTTGGTCTATATTTTCCAAAAGTGAAAAGTAAATTAGGATACATGTTAAATAACACGCAGTAGCGGTCAGCCAAGCTCGCAACTTCTTTTTTCTTAACAATCAATAATATGTGCTGTTATCAGAGGAATGCATGATGGATTCTAGATTTACACCTTATTCCTCTTTTTCTTGTTCTGTACTTTAATATTCATTTGTACAGTGTGCAAATGGTAGTTACTTAACGTAACTCTAGTTCTATGAGTTGATGTACAGCCTTGTACCAGGATTTACTGTTGGCTAATTTCACCAAAAGATACTAGGACAAGACCAAAGACTTTTAGCTGTGGCAAGTGAAAGGAGTAGGCCATTCTCCAGTCCCATCTGTACTCATGACTCTAAAGAGAGGAACTATCTTCAGGTCCCACCTTGGAATGATACATCTAGTAAGAGGCTTGGTGCAAGTCCCTTTTGCAATGTATGGAACTTAGGAAGTTGTCTGTCTTTTCCTTTAATGTGTTGTGCCAGCTGTGCCTTGTCCACATATTTAGGATCCCAGATGCAAAGGGACAAGTAAAAGACTGTTTAGTGGATGGCTCACATAGCTATGCATGATGGTCAGCTGCAAACAATTCAATTTAACCTCAAACAAAACCTGAAGAAATTTCTGGATGCCCTGCGCTGGGCAGAATGGTGGCTTGATGGTCTGATTTTTTTTTATTAATTAAAAAGAAGTTATTAGTTTCTCAAGAAGAGGGAAAATTTCAGTTGTGTGAAGAAAAGCATATATATATATATATATTATAATGACAGCTGACTATTGAATATTTTAATAGAATTGGCTTACAACTTGTAGTAGCAGTGACCCAACTTGAATTTTCGAGACTTGCCTGAGTGGGCCCCCTTATTCAAGGGCTCAAAAAGCAGGGGGGAAAAAATCAAATGAACCTCAACACAGCCTCCAGCACTGCCCCAGTATTCCCCATACACCCCACTTATACACACATAGGCATGCACATAGTATTCAGCTCTCTCTTTGAGACCAGTAACCAGGTCCAGGTGTTTGTCAGTGTAGCTTATGACAAGAGTAGGCTATATCTGTATGTGTGCATGTGTTCACATGAGCAAGCCTGTGTGAATGTCTGTCCAGATGGCATAATCCTGTGACTCCAAATCTTACCTCACCTCATCTGAGGGGTCCGGGACCGGTAACACAGGGAAACCGCGCAGGAAAGCACTCAGCAAGTATAAATGAGAGAAACAGAGGTCCAGATGTGTGTGCGTGTGTGTATGTGTGTGCGCCTCTGTGCGTCAGTGTGAGGGTACTGTTCTCCCTGTCTGTCAAACTAGTAAGTGTTTGCAGTTGTTGAGGCTTCAGTTGGAACAGCAATCTTATTTAGGTCAGGAACACATCAAATAAATCTGAGAAACAGCCACATTCTCAATTGGCTGTGTAATTGAGTTTTACACAGCAGCTGTAAACAGAACGCTTCCTTAATTTTCTGTCCTTGTGTGTGTGTGTGTGTGTGTGTGTGTGTGTGTATCAGAGAGAGAAATATCAGACACTTAACAGTTTTAGACACCTCGTGATGTGAGACATGCTTACTGCTGGAAATTTAGATCACATTGCTTGAGGTTAATCTACATTCTAAGAATGCCAAATCTGCCTAAAACAAACTGAATTTGCGCTTGCCTAGAAAAAAGATAAGTGCAACACGTAGGAAAGACGAGGTGCTGCAAAATTGCACTGGAAAGTAAAGCTTATTCAAAAGTGTGACATAATGCCCTATTTAATATATTCGTGAGATTGCATAGTTTTTGTGTTAGTCGATAGATGTAAGCCTGTCTCTTTTATTTTGTGCTTAAATGTGTGATACGATTAAATGCAGGTAAATTGTCAAAGCAGTTTTTATTTAAAGATCTATTTTTTTCCTATTGTCAAACATCTGAATACAAAGTTTTTTATAAATGGGCATATAAAAAAATTACAATTCATACACTGGAGATAGGGACTGTTTTAGGATTTTATATGCAAAATGATTACTCATCCATGTCATGCCATGCAGTCAAGTGAAGTAGCTTTTGACACCCACTGAACACGGTAGACTCAGCTTAAGCCTCAAAAAATCCCAGATTCCAAACTCAGCGAACATTCGTGTTAAAGATTCTTGATGATGTTATGTCCATAACCGAGCAGGCAAAGTAAAACCTGAACTACTGCTTTGTAGTTTTTATGTGTAGGCATCAAAAAATGAAGCTAAACCAGATGAAATAGGGGTTATTGAAAGGAATGATAAAACCATGATGCAATAGTGGGAGCTCATAAAATTGATTTGTTCAAGTGTTCAGTGAGAGCAAATGGGTAAATGGCACGAGGTCAGATTTACAGAAATGTGCCATGTCCTTGATATTTCTGTTCATTCCATTCTGCAGTGGCTGCTTGCCAGACCTCACTGCTTTTATCTTTCTCCTTTTATTATGCTAACGACAGTCTTGATTTAAAACAATATCAGATCCCTAATCACAAGAATCAGATTACCTACGATGCATTAAATAAGAATGCATATGACAGTAGGGTTAATCAGAGTGTAAACAATCATTTAAGTGAACCATAGTGCAGTGTTTAGTTTCTCTAACATTTAATTTCCTCAACTTGATGGAGTTGATAAGACTCAAAAACAGATAAGAGAACTTAGCCTGGGGCCTTTTTCCCCCCAAGACCTTACGCTCTTTAATTACAGTGTCAGTGTGATTTATAGAAACATTTGAGCATTTATCTCACTCAAATTCTGAAACATTCTAAATTTTGGATTTTTTCTCAGAGTCCTCTTTGGTTCTAGTGTTGAGATAATGAACTGTGCCCAGCCTGCCTTAAATAGCCTCAAATCTGAGGCTCTGTTCTAAAAGGTTGGAGTGGCAAACACTGGAAACATCTACTGCTTAACCTTAATTATGTTAGATTATATTACAGATTTGATTTTCAACTTAACAGCTACCCTCCAACAACTCTTAAAAAAAAAAAAGAAAAAAAAAGAAGCATTCGTCTCTTACAAAAAAATCACCAAGAATAATTACGTGGTTATACAACTCTATTTTGTAAATGTTTTGAAAAATAGCAAGAAATATAACAATAACAATACCAGCTTGTCTGTAATGTAAATTGTAATTGTTGTTCTTAGTGTGTTTTTTCTCAGCTGTAGAGCATTATGTTGTTTGTGTGATAGTTTTACTTACAGACGTCTCGTCTCGCCTGGCCAGATGTGGAACAACATGTTTAATCTGCTCAGGGTTTGCTTTACCTGTGGGAATGGTGCATCTAACAGCATTTGCATTCATGAATTTAAAATTAGGATTAGAACCCATTTTACTCTTTATATATGACATAAACAGTAGCACATAGTAATAGTTAGGCTGGCGGTGTAGTTAAATATCTTATAAGGTCAGACACATTTATGAAAACTGTCAGTCACAGGGGGGAAAAAACAAATGAAATATAATGAATGTTTAGCTAGCAAAGAAGAAGAAGTCTATTTGTTAGTGTTCAGTGTTTAAGAACAGCTGCTTTTGCCATCTGAATGTGTAAAAGTGTTATAACGAAGACAAAAACAATAACATCATAGATTAACATACATGTCTGTGTTTTAATAAATGAGCAGGGCAAGCAAGGCCTGACAGAAACCACCAGTGAGGTGGATTTTTGCTTGTTTCTTTAAGTACGCTTCAGGAATAGTTCTCCAGGCTTCTCGAAGGACATTCAAAGCTCTTCTTTAGATGGTAGCTGCCCTTTTTTCTGTTCTATATCAAGATGATCCCACACGGCCAATCCATGACTAGTGTCCATTAATTGTGTTTCTATCCACGTATGTTTTACTGCATTGTATGTTTGTGAGGCTGATAAATAAAGCCGTTGTCAATCAAATGCTTTTCTGATGATATTGCGTCGTGGATTAAAATTCAGATGTACTTTTCTGCATCCATAATTTCATCAATTTTGAGAAGATCCAAAACACCATTGTCTGAAATGCAGCCACTACCCATGACAGAGTGTCCACTGAGTTTTACACATGGCTGTAAACACTCTGTTGTACCTGTCTCCGGACCTTCTCCTCACGCACTGATAATGAATCAAAAATGTCCAAATTGATTAATTACCCCATAAGACCTGTTTGCACAAATTTTCAGTCGAGTTCTTATGTAATCTATTACAACTCAGACTGTTTCCTTTTCTTAAAAATAGCTTATTAAATGCCAACCTTCCACTGAGACCATTTTTTATGAGTATCAAAATCCAACTTAAAATTGTTTCTTTGGCAAGTTGTCCATTACAGTATGTGTAGAGACAACACTGGCTCATTCCTTTGAGTTGGGTGCCTTTTTTTATGAATGACTGATTCATAGCTCAGTGTTTAGTGGTTTAACAAACAAACAAAAATGCATTCCTCTGAAAATAGTTGGATACAGTGAGCAGACTGAAACCAAGAGAAACAGTAGCCAGTTCCCACTAAAAGACCTTCAGAAAGCCTGGAGAACTATTGCCCAAGGCCACTTTAAAGGCAGCCTGGCTTCCTGGAAGCAAAAATATAAAGAAATGATAAGTGGATCAAGACATGTGCACAGAACTCTAAAATGCTTTATATGGATATATCTAACATGTTTTTTGCTCTTAAAGGGTTTTTCTTCCTCCTTAAGTCAGATATTAAACTTAAACTATTAAACTTAAAATTTGATTTAGAAAGTAAGAGTGTGTGTCTGCGTGTCTGTGTGTCTGCGTGTCTGCGTGTCTGCGTGTCTGTGTGTCTGTGTGTGTGCGTGTCTGCGTGTCTGTGTGTCTGTGTGTGTGCGTTTGGCTTCATACACATGGATTCCATCAGGTTTTTCTCTGTTGTTCCCTGAAGCTGGGATGAGTTAAAACATTTGATGCTTGACTTAAAGATGAGGGCTGTGATCTATTGCCTGTGCTTCTTTGATATATTCACAGAAGTATGCAGTGACACCCCCCCCCCCCCCCCCCCCCCCCACACACACACACACACGTCACACTTTGGTTTTTTTTCTTACAGAGCATCACAAGCCATACTAACACTGAATGTCAGCAGACCTCAGTGCACTGTGTATGTAAATTATATATATTTTTTAAATTCTGTTATCTAACCAAAAACTGCTTACTTAGACAACCTCATCAGTTTTCCTTTAACATCTGTGGTCCATACTGGGTGCAGGCATAATTTAGCAACACACCAGACGGAGCTTATCGTAAGATGTTTATTGATGTCACAGAACATTTGACAAAGTTGAATAATGTTTTAAAAGAGTGTGTTTCTTCATTTCCTTTCAAGGATATTAAAATTGCTAAAAAGCTTTCCCACATTAAGAAGTCTTATGCAAGGCGTGCCTTGCAAAATTTGATCATGCGACTGCACACTGTGAATCCTGTGTAAGTAATCTATATAATTTTTTGGTCAGGTAAATTTACTATTTTACTAAGATAGTGCTTTTAGCAAGGAAAATGCCAAGGTCCTATCCAAACTGTCTGATGTGATGCAAAAATCCTGAAATAATAATAAAACTTGAAAGTTTATTTTTTAAATATATTTTAAAACTCTCTTAGGCCGTGCTAAATGTTTATCTTAGGTCTTGCTGTGCTTCTGGTGACTAAGCACCATATTTTGTTGCTCTAAGTAAGGCAGGCTGCCACCGTTTCTGACGATTGAAGCTAAACTTTTCTCTGCTTCTGTCTGGAACCTTAAGAGAGTCTAACTCCAGCATTAACATTGTTTTATTATTAGCCATAGCTGCTACCTTGATGATAACAAGCGTCGTGCTGACCAGTTTAACATTTATGATATGTGTTTAATACTTAAGTGTTGTTGAAACCGGATCTTTATTGACGTCTTGAAATTCCTCCTCAAGTGTTGTTCAAAGGTGTGAATGTCAACTTCTGTTCATGCATTCAGCTGCTAATGAGGGGAGAGGTTGTGAGAGCTTTGTGAAAGTGCTGTGTGAAGTTGTGTGTCATCCACAGGAGGCAAATAAAGTTATAAAGTAGTGAGTAGTAATAAAGGAAGGTGTGTAGATTTATTTTGTTTTGTTTCAAGAACTGGACAATGCTATTACATGTTATTATTTCCAAACTGTTCTATTATGTTTGTCATTGCCACAGAATACACACAGTGAAGTGCCACAATCTCAATCTGTCATAAAAACTTTTGGCAGGACAAGTGAGAAGGAAGTTATTATTTTACAGGTTAAAACCCCCCAAAACAAAACACACATCTCTGAAATCGCCAGGCGGCCATTGCAAGCTCAAATTTGTTCTCAGCTGAAGTGACTAGATGTTGCATCTGAATGCCTCCCTCGTCAGTGCTCGTCTTGAACTGCAGATAACAAGATATGATCTGACAGGAAATTTCCCCGCTGAGTTAAATGTAGATGATTGCATTACAGATGAGGTAGACACTGATCGAACCAGCAGGCATCAAACTCTATTCTCGAGTGTGTGCGTGCATGTGTGTGAGTAGGGCTGGGTATCGTCACTGATTTCTAGAATCGATTCAATTCCGATTCACAAGGTCCCGAATCGATTCGATCCACGATTCGATTTAATTCGATTTAATTTGATTCAATTCTATTTAAATCTGGGAAATTTTGACAGTCAGAAATATTATAATTCAGATCAGTACATTTACATATTTTTGTATCAAAAGGAAGCTGACACACGCAAGACTTTATCAAAGGTGTGAGCGTCACAGCAGATGCCTTTGTGTCAAAGTAGCTGAAGATAAAACACAGAAAAACATGAAGGTGATTTTCCTGGCCTGGGATTTTATAAAAAATATTCTGCAGTACATCAAAAACGAAAGAAAACCATTAATCAACATATGAACATTACCTCTGACATTACAGCGGTTTTATTAGAGACACGGTTAAGCGTTTTGCATTTTGAATAATTTTAAAAAGTTTACATTTGTTCAGTATTGAACAGCAGAAATGAGGTTTTCTTTTCGGAAGAATGTAAAAGGGAAAAAAACAGCGGCTGACAGCGCTGTAAACAACAGTAGACTTGTGCGTAACAAGCAAGCGAATAATGAAGAAAGGGAAACTGTTCTTGAAGTACAGAGAGAGAGAGAGAGAGAGAGAGCTGTGCATCGCGGTGGAAGCAAAACAGTAAAAGTCAGAGTGAATTCATGACGATGTTTATGTGAAGCATTTGGATCTTCTTTTGCTGCTGGTTCGGTCATTATTGTTTGGAGAGAGATCAAACTAACAGCTTTAGAATCGGCTCATAAAGGGCGTGAACACAAAGCGCGGACCTGCCGACAGATCAGAATCAGCGAGCTGACCGTGAGAAAGGCGACATCTAACTGATGCTGATCCGCGGGTCACGCTGTGTGTTTAAGTCTATGTGCAGAATCAGAGTGTACCTGCTCTCATTTACTGTCTTAACCGTTTGGTGGTTCTTGAACTTTTGTGAGATGTCACCAGAGATTCTGGCATTTCGGGCAAAATAAAATTTTTTTAATAAAATCGATTCAGGATTTTAATGAATCGATTTTACGTTATCCAAGCCAGAATCGATTTTAATCGATGAATCGATTATAAAAACCCACCCCTATGTGTGAGTACAAGTGAGTGAAAGAGAGGTATCAAAAAGAATGCTTTGTAAGCATGTGTAAGTTTGGGACAGAGTGGGACAATGACCTGATAAGTTTGAGCTTCTGTGTTGGGCTCTATGAAGACTGAAACGTCTACATGTAAATCATGTGGGCGTCCAGTTGTCATGGACAACCCTGAACAATGAATTTTCATGTTTTTCCAGGTAGAAGAGAATGAGTAGGTGTTAGAAGAATGTAGTTAGATTGGGTGTTCGACTACTGTATATAATATAGGGTGAATTTGTGTTAATGTCAGAGATATCGTTTTAACAAAAAGGTCATTCAGCTGCACAGTATCATTATCTTCATTACCACTCTGCTGCCCCTCAGGGTGGACCTTTTAAAAAAATAACCTCTCCTGATGTCATGATGGAGTCATTCTGCCCCTGTGCTCTGTAATTCACACAGGCCGCAGAATTCAGCCACTCCTCCTCCGGTGTTGCCCTTTTTCTTTACTTTGATTAATGTGATGACCTGGTATAGTCTTTTTAAAAGGAATACCTATAATACCCCAGCTTTGGGCTTACTAAAGAGATATTTCCATGACCCAAAGGCGAGATCAGCAATTCACTGTGCGATGGACTTTGTGGCTAAAATAAAGCCGGTGGACAATATAACACAGCCACATAGAGTGACGGTATGAAAATGTTTAAATTATGATTTATTAGGCCTGTTTCCCACAGGGAGTATGATAAAACATACTACCAGCCAGCTTCTGATCTCATTATTTGGGTATTTTCTTTCACTGCAGGTCCTACAGCTCGACTCCGCTAGTTTCTTTTCTGTTTTTTGGCATGTGCAATCTTTACAGACATGACGTTTGGTGACTTCTAGTCTTGTCTGAAAAAGTACAAGGACCTCTTTTAATTGCTAAGTGAGAATAGTATATTGTTCTTGCAAAAAAGCCCTGATCCCAAACATAAACAGGTTGAGCCCCGAGGATGCTTTAAATCATATAGTTTTTTACTTTGAACTTTCAAGCTGTTCTCTATTTTGTAGACCACAACTGTCTTCTTGTGTTTGGTTTGGCTCTGCTCTAACCAAAGTAATCACTAGACCTGTAGTTCACTCGAAGGGGAAAAAAACAAGAGAGAAATGATGGAGTGATGAGTGGGGAACTGGGAGGGGGTAAAGAGGTCTGAGGATAGAATGATAAACATCTGGATTCACTTTGGGACAATTTCATCCCCCCTGCCCCCAAAAACCTAAGACCTCAATTTCCATGGTACCTCCTTTGAGGTGCCATTCCATCCGCAGTGAAAGAAATATTTGCCTGATAGCAAGTATCTTTGTTAAGTTTTAGGAGATGCCTTTATTGAGATTTCCTGAAGCCGTTATTAAGACCCAAACCTGGTCCTGAATATCGATTTCTCTTGGAGTTCGAGTGAAAATGGGTTAATTTATCGACAGTGGCATCAAGCATCAGTTTGTGGTTGTTGTTGTTTCAGATATTTTCAGTGAGAGAAATTACTTCAAGCTGTGGCTGTGCTGTTAATTTTTTAAGAAATGCCAGAGAGGTTAAAGGTCAGGCCGAGTGATGGAAAAACTTTGACGTCCTATATTCCAGGCAGGATATGTAAAACACATGAGCAGTTCTGCGTACTGTGTTTATTTCCACATGTTCAGACATAACAAAGTGAACAGAATCTGAAGGATTTGAATCTCACGTTACTTTAGTTTCGCAGAGAGTGACAGACGGGGAGTTACAGCTGAAAGTGACTGAGGCAGAAGGCCGTATGCAGTTGTCTCTTTGTCTCTCTTTGTTTTCTCCCCCTATTTAACCCACTTAGTCTTCACTGTGTTGTCCAGTCCTCCACACAAATGCATTTAGGTCTGGAATGATAAATGGTTTTCTTTGATTCGTGCAGATGTGTCTTTGGCAAAGGAGTGGCAATAATGTGTATAATCAAACTCAGAAGTCACTAGTTGTTATTATTCTCTTTTCACCATGTCTTCTTCTGTCTTTTCCGCTATCTTTCTCTGTTTTTGGCCTCAACAGATAAGTGCAAAATGTGCTGCTGCACACTGAACTGTTTTGTGTGGCATCATCGATACCCTCCTGACTGAAATTGCATCCATGTTGTCTGTGCAGACACTGCCTCCCCATGAGACATAAATTCATGATAGGCTCATCAATATGTTTTCCAAAGTCATTATTCCAGAGAAATTAAATTTGATTGATGCCGAATTGAATTAAACCTCTGAGATATTGAATCTGATGCATGTGAAATCAAATCTCATGGGGGTCTGTTTCTTCACTTGCATGTCCGGTGGATTTATTCATATCCACCTCAAAAGGCAATTACAATATGAAGCAGGCCTATGGGAGTCTTTGTGTTGTGTTCTGTGTAACAGCGTAATGCTTATTGAATCAACGCATTGATAACAGCAGCCACTGGGAAATCTGTTGCTCACTGACATCTGCTGGTGAGCTGAATATGAACGAGATATTTACTCTGTTATCTAGTCTTTTGTTTGGTGTCTTTAGAGGCTTACAGGGAGTTTAGTGAGAGGTCAGTAACAGGAAGTGAGTGGATGAAAAATATGAGGAAAACGTAAAGATCGTAATATAGCAGATAGCACTGTAGCTGGGTTGCTGTTGTTTGTAGATTTAATAAGGTGATATAAAAACAGAACTGACCAGATGGCCAACACTGAACCAGCTCTGCCAGATTAAGAGGCAGCAAGCTCCAAAATGCTGAGGAAATTTGGAGTAAGAGAGTCCAAGAGAGACCAGATGTCCGTAACAGGCCTCTATAGGTCGCAGACCAAACTATCAAGCAGATGACTACACAGCATTAGGATGACTGCATAGCATTAGGACCTTGTGCAGGAAACATCAGTCATGTGCCCATGAATTTCTTTTTCTGATATTGTTGCCTTTTTATTTCTGCACAGTGTCATCTTCTGAATACTCTGTTTTTTCTCTCTCTCTCACCATTCTTGGTCTTTCTTAGGATGCTCTTTCTGCTCACATATAGTAGATTCTCTTTCAAACAAAGGCATACATTGACATCTTTAGATGAACCAAACAGGGTGCATGCATGTGCACTAATCTGTTTCACATGCTCACTGATTTTATATTCAAAGTAATACGCTGGGAGCAGTGTTTTTACAAGCCATAACCCCTGAACCATGTCCATTGAGCTTCCTGTAGGGGGGGACTGCATACCCTGCAGTCCTACCTTGCTGTGATACAATATCGTTTAAGGCACACAGTTCGTACTTGTTCTCAGCCAGCTTTCTGCTGCTTCTTTATGCTGTTTCTAGTAATGGGTGACATAAGACCTGGTAGTGGCATGACATTCAGTTGAGGCTTAAAATGTCCTGTGCAGAGGCAAGGTGATGGACATCATATATATAAAATTAACCTGTTTTATTACAATAATAAATGATATTCTACAACAATAACAAAAACAAGCACTTATTTCACCATGAGCTTTATGCTTCAGAGCTTTTAAACCACTGTATGACCTAATTTTACAAAATTCAACAGTACTGTAAATGATTAAGTTCCAGCAGTTCTCACATAACTTATTTTATACAATTTTAAAAGATCCTAGATTTCACAAAAACAAAGTCACAGTTCACCTGGCTTCGTCTAGATGACTGGTATCTATTATAGCTTTGGGAGTCACTGTATTGCTGCCAACAAACTTAGTTTAATAAGCAGCAGACAGAAGTGTGACAGAAATCAGGAGGCAGACAGACATAACCAAGTTTGTGTGGTTCCTGTAAGTCCTGTAGAGAAGACTTCTTTACTTTTTTTTTACTTTTTTTTTGGAAAGCTTACTGGCTAGGAGGGCGTCCTGTTCTCTAAACCTTGCTCCTGCAGATCTCCTGGTTCTGCAAAACTGGCCGCAGCAGAAATTCTGCACAGGGCTTCTAGTAATGATAGCAATGCAATGTGTTTTCTTCTCTGTGCATGTGTGGGTGTGTGTGCGGCAAGTGTGTGTGCATGCTTGTGTGCGCTTGCAAGTTTCGCCTTAGAGGCATCTGTTGCAGGTTTCAGGCACATGTTGTGGGATTAAGGAATTAGCCATAACAAATAACCTCATGCACACACCCTTGCCTGCGTGCCCAAAAGTCACCACATAACACTCCAAAATTACAACCCGAGACCGCTGTACACATCCACACTTGTTCCACCAGGGCTCAAATCTTGGAAGCTCAGCTCTGTTCATCTCTACCTTTCTCCACTAAATCTTGGCCACACTGTGTTAAAGAAAAATGACTCTTAGTAGGAATGAAAGTTGCCTTAATGTTAGGGTTACATTAGTAAAAGATAAGGTAATAGGACGGGGGAAAGCCAAGTTGTCAGAGACTGCCTTTGTCCGAAAGAGAAACACAATAAAGCACACTGAGCTTTCCAGTGTTTCCCCCAGGTTCAGGTTCTAGCTAATCAACAGTGCACACAGCCGTGACTGTTCTGTTCCAGGGGACTGGCTGAGGGATGGAGGGGGGTGGGGACATGGGGTAGGACAGGATGAGGGTCGTGCTTGAAACGGGTTTATAAGGGTGGAAGGAGTTAGAGAGTGCATGCAATTGCATGATTAAGGTGTGTGCGTGTGTGCGTGCGTGCGTGCGTGTTACCATGTTCGTGTGCCTGAGCGTCTTT
This sequence comes from Aulonocara sp. 'chitande type north' Nkhata Bay, assembly GCF_057382095.1. Taxonomy (NCBI): domain Eukaryota; kingdom Metazoa; phylum Chordata; class Actinopteri; order Cichliformes; family Cichlidae; genus Aulonocara; species Aulonocara sp. 'chitande type north' Nkhata Bay. The sequence continues at coordinate 23,840,707 of NC_141355.1, read as the reverse complement.
TTGTAGGGGATAAACCTAAAGGGGCCTGTGCATGTGTCCGTTAATTGTACATGCAGATGAACAAATTATGTCAGTGATACAAAGTCGCTCAATAATGGAGAGTTTAGAGCGTTGTGTTTTTAGGCTGTGCTGTAATCACTATCAGATGTCAGGGTGGAGGAGAGGGACGGAGGAAAGAGACTGTGTGAGTGAGAGAGGAAAAAAGAGAAATAAAGATGAAGACAAATGGCAAAGCAAGAAAATTCTTAAGGTAATGGACAATAACGTAGTATATGCATACAATATATGTTTTAACTTTATACTGTGCACACACACATTGCTGTAACTTAACTATGTATAACACAAATATCAAAAGTCAGTAAACTAAAATCATTTGGTGTGACTTTCTACTTTAAATTTTCTAGGCTGCTTGTCTAATGGTCATCTGCTCTGTAGCACAGTGCAAGCCCCTGTCCTTGCTCAGAAACGCAACTGAATGCTGTTGCTTGCTCCTGATTTACATCCCCGGCAAGGATGGAGGAATGTTTGGGTGGCATGTTTGGTTTCTTTGCATATGAAAATGTGTTGCAGCAATTGAGTCCGCAGGCTGTAGCAGTATTCAGCGAAGCAAAGTCCTAATCATTTTCAGATGGTGGACAGAGTCCATGCGTCTGGAGCCATTTACAAGGTCTGCGGCCACCTGGATGCGAGGTGGCGGTAGGGCAGCAAAATCCACCCAATATGACTGTCCTTTGTTGTCTAAGAAGGTCTGATGTGGAACACAGGTAATATGATATGTATGAATTAGTGGGCAATTTCATATGACAAATTAGTGTTGTTGTTTTTTTCTTTTGAAGGTGAAATTTTAAATATTTGTGTTGGATTACTACTTGAGTTTAATTCGTTAACAAACAATTGACAAAAAAAAAATCATGACAGTGTTGTCACTCATACTGAAACTCAGAGTCAGATATTTTTTCTTCAAAGGCTGCTCCCTGCAGTTATTAAACTGTAATAGGATATGACGGGCAGGAAATCTGAAACTTAAGATCATTTTGAGAGGTTAAAGGATGACTTTTAGAAACTGGCAGAGGTGTGGACTCGAGTCACATGACTTGGACTCGAGTCAGACTCGAGTCATTAATTTTATGACTTTAGACTTGACTTGAAAAAATGTTCTAAGACTTGTGACTTGACTTGGACTTTTACACCAATGACCTGGGACTTGAATTGGACTTGAACCGGTTTACTTGAAAAGACTTGATATTTCACCCCAAATATAAAACTTAACATGCATATTATATAGAGATTGAAAATGTGATGTCATTCAGGGGTAAAACCGCAAAGGATTCTGGGAACTCGTGGCAAGAGGTACTAGCGCACGCAGGCTTTCAATTGAAATCAGTCACACAGCGATAAAAAGAAACACAAAAATGTCAAGAAGCTGTTGTATTATTAACTGCAATAGCCGGTCGCATGACAGCCACGGGAAGCCGACGGGTAAAGAGATCGGTTGTTATTGGATTACGACGTTGAAGAGAAATTGTTCGAGCCATGTTTCCGAAGTAACAAAGACGCGACGGATGGCCTGGATTTCAGCCATTCAAAGATCAAATATAACGTCCCAGAACACTCCAGCTCACAGGTTAGTCTGCTCCAAGCATTTACACGAAGGTCAGTGTTTTTTAGTAGTTAATACGTCATTTTCATAACATAATTGGTGATATAGGTTACAAGCAAGTCTGGCGCTGAACAGAAATTGTCGCGCTATGCTCCTTTATTTATTGTGCATAAATAGTGAATTGTCCTGACACAATATTGCGTTTCGCCTCTGTTATTATGGTACATTGACAAAAACATATACTTTTATTCACAGGATAAAACAGGTTTTTGTATCACTAATTGCCCAGTACGATTACAGCATACAATATTATTGTCACTGCTACATTTCTGTGATGGGTACCAGAAATTATTTCCACTACTGATTAATTACCGTTGAGCTCAAAGGTCCTATTAATAAACGGTTAACGAATGTGTATTTATGACGACTATTTGTGAGACTGGTAAACTTATGATACGTACGATGGTCTTTCGTTCTACACGGTGCATTTCAAGGTCCTGTACCCATCCGTCGGTAAACTGTACCTGGGCTTGTTGCAGTGACCTGAAGTTACTAAACTTCATGAGTGTGTGCACTCACTCCAAGAACCGTATAATTATAAATATGCATATAAATATGCTACGATGAGATAGCTGACTTCATCTAACTAGCAAATGTTGTCCAGGCTACGTTGGTGATACAGTTTTTTTTTTATATGTATGATATTTTTGTCATGCGATTTTAAAGCTGGTCCTACAACCGCATCCAAGAATAACATGCAGCTTATCTCAGAACTGTCGGTGAAAATTATTCTTGGAGCTAGGTTTAATTGAGCTGCATTTTATAGAGGTGCAATTTCACAATTTGTGTATATTTTCTAAGTTCACTATTTTGTCATGTGTTGAGAAAAACACAGATTTTAAAATTACATGGTCTAATATTTACATTTAGCATATAACTGCAACATGCTTTTTTTCGGGGTTTTTTAAAGACTCGAAAGGACTTGAAATTCAAAGTTTAAGACTTGTGACTTGACTCGGACTTTTACACCAGTGACTTGAGACTCGACTCGGACTTGCCTGACATTACTTGAGACTTCACTTGAGACTTGAGGATAAAGACTTGAGACTTACTTGAGACTTGCAAAACAATGACTTGGTCCCACCTCTGGAAACTGGCGTGAGAACTTTTCAGGCAAACATTTGCCAATCGTTCCTCAACCTCAAACATGGCCTGTGATTTAGAAATGTAGAAGTAAGCGGACTCATGACAGCCAGCTAGAATGGTTTCTTACTCAGACATTACAGAGACATTAGACAGTCTCCTTTCTGGCTGATGCAACACATTAGGAATCATTCTCTCTTCTGCCAGTGTAATTTAAAAAAAGAGTATTACTTTGTTAATGTGCTTGTAAAGTGTGGATTTAAAGACCTGCTCTTCCTGCTTTGTGTGTTTTTCTGAAATGTAAAACAGTGTTAAGGAAGTTGCTTTCACTGTCAGTACTAGAACTGAAAAAATCTCGAGATGCTAGTGATACTTTACATTATTGTGTACAATATGCCATTTATAAAGTCGTTTATTTGAGCGACACCTGTTCATACTTGACTCGTGTAGTGTTTACTTTGTCAGTGATATTTAGTTCTATAAGAAACGCTTCGGTGCCAGGAACTTGACTTAGCTACATATGTTGTTTGACATCTGAACAAAAATGGTTTAGAAATAAGGAATGCACACATGTAAAGTAAAACAATCAGTTTGACCAAACTTCTGTTTTAAGGTTTAATAAGCTCAGACTGGCACATACAAATGTGAGAGGTTCCTTTGGGTGAATGTAAACTTAACAGAGGCAGGTGATGGATGTCAAATAAAATCTAAATAGAAACTGTAACACACAGCTGGTAAAACAATGAATGCTTTGAATGACTGACTTAAATAATTAAAATGCCTACGTAGTAGCATGTTACTCAGAAATGTCCACAATCTTTGTTGCACTTCCAAGAAGTTTGTAGACTAGATTTGGGATCATTTTCTCTGCTTTGCATTATGCTGGTCTGTATTTTTCTCTCTTAGAAACCTTCCATCACTATAACAATCTATATAAACATGCAAAGTGGTCAATATATATCAGGCTAACACATGACTTTACATATCTTACTTGTACAGTATGAAAATCAACAGCACTGTATTGTTTTTCACAGAGATTTCTGTTGGGCTTTTTCATATCCCTTTTGGCAGGGATGCTGCTGTGCCATGCAGGGTCCCAGGAACTCATTCCAAACCTTTCTCTGACCCTGTGCAAATGTATGTAATTAAGCAATGAAAACTTGCCATAGCCAGGCCTTCTGCTGCAGGAAATTAAGGATAATCTGGAGGCTGTGGGTGCTCTTTGTTGCCACAAGGCCTTCTCAAGGTAAAGTGGCTCTCCTGCAAGATTGGCTTTCATCCCTTATGAATTAGTTTTGCGTGTTTCTGCTTACTGTGCCCCTCTTCTTACCTCTCAGTGTTGTTTTTCTGTCTTCTTGTGTGTCTGTTTTTTCTTAGTACGTCTTCTAACCCTGCCCATAACACATTGTTGTATACTTGTAAACATATGTAGAAGGTTCAGCAAAAACAGCAAAGTTAAGCATTAGACACTGTCACAGTGTGTCTGTTCTTTTTCACATTCTAGCACGATGGCTTTATGGGAATGGATCTCATATTGGATAAAGTACTACACTCCCATGTTACAGTCTTTATCAATATCATTTTATTATAATCGTTGGGTCGACTGTTGTTGTTATTTGGCACTATCTGAAAAAAACAAAATGAATTAAATTAAATTTTATTCAATTGTAAGGATGTTGGTAGGGAACGTGATGACATGATAATATGAGATGTGGAGATGTAAATTAGACATTAATGCTGTGAAATAAAAAAAAAAGATGCAATGTTTTCATGGGGTGTTATAGCTGCGTAAATGTTACAAGTGGGTCACTATAGCCCATTGGTTGGTGGTTGCTAGGTTAAATGATGACATCATTATATTTTTTGATATAGATAAGAACCTCCAGGGGCTGAAGATGCGCGTGTGTGCCAAATTTGGTGGCTCAAAATCTGTTTGGGGACACACATAAGATGTTTGTATATTACAGTAAGACATCCAAACAGAGATATTGAAAAGCAAGTTATTTTATATTATGTGGAAATAAGCCAAAACATTGGTAGCAGGAGTAAAGCAGGGCATTTTCTTTAAACTAATCTTAAAAATACTTGGTTCTAGAGCTTAAAATTCTTTTAAAATCAATTGACCCAGTCGGCATAGCCTAGAGTCACTATGGGCATTTTGAACTCAGCAGTGAATGTATTTATTTTGCAGTGGGTGCACTGTGGTGTTGTACATCACTGTGGTTGTTGTTTTTGTTGTGTTTAAAGAGGCATAGGGAAGACAAAAAGAGAAGTGACGTCTGATAAGATTTACCAGCAGGATGATGCTGTTGCTGAATTTTTAACAGTTTGGATCTTTAAGTCATTGTTTTGCAAGTAAAAGCCCCACATCACAGCTCTTTTAGCAAGGCACCAGCTTAAAATAAAAACAGGGTTTCCATGGAAGAACACATGGAAAATGAGAGAAATGGATAAAAGCTCTGAAAAACATTCTGTGATACTGGAAAATAATTTCTCATCTTTTTCCTTTGTCAGATGACGTTAGAATAGCAGGGTGTGAGTACAAGAGCTAAAAAAACCTCTAAATGCTCAAAGTTGATTTTAAACAGTGAGTTAACTTTCAAAGGCAAACATCTGTAAACATCAAGATTTTTCTGACAATACTGAATATCAGCCTCTGTTTTTTTTTTTCCCAACTTTAACCTGCTTGCTGTTGTAAATATTTCAAAGCTTTGGGTTTTATTTCTAAAAAAGCAATTTCCATGTAGGTAATCATATATCCAGCCTACAGTAGATCAGAGATGAGATGAGATCACAAAAGTTAAGTCTGAGTTTAACCGTTCTCAGGCTCTCTGGACAGATTTGAAGTCATTTTCCTTTTTGGAATTCTGACTTGATTAGGTTGATCAGTGTTATACAGTCTGTTGTTGCGCTGTTCTTCTTGCTGAAGACATTTGTTTTCACTCTGGCTCTATGTTCTGCTGCAAAAATCATTTGTGATCACACAGATGTCTCCCTCATGGGATTTGGTATGGATTCGGAATAATGTTCCTAATTGTTTTAAAGACTTCCACAGAGAGACTGGTTAGTCTATGGCGCACAACCCATCTGACATTTAAACCATCTGTCCTGGAAAAAGTCACGAATCTGGTTGTAAAACTATAAGTGGGACAATTTAATTATCCAAATAGACTCAGCTGTTCATGTTATGTACTGAAAAAAATGCACTTAATCATAATAGACAGTGAATTTGATGCATTTTATTTTTAAAGTTGCCTTTCCATACGACATCTTTTTGCCTCACAATGTTGAAATGAAAATTTTTTTTAAAAAGTTTCAGAGCTAACAGGTGGGAAAGATTTGGTAACCTGGCTGGTAAGTAGATTTTTTTTCCCTTGCTTCTCTAAGTTGCGGCTAAACACTGAGGGGTCTATTGAGGCAGTAATGAGTCATATCCTTCAAACTGCTGTTCTGTATCTCAGACACCTCCTAAAATTCAATTTGCAGTGACCTTCTCACACATACGCATGCATCTGCAGACACACAGGTCTAACCTGTTCACGGCTCTATACTGTACTTCGCACCTCTGGGGGTGTTTTCTGGGGAAACAAATCACGTCAGTTGCCATAGTGAATGTGTCAGTCAAACTTATACAAACACACTCTACAGTTTCTGGCATGTGTTGCAAGCAAGGTGGTCTACACTTTATTGAAGAATAAAGGTAAATCCTGTCAGTCAATGTCAGACTGTCATCTGCCAGAAGAAGTATAAATATTTTCAGTAATAACATGTTATAGAGATATGGAAACAGTACATTTTAAAATTTTTGTTTGAAGGGGAGATAGTTCAGCTGAGGTCGAGTTGCAAAATATGGCTGCTTGGATTTTATTGGAGTTGGCTTGCCCAAGAAAATTAAAGCTCCATGTTTGGCGCTGATATTGCTATTGTCTCATAAACGGATCTTGAGAATGCTTTTCATCAAAGAATTTAAAAAAAAGAAGAAGAAACAAAAAATATGAACATCCTTGACATTGTGTTGCACTTCACATAACTCTTTGGATTTAAAGAGTTATGTGCATTGATACAGAGCAACTTTAAAGTGGCATGCAAATCTGTCTGTGTGTAAGATCTGTTTTCTAGCTGGGTAAAATAGTCTGTCCTCCATAGTATCACTTTGATCGCCTACTCACTAAATCTCCGACTTTCCACTGAGTCTAGTTTGAAAATTACTTGAAAAAAATTGGCATTTATAAGTTCTGTCTCGTTCCCAAGCGTCGCTTTTTAATGCCTTTATGGCTAATAAATGAATTGATAGTTTCCATACTAGCTAGGTTACAGAAAATACAGAGCAAAATGTAAATGTCTGTATATGAGAGAGAAAGAAACCAGCCAACAGAAGTGCCTCTCAGCAGTAATGTGTGACTTTAGGGTTAAATGGCCAGGCTTGCTGAGTGATTGCCACATTAGCCAAAAGTATGAATAAATCTTCTGTTCAGAAATTTGACTATTTATGGACTCACATAAATTTGATCATGTGTTTTCTTTTAATGGCTTTTTAGGTTTTACTAAATTCTCTGTGGCCGCACTGTTAAGCTCTGCCGATGTTGGAGTGTGGGTGGTATGTTTAATGGTTTCAGATTGGAATAGATTTTATGACAATTTTAGAATTGGATACTGGCCACAATACTATAAATGCATTTTTTTCCATAATAGAATTGATTTATTTCAGCATCAATGCTATAGTTTACTCAAAAATAAGCAGCAGGTCTGCAGAGAAGTTTACGTCTATATACAGTCCTATGGAAAATAACGTTTTCAGAGCACTCAAAAATGAAGTGCACCCTAAAATTTACAATAGCTTGTAGAAACATCCTCAACAACTTGAAATAAACATTTTTTTTTTGTAGGACTTTCAGTCTGTCACATCATTGTGGAGGAATCTTTACCCACATCATTGTTTCAGTTCACTGAGGTTTTCAGACAGGCAAGGCTCCCTTCACATCCAGTATGAGCATTTAGGTCAAATTGAGGTCTGGACTCTGACTCGATCATCGCAGCAGCTTGATTCTTTTCTTTTTCAGTCATTCTGTCATAGATTTGCTGCTGTGCTGTTGCTTTTAGACAGATGGCCTCTTTGGTATAGACAATATAGATAATACTTTCATATTAGAGAAGTTTGTGACCAGCCTGATAACTGCAAGTTGCCCAGGTCCTGTGGCTTCAAAAGAAACCCAAATCTCCACTGTTCCTCCATCGTGCTTGAGAGTTGGTATGAGATGTTTGTGCTGATACACTGTGTTGTTTTTGTTTTGGTTTGGGGTTTTTTGTCAAACATTGGACTGTGCATAGTCAGACATCTCCACTTCGGTGTCATCTGTCCTTTGTCCACTTAACAGACAGCGCAAAAATGGTTTGTTTAAAATCAACTTTGCAAACCTAAGCCAGTGTGTTGTTCTTTTTTAGAAAAAGAAGAAGCTTTCTTCTGGCTATCCTGTCAAACAAGCCACACTGAATGAACTTTAATGCTTAGCATGCTAATTGAAGTCTGAAGAGTTCGTTTTGGTTATTTTTTTTTTTTGTTAATGTGTCTAAATATTTCATAATCTCAAGGTGGGGCGAATTTGGTGGGACGTCCACTCCTGGGAAGATTGTGGCATTATGATAAGACACAATGTTTCAGTTTTTCACACGACTGCTTTAGTCTTTTTTAATGAGTAAAGTTCTTTGAAATGCTGAATATTGTGATGATTATCATGGCATGCAAACCTGAGGTATATACGTCAGCTGAATTTGTCTGAACATGAGGCATGTACCTCACCCTTTTTTATTTATGGCTTTATATCAGTTCCAACATAAATATGCTGCAATTCGATTGCACCACGTTCACAGTTACACAGTCACATCTTTTTCTTATGTCTCACGTTTTAAGTGGATGGGAAAACATGCTTTTCAGTAAAACTTTTGTGGAACATTTTAGGAAAAAAGTGAAGTAAACAGCTGAGATGCCATCTGTCTGCATTCATGCGCGTTTCTGGTGCTGCCATTCTCAAGTCACCCTACCTGTCAGTGTTTTCATTGCCTATTGTAAAGCAGAGAGTGAAATAACAGTTTGTAGGAACTCAAAGAAGGGATTTGAGCAGTAATCCTCCTCACTGATCCTTTTTAGAAACAACCGTCTGGCACACAGCCTGGCCCTCGCCATAACACGCCTGCTTTTTGATACCTGAAGGCTGAACTGCAAACTGACACCCACAGTGGCATTTTCTGCTTTTCACATACCTCACATCAGAGGCTCTCTGAAGATATTTTCCTCACACTGGATCCTCACATCGTAATATTAATGCTGACATTTTTCAAGAGGTTGGAAAGTGGCCATGTCATGCTATGAGTTATTTTCCTTCACTGTTCAGGTCATGTCAAGCCGAAACAGATATAATTATTTTATTTGATAAAATATGGTGTAAACAAAGACGTCCTTGGTCCAACTTGTACAGATATTCTCATTTTATTTGGTTTTGCCCTAAGCCGATATCCAGTCTCAGCTCAGCCTGTTTTAAACAAATGCTGTCTGTCTTTAGAGAGAACAGCTGCCAAAATATGAGTCTACCCAATTAATTTTTACTCCATAAATCTCTGTCTCTTGAAGTCGAGCCTGGGCTTGGGTTAAGTACCGTATTTCCCGGACTACAAAGCGCACCTGAATATTAGCCGCACAAGCTAAAATCAGGGGAAAATCCTGTTTTGTACATACATTAGCTGCACCTGACTAAAAGCCGCAGGTGTTTCAATGTTGACTTATCATATGTAAGAGAATATGCACAAAGGGAATTGTCAGGAAAGAGATGGCTGTTTGGAGACACACCCCTTTTATTAATATTTTGAAAAACAAGTTATGGGTACATATTTGCACATGTAGTACATAACAGTAGCCTACAGCACACCAGAAAAATAGATTCGGACTACCTTTTAGGCTCAGGTGCAGTGACACAGCTTTGACAAAAAGAAAAGTCAGTCATTCACCACCATCTTTCTCTTCTTCCTGCGCACTAAAACCACCAAAGTCCTCTCCTCCAGTGTCGGATACAAACAGGCTCAGGATGGCTTCGTCATCCACTCTCCGCTTCTCTCCTTCGTTGTCACTTTCAAAACCAAAGAAATCCTCGTTGTCAGTGTCAGAGTCGAACACCCTCAGAAGGGCCGTGGCGGTGTTCTCCTCTCCATCATGCAGCAGTCCAGCCCTTCAAAATCCGTTGGTGATCATGGATGTTTTCACACTTTTCCACGCTGTCAGAATCCACCGGTGGAGTTGGGCATAACTTGCTTTTCGCAAGTTTATCGCCGCTCATCATCCACGACTCCCGCTGAACGCGTAGCACTACTTTGAAGTTTGTTTTTCGCGCTACTTCGTACGGCACTACGTTGCCTGGCGGACGGACATGTGACTAACATACCACTCTTGAACCCCGATCCTTCCGCCAGGCAACGTAGTGCCGTACAACAGCGGAACAAACAAAACAAATCGTCTTACGATATCACAAAAATCATGGACAATCCATAGAAAAGCCGCACCTGACTAAAAGCCGCAGGGTTCAAAGCTTGTGCAAAAAGTAGCGGCTTATAGCCCGACAATTACGGTAGTCATATTTTATCGATGCAGTGATCATTACTATTCGTTATCTTCTGTCTCTTGGCTCTGCAAACAAACACATGGTTTATTTGTCACAATAATAATTATAATAAGAAATTTGGTGTGGCATCTTTAAAGGTATATTTGAAAATACACTTTATTTTAATCTGGATAAGGCTTAAGCCATGACAAGGCTAGAAAGCTTAAAGGTAGACTTTATCTTCATTCTTAATATTTTTGACCCACAGCAAATACCTGCATCTTTATCTTTGTCATTAACCTTTATTGGAGTGAATTTCAAACTTTTTCCACTGCTTGCTTGAGAAATGCATTTAAGTTTGTAGAAGCTTTGATTTATGAGCAGTCTGGCCTTTTTAACACCTAACGTGAAGTGACCTCTTTGTCAAGTGGTTGTTCTGACTGTGGGGGATACCGTATGTAGAAAAGGCCACAGATGCACAGAGTAAGCTGTATACTGTCTCTCTCTCTGCACACACACACGTGCACACCCTGTTTCTCTCTGTAACCATAAGGCTGGAATGGTTTATAGGGGGGTAATAAAAATGGACGCCGTGTGAAATGAATCCAGTTTAAATTACCGTTTTTTGAGGCTGTGTTTTTCTTAGAGATGAAGAAATAGAAACACCCATGTGTTATGTTTATATAAAGGATTTTTATTTGAGCTTAATTTTCCATCTTTACAGGTGAGATTCTGTACATCCACACCCTTCAGTTCCTAGATGTCTTAAAATGGTGCTGTCCTTGGCATATTTGGCTGTCTGGATTACAAAAAACTAAATGCTAAAATTTTAAGTGCCTTTAAATATGCTTTTGTAAAGTGAAGACTGATTTATTTGTGTTTCGTTTGTGTGCACACAGGGATTGTAGAAGTGTGATCAGCCCTCCCTACCAACAAAAGTTGGCTTACAAGTGCTGGTAAGAGAAAAATCATTCATATCACTAGGATTTTTCTGGAAATACAAAGATTTAAAACTGGAGTAAACTGTTCTGACTAAAATAACCCACAATGTATCTAGTGGACATGCCTAAAAAGGACGGCAGTAAATGGACACGGTTTCATGTTTGTCTGAAATTCAAAGTTTGCCTAGGGCAACACAAAGATAGTGATAACATGTCCTTCATAAATAGCTCTACATTAAGCTTGACCCAAAACATCTTACTCAAGGTTCACAAGCTCCCCTCTTGTTTACATAATCACTTGCTAGTCTATTAGGAAATTGAATCAAACCAAATATCCAGTGCAGTGGTAACCTCAGCAAGGTTGCTATCAAAAAAGCTTTCTGTCAGGTGGCCCCTGAGGTTCAGATACATTCAGATTTCTGTTTTGGTGAATGTGGCAGGCAGACCTACAAACTGCTGCTGGTAAAAATGGAGAGAGATACGAGTGCGTCTATAGGCTGTCCTGGCCACATACAAGGAGGAATGATTTAGTCTAACTGAATTAGTAGATATGTGAGGATGAATATAAACACTAAACAACTGAAGGCAAAATGGTATTAAGTCAAAACCTTTTTTTTTTTTTTTTGTGTTGTTCTGGCCACACTACAAGATACAGATGACTTATCTATCACACAAGATGGTGTGAAAGTGTGCAACAAAGGATAAGGAGACCATGTACATAGTTGATTGTTACTGATACTTTATGCTATCAACATATACATGACTGAGTTGATATATAAAAATACAGACCTAAATTAGAAGCAGCTGGTAATGCAACAAAACACGGTAGTCCTGGTTATGTATATACAGTGAAATGAAATTCTCATCTGAAGTCTCTGCCGTTGACCTCTGTTAGCTTCTTGTTTTTATGAATTATATTAATCATGGACCCAGACTGACAAAAATGAACATTCTGTTATAGATAGACTACAAACTCAAAGGCAGTCTGCCACTGTCCTGGTAGATCAGCTGATAGCATCTGATGTCATTGCAAACCCACATCAAGTGGCCGCTTAGCTTATACCCTTCTGTGCAAATCTTGCGTACAAAAGGCAGACTATGTATGTCGCTTAATCCTGCCTACAGTTGCCGCACATGTGCAAGCCTTTTTGCAACCCTGGGTTATTAGTGACATATCCGTTGCCAGTGATGCTTGTTGTGTTCTGCGGGGGGTATCTTACTGTTGCCTTCTCTTGCATGTGTTTGGAAGAGCAGAGGGGGACCAGAACAATTCCATGCTGCCAAATATGAACTGTTGTAGATGGAAACGATGATTTAGTCTAACTGAATTAGTAGACATGTGAGGATGAATATAAACAAAACAACTGAAGGCTTTTGACTCTAGTGGTTATGACTGATGTCTAATGCTGTAGATGTCATGTTTCCAAATCCATGTCATGCAGTATTTAAATGTTAAATGTCTAACCAGAGTGCTCAAACTCATTTGATTAGTAGGTTAGCTCCTTTTTAAGGAAGGTGTCGAGCCTTCAGTGGAGTCAGTTGCAGGGCCTGTATTACACAGCAGCCTGGAACCACTGAGTGGGAGACACATGTTTTAGCAGAGCCATTACTGCTGTAACATGAGGAGATGTTTTCATGTGCACACCTACAACCTGACACACTCACAACTGCAGGGACAGAAAAGTGAACCCACATATACACACAGGTGTGCTGGCAACAGCATCTTACACCATAGCAGGGCTCTACCCTGAGGTACACGCTGCAGATTGGAGACACCAGCAAGTGTGTGTGTGTGTGTGTGTGTGTGTGTGTGTGTGTGTGTGTGTGTGTGTGAAGTACATAAGTGTAAATGAAGAGGGAAATAACCATTGGTGAGGTCATGAACTTCTAGATGAAGAAAAAAAAGCTTCCTGGTGCTTTTCCATTACATCTCACTCCAATGGCGTCTGTTGTGCTTTTGTTGTAGATACCAGCCAGACTGTGTGCAATAAGCTCTTCAACTGATAAATACTTTTCTTCCAATTATTTCTCTAGAATGGTAACTATAAAAATAGTGAGCTGACATTGGTGACCTTAGCAGATGAAACTGAATGTTAGAAGCAAATTGCCTCGTATGTGAGTGTTAATAGTGATTTGTAACACTGGGGCCTTTAGATTGCCTGTATTTTCTGAGTATAGCTCCAGGGTTCCCAACGTGCAGCCACTGGGAAGAATGTACTAGTGTGTATTTCAAGTCATGATATAGTGGCTTATAACAAGACCCAGGAAGCATTTCTATTCAGCTGAAATTCTTCTGTTTCCCTTAGTATAACTGACTAAATCTTGCATTCACCAAAAACAAAGCAAAACCAAGTTCTCCCATGTTAAAGATGGCGAATGTGCATTCTAAAGTTTCAAGTGTTCAGTAAATATTTTAAGGTTTCACAGGCTCAACCTAAGTTTTATCTGACAGATCTTAAGTGCTTTTCTTGAAAGGTTTCTGGAAATGTTTTTCTGACTGCCACACTTTTCCCTTTTCATTCTCTTTGCTTCCCTGTTGCTTTATTTTCCACAAACAGGTGTTCATTTGCTCCATCAGCACAGTGTTCAATAGCGGCAGCAGAAAGTACTTAGTGATCTAAAAGAGGGAGCAGTGGATTTTGACATAATCCTGTTTGGGTTAGAACAGACTCCTAAATAAACTACTGCAATGGGACACCACTGTTTACTAGCAGTGAGAGGGTTGTATTCAAAGTGTAGCAGTACCATTGTGGTTTCTGGAGTCATTCATCTGTGATGAGCCAAAACAGAAAGCACACTTACATGTATCGTGTTCTCCGGTGACAAAAGAAGGTGTTTCTGTTTTTCTTAAAGCATTTGTAAGCATAAGTTAGTTATATCACTCATTTAAGGTAATAAGCTAGTCTAATACTATAATGAGTTTTTAGTGCAAAAATGTGTGATTATTTAAATTATGGCCTGACCTGATCTGACAAAATAAAAGCAAAATATATAAATAAAATCTATCACTAAATGCTTAATGTTTTAATGCATTTTAAATTATTAACATATATAGCGACACAATGGTATTACATGCATGTCACAGAATGTGGAAATACTCAGATTTATTTAAAATTATAGTATAATACATTGCCATTCACTTTATACTCAAAAAAACCCCCTACTTTTAAATTGCCATCAACATTTAATAAATGTAAGTAACAGAAAAGTGTAAGCAGTGAAGATAAAAACATAAAAACAGATGCAGATGCAGATATTGCTTTTTAAAATTCTTATTCCATCTAAAAACCCAACCTACACTTTGGACGTGCACAATAACTAATACAGCTCAATCACTGACATCTCAGTAGGCAGTTTGGTGTTTTATGCTAGTAGTAGCTAGCTTGTTGTAGTCTAGCATTTACTGAATACATAGAAACTCAACATTATTTCCAGCTATAGATTCTTGGCTTCAAAACCAACTGATAATTCATAAAAGCAGTTTGCTGGAGCTATAAAAAAGGATGCACAAGAAAAAAAGAAGAGTGAGTGGACACAAATAAATACAACTAAAAGCATAATGTAAGTAAACTAAAAGTAAAGTAAAAGCCTTATTTCTCTAAAATACCATCTGTAAATTTTAAACATATAGATCAATAAGTCCAAGTCCACAAGCCTTTGGGTACATGTCCCTCCCCCACCATCTTCTCAGCATGCACACACCAAAAATTTAGACTGAAGGCACACGCACGTTGACCTTGAGGGTGTTAGCTGTGTTGACATTTGTTTGGACAGTGCTTCAATTCCTCAGACTGCTGCAAGGTCACGTGGCGTGACATCAAAGAAAAGAATTTCTTCCTGGGCGACACTGAGAGCTCCGGTGTTTATTCTAAAACTGACTGCCTCCCTGTCTGTGTTTCTGTCTCTGGCAATCGCTGCTTCATCCCTGCCTGCCTGTCTCATTACCTGTGCACAATATCTGCACAGCTGTTGTCTTAAGACTGTATGTTCCCATGGAGTTTTTTTTCTTTTAAATATTATTATTATTTCTTTTAGCTTTTGGCAGTAGATACCCACACACAACTTTAGTGCAGAGAAAGCTTTGACAATGATTTAACATTTGTTTGGTGCCATGCGTATCGTCAGCCCGCTGCCTGGTAATGTAGAGTGACTGGACCTGGCCGGTTCTTCTGTACTTTTCACTTCAATGCTATTTAGCGCAAAATGGTGATTGCTCTATTTAACTCCATTTTAAGCAAATTTAGTTTTATTTAGTGACATTTCTTTAAACCACAGCCAGACAAAATGTTCAGAAACACATTGTGGTTTGGAGTGATTTCCACCTGTTGCTTATAACTCGCCGTGTTCATCTTCACGCTACAAATCTGGTCAAGATGTGGGGTTTTGTGCTTTGGTTACTGGCTACAGATCAAATACACACAGACACCAGAGATGATTAGAGATTAGAAGTAAACAAAGTAAGAATACTGTAGTTAAACTGTGCAGCATATCATTTAAAAAAAAAAAGGTGCAAAAGAAAAGATCTGACAGGGAAACTGCTGTTCTGACTAAGGCTACGTCCACACTAGCCCGGATAGATTTTTAAACGGCGTTTTCGTCTGATTTCAGTGATTTCAAACGAAAACGCATTAGTGTGGGCGTAGCCTAAACATTCTACTTGCGAGATCTACATTTAATAGACTGATTGTCTTGTCACAGTGTTGGAAGCACCAAGCTGTGCATTCACCAGAGAGCAATTCATGTGCATGTTTAGCTTTGAGGTTTTCCCCCCAGGGATGTTTTGTTTTGATGTCTTCCACTGCAGCCAGATGAATGGACACATGGAGAGCTGGGGGGGAGGAGGGGACTGTTGGACATGTTAAAGGACACCTGTGGGGCTTTGTGGGCCTCCCATGATGGACGGGGGGTTCCGCTTCAGGTGGCAGTAATTTCTCTACACCGTAGGGAGGGGTAGTGGGGTCAGGTTGTGCGTGTGTTTTACGTGTGTGCGTGTGACTGCTTTGTCACCGGGGGATCAGTCTGTGAGAGGTGATTTCAGTTTGTGTTTGTGCTTGTTTCCACCCCATTTTCTTAACTGTCTTTTAGTGTATTTATATACACTGTGTTTGTGTGTTTGTGTACACAGGCCCATCAAAGAATAATTGCTTCAAATACCACTGGGAACACCACACAGATCGTGACAGTCTCACCCACAACTGATGATTATGTAAATATGATAGCCATCTGTAGACTTGTGTGTGTGTGTGTGTGTGTGTGTGTGTGTGTGTGTGTGTGTGTGTGTGTGTGTGTGTGTGTGTGTGTGTGTGTGTGTGTCGGGGGATGTTCTGCCTAATATATTGTCTTATCATGTGGAGATCAGCTGTTAGACAAATGTGGCATTGTTGAAGACCAAAGTAGAGCCATTATGTGCATGTGTGGTTGTGTATGTGAAGTCGGGCTAGTTCAGGGCTTCATCTATTCCCTGCACCTGATACTGAGCTGGATCACTTGGTATTTTAGATGAAAAGACAGCAGCTTGTTATTAAATGTCACAGGCCGATCTTCTAGAATAACCAATAATGTTGCAACAGCTCACCTACTCACAGACACACACACTACACATAGATATCTTTTTTAACGTACAAGGGAAAATGATTAAGACAGACCACAGCAGCAAGAACTACAACAATGTAATGCCGTAAGAGGTGGTGACTCTAAACCTAGTGAGGAATTTGATCTGAGTTGGCTGAACGCTTGACACCTCATTGTCATGGTGTAAACACAAAGTGATTAGGTTTGTGAACTGATTGTGCTCTACACCTGATTTAGTGTAACATGCAGACAACACATTCACCCATATGTTGGTATATGCACGCACATGCCAGAGCATGGTACAACTTACACTCACTACAAACTTTGTTAGGCACACTTGTTCAACTGCTTGTTAATGCAAACATCTAGTCAGCCGGTTCCATGACAACCACTTAATGCAATTGGACCTGTAGACACGGTGACGACAACCTGCTGAAGTTCAAACAGAGCATCATATCAGACTAGTTTCTTGACTCATGATGGTGATTTCACTTGACTCAGATGGCCTCCACAGTCATCAATACTATAAGCTATATAATACTATACAGTAGTGATTCTGTTATTGAACTCATGTATCCACTTCCGCAGACAGGGTTCCGACCTTTAAGTTATACAATATTATATAACGGCATTTGCAAAATGGTAAAAAACACAATTAAATGATTTGCAAAGGTCATGAAATCCATATTTTTTCCCCAATAGAACACAGAAACACCTCTGCGAATCGCTATCTTATCATGGTGGAGGGGTCTGTGTGTTCAAGGCACCCCAGGGGCTATGTTGTCTGCGGGCTTTTGCCCCCTGGTAGGGTCTCCCATGTCAAATTGGTCTTGGGTGAAGGAGCAGACAAAGAGTGATTCAGAAGACCCCTATGAGTAGAACATCAAGGGTACAGTTCACCCTGCCCAGAATATGGTTCCCAGGGCCCCACTCAGGAGCCAGGCCTGGGGATGCCTTAGTCCATGGTGCCCAGACGGGCACAGCCCGAAAAAGGGAAATGGGCCCATCGTCCTGCAGGCCCACCACCTGCAGGAGGAGCTGTAGGGGTTGGCTGCATTGTGTGCCAGGTGCGGAGGTGCTGGCGGACCAATCATCACAGAAAACATATCAAACCCCCCCCACAAAAGTACTAAACTAGGTTAAAAAGTTAATTTACATCTGTACAAAGCAGCACATGGGAAAACTGAGAAAATGAATTTGAATTTGATGCAACAACACATCCTAAGAAATTTGGGGCCGGGCCATGCTTACCACTGCGTAGCCTGTCCCATTCCTGACCGATATAGGATTCGAGCTATACATCATTTCTATTTGGTCATGGTTATATTCATGTTTCATGATGCACCAAAGGTTTTCAGTTTGTGAAAGGCCTGAAGTGCTGGCAGACCAGTTCAGCACATCGATGCTTTTACTGCAAAGCCATGTTGTTGTGAGAGGTGCTACTGCCATTTAAATTAAAATAATAAAATATTTTTCATAAAATAGTAGAATTTCTCAATTTAAACATTTGATATATTTTGTGGTTATTACTCATACTCATAACTCATTGCACTCTTCTTTTATTTACATTTTACACATTGTCCCAACTTGATTGGATATGGGATTGTAGATTTTCTAATAACATAAATACACTTTAGTCTGACTTCATCATAAACTCAAGTCTAGGTTTCTAAAAGGCCTCTCCAGCTGTACCCTCTTTAAACACATGCGTTACTTATCTGTAGCTGAAAAGCTCTGTTATTTATAAGCACATAACAAGAGAAGCTGTCTCTGCCATTTGCTGAACAGATGTGTGATTGATCTTCAGATCAGATTCTTTTCTGCAGTAATATTTAGGATTTTGTGCTCCCTTTCAATGTCTTTCACCCATGCAGCACTGTCAATCAGTTACAAAACTGATTTGAGCAAACGGATAGTAATACTAATAACATTAGATCACCTTTAGTCAAAAGCTGTTCACTTCACTATGGCAACAAATCAAGCTAAGTGTTTTTCATTGTGTCAAAGTGGTGAATTCTCTCTCTAGTATGCGTGACATATGTGGAAACGCATACTCTCACTGCACAGCCACCAAAGGCAAAAACAAATATTTTACAGGCTCTGTGTGCAACAAATAGACCCCCACTCGTGATGAGCATGTTTCTATGTGTTAAAGTCACTAGTTTGGAGTGCAAAGGCCATTCTTGGAGGTCAGAGTGGCAGTGTTATGTTTCATTCACAGAATAGGTCCTCTTTTACAAACTATGGGGTAGAGGTCAGCAAAGGCGAGGGAGAAAGAAGAACAGAAACATGAAGAAAAGTAGGTGTGGGTCAAGGTTTGGGGAACAGAGGCTAGCAGACATTAGCATTCATGTTTTCTGATAGCTGGCAGGTAGATGGGGCAGACTGTGTAACACACACTGTTGTCATAATGTTCTTTGTACTTCGTCCATGACCACTGATTGACCTACATGTATAAATGTAGTCCATGAGCGTAAATACTTGTGCTGAATTGATGAATGCTTGTTTTGTGTGTTAGGTATTTTTGCTTTTTTCCCCACACATAAAGGGCCCATGGTGGTCATACGAGAAGCTGCGCTGAACTTACGGATCCTTGAATAGTGGAAGCACTATATTTGGGAGCTGGACCGAGGCTTCTGACCCTAACACTGACCCCACACCTGCCTAATATGTGTGCCAGTGGACATGGCTGGAGATGGATAGAGATGGGGGAGATGCAAATGAATGTTTGTCTCTGTGCTTTGTGTGTCTGCTTCCCTTTTGTGTAGCGCATAATGGATTTTGAATGTAACTAACATTCGGATGCAAAATATTTCACAAATAAAAATGAACTCAGTAAATTTTAAGTTTTGTATGGAAGTAAGTAATTGCTTGTCACGCTTATGTTGTAGATCATCGACGTATGTGTGTTTCAAAGACAAACGTGTAAATGATCAATGCTTTGGCAGCTGCCAGGGTGTATTAGTTTACTGCGAAATTGGCCACTAGATTTTGATTTTTTAATTTACAAAGTTTCTCAACATATGGTAAAGTCACCATTTTAATAATCCACACTTCTTCACACACTGAAATATCAAATGCAAATTTTTTTTAAAGAAAGTAAAAGTAGCTGTTGTTGTTATTGTTGTTTGTAGCTATAATAGTAGGGATGGTAGTATTATTAGCAGGCGAAGTGTAAGTTTTTAATACTGATATAATTTGATATTTTACATATAGAGTTTTAGCCATCTGTGTCTCTAAAAACTGGAAAAAAATGTGTCTTCTAGCTGACATCCATTTTATTATTTTAACTTGCAAATTTGATAAATTGAAAGCGAAGTCACGCAGTATAATGCAGGATATCCAATTAGCCCTATAGCGTTAAAGTCATTTCTGTATCTACATATGATCTAATGATTCAATCATTCACTAGTTCATTTAATCATTGATGCTGCATATAAGACTGTTCCAATGGAATTTTAAATTTGTACATTTTTTACCGTAACTTTTGTTGATTTATGTGTGTGCATTTCTGTATCAGATGTCACCGTCAGCAAATGCGTGACTGGTCCCTCAGTTCTGTATTTAGACCTAAAGGTTCAAGGGTCAGAGGTCATGAGTTGGTATGAATGACTGCCTGTTATCAGGCAGTAGCGAACAAAGAATGTGTATGTGTGCATGCATTTAAGAGAGAGTAATGGGAAACAAAGCGTGACTGAATGACAGAAGGAATGAGGCAAAGTAGTTACATGGACACATCACCTGTCCTCTGTGTTTCTCACTCTGTCCCTTTTCTTTACTTTGACTGTTTCTAGCTGATTCAGCCCCTTCCTCCCTTACCCTCTCAACCCCTTTCCCCATCGTCTGTTTGTCTCCCTCATTTATGACTCCCCCCTTCTTCTTCTTCTTCTTCTCCTTCTTCCTTTTTTTTTTTTTGCTGCTAATTGCCACCCCGTTGTAGCATCCCGGGAGCTGGGAGCTCATTAATTGGTGAAGAGGAGACAGGTGGCGCCACTATGTTGTGATGCTTCTTGTTATTTGTGTGCGTAGGTTTATTGAGTTGATGCTGTGTTTGTGAGTGCACATTAGTTTGCATGAGCTTGTCCTTGTTTGTGTGTGTGTGTGTGTGTGTGTGTGTGTGTGTGTGTGTGTGTGTGTGTGCGTGCATGCATGCGTGTATGATTCCTATGAGGATGTGACTGTGTGTGCACGAGTTTAAACGAGTGTGTGTGGCAGCACTGCTTGTTAGCGGCACTGAGCCCCTTCTCACTGTAATCTCTTTGTTTATGCAGTGCGAAAAGGGCCTTTCAGGGGCATGAACTCCCCACGCTCTTATCCCACTGCGCCTCTCACCCCAAGCAGACCCTCATGCCCCACCACCACCCTTCCGACACCAGCTTTGCTCCCACCACCTCCATCATCTGACTCAACCCCTGCCCAACACTGTGTCCCCTTGTCCTTGCTTCCTGTCTAACTTCGTTAGCATTCAAATCATAAGCCATACTTCTGTGAGAGATAAGCCAGGATTCACAGAAAAATACTGCCTGGCACCTTATTCTTGCAAACTGTAAATCAAAATCGGTTGAGTTTACTTCAGTTGCTCAGACCAGCTCTGTCAAAGAAGTCGGCATCTAATTTTTATACCTTTTGGTATTTAGAAACAGAATATAAGATGGGTAGCCCTGCAACTGTTGCAGGGAATTTTTGATCTTCAAGCAATTTGCTTCACTGAGCTCACTGCACACACACCTTAACCTCAGCAGGCATAGGACACCAGTATGTGCCTGTTCATAATATCAGCAAAGCCACTGCATATACGCAGCATATAGCATTTGAAAAAAGGGCCATCCTACTTTTAAAGTACATTTGCCAAACCAATTTTTAGTAGTAAGCTGACATTCACAGCATTGGTATTGATATATCAATGCTGTGAATGAGCTCCAAGTGCTGGTATAAAATAACAATAATCTCTAACCAAAATAACTCCAGAATACTTAGTTTAAAATCCCTTAAAAACAAAAGTGTTGCTAGTTGCCCGAGTAACTGCCAGCATTGTTTCTATTAGATTTTTACTGGATTCAAATGAATTGGTCATGCTCGATTTAGATTGCTAAATTCAATCATAATTTGGTCGATTAATCACACTTAACAGATAAGAGAAAATCATAAAAGTTTAAAGCTGGTTCAAGCTTTGCCACTGAATGCTTTGGCAATAAATTCCCATTCATTCATAACATCATTAGCTGCTTCCATGTTCTTTTTCTTTATCTTTCTTCTTTTATCCTGCTTTCTCTATTCAGTGCCTCTTTTAATCAAAAAGAGTCTTTAATCAAAAGTCTTTTCTCCCTACATTCTAGCCCTGACCTCTGAACTTGCTCTCATTGCTTTCCTTTGAAGTCTTCAGTAAAAAAACTATTTTGAATCGCTGGCAGCATGTATCTAATTGTTTGGTAAAGTCTGTGAGGAAGAGTGATTACACAGCATTAGTGCTTTGCCTAGCAGACGGTATTATCAGGTGGTCAAATGGTGGCCTTTTGGCAGGCCTAGAGAAGCGGGTGTCATAAGCAGTGATCTGTGAATAAGTGCGTTTGTGTGTGTGTGTCTGGACCGGTGTACGTGCTTTTATATCAGTATGTGTCCCTGTGTTCGTGCAGGTGTCGGGGTCACAGGCAGTTTGTAGGTTAGCCCCCTGCCCCTGGTGTCACTATGCTCTGTTTGGCCCTAAACAACCACTAATATGGGACTCTTCTCTTCTCTTCTGGCAGGTATAAGTATATGCAAGGCTGGAAGAGAGGGGGAGTAGGAGAAAACAACGGTGAATAGGACCAGCCACAGAGGCTGAAAGGTTTTATTGGGCTATGCTATTCTTGGCTGGAGAAAACAGTTGTCGTTAGCCAAAGAACC
The DNA here is from genome assembly GCF_057382095.1 of Aulonocara sp. 'chitande type north' Nkhata Bay. Classification (NCBI taxonomy): domain Eukaryota; kingdom Metazoa; phylum Chordata; class Actinopteri; order Cichliformes; family Cichlidae; genus Aulonocara; species Aulonocara sp. 'chitande type north' Nkhata Bay. The sequence goes on along the minus strand of NC_141355.1, from coordinate 23,817,983 downwards.
ACGTGTAGCTCTTTTATTAGCCTAAACTCCTACATAATCTGGGCAAAACCAGGTTAGTTCTACAGGGTAATTATAAACACTAGATCCCTGTGTTTTTAAATGAGTGTTTTTGGAATCATGGAAAGTATTACTATATTTATGACAAAGGGAAATAAAACTAAGAAAGTTAAAGAATTTAGATTATGTCATACATACCCGAAGACGCTATCTTCCCTTGGTTGATAGCTATTGCAATGTAGTTGCAATAGCAACAGGCACATGTGTTCTCTATAGCTGATTGAACTGCTGTTGAAAGTTTCCATGCTATGCCTCTCTCTCATAAAGGCTTTTGAATTTAGTGTACTGTGCAAAAGTCTTGGAATAGCATTATTTGTTTTAGTTTATTTGGAAAACTGGAAACAGGTGCAGTGATTTATTGAACCATGTGCAAACACACATGAAAATACAATATATGAGGCAGCAGCACCAAGTCTTCCCAATCTTTTCTTTAGATTTGTGATGCCTTTTGTTACGCGTTTTGTCAAAACAATCCCACAGCGCTTCAGTGATGTTTAGTCCCGGGGTCTGGGGAAGCCATTTTGCCTTTTCTCTGCATTGGCAGTATGTTTGCGATCATTGTTATGCTGAAAAATAAAGCCATTGCCAAACAGATGCTTTCCAGATCAAAAATCAGATGGTACTTTCCTGCATTTATGATTGAATTTGACAAGATGTTAAAAACGGCTCCAGACCATGATGGAGCCTCCACCATGTTTTACATATGGCTTCTTTTGTCCTCCAATTTTTTTCCTCCAAATTTTTTTTTTTAAAGACACACTGCACACTGTGGTATGCCTAGATGTGCCTAGTTCTCAGCTAATAGTACTTTGTTGGCACAAAAATCATCTTTTATGGCTACCAAACAGTATTGTTTGGCATTTTTTAAAGATTCCTAGTAACATGTTACCAATAACAAAGAAGCTAAACATTTACAAGTTAACAACAACTTTGGCTATTAGGCACAATACTGATTTATCCCTCGGGTTAGACATACACTGAAAATAAGTGAAAAAGCAGTCAATGTCCAAAAGAAAAATGTGAAAGAGAAAAGTACTGCTGAAGACCAATTGTGAAATCTGCCTCCTTGGCAGTAAGAGAAAGAAAAATAAAAATGGCACAAGACACGTGCACAGTGCCTTATATAAAATAGGTTAACATGTTTGTACTGCTGACAAGGATTGCTGTTTCACTACAATAATTAAGCTGTAACTAAAATGTGAGGAGAGTGTGGAGTTGTTGCCGGCATGCTTGTTGTTTTGGATAAAATGCTCTAGCGTGACACACAGTAACTGGGAGACATCTGCACTTTTAAACCGAAAACCAAAGAGATGCAAACAGAAGCTAAGCTGAGGATAAAGAAAAAACAACAACAAATGCCTCAACTCAAGTGTAACCAGAGGAAGCAGGTGCTTGACTGCATCTAAACAGAATCACAGAGGCTTTCCCTGCTGTAAGGTAGTAGTCATCAGAGTTTGACTTTCTGCAGTGTTGCACTGAGAGCTGAGATGCACTCGTTGCATAATTAATGTTAACAATCCAAGTTAGCAGTGCCAACCAGATGAAGAAAATTCTTCAAAGTCTGATCGCATTTCCAGCTAGAGCTGTATCAGATATTTTATGTGACAGATGGATAAACAAGCAGAGGCCAGTCATTGTGGGGAACAAAAAAAAGTGTTGGTGGGTGGCTGCAGATTGTGTTTTGCAGTATTTAGCAAGCTGTCTCATTTATGAATCAGAAAAAGTAGGCAGCAAAAACGATCCCACGAAGCAGGTGGGAAAACTCAACTCTCCTTTTTGCTCCCACTCAGGAAGTAGGTCTTCTGTTTTCTGTGTGCATGTCTACCTTAGCAAGACAAATTTAACATTCCACCCTTTTGGCCAGTTGGTTCCTCCTCCCAGCACCCTTTCCTATTCCTCATGTGATTGTGGGGGTCTGGGGGGTGATGGTATGTGTGCGAGGGAGGTGGAAGGTGGGGGATTGCTTATTCTAGACTCACAGTTTGTGTGTGTGTGTGTGTGTGTGTGTGTGTGTTTCATCTTATCTTAAAAACGACATCCTATGATTCCTATTTTGCTTATTTAGCTGTTTCCTATTAATCAAAAGCGTCTTCACTAACATTTAACATCAAAGTAATATTCGAGGCTTTCATTCTCTCTTTGCGTGCTGTGTGCCTAAGTGCAAAATAACAGGACATTAATCTTTCTGAAATGATCTAGAAAAACATTGTGTTTGCTACATAGCTTGATGGTACACGTGGGCATTCATCATGGATATATGCAAAAGAAATTCAGAAAATAATAGAAACATTTATGATATCATGATTACAGTTGTGGATACCTAATACTCCGTCTCAGTTTTCTTCTACCTCGCCCTAATCACATATCCCTTTCAGTGATTTTATGGCGGTTGTAAAGTGATACAGTGCGTGGTTTCACAATGACAATAACATGCTGTAAAACCCAATTCCCAGTCTATCATTAGGCTTTCATTAAGTTTAAGTGGCCCAACACCTAACTCTCTGTGATGTGTGAATGTGTTTTGTGTTACTTGTGCTGTGAGGGTATAAACTTGTTTACGCAGTCACCTTAGGGGACTTGACTTCCTTTTGGAGAAAAAAAAAAGCAAAGGCTCATAATAAGGTTTAGGTTAAGCATAGTTTGGCACAGACACCCTGCTGACCATCCAAAACCCACATGACCAGATTTCTAGCAGAAAACATGAGACACAGACGACAATCTTGGAGTGGTGTATTTTATGAGGATCTTTTTCTAAAGTTACCCAATTAGTTTAGATTAGATTAGATTAGATTAGATGAAACTTTATTAATCCCTCGGGTGGGTTCCTCCGGGAAATTCAGTTTCCAGTAGCAAAGCACCGAAAGAAGTTGCATGTTACAGATACATTAAGGGGAATGAGAATAAGGATATAAGCATAAATACACCATATATACACATATACACATATATAGATACAGAATATACAATATGGATAAATAGGATTGCTCATTTGAGTGAGTATATTGCACAGTGATTATTGCACAGTCAAATATAAGAAAGAGACAAAAAAAAAACAAAAGCACCTACAACTCAGTTGCTCCCGCCCTCCCTTGTCCCCCTGTTTCTCCTCCCTCTCCCCTCCAGTGAGGAGTTAAACAGTCTGATGGCGTGTGGGACAAAGGAGTTTTTAAGTCTGTTGGTTTTTGACTTTGGGAGAAGCTGCCTGTCGCTGAATAGGCTCCTCTGATTGTTTACGACCGTGTGCAGAGGATGCCCGGCATTGTTCATAATGTCCATCAGTTTCTTTAAGGTCCTCTTCTCTGCCACTGTCACCAGAGTGTCCAGCTTCATGCCGACCACAGAGCTAGCCTTCCTGATTAGTTTCTCCAGTCTGGATGAGTCCTTCTTTGCTGTGCTGCTCCCCCAGCGGTGTGCTGGGGGAGCAGCACAGCCATAGAAAAGGACTCCTGCGACCACTGACTGGTAAAACATCCTCAGGAGCTTCCTGCAGATGTTGAAAGACCTCAGCCTCCTGAGGAAGTACAGTCGGCTTTGGCCTTTTTTATACAGGTTCTGCGTGTTGCATGACCAGTCCAGTTTGTTGTCCACCCACAGCCCGAGGTACTTGTATGTGTTGACCACCTCCACCTCCTCTCCCTCTATCTGAACTGGCAGTGGACCTGGTCTGGACCTCCCGAAATCCACAACCAGTTCCTTGGTCTTTGAAGTGTTGAGTTGCAGGTGGTTTGTGTGACTCCATGTGACAAAGTTCCTCACCAGGCTCCTGTACTCCTCTTCCTGGTCATCCCAGATACACCCCATGATGGCCGTGTCGTCTGCAAACTTCTGAATGTGGCATAATTCAGAGTTATAGCAGAAGTCAGAGGTGTACAGGGTAAAGAGAAGTGGGGACAGCACAGTTCCCTGTGGTGCTCCTGTGCTGCTGACTAAACCTAACCATGCTAGACAGGAAATGGAAAATAATATACACTTCCTTGCCATATAATTAGTTAGACCTGTTTAAGTGCTTGATAATGCATATATCTAATCAGCCAATCAAACGGCAGCAATTCATTTGCACATTCGAGCATGCAGACATTGTCAAAATGACCTCCTATAGTTTAAACTGAATGGGGATGAAAGGTGTTTTCAGTGACTTTGAATATGGCTTGGTTGTTGGTGCCAGACAGGCTTATCTACTGAGATTTTACCACAGAACCGGGGTTGAGAAGTCTCTGAAAAATGGACAGAAACCCAGTGAGTAGTTCTCTGGGTGAAAAGGTCTTGTTGATGTCAAAGGTCAGAGAGGAATAGCCAGACTGCTTTGAACTGATGGCAACAGCAACTCAAATAACTACTTGTTACTACCAAGGTGTGCAGATGAGCATCTCTGAATACACAACATTGTGAACCTTGAAGTAGATGGGCTACAGCAGCAGAAGACCACACTGGGTGCCACTCCCTTTGGCTAAGATCAGGGAATTTAGGGTACAGAAAGTTGGATAAATCTTGCCCAGCATATCTAAAAAATTGGCCAGTGAGTGTAAAGGAAAATAAATGCTTATAAAAAAAAATCCTGTCTGGCAGGATCTCACTAAATGGAAAAAATTCCTACTAGCATCCGACATGCAGTTCAGGGAGGGAATAAATATCTTATTTGTGGTTGGACAAATACTGGTTATGGTTATGATTTGATCAAGTGGTAATACATTGAGTTAATTTAACATTCTCTGAAGTGATCTAAACATCACTCTGTAACTGCTTACTAAATAATATAAAATAATATATTATTTATTTTAGCTTTCCATATTTGTGGGTAAAAAGGGGTTCTTCAGTGTTGCAGAGGTATTTTCTCATAAAGGTGAAAGGTCAAACAAGTACAAATTAGTGTTGAGGACAGAGGAGGACCTGACAGGCTTTAGTTTCTTTCACTGCTTCATCAACATCTCCCTGAACTCTGCGTTACTCCTCGTGTCCTTATTCCTCTCACCAATTCCTTGGCCCTAGGTTGACTTTTGTTGGCTGTGTTTGCGACAGAAGGAGGAAATCGTATTTCTCTGGTGAGTTTGTGTCGTTTAAGTCAGGGTGAAAAGGCTTAGCATCACCTGTAATTTGCAGCCCTGTTGCTCCATCCTTAATCATTACCTTCCTATCCCATTTTGCACACAGCACTTCATACATTCCTTAGAGACCACTTTAATCATGTCTTCCCTACTTGTCTTGATCTAAATTGTTGCTAACTGCAGTGCTTTGTTTGAACATTTTAAAACTAAAACAACAAATGAACTCAACTAAACCACCATTTAGGTTTCCCTCAGGCGAAGGAGCTGAGGGTACAAATGGACTGGAGGAAGAGGAAGTACTACCGCAACTCTCACACACAGCTCTCCCACATCTACAAAGGATTGCTATGTAAATGCACCAGTGAATAGGAGTGAATGGACAGACTTAAAGCAGATTATGTTAAACCTCTTGTTAGTTTAAAGACATGCTGAAGTGAATGGGTGGGGATTAGCAGATGTGCTGCTGTGCCACGGAGGTGTTTCACTAAAATGGATTTAATCCCCTGTCTTTTAGTCAGTTCACACATCAAATAAAGGGATAAATGCTTCTAAAAGTGAGCCAGGAAAAGGTAAGGTGGTTTTTAAATCCCAAAGAAATCCGAATGTGGAGACAATGTGCTTGAATAGGTATATGTAGAGTCGCAAGTATCCCAAGTCCATTTATATATTTGGAATTTGAGCCCAGACAGAAATTACAGTAAGTGGCCTGTGAAAACCTTCAAGTCTTAACACCTACTTTAAAAAAAAAAAAAAGTACTCTGGTAATCAGAAATTGACTCTCCTAACACTGCTGCACTGCTACACATTCAACTGTTTCGAAAAACAAAGAACAACAATCTGTATAAATAATGTGTAATTTTTATTCCTTTATCTAGTTAAAATTGCGTATCTACTTTACCCTCTATTCAAAATCGCTATGGATAGGTTTTTTTTTTTTTTGCATGTTAGGACTGCACTTTATCAGAAGTAGTTCCTGGATGCTCTGTCTATTTATCATCCGCTCTCTTCCGCTTATCCAGCTCAGGGTCGTGTGGGGCCTTGAGCCTATCTCAGCTCACAAACGGTGAGAGGCAGGGTACACCCCAAACAGGTCGCCGGTCTGTCGCAAGGCTAACACAGACATACACATCCATTCACACTCACATCAGTTATAGGCAATTTAGAATCACCAATTAACCTAATGCTACTAAATGCATGTCTTCGGACTGTGGGAGGAAGCCAGAGTACCCAGAGAGAACCCACACGGAGAACGTGCAAACTCCACGCAAAAAGGCCTCGGCCTGATGGTGGATTCAAACCCACAACCTTCTAGCTGTGAGGCAACAAAGCTACATACAAAGCTGATACTTTCTGATCAACTACAATGAGGTCCATCTCACAGGATGCAATCAGAGAGGCAGAGGATGTCATATGTCATCTTTATCACCCTCAGCAGTCATTTCGTCATAGTATTTGCCAAAAGGCCAGTGATAGTCAAGGTCAATGGCACGCAATTCCATGGTACCACAATATTTGTAGATCCCTAGTTATAGATGATGGGAGTACTCATGATCTGATGACAGAATGGCGAGGATTGAGAAGAGTCTCAGTGCTATAGACTTTCTATAAGATTAGCAACACGCTACAGAGATCTAGTTAACTTCACTCAAATTATAAAGCTGTTGTCTACATATAATGAAAGCTTCTGCAGCTCTCCTAGTTAATATAATTGTACCTTAGCAATATAAGTAATTCCAGATTTTTATTTTCATCCTTAATCCACATCAGTCCACATGACAGTTTTTTTTCTTCCAAATATATTTATTGTTCTCCAGTTTTACAAGCAAAGGATGGATCCATTCTGAAATCTTTAAGCACACACTTTTAGACAAACAAACAAAGACAAAAAGGCAAAAAATGTAAAACAAGAGTACCAAAAAACAGCACTCTACACTAGCGTTTAACACTTGGTTCTTTTACATTAATCCACTTTAGTAAGATGTTCTTCACTGCAGTGCAAGTAAGTAATAGACCTATTGAAAAATGTACTCTATCAGAGAGACCTCAAATAAGAAACTTTGGGTCCATCTCCATAATAATATCGGTATCTTTGCAGCTTTTGACATTAGCAACGGCAATGAGTTAGGGTACCAATCTCTATCTAGCACATTGCTGGGTCGAAACTGTTTTAAGATTGGGAGATCTGTGTTAAATCTTGAACTGTATTGCTTTGGCATGATTACAAACTGAAAGTGATTTTAGCATATCTTTACATTCCCATTCACTGTCATTGATCTTAATAGAAAGAACCCTTTCTCATTTATCTCCAAGGTATTATAAAACCACGGGTGACACGGCAGTTAATAGTTTGCAGTTCTGGAGAGGCGATAGTTCAGGATTGCTAATTAAGATTGTGCAGTGCGATATATATAGAGTCCATTTGGCGAGGAGGAAACTTCTGAATTGTACCTAACAACTCATTAGATGTATTATTTGTTTCTAATTTCCGAGATCAGAAATTAAATGTGTTTACTGGCAACTTTCAGTCCACCTCCTTTGAAGTGTTGACACTGAGAGCTACTGACAAGTGAAGTTGTTGTGTTATGACAGCTTGTCAAAAATGATGAAAGAGTGGATGCTGAATAAACTACTGACCCCAAGCACTTGCTGAGACTTATAATCTGAATGTGTAAAGGGGCCTGAACACTATTAGCATACAAGCAGTCAGAATAAACAGTGGTCTCTGCATCAGATTTAAAGACTTCTGAGCAACTCATTTGTGACGTAAAGTAGAAGTGTTGCTTGTATTTTTATGTCTTTGACCTCCTGTTATCAGTATAAGCTTTTTTTTGCTCTTAAATTTGAATTCCTCTAAATATCCCTTAAAGGTCAACTTCCTCCTTCTGTTATCTAAATTCTTCAAAAAAGCTTTCCTCTAAAAGGCTTCAGACATCTATTATTCTTCCCTCTTCTCCCCTTTGTTTTACTTGTCAGAGGCCTTTCTGTGCTTTTTTCTCTCTCCCTTTTTTCTTACTGCTCATCCTTCGCTCATGACAGTCTCAGCCATTCATCATAGACCCAGCATGAGGGTGACACCAGTGAAGAATAGCCTGTGTGTGTGTGTGTGTGTGTGTGTGTGTGTGTGTGTGTGTGTGTGTGTGTGTGTGTGTGTGTGTGTGTGTGTGTGTGTGTGTGTGTGTGTGTGTGTGTGTGTGTGTGTGTGTGTGTGTGTGTGTCATGGAGCACTGGTCTACAGTACCTTTAAAGTAACAGCTTTTAAAGGGATCATACCTCAATCTGCATATGATATTCTGTTCTCAGGCAAATCACCACAGACATTCATTACTTGCTTACACACACAGGGCTTCACAGCTATTGGGGATTGGGGGCAAATGCTGTCACAGTTTTTTAAAAGGCTTCCCGTGGTTAGACATGCTTGAAATGACATTCTGGTTCACTGGAGGAGGGGAGTGGGAAAAGGAGTGGAGAAGAAAAACACAGAAGTGGAGGGGGAGGGCAGCTAAGTTTGTTAGTTAAAAAAAAAAAAAAAAAAAATCTTGGAAAGAGTAGAAATGGTAATAAAGAAAGCTGTGTGTCATTTAGGAAGGCATGAAACAGGAGAAACTTTGCTGTGGTTTTCCAAAACGGAAAACGTTCCTATCTGGAATGGTCACTTCAAAATTTTGACTTTATAACCGAATCCAGGACTTCAGAAGTTCAGAAAGGGCAAAAAAAAAAGGATTTTATTCAAAAATCAGATCACTGTAATCTTGTAGCAAGAAAGACACCAAATAGATGTATTTGGTTAATTAATTGTCAAAATACTAATTGAAATATCAAGTTACACAAGTGGCCGCTTCTTATTTGCTAAACATCCCCAGCTCGGCATCCTGCTTCAAAAACTGAGACTGGATCTTCTCTTTCACAGGAGAGGAAAATTGACAAGAACATTTATTACTGTTTGTATGGGAACAGGGCTTGAGAGAGGCAATGATGAGGGCAGACAGAAAGACGATAGGGCAGCGGCAGGGCAGGACGGTTTATTTGTGAAGTGATATTTTGCTCTCATCGAAGAGCGAGGGAGCCAGGCAGCCTATTGTTTGCCTTTAATGACCAACATGAACAAGTGTGAGAAAGAAAAGAAGTGCAAAGAACAGCGGCAGCAACAAAGAGGCAGATTAACATGAAAACAAAACCCCCATCTATTTAACCTCGAAACTTCAATGTTCAGCATTTTGTGTTTTGAGGAGGGAAAAAAAAAAAAAAAGCTGCTCATTCTGTGGTGTTTCAGGTCTGTCATATTTTCAGCTAAAAGCAAAGTGTTACCAGCACACACGCACGTGCGCTCTCACAAACACACACACGCGGTTTTGCCGAAAGCATGCCTTACAGGCAAGAGGATAGCTCTGGAAAGGAAATGGTCTATTAGAGTGTCTCAACCCATTTATTTATTAGTATAAAAGCTCCAGGCTTGGGTGATGTAATCTCTAACAGCTCCTTCAAAGTGTCTAGGCCAGCTACTTGAATAGCACGCCACTGTGTGAAGAGGTGTTTTGAGTAGCTTTTCGTAAATCTGGGATTGTAAAGCAGAATTCTTCGGAATGATAAACCCGACTCCAGCCGTGCAGACTGTGGAGTCGTCGGTGACACAAACCTGAGTGCAGTTTTATTCAAATGTTGTTTTGCATATGCTCGTTCCAGCCTGCTGAAGACCAAAGCTAAAGGTCAATGCCTTAGGCTCAAAACCATATGCATAAAGGGTGTCTAAGTACACTACAGGTTAGCCTGCCTACGTGTTAACATGAACAATTCAAATCCACTCTATTAAACCACACCTAAAGTAGGGCCTCTTCCATATACAGTATATTTTTTCCCTTAATTATACTTGAAGTACTACACAGATTTATCCAGTACCTCCAGTGTTGGCAGTTACTCTGATATTCAGCTATTCTGATATATTTACTGAACATACATTGGTCCAATTTTCCCATTTAGGCCATGCAAACGCACAACAGTTAGGATCCGCTGCAATCACATGAAAGGAAGTACATGTGGATGTTATATGATTTTCTTTTAGTTCCTGCAGTAATCTGAAATGTATTGTATGGTCAATTGTAGCACTGCTTTATTGTTAGGTCAACCCTTTATGTCAATCTCACCCGATTAACAGTCTTATTTCCAAAACAAAGTGTAAACAGATATCTATAAGTTGTTAAAGGTGCAGAATCCCACAGATAGTGCTGCTTGTTTTCAATGTCCTCCTCACCCTCCTCCTACTTTTTTTTTTCTAAAACCCCATCTTGCTCCTGTCTGCTCTCTGCCCCTGTTTTCTTTCCACCCATGTCCTCCCTCCCTGTGTGTGTGTGTGTGTGTGTGTGTGTGTGTGTGTGTGTGTGTGTGTGTGTGTGTGGAGAGAGAGAGGGCTAGCCCTCCCTACAAGGCAAGTGAAGTAAACTCCCCCTTTTTGTCTGTCTCTCTCCCTCTCTCTCTCAGCTGGGCTGCTACTGTCAGACAGGGTTGGGGGGACAATCATCTCCAACTGCTGCTGCTGTTGCCGGTGTGTTCTGTGTGGTGTGGACTTTCTCACGTTTCGGTGGACCCACACAGACACACACACATTCGCACTCGCAGATTCAGGAGCTCGCATGCCTGATACTACCCCCGCCTCTCTTGCTACCCACTCTCTCTCTCTGGTGCATACATACACACTGAGAAGGAGCGACGGCGTGTGAGCGGATCCCATCGTGCGGAGAGCGCTGAAGAGAGGAGACCAGAGAAGAGAGGAGACCAGAGAAGAGAGGAGCGGCGGCACACTCTTACCATGCCAGTGCAGGGAGAAAGGCTGAAGCGCTGTTTGTCTCTCTGTTTCTGGAGCTGGAGTTCTCTACTATTGCTTGGACTGTTCTCTCTGCATGCGCAAGGACACGGTGAGTTACTGCAAACTTTCTCTGCTGACTGCTCCCCTGAACTTTTTTAAGTAGCTGCGTGCTGAAGTTGCTCCACAACAGCTCATTACGTCTCTTACTCCCATTAACACTGTGAAGCATTGCTTTAGAGTTTTTTTTTGTTGTTTACCAGTTTTTAACTCATTAAGTCTTGCGTCTTAAATCTGTGCTATACCTTGCCCTTCATTTTGTGAAAGCAATCCATGATGACAATCTGTTTTAAACGTTAAATGCAAATGAAGTGGACATGATCCCAAATATCTATAGTATGTTGCTGTTTTTTCTGTGCGTTATAACTGATTTTCATGTCATTATGAAAAGGTTTTTAATAAGCACAGGGCAGTGTTTTGTCTCTTCCTTTGGGCTGTGATTTTGAAATGAGAAATTTGATTCGACACATTTTCAAGCAAGTCTATGATTTTTAAATTTGCGTATTTAACACATGCACATGAATGCTGCTGAAGCTAATATTCAACCAGCGGCTTGTGATGCAAAAAGAAGAAAGATGTTCCCATTTCATGAATTATCACACCCCTTTCAAAGCACTCTATGCTGCAATAATAACTGAGTCATATGTCAGTTCATTTACAATATATTTGTCATTTTCTTCAAGCACACTGAGAGGTGCATCCTCACAGACTGACACTGATGTTACACGCGCCGGCCGCTTTGTCTGTGACCATGTTTGGTATCTCAACTGTGATTTGTTATGTGTTGGAGGGAGAACGTGTCAGATTCAAAACTCTGTTGCGTTTAGTGCCATCACACTTGTTTTTAAAGCTGCAGTAAGTAGAAATAAAGAGTCTGACAGGAGACGGTTCATTCGTCTTATTTAACAGTGCCTGAGTTTCATCTTCAAATCGAATTTGAACCCCAATCTCCTAAGTGAAAGTCTTATGCTTAACTGATGGGATTACCACAAATGATTACATTTTCAGGCTTTATATTACCGCATTTATACTTCACTTGACCCTCTACATGCCAGACTGAAAAGAAGTGCAGTTAACTCAAATCTGTGGACGTGAGCCAGATTTTCTAAAGCCTCGGGGAAGGTCAAGAAGCTATGGTTCGTCTAATTCTACTTCAATTACAACATCCTCAAATGTTATATTGAATTTTTTTTCCAGCGACAATAAAAAGGTGCTCCCTAGCTCAGCTTTAAGGGTTAACTCGCAGCCTCTGTTATTTTTCATGCCCTCTTCTAGGGTTAACTGTAACAAGAGCATTTTGTAGATTTTCCTCCCAATCAGTAATTTAAAAACAAAGTTTGGTTTTCAAGAGTTTAAATGTTAGTCTTTCCACTGTTCAGTTAAACACAGAGTGTAGATTTGGACAGTGTTTCTAATTAATGATGGTGTCTGCGTTTATTTATCTATCTCTTTCTTTATCGTTGATCTATTTAAAGTCATTGTAGGCTATTTCAGCTGGGAGCCCTGAAGTTAAGCCAGCAAACGCTCATACCTCATGCTCAGTATGTTATGTGCCGAGGTCTTCCTGCGACCTCTGGCAGCAAGTCATCTCCTCTGTCTTGTATATCTTTCCTGTCATTGTCACTGGGTGGTTTTCCAGAAGCAGTCTGTGCCGAGCTCCCTCCTTCTGATTTACTCGCTTTGTTTTCAGGTGCTGCTTCATAATTTATAACTGGAGCTTTGGAAGGAATAACAGTTATTTTAAATATTATGTGCTTTTAAGCATGAAACTGCACACCTGAGTGCACAGGGGTGCAAACTGACAAAGTGTCGACATGTTTTAGATGCACGGTAACGCCGACTGCTCCGTCCAAGATGCCGCAGAACAGCTGCCAGCAAAGAAGAACTGTTAAATCTGACACAATGTTGGACCTCACCCAAGATTTCTTGTTTGTGTTATGCTCCTAGTTAGTCATTCACAGTGTGTGTTTTTTCTATTTGTAAGGCATTTGCTGAGAAAATCTTCAGTCCAGTTTTCATAAATCCTTCCCGGCATTGCCAGTATTTAGAAGCTAAAAGAATGAAAAATGACTATTTATATGTAAGCGTTAGAACACTGCTCTGTGCTGAATAGCCTTTAAATTCTTAGCGTGTGAATTTGAGATGCTAGGATTTAATTCATTGTCTTATTTTATTTGCTGGCATCAGCAAAATTCACATAATAAACAGAAACACAAAAAAGGGACTGTGCTGATCCAAACTGTCCAAACTGTATTCAGAAAGCATTTCTCCTGAGGCCTGTTAGTCGCATTTATTGGCTTACGCGTAGATGACTGATTGGACCAGCAACAGGCCTATTCATCGGCTGACATACAGATGATTGATTGTCAATAAATTCAGCCGTGACTCAACAGGCAAACATTTGTCAATTAAAAGAAGTTGTGAGACGGAGCGAGGTGGTTGTTATGTACAAGACTGTCTCCGTCTCCTTTTCTCTTTCTGTATCTTAATTTCCTCGGTGTATTGTCTTTGTTCCGTAACAACTCACAAATAACTTGGTAGACTGAATAGATGTCTATACCTGGGATTCCTTGTTCATGTTGCCACAGGTGAGTAGTTAAATAGTTAAATGGAGTAGTTAATTTTCTAAACAGCCAGTAAAATGCCTACTCTGTTGTGTCTGCATAAAAGTCACATTTTGCCCTCTGGCATTTATACGCCATTGTCTGTGCGGTAAACAAATAGGTAACATTGTATTCCTTATTGTCGCATAGTGGGCATAGGCAGTATAGGGAAATCACACTCTTATGCACACTTTATGAATCTCATACACACAAATCTTTTGTGACCTTCCACCTACACCACGCTGCAGCCTTCAATGTGAGTTCTGGGAAGTGAGGAGCGAGCGTGATAGCTTACATTTCATTGTCCTTGGTGGAAATAAGCACGGCTGTATCAGTTTTCACAGTCAAAGCTCCGCCAGTTGCTTTGCTTTTGTCACTGCTCTCTAATGAGACTGTTGCTCTCTGTGGAATTTCAGGTGTTATTTTATCTGAATAAAACATTTACCTGGTTTTTGGCCAAGATATACACATCACACTTGCTGCCTGTGTTCTCGAGCTCCTAAGAATTTGCCATAGTTCTTTGAGTTTATTGTAAAAGTAACATACTTCATACTTACGGATTGCCCTGGCTGTTAGTTTTTGAGAAAATCAAAAGCAGTGAAAGAGATGATTCCCATCAACTCCAAGTGAATTCATTCAATTGCATTTAGGGATGCAGAGAGGGTCTCTGAAGATACTCTGCTCTGAGGAAGTCATTAGGCATTTTGGAATAAAACACAGCTTTAAAAAAATAAGAAAAGAAGCACTTGAGATGTGACTCAGTGTACCGTGCCGTTAGTTGTGCTTTCCATTCCTCACCCTTAAAGCTTTCTGACAGGATGTGTTCTGTTCACATGCAGAAAACTGATACCTCATTAGAACTACTGATGTCCTGACTGTAACGTTGAGCCAGAGGGGGAACATTTTAGTGCTTGTTATTGGTTTTCTATTAGTATTTGTTTTCCCTTTGTCAATTTTCTATGTGATTTTTTTTTTTCCTTCTTTTTCTTCTTCAGCTTGCACCAAAAACCATGGCCTGACCAGGCTTAACAACCTGGTAACCAGAAGACTAATGTGGTGACATTTGAGAATTTATTGTTCTACTATAAAAGTAATGACACAGATATGAGTCTCAAATACACCATTTTTGATACTGACACTTAAGGGGCCTGTAAGTGTTGGGCTACTCCTTTTAATCTTTGAATTCAGGTGTTTTCAGTTACATTGTCATAGATGTATAAAACCAAGCTCCTAGCCATGCAGTCTGCCTTTACAAACATTTGTAAAATACTGGGACATTCTATAGATCTCACTGAATTGGAGTGTGATACTGCAAATAGATTGTCACTACTGCAACAAGCCAGTTTATGAAAGTTCTTCTCTTGTAGATATTCTACGATCAACTCTAATTGGTATTATTGGCGAATTTAAGCATTTAAAAACTCCAGCAACTTGTTACTGAGTGCTGAGGGTTGCTGAGTGCTCAGGTTCATGGTGGTAATGCTCTGCTGACTCAGGAGTTTCAAACCAGCAGCATCATCAGCACAGAAATTGTGTGCTGGGAGCTTCATAGCATGGGTTACCCTGGCTGAGCAGCTCCTGTAGCTGTAGTGTGTCGGTTACCCAGAAGTTCTGTGTATTCGGTTTGTGATGATATTGTGACTAGAAACCATGTAATACCAATAAAAATCAGCAACTTCAAAGTAAAAAAGCGAAACTTTTCTCAGGTGAAGCAACTACCAGTGGTGTAATGCACAACATGGGTTGAAACTTGATTGTGGTAAAATGCATTAGAGGGTTACTCTCACCACCTGGAATGGCTGTTATAGTGGGTAACCATCAGCTACAAAGCAATGTGCAATAAGCAAATTGCATTATATTTGGATGGGGCTATAGCGCTGAGAAAAATGGAGGAAACAGTCAGAATGACCTCTGAAAGGTGCAGAAAGGGGAAGTGTTGAGAGTTTGGGATAGAGGGGTATTACATCCTGTAATGGATACAGATCCAGTAACTTCTATCCCAGTCAGATTACCGGTCTGGCGCTGACTTCTTAAGACACAGCTGGAGCAGGGGAAGCTGTGTGTGTGTGTGTGTGTGTGTGTGTGTGTGTGTGTGTGTGTGTGTGTGTGTGTGTGTGTGTGTGTGTGGGTGAGAGAGAAAGAGAGAGAGGCAGTGTAGAAAGAAAGGATAATTTTTATACAATAATAAGCACTGATATTATGCGAGTTTCAGCAAAATCCTACAAACTATTGCCGGAATGATTAGAACAGAAATTTGTATTAATAGTCCAAAGACATATAATCACTTGTGCTATATATATTTTGCTTATTAATATAAATTTCAATGGGTGGCTGTTAGTAAATTCAGCATGTGGATGACAGCTAGGCATCAAATTACAAAACTTCTATCTTGGAAATCAAATTTGCTGCGATTATGCGAGAAAAACGTCTTTATACTCTGATTGTGTGAGTTGATCACTCTCTGCCCAACATGGTCTAACACAATAAAGTGATAGACAGATAACAGGTGAAGGGGAGTGGAGCAAAGGAAAGCTGGCTGTGACAACCTTAGTGCACTGGGACTATGAGGGCTTAGGGTTTTCCATGCACTCGCACTCCCTCCATGATATCCTGCCCTCCCAGTCTCACCACCTGGAACTATTTTTTGGATTGGGGAGGGCGAGCAGGGAGTGGAGAGGGTAATTGATCGTTGTTTGGGGCCCGTTACTTGAGTTCAGGCTTCTTAGAGATATTCAGTATAGAAGATTTGGTATTGTTTAACATGAAGAAGAGGGTAAATGAACGTAAGGACACGCAGAGAGAAAATAGTGATCCATGTCAATGTCAGTCTCGATAGGAAATCAGTGCCCGTCTTATATTTTAAGACATAGCAAGCGTTTTCACAAAGTTAACTGTATACTTCAATCTCTCCTTTTTCTGTTTAAAAACTAAACATTTTGTCTGAACCCTGTATACCAAACAATTGTTGAGCTATTTCTAACTCGATCACTTTTTGAATCTCGTGTTCCTATCTGTAGCCTTATAACCTCATCTACAGGTTTACTTGTTTGAGTCAAGTATCTCGAACCTTTAAGGACGACACCACAATCTGTGCTTTAATTCTAAAACATATTGGCCATTAGATATTCTTCAGTTTCAGGCTTTGGTGAAAAAATAAAAGACAGAATGAGGCAGAGAAAATGAATAAATTCACTACTTAACTTGAGGTCATGTGTTGACTTGTAACCAAATGGCTTTGCAATAGAGTCATTGTATGCTTTGATAGGTACCTAATCGGTGTCCAGATGGTGTGTGTGTGTGTGTGTGTGTGTGTGTGAGTCTGTGTGCTTTAAGGGTCTAGACAACAGCTTGTTTGGCCAGTTAGATGGTGCAGAGAAGGCCTGGAGCCACTGATGTGCTGATGGGTGATATGCGACTTAGTTAATGGGAAGCTAATCACGCAGAGGAGACTGTGGGACGCGTGCAGCTGTAAACATATGTAGACTTATGCAACTGTACTCACACCCGTGCGTGCACATGGATGTCCACATCCCCCGCATTATTCACATGCAAGTAGGAAATACATTAATATCCTCCCACGAAGCACACATACGTACATGCACACATACTCTGCAGACATGCAGGGTGTAGATGGATGGAAAGTAACAGTTTAAGCATGTGGAGATGACGGAGACAGCATAGACCAGAACTCCTGGAAATAAACACATGGCAGCTGTAATGTTAACACCATCAGCCCTCCCTCCACACACACATAAACCTCATGCACACCCTCTGCTCCCAAAGCTGCCAAAAAAAGACACTCACCTACACACATATTTGCCTGTTCTCATTCTCACCGCTGAACATCTCTGATTTACATTCCGTTACGTTATCATTTAGTATAAGCAGACGCTGTCTTTGGCTTAGAGTTTTGCACGACAACTGCTGTGTGTGTGTGTGTGTGTGTGTGTGTGTGTGTCAGTACGTTAGGTGTGAGGTTTGGTTTACTGACGTGAGGTGTTTTGATTGCCCCTATTGAATGCTACATTATTCCAGAGAGAGGAATTGCACAGTAATTTATGGTCTCCTATTACAGCAATAAGTAGGTGTTTGTGTCTCTGTGTGTGCATGTGTGTATTAAATGGAGTTTTAGTCGACATTATAGTGATTTACAGAGTGAATGCACTTCCATTATATGAAATAAATCTAAATGGTCTCATCAAGATTTTAACTCGTTTAGAGAAATTATAACACATATCTGTGTTTGGCACTTTTTTTGCACCTGTGATGCTCCACAAACAACCCACAACCCAAACAACCCACTGTACTCATAAACTAACTGGCGAAGCTGATTCAGAACTTTAAAATGAAAATTCATAGATATTAGGCAAACCTGCAGTTACAGAGATGCATACATTTTTATATATTTAAATTCCAGCACTTGATGATGGTGTTGGGATCACTTGGAAGCAATCAGTGGTATGGAAGAATATTATTTAAAATATATTATCATGCATTTATGTGCTTGTATTATGTACATGTTTTAATGTTACTATAGTAAGCCTACAATTAGATCTAAACATAAGCTGATGGGGATCTGAATTTTTAATTTTGTTTTTCTTTCTTTTACCTTTTGATGGAAATAAACATCTCAAGTAGTTTAAATGTGCATATGCATTCATTTTTTTATTTGATTATTTCACATTACAAACCAAAAGAGCAACTTGACACTAATAGGTATGGAAAAAAGTGGCTTCATATGTAGAATCAAATCAGGTCACAGGAGTTCAGCATCAGAGGAAATGAAACTCCAACTTATTAGATAAAGATAGTATCAAATGATGGTTTGAAAAGCAGCTTATTCTTATAAATTACCCAAGTTGGAAAGACCATCCAACTGCCCAGTTCACAAGTTCACGGGCAGTTGGTGTCTCAGAAACAAACCCATATTGCATTTTTATATTTTGATAGTTTTTAAATTTTCTACTTTTTAGTTCCAGTCCCAGTGTCCTGTGGATGGGAATCAACCTCCAGCCACTCGCAAAGTCAAAGCAGTTCCCTTCTCTTGTCCCGTCTCAAATCCAGACATTAATAACAGAGTGACCCCAGTGTTTCTCTCTTTGCTGGGTTACTGTGACTCATGTAAACTACTTAATCAAACTTTTATCTTAATCTGAACATTAACTGTAATCAAGCTATTTGTGTGCATTACAGTTGAGTAGACGTTTGGTCTTGATCATTTGGAGCCAGCAGTTTTCCCACTGAGCCATTAAGGGTTTTACAAATGCCAGACTTACATTTGAACTTTGATTTTTCAGTCAGTGTTGCCTCAAGGAATACATGCACATTGAGATTTGTGAGGCCTATATGAGTGCAGTGCTTTGTATTTAAAGTTTGTGTCACTCTGAGTATTTATTTAAAGAACTCATGTAGCTGATGTGTGTTTAAAGTGGCTCCATTTTTTTTCTTTCTGTCAGGAGAGGAAAAACCCCCACATATTTCCATCTGAGCAAAGAAAGCAAGCTTCATTTAAATGAAGGTATCAATTTGAGATGGTTATCTTGTACAATGCATGTATATTTTTTCTTGAGTTGTAACTTTCTGAGACAGAAAGGGAAACAGTGCAAAGTCACCGCAGTTGGAAGCAATTCTAAAAAGTTTGCTTTTTGTTTGCAACCTTTAGACACTTTGCACACTTAAACACTTCCAGCTGCTCAGTAATTTTATTGAATGTTCAGAACTTGTATCGGATGGATAGATGGATATATTTTGTGATGCAAATGCACAAAATCATGCAATTTTGATTCACACATAAAGGATTGACAATGCAAAGTATCCTCACTGTGCAAACGTGGTTCTCCATTTCTAGATGCAGTGTTAGCTTGTGAAATGATTTTGTGTTTTTATTTCTCTGTTATTATCAGACAGTGTGTGTTTCTGGGTGAAATTTTAGGCTTGAGTTGTTACATTTGCTATGGCCAGCTATCAGCTTGGCAGGTGTGAGGCCATTGTTTATCAGTTTATAGGCATGGTTTTTGCATACCACCATGATGGAACAATGAGTCACATGATGATATCATGGGAATAGCACATCCAATATGATAAAAATAGCTGCCAAGCTTGAATTTACTGAAAGGGTGTGCATATTGTAACCTAATGCTGCTTATTAATGAGTGTGCATCATAGTCTGAGCATGTAATGTTTTAGTTTTAAGCCTTTTTTTAGAGTGTGAGGTAAATGATAGTATAATCATATATTTTGAACACACAAGGTGGTCAGACATTTTGCTGGGATCGTTTGTATATTAATATACACCTGTATTTTATAGGTTACACATTTGTGCCAGTGAATGTGCCTACTTACTAGGGATGGGTGTTGTTTAGGTTTTATCCGATACCGGTGCCAAACCGGTACTTTTGAAACGGTGCCGGTGCTTAAAGAATGGAGAACACAAAATTGGTCCAAAAACCTCTCATGTTCAGCTGTTTTTTTTGTAAAAAGATAACAATATTAGCCTTTTCTGCAGCTATGGGGCATATATGGTATCACTCTTGGCTGGAAGCAGTGCTTAAACAATGGAAAAAAACACAAACTTTATCCAAAAACTTCTCATGTTTAACTGTTTTCCACTTTTTCTTTGGTCATTTTAGCCTTTTTGGCCAGGGTGAAGGGAGTATCTGCCATCAAACAAGAAGACAGCCGCATGTAGCTATGATGATGTTTGCTAGCACTTAGACTCCCGGAGAGCAGTCATTTTGGTTTTCTACCTTAGACCCCCGCGGAGTCATCATTTTGCGTTTCTACCTTTAAAAGCCGGAGAGCAGTCAGTCAAATGCTGGAGTCATTCATATGTATATTAGGTCGTTACCTAGGAATTCTGGAGGGAGGGGAGTGGGGGTGAGTGATTGAGGGGGTGGGGGAGCTGCTAAAAGCGGTGAGCTTCCTTTTGTGTTTCATCTTGATGCATTCTCAATCATCCAGGGAAACAAATCTCCAAAAGTCACCAACTTGGAGTGTTTCAGTTTGCCATCTTAGGGAGAAATCAACACACATGGGTGTATGTCCTTTGTTGCTGAGATTTATTGATAAAAACAGTACAAAAAACCAACCATTTGTACACATATTTACAAATGGCCTGCTGAGTGGTGCATGGAGCATGTTCATTGGTTCATGGACCTCCCTGAACTAATGGCATTTATTGCAATTGTCATCTTGCGGGGGGTTACCAGGGTTCCATCTCTAAATGACTGCTGGTCAGCAAACCTGGGAAACCCACAGATAATTGGAATTATGGCACGAAACCGCTTCCAAAACATCATGCAACACCTACGCTTTGATGACAAGTCCACCCGCTGTGATCGAGCAAAGACTGACAAGTTTGCTGCAATTTCCAGTGTGTGGGGATCATTTGTCACCAACTGCATCACGTGCTACAACCCTGGTCTACATATCACCATTGATGAACAGCTTTTCCCATCAAAGACTCGGTGCTGTTTCCTGCAGTATATTGCAAGTAAACCTGACAAGTTTGGGATCAAGTTTTGGGTGGCTTGCGACCTAAAATCCAAGTACATTTGCAATGTCTTCCCATATCTTGGCAAGGACCCCAGTCGTCCCACTGGGGAGAGACTTTCTGAAAATGTAGTAATGAGGCTGATGGAACCATTCCTAGACAAGGGCAGAAATGTTACCACGGACAATTTTTTCACATCGCTTTCACTGGCACAAAAACTTCTTAGACGGAAAACCACCATCCTCGGCACAGTCAACAGGATTCGCAGGGAAATTCCTCAATCCACTAGACAGACAGATCGCAATGTATTCACCACTCAGGTATGTTGCAGGTCTTTTGTGGTTCTATGTTTATGTGTTTCATTGTGTGTAAAAGGGCTATGAAAATAACAATTTATCTTATTTCTTAGGTGTTTTCAACCTCTGCTGCCACGCTGACGGCGTATGCGGCCAAACGGAAGAAGACAGTCTATATTCTTAGCAGCATGCACAGCGTGGTTCAGACTGATAACACCACCAAAAGGAAGCCAAACACTGTCACCCTTTACAACAAAACAAAGTGTGGCGTGGATGTGATGGACCAGATGGTTCGGGAGTACACTGTCCGCAAAGGAACACGGCGCTGGCCAGTCGCCGTGTTTTATAACATGATTGACATGGCAGCACTGAATGCACATGTGCTGTATCAAGCATGCACCGGGACGAAGGAAAGACGGGTGGACTTCCTGGTGGCGCTTGCAACAGAGTTGGCTCACTCTCATGTAGCTGCGAAGAAGGCAAGAAAAGATCAGTTGCTTCGGGCAGAACCCTCCACACCTAGCCCTGGAAAAAGAGCCACGTGTCAGGTCAAACACAAATGCAAGAAAAATCAGGCCACTGTGCGATGTGTTCACTGCAAAAGATACACATGTGGTAAATGCAGACTACAGGTACCATGGCAGTGCCAGGATTGTGAGTGATTGCTGACAATGTTGAATTATTTGTAAATATGTGTACAAATGGTTGGTTTTTTGTACTGTTTTTATCAATAAATGTCAGCAACAAAGGACATACACCCATGTGTGTTGATTTCTCCCCAAGATGGCAAACTGAAACACTCCACTCCCCCACCCCCACTCCCCTCCCTCCAGAATTCCTACTTAACAGCCTAATATACATATGAATGACTAGCCAATTTAGCTTCCACTTCCACCATTTGACTGCTCTCCGGGTTTTATAGGTAGAAAGGTAGAAGCCTGGGGATGCTAGTTCACCTTACATGCATTAATTTAATAACGTGGTTAGCCTACTCAACGTAAATTACACACGAACAACATTAAGCTACTCACGCAGAGAAGAACGGCTGCTGCTGCCATCATCATCCGTCATCATTTCTGCTACACTGGCAGGGCTAGGGGCCAGGACTCTAATCTTCGGGTTTTTGGGGGCTGTTGCTAACTCCAGGTCCGATAACTGGCAACCCACCCGCAGTAGATGTGCACGGTGTGAGGTCTTGCAGCAAGCTATCAAATACGGCGCATTTCTCGGCTTTTAAAAAAACGCTATGCGTCGCCAGGTGTTCCGTCGGATTTGAGGTGTTACCTCCTTTGACAGTATCACAGTATCAGCTTAAAGCACTTGTTGCAGGCTGCTGAGTTTGCATATTTTGCTGTGAAGTACAGCCAGACTTTTGACCGCTTCGCCTTGTGTATTTTTAATCTGTAGCTCTGCTCTAAAAGAACATATGTACCTGGACCCGCCTACTATCCTCGGAAACGTAAAATGATTGGCTAGAATCTAAAGTGTATCATAGCTCAAGAAAAAGAAGCACCGAAATAAAGCACCGAAATGTGCGCTGCTTTTCGGTCTGGTTATGCCATGATGGCACCGGATACCGGTACCCATCCCTACTACTTACTTAAAAAGTATTTTGGAATATTAAAAACATGTAGGGTGAAGGGACTGATGTCTGAAAACAGCATCATTCAAGAGCAAGAAAACAAACAGTGGTCAGATGGATATACTGCTAAGCAAAATGATTTTATAAGCAGCCCATTGTGACCTTAAAGTCAGAGTTGCGTCATGAAAGAGGCTTTCTTCTTACCTGGCTAAATCCCCATGATTACCTATTCTGAACGTGGTCGGGAGCAGGTTGTGTTGTCTTTTACACTGGTGGAATTTCAGCTACAGGACACACTCCCAAGAATATCTGTTTAATCAATAAAATTAATTTCACTGTGATCTGCTGACAAACTAAAGCCATTTCTAATCTATATTTTCTTAGTGTTGAGGTTGAATCTTTCCAGCTCTAAAATCCCTAGATTATAAATTTTCTGTAGCATCCGTGAGACTGTTCTGCTTTTGGTGTGCCACCCAAATATTTTTAGTGCCCCCCCATATGAAAAACTACTGCTTTAATCACCAATTTATCATCATTATGTAGTGGTTAACATATTTTCTTGGCAAACAAAAGGTCGCCTGTTCAATTCCAGCTGAAAACACAAATCCCCTCAAGGTTCCATCAGGAAGTGCATCCAGCGTAAAACCGCTAAATCAAACATGTGCAGATACCAGCTGTGGTGACCCCTTGTGGCAAGGGAGCAACCTGTACTATCCATATCTGATAACATTTCTTGAGTAGGCAACACTCACAGGGATCATTTTTTTGAAATTGAATTGAAATAATATGATCCATCAAACACACGCACAGAGCTTGAAGCAGAAAACCTGGCTTAACAGAGAAAGTTGATAGCCACCATTGTGACACCTGTTACCTCAAACTGGGGTTTAGGCTTTTGAATATAAAAATTCATAATGTTTCAGTCACTGTACATGCTGTATTTCTCAAACAAGCATTCTTTTGTATAAAAGAGCAGATGCTTCTGTGCATCTGTTGGAGTTCACCAAAGCTTTTTGTAGCTTAATTTATCTCCTACAGTGGCCATTTCAATAGATAAGTAGGAGTGTTTCATATAAGAAGTTATTCAACACTGAAGACATTGTTGCAAGTCAAGTTGTTGTATTACCTCAACATTAATCCTTATTGACTCACTTGTGTATTCCATCTTAATAAAAAATTAGTTTCAGGTGGTAGCATGTAGTTAAATTAGGACACAATGTTTGAGTCAGATTTCAACCAGTGGCATCAGACTCACCGATCCAGCCAGATGCCTGCTCTCTGTGAACGGATGTGGGCCCACAGACGTCATGAGAATAAGAAGGAAAGAAGCCTTTCATGAACAGATCAGCTGGTCACCTTTCTGTCTTTTCCTTTTGCTTTGCTTTGTCACACCTCCATCAAGGACTGTTTTATCATCTCCCTGCATTCTGACGGGAACGCTGAAGGCCTTCTGGAATTAAGGCTACGGATAGATTTGAAAACGGCATTTTCGTCTGAAAACGCTCCGCGTTCACAGTAGCGTTTTCAGTCGTTTTCACAGAGTTGTGCGTCCACGTTGAAACGGCCAAAAACGCTTATGTTCCAGTACTGTGCATTCATGAAGCGCAAGAAGATTTGACCTGCCTCATTTCTGTCTGCCGCTTATTTGCTTTCCAGCCCTTTGAAACGTCACGGCAGAATGTTGAGGAAAACCACCGAGTTTTTTAAATGGACTAACAATGAGGTGGAGTTGTTGCTGCGAGTAACACAAAAGTACAAAGTTTCAAAAGCGAGTGAGAGTTAAAGAATTTGAAGAAAAGCTATCTGGAGCATGTACAGACTGATATCTTTAGTAGGGCTGTCAAAATTCAGAGAAAACAAAACAACTGCTGTATAATGCCCTCCGCTATCTTAGTGTAATTGGTCACATGACTGCGTCACATGACTGCATCACATGCCTAAAATGCGTCATCATTTTAGAAAGTCTGCGTTTTTGCTCTCCACACTGTGACGTGAAAGCACTGTTTCCAAATGTATGCATTTTCGAGAGCGTTTTTCAAAATGCTGCGTTTTCCATCAGCGAAACCGCCGTCTCAGTGTGGACGGGAGGCCAAAATGGAGAGAAAACGATGTGTCTTCAAACGAAAACGCATTAGTGTGGACGTAGCCTAAGTCAGAGTTCCAGCATCCGTTGGCCCTTGTCAGGAATTCCCATGAAAGAAGAGAAACAGAGACACACACAGCATAAAGCTGGCAGCTGCTGACAGCTGTATAAGCAGAGAGTGGCTCAATGCTTCATCAGTGTGGCATAATGAAGGATGTCTGAAGGGCTGATGATTATGTTGTTGTGTTGGAGGATAAAAAGCCTGAATGCAACAGCTTCCCTTGCTCTCACTTTTATGGTGCTGTTTTTGCTGAAGCAAATCTTTTAAAAGCTGATTGTAGTCTGAGCCATACAACACCGGGCACTCTCAGACCACAGGAAATGTCTCGTGGTTCTACAGCAACTGTTGCTGGAAACACCCCCATTTATCTGTGTCGGAGGACCATCATAGTTCTTACAACTCTGTTTTTGGAGCTCCTATTAAACAGTAGAGATAGCTGTAATGTGATTTGTCCAGACATAAGCATGGGTTGACCAGTCGAACACATAAAAGCAGGACTGACATTTGAAAAAATGGTCATGGTGACATTCGCCCCAGTGGAAAAAAAGCAGAAACATGAACTGACAGTAAATCAAAACTTCTGGTTGGAGAAGTTTCCATCAAAAATGTGATTCATTCTCTGTCTTTCTGCTATTAATTGCATTATTTCTCCCTCTATTAAAGTAGTATTCCAACTTTTTTTTACTTATGCTTGAAGTGTTTAAGATTTAGAAGTGGAGATATAGGTGATTAACACTTTATCCCCAGTATATTATTCTAAACTTACCATCGGCTATAAACAAATGATCAGAATATTATGTTCCATAAATATTTATTCATGACGTTAAACTCCAAAGAAATGAATTGCAGACGGATATTTCTCCTTAAGATCTTAAAAAAAACGTTAAAAAAACAAATAGCAAGGCCCAAACACTCAAGATTATTTTTATTGTTAATTGGTGTTCTATATGGTGCCTCGTTAACATGGTCAACCACACAGTTGGGGAGAGAGCACTTTGAGACACAGATAAAAGCAAAGCACATTTGAATTTCAAAGCAAATTTAGCCAAAACACCAGGACAGACAACCTTCACTTCCAAGCATCCAGCCTTCAGATCGCAAAGTGGGGTTCATTAACGCATTCCTGCACATGTGGGATGGCTCGGCTCATCTCAACACTGACAGGAACAAGAACGTGGAGATAAGACCTGGAACTGAATGTACATCAAGGTGGAGAGAGACAGAGAGACACAATCTTAAGAGTGGGAGTGAGAGCACGAAAGAGGGGGGGAGAGGGCTTTTACCTTGTGCGTTTCTTTTAGTGTACAGACTGAACTGTCAAACACCAAAAAGATGAACTGCTACTTTGAGGGGAGAAGGGGAGCCGTGTTGTCAAATGAGTGTGTCGTAAGTGGAAAAGGGGAGGGGGTAGTGTTTACATGGACTTTGGTGAAAGAGCTTTTCTGGTAGACCTTGTTTGACATGGCCAGGATAACTAATGAATATGCGCGCTCTTTCTCTTACTGTTCCTCTCTGTCTATCTTAGTCCACATCGCTTCTCTTCATCTTGCTCTCTCATGCACAGCATCACTTCTGTCATTGTTTTTGTCTTCTGTAAATATATTTAGTTTTTCATTCTTTCACCTTTTTAAAGAAACACGCTGCATAAAATGACATTTGTTGAAAAGATGCATTCAGCTTTTGGGTTTTTTATTTGGTTTTTTTCAAGGACCGAGTGGGGGGTATGGACATGGTTGTTAATTGAGTGTTGACAATGGCCTTATGTGAGGTTAGTGGTAG
Organism: Aulonocara sp. 'chitande type north' Nkhata Bay; assembly: GCF_057382095.1. Lineage (NCBI taxonomy): Eukaryota > Metazoa > Chordata > Actinopteri > Cichliformes > Cichlidae > Aulonocara > Aulonocara sp. 'chitande type north' Nkhata Bay. Next base: position 23,791,134 of record NC_141355.1, on the reverse strand, counting down.
TTGGTAAGATTTTAGCATCACCATTGGTCACTAATTGAGACCAAACCGTGCATGCTGAAATGTATTTACATTTTCATTAGGGAACAACCACCAGGATCTCTGATGAGAGGCCGGCAAATGAGCTGATTGATAGACGTTCAGCACATTTTTCTCACCAGCCACAATCAGTTAACGTCCAGTTTTACACAAAAATAAATAAATGACTTGAATGTCTTAAATTCACTCAAGGCTATGTTTTTCTTTTCCATGAAGATAAGATTGTAGAGTGAGAGCTTTGCACTTTGTCAACCAACTGCATTTTTCACCTTGGTCACTCTTCCTCCTTATAAACAGATGGCACAGGCTTATAGAGAAATGACTCAATACCCCAGGATCTCTGTAAAGATAAAAGGCATTTTTTTTGTAAGAGGTGGAAAACTAAGACCAAAAAAGTGTCACAGTGTACCAGTGTTACAGTTCGAGGATAATGTAGTTCCTTTCCTTTTTATACAGTCACAAAAAGTTCAAGAACATTAAGTTGGCCACCTGGCTCCAGTTTTGGTGGATGAATGGCATTCTACATTTTTTTCCTTCGTTTTGCTTCTTTCCTTGTTTGTCTGCCTCCCACTGTCTTTCTCACATGCTCACGCCGACGACAGAGCAGTAGCCAAAGATCCCAGGTGCAGGATGGATGTGAAGGGCTTTGTGTTTTGTCAACAGCGCAACAGCACCTCACATGACAATCCAGTGGGCTCACGCAGGGAAGACGGGGCAAAGAAAGTGGAAGATAAGAAGAGGAAAACAACGCAGTAGGGAAAGATAGGCAGGTCATGTGGGTGAGAACCAAAAAAAAAGGAAAAGAAGAAGAAGAAAGGGTTGGAGAAAAGTACACAAGCAAGTCTGAATGGAGAAACGAAGGAACGCATGTAGGAAAGAAGCAGGGAGGCGCTCGAGAAGAGATATGGCCTGAAGAAGAAAGGGGGAGTTTGAGGTCTGCAGCAAAATGAAACACAAAGAGAGTGAGCATTATGGAGTGATGGGGTGGAGGGCAGAGTGAGAGAAAGGGTGGAAAAGGCCAGTGGCCTCTGCTCTGTCCCCTCTGTGTGCTGCTAAACTGCCCACCAGTTCCCCGCAGCTCTGTCACTTCTTGTTTGCTAATCCCCCATTCTTCTCCCCCTCCTAGTCTTCCTCGCTCCCTTTCTCTCAAATTGGTCAATTGTTAATGTGACCCCTTTAAACCCCACCATCCCTCTTTTGCAGTATCATCAACATAATTATCTGTGTGTACAAGAGGGGCATTTAGAAAGGGAAGTGCTAGATGACAAATGTCTATAACTGTTTTTAAAAAAATCTGTCCCGAAATAAGAAAAGGCTGCTCATGAAAACACTATCACATTCAAACCCTGCACACACTTCCTTCTCAAGAGGCTGAAATAGGAGCAGGAGAGCAGATTCTATATCTGCTCATAGTTTATTTCAGCGAAGAAAGAGTCATGCTTGTTTTGGACCATCTGTGCTTGCAGCTGTAAGCATCTGGTCCCAATGAGCATGCTCAGATGAATGAATATCTTAAAAGCCATGAAGGAGAGACACTTCCGTGATCCCTTTTTTCCCCTCAAGTGACAAACAGGTGCCCTTTTGAAATAGGATAACAAGGGAATACAACAGCTTCGGGAGCTGAAGCATTTGTAAGGGGACTGTGAGAGAGAGCGTGTTTCATAGCAGGTGTTTGAGCTCAAAGTTTTTTGGGTTTTTTTCCCGTATCTGGAATGTTGTCAAGTTTTTCTTGCACATTTTATCTTTATTTGCATCTTAGTAGATTTTGTTTCATTAGAGTAGGTACGATTATATTTCATTTGAGTCGGTTCACTCATGTGAACTGGATTTATGATGTGAATACTGAGTACGTAGGGTTGATATTTGTCATCTTGGCTGGGATCTATTCGCTCAGTGCTTCGCTGAGCAGATATTAAGCTTCTCCCGCAGGGGAGATTAAAAAGCTACAGGTGCACTGAAGGTTCATGAAATGCTCCATGAACAGCAGAGTCCGAGTCACAGAACAAAACCACTTACAAAATGTTACTAATGTAACGAACATATCGGAGAACTAAATTAATACAACTGAAAAGCAAGAGACGTCTGAAAGCAAAGGAAGCAGATAATTATTTTCACAGTTTTGTCAGACACTGAAAAAACAAGAACAGTCAATACAGCAACTCCCATGAAACAGTTTTATCAACATATATTACAAAGCAGCTTATTCATCACAGCCTACTCTACATGAACAGATGTAAGGACTTGTGTTGGGACATGAGGTAGTCGTAATTCTGACTTAGAAATGCCATCTGAATACAAATTTTGTGACTGTTTGGGTATCTGTTGTAGTCCTATTAGTGACTATGTTAAAGCCTGTGGATTTTACATATTCCACAATTGCAGTACAACTTGTTTCCCACTTCAGCAGACTATTCAACCTCCAAGTCTGGCTATGCTACTGCAAATACTTGTTGTGTTATTTAATAGCACATGTCCAAATTCTGCAAGCCTACTCTCTAGCAATGTTCTCTTTCTGAAAGTTGAGATGTGGATCTTCATCATTTTGTTTTTCTCCCATTTAATTTTTTGTAATTTTCTTCTTTTCTCTGTTGTATAGGCAACATATTGGACAGTATGCTGCTAAAAGCATCCAGTAAGGAGGCAGCAGAGAGTGGGAAGGAGACTTTTGGCAGCACAGCTCCTGCTTCCTCCTCCCAAAGACTACTGTGGTGTCACTGTTATCACCACTGCCCAGAAGATTCAACCAATAACACATGCAGGTAAAGAGAAACACCAACAAAAGCAAGTATTTATTTCATAACATGTCATGTTTCTGGTCGCCTTACCTACTGTCGCTAAATCTGCCTCTGCAGGACGGATGGCTACTGTTTTACAATGGTGGAGGATGAGGGAGGGGTGCCGGTCCAGACGGCAGGTTGCCTTGGGCTGGTCGGATCTGAATTTCAGTGCAGAGTAAGTTGATGAAAGTAACATTATAATCCACATAATTTCTTCCTCTTGCTGCCATTTTCTTTTCATCATCTGGCACAAATCCTTCCAAAATTAATTTAGGTGGTAAGCATTACAAGAGGTTAAGTTAATAAAGCAGGAAATTGTAACCTAACTGTAGATGCTAGCCAAGTACCTCACATGACTTTTCCGTCTTTCAGGACGCGGGGAACTCACGTCAAAGGCGGTCACTAGAATGCTGTACAGATGAAGATTACTGTAACAAAAATCTGCATCCTACGCTGCCACCACTCAAACCTCCTCGTGAGTTAATTTATCCAATTTCTGCTTTTTCCCTCGTTGCAGATGAAATGCACAAAAACACCAGTAGTTCTCCAGTTTGGCAGCGGCAGTTACAATGATAGATACAAGATCCTGAACTGTGGCTGATGGTGTGACAAGACACGAGATAAAAGACAGAGACATGACATTTTCATTGAGTCAAAGGAGGCTCAAGTGAAGGAGACGGTGTCAAACCGTCCTGGCGTGTCAAGAGCAAACTGGTGTCTCATCGTGTTCAGAATTAGACTGCCTGTGTGTGTGTGTGTGTGTGTGTGTGTGTGTGTGTGTGTGTGTGTGTGTGTGTGTGTGTGTGTGTGTGTGAGAGTGAGTGAGAGAGGGAGAGAGAGCCTTTCCGTGTGTTTGAGAGAAAGTAAGCCTAGATTCCCAGGGAAATCACAGGCCCCAGCAGACACTGAGGGCAGATTCATCAATCTGAAACCCTATCATAGGGGATCAGGAGGGGAATTCATCGACTTGGTCGAGGGCTTCCTCTCGCTGTTGACTGGGGCCTTGAGGGAAGAAAGTGTGTGCCAGAAGAAAATGAAAAATTGATGAGTGAAATATGATTTGTACACAGTTTACTGTACTTTAGTCCTTTTTGTTTCCTTTACATGAGGCACTTTGGAAATTTCAAATTCTTTGTTTTTTCCTGTGTTTTAATGTGACGTTTCTGGAGTATAAAGAGAGTTATTGCATTTTGACATGCAAGAATTTTTTGCATTTAACTTAGATGAGGAATTTGATAAATGACTTTTCATGACTTTAAACATTTCTGATGCTTTTTTCAATGTCTCTTTCATCCTCCCCCTCTAGTCTATGTAGATGGGAAGATCCACCATGTGGCCTTGTTGATTTCAGTCACTGTATGCACCCTTATATTGGCTGTCATTATTATTTTCTGCTACATCAGGTAATTACATCTTACAATGAAACAGTAAAACAAACTTCATTAGGGTTTATTGAAACCTCTCTTTAGTGAATAATTAAAACTGACATATTGTGATATTTTACAGGTATAAACGACAGGAGTCTCGTCCTCGCTACAGCATTGGTCTAGAACAGGATGAGACATACATCCCCCCTGGAGAATCTCTGAAAGACTTGATAGAGCAATCACAAAGCTCTGGCTCAGGCTCAGGGCTCCCTCTATTGGTGAGACACACTCACTACATCTAAGTGACAGTTAAATCAAAAAGATGCTTCATGGACGTGAACATCCTGGTACTTTGGTCCAAATTCATTTTGTTTTTTTCTAACATCAGGGTGTGTAATAGTTGTACATTTGATACTTATATGCCCATCATGATATCAAATTTTGGCATTATTGCAATGTTTTTAGAAAATGCATTTATTGGGTGTTTGACCTTTTTGGCAAATGTGTCGACAGTCTGCAAATAATGTGTGCATCATTGACAGAATATCGGTATTTAATTTCTGTGTGTAATTAATACACTGTTATAGCTACAAGTTACAAGTATTTGTTTTGGGGGACTTCTTTTAATCTTGGGTAAACCTTGAGAAATGTGCCAAGACACAATAAAACAGTACCATTCCTGATTTTACTTCATAGCTCCCACATCTGACGTTCACTTAACCTTAAACTGGAGTTTTAATTCTGAAGAAATATGACAGATGTGGTGAAACACATGGGTCAGATTTTATCTAAGCATTTCCTTCTTTTTTTTTTTGCTTCTCCTCAGGTCCAGAGAACGATAGCCAAGCAGATTCAGATGGTGAAGCAGATAGGCAAGGGGAGATACGGAGAGGTGTGGATGGGCAGGTGGAGGGGAGAAAAGGTAGCTGTTAAAGTTTTCTTCACCACTGAGGAAGCGAGTTGGTTCAGAGAGACTGAAATCTACCAGACTGTCTTAATGAGACATGAGAACATACTGGGTGAGTCTGTTTGTCTAGTACTTACTACCTTGTCTCTGCACCTATGTGAGAATTTCTTTGTTTCTCAGTGCTTTGTGTTGCTCTTTGACTTCAGCTAAATCAAAAAAGGTGCCGAGAAAGGAGATGTAAAGGGGCAAATTAAAAAAAAAAAAATTGTATAAGTAATATAATAGCACCATACTAACCAGTCCTAAGTCAAACTGTCAGCTATTGAAAGCATGTCGTTGTTGGTGGTCCAGTGTGTTTTTGATGCTACATCACACTGCACACTGTGCGAGCCTTCTCTGTATTGCACCATTAACTTTGTCTTTATAAGTATTTGTTATCCTGAAATATGATATCATAAAATAGCAGATATTAGTGAAAAACTGCCCAAACTCACTGAAAGATCGGTTTTCTGCACAGCTTCCCACATATTGTCAATGCACAAACGACAGTCAGTGAAGAAGAAAAGAACCAAAAAACCCACAGTATATATGTCAGAAATTGTTCTGTACTCCCATGAAATTCAATAATGGGGGAAACTGCTGAATGTTAAGGTCCATCTTTCTTTGTGTTCCATACATCCCCCCCCCCCCTCCCCGTTCACAGGTTTTATAGCTGCAGATATTAAAGGAACTGGCTCTTGGACCCAACTCTACTTAATAACTGACTACCATGAAAATGGATCATTGTATGACTACCTCAAATCGACCACTCTAGACAATAAAGCTATGCTGCGACTGGCCTACTCCTCTGTGTCAGGACTCTGTCACCTCCACACAGAGATCTTTGGCACCCAGGGCAAACCTGCCATTGCTCACAGGGATCTGAAGAGTAAGAACATACTTGTGAAAAGAAATGGGACCTGCTGTATAGCTGACCTAGGACTGGCTGTCAAGTTTATCAGGTGAATTTCTCATGAATGTGTTCTATTTAGGATGAATGATGAGAAATATTGGAATTCATGTATTTAAAGTAATTTTTGTCCTTATTACTTTGATGTCTGACTCTTTAGTGACACAAATGAAGTAGATATTCCCCCCAATACAAGAGTCGGTACAAAGCGCTACATGCCTCCAGAGGTTCTGGAAGAGACTTTGAACAGAAGTCACTTTCAGTCTTACATCATGGCTGACATGTACAGTTTTGGGCTCATTCTCTGGGAGATTGCACGTCGCTGCATCTCAGGAGGTAAATGGAGTGAATAAATAGTTGTAGCACCTTCTAAAAGCTAAACGGCGTCAGAGAGGAATGTGACTCTTCTGTAACGTGTTTATTGTAGGAATCCTTGAAGAGTACCAGTTACCGTACCATGAGCTGGTTCCAACAGACCCTTCATATGAAGACATGAGAGAGGTGGTCTGCATCAAGAAGCTACGACCATCCTTTCCTAATCGATGGACCAGCGATGAGGTAAAACATGGAAAAATATTCTACATTACTCTTGCAGAAACGAACAAATCGGCAATCTCTGTAACATAAGTTTGTGTTTCCTCAGTGTTTGAGACAGATGGGAAAGCTGATGACAGAATGCTGGGCCCACAATCCAGCCTGCCGCCTCACAGCCCTACGGGTCAAAAAGACACTTGCCAAAATGTCAGAATCACAGGATATCAAGCTGTGAGAAAGCACTGCCTGGTGTGTGTTTACACGCATACAAAAGGCAGGTACTAACACTGGCTCTATTCCAGGCCGTACAAGCTGGGGGTTTTTTTTTGTTTGTTTGTTTGTTTTTTGGGGGGGAAAGGAGGGGGAACATGAAGCAGAAGATCACTTGGGGGATCCCATGATGACATACTTTGAGTTCAAATGCTGAGAAATCTGCAAAGTCCCCTCAAAAACAATCAGAACTAACTGTGCATGGTCCTCTTCTGTTCTTCAAAGAAGATGAGACAATTACATTTCCGACTAGTGTGAAGACTCTAAAGCCAGATATAGGTTCCTGTTCACATGCTCCAAAGGCCTTGGAGAAAGAGACTTGAGTTTGACTTGGCACTGTACATGCTGAGATACACAAACAGGCTACTGACCAGAGAGTGGAAGACTATATGATTGCTTTCTGTGAAAGCTACCTTACCCGTAGATGAAGGTCTGATTAAAAGAACCGAAGGGATGTGCGTCAAGGCAATCTGTTATTGCAGCATTACACCTCCTTTCTAAACACTTCCTTGGATTGAATACACTTTTGTCACTTTTAAATAGCTTTAAATTGCTCTTTGTTATGACAAGTGACACTGTGACAGAAATAAACATATTTTGAAGGTGTACACGTTTCGATTGTGGTGATACCATTTGTAGACACTGAAGAAAAGGTAAATTTGTTTTGTGAGCTAATGAGAATACCAAACGTTTTCCATGTACAACTTTAAGGTAATTTGTAAAAACAAAAAAAACAACGTAATAATAATAAATAAGTTAATATGTATAAATAAATCTAGATTGGGGCTCTAATGACCTCTGTGTTTCTTTAGGCTTCTTTGGGACATGTATTAAAAATAAAACCTGCCTCGGAAGAGGCGGCGTTTCACCAGTGGAATGGTTAAAGCAGAGCAGTGCCCCCCATAGCCACTGTAGAGCAAGTACAGGAAGGAAGGCCTATCACACAATCTGGAACTGCTTCACACAAACTGTAAGGTGAAGTTTTGCTTGATTATCTAGTGATCCATTATAAATGTGTGGATTTTTGTTAGTTTAGGGGTGCCAAAAGTTGCCATGTCACGGCTCATTGTTATTATTCACTAATTCCCAATGACTGTGGCTCCCGTAACAAAAAGATGGAGTGTATTTAAAGCAGTGGGTTTAGCAGTATGCCCTTATAGTGAAAGAGTGCACTAACAAGTTGGCTGGTTCAAGAAAGCACCCAAGCCTCACCCAAAATATTAAATGGTAAATGGCTTGTATTTATATAGCGCTTTACTAGTCCCTAAGGACCCCAAAGCGCTTTACATATCCAGTCATCCACCCATTCACACACACATTCACACACTGGTGATGGCAAGCTACATTGTAGCCACAGCCACCCTGGGGCGCACTTAAACCACAAGAAGTTAACTTGTTGACTTTATGAAATTTTTAGTTCCTACTTACAAGCCGCCCTTATACATGTACATTAGTGTTAAACTATTTCAGTATAATAAACCAGTTCTGTTGAACGCAAATGGCACTTTGGCACTGATCAAGTCAGTTTCTATTAGGCAAGTTCCTCCATTAACTCAAACTCTCACATAGAAACATTCCACTGTTGGGAAACTTCATGATGACATATTTCTCCAGGTAAAAAGTTATCACAGTTAGGGGCCTTGTTAGATCATCCACAGTGGTGTGCTGTCACGACATCAGTGATTTCTCTGACTGGCTTATTTTATTTTATTTTTTAGCTTTTATAATTCCTCAGTTTCCATTTCCATTTCCTTCAGAGGTCACTGAATTTCAATCTTGCTCTTGTCAACAAAACGACAGCGTTTTTCTTGTGGATGGAGGTTTTGGTGTGGCAGATTTGTTGTGATATACAGTAAATGCCCTTTCTTTCCTCTTGGGTGTTGTGCCTTATTTGATCTGTATCTGCTGTAGTTGTCCGTGAGAGAAAGTCGTGTTTTTATTCAGTAAAAGGTTGAACATTCCCCCCCCAATAAAGTGTTTCACTCATCCAAATGGCTGATGTTCAATTTGTGATAACTGAGTGAGGTGAATACTAACAAGTCATTGCCTCTTACTGTTAAGACACGCGCTCCATATTTTCTTTGTTGGAAAAAAAAAAGAAAAAAGCAGCATGCCTCATTACAACCCATTGGTGCTGCTGAGTGCACAGCATGTTAAATAGTGACACCATAAGGATTTTCCGTTTCAATTTCCTCCCCTTCAGGCTTCTTTATCCCACAAATTATTGAGTCTGGAGCATGTAAATGTGAATTTCACAGAAATCATAAGAAAAATAAGTATCGGAAATGAAAAATATCTTTTTTCATGCGCTACAAATCGGATTTCTGACCAAGTTGGGATATTACACGCAAGTAAAAGTTGTGTTGAAATAAGCCACCAAATGCAGCACAGGTTTTCAGCATTGCTTATAAATATAATTTATTAATTGTCTTAAAAATTCTTTCTTACACTTTGTACAGAGAACAATTAGAGGAGATAGAGAGGCAAGCATTCAGCAAGATTGAGCAAGACTCATGAAGCGTGCCAGAACTAGCTAAAATGGACCAACACTATCCCACACTAATCAAATCAAATCACTCCCGATAGTAAAACCAGGAGTGCACGTACAAGGACAGCTCTAGATAAAGACTTCTATCATGATAACCAATGCCAAGTTTGCATAGTAGACACTGCTTTTACAAAAAGGAACAAAAGAAAAACTTAAATTAAAAAAAATCAAACATACAAACTATTAACTGTACTGCTTTTTCATTTTCAGAAATTTGCCAAATATAGCTGACAGTACACAACTGTACACACTGGAAATAGAAAATATTATTTTTTTTTTTACATACTTAGATATCTTAATACTACTTTCTTCATTTTCACATCATGAAGGATCATCTCCTGGAGGCCTACACGTGCTCTCCTCATGAAAACCTCCCTTGTCTCGCTTTTGCTTTTTTAACAGAAAATCGATTCTTCTGGTAAACTGTACACTTCAAATCTGAGGTGGAGCTATGCTATTTTCATTTTTTTTTAAACAATTCCTAATGTCGTAGTTCAAAAAAATAGATGTTGTATGACTGAATTCAGCCTTTAAAGTCGTCAGTGATGTCGATGATCAAATTGTATAAAAGAGGCATTGTCATGACCTTTGGGTTCATGTTTGTTTCAGCTGATGACTAAAATATTTTAGGCTTTTATCCTCATAAGGTTTCCCATCCCTTTTACTTCCTCACATATGACATCACCAATTACATTTGAAAACATCCACTCTGTCAGTTAACCGTACACCTTTCCTGCTGTGAGCTACGCAAAATCAAACCGCGCGTACTTTTACAGCTGGTTTTACACTGATACAAGAGGTCTGAATCTTAAAGTCGCACATATTTGAACAACTGTACAAAGAAAGGAAAATCTTTGTGAAAAATCAATATCTCAAGGTTTCCTCCTGAGCGGGCAGCTATAAGATAAAATCTCTCATGACCCAAGGTAAATACTTGACCTTTTGTACCAGTGTTAAACTTGACCTCTGCCTCCCTTTTTGTCTCCTCTACATACCTGATGTTCAGTTTCATATGGCGTCTCTCCATAATTCAAAACGGAAATACCTAACTCCAGTTTTTGAATTTTTCCCCTCTCAGGGCCAATTGTAATTATGCAAGTTGTTCTGCAAACACAAATATATTACACTTCATGTTACATAACTCCCTTTATATGATTTTTACCTGTAAATTGTAACTTTGTCATAGATACACCATGACTGGAATGTTAGCTGCTAAGTAACTGATGCAGATTCCCCTCATAAATGTCACACATATAAACACAATAAAGCTGGCAAAAAAAAGTTTATGTAAATAATAATGAACAATGAACAAAAATACGTGGTAATAAAAGCTCTTTAGAATGAACATAATGATAAGCATGTATTTACACAATCAAAATAAAATAAAAATGAAAACACTTAAAATGCTCTTATTTATCAAAGGCCACTGGATGGTGCTAGTGACCAGCAAAGTCATGGCGACGATCACAAATGAAATGCCACATGTGGCCTGATGGCAGATAACACAACTGAAGGAAACTTGAATATAATTGATTAAAATCGGTATATTAGTAGTAGATGAGCTGCATTTAATTCACTGTCATATAATTCCTGCAATCAAATCAAGTTATGTTTTCCACCCCCCCATTTTTTTATTTATTTTTTCGCTTTGTCCGTCTGTCCAGAAAGAAGCCCCAACAGTCTAAAATAGACACTTCTGGGTTGGAGGTTGTGGTCAACTGCTGGTTGTTAAGTAATAGAGAAGCAGCATTAGTGCAGATTATGTTGAGACTCTCAGTGGTTTGAGATGCAAATGTAGTTTTGAGTTTGCCGTTCCTGTTTTTCCTGTCTGGATCGTGTTTTTTTTTATGTATTTATTTATTTATTTTAAAAATGTGAAAAAGCAATGATAAAATAAAAACAAAATAAAAGTCTTAGATGCTTTACTGCAATGTACTGTGCATGATGATGAGCTTTACCTAATAATCATTATATGATTATCATACATGAAATCTTGAAATCTTACCATAAAAAAGATTATTAAAAAAAATAAGAAGTTATTCTTGCATCCTTCAGCAGCATAATTATCTTTGGACTGGCTTTTTGAATTAAAAAAAGAAGAAAAGAACATTAGAGGCATTGGAAGCAAGTCAAATTGCTTTTGTGTTCATTTTTCTCTGACCTGAAAGATTTTGATGGTATTTTTGAAAAAAGCCTTAATCTTAATCAACATCCAATTGGAACCATCTTTATGATAATAACCCAAAGGGGACAGTTGTTGTTGTCTCGGGCTTGTTTCTGGTCAGGACCCTTGATTGACAGTCACTTTGTACTCATTCTTGTATCAGGAAATGATCCACACATATGGACAGCAGAATTCATAGAGCGTTCCCTAAGAAACGATATAAAGACGACAAACTGTACTGGCAAACACGTACAGCCGAGGCTCACAAGAGAGGACTCACTTCTTTATCCCCCTCTCTCATTATCTGTTTTCCGTTCAGATGATCACCTGCCATCGCTTCCATCATTTTATGTTTATGTCCTCCCTCTCTTTTGTAATCAGTTTAGCTTCGCTCTGTGTTTGCGCCCATCTTTCTTAAGAGTCTCTAACTCACTCTCTCCGTTTCCTCACTCTACCTTCTCCCACTCTTCTGTAATCAGTTTACCTTCTTTCCCCTTATGATTCTGTTCCATTCCTACAGAGGTTTCCAAGGTCAGTACCTCTCTGCTGCTTCTTGTTCTTTGCTTCTCCTTGTTCAATATTAAAGTAACAACAAGAGAACAACCGGTGTTACTATGATAATAATAATAATGGATTGGATTTATATAGCGCTTTTCAAGGCACCCAAAGCGCTTTACAATGCCACTATTCATTCACTCTCACATTCATACACTGGTGGAGGCAAGCTACAGTTGTAGCCACAGCTGCCCTGGGGCAGACTGACAGAAGCGAGGCTGCCATATCGCGCCATCGGCCCCTCTGGCCAAGACCAGTAGGCAAGTAGGGTAAAGTGTCTTGCCCAGGGACACAACGACCAGGACAGAGAGCCCTGGGATCGAACCGGCGACCTTCCGGTTACAGATGCGATTCCCAACCCCCTGAGCCATGGACAAGCTTTTTTTTTTTTTTTTTTTTTTTTTTTTAGGCGTGTGTATGTTTTTCTGTGTTCCTGATAGATAGGTAGGGTTATCTCTCTTTCAGTCACATACGACACTGCAACATTTCGCAAATACACATACAAAGATACATAGATAGTTCCAGCACACAGCAGTTAAGGTGCCTCTCCTATCTGTTACCATGTCGGCATGATTACCATGGTATTTAATCGGTGCTCAGTCACCACAGTGGCAACTTTTCTGTTGCTAATTGGTTTGTTGCCCTCGCTGCAGGATCAACCATCGACACTTCACGCGTAATCATCTCCAGACCTCTACCATTGTCATGGTAACTGCAGTGTTTCTTCAATGTTCCGCTGTCATGGAGGCAAGGCTACTGTCGTGGCGACCCATTTCTTCCAGCACAGTGGCCAGTTCATTTAGGTCTCCATCAGGGAAATGTTGGGCCTCCCAGAGATCCAGGATTACGCCTGTTGGACTGGACTTGGTGGCAAAGTAGTTCAGGTATCTGAAATGAACATTAAGGAGTGAGGGGGTGAGTGACAAAGCATAGATAAGTCAATATTATGCAACAGACAAAGATGAATTCCGATTCCAAATTATTTTTAAAAGATTAAATTGGAATATTTGAAATTTGCTCTCTGAAAAGCATGGGCAGTGAATGACTCAGCAGTGTGACGTGAATGGCTTTATTGTCTAATCGCTAAGACAGATTTCATCCAAAACTTTAAAAGATGTGTCAGGGAGGGTTTCAAATACACTTGCTGGACACTCAGTACAGACAGTTTGACCCTCCTCATTGAGAAAGCACACATAAGATGTGGAGAAAGTAAAACAAGCCTATGTTATCTAATGTGATGTTAATGTCATTATGAATTTTGATATTTAGACAGAGGTAAAATAAATAAATAAATAAAATATGGAACGACCATTTTTCTCTAGCTGAACCATTTTCCATGATTCACATTGTGAATGCATAATATGTAATGATTGATGCTGATTATTTTATCCGCCCATGTGGGATGTGTGATGAAAAAAAAAGCTTTTGAATGTGAAATTCTAAGTGCATAACATATAATATAAAACATTCTGAAACTTCTATTTAACAAGGTGATGAATTATTTCCCTCTTCAAGACTTGAGACTATCGCACAATAAAGCAGCACAGACAGAAGAACTTACTATAAAGAAATACACTTTATCGGGTCCTCTATAGTATACCATTTGCTATTAGCTGTGGTGTAAGGAAGCATAAATGAAATTTGACAGGTTAATTTCCTTTTTTTTGGACATTTTTATTACCTATGTTCGCTTCAAAATATTTTAGACAAATGTGGGGGAAGAAAATGTTATTGCATTAGAACTAAACCGTGGCGAGTCAAAGTACACAGTGGCTGCAGAGGAAAAGTCTGAGACATCTGTGACAAAAATCTCAATTTCTTCTTTAAAGTGCAAAAGCCAGAGATTGAGCTTCACGGGGTAAAACCGAAGCTTTTTGTTCTTCTGTAAATCCTGTGATTGTACTGTTGGCATACTCTGGCGAGCTTTGGTGCTGTTTAAATGCAACCACAAACATCCCTTCATCCCCATACTCCTCATTTTAATCGGTTTCTCTCCTTATAGACTTTCTTAATTTTTCACAGTTCTCTCGTTCAAAACGTCTAATAAATAAATTCCTATTACTTTCTCTCCAACTTTGTTTCCCTTTGTTTCATGTTCCGCGTCAGACTCCATCTGCCTGCAGTATGCGATAAGGAGTATCCTGCTGTTAAATGAACTCGACAGCTAAGATTGGCCTTTTCTTTTTTGTGTGAGTTTCCAGCATTTGTTTTAAAGCCATTTCACTGCATTGGATCAAAACTCCTAAACTTTCTGAGTGTTTCTGCGTGTGCCAGAGTGGGTACATTTGAGGTCTCATCATTTATATATACATGAAAAGGTTATGTAAGGAATAAGGACTGTGACCGCAGATCGTGAGTAACACTAAGAAGTAAAATGGAAATGACGTAGCAGCCACTAGAGCAGAGGGGAGAGAAGATGATACCCCTTTGTTAGACCTTTTCATCGTGGTCCTTTTGAAGAGTACCTTTTTAAGTGGAAATGTGGAAGTAAACAACAATTTGGCTAGCTTTTTCGCCCACTGATGAGGAATATTTGGTGCCCACATCAACACACTGCTTCATGAGCTGGCTGCCTGCTGGGACAATGATGTGCACTTGTGCCCAATTATCCTCTCAATATCTGGCTATGCTTCGGTAGCTGCTGGTAAACGAACCTCCAGTCTAAATCATTAGGACACACATCTGCACACAGAGTTTCTGCGGATGTTACCTGTGAGTTAAATCCAAAGAGGAAATGTCCTTTTAATTTACTAATCAGGAGTCCAGCAGTGCTGCTTTGCCCAAGAGAGATTCTGAAGAGATGCAGTTTCAAAATACTGAAAGGTGTTCAAGGACTTGATCAGTTAATTTCTACTGAAGTGCAACAAGTGATTCTCTGTGATTTTCTTCTGGTGAAGAGATGAAACAGGCTATTATTAAGCCTGAATGAGGACTCAAATCAAGTAAAACAACTAAGAGAAGCATCCATAAAACAAATGCCAAGTGTCACCTGTCAAGGTTGAGTTTGTGGGCCAGCATCCTCCAGTCATTGCCTCTGGTCTGTGGTGCATCCAGGCTTCCACACAACTTCTGTCTGATGGATAAAGGAATCCGAAAGGCGTTGGGCCCCACTAAAGTTGTAATGTTACTGGCAGGGTCCATCAGGGATGTGTCTATACAGTGGACCTCCTGAAAAGACAGAAAGAAACTGGTCAGTTGTTATTTTAAAGGCTCACTCTCTCTCTTTGTTTGTGTAATTCCAGCAAGCTTGAAAGTCAATGTTTGGTATGGCCACCGTTATTCTTCAACAGATTTTGAAGTCTCTTATGCAAGCTTTCTTGTAATTTCTTTAAGTAGTCTTCAAGAATAGTTTTCCTGGCATTCTGAAGAAGATTCAAAGCTCTTCTTTGGATGTTGGCTGTCTTTTGTTCCAGTCAAGATGTTTTAGCCATGCTGCTTCAATAATGTTGAGGTCCGAGCTCTGAAGAGGCCAGTCCATAAGTGACAGAGTCTCTATCCAGGTATGCTTTCAGTGTATTGGCAGGGCATTTGGGATCAATCTCATGCTGAAAAATGAAGCCAATCAGATGCTTTCCACTTGATACTGCATAGAGGGTCAATCAATGTCTGATGGTACTCTTCTGTTTTCAGTTTTGATAAGATCCCCGACATTGCTAGTTGTAGCACTAGTTGCACATGCTGATGATGATCTGAAGCAAAGATTTAAAATTTGCTTTCACCACTACATAAAACCCATGATGAGACTGTTTCAGTGAACAGCAGGGGAATCAACTGGGAAGACAGATGCATCTCTCAGGTCCTGTGTGTCCTATTTGTTGTTGTTTTTTTTTGGCCTACCACTTCTTTTGTTCTTTACTTTCCTCAGTTTTTTTTAGGACAAACTGTACATCATCGAGTCACACCAAATTTTCAGGTAATAGTTTTTTTGCGAATCACCTTATTGGTGCATAAATACCATTTTCTGCCTGTTAAACTGGTTAGCATTTTTCAGAGTTTAAACAAATGAAATGAGGGAAATGAGTTTTTGTGACAGGCTGATAGTGACAAAGTGCCTAAAGATACAATTCAAAATTGTTTTTTACTAATTTGTCTGTTATGTCTAGTCACAACACTGCTTCTTCCCCTGATGTCTGTTTGGGCTTGAATAAAGCCTGGAGATGTTGCTCTGCCTCCTTGGAAGCAAACAGAAAAAAAATGGTGGCTCAAGACTTTTGCACAAAAATTATTCATTAAGAGAAATGTTGTTGTATCCCCAGACTCATACAGTACATCTTTTGCAATAGCGACACAGGATGGGGATGGTTCTATAGACGAAAATGTGCATTTATGTAAGAACCATCATATTTCTAGTTCACCCACATCTCTGCCTGGCTGTCTCTATTTGCTGCTTGCCTTTGGTGTGACCAATTACATTTGGTGTCTCCTAAGTAATGCAAGAGTGTAACAAACACAAAAATCTGCTCCCGAGCACTCTCTCCTCTCAATGTCAATCCCTGTCTCTTTTCTAAACCTTCATCCCATTAATCTGCCACTCCTGGGTTGAAAGGAGGCAGCAGCCTAATGAATGTTGCTTGGCAGAGGGAAACAACAACAGCCACTGTTGATGTGAATGATTACTATTTACTGCATCTACTTAGCCTCAATTTATGGCAGAAAGCTCTCTGCTGCTGGAGACTGAATGACTGATGCAACGGGACATCTCTGTTGAAATAATGCTTTAAATCTGCTTTGCTTTTCATTGTTTAACATTGTTGAGGATCTACAACATTTTGCTTAATGTGCAGCACACACAAACAGACATGGAGTTAAAGTACTTAGATGTTTAGCTCAAGCTGTCAAATGTGACCCAGGTTAGATCAAAGCAGTTATGTAATGGCTTATTTCAAATGGACCGCAACCTAAAATTTTAAATCTGTTGCAATAGCACACAGTTGCCACAAAATCAAATCCATTGTGCAAATTTACATAAACAGTGTCATTGTCCAAATACTTGCAGACCTAACTATATCAATTAGTTTTCTTGCAAAACTAAAGCACAGAACTGCCAAGCAGAAACTGTGACTTTTAGACTTTTCAAATTAGATCACAAAGTTGATTATAATTATATATTTTTAATGATTTTTAAAAAAGAAACTGTCAAATATTCATTTCAGTATTGCTCAAGAAGTCAGCTATCAGCTGGGTATAGTATGGACTGGATGATTTAAAAGTGATGCAAGGGTGGTTGATAGATGTGTGGCTGCTTCTGCGAATCTAGGCAGTATTGCCTTTATAAATGGAGAAATATGACTATTCTTTCATCATTTGATGTTTAAATATTCTTTACACTATGGTGTCATTTTCATTAACCTCAAAGAAATGTCTTTTCTGGGTTACACTCATTTACAATGTTGTGCTCAGCAAGTACTGCTGAGGAACACTGAACATGTGGAACTCTTCCCGCTATTCCAAAGTACTTTAGCAAATAGTAAAAGAAAAATAAGAGAAACATCCATTCTTCTAAGCCACTTTACCTTACCTACAAAAAAAGAGAAAATTTTTTTTAAAGTACAGTGCTATTACCCTGACCACCATGGGAGAATTTGAAGCCGTTACATTTAAAAAGAATGGACTGACCTCCAACCAAAGCCATTCACACACAGACACGCATACATTCAGTGACTTCATGGTAAAATGGCCTAGCAAAATCAAAGAGGAGCTATTCAACTTGTGTTGTGTGACCTCTAACCCTAGTATGAATGATTGAACAGAGTCACAGAACCATAGCAGAAACCCTGACTGTCTGACAGACAGTGAAAAAACTTAGTGACTTTAGGACCTTTTGTACAAGAATGTAGAAGTTAGGAAGCAAGGATGTAGAAAGAAATGTCTCTCTCTCTGTATTACTCATTCAGCATGTTTCAGCATGTATTAGTTTATTCCATCCCTGGCCAGTGGGAGTTAATGTTGCTGTCTGCAGCTATCTTGCACATGCAAGCAGTATAAACTGTGTTATAGCGCTTTTGATGTATGTAAATGTTAAATTAAATGAAGCACTTTCTTCAAGCGATGCACACACAGACACACTACAACATAAACCCATGATACATCCGGGGCAATTTTAAGGTTTAGTATCTTGCCCAGGTAGCCTACCCTGCGGCATGCAGATTGTAGGAAATGGGGATCGAACCAACAACATTCTGATTAGTGGACAGCACACAGTCGCCCCCAATATATATGTAAATTTCTACAAGCTTACCTCCTCCAATGTGTTGCTGAGCTGAAAGATCTGTCCTTCTCCTTCTACCTGCCGTACACACAGTTTGCAGCTGATTTCTGTGGTGGCTGGACTTAATCTCTCCAGGGTGAAGGTACAGTGAAGAGTTCTCTGACTGCCACTCCAAACCTGGTAGAACGGGATCTCCTACAACATGCACAAACGTAGAAAATAAATACACGTTTTTTCAAAAATCTTTTTTCCAGGTAAATGCACCAGTACTACTGTTTTCCAGAATTTAACAATAAAAACATAACTTTAGCATCTGAAATGTGGACTTTTCTCCACATTTGTAAATTTTGTGACCATTTGAGGTCAGAAATGATTTTGGTGCCTGTATAGAATTGTTACATTTCAAAGTGCATCTACATGTGCATCCTTCTTACCTGATATTTTGCAATGAGTTTGCTCTTCCAATGTGCGCTTGGCACGTCATGGATGGACAGCCTCAGATTATGTGTGCTGTCCTTAAAGTTCAGCGTCTTTGGCTCATCCAGAAGCTTTCCTCCCATCTGGGTCTCCATCTGAAGAACCTCCTACACAAAACCCCACATAAAGAAATAACAACTTTATATTTACTCTCCAGGTTTCCCTCTGCTTCATCTCACTCACTGGACCATTTTCATACATTAGAGAATGTATAAGACCTTTGATTTAATTTGCAAAATTACTGCACATAAGGCACCATAAAACATCTAAAATGCATTAAAGATTTAATGAGATATCATCACACATCTCCATGCTTGTATGTCCTGATTTTAAGCAAAGCTTTGCTTTGCTAAACGCACTGAACTGAAAAGACACATTAAGAGGCTCAATAAAACCCTTGATTAATAATGCCCCACCAGTCAATGTACTGCTGTTTTGAGATATGAGGAAATGAAGCATATCTTTAATGCAATATGGTAAAATTAAATTACTTCTATTGGCATTAAAAGATGACTTCAATGTATCATATTGCTTACACTCTGGGCTTTAATACACTAAAAGAATAAACCTATTACAAATGATTACATTTTCGTCTTTTATGATGGTTGTTGCATCTAGTTTTAAATTCAGCAATAAAGCCTGTCTAGCTTCAAAGGATGAGAAAGGACAACCTCACTCCAGATCTAAAGGTGAAGCAAAGTACTTATTGTGGATTGTTTGTTGCAACGCACTGTGTTTGATTTCAATATAAAAATGACACACTCCATTCATTGTTTAGCCAATTGTGCAGGGAAGAAAACACTACGAAAGTACCAAAGTTATTTTTTATTTTGTGGGGATTTTTACTGACCCTAATAAAAAAGACATCTGTATGTATTTTTGGGTAAGTTCACACCAAGAGAATACTACAGAATTATATCTGAGCCATATTAATTGGCTCTTGAAAATACACACAGAAGCACTCGTTTATACTAAGTTATCCGTTTGAATTTTGATGCCTCCTACAACCTTTTCAAAATAATCAATTCCTCTAGCCAGCCTATCAATTATACTAAACAAAGTCCTCATCATTGGAAAAGAAAAGCACACCCCTGAACTCTCAATTAGAGCTACAATTGCTTGTTTGAACTGGTAAAACTAAGTGTTTTTTTATGTTTGTGCAAGAGTGTGCATGGCTGTGTGCCACTGACACTTGACTTAACATTGCATGCATAAATTACCACTGTTAATCTCCCATATCAGATGGTCCCTCCAGTGCTTTGAATTTGTTTGAATTCAGCAGCACTGCTGCTTTGACATTGCTTGACCCTGTGTTGTTTACTCCTTCTTAGCTCATTTCCAGAAGACAAGAGGTGCAGAAGCTTCTTTTTACGACTCTGTGAAGCCCTTTCTGTTCAAATGCTTATATATACATTTCTTTTCAAATGTAAATTATCATGAAAGCATTTTAGTATGGGTAGTCCAAGAGAGAGCTAAATCTCTCACAGCACTAATAAATGCAGCAACACTTTTAGCCGATAGTATCAAATGCCTTCGGTGTTATTCAAGGCACTGGGGGTGAATATGTACTCTATTTATCTAATATGTCTATTAAAACACAAGTGGAAAAAATACTACTTGGCTTGGGATTTATTTAGCTTCAATTCTTTACCTTGAGTGCATCTTGCGTATCATCCAGACAATAGACCCTGATGTGATAGTCCAAAGTTGTGCAGGAAACGGGCCCAAAAACAGCCAGCTTGAGCCTCTTGGCAGCTGCTTTGCCAATTGACTGGCCCACCAGGCAGTACGTCCCCAGTGTCTCTGTCAGAATGTGGCATGCCTCTGAGTCCATCTGCACATAGCAGGGGGTGGTGAAGTTTTCCTCTCCCACTACAACCACATCCTTCAGGAACCAGATACAAAAAAAAGGAGAAAATGTTTTTTATACACAGTACCATTTTGTGCCTATGACAGGTGACTGTGAATGCAATGTTGGAAGTTCTTTAACACAGTACTGTTGAAATACCATGTGAGCCTTTACTCATCTCAATCAAAAAGTTCTTTCATTTAAGAAAGGCCACCTTTTAAATTAAATCCACGATAGGTGCTGTTGTCAAATTAAACTTAACACTTGCTCAATCTGTTTCATATTAAAACTGCTCCAGACATTCATAGCCTTAATTTCCTTTCTCATCTGAAGAGCTTTTTTAAAATTTTTCTTAGCAAAACGGTAGATTTAATCAGCATTAAACCTGAGATAAATGTCACAGTAGGATCACGTTGAGCAAAACTGCGTGACAACAGTGTTTGGCTTAAAACAACATATGTGATCAATATAGAGCAGAGTATTGTTAAAGAGACCATGAAAATGTAGATTATTTGCAAAGTGAATTTACAAAGTGAGCCATGGTCTGGTTAATCTTGTTTTCCCACCTTTTTTTTTTGTTTTTTAGGGCTGTCCTTCGTTTGGTCATACAGACCACTATTGTTAAAAGCTGGCTGTTATTTGAGTACAGGCTTTATTTGAGAATTTACGGGCATTAAGCCACATCCTGTCTGTTAACATAACCTGACAGCACCTGCATTTGGAAGCTTTTCCACTAATGCAAACAGCCCATAAGTAAGCAAGGTTGCGGTTTATTTCAAATGCATTCCGCTCCTATAAACAGGTTTGTTTGCCGTTTTTGTTTTTATGCAAATTGAGTTAAGAGGTTTTCTTAACTCTAGAGGATTTTTAAAAGGTAAAAAAAGCACAGTTATTATTGTTGAGTTGTTACTTGCAAAAAGACAGTATGTGATGCACTGCTTGTAGTTTAACAACAAAAAAAGAAGGTTTTTCCAACACGCATGAATATAATACGGAATATAAATCTTTTTTAGCACACTGTAAGTGTATTTGCTGTATATACTTATAGAAGTACATCAGTGTGTACTTCGGGAGAATGATGAGACTTGGTTAAAGAGGTTGTCTGTGAAGTGTGTCCAATCCCGCTGTGGGATATCTGCTGGCTGTAGCTCATATCGTTTCTACAGTTCCCTGTCGCAGTCTGAGTTATGGTAAACCCATGCGTTTCTCTTGGTTAACGGAGGATGCACAGGCTATCTGTGTTCTTATTATGTGACCACTGGATCCGCAATTAGTTGTGCAGATATCCATGTTTGCTTGTGTGACTCCGTTAACGTGTGATACAAATATTGAGTATTGAATCACAGTTCATGCGGGGTTGTGTTCCTACAGATGAGCTGAATCAATACAAAGAGGTCAGGAAGCAGTATGGTAGGAATCTGTTATTACTGGTAATCACAACTGTGGCTGCTCCCCCCTGATATGAGGGGAATTCAATTACCTTTCCTCTCACTCTTTTGGGGAAAACTTTGTGATGGGAAATGGATGTTCTACTGCAATAAAAGAAAAACAAATCGACTTCCTGATGAAATTCCACTTTTCATTTTTCTTGTTTTTTTTTTTTAACCACTCTGCACCGAGCCTCTCCTCTGAATCTCTCTCACTCTCACACGCACAAACGTGTACACACACACACACACACACACACACACACACACACACACACACACACACACAGTCTTATGCATGGCTAATTGTGCAAAGACATTGTGTTGAGCTGTGATAAGCAACAGAAGACAGCATACGGGCGCCTTGTAGACACAGTGATGCTGCAAGACAGTCTTATCACCCACACCCACACACAAGGATGCACACATGCGCACGCACACATGCGCACACACACAGACACACGCAGTAGATTGCTGAGGTAGAGACTTCATGCTGAGAGACACGGGAGGAGAGAGGAAGAGAAGGATAGAAAAAAAGGAGAGATAGAAGCATAAGAAGAAAGATGAGAGAAGAGGAGGATGGAAGAAGCATAACAAATTGCTTCTG
The DNA here is from genome assembly GCF_057382095.1 of Aulonocara sp. 'chitande type north' Nkhata Bay. NCBI lineage: Eukaryota > Metazoa > Chordata > Actinopteri > Cichliformes > Cichlidae > Aulonocara > Aulonocara sp. 'chitande type north' Nkhata Bay. The sequence goes on along the minus strand of NC_141355.1, from coordinate 23,768,459 downwards.
ATAGGAGTCTTCAACCCCCTGCTTGTCTACTAGCCTGTAGGCAATTTCTGTTTACCAAATTTTCTCTCCTTCTCTCCATCTCTTCCTCTCTCTCGCTCAATGAATACACAGAGTGTATGTGTAATTCAGGTTATTCCTCTATATGCTGTGTGTGTACCGTGCAAATGACTGCATATCACTTACTTGGTTATGGCTGTGGGCAGGTTTGCCATTACTTTGTGTAAACAATTATTTGCAGACTTTTTCACATTTAGAAAATTTTACTGTACACGTGCATCTCTGTGTATTCACATCCGTCAGAAATTTCAATTTCTCATTAGCTGGCAACACAGCGACAGCTTTTCTTTTCAAAAACTGTATGTTGCCTCTCTCTAAAAACAGTGGAACATAAATAGTGCACACAAACAAAAAGGACACAAAGCTGAACGCTCACCTCCCATTCTCCCATGGCCAGCTGATTCTTCAGCTGTATGAGCCAGTCTTCCTGGACATTGTCAGAGCAGTGGTGGATGGTGAGAATCACTGGTCTGGTCAGCAGGGCTCCTGGAGGTCCACAGCTCACCACTGGGCTAAGAACTGTCTGGATGTCCTCTACTGGGGGTCTGGGAAACACAGATAACACTGAGGTGACACGACAGAAAAGAGCAACAGGAGGGCTGCGCTGTCGGATCCCAGCTACTGCGAGCTTCAATCGCACGAAGCTAAATTGGTTCACTTCAGGTCTGTGTTTTGTTTTTACCTTGTTAATATTTTGGACAACTAAAGAATCTTCATATACTCTAATTCTATTCTAATCTTAATATATTGATACCCTTAAATAGTCCACATTCATTGTGGATAAAGAGAAATATTTTAAGCTTTTTTTGCTCACAAAAATCGGAAAACTAGTATCTCAAAATTTTGGATTACGTAATTTTGAGTAAATTACTATTCAGTCAGTTTAAACACCGTGCATCTCTCTGTCTAACTGCGTACTCACAACCATAATTCTGGGGAAGCTTGCTGACTTGACAATTCTCCTGAAGGTGATTATCGACACTGTCCATAAGGAGGGTCACTGCTGAAAAGGCTGTCCGTTTGCAGAGCGCTGCATCGAAGTGTATTAATGGAAAGTTGACTGGAAGGAAAAGGTGCACAAGCAACAGGGATCACCGTAGTCTTGAGAGGATTGTCAAGAAAAGTCAATTCGAGAACTTGGGAGAGCTTCACAAGGAGAGGACTGAGGCATCTACTCAGAGGCTTTAGAGCACTTCATGCTGCCATCTGCTGACAAGCTTAGCCGATTTCCTTTTGCAGCATGACTTGGCACCTGCACACACTGTCAAAACTACTACCAACTCACCGTATTATTACAGTGCTTGATTGGCCAGCCGACACACCTGACCTGAACTCCATAAATAATCTATGGAGTATTGTCAAAACGATGACAATCCACTTAAATAAAAAACACAGATAAGTGAAAGGTTACTATCAAAGCACCCTCAATGACACTTCAGCAGGGCCACAAACTGACTGCCTACATGCCACAAGCAGTAATGCAGTAATTTGTGTTAAAGCAGTGCAGACTAAAATACTTTTCAGAATTGGACATGTGTGTATTGTAAATGCTTTTTTGATTGATCATAGAAAATAATCTAATAATATTAGATACCAGGTTTCTGATTTTCATGCTATAAGCCATCATTATCATTAAAAACGTCTGTTTACCTTTTCAGCTGAATTAGGAAAAAAGAAAAAAACAAGTTTCCCACAATATTCTAATTTTTTGAGATGCACTAGTACAAAGCTGGACATTTACGTGTGAGGAATAGATTACCTTTGCAACGTAGAGAACAGAAGAAAAACAGAGCAAGAACAAACTCTATTGGAGAATGATTTGTATTGTCAGCCTCAGTTGGATTCAATAGCTTGCAGCTCACGGGGCAGAAAATAAAAGGCTACTAATCATACACTCTTGTGCTTTTTATACATCTAAATGTTGGAACCTCAAGCACTCACTAACTAATGTATGACTCAGTACTGCAGCAGAAAACTTCAACATCCAAAAGATCATACATAGCAGTCTCATTTGTAAACTGAAAATTGAAACCAGATACTTAAACAACACTCGCAGTAAACTCATCTTCCCGAAGCCATATATTGACTGTGAATGAGGCCATACAGATAGAGGAGATAGATCTAAATATTAACAATGTTTTTCTTCTGTTGTTTTTTTTTTTTTCAGCCCACCTTGTGTCAAGGGAGAGCTAATCCTTAGCAGTGTTATCGATTCAGCTGCTGGGGCTCATTATTGACTCATAAAGGGTTCACATGGGTAGAAAAAACAAAGATAAAAACAGTGGGAGTGAAACTATAGCACCCTTTTAACTACCTAATGCTGAGGTCACCCCTTAATGAATTACAGCTTTATTGATTTATGATGTTCTGTATCCTTTATCTTGCAAATACAACAAGAGATGCTTTGACTTTTGTTTGTTGTTAATCTGACACCTTAGGCAAGGGTTGCTGAGGTAAGTAAACGTAGCTATGTGATGTTCTGTGTAAACACAGCGGGCTGAAAACATGTTCGACTCTTAGAAATACTGCAGCATGTTGCACGGGGCCTAATTCCTATTGACTGCTGCTGATTGAAGAGAGTGTAAAATGAGTGCATGGAACAACATACATGACTCAAACTGTGTCTCTCCATTGTCCATAGTCATTTGGACCCTCTTGGTTGTATTTATCCAGGTTTTAAGATTCCCATCTTAAAAACCCCTTCAAGTAAATATGAATGGATTTTGCTCCGTATTGATTCCAAGGTGAACATCAATTTTTAACCGAATCAAAATCAGTGTGCCTTGTCACTTTAACAAAGAGAGAGCGACCTACATGATGTATGTACTTTTTTGGGAGGGGGGAGGGTTATAGAACATGTAACAAGATTAAAGCATTCTCAAAAATAACCACTAATCTGTTAGTTACAGTCGTTGCAGTGATCTCTCTACATACGGTTTCAAAAGCTCTGTTCTTTGGCTTTATAATGTAGCATGAAGTTAAAACCAATCAGTTGGTCGCACAACGGTCTGCTGTAGTTTGGCATATTTCAAAGTAATGAATCTTAAGAGCCTTACATTTAAATATAGTCCTGAATCAAAACCTGATTAACAATGTAAATTTAATGGATTAGTGTACAGATTAGGATGTTAAGTCGGTAGTAATTAATGTGTCAAATATTCCATTTTAAGCTGCTTAACTTAACTCTAATTCTGGTATTATAATATGCATTGTGCCACCAACTGACCTCTGCTGAATGAATCACAAAAAAGGTATATGTGAATGCACTATAATATATCCCTTTCTTATAGATTGTAAGTCTGTGTCACACTATGAAAGCTTCCTCACACCGCCATACAAACAGCTACAAGAAGCCACTGATCTGGGCAGAGGCAGAGAAGTACAGACAAAGGAAACAAACAAACAAACCAACAAAAAAAGGACACAGAGGGAGATGCAGAGATGAAGAGAAAAATAAGGACAGCAGCGAACAATTGAAAGGAAACAGCCACATAAAAGAAAAGAAAATGGGGAAAGAGAGACAAAACCTACCTCAAGCTATCCTTCCTGTGCACAGTCACATACATTTCATACACCCTGCCATGAGGAACAGCACCCGCTGGAACCAACAAACTGACTCCTGCAGGAGGAAGGACAGAGGAAGCAGAATGAATGAGTTTCATCACTGGATTTATCAATTTCACCATGCACAACTGAATTACTGAATGTGAAACCCATCATCACTTTATTAAGTAATGAATCATAATGATAATCTTTTTAAAGGCAACCCATGTAAAACCTTGTCTTAAATACTCCATTACAATGCAATATTTCACAGCCTTTGAAAGCTGCTTTTCATCAACAGGTCACACAACACATCTTTACCTTAATACAGCTGCTGCTTTCCTTTATTCTTTTTTTCCTTTGAAATCTTGGTTCATCACTAAATCATATGAATCTGACCGCAACAGTATCAACAAAGGTACTTACACGCTTAAGTATCTAATGAAGTCAGAGGCCAGTAGAGGAAATATATCTGAATAAATCACTAAAACAAACATTGCCACATATTCTTAACTTTACTGTGATCGCTGTTACTGATTACTGTTACTAATCAGCAAGAAAAATGATACAACTCTCCCTGTTTGCGGTCTTGTCACTGCACAGGAACCATTTTTGCTGTTAAACACTTGTGGGACGTTTACCAGAGTTGGGTACAATGAGGTGTCCTCCTTGGTTGTTGAAGGATCCATGAGCAGTACAGGAAGGATCTCGTGTTCGGGCCAAGCTCTGATTGCGAAGGTTCATGGTGTCACTGTTATCCAACAGGGACTGAGTTACCTATGTTGATAAAAGAACAGTAACAGTGATATTAACAAAACATTACAGTATTGTATATGACACATGCTATTCAAATTGGCCTGGCATTTATATACTATCTTCTAGTCTTACCAGCCACTCAAAGCACTTTATAGTACCAGCAACATTTACAGTGCTTTATCCTGTGCACTTTAAGTGTTTTGTTTATCTCATACCCAAGAGCTCAAGCTAACATGCGTGTCCTAGGCCTGTAGATGGAAACCAAAGCTCCCAGAGAAAACCCACAGCAGCACAGGAAGAAGATACACACTGTACACACTTACAAATCAGCAGAGCTACATTCACATTTGAAAACACTACTTTTTGAAAGCTCTGTTACACGTCTTTTAAACAAGAAGAACATGAATAGATGCGTGACTCTTTCTGCAAACAATGTTAGAGTAACCATGTAATAAGTATCTTTTTTTAATAGACCTTTTATGTGGGCAGGCATTGTCCACCGTTATGCATAAAAGCAATATGCAAAAGCTTAAAGCGATAAGGGTGAATGAGGTTCAAAAATGCATAAGGAGAAAAAGAATGCAATGCGGTTTAAAGGATTGAATTCCTCTGAAAGACTTCGCGTCGGATCACATTAAATATGTAGCCTAAAGCAAAAACAAAACAAAGAAAAAGCAAACGCAAAAGCGAAAATCTCATGAAAGTCCAGAGAAGTTTCACTGTGTCAATCTCATTTTTATTTTTGTCAGGACAAGAATTACAATGGAACTGTAATCGGTCCCTTTTCTTCTAAAATTTGACTTTATTGATCAATTATGCTTTTTACTTGCATAAGTTCCTTTTCTGTTCATTATGATGCCACAGGTAAGACCTCCATCTGCCTGGGGACGGGGGTGATGCATGATCACCTCAGGGTGAAATGTAAATGAAGGATTTGATATTCACTGTTTTACTCCAGCATCACACAAAGTTGAGAAGAACTAACGTCGCTAAACTAAGGATGAACACATCAGACTATAAACAAAGAAAATAAATAATAAAAAAATCCACAAATTACCTTGGCAAGGTCAGTCATTAGACACAGCATGTGATCAATTATAAAAAAACAAAAAAAAAAGAAACAGATAAAATCATCAAAAGGTGGCAACTGATCTGTAGAGTTCAAAGATGGAGAGTTCAGCCCTTGTACTGCCTGAGGACAGGTGCTGTGATGAAACTGAGCGGTTTCATCTGTATTTGTGACAACTGACTCTAGTATGCATGCCATGTATTTGACAGAGCAGGGAGGGAAAGTGGGGCACTTAGCCGCATGTATACTAATGGTGTGTAGTGTCTTCATGTGACTGGGAAGACATGCGCAGCTGTGCTGTGCTGTAGAATCTCTCACACTGCTCTTGCAGATTAAATACAGACAGGAGGAAATAGCCTACTGTGATCACACAAAATGCTTTCAAGCAGAAAAAAAGATACAAGCTCAAGGATATTAGTGTTGGGCAACACTACCTTAGGAGACAATTTAGACGTAAAGTCTCCTCCGAGGTCATCCTGAGGTGTGACCAGTCCAGAAGAGTTGTACACTTTGATCTTCAAGTTGGGAAGAGGATCCAGGAGAGGAGAGTTGGTCATTGGAATTTTGTCTGAAACATCATGAAGAGCATAGACTGGACCCCGATACATGGCAGCTGCATTTGTTAAGTCTGGCGGAGCAGTCAGCAAATCAGCTAGAGGGGTAAAATTGACACAAGAAGAGAGACAGAAGCACGAGAGAATTTACAACATGATATCAGAGCGGTTCAGGGAAAAGACAGACCAGCTAAAGTAAATCTATGGTGTTGTATAGTGCAGTGTGTGTGTGTGTGTGTGTGTGTGTGTGCGTGCGTGCGTGAAGCTGGGGACAGATGTGTAGAAGTTGTAGCAAGATCAGTGAGAAGGAAAAAGGGGGAGGCAGAAGAGTCAGTCAAGGCTGCTGATAAGCTATCAGTGTCTGGGATAATACACTGCTGTACACGGGGGCATGACCTGGCTGCATGAAGGACTAGTCATGGCTGCTGAACAGAGAGACAGAGAGAGCAAGAGACTTCTACTTCACCTCAAAAAACACTCAAATCTCCAGGAGTTAAACATGTGTATTATCAAAACTATCTCACAACACAACAGTTCAGTTTCAAGCTGTGCTATAAGCTCTTAAAACTCTCATCAGAGTCTACTTTCTTCCAAACCGAAATAACATTAGTGCGTACAGAGTGACATTCAACTTGTGTTAATACTCATCCATGTATCTATTTTCCACTATTTGGAATAGGTATAATACATAATATACATTTATGTGATGATACACTATATGAACAATTTTTTATGACATTATTAAAATCATCAGACTATGTTACTTTTGAAAATACACTGAATGCTGTCATTTCAATCATAATTCAGGCCAAAGGCACTTTGATCTTTGAATAACATTCAGAGCCTCTCATTTGTTTTTCATGTCATTAGTCATCACACGCTTCTGATTTACTACATCTTTCATTGTAGATGTAGTAAGTTACAAAGTCTCCCATAAACAAAGTAACTGTTTAACACACTATATTTAAAAAATTAGAAGTCTGTCACTTCTAATCAGTAAAATTCAAATGAATAAAAAAAAACCCTATCCTTTGACTTGTATAGTTTGATCTGAGGCTGCAAAACGTGTTAGAGTCTTTGTATATCCTGAAGTTTTTACCCTGCTCTTTCTTAAGCTGGCACAGCTGACGTATGCTAATGGAGGAATCTTGACTCTTTTGATGTATTGCAAGCAAACAAGCAGCCCACTTACACACAGAAGCACTGTCATAAACAAAACACTAGTGCATTGTCACAGGTTGGTACTACAAAAGCACTCGCACATGCAAATGTGCCTTGTGTACCAACAACACGAACACTATAAAGCACATACTGATACACACACCATAAACATGTGCCACATGCACTATACATGGGAAGGATAGGTAAGGCTCTCCTGTTGATTTCCTGTTGTGCTTATTGTGAAAAGGTTCATGCACACTACATCAATACTGTATGGTAATAAAAGTGCATGAGACACTGAATTATAGCTATAACCACCACAGCAACAGCAGGTTCACGCATGGCTTCTTTAGGATCCATACAGTACTGACCTATTGTTTTTTAATCATAAAATAAATAGTTAAGTAATTACAAATGCTTTGATATCACTCACAGTAACAGCAATGTTTTGTCTGCTAGAATGTTAGCCTCAGTGCTTTTAGATAGTTCTGCTGACGGACATTTACTTAAACTTCATCAAAGCCATTCAAGTGAATGTGCTTCGAGCAGCCCTGTAACAGTTCTGTAGAACCATCTTGCTATAACCACGTTAGAAGCACAGAAGCTACCCTAAGGGCAGAAGCACAACAGAGCTTACTTCTACACAAACCCCTCAGAAAATTCTGCAAATATTCAAGATTTAATTGGGACTGAGATCACAAGAAGACCAGTTACCTATTAAGGAACAAATCCCGATTATTTTTTTGGGCTCAGAAAACCTGTTGTTCTCTCTAAGAGTCCATCCATTCTAATTTTAAATTTCCTTCATTGTCACCCCCCACCACCACCACTAACATGTATGCACGAACACACGCGCACACACACACACACACATCTGTTGCCTATCACTCTCTTCCTTTCTCTATCACCAGGCTGTTTACCCTTAAAGCCAGCGGGTATTCCTGCCAAATCATCCCTGCTGAAATTTAATTAACAACTAACAGAAAGCCAGAGAGAGAGAGCGAGAGAGAGAGAGAGTCAGAGAGAGAGAGAGAAACACGCTGGGACATAATTCTTCATTAATTGTAATCGGAAATGGTCCCTCAACACAGAGTGACATGCATCCTAATGTTTTACTGATAAAATGTCACACTGTCTCTACACATAGGAACAAGTTTACTCCTCTCCTGTCCACACACACATGCGCAGTCATGCACAACCATTTTAGCTCACTGTTAACCAGTTAGCACTGCACACCCTCATCATGCACACTATGGTTTCAATGTTAATGTTCGGCCACAAATGAACACACCGTTAAAGAACACCCTGAAATATTTGCAAATGTAACCCTTTTCAAAAATGCTTTTCATATGGAGACCATAAAGTGCAGCTGACTATGATGAAAACAGACTGAGCGTTTGCTTAGTTTCTTTTAGAGTGTGTCATTCAAAGTTGTGGAAATGTATGAATACATGTTTGGCTGTAGGATCTACTCGCTTCACGTAGGCGAACTTTTACTGCGTTTGTGCAGGTCTGTGTTAAGAGATTTTAAATCAAGGTGTTTATGTCATTTCTTTCTACAAGAATAACCCGACCTAATGGCATCTTTGGACTGACACCTGATTAATACAAATTCCCTTCCTCTTCCTGGCTTTTCCAGTAAGCTTTTAACTCTGTGGACGTGTGCAGAGAGGAAGAAATGACAATACAGACAGCAGACAGTGAAATATAGCTCCATTTTAAAAGGAAGATAAACACGAGGGAGTGTCTGTTGTGGCTGGAGTCACATAGCTATGGGAAGACAGAGACATGGAGACTGGGATGAAGGGAGGAGGATGCTGATAAACAGGAAATATGATTGAACTGAATGTGCAGATATGAAGGTCGAGGGGGAAAAAGTGAAGAGCAGAATGAGAGTGACAGAGAGAGACTCTTTGATGGAGGAGAGCAGTGTCAGGTGTAAAGAGATTAATCCAAACCATCAGAGGAAGCAGAGAAATGAAACAAAATAATACTAGTGTCAAAGCTCTAAAGTGGATGGGACACACAACAATATTTCAATTGACAAATGGTCATATCTGTTGTTTTCTATCAGTCTCTCTGTGTATTTATCTCTCTATTGTATCAATCATTGGCTATAGTGATACTCTAGGACAACTTCTAGTGCTCTCTTTGAGAGAGCACAAGGTAGGCAGACCCTTGCTGTCAAGTTCCTACTTAACAGCAATTATCCGACTAGCCTGAGTAGCCTTCAGAATCGGTTTAAAGTGAGCATAGCAGGGATATTTTGAAGTAAGGTTGTATGTAGTCTGACTGAAACAGGATTTTGGAGCAACCAAGATAGATTTTTCCTCTTTATCCTGCCAAACAGACAGCTCTGTCTGGAGAGGAACTAAAGTTCTCTTCAAAGCCACCAGCCTTCTTTGACAAAATCTGTAGCTTTACATAGAAAAACTTTTTGTTTTGACATTGAGGGTGTGCTGATTGCCATCTATAAGGGTAATACAGTGAATATAAATAAGTACATCACATAAGTCAACTTGAAAGAGTTCCAGCTGACCCTGATTCTGTCTCCAACCATTGTAGTGTTTCTGTTTTGCTGTCATACCAATATTGATGGACCATTGAGGCAGCTGCACAGGCTAAATAATTTCACTGCTTTTAAATACCACTTCAAGGTGGTTTATAAAGAAAATGATTGAACTTGCTGTACTGTCTTTATTGTAATACATTTTTTTCTTTAGAAAGACACCGTTGCGTCGGAGAAGAAGAACAAAATTGCTTTTAAACTTGTGTTGGATGCATATAAATATATATAGATAGATATACTGTAAACATTCTGTATAGAGTTTCTGTATTTCCCCTCAGAATCAAATGTCAAACGCTCATTACCTGATCTGGCTGTCTTGATATTAACAGACTGGAAGCCTCCATTTAGTGCCGATGTGTCAATGATGTCAGAGTCAAAGTCGCGGTGCGTCTTGCGATAGACAAAGAGCGCCACGATGACGGAGATGACCAGGCACATAATCACTGCGATCACTATCCCCACATAGAGCGCCACATCATCTGTGCTCGGGGCAGCTGGAGGGGGACGAGAGAGAAGAAGACCATGTTAGACACGTACTGATGAATCAAGACCCATTCATACTTTAAATACCTTCTTAGGAGAAACTGTACATCAGAAATGTAAGTGGCTATAAACAACTTAGATAATACTTGTGGGGCAGTAGGGTGCTAACAGAGAATAAAATACTTTTATGAGTCTGTCATTCGTAATTTGTGTTTGACAGTTTCACTTTTACCTCATACTTCAATTCAGACTCAAAGGACAAGTACTATGGGTTTCATTTCAACTGAACCTTTCAAACAGCCCTCCAGCTCGTGTAATATAATAATTTGTCTACACAGACAAAGACACCTTTCATAAAAAAAAAAAGAAAATTACCAACTCTTGAAACTTAATAAGGCTGTTAATTATTTTACAGGGGGGTCCTAACAGCCATTTTCAGTTGTACTCTGGCTGGAACAATGGTTAAACTGTCATTCATGAGGCACATCTTGAAGCAGAAGACGGATCTAAATTTTTAACTGATGGTTGATGCAGATGGTAAAAGGTATGTGACACACTTAAGAGGAGAAGAAATGAGAAAAGGATGAAAGGAAACGAGATCGCTGGGGATGAAGATGAGGATGTAATTGGAAGGAAAGGCAATCTGTGGACAGAACACACATATGGAGAGTGCAAGTGAATAGAAATGAACTGAAAGGAGAGTAAGAGGTTGGCTGATAAAGTCAAAGGAGAGCGAAGAGAGAAGACAGTGAAATGGCGAGGAAAGGAAAGAAGCAGAGGAGAGGAGATAACAGCAAAGCAGGCAAAGGAAGTAGGAATGCACTTGAACTTCAAAGCAGCAAAACAAACAAGCCTACATATTTAATATGAAAGTGCCTGAGAAACTCTTAGTGTACTCTCACTGTTAAAGAACTGCTCATAATCATGTCCTGTGTAGCGGGTGGGAGGGGATTTGTCTGCAGCTATTAAGAAGACTGAAAAGTATAGGAATCCTGCTTTTAATCCACCCTTAAAGTTGAGAGGCAGATAACAGGCTTTTAGCTACAAACAGCCTGAGTCATTTGCTAAAGGATTTGCTGTTGTCGCATCAGAACAAGTTCATAAAGCACGAACTTGATTATGCATGAAAGAATGTGGCACACAAACATTCACGCTTACACATGCTAACACACGATGCACATATTCACAGAGGAGAGGTCATCTGTGACGCTGCTGGTTACTCACTTGCCACTTGAGGGAGCTATGAGCCACTTTTAGTGTCCCTCGAGAACCGAACACGAGGGTCAGGCTTTCCCCCTTTTTTAAAAGTTAAGTTCGAGAGAGATGTGAACAAGGTCTCTCTGGGCACTTTGTTCATTACAAAAAAATGATTCTGACCTTTTTGGCAAACACCACAATGTTGACCATCCCACTAGAAGCAGTGTAATGCTTTTGATCATTTTTAAAACAAAATATTTCACAACAGAACGTAGAGACGTTCACTTTGCCTCACATAACAGTAAACTGCATCATTAGGTGTGAGCCTATAGCGTGAATATGTCACTTGTAGCTATTTTTCCTTCTCCTGCCATTTATAGAGAACACAACGAATCAGTTAACAGAGACAACCTTCTGCAGATCAGTCAATATTGCCGTGGACTAAAGCATCGTTCCTGCCTCCACACGAACGGTCTCACTGACTGAATGCCGCTGTCTAGATCGACTTCGGAAAGACCGCACCTCGTGTGTCACACAAGCCACACTGTGGCAGAGGGGAAAAAAATCATTCCTATAATTTGCGTTTACAACCTCCGATCTGTGTTTAACGACAAGATTTACAGCACTGTGGCTGTTTGCTATAGCTGCCAAATATCTGCTCTTCAGATTTAGCACAGACGCAGAGCACCACCTTTAAATCTTCAAAGTCTACCTCAAATAGGCTTTGTGACATGCAGTTACCAGTTTTCATTCTGATGTTGCCTGTCGAAAATTCCCCGATGCCCCAACTTCCTTGCTGTGTAAAGATGCCCTGTTATCAAGGTCCTTGCAATTGCCAAAGGGGAATAGAATTGGATAATCCTCTTAAGTACCAATTCCCTGATCTTAATTATGATCATCATCATCCCCATCTATTAAAAGAAACTTTATCTTGTGTCTACTTTAAGTTGAAGGTCTAGAACTTCACAGCACATGCAAAGTCAGAAAGCCTCAAGAAGCATCACTTCTCAGCTCACTTATCCCAGTCTCCTACAGTGGTTTGGGACACTTTAACTAGGCTATAGCCCTGTTCTCAAAATATAAATGTATGTTTGAGTGCATCTGTGTGTTTGTGTGTATGCACTGACTGTAACTTGTTTTATCTCAGTGGACTTAAAAGCCTTTCTTCACTCTCTATCAGTTTATATCCCGTCCCCTTTACATCTTTCGCTCCCTCAGTAACTCACACCTCTCTCTGACTCCCTCTGTTTCCATCTGTTTGATTTGTAGATGAATGAAACAACATGTCCCATTAGAGCTTCCACCTGCCTGAGTAACCTACATACAACTGCTTGATACCAAATGGTTTTTTTTTTATTCGTTCCCTTTTTTGTCCTAGATTTGTCTTTTTATTTCTACTTACACATAACCATCACAATATGACAAACTTGCACTTATAAATGGTGCTTAGTGAGACTCATACAAAGACGACCGTTTTTAAAGTAAATGAACAGAACTGATTCCAAAGTTGTCACTTATTTCATAGACTATTCAAAACCCCAGTGTGTCTTTTTTTTTTTATGAAAAAAGACATTTAAAAGAGTGAAAATACACCTTTATCAAAAATGAGACCTTTTTAAAAATTTGAGCTAAGTAATAAAATACATATTGTGTCCCATGTTCTCTCCCAGTGACAATGACAATTTTAGAAATGTGAAAAAAAGCACTAATGCACAGTATCTTTTCTTGGGCACTCAAGTTGTCTAAGCTCTCTGTATGCATCTCTTTCTTTAGTCTTTCATTTTCATTGTGCTTTCACATAAAACACAAAGTGCTGCTTGGGCTGAAAACTGCCTTTTCTGTAATTCTGATGCTCTTTTGTTGTCTGACTAACTGCATAATAGGCCACACTTTTCTGACATGATTGTGACTAAAAAAAGGAACTGAACAGAGTGCAGTCTGACTAAGGACTGATAGATGCACACCGATATTCACTTTTATGGGTCACAGTGAATGGATAGACAGATACGCACAAACGGACATGTCTATTTCCTGCGCCTTTTCTCCCTTACCTGATACCCCCTCCCCTGCACCTGACAAGCAGTTTCATGTTCAACACAATCACCAGCACGGCTAGCTAAATTGGATTTAGATTAAAAATATGTACCTTTCAACAAAAAGACCTGAAATGACTTAAATAATGACTAAATCACCTGGGAAGGAAGACAAACATTTAAACACCTCATCTGTGATGTTCCGGCAAGTGCTACCTGACAGCCTCTCTATAGAAGACAGAATCTTCTAAAGGTCAGGAGACACACACATGCACACACTAATAATAATATATAGGCCACACACACGCACACACAACAGATATACATGCAAGTGGTTAAAGATTTGACAGTGGTGTGGGAATGCTTGGTTTGTACAAATTTAGGAGGCATTAGTGTGCTCATACAGTTGAATTGTGGAGACATAACTCCCATTTGGGGTCTAAAAGTGTCATTTTGCAAATGTATTTCCAATTGGTAATGCTTTGGTGGACCTCGGTATTTGATTCTGATGTTAGATTTTATTAAAGAATGGCACAAAATGTAAAATATTTTACTCTTATGTAGTTGTTTTGCACAATAGTTATACCTTAAATTGTACATGTTTGTTTTGTGCTCACAGTATGTGTGTAATGTCAAATGCGGCTTAGCTGCAAAGCCAAGGTGATTTTGCCAACGTTGCTTTTTTGTTTTGGGAGCAAGATTTGAGCGACTCATAGCATCATAGCTGCTGCAGCTGAACTGACTTTATCTCTGAGGATTTAGTGACATGTAGTGTGGAACCAAATGCATCAGCCAGTGTTGGCACTGTACACTACACGTGCTTACATGTGAACAAACCTGAAGACCCAGGAATTTGGAGCAATTATACACACACTCAGTTTTACATGCAGTCGATAACACACATGGGCTAGCGGAACGAAGCCCCGGTCCACCATCACTCAGCACGGATCACTGTCTATCAATTGGCCCAGCTTTTTGTCATTCTCGGAGTCTGTCCAATCTGCCACAGCGAGGATTTAAAGAAGGGGGAAACAAGGATAACTCAGATTAAGTCATCTCTATCTTTTCTGTGATCTGCATCCAAAGCAGAACTGTGGACAATCACTACTTGAAACTCATTCAACTGCCTTTTTGATCTTGCTTGGCACAAACATGCGGACACCAACACCAACTCCTGGCAGATGCATCTGTTCTAAGTAACTGTCAGGGGTGATTGAAAGGGGGGGGTGAGAGAGAGTGAGCAGTCATTTCTAAATGTGTCTGTGCTTCAAGAATGGTTGGGGAAAAAAACTTAATGGTTAAAAGTGTCAAGAAATAAAATATGGAATCACTTGAAAGGCAATAAAGCCAGAAGGTGTAATTCTATGACTACAACAAAGTTTGCAAGGAAAGTCATTAGAGCTCATGCATTCTTTAACCCTGTAACACAGTGTAATTGCTGATATTTAATGAAGTGTAACTGAATGGGACATTATGACCTCTCTCAGTGTATCCTGGCCACAGTTATGAATAATAAAATACTACCAATCTCTCTTTTCACACGATGGCTAAATCACATTTTCACAAAACAAACAAGGTACAATACAAATGCATAATGAAGCCGTTCAAATTATAATAATTTTGCTGACATTTGCTTTTTGAGCTTTTCAGCCTCTATTTATGAACCACCCTGAGATAAGAGCTGATCAGCCATCAGCTGTCCTCCCTTGTGAAGCTGTCAACAGTGAATGCAATGCAACCATAAGGAATGACAAGGGATTTCATTGTGAAACCTATCATAGGTGTGACTGACGGATGTTGTTAAGGTAAATCTACTCTGTAAGTTATTAAACCATGGCTTCTTGGTATAGTGGTTTATGTATTCACCTAACAAGGAAAAAAGCCCAGGTTTCACCAAGGAGGAGTCTGAGATTCTTTTGGAGTTGCATCAGGAAGGGCGACCAGCGTAAAAATCAGCCAAATTAAACAGAGTAGAGCTACCTGTTGTGGTGACACCCTGTTAATAAGAGAGCAGAGAAAAGCAGCTTTATTGGGACTGGATTTCTAATCAGAGAAAAATGGCTGAGAAGGATGTTTTGAAAAGAGAAATGTCAGCACCTGTTCATAATTATTTAGTCTCTTATTTGGCTTGGATGCTATGGCAAGTTAAAATAACTATGAAGGGGAAACTAAAATGATAATAACCCAAAAAAAGAATAAAAAAGAAAACAAAAAAGAAATTACTCATATACTGTGGGCAATAGGACACATCAGTATCAGCACAACTATACTTATGAAATATAAACTGGATTAAAAAAAACTGTCAAAAATTAAATTAAATGATCAAGCCGCAACTGGAATGACCCATATGGAAAAGATATATATAAATCTTATAAAGTTTGTATCTGTCTTGTGTGAAACTTGTATGAAAAGCATATAACAGTGAAAACAGATATAAGAGCCCATGAAAATTTATATAATGAAACTTGTATGTTTTGGATACTTACTAAAACAATGTATGAAAGTAATGAGAAAGTGGCTACTTTCATGAGTAAATCATGTAATCCTTATATGATTTACTCATGAAAGTGGCCACTTTCATGAGTAATCACATATAAGTTTTTACTATTTCTTTTCCATATGGGGATACTCGGGGAAAGCAGGATCAGTTTGGTGATTAGTGGCTCTCAAAGCTTCCCACAGCTTACGTTCCTGCCTGCATTTTTGAATGAAACACTGTAGCAATCTGTTAAATGAGGTATGACTGTTTTTGTCTCATTTTTAGCTCTCTCCATGTCTTGATCCATCTAGGACTAGTCATCTAACAAAGCACCGTAGGATAAAACTGCTGCAGCAGAGCCTGAACGAGAGTCATTAGAACACACAAGAGAAACACATAGATCGCTTTGAAGATAAAACGAGAGCCCCTGCAATGAGAAGTAAAAAGCAGAGTAATAACAAGTGGCAGAGGTCCTTTTGCCTCTTGCACCTCTCAATTTCTGTCTCCTTCATTATCGTGTAGTAAATTCTGTTGTTGTATAAGTAATAGTAAGTGAGATGGAAAGAAAAGGGTGGCGGAAAATCAAAAGCAGTGTGGAATAAAGAAGTAGGATAGCAAGTAAAACTGATTAATATATTTATTAAATCCTTTCATTCATTATTCATTCTTTTCATTACTCATTAAGAAGCACCCATACCTCTTGAAATAGTAATACCCTTGCCAGGTAATCTTGTGCCCTCCTGTAAATTATCACTAAAGGAGAAGGGGTCAATTCAGTAGAACTGATTGAAAATCTGAACTAGTTCGGGGTCCATAGCTGAAGCGCACTGAGCTCTATGAGAGCCAATAAGCTTGTAAACACAAAGTAAGTGTTCAGAACGAAGGCAAATTGCCTACTTTGGCAATGATTCAAAGCTGGCTGGCTACTCTCCAAACGGCAACCGCTGCAACAAACTCACAAATTGTGAGTCAAGTAAACTGATGCTGAATCGATTCACTGCTATAAGACAAAACAAAGGAAAGAATCGAGTTAATGAACGGAAACTGTCACTGTTATGGGGTAGACTTTGCAAGAGGTACCTCCTGCAATCGTGGAAGGCTGGTTATGTCTAACTAGATGTCCATTACAAGACAAATACAATGTAAAGCTACACAAAATAAAAGCATGACACCATGTTTCAACGCATAATTCCATAACCTTAAGTCTGTGGGTTAACTTTTTTGTATGATGTTGTATGTAGAATCTGTCCACTGTTTCTGGTTCAGTTCAAATGTACTGCAATGGCATCAAAACTCTGCCCATAGCTAGAACTGCTCATCCTTCGAGGATAGATTTTAATTATACATCAGTACAGTTTTGCAGCATTTGCTTGTAATTTAAAGGATGGAAACACACTGACATGCACACCCAGAAAGAAATGTAGAGGACACAACTGTAAGTTAAAACCTGTAAAGTAAAATCTGTATAGGGATCAGTATGCAACAAAACAAAGATACCACCACTATTTCCTTTGTCTAAGAGCAGGGTTACATTTCAGAACTGCTAATGCTGCTGTCTGTAGACTTTACTGTGCTTTCAGACTTCCTTGATAAGCACAGCAAGTTGATTGTACATCAAGGCAACAGATGTAAGACATCAGCAGAGCTCTTATCCGGTAATATAAAATGACATGAAACAATAAAAGAGAAAGCATGAGCCAAAGGTCAATGCTCAATCAAAGAAACACTGAGATGAGTAAGACAAAAGAAAAATGGATGGTGGTAAAACAGAAAACATTGACTTACATGGAATTCCCAATTCATTCTTTTCTTTGGACTCAGTGGACTTCTGAAACAATGAACCTTGGGATGGGAAAAAGAAAAGGGATGGTGGAATGATGGATGAAGGGAAAAGAAAAACAAAACAAAATAAGACCAACATCACAGGACACAGACCTTGAGCTAGACTTTTTTTTTGCTCTTTCTTTAAAATCGAGGTTGAATGAAAACATACAGACCACATTGAGACTTTCATTGTGCATCAGGATCTTCACACAAATCTGAGCAGTAAGACGAAATGTGGAAAGACTGCACCGGCTGTGAAAATCGGTGTACTCTGAGCTATGGTACATGTAAGTGGCCTAAAGACGGAACTGCTAGCTATCGTCAATCAAGAGAATTTTGTTCCCCTCTGTTGATGTTCCTCTTTGAATTTACTTTGAATTCGTAGATATTTGTGCTTATGGTGAATGCTATGGATTATAACAGGGTGACCAGCATTGCTTGCTGAATGGCAGCAGCACTTTTAGTCTGACATCTGTTTCAGCTCTGTTGCGACAAGAACAGATGTTTTACATATTACATTATATATAGGTTTTAATTTAATTTGCTCTTAACTTTTTTGTATTTTCTACTTTTTTAAGCTCCTTCTGTACATTTTTTTTAAACTTTCTGTGGCATTTTTTCTCGATAAGGTCTTCATTTTTATTTCATAAGAAGTTACACTGTTTCCCTGTGTCTGTCTCCTGCAACACAACAATTTTGAAACTTTTGGGATTAAAAAAATTAATCTTATCTTTCTTATCTTATCATGAAGAAGCCTGGATGCATTCAGTTACTGCTGTGTCATTCTGAGTGGTTCACTTAGTTGTGGCAGACAGAAGGTCTATGACACAGATAAACCACTCATGTACTGATGTATAATTGAAGCGCTGGTGTATAATTGATAAAGCCAACATAGCTACATGGTGTGCTTAAAAGGTTCTTGCCAGACCAGCTGATCGTGGAACACTGATTCAGCACTAAAAAGCGAGAAACATTGGCGAGGTTAAGTGGGGTGACAAGCACATATAAACAAACAGCAAGACAAATGACAGGCTTAATGTGGTGTTTTGCTTTAGCTGTACAGGTGGGCTGGGCTACATAGCCCAGGAATTTAGGTTTCATACTTGAATTTGCATGGGCGTAAGACAACAAGCAACTGGCTGCATTTGGTTGACTGCAACAAAATGTCACAATGATTAACATCTGAATCAGTGATTATAGTAGCAGCAGCACACTGTGATAAAAATGTATCATACTTCAATTATAAAGCAATTGTTCAAACAAATAATAACAATGAAAATATGGTGGGTGTAAAATGAAGCTTAAAATGATTCAGAAAGACCCAACACGAGCACGATGGAGAGAAAAAACAGCACAGTGGATGAGGGCAAAGCTTTTAGACAAGGAGCGGCAAACAGCTAGCATGCTGGGTTAGAAACAATAAGACAATGTAGCCACAATAAGAAGGAACACAAAGGGGAAGAACAGGGCTCTCAATGGGGAGATGGGTTGTTTGATGCTGTGTTGTACTTGCTGACACTGCTCATCATTTTGTGTGATACAACCCACACCTGAGTGTTTTATCCAAACACTAGATTACATAACTGCCAGAGCCTCCGGGTACTTTTAAGTACAGTAGCATCTGCATTCATACACGTGTGTGTGCTCACAGAGCAGGCAGCGAGTAAAATATTATGCACTCAAGGATGGCACAGTGGAGGTCTGAGTGAATCCGTTCCAAGAATCCTGATCAATGTGTCAGAGAAATGTCAAACGGCCAGAACATATAAAACAACACAAACGGCTCCAAAACCCCTGAAAGACTCAAACACTCAGGCATGCATGCGTCTAACTTAGAGATAAAGAAAATGAAACAAACAAAAACAAAGAGAAGTCACTCCATGCTGCAAAGAAGTAAGGTCAAATGGATTTATGCCTCTCAGGGTTGAATAACTTTATAAAAAAAAAGAAAGCAAGAGATGGTAGACGCGACCGAGAAAGAGAAAAAGAGGGAGTGTAGAGTAAAGTATGGTTGAGCACCAAGTCAATTACAGACCACTATCTAAAATACTGCACCCCCAGCACAATCACTGAGAATAAATTATCAGACCTGAAAACCTCCGAGTTACAATTTAAAGTCTTTAAAGGCAGCAAATAAGAACTGCCCTGCCATACTAATGAACTGCTGCTTAAAGGCCACATTTTAAAAGAGCTGTCGTTCATAAACCAGCAGGAATCACTCCACGCCTTTCAAATATACCACAAATATAGTATCTGAAAAATGCTTTGCATACAGAATCTCCTTCTAATACACGTTCATGCATAGAAAACAGTAGAAACATTAGTGCTGGCATAAACCCATCTTTGAGCAGCCGTTTTAAAGACAGGAAATCAATTACAGGAAATGAACCTAAGCTTATACTTCCCTGGTTTTATCCCATATTCTGGGGCCATACCTTATAGACTGCAGGGAATCTCTTAAATGGATTGGAGTTGGGTATACAATGCACCATGGTGCAGCTAGAGTAAGATTTGTCAATACTATGCCTACTGCAAAGCTTTTTTTAGGGAATTATATCATATTATTCCATTGCTCATGGCATAGCCCATCTATTGAATCATCACTACTATTCCCTCCATTCTTGCTGTTGAAAGAAGATGCTCGCGCAAGTAACAACTCCAGCTGGAGGCTTTTGTGTTCAGTGATAAAGTACATATATTTTCCCTGAAAAGAATCAGAAATGCTTCAGTGAGAGTAAATTTAAGTACATTTAAAATGATCAAAACCTGCAATAAAAAGCTCACTTGTTTAAAAAACACTTTGATGATAAAATTCAGCAAGATGATGACATTATGTTAACATGAACATGCATAACATAACCAAGTGATTCAGGGAAAAAAAGAATAAAAGTTGAGGTATAATTTCTGTAAATACGGCACATCTGAACTGCTGTTTAGCAATCCAGATATGTGTTATCTCAGACTGTAAATGGACTGCTACTTGCTGAATATAGCACATTTCTCCACTAACTGAGCACTCAAGGCAGTTTTTACTACAAGTCACATTCACTCTGTGCTTTATTCCATGCTGCTTTAAAGTGCTTTTCTAACTATCATGCACACAGTCACACTCT
The DNA here is from genome assembly GCF_057382095.1 of Aulonocara sp. 'chitande type north' Nkhata Bay. NCBI lineage: Eukaryota > Metazoa > Chordata > Actinopteri > Cichliformes > Cichlidae > Aulonocara > Aulonocara sp. 'chitande type north' Nkhata Bay. The sequence goes on along the minus strand of NC_141355.1, from coordinate 23,747,621 downwards.
GACGGAGACATTAGGGCTCATTTTGGGTTCAGTACTCCAACCAAGGACGCTTTGAAATGTGGACTGAAGAAGCCAGGGATCGAACCATTGACTTTCTGATTGGTAGTCTATTTCCTGAACCGTAGCCAGCTGTAACAGTAGCCTAAGCCAATTACCCAGCAGTAAGCTACAAACAGATATTTTGTATGTTCATAACCCATACAGTCAGATTATAATCTACAGTTTAATTAAACCTTTTTTGCAACTCTTGTCTCGATCACAGTTAGATGTATCCTGGGACACCTATGGTACGCTGGGCTGAGACCATGCTTTGAACAGGTGAGGCTCTTTTCTCCTTAAAAAGAAAACAATTAATAAAAAAACTTGAAGGAAAAATTCTGGTGTTCAAATGCACATGTCGCTGAGTGGCCCCATGACCTGCTGGTTTGGTCCAATATCATTGTCAATCTACAGTATTTATCATCAGGTTAATTCTAAAGTTTCTTAGAGTACTTCGTTTTTGTGAATCAACTCAAGACGAGCAGAATAATTCTCCCTATTTTTATCGATAAGCCACAAATAATTTTCACAGCTGAGAAAACTGAGAACTGAAATGTGAAAATGAGTCTGTATGTCTGCCTTTCCAGAACATTTATACACTGTCATGCCCCTCTCTCACTCTGTAGTATGTTACATGCATGTCTGCCAGTTACTCTGAGCACATGGAGTAAAAAACGCCATTCTAACAAATCAACAAACAAAATTGCCTCCATCTTGGAAAAAAGCTGCTGCTGCTTGTACGATTATTACTCAGCCCACGTTTTTCATGTAATTTTAAGATTTGTGATTTATGATGTCAGAAGTGTTGGGGGGGAGGGGGGGATTTCAATGATTGTTCCACATCATTATTTATCATTACTTTCCTTGTGAAGCAAGTGTTTTTGACTGAGGTAATGGACATGAAAGTGGTAAGTGGAAGGTTAATAAAGTCATTCAAAACCCTCTCATAAATCTCCACACAAAGGCAGAAAGTGGAGGGCTGAGAAGGAGCAAATCACTAGCTAGCAGACAAAGGTATAAAACTAGAGGGGCAGAGAGGAAAAGGCTTAAAATGTTGACATAAATGTAAGGAATAGGAGGATGAATGGTGAAATGAAGGAAGCGATGAAAGTAATGAAGAAAAAGGAAAAAGAATACTGATGAAGAGAAGCTGCCCAACTGCACAGGTAAGAAACAGTTTTTCCACATATGTTTAAACCAAATCAGGAATCAATTTTTTGAGGAGACTGCAGATAAAAAAATAAAAATAAAAAAAATAATAATAATAATTTGCCCATTATGTCATCTTTTTTAATCTCCAAATATTGGTGTTACTATGTGCCTTAAAAACAGTATACAGAGCAGGTATTTTGACTGGTTTAAATGAAGCCATTAATTGTCTTCCTAAGCTTCACTCACTCTGGCTTCTGTTCATGGGCAAAGGTTTTTGAACACATTGTCAACAACAAATGGCCTGGCTTATTAAAGGTCAGCTCTCCGTAAAATCAATTCGTCTCAAAAACAGACACTGTAAGACATTGGCTAGAATCGGCATACTCATTGCTCATTGCAAGATGTGATATGTGACAACAAGCATAGATCTCTCAGTGTTCTTCGAGAATCAATTTCATTAACTTAGCTTTGCACATATAATGTGCTAGTATACCTGATAAATTGCAGTTTATAGTTTCTACAATAAAGAGGCAGTTATGTTGAATATTGCAATTGTATTTCTATTCTTAATTTTACCTATAAAATATGGAACTATGATTTTTTTTTTTAATGGATGGATATGATTTTCAAAATGAACCCAGTAATGGTCACGTTACACTTCACTCACCAAGACTTCTGCCTTAGGCTAAAAATCTGACCATGTGTCAACATTCATTGGTCTGCCTAATTAGGGTCGATTCCTGCACATTCAATTGTTATTTGAACCAGACACTGCTAGACATTTGTTTATTTTGGCCTATTGATTGTTCATAGCTATATTTAATATATGATACACAATGCATTTAGAAGAGATATGTCAGTGCTTCTGAACCTTATTTATCCACTTACTTTGCATACAGAGTCCATCAGTGCAGTTTTGAGACTGGAGGACGAGACCCTCGCAGTCCTTTCCACCATTCTTGGGAGCTGGATTGTTGCACTCCCTCCTCCTCCACTGTGTACACTCTGTTCCACAGGCTGACCACTTGCTCCAATCTGTCCAGACACCATCCACTAGAGGGAACGGATGGGGACCACGGGAATGAGAGACGGAAAAAAAGAGGGTTTAGAAGGAGGAGACTGAAGATAACGGATTCAATTATTTCCTAAACACTGTAAAATGTGGCATGGGAGAGTACACACATAAAAAGACAGAAATTGAATGCAGAAGCTGAGCACAGGACAAAAAATTGCCCAAATGTATACAGATACAATATGCCAGGATGTATTATGGAAAGAAGTATTCTAAATGAAACAGTCTTGAATAGAACAGAATACCAGTGCACAGTGTGGTGCAGGGCAGTTTGTGTATAGCCTGTCCGTCACAAGGCAGTCCTCCATTGAGAGGGGCAGGGTTAGTGCAGCTCCTGGTTCTTTTCTGGAAACCTCTTCCACAACGGCTGTTACACGGAGACCACTCTGTCCATGTCGACCAGCCCCCATTCACTGCGGAAACAGAGATCAGTCCCTTAATGAATACAGTGTTTTATCCACTTCTTAACTATGTAACGCCCACCCTCTTGAAGATACCATATTAGCAAGGGTTTCTGGGTATCTGTGGTCCACTCATCCATGTGTCCCAGAGCTTGGCGCTATTATATTGACCATGATTTGGAACGATAGGAATCTAAGGGCCTAGTCACACAGGCCTAGAGATTAGCTGGCAACCACTGGTTGCTAAGGTGGTGCAGCAACCTCGAGAAAATACACTCTCCAACCAGCTGGGGAATGCACATTTTCCTTAGTGACTGAAGATTTCTATAGCTTTCTATAGCTTAATACTGTATGCAGATACAGTCAATAAAATAAGTTGAACTCAATCTTTATGACTACTTGAATCAGTGAATATGTTGTAGATTGTCTGAGATAATTAAAAAAAAATGATGATGATGCAATCCGTGATTTTAAAATGCCGTTTTATTGAACTGAAATAATTATCTTAGAGAAGGCTGCATGTGTCTGGAAGCTGAGTTGAAATTTAAGCAAAAGAGCTGGATTTTCCTGAACATCAAAACTACACAGACAATCTGCATCCCTTCAAGTAGCCTGCAGCTACTGCAGCATGATTTTCCACTGCTGTGCTTACATATTCCCACTGAAGGGCACAGACTGACACAAATATGCAAACACATTAAGCTGTATAGCTGGCTAAACACATGTTAAATGACCAGTTATCATGGGGCTCGGAAATTGCTTAACCCGGTGTAGGGGAGAGAGAGAGAGAGAGGTGAACTGCTGCTGGATGAATCCTGCGGTTTGTTTTCCATGGTTTCTTTGAAACTCTTCACCTCCTTTGTCTCTTTCTTTTTGCCTCATGTCTTTCATTTGTGCTGCTGTAAAATGCATCTGCATCCTCCTGTAATTAGACCTAGCTGTTTCTTTGTTGTTTAGCATTATTGTTTCTGTGTTTCAAGAGAAAATGTGGCAGGACAGTGCAGACAAAGATAAGAGCAGACTAGACAGGCAGCAGGAGAGAAATCAGCTATAAAGTTAGAATGAGAGAGAGTTGGCATCTGGAGGGGTGGAGTGGGTAGAAATTCCACTGCTGCATCTCGACAGCTCTGTCTCAGCCCAGTGGACAGTGCCCACTCCTTGCCTAAGACCTAATTAGAAATGTATCATCAGAAAGTAACCAGTAAATTCACACACAGACACTTTTGTCATGCATTTCCTTCAGCTTTTAGGCTTTTTTCTTCCTCACTCAGTTGTTGTCTTCCGCTGTTCTCCCCTACCTCACCTTACCTCTCGCCCTTCTTTCTATAGTTGCTTCATTTTTTCCCCCCTCCTGTGTTTTTTCCACTACTGTTTCACCTTGTCAACAGTGTCAGCCAGGCCCTAGTGGAGCCGAGAAGATTGAACCACAGATTGAACAATCTATTTTTGTAAGGATACATCAGTGTCAAACCACTCCATCTCTTGCTGTCTGTATCGAACAGGCACACACGCTCAGTTATTTTGATTGAAACAGTCCTGCTGGTGAATGGAGTCAGTGTTATATTTTGAGAGAGACACTGCGTGTGTGTGTGTGTGTGTGTGTGTGTGTGTGTGAGAGAGCGAGAGAGAGAGAGAGAGTGTGTGGGGGGGGGGGGGGGGGGGGGGGGGGAATTAAGTTGTATGAGGCATGGGCCTCCACCAAACAAACTCTTTCCTCTCAGCTTCTAGACAAAGCAACACTAGAAGAGAACCAGAAGTTTAGCGAGCTATTTAAAGATGTTTTTTGTTGTTGATTTTCACAGCTATTATTATGCCATATGCTGCTTTATCTATGCAGAGCTGGGAATCTTGGCAGAAAGTGGGAACATGTGGAAAGCCCACATGTTCTAATTTAGAACTAAAGGCAGGATTGGAGGGCTTTAATTGGGTGAGGTCAAGGGTGAGGTGAGAATATCAAGACAATCGCGAAGAGGAAGTGTTGGCACGGCAGTAGAGCTAATTTCACATGGCAGATGGGGGCTGGCTTCGCTGATCAGAGACTCGATATAACTGAAGAAAGCATTAAAAAAGGTGTCATATCATTATATTTCTAACATCAGAAATGAAAAAGTTTAGAGCACACATTAAAAATATGTATAAGCCAAATCCTATTGTTACAGCTTTTGTAGCCACACACACACACACCTACACACACAGAAAGACATACCGACAAACTTACCATAAACAATAACGGTGGCTGTAGTGCTTCGTCTTTTGGCCACTATATTCTTGGCCACACACGTGTAGTTGGCTGTGTCAGAGAGACGCGCCTGCTTGATGATCAGGTTGTGGTCAATAGTGATATAGAAGTTTCTGTCCTCCGCCGGGTCGATTACCTCTTCATTCTTTAACCACTCCACCTAGGGGACATTCAGAGGGTAAATGGAGGTGAGGACAATGTCTTTTCTACACCAATGATAGGCAAAGAGACGTTTTACAGAGGACTAGTTTATTACTGCCATGAAGTGAAACAATTTAAATTTGACAAGATATCTAGTAAGTTATAGCGACGCCTTTTTTGCAACACATACTCCCTGTAGAGGAAATTATAATATTAGGTTCAAATCTTCTTTTCATAACTGATCCAGAGGATAAAATAAGAATACAAATATTAAAGCTTTCTTGGGTTTAATCTTGTTTTTAGAAACTTTTAGGAGTGATGTAGGACTTAGAAAGCGTGCTGCTGTCATCTTTTTTGATGGTTCAATGAGGAAAAGCTTTGAGAACATGCCATATTCAATAGTCAAAGGAAATAAATAAATAAATAAGCAGCTGAAGGACAGGACGCCCGTTAGCGGCTCCCTAATCTGTCTTATGATCTCTCATGCTTCATCTTGTACTGTAAGTAACCCAAACCGCTCTCATGAATAAATCCTTGAGATTACAGATTACAAATTTACAAGCAAATTAATGTGTTTTATGAGGCAGGAAACAATAATAAGACTGATTGTGCATAATGAAATACCAGGAAGCTGCTCACGCACCAAGTCATAGGAATTAAACACTTGAAATCTGAATGACCCTCACTTACAGTGGGCCCTTGACAACAAGGAACCCTTGGGTGGCTGTAAAGGAAAGGAAAATGCCCAAACATATGCTTTCGAAAGGTACTTTGGGTGAAGGGTAGGACAGCGGGAAACTATTCTATTTATGAGCCTAATCAGATTTCCCGAGTGCTGTATTTACTGGACCAAACCCTCATAAATTCAGCCTGTCCAAGCTTTATGGCAGGCACATAAATGTCCAAGCTGTGTTGTTTAATTCATGTTGTTTAATTTCCTCCTCCCTTCTCATTAGGAAATGGATATCTCAGATGCAGAAAAGAGGAAATTCATTGTTATTCTTCAGTTTGCCGTTTACTCACTCTCCACTGTTATTCTCAGTTTTTCCACCCAGTTCTGAATCAGATTCAGTAGTACTCTTTGGTCATGGGGTGCAATGTAGCTGTGAATTCTCAATCTTAAGTGAGATGCTGTGTGACCTTTCAGCTTCCATTACAACATAAAGGTTATACAGAGAAAAAGACTAAGCCAAAGGAACAAAAACATTTATTTACAGTCAGACGATAAGCTTATCCTCATACTGTAAAGGTATAAAACAATGTGTTCTTTTCTGCGCAAAGGAAAAAACCAATAGAAATTACATTTGCAGCATAAAACAGACTATTTGGATCTCTTTTTATTTATGATATAAGAAGTGCTGTGGTCACAGGAAGCAATGATTTGACTATGACTTATTTTGAAGCATTGCCACAAGAGATGCAAATTATTCAATAGACTTAATGTAATGCAATACAAACCAAATCATGAAATAGTTAAGTTAAATAGTTATGATCTACTGTAGAACATGTATATACATATACATACATGTGTATAATATGCAGAACTATTCCAGTAAATGGTCCAAACACGAATTCTTTTATATATTTATATTTTCTTTGTATCCTGCACTAGGAAAAATTCTGTTGTAATGCCATTATGAATGGAGCGTGCTGTGACAGTGGTAATTTCATCTGAGCCACAGTTTTGAATCAGTGTCAGTTTTTTCCTGACAAAGAAATTGCCCGTGCCCTGCCATACCACACTGAAGTAAGACAGCGGTGCCAAAAGTCCCACTAATGTGTTTTTTTAAGTTAAGACAGCAGCGTTTCTTTATAATGACAGATTTATTAAACGTGGGGAAAAATAAATTGTCTGAAAGACATTTATTTTCTCAAGACATGTCAAGCTGTTCATCAATGTTTTCTGCACAGTAAAAGAAAGGGAAGCATTTCTTTTTGTAGGATATTATGCAGTGATTTTGCTGGTCTGGCCCACTTGAGATCATACTGGGTTGTGTGTGGAAATGAGTTTGAAAACCTGGATCAACAAATTAGCCATCACCAACACATGCCATTAGACAGCGTGGACGCTTAAAATGAATAAAATATGGCATTAAGCAAACAAATGTAACACTGTTTTTGGTAAAACTAGTCTCTTGTTCACTGTATTACAAAAATAGTCTCTCGTGGTGCTTTGGATGCTCATGTAATACTTATAATTTACTGCTACGCTGAAATTTCCCAGATGATCCAATTGGATTTTTTTTTTTAATTTAATTTTTCTTTTTTCCTCTTGCATTCATGTTAATCTAACATGCACACACTTTATAGAAAAGAAACAGAATAGGAGCGGAAGCATGTGAATGCGTGTGGGTAAACCAAGAGAGACAGGTGACGTGGGGGCGAGAGTTAAAATAACAAATACACATTCTCCCTTGAGGTTGGTTTGATCCAATCAGCCACCCTTTGCAATTCACACACATGCACACAGTCTTACACCAGCTGTGGCTAATGATGCAGTGGCAGTGGTAGAATAGCCACCACATGTGGTCTCTTTGTCTGAAGCCAACAGAGCACACATCAGTCTAACACGCGTCAGTCTTCAGGCGTCGTCAAAGTCCACGGTGGCTTTCAGTGCATTGTAACACTAAAGCTCACAACCCGTAGAAACAGGCTCTCTCACTCTAGCTTGCTACAATTTCAGTGCAGCCGGTAAAACAAGAGAAATGGACAAATTAAATATAGACAGAAAAAAAGCAGTGGAATGCTGAATGCTGTTTATAGTGACCTTTTCTTTTACATTAAGTTATATTTATATAAAATACAAGTAGAGGAAATTCATAATGAAATAAAACATTTAAGGCAACAGTACAGTGACAGCTAGACCTGCAGAGGTTTTTGGTGATTGTGTTCCATTAAACTTTGCACTGAGTAAGCGAGCACTCTGTATCTATGGACAGGGAGATGTATACAGAGTATATCAGAGGATAACAAATATAGATGCTTAATAAAAATGCTAACATCTCCTCAGCTTTAAGGCAAACGGTGCAATGCCAGAAAACACGTACTATTAACAATAAGGTTTTCTTGTTTTTACTCATCATGCACAGAACTCCAGAACTAACAAGTTACAAATAGAAGGTCGCCCAGGTTAACTGAATGTGGAGCTTAAGTTACTGGAAGAAGAGTGGTAGAACAATTCAAATATATGGATATAGTTCTGAGAAAACGTATTTGTTCCTTTCCCGATTCTTAGTTTTTCCATATTGGTATTAATTAAAAGTTTTCAGTCAAAAAGCAAACTTTAATATCAGATGAGGAAACGCCGAGTAAATGCAAAATGCTGTTCAAACCTTCCTAGTCATGCGTGAAAAAGTAATGGCAACAACAACTGCAATTAAGTCTTTGTGATAGCTGATAGTCTTTTACTCCTTCTCTGTGCAGGAATTGCTTTAATTTGGTCAGACTGGAGAGTTTTTGAGTTGTTCAGAGGTGGACTTGCTGGTGTGTTTAGGATCACTGTCTTGCTGCATGACCCAAGTGGGCTTCATCCTTAGGGCATGAACTGATGCCTGGCAGAATTCATGTCTAATGTTAATTTTTCTTTGGATGGTCTGAAAGACCAAGCAATTTTTTTATACATGGATGGACAACCTAGACGCGTTTGTGGCATTTAATCATTCTTGTGTTGTTAAGCCAGTATAAAACAGGATGTCAAAACTGCCTGCTAATTTCTCTCACATTTTAAATACATTTTTAGCCCTCCTTGCACAGCCACTGTTGTTAAGTACCTGACAATGTTTTAAATGTCATGAATATTTTAGCAACGACACCACAAGTAGTTAGGGGGAAAAAAAAAATTGTGTTTTTCCTCGGTCATATTTTTTTTTATTTTATCATGTTTTATAATCTGACATCTGTTGTTGCACAACATTGTAATCATATTTTAGCAGGGCTGTCTAGTGTTCAACAAAATCTCTTAACGGATGTTCATTATGCTAATGTGCAGAGAAGTAAATGCAGCTCTTTGGTTCCTGACCTCATACTGTGAGCACAGCTACATTTGTGCACAAAGTGTTCTATAATGTATGTGGCTGCAAGACTGAGTTAATATCTCAATTTTATGAATTGAACTGAATAGTGTACGCCGAAATGTTTAAATAGATTAGCAAAATCTCAAGGCCTGTGCAAGTATGTGTTTATGCACGCTTACCTGTCTCAGTGTAATTATTGTGAGTGAATCAAAGGTTCCGAGCGTCAAAGTTAACATTGAACTGATTTCTCTTTGTTCTTTTATCTTGCCCAGATGAAACACTAGAATTGACACCTCATTTTTAAACTTTCTTTTTCCCCAATTTTCACTCAAGCCTTCTCTTCTTATCTCGTCCCCCCCAGCCCCCCGTGCTCCCCCGCACACACATCCAATCGAGCAAAACTTTAGACCCTCATCTCTCTCCCACACAATCGCATGCGTGCACATGCACACAAAGTGGTGTTTCTGTCACATAAGAGGACATTGTATTGACTTACATTGATTATTTCCTACTCTAACCATGAATGCTACTTACCTAATCCCAACTATTATGGCCAAATTCACTAAATGAGGCAGATTGGTGTGATGAGATCACAAAAAAGCGCTGATGGGAGTGCACAGCGCACTGATTTATAAACAAAGACGCAGATAGTTTGTTCCAGTGATGACCAGCATTCTGCCAAGAAGAGTGCAAATTAGCTTACATATACATATACTAGGGGTGCAACGATATTCGTATCGATATTGAACCGTTCGATACAGTGCTTTCGGTTCGGTACGCATATGTATCGAACAATACAACATTTGTAATTTATTTTATCAACTTTTCTTCTGACGATGCTGTCTGTGTGGAGCGCTCAGTGAATCTGCGTTCGACTACTCCGCCTAGGCTGCACTGTCGAGCGCAGATCCACTGAGCGCTCCACACAGACAGCATAGTCAGAAGGAAGAGCGCAGGGCAAGCTAGCGAGACAGAAGTTAAGCTCTCCTTGCAACATGGCAAATTGAACCTCTCCCACCCTCATTCAGATCTGGCATTTGGAATTATTTTGGTTTTCATGTGACGTATGACCCTGAAGGTAAGCGCGTCATGGACTAAAGTAAAACAGTATGTTGGATGTGCCACGCAATGCTCAATTACATGGGTGGGAGCTAGTGTGTTAGCGCAGTTAGCTCGTTAACGTGTTGGCCGTCTAGCCCCATGCACGGGGCTATCAGGGGTAGCTCGTTAACGGAGACTTGCCGTGTTGTGGGGTTAAGGTCATTTTAACGAGGTTAACCTGAAAGCACTAGTGGGAACACAACGAATATGACTGCACATTTACGCCGACATCATCCTAGTGCAAAGACAAAAACAACAAGCATGCATGCTACAAACTTTACCCGAGTCATTTAGACAGCCGTTAGCACATGATTCTCCTTATGGGGACCTGATATGTTTAATATGCTGCTGAGAATATAGCCCAGAAGAAGCGGATAGTATAGCTTTTATTTTGGAAAGAGCCATTTCTCTGTAATAAACTCTCTTTTCCAAAGATGAGTGATTCCTCAATCAGATACAGGGCTCGCAAAATCGCTAGCCCGATGTCCTGGGGCTAGCGATTTTTCCAGTCGGGCTACCAAAATTTATCTCTGCCCTGCCCGTCCGGCTATTGTAGGAAGGAAAAATATATGTCAATGCTTTTGCATTCTTTCGGAAATGTAGCTGGGTAATTATGTCATTGGCATCGGTGAGCCACTGTCAATATGTGACATATTGAAATCGTGTTTGAATTTGCGCTTGTTTTTTTGCTTTCACTTTGCAATCGCGTGAACTGTGTATAGAGAGCGACAGCACTGATCTGTGAGTGATGATAATTTGCGCACCAATTCCTCTGACATTGTCTTATTAATCGTTAGCTTACTACGCAAACATGACAAGTGAAATCTCCCGCAGCAAGCTTAAACATGTGAGAGGTTGATCGCGCAGAGAATCGCTGAGCTTATGTGAGTGCGTGTGTAAAAGCAGCAGTATATATATTTTAGTTCTGCTGAGCCAAATAAGACAGGTCAGGGTGAAGAAGTGACAGCCAAAGAAAAGCTTACCAAAAAACGGAGAAGTTATGACAAATCAGACTATAAGGCAAAAAGAAAGTGCAGCTTTATGGTTTCATGGCCAAAATAATTTCTGTGGCTGCGATATGATGAGCTAAATAACCAGGGCTGCACATAAGTGGTCCGCAGGTGCGCATTCGCTGTCAAAATAAAAAACACGCACAAGGGTTAGGGTTAGGGTTAAATTTAAAAACTGTACTTTTGAGTTAAAATATATATTTATAATTTTAATAAATGACAAATTAAAAAGGCATGAACATTTTATTTTGTATCGAAAAAATATCGAACCGTGACACCAAAGTATCGAACCGAACCGTGAATTTTGTGTATCGTTGCACCCCTAACATATACATATACTAATTTGAAAGAGCAGACAAGGTGAGAGAGCGAGTAATCTACTAACAAAAATGTTACAGTGCAGGCTTTAAGAGCATGGCAATTTAAATAAATGAGAATTGATACATTTATTTTATTTATAGACAAAGTCTTCTGTTAGGAATTCTGCTGGATGGTGTGTCTATAAATCTGTGGGATCAATACTGATGTGTAGAAGAATACAAAAACATTATTTAGCTCTAAGCTCGCACGCCCATGCGTTAATGTTACTGCGATGTACAGTGTGAGGCTGGAGATATGCAAGTCAACATTGTAAGATTCATGCACTCATGCAACACTTTAGACACTCAGTCATAGCAATAGCTGCATTTTGACAAACATTTCAGTATGATGTTACTGGTCCGACACTAGAGAAGGAAATTAAAGTGGTCTGTGTGGTCACTGCAGAGAAAAGGTTCAAACAACCCTTGAGGCACCTTTCTGTGTAGAAGTGTGACTAAAAACTAGCAAATCAATCAGCCCACTGTAAAAAGGGACAAAAAATATGCATCCTTGAATGTGTTTTATATTGAGATTCTTCTCTCCCCGATGCTCCAGCTGGAGTTCATCTAGATTTTGCCCTCAAAAACCCCCCCAAAAAACAACAAAACAAAAAAACAGTATTACTGAGCACCAGTAAGACTAACAGGATACAACCAATGTTTTGGCACCTTGTTTACAGCTTTGAGAAAACCAGTCACACCAAGTATGCACTCACACTGATAAAACTCTCCCCTTCTTATTCCAAATAAATGAACCTGCCTAGTGACAGCTATTATAACCATTTCAGGCGCAACAATAATTCAGTTCAATAAAGTGTTTGCTGCAAAGCTTAGTAAAATCACTTTTCTCTGGTTCTTTTAAGTGTTTTTGTCCCATATTTTTATGGTCATAAAGTGAAACTCCTACAAAATACATATGTAATAAGCCCAGCTGCAAAGTTACCTGTGAGTTACATTTTGGCTTTTTTTACACAAGTTTTTTTTATCAGCATAAACATGAAATGTGTGATTATACATGCAAGTGTGAAAATATTTCCAGTGTTTCTGAGTGTGATCACAAACACAACCTGAGTGTGTCAGAAGGCACCGTTTGATACGCTTGCAAACACAAGCTGTAACAATGCCCTCCGTTTCAACTGTAACAGGATTAAAAGAAAAAAAAGTTCAGCAAGAGTCCATTCTTTTTTCTTTAGACAAAGAAATCAAAAGGGCTTCTTCGTTGAAAGGATAAAGGCTTTGTCTGAACAATTACACACTCACTTTGTTCCTGTTTTCTTGCCGTTTGGAGCTAAAGACTGACATTGGTTTGTCTACAGGTATACACTGTGAGCAAGACTACCAGATAAAAGCAGGTTTGCATTTCCCTGGCTCTCACTAACGCACCCACTTGTGGTGATAGATATTGCTGTACTGGGGAGTGAGCATATCTAAATATGCAAATACTTTCAGCTGTTTTCTAACTTAAAAACAAATCAAAACAGGAGAAAAGGTAAATGCATTGCATTTAATGACAATCTATTAAGATATGCATCTTTCTTTGGCAGTGGAACAAAGACGTGCCTGTATGCTATGAAAGATAAAAGTAGGCCAAGGCATAAAGGGAGAGAGATATATATTGCCTTTTGTTACACTGTAGTGCAGCATGTTTTGAAAAGCAAAGCAGGAACATCATAGTCATATTGTGTCACAAAAAGAAACAGTATAAATCTTGCAAAAGCAAAATAAATGGCAGACCACAGAGCAAGAAGTAAGATAACAAAACAAAGAGTATCTATGGCAAATGCTAAAATATGACATGCTTTGTAGAGCCACTACAAAGAGTCTCATAAGGGAGCTGATAACAGCTTAGTGATACAAGGTCTATGGGTAGAATCTGCCACTGAATCACAACATTCATTTTTCAAAATAGGAGCAGCCAAAAACACATCTATGCACAATAAGCACAATGAGAGTATGACAGAATACAAAATTGGCTAGTTAAATTACAACCTGATTCTGCAGTCAAATCACGGAAATCAAGCTGTACGCCGTGCATGTGTGAGCCCGTGTGTGTGTGTGTGTTTGGATGTGTCTGTGAAATGCCGAAGTGTTAATATGTATGTTCATCGCTGAGGATTATCCCCTTGATTACTTATATTATCTGGGTCCTTATGTGAGTGGGTTAAAGAGCTCTAATAGTGATTACCCTACCTATGTGTGGGTGGGAACTAAATATGCATTCGATTTCCATGTTTTAACAATCCAAACCCACACTACACCTGTTCCAGGAGGCTTCATTTCCACTGGGGTGTTGGGTGTCAGTGGAAAGAGACAGTAAAGAGACATTCATGAAGATTGCTCTTCAGAGTTTAGCCCTGTCACCTCAAGCTTACATGTTCTCCCCGCATCTGCAAGAGTTTCCTTCAGTTGTTCCAGTTTCTTCCCACACAGCAACGATATTCACAGTGGATTCCAGGCAGGATTATTCCAAGTGAGAACATTTGATATCATATGTTGTGCTTTGGTTTTGTCTATTTAAGTGCAGGACACAGATGTATGTGATTTGGAAACTGTATACTATGTGTGGACTAAATTACTTTAGTCTAGGAAAGATGATAATTTTAGTTATGGTCAGATGATTTTGATATTAACCAAGTGCCTCCAGTTTGTACTTAATCAAAAACACAAGGGATGATTTATTTTCTACTAAAGGTAAGTGATATTTGTAAGTGAAAAAAAATGCTGCCAAAAACAGTCTATTGGTGAATGGCCTGAAATAGCTTTATTTCTTGGTTTCTGTAGACATTATCCACAGTGTCTTTGCTGTGCATTTGCATTACCATGTATTAACATATCCGTATGAAAGTGAAACTGCACGTTCCTGACAATCTCAAGTCATTAGCTAAAGAGCATATCACGGATAATACTTTGGCACAATATCTCTAAAATTAGGAACATCACGTCTCGGAGTGATGATGAAAAAATAGTTTATGCATTTATTACTTCTAGGCTGGACTACTGTAATTCATTATTACCAGTTTGTTCTAAAAACTCCCTGAAAAGCCTTAAGTTGATCCAAAAATGCTGCAGCGAGAGTACTGACAGGGACTACAAAGAGACAGCAGATTTCTCCCATACTTGCTTCTCTTGACTGGCTCCCTGTTAAATCCAGAATTGAATTTATAATCTTTTTACTCACATAAAAGGCTTTAAATAATTAGGCTCCATCTAATCTTAAAGACCTCATAGTACTACATCACCCCAACAGAGCACTTCACTCTTAGACTGCTGGTTTATTTGAGTACTTAAAAGTAAAATGGGAGGCAGAGCCTTCAGCTGTCAGGCCAATCTTCTGTGGACAAAGCTCCCAGTTTGGCTTCTACTTTCTAGATAGTCTGGATCAGCTGAATCCTCCTTTAGATATTCTACAATAGGCCTAGAGTGCTGGGGGGCTTCCCATGATGCAATGAGTATTTCTTCTTCACTCATTTATTTTTCCAGCTCACTATGTGTTTATACATCACGCTGCATTTAATCATTAGACATTATTAAATTTGTCCATGGTGTGTCTTTTGTCCCGTCTCCCTCCACTCCCTCCCAGTGGTTCATAGCACATGGTCGCCCCTCCATGACCCTGGTTCTGCTGGAGGTTCTTTCCTGTTAAAAGGGAGTTTTTCCTTTCTACTGTCGCCAAGTGCTTGCCCATAAGGGCCATCTGATTGTTGGGGTTTCCTCTCCATTATTGTGAAGACTTTACCTTACAATATAAATTGCCTTGAGGTGACTATTGTTGTGATTTGATGCTTTATAAATAAATCAAATCGAACTGAACTGACATTCGGAACAATCAAAATATATGCCCCAACATCGTGAAAGAGACCATAAACTAGGCAACAATGCACTTATAAAGGTAGAGCAAGGGCCGTTTTCCAATTAGCTTGTACAAGACTTTTAAAATATTTTTGGCAACCACAGCTATGCCCCTCCGATGACCTTTAACAAGAATGCAAGTTTAAGGTACGCATTCGCTACACTTTACAGAGCCAGAAGCTATGTTAAGTTTTGTATTGTATGTGGTATGTGTAATTTCAGAATAGGATTTGATGTGACATAAATACTGGTATGACTTCGTGTCCAAGGCTGGAATCTGAAAGTACACTAACATACCCAGTTCCTATAGATGCTGAGTACTTGCTGCTTTTATAAGGAACTTGTATGACCTTTAATCACTCTCTCTCTCTCTTTCAAATGTCATCAAGGCATGTCTGCGCGATGCCTTGGTGACATTTGAAAGGTATGCCTGTCGCAAAAAATGCTTATTTGTATCTTTGGTGAAGCATATATAACTCCAGCTGTCTGACTGCCCTTTCCCACTCAACCCCCAGCCAGTACACACACTCAGATAGACACACTGACACATTACAACCAGATGTGCCACACTCATTATTACTGGCTCTGTTTGGCATCTATAGAGCCATCTCTGTAATTACCATGCCTGTTTCCATTATCAAACACTCACATATGCCCATATGCTCTCACAGACATTTAACAAAGCCACACGCACGCCAACTTAGTCCTCAAGAGCCCAGTCGCTCTAATCAGTGGAAATAAACAAGAGAGGAAAGGAGGACATCTAAGAACGAAGGAAAGAAAGAAAAAGAGTGCAAATGAAAGAGGGTCAGGGAAGACAGAGGTGGAGGGAAGGGAAGCAGGAATGAAGAATAAGACAACAGAGTGACAGTAGGAAGGAGAAAAAAAGAGCAGGTGTGACGACACATATTGAGAGGCAAAGACACAGATGAAGTGAGGGATACAGCAGAGAGAGAGACAATGAGAGATGTGTGCTGGCAAAGCAGACCATCTATCTTTCTCTCCTGCTGCCATAAGCTTTCTTGACACAAACCCAGACAATTGGCTATAACTGTCTGTGTGTGTTTATCAGACGATAATACCAGCAGATGCCACACACACCTACACAAGCGCCAACCTGGGTCCTGATGTGTAGCTTAGTAGAATAGTAATCAAGCTATTCATTAGTGCAGTAACAAAGGCTATTACTGGCTAATCAACAATCTTCAAACTCAATCGAGGAAAGCTAATAGAAATTTAATCCAACAGCGCGCTTGAATATGGTGAAGACTGTCTGTGAGTGTGAGTCTAAGTGTGTGTGTGTGTGTGTGTGTGTGTTTTGATATTAGACAAAACAATTAACTCATTGTGTTAAGATGAAGAAAAAGACTTTGTTGTTTCAAACAATTACAAAAGCGTAACAGTCATGGAGTGGAAAAAAGACTAAAATAATTTGTCCTGGAATGTTTTCTTTAGAATCAAATAAAGATGGCACTTCAAGTGAAATCACTGTCTAAATGGATTAAATGAAACTACCATGATGCACCTGGGAGTTTGCGTTCACTCACTGTGCTCATAGGTAGACAATAGCTGAAGCTGCTATCCATGGCCATCATTCAGCATGTGAACATCTGCAAATTGATTTGGAGATCACTACTTACAGTAACACTACAAATTGTTTGATATGGTACACCAGGCATTTGTGCAAACATATATGTTTGCATATATATATATATAGTACTCAGTCTATGCATTTGCTTTATGCTCTCCATTTGAAAGCTTTCACATTAAACTGTTTTTTCCTTCCTTAACATCTAAGTAGTCTTTGCAATCGACCTGTTACATATCTAAGCGTTCTAACTTTACCACTTAAGTGTAAAAGTAGTAGCCATTGATTTGGACAATCAAGGTTAAGCAAATTTGCACAGAGCAGACAGTGTGTGTGTCTGAGTGTGTTCATTTTCCTTCTGTTGTTTAATTTATTGGCTTTGCTTTATCTGATAATTTGTAACTTTCTAACAAATACAAATGGCCACATTTTGGTGCCAATAAAAAGTCTGGACAAACTGACCTCGCTCCCATCTCCACTGCAGTTAAGTCCTTAAGTATCTGAAGAATGACTGCTTTTTGTAATTATGCCGCTAACCATTTTTATACACATTACCTACTTTCAGATATCCAAAAGTAATTGGACACACGAATGTAGCTTTAAATATAACAATTGTAGCTTTAAATATAACAATTGTTATATTTAAAGCTATAAGTCTTCAGTTTTGTCTCCAGTCGATACAAAGCACACTTGGTTGGTCTGTTCATTCATTCATTCAGAATTCAACATACAAGCTAATCTTGGTTTCAAATATTAACTAAAGATCTTATATGATACTTTAAGCCAAATACTTATGAAAAAAAGGAAACAAATTCTGTTTCCAATGAAAATAAAAATGAATGCAATGGTTTTCTAATAATTTAAACCTTTTTATTTTTAACAGTATAAAAATGACATGCCAAATCTATAATACTATGTATATATAACCAACACATGCCAATAAACATGAATTTTAAGGTTTTGTTTTTTAAATATAGACTTTGTTTTTGAGAAAAAAAGTGTAGTAAGCAGACATAACCAAACCCACCAACAGTCAAAGACAATGTGCTAGATAAAGATGCCAAACACAATACCAGAAATGTTGTAGTGACAGTGACTGTCACTGAATTATGTTGATTATATTACAATCTGTCGCCTACAGAATATCTGCCCTATTTCATGTTATTGTTATAATTGGCCACGTGTCCTGGTAATTGTGTCTACATCCCAACTACACTTGGGAGGTGATTAGGAAAATCCTGCTGTCCAGTTCTTCTGTGGGGAATTAACTACAGTCACAAACCAGTGCAATACATGCCAGGAATGGCCAGATTGCGCAGGTTAATATTAGGTCACTATATTGCTACATGGCATGCAAGCAAGTGAAATGTTTGTGTGTGTCTCTGTGTGTGTGTGGGCGTGTACTGTATACATGCATGCCAACATGGAATTTCAGAGGCTCTGACAGCTTAATTAAGAAGATGCAGGCAAGTGACACAAAGACCCAATTAACCAAAGTGACATAACTGGGTCGCCATCAGCGATCATCACACATGATGATCTGAAAGACACCTTTGATAAAATTCAGTTTTAAATTATTTGTGTTTATTTTGTTGTTTGTTTTTGTGTTTCTGTTTAATCTGTTAAAAAAATTAAACAGGAACACATTTCTATCTCCTGGTAATTTTTCTACTATGCTGTAAGCAAAAGACACATTAATTAGGGGTATATATATATATATATGAATAAGGCAGTTTACACAGGTTTACCCTTAAGGTTACTGCAAAGACTTGATATGATAGATTTCTACAGTGTTTTGATCAATTGTTTTAATAGTCAACGTGTAAAAAATGTTTGTTTTTTAACATCAGTCCAGCAAAAATATGCAACTGCATTTAAACACATCTACCATGATTTTGTTTTTATACTTTGTTTTTTCTAGTTGAACAGTCGCTGCTGTGACAAAGAATAACAACAATGAAAGGAGTGCTGGGAGAGGTGTTTGCATAAGGTGATTATGACAAAAGTGGTTGTAGCCAAATTTAAACCTGTTTTTTGTTTTTTAGTCAAAGTCACACATCAATCATTTTGTGATCACATCATACACAGTCTGAGAATTCTACAAAGCATTGTACATAAAAAGAGACAACTTGGTTTACATTTTTAAAAGAGCTCTAAGACTAGAAAATACATGGACTTGGGCTTTGAGGAAAAGTACATATAGGAGAGGAAAAAAATAACTCCATGTGCATTAGTGTGAGGAATAGCTGAGTACTCTCCAAGGTGTCCCTCACAGACAGAATTGGGACACAGGCGGACACCCAGTGTGACTGGGACAGGCCTACAGAGGCCGCTCTATGAACTAATGCTCTTGTGCAAAATGGTACACACTCAGTAAACGATGCTTGACGTGCAAATCATACATCAGAATTTTGCATGTTACCAGTATTTCTCTAATTATTGTACTTTGAATAAATTCACAATTATTTGTCTATTAGCAATATTTAATACATGTGCTTTTTACTACTGCGTTATCCCTCAAAACTGAAGTAATGCAACTAATCTGTTCACATTCAGACACGTAACCTTATGAGTGGCAGAAAGAACAGGACAATAGGGGGAAGCAGGTAGAAGCAGGTGATATGTAGGAGAGGCAAAAAAGGAAGTTGCTCAGCACTAAAGGAGGTCACAGATGTGCTGAACAAAAAGCTTGCATCGGCTTCTCCAGAGCGCACACATGCACACATGCACACATGCACACGCAGACACACACACACACCTGCACACACATTATGTGTTACCGCTGAGATTTAACACAGGTGCAGATGCTTCACAGTGATCTATTAGACTCACCCTCTCATGTCAACATTCAAGTGTGGAGAGAGACAGAGGGAGGAAAAGATGGATGGGGAACAATCTCAAGAGAGGGCCGGATAAAGAAAAGGTATTTCCACGGCAACGGTGAGGGAGGAAAAGATAGAGAGTTAGGGGAGGCCGTGATTATGCCGGTGGAGGAGGAGGAAATGGGGAAAGCAGGCTAAGAGGAGATACCTATGGGTGATCCATTAAAGCTAAACCGCCACTGTCAACAAATAGGGAGAGGCAGCGAGAGAGGAAGGAAGAAAGGGCGCCCGTGGAGGAGAATGGAATGAAAAGAAAAAACAAAAAGGTGATGAGGAGGTAAGGGAGGCTACGAGAGGGACAGTGTGATTTAGAATTTTATATGGTCTGGCCACAATTAGGGAAAGAAAGATGAGGGGGAGAAGAAAGAGACTGGGTGGTAAATGAGTAGAAAAGGGAGTGGAGGACCAGTTGGTGAAGATATACAGTGGTAATCCATTAGGCCCAACAATTTGGAGAACATAAGAGAAATAAAAATCATGAGAGGAATGCATGGGAAGAGACGAGGCAAAGAGAAAAAGGGTAAAAGCAAAAGCATATTTCTCCTTAAATCAAAAACTGACAACAAAAAAAAAAAAGAAAAACAAAGGTATTTAAATGTGCATGAGTGTATAAAATCCACCAGTAATTCCTCTCAGCGCTAGCTTTCCTAACCTATCTCTCTAAGCAAAAGAAGAAACAGACATTACATACAGTGGATAGACTACCACAATGGAGGATTGATGGATGGGTTGCTCTTTTGAGACTCGGTCCAGGTGGTTGGCGAATAAATGGGAAAAAGATGTGCAAAAAGTGAAGGAAGCAGAAGAGAAGGTCAGTGACTTGAAAGTGCAGTTCAAAAATGAAGGAGAAGCACATAAGAACATAGAATTTGTAACATTACAACTATTTTGGAAGCCAAAAATATATATATATCCACCAGGAATGTGAGTGTGCAAAGCTTGAACTTTGAATTTTGCAAACACAGGTAGGCCATTAGTGGAAAAAGTACTATATCTAGTAGCTGCAATTGAAACAAACAAAAGAAAAAAGAATTCAAAAATATTACACAGCCGAATCAGGAGAAAACTACTCCAAGACCTCTTAGGAAAAGAAAATGTATGGGACCTGTGATAGCAGTAATAGCAGTTGAAGGCAAGGCGGAAATTCAGAGATGACAGTTTTGGGTGAGAGTGTTAGGGGATGGAAAGCTGAAATGAGACCCTGGGCTCAAATCATTAGACGAAGAGGCAAGACGAAAAACATCCAAATCTACTCAACAGCTCAGACACAGTCAAGGGAACATTTCCCCAAACAGATGCTGACCTAGTAACAGCTGGAATCAGAATCAAAACCTCCAAAAATCTAAAGTTCAAAAGGTAACAATTTAACTTGCCATAGAGGAACTGAGAGTTAGGAAATTAAAAAAGATTAGAGTCGTTCTCTCCTGCGTTTCAATACCAGATGCTGTACTTTTTGTTCCTGTCTCATCTGCAAAACCAGAATGCCACAAGGAAATATAATTCTAGAGCGACTCTGCAGCACACACTTTTATAGCAGCTATATGAAATATGGTGACACAGATTCAAGCTGTCATAATATGCAAGAACACAACTGCCTGACTGCTTGACCGCAGTCGCATGGTCGACGCCTTCATTTATTTATTTAAACAGCTGGGTGTTCCTCACAGATTGATGGATTCTCATTCATATTTCAAACAATTATTTAAATAGAAAAACAGATAGTCGCACGCATACGTTGATAAAATGGAAAAAAATAGATACATTTTGTTTACCACAACAAACGTTTCACAGAAGAGCAGTTGCATTAGGTGAGATTACAGAGGTTTCTCAAGTCTTTAAAGGCAGTGTAGCATCTAACCGACTATTCTGGTTGCTGTGAGTCACTGCTCAACTGATTGACAGGTTGCTAAATTATAGAACAGCCCCGTGCATGGTTATGGGTCAGTGCAGCAAAAGTGTCGAAGCTCTCTGTAGCTGTGTCTCTACTGCTTTATATCTCTGGACAGTGATGTATTTTGCTTCTCCCCCCCCCTTTACTAAGTACTTCAGCATCACTAATGGGAACAACAGAAGACGAAAGAGTGGGGAATGCAAAGGAAGGTGAAAGGAAGCAAGATGCAGAGAGGGAGAGACATGGAGAAAGAAATATAGATGACATAAATACTAGGGGAAATGTACATTCCAAACTTATTTATGCACTTTAGTGTACACCTGTAGTGTCTGACTCAGAAGTTAACTCCTCAAGCTCTTTTATACTCAGGCGAGTGAGCAGTTCATAGTCTTAGAAGGTGGATGGCTGCATGGTTAAGGTAGTGTTTAAAAGTGACAAACTAAAAGCTGAAGATGTATTTAATTAGGAAAACCGAGGTTTTTTTTAACTCTTACCATTGTATCGTTTGGCTTTTAATAGTTGCGCATACCGAAAGCAGGTACCTAACAAAGGGAGTCTGTGTAGATATATAAAAAAGAAATGTGTGTGGATGTGTACATGGGCAGTACATGTTACAAGTGGGAAGCTAACACTTTTCAAACTTTTACAGCAAAGTGTTTGTATGCGGATGACAAAGCTGATTCACTGTGCAGTGTAGGAGTACTGATGACACTCTATAATCATTAAAGCATGAAGAGGCTCTGAGCTGATTGGGGGCATGCTAATCCTTTTTAATTGACTCTCCAGCTCTCCAGTGTTATTAAAACCACCAAGTAACAAAATCAGCTTTGTTTTATTAGCCTGGTCAGCTGAGCAATTAGAGGCCTTTCCGTTATTTGTGTTGGATTTTGTTGATGGATGCGTAGAGTAGGAAAATGGCGTATTTGCCTGGCTGCCTTTGTCTGGAAAAAATTCGATATTAAATACAATAACCGTTTTTAATTACATACAGATTTCATACATACACAGTTTAATAGAGGTAATGAATGTATTTGACTTCAATGCCAGAGATTTATCATCATTTCTCTCAGTTTGCAATGACTAATGTTGGCTTTCTAAAAGGCTTGACAATATTTTTTTCTACAAACAGCCACTAGAATGTTACCTTTTAATTGATAATACATGAACACATAATTGACTTAGCAAAGTCATGACTCATTCCATGCACGTTTGCCAAAGTTATAAGAACAGATGGATATAATATTGTTCCTATGAAAACAAGTGAGTCTAGCCATTGAAAAGAACATTTTAGAAGAATAATAAGGTTTGTCAATACTCCGTCTTTGAAGGTACATTTTTCCAAAAGCTGCCATTCAAAATGAAGCAGTGATTTTAATCTAAAAACAAGGAGCAGATGTTGTTATGGGCTACAGTTTTTTTCTTTATGGGATCCTGAAGAAGCATAGAAGCACTCTTTCTCTAAGGGCAGTAATCTGGCACCTTCTTCTGACACCAAGAAACCATGGATTATGCCACAAGCATCTTGGCATAGTGTTTGATTAGTTAATGTGTGAGAAGTGTCATGTTAATAAAGTTGAGAAAAAATGTATTTATATTCGATTTAACACCATTAAACATACAAATAGTATTAAAGGGTCACTGCAGTTTTAGACAATCAGGCAGCTTCAGATCATGAATCTTTGCAAATGATATTTTCTTATAATGATTACACAGTCATCATCTAATGATAATTGCTATTTCATGAGAAGATGAATTTATAATACATAAAAAAAAGGAAAACATATGAAGTGCACTGACAATGACCCCCTTTAGTAACTCACAAGACTACTTAACTGAATAGTTATGCAAGTAAAAAGCAATTAATTGGTAGCAATTATTTAAAGCCGTGGCTTATTAAGTGTTTTCCAGCTTAAGTCCCAACTGAGGAATTTACCATCCCAATTGCTCTTGTAGTTAAGTACATAAAATTATCTGACAACTTTTCCAAGCAGCAAGACTGAGAAGTATTTTTAGGTCCTAAATGATTTCATGTTCATTAAATATTTATGGCAATGACTAGAACCCTTTTGTAGATGTTATGGATTCATGTGAGCAACTTTACAAGTGTAAAAGTTTTCTGTGGTCTTGAAAACTTACAAGGTCTAACAACTTATAAAACTTGACAGAACAGAAGAGAGTTTTGTTACTTGACACCGTTGCACCCCGTGTCAAAACTGTGTGTTCATTCATCCATGACAACACTGTCAAGGATTGCCGAGGGCAGCATGGGTAGCTGTCTGACAATGCAGTACACTCTAGACTGTCATGCTACCATCAATCCACAGCTTTGTCTCGAACTATGTCAAGAAAGACAGGGTGCATGAGGAAGACTGAGAGACTGTGATAGTGACAGAGAGAGACAAAGTGAAAAGAGAGTACAAGAGAGTCAACAAAAGCTGTTGGAAGCATTAAAGAGACAAAAACAGAAATTCAGACAGAATAACAAAAGTGGCAGACACTGACAAAACAGCAAGGCATAATAGCAAAATAACAGAGATGAGAAACCAGAGATGGGAAAATCTTAGAGATTTTCTAAGAAATAGAGTAAATGAATCGAAAATAGTCAATTGTTGTTGTTTTTTAAATGAGTTTACTGTTAGCTAAAGCGTTTGGAGAGGTAAAGAAATAAGAGAGGTGGTTTTCCTATTCTGAGATATGTGGAGGGATCTACACAAAAGCCTTCATTATGTCCTCTCCTCAACCTTTGGTACCATACATACAAGTCCCAGATTCAAAAAGACTCAAACCTCAGACCACATGGAGCTATAACTACATTGCTGGCCCGCATACTTCCTGTACTCACTAAGGGGGGAGAAAAAGATGCAGGTTAAGTTGTCAAAAGCAAAATATAGAGTTGCTGTACCTAATGAGAAGCTTGACTATTTGAATGTTGATTGATAGTTTCCGTAAATGGCCCAGATGACGGACAAATATACTGTAAATGCTTATAGTTACAGTACAGTCACTCTGAGAGCTGAAAGAGCACAAGTCTAAACGTTGTGCGAAAAAAGCCAAGATAAACATTGTGGTTTCGTATTTTTATAAAACAGTTCCAGTCACAATCTGGCGACAGTCCGTGCGCGCCGAAATGAACTCAAATGCAGGAAAAGGAAGAAAAGCTGAAAGAATGTTTTTAAAAAAAACCAAAACAATTTGTTTGCAGTATATTTTGTGAAGAAAATGCTGTATATTAGCATCTCAAGGTCTAGTTAGAACCAGCGATTGGAACCAAATGGAAATGAACTGAGAAAACAAGCCAGAGATAAACTAATTTTAAAACTGCATAAAAGCAGAGAGTAGTCAACAGAATAGCACAGAGGGAGTCTGATAAGCGATGCTGAGGTTTAGCAATGGAAAAGTCACATTTTTCCTCAGTTCTGCACAGTCTGCTGCCTTTGGAGTGGGATCTGACTAACGCCTGCATTTACTGACACAGCTTATCACTGGATGAGCAGCCTCCCAAGGCTCCGAATCACAGCTTACACTGGATGTATATATTCTCTTTTCTGTGAGTGTGGATGTGTATTCAGTTGTGACATTTTTTAAAAAATAAAATACAAAATGATTATAAAAGACTTGTAGACCTATATAGACTTATTGTGCTATACATTCAGTTAAGGAGCATAACAGATAAAGCATATTATGTATGTCTATGTGTATCTTCTTCCATTTGTCCATTCACGTGTAAGAATCCATACATCATTAGATGATGATCATAATCCCTCTCGGCATTACCAACATCCAACTACATTACATGGACCGCCAAAACAAGACGAATGGTGCTCTTGCTCATTTTCCCCATTTAGATATTACTGCGCAATGATAGATCATCACAGCAGCATTTTAATAATCTTAACACCATTTCAATAATTCACCTAGGTCGTCAGAATAAAAAAAAAAAACGATTGCTGACTAATCTGAGGATTACGGTGATGATTTCTGACAGAGGTTGAGGATCAAGGTAAAATGTGATGGGAGATGAGCCATGGGACTTACTATTCTAGCTCAAAGAGGATTAAGGTAAGGATCTATTGGGGAGGCAGCATTACATAAATTGTTTTTGTGCACAACAAAACACGCACACAGAGGCACGCACACAGTCTGTCATGCACACGTGTTTCCCCAGAGAACAGCCACAATGAAAATGACTTTCATTGTTCTGGTATAGTGGTCAGGTCATTTTTTCTTCTTTTTTTTTTTTTAATGTAAGGAAATGTCATGTTCATCCAATGCTATTAATCAAAAAATACACAAGTAAAAAGTGCCAGTCATGTCTGCTTTTATTTCTCTATTACATATTACAGCATGAATCGCTGTATAAATTCATTTTCATGGACAATCTGATGCAAGAAGCAGGGATATTTTACTGATAAATTCATTTTTAGACTTAGTCATAGCTTACAAAGAGTTGATCTTGCACCATTTAGGTAAAAAAAAGGCCCCAGAATGACATCAAGAAAGCAAAAGGAAAAGAGATCTTCCACCTCTGGACAGGATAAGAGCATGTCTTATTTCACAATGTCACCTTCTCTGTCCATTTAAAAGCACTCCACCAACACCACAGCTATAACCTCGGGAAAGATTCTGCTAGTAAACGTCATCATGTGACACGTTAACAAATGGCCACTGCGGGGCCCGAAATGGACTTGTGTCTGTGTACAGTACGAGTGTGAGAATGAGGTAGCCATAAGCATTTTGGCCACACCACGCCACTGATGCCTTCTGACAGAAAAGTCTGCTGTGATTTATGTCACAAAGTTACACACCGTGCACGCATACACACACACACACACACACACACACACACACACACACACACACACACACACACACACACACACACACACACACACACACACACACACACGGGTTATTGCACAAATGCATGTCTAGAGTTATTCCACATTGGTTAACGCAGCAAGTCCTTCACAAACCCCCCCCCCAAAAAAAAACGACATTGACGGTCATTGCAAAAGAAGTTAGGAACCAGATGCCTGTGTGTTTGTGTGCGTCGTGTGTGTGTGTATGCATATATGTGTGTGAAAGCTTTGCCCCCTGGTTTCACACAAACACATCTGTATACCACGAATGTCCCAGCTACCTCTCGGGAAGGAGTAGGTTATGCCTGAAGGTAAAACGTCTCCTTTCTGTTGCTGGCTGTGATAAGCTAAAACAACAACCTGGGTGATGCCAGCTGTCTGTGTATTTTGCTCAAGGACACTTTAGTAGGGAGAACTTTGGCATGATATGGAGCTTGAATTCAAATGTCATGGAAGAGGGTAAATAATGCCCCACGATGCCATAGTGAACAGTAAATAAATAAACAAGGTAATGGAATATATGGTTGATGTAAATGCAGCACAATATTTTATTTAATAAAATCTCAGTGAAAATTTAAATTGACAACTTTATTCATAAATTATTTTCTGCAAGGTAAAAAGTTACACCCACAAATGCAGAGGTAGGTGGTAAGCTATTATCCCTGTGAATAGCTCTGACTTATTTAGGGTGCAGATTGAGTGGTTAAGAATGTGATGGGAATTTGACAATGCTCCAAAAGCATATACAGTTACTGTCTGACGTGTGTGTGTGTGTTTGTGTGCACATATGTATGTGTGTGTGTGTGTGTGTGTGTGTGTGTGTGTTAGGGATGGACACATGGAGGGCCTGTCACCACACACTGATGTGTTTATTTCACTGCAGCTGGGGTAATCACTCACACTGAGACAGACGCAGACAGGCAAACACACAAATATTCACACACACACACACACACACACACACACACACTAATTCATATCCCCACCTGCTATGTGCAGTCAACTGGCTTTGCCTGGCCTTTGGGGTCACTCCAACCCTTTCATGTTTCAAGACAACGACCTCTGCGAAAAACCTTTGTATGAACCACTCAGTGCCTCAGGTTTTTATTTGAAATAGCTGCTTAATTTCACCAGCAAGAAACTTTGCTGATGACTCCACGCTCTAGTTTTAGATACAGAAAAATGTGAATTACACTGGAAGTGCTTTTCATTGAACCTTGTGCTGCACCTGTTACGATTTTCCTGAATTTACTGTCTGTGTCCGTAAAGCCTTTCCTGTTGAACTGCTGAACCCTCCTCGCTGATTCCAGTAGCTTTCCATCAGCTTTTAAAGGCTTTCTATCACAGTCTAAAGAGATTTAGATGTGTCTCAAGGAATTCACAATGCTTCAAATGGGAGCTTTAGAGTGAAAGAGAGGAGAAAAAAACATGTAGAGGAGACTAACTGTTGACAAGAGCAGTACTGTCAGAGAAATGTGAAAAGGTTGTAATAGCGCAGCGGTGTACAGACATTTTCTTTCCACTCTCGGATTAGGTTGACCCTGACCTCTCAAGGCTATAGCCGTCAGGCAGCAGTTAAAATGATCACTGGCTAATCTCTTTCTTCGTATATGTCCCATAATACTTTGTGTGTGTGCATTCCAATGCTGTATCTGCACACATATTTGTCCTAATGTTTAGGTGACTCTCTATATAATCATGTACTGACTTGATGAATATTAATGTTAAATTTGAGTTTATTTTGAGCGGGGGAAGGTCAAGGAGTCGGGTCCTGCATGTTGACAGCCATGCAATACCAGCTGGGCGTTAAAATGTGGCTATCACGTAACCCCGTCGCACTGACAACTTTACAGCAGTTGTCAACTTATATTAAAACATTTTTAGAGAGGTCACAGGACATCAGTAACAAGAACTGTCACTTAAAGGGAAAAAATTGTGGATGTATGTATATAAGAATTTGACAGGCAAAAGAGGACATGGCGAATGTGAATGGCAAAGAGGATACGAACAAAGACGAATAGAAAGTCAGAACAGATAAAAAAGATAAAAAAAGAAAGTCAGGGCTACAACCTGAGGTCATCAGCAGGTTTTAAACCTAAATCCTTCTAATCAGCTTCAGCAGACAGGGGAGACAGACCAATCCATTTGCTCCAAGATCCCATTATGACAGCAGAAAAAAGAATGGGAAAAGGTAGCAAATTGAACACAGTGGAAAAATTGCTTCAAGAGTCCACGTGTGTGTATTGTGTGTGTGTGGCCATGAGATTTATGAGTGTATGCCTCTGTGCATGAATGTGTTGTGTTAGGTGTCAAAAGATAAAATGTGCTATGACATGCAGATAAGGTAGGGGTACTCGTGTGTCATTAGAGATGAGCTTGGTTACCAAGAAGAAAGTTGTCAATGTTAATGTGCTGGTGTTGCTGTCAGCTACAATGAGTGGAAAGGGCCTTCATGTTTAAATGTCCTTTGTGGTTCCTACTGTTAAAGTGACAACTCAACAAATTTATTTTCTTGATTTCCCTCAAAAGAAGAATTACTCATTTCTAGGAGCAGAAGAATACGATCACTCTGTTTTTTTTCTTTCTTCCATACCACTCATTTCTCTATCATTATCTCTCTTGACACCCGTCCTTCATCTCTGCCTTTCTGCCACACTCGCCCTCACTTTGTATGCTGGTCTGTCTAAGTGCCTCCCTCACTCCCTCTCCTTCAGTTTCTCTCTCAGGGGAGCTGTGTACTTAGCTGCAATTGAAAACGACTATCAAACCCCAAGGATTGAAACCTGATTCAGACACTCCTTATTCTGTACAACAGCCTTCTCCGAGTGCCGTGCTCCTCTTCCCCAGTGACCAACTAAATGAAATTATGTATTTATCCATTGAGGTGGGAACACAGCCAGATGAAACCAGGGAAGCAAAGAATGATGTGAATTGTAAATGGTGTTCTCCACTGTAGTTACAACGCTACGGTAGTGGAAGTGACATGTGTGGCTCTTCCAAAGTGGGTGTTTACTGTGTGACACGTTTGATGAGTGAATAAATTACACATGTGCTGACAATATCCTCGAGTCTCACAATATTATCTCACATAGTAAAGGCAAGTAAGAGTATGTGTGTGTGTTAGCAATACAGGTATTCATAGAATAGCTGGTCTTGAGCACGGCAAGTGTTAAAGATCGTCTAATTTATTTGTTGTTTACTGAATCCGAATTTACTTTGGTCCAGGTTTCACTGCTATATACATTATACAGAACTGTGCAAAAGTCATGAGTCATCCTCCATTGAAAGTTGGGAACTTCAGGAATATTTCTCTGGAATTCATGAAGGACATTCAAAAGCTTTTCGTTGGGTGTTGGCAGTGTTTTGTTTGCTGGCTGTCCTACACTGCTTCAGTAATGTCGAGGTCCAGGCTTTGAGTGACAAAACAGCTAACGTCCAAAGAAAAATCTTTAAAAGACCTTCAGAAAGCCAAGAAAACTACTGCTAAAAAAAAACCTGTATTGTATCTGTGCAAATAAAGGAATTCAGGCCATTTTTCAGTCTTTTTTTCCCCCGCAGAACTCAAGTACAGTAAAAGAACGTGCAATAAAAATGCTAATGTACAGGAATACAGACTAAACCTCTGTATTCACTGGAGTTTTTTCACATCCTGTACTCAAATTGGCTCTCTGGGGACACTTAACTCTCAGCTTAAACTTTAGGTTTTGGGATTATTGTTACCTTGGCGTACCGGAAACTTGTCAGTTAAACTAGGATTTAGGCCGTTCTCCTGATTTCCCCTGTGGCAGTTCGACATGATAACGCAAAAAAATATCTTATACAAACATGTCGGATGACAAACACCAAATCATTTAATACTAAACGCTGCTTATTCACCATGCCAGTTGCAATGGAAGACATTTACAAATGAAAGCTATCTTGACCCCTGCTGTGTTTTGGAGATATTGAATCTTATAAATTTAGGCTTCGTAATAGTAAAAAAATATCAATTTAACAAAATGTGCCAAAAAGGCACAAGAAATTTTTATTCAGCACAGCCTTCAACCACCGACTGCAGACTGTGAAGGAGCACGCGCACCCATCAAACCACTCAGTTCTGCTGTCTGTCGTTCAAAGTTCCAGGCAATTTCAAGAAGTGTCACGTAAGTAATAACTGACTTTTCAGTGGCACTTTAAAGTTATTTCCACTTGATGATTTCTATTTTTATACCTTTTTACATCTATTGTTGTCTTCATTCTGTCATCCCCTCTCTTCAGTCACTTCCTTGTTCTGCTCTAGCAGTCCTCCTAATCTCACATCTTACTTAACATTCACTTCAGGTGGAAGTTAGCGATTACGCTGCACATACCTCAGCAGCTGGGATGCCCTCTGGAGGGCGACACTGTAACAGAACTTCCTGCTCCAGAGATACTTCTTTTCCCAGGGGTTCTTGTTCAAATGACTTCTTCAGGTCTGGGGAGAGAAACAAGAAACTTAATGCCTAGGGGCAAATTATAATGTCAACCAGACATCATGCGAGGCCATCTGGCAAAAAAGCCTCCTCTGATTCAGCAGTTAGGGAGACCATTTTAGCGATAATGCTCTGTCAGTGTAAAGCAGGGACATTACTTAATTTTGACTTAATAATGACACAGTAATTATGAAGGTGGGGGTGTTTGAAGACAGCAAACATCAGCTGACTTCTCACACTCTTCAGTCCACAACAAGAAAAAAACACTTAGTTACCTTAGTTTGCACAAGGATGCACAAAGCTAACCACACACTTACACACGCAACAAGTACAGTCACTGGTCCGAATACTTTCAAACGCTTTAGCTTCACACATTAAACCCAGTCTGCAATGCACAATGTTTAACCTTGCTTTCCTCCCATACAGATTTCTGAAAGCTGAGGAATCTCCAACAGGCCAAAGACAATAAATGATTCAAGCTAATGGTTCACATGCCATTATAAATGACAGCATTACAAAGCAGCATGGAATGTGCTGCTGGTTCTTTCACTGAATGTTTCAGAAAGGACTGTGCCGTTTTCATTTTGAAGAAGGAAAAAAACCCAAAAAGCTCAGAGTAGATGACTTTAGGACAACGAACCAGGACAACAGAACTGTGGCAAAGGGGACGGTAGAGAAAATGCATCCTTTACATTAAACATTAAAAACACTAAAAGTTTATGTTTGATCTTTTTTATGGTCTCGTATTTCTTACAGTGAGTTACACAATTTTATGAACTTTCAGACAATCTCACTGCTCTGGGAAACCCAACACTAGTTTTTCTATATTGGTCTGTGCGTGTGTGTGTGTTTTTTTTTAATTGAACATTGCCCTCTGATTCGTTTCATGTATTGGAAGTACAGTTTGCCTTTCTGCTCACCTCCCTAGTCTGCTGCCTTATGATATACTGCAATCGTGTATCCCTTTCCCGAAGTTGAGCTCAACACATGTAAAAATAATTAGCCTGCCACAGAAAACAGCTCATAAAGGCACGCTGTAACACGAGATAGATGGCAGCATTGCAGGACTTAGCAGGTCACTTTATTTATGGTGCTGATCAAATGCAGTGGATTTCTCCATACGAATGTATGGAGTTGGTGTGGGAGTATGAGGCAAGAGACCACTAATCTTTCCATCTAGTCTTTTGGATGTGCAGTAACTTCTAAAGTGTGTAATATGGCAACATCAATGTGCTTTTTTTCTCCTGCAAATTACTTTTTAAATAAAGTACTTACATTCACATCTCTTTAGTGCAAATAAAAGCAAGATTTGTAACTGGATGATAGTCTAAATAATTGAAATAATTTCAGCAAGTCAGAGTGATGGATTATTTTGTTGCATACCTTAAGAAAATGGAGTGAGAAATGTAATGTTGGTGTTTTAATAATATTTTAAATACTACTAACATGGCTTCATTTAGCTGTGGCAAGCTGGTAAAAACCTTTTCTTTAACTTTCAAAAGTTTGAGAGTCACTTTGTTGGTTGGGGGAAAAAGACTTGCAGTTAATATGTCCTCTGCCCTTAGTTTTTTAAAACCATACAGAGAACTTTCATAGGACGGAGCAGTGTGTGTGTGTGTGTGTGTGCGTGCGTGTGTGTCCATGTTGTATGTACGTCTATGTGTGTTAACCTTGAATACTTTTGCTTTCCTGGTTCCCAGGTGTACTCTTAATCACCTTATCCGTCAGCAGTGGTACACCATTTGTGGACACACACAGCCACACACTAGACAGGACATTTTTTTAATGCTGAACCAATCGACTCTGAGTCACTCTCTGGGTATTTCATCAGAGCATTCACCTTACAGTGGCTAAAAAGACATGGAAGGTGGAGGAGTGAAAGAGAAGGCAAAATGGGAGGGGGAGAAAGAGAAGGTGGAAGTTGGGATGGCAGGTGGGAGCTGAAAGATGAGAGCCAAAAAAGTTGGCAGCAATAGCAAGACTTTCCCTTTTTTTAAACACCAAAACCATCTGCTTGGTCTGAAGTCTTTTTCATGTCCACGTTGCTTTAATTAACTCATCCAATAAAAATGAAACCACCCTGTATAGTCTTCATTTGTGTCCTTTATTTCTCACAAAATCAGTAATCCACCAAACCTCCTTATCATCAGTCCAACGTTGACTATGTCTCTGTTCTCATGACTCAAACATGTCTTTAAAAGAAAATGAATGGGAGCAAGCCTTTTTAACTCTTAGGTGAGCCTTAAAAATCTCAACTCTTTTAACCCTAAGAACGAAAAATGCCAACTTTTCAAAGACTTCTTTAAACATATTATATAGTCATATTTTTTTCACTTTAAATGACTCAGTCTTTTAAAACTGCTTCAGCCTGAAATATACATTGATACATCTATCAGCACCAGCACATAGCTGGTGGCATGGTGCGCAAGTCCTGGGATCAAACCTCTGGCTGCTGGGACATAACAGTGCATTCCAGTCTTTGTGGGAGACCAAAATATGGGGATGACAAAAAAAGAAGGAGAAGTCCGCTCTGTCACTACTTCAACCATCTCCTCTCCACTCTCAGCATCAGATGAGTCAGAGTTGGACTCCGGCTGGTCTGATTCTACCTCTGAGACCTCCTCGCCATCTTTACATAGTGTAAAGATGGCGTCTCATGTCCAGAGCCTCCAGTGTTTTTACCAAATCCCAAAAAAACTCATACTTCTAACCATGGCTGCATAAATCACCTGAGCAATAATACCATCAACAATCATGTCAAGATGTGGGATCAAAAATTGCATGACTTGTAATGATTTTCAATGGGGCATTTTTTGGCCTCAGGATAAAATGTGGCTGTTTTTGTACAGCCATTTTAAGCTAATTTAAGGAACAGACAAAACAGTTGTGAATTTTTTTTTTTTTATTAATGTCCTCTGGCAAATATAAGCTATATTCATTCCGCGGCCAAAGCATGAAAATAAAAAATACAAAAAACCGAAATGGCACAAAATGTCCCCTCTAAGAGTTAAAGTACTTGTTTATCATTTTTGATCTCTTGAATTCAGAATCATTAATCCTTCTCGTCTGTATTCATATAAAGCCAAGTGTTTGAGCATGAGACCAGGGTGCTGATCAAACTGTGTTTAGCCCATTAGTTACGTGAGGAATGAAAGGACAAGTTTCATATGCTGTTCTCACACTTTCTCTCTCACAAACACATACACCTTTTTTTGATATGAAAAAATAAATAGAAATACAGTATATAATGCAGAAAAAGACTTTGTACAATTCTAACGAACTTGAACGTCCACATTTGGTATGACCACTTTTATTCTTCAACTGAGCCTGAGGAAAGCTTTCGTGTAATTTATTTAAGTACAGTCTTCAGGAATAGTTCTCCAGGCTTCTTGAATGACATTAAAAGCTCTTTTTTAGATGTTGGATGCCTTTTGTTCAATTCTCTGTCAAGATGATCACACACTGCTTCAATAATGTTGAGGTCTGGGCTCTGGGGAAGCCAATTCATGACTGACTCTATTCCACTGTGTGCTTTTCTATCCAGGTATGCTTTCACTGCAGTGGCACTGTGTTTTGAGATCATTGTCATGCTGAAAAATGGAGCTGTTGCCAATCAGACACTTTCCAGATGGTACTGCATGGTGGATCAAAATCTAACCAAACCTTTTTTGTGTTTAAAGTTCCACCAATTTGGACAAGACCCCCAGTACGACTGATTTTCAGTGCAATTCTTCAGCCTTTTTTTTTGTTTCTCTTCTTGAACCCCACCCTTCCAATTCTGATGAGCCTTCAGCAAATACTAGATCAACACAACGGAAGGGTCAGATACATCGCCCAGGTCCTGTAGCAGGTCAGTCATTCAAGTCCAAATATATGAACAAGGCATTAGCGGTGAACATGCTATTACTCCGATGTACACTAATATAGGTAGTAACCTATAACTATGTGATTTTATCCCAACCACACAGTGAGGTTTACTTTCATGTGATATGAATCAAATCAGATTTAATGCTTAGAGTCATATCAGTGAAGAGAGTTATGTGAGGACACAGAGTATTGTTGGGGCTGAATGATAACTTCACAATACAGTCAAGTCCCTGTGGGGGATGACAGCCTGAACAGAGCATGATGGTTCATTATGGGAGTAATCACCCAAAGCTTTAGCCCTAAATCCACCACATGGCTACCCACACAACACAGACACACACGTAGAGGAACAAATAGTGAAAGACAAAGAAAGACAGAGGCACAGAGATACTATGGCAAATAATAGACACTGGAGACAAGGACAAACAAGCTGGCACAGCACACATGCAGACAGGACAACAGCACACATGGTATGATGTTCACAGTGGTGCAAATAAATAGACTTTCATACGTGCCTTCAAATGTGCAAATAAATTAATTAATAAATAAAACTACTGTAGACATAAGAAGAAAAAAGGGGAAGTGATTGAGGCATGAGACACTTCTTTTATGCCAGGCAATTCCAGGAACAATTTCCTAGTCTTAA
Source organism: Aulonocara sp. 'chitande type north' Nkhata Bay (assembly GCF_057382095.1). Lineage (NCBI taxonomy): Eukaryota > Metazoa > Chordata > Actinopteri > Cichliformes > Cichlidae > Aulonocara > Aulonocara sp. 'chitande type north' Nkhata Bay. The sequence continues at coordinate 23,712,061 of NC_141355.1, read as the reverse complement.
TTAGTAAGGGAGATGGTGAAATGAGGAGTTGGCTGTGAGTTGATTTCCATAAAGATTGAGAATGAAATTAAAGCAGATTAAAGCAAACTGCTTGGGGGGATGAATAGACACACACACACACATTTACACACATTGATAACTTATGGCTGACAAATTGTCACCAGTTTGGTAGCAAGAGCACATGTTTATTTGAAAGGTGGGATTTTTCTTTGTTTGTGTGTTTTTTTTAATTTAATTATTTTTTTTGCTTTTGGTTTAAGTGTCTGTGACATTGTGTCTGTGACACTGGGGGCCACAGATGTGTGTTGCTGTGCACACATGTGCCCAAGGAAAATTACTGCATGCTCAAAACAGGAGGTATAGCCGAATCATTTCACTGAACCCAGTTCACTCATTCATAAATATAACAAAACCATGGCTACATTCTTGAGAGACCTTTTTAGATTTACAGCAGAGTTGAGAAGCAGAGACCTTATGCACTGTTCTTCATTGGGAACGCTCTCATATGTACAGTAAAAGAGTGTCAGCATTTATTCAAAAATGACCTCTTCATGCATAAACTCCTCGTTGCCTTTCTCCTCATCTCCCTCTCCTCGAGTCCATCATCGCCCCCTCTTTTCCTCTCCCTCTGAAACTTCTTCTTCCATTGCTCAAGTAAGACTGTTATTATGTTTGTGGTTAGTTTGTTGCCTCAGGCACCTCTACATAAGCACATTCAGAGCAATTATCTAGAATGGGTGTCTTTGCCTGTATACTACCAATGCCAAATCATATTGGTTTCCCCTCATGCAGCTGCTCAAGCAATAAAGAGCAATGTGAGATTCTTGGGAAAAAAGGAGGAAAGGAGTCTCCTTCGCTTTCACAGAGGATAATTTGTGCATCCACGTCCTTCACAATTGATTGTAATTAAAAAAAGAAGAAAGAAGACCTGCGGCTTAGAAGAAAAGCAAATTGATGCAGGTGATACAAGAAGAAGATATCATTTAATAAACATCAGAAAAATGGGATATAAATGGATCTGAAATTAAAACGTTAAATGATAACCATCCACTTAAGCCATGGCTATGGTGGAAAGAAATTACATTACAAAGATGTTTTTTTTGTGGATTTGTACTTTTAAAGTCTTATCTACATTTCAGTTGCAGATAACTGCAATGCAAATTATTTCAAGTTTATGATATCCACATCGTGCTTTTTACACATCTTTTGTGATGCAGGCAGCCCAAGTTTCATTCTGCCTAGTTAAAATATAATTATAGATATACTCAGTTCAATTATTTTGCATTTGTAATGACTGTAATGTGGGAAGCAGGAGGGACCAGTGGCTTATGGCAAAGTAATTCATCCCTCCATCAGTCAGTTTCCTTAGCTGCTCATCCAGCTTAGAGTCAAGAGGGCAAAGTGATCCATCCACATATCCACCCACTTAACTGCCTATCCACGTAATCCATTTTATCAATTTATTCGAATATCTTTGTTACCCTCTAAATATTAATATTAGGGTTAAATGCTACATTCTGTGTAAATCGACTCTGAAACAATGGTTTTGCTGAAAACAGTATTTGACAAACACAAGTCCAAAACACTGTAAATTTCCAATCTAACCTCAGAAGTACTGTAGTTCATGTATCGTGTGTAGACAAGAGCAGAGACTTCCAAAAAATACTTAACAGTTGATAACAAAAGCCATCTATCACTGTCTAACATGGGCTAACTTCAAACAGATCAGTGAACCACAGGACACAAAGAAGAGTGCCAAAGAGGAAGAACAAGCCACAGCCTGCAGAGCTTTGAAAGCTATAGCAAGCAATCATTGTAACTCACTATACAGTTACCATGTCATTAGATTATTCTGTCTTGGCATTGGGGTCAATTAAAAAAATTCTTGGCAGGTCATTAAATCAAACGATTAAAACTATTTTCATACCCAAAACACACACACACACACACACACACACACACACACACACACACACACACACACACACACACACACACACACACACACACACACACACACACAGCAGCAGCAGCAGCATAATTGGCCAGTAGTTTCTAATAGAATGCTGATTGGTCTTAAATGTACACACGCATAGCTTAAAGTTTGTCAGGATTAATTCTTTTGCGATCATGCTTTAATGGAGCAGCACTTTTCTGCATTTTCTCCTGTTAATCTCTGTTATTGTTCTGATTGTAAAAAATCTTTCTGCTTTAAAAAAAAACAGTGCAGTTAGACAGAGAAACAAATTGATTATAATTTCATTGTGATTGAGTGAACTAAGAACGACCCGAGAGCAGATTAAAAAGGACTATGTGGAGGAAAAATCAACTATTGCTCAGACAGGTGAGCAAAATTAAATTTGCATTACTGATTGAAATACACAAATCGCCATCTTGCCATTCAACAATATACAGTAGGACTGCACGTTTGGGGTGATGCCACTGCTGAGTATTGTTTTTAACATTACAGTCATTGCTAATATTATAAATACTAGTTAATTTGTACAAGACTGATAAAGATGAATACATGTTTGTCAGATTTAATCTGATATATGGCCATGCTGAAGTTGTCTGCGTTTTTATAAGAGCAGTTTTCATCATTGGTTCTTCAACCATTTGATAAAGTCAAAGACTCCTTAAAACTCTGATCTCTTATACAAAAGTCCTGATAAACCAATAAAACTCAAAAATATTTTAGAAGTGAAAGACATGTGACCTTGAGTGGCACAGTCATTTTCAGAGTGGTTATATAGGGAGTCATTTTCTCTAAGTGACTTTAGAGAGTCTCTTTCCACTCAGACCAGTTCTTTCACTCAATGCCCCACCCTGTCATTTCGACACTTCACAACCTGTGATCAGCTCCAGACACCAGACAAGGTCTTTCCATCCACAGTCAGGTTTCGAACAAGTAAACAACTCAGCTCGCTGACATAGCAACAGCATTTCCTCTGTGTTTCCATTTTGTATAATGACTCATTAACACAAAAAACAAGATCAAAGGTTGAGTGCTACCTCTGGTAAGAGACAATATGTTCTGGGGACAAACTGAGTGTAACCGTTCATCTGTTCTGTGGTTGGGATTTTTTAAGTTTTATATTTTTATATTAAGTGAAATATATTGTGAAGATATTTTTTTTAACATACATTAAAAATCTGCATCATTCTAAGAATCAGTTCACTTTTCACACACATAAGGGTTCAGCTGTTGTTTCGTATGTAGCCTACAATATAAAGTACATGGAAGTGGCAGTGAACTGAATGGTATTGTAATGTACTTTGAACTTTAAACTTTTTTTTAAGTTCAGGTTTTATAAGAGTTTATTTTTACAACACATTTTGTTTTGCTTTAACCTTTGACTTTTGTTGTTTGTGAGACCTATGTGAAACTTCCTGCCTCCCTTTAAATTGTCCCCTTTTTCCCCTTCTAAAAAGAAATGTTGTTGGCGAATATGACAAAACAAAACAGTAACTATATAGTATTACGTTGCGTGACACATATGTAATTTTCCCCATAAATGAAACTTTAAAAGGTGACTTGAGTGAATGAGTGAGTTCTGTTGCAAGTAAATCAACACCACGGCTTACCATTATAACACATAAGCGCACCCTGGAGCAGTATTTGACATCTGGGAAAAAGCTCTGTGGCTTAGAGCGGTGGTGAAACACCATAACCACACTCCTACACACACACGCACACCCTGTGGATTCCTAGTACAAAAATGTTTATTCAGTGTTTGCAAACATCATGAAGTCACTTTCAGAGCCAGCAACCAATATCCTCCCGATGATATCACCAAGAGAGCACCGAGGAACAGAGCACTGAGGGTTTTCCACTGGAAAGTTAATTCAGGGTGACTGTGGATGGATGTATAGCAGAAATATGTATAAGACAGTGTGTTTTTGCTATATGCATTACTCGAACTGCTACTGTAAGCATGGCATTTTATACTCAAAAAGGTCAAATGTGAAACTGCAACTGTGGCTGCTGCTGCTGAGCGCATACATCCAAACCACTGCAGTGATTTCCCTTTGCTGAGGTGGGGAATGATTGTGTCTAATGCTATAAGCTACAGTAAAGACAGGTTTAAGCCTATGTGAGTGTAGAAACTATGAAAAAATGCCTACACACAAAAAGAAAAACCAAAAAAATATATATATCACTGTTGAGACTTGTTTTTTCTTAGTCCAATTTAACCATGATTGAAGGAAAACCTAAATACATGCAGCTGAGACATTTGCATCATAAGCAAAACAGACGAAATTCACTAATAGGCATTTTCCAGTTGACACAAGTAGCTGCCTGTGCTCCTGTGCCCCTGAGTGTCTGGACTCCTGATTGCTATGCAAACACTTGTCTCCGTGGAAGGTGGCAGAACAAATTGCCATCATCTGAAATTTGTGTGCGCATGCAGCTGTGTGCAGGGCTGTGTGTACGTGTCGCATGTGTGTGACCTTGACATATTGCTAAGATATTGAAGGAGAAAGGCTTGACCTGATAGCCACAGGGCCAGAGATCATGACTGCCATTGCATGCACATTTATGCGCATGTATGTGTCTACATTCCCCTTACCCCCGTGTACCTGGCTGCGATGCTGTGAATGACTCATTTACTATGTGAATATATCTGTGTTTGCCTCTATGTGCTTTATAAACCACAAAAGGGGCTAAAGTGGTCTGCTACAAAAGTCCAATAAAACTGTCAGATATTAAATATCACTGTATGTGTGTGTCAGATTTAGAGTCACAACACTTATTGCCATTATCCTGCTACAAACTGCATATTTTGTTAGTGCCTCGGAGTGTTACATCTGTACTTATTAAAAAGCTTGGAGATGCTGGAGAATGACACAGTTTAAAGCAAGAGAAGGAGAGAGAGAGAGCGCTGATGACAGAATTAAACAATAAGCTCATGAAGAGCGCACTCTCAATAAGCAATAAGAAATAACAGGGGAGAAAACAATGGGGAAGAAAATGAGTAGGAAGGTGAAAGCAGGAGAGAAATGCTGAATTGCTTTTGCATGGTGCAGTGGAAAAAAAGACACTTTGCTCAGCAAGCTCTAGCTGCCAGGAAGCATTTTAATCACAACAGTAGATCCAAATAGGAGCCGAAAAGCAGGGTAGGTCAGGAGGTTGGGTCGATTTGAAGTAAAAGGTTATCACAAAAGGGGGCTCAGTGTAATCAGATCTGGTTAAGGGAAAAGTCACTGTTATAACTGAGAGAGAGAAAGTGAAGGACGGTGGGACAGATAAAGTCAGAAGGAAAATATGCCAGTACGTGGAGAAAATAAATGCATAAAAAAGAGATATGAAGAGAAATTAATAAAATGAAAGACTACCAGGATTTAGTATAGAAGATTATTTTTTTCTTCTTTGATATTTGTTGAACCTTCAAAGCGTTTTAAAGGCATCATCCCTCACCATCCCGCCACCTAACCTCCAGCAAGTCTCACAGTCGAGCAGTTATAAAGTTTTACCTACTTTGAAAAGTTGGCTGACAAAATGTCGAAAGAAAAGATCTGGAAAGAGCTAGTTTGCTTTTGCTAAATTAGCGTGAAGATTTATGATTTAGCGCAGATCGCTGACAGCCACGAAAGGACTGGTTAGACAATATAAAACATTGTATGTTAAATATAGCAAATATTGGTAACTTTTCTGTTGTTTTATTTATTTATTTTAACTATGATGTGATATAATGTAATTTCAGAAACTACTTTGTGCCACTTTTTTACAGCATTAATAATTAATTAATGAATCTGAACCCAAAAGAAGTTGGATGAAAAACTCAAATCAAGAGATGTGATAATGTCACAGTGCATGCTAAATGATGCTACTGCATGATAAACAATACTGTAAATGGGTTGTGATGCATTCTCATTCTTGCGTACATAGGCACATTTATGCATGTAAAATCGATGCCAAGTACCTTGTTGATAAGCTAAGTCACTCAGCAATACAGCAGTGTCTGCAGTTATGTGTTTTCCTCTGTGAGTCTCAGAAGCCGGTAAACATAAACTTGTATTCATCTGTCTCTTAGTATGTATCAGCCCAAACATGAGCCAAAAACGGCACATTACCCAGATTTCACTGCACCCCAAGGAGGGCCCACTCCATCCGAGAATGTTATTAGCAGAGCTTAGAAAAAATCCTCATCTGATGAAACATTGCAGAGAGTAGTGATGCTGTTATGAATTAAAACAGGAACAACTGACAAGCCAAATTAACGAAGGAATGTACTGCTGCCACAATACTGTGTGATCATACACTGTTGAACTGCAGAGTATTTGCTCTTATGTAAAATTCAAAAACACAACCTTAAGAGTTCTAGTAAAAAAAAAAAACCCATTAAAGTATTTACTTAAAAACTAGAATCCTTCTCAGCGTGGACTTCATGCCCCTTTTGCACAGATTTCTGGAGAGGAGTTCTGACATTGTAAATGTTCTTTTTAAGCTTCTTTTTGCTGGAGGGGTTATATTGGTCCACCTTTATCTTTGAAATACCCCAAAGGTGTTACATTAGATTCAGGTTAAGGACCCTACCTTGCCTGGTCATAGTTTTCATTTTTTATTCCTTTTCAGAAGCTCTTTTTGGTACCGTGTCAGCCCTCTACACCCTCGAATAAGTGGTTAAGAAAATGAATGGGCTTTTGCATTATTATCACACTGGGATATTCCAGTTCACCTGAGCTTTTGGAGAGTGGGAGCTGTCTTGTCAGCTAGTATTATAAATTTTAGTTAGAGTATGCGTTCACTGTGTTATACCAGGCCAGATTCATACCCGTCATGTTGGACCCCTTCTGACCTGAACAATTTATCTTAGTCTTATCCCGAAGGATGTGCTCCCACTAATCACCAGCCTTTTTTCCCCCCATGTTCTTATGCAAGTGTTAGTTTTATATATGATTTTTTCCCCTTGGACTTTCTTGAAGATAGAATTTTCTCATTAATTCCAAGCTGTGCATAGATGCTGATGTTTATATGAGAGCATGCCCTTCATTCTCTTTGAGCTCTTACAGAAATTCTCATTTCCACTGATAATCTACTGTGCCAAGTCTGAAGCACTCACCTGGCTGGTTTTCACTGCTACGCTGTTGAAGCACGGTTTCTGAAAGTAATTTTTAATGCAATTAAGCTAATTGTAAATCACAGGTGTACTCGATTTTATTCAAATGATCACCCGATTGAAACTTGAGTGTCAGTAATCACAGGTGTATCTACCTCTGCTAAAGAGAGTTTCAGGTTTGGGTCAATTAGTTTACTTTGAAATATATTTTTCAGTCATTTATTTTGCATGGCTCATCAAAGAAAATTTTTGAAAGGTGATAGAATTTTAAATGGTTTGACATTTAAATGATGCTGCAGATGTTTGTACTCACTCCATTCATACAGTATACTGGTCAGAGTTTCAGTACAGAAAATAGTTCTTCAAATTCTGTTTACCATATTGAATAATTGAATGTAAGGTTGGATTTAAATGTGATCTACACAACAAAATGGATTTATGTCGATGTATTATTCGGTTATTAATAGAATTAGGTCCATAGGTTTTCAGAAAATTACAGGATTTATACTTTGGTCTCTGTACACCACTGAACTGGATTTCAAATCAAACAATCAAGATGTGACTGAAGTGCAGACTTTCAGCTTTTTAGAAGCTCAAACCTATTTGGGCAAAGTAATAATTTTAAATATAAGGACAGTTTTCAATACTGGGACTCGAATGGTTTGCAGTCAATGAGTGCCTGAAGTCTAGAACACATGGACATCAAACACTGTGCTTTCTCTGCCAGGCCTTTACTGCAGCCACCTTCAGCTGTAGCTCCACCTGTGGTGTGGATCTCTCAGTCTTCACTTCCATCTTCAGTAACTGAAAAGCAATTCTCTTCTGGGTTGAGATCAAGTGACTGACTTGGTCATTGAAGAGCGTATTCCATTTTTCTCCCCTTGAGAAACTCTTGGGTTGCTTTTGCAGTTTGATTTTGGGTCATTATCCATTTGCACAGTTGAAGCGCTGTCTGATCAGTTCTGCAGCATTTGGCTGAATCTGAGCTGAGAGTATAGCTGTGTACCCTCCAGAATTCATCCTGCTGCTTCTATCAGCAGTCACATCATCAATAAACACGTGTGACCCAGTTCCGTTGGCAGCCATACATGCCCATGCCATAGCCTTGCCTCTTCTATGTTTGACAGATGATGTGGTATGCAACAGACCATGAGCCGTTTCTTTCCTTTTCCATACTTTTCTCATCCCATCATTCTGGTACAAGTTAATTTTGGTTTCATCTGTCCAAATAATCTGGTTAATAATTCCTATGATCATCAGATGTAGCTGCGTTCCTTGGTTTTCCAGATTTCGGCTGTTGCTGAGCCGGCCAGTACATTCCTTCTTTCTTTTGCATCAACATCTCACTGGACCTCACATTGACAGTTCCAGTAAACAGCTACCAAATTCAAATTCCACACTTAGATTTAACTCGAGATCTTTTATCTGTGTCACAGAAAATGAGAGAACAGGCCTAACATTACTTTTGAGCTTCTAAAAATTGGTAACACAGCATAATAACGGCCGTTATTAAGTTAAAAGTTAATGCTATGATATGTTTTTTATTTTATTTGATTAGAGGTGGTGTAGAGGCAAAAATACAAATTAAAGTTCACTGTGAAAAAAACTCATGGACCTTTGTTGCCAAATTAATATACTGAATACTTCCAAGATAACTGGAGAGTGAATACATAAACACAGGTATCAAGTTCTGCAAAAGTGAAAATGTGATACATAGTTAAGGCCAAATAAAAGTGGCAATAAAACACAAGGGTCTGCATGATGGATTTCCTTCTGCAGAAAGAATAAGACCAACCTGGGAGAATAAGACTTTCAGGGTGCATGTCTGCTAGAGTGATACTGTCTGTTAAAGTCCTACATATGGGGATGTGTGCAGTTTATCCAGTGTGCATGCTGAATGGACTCTGTCAAATTCCCCAGTTGTCCTTTTGAGAGAGCACTGAAGCAGAGCATAACTGTCAGTATAAGCCTGGTAAACTGGAGAGGTGGGGTCGATTTTGTTATTGGTATTTCTTTTCTGCTTGACCTTTCTATAACCTGAGCACTCAGACAAGTCCCAGTTGTCTTATATGGCTGAATTGACCAGAGCAATGACGCTTGGAAAACTACTGTTGTGGCTTCAAATCTCAGTGAAAGAAGCTCTCAAGGAACAATCCATTGTTTTATATGAGGATTATGTTGAAAGACCAAACGACTTCTTTTAGATCAGTGGTTCTTAACCTGGGTTCGATCGAACCCTAGGGGTTCGGTGAGTCGGTCTCAGGGGTTCGGCAGAGCCTCCACTGCGGAGGTCGCAGAGGTCCAGCCACACCCGAATTATCGTGTAAATTTGTGATGACACGCCCCCTTCTGGCCATCACTGGCTGCAGACGATCATGCTACACTGCTTGGCCAATCAGGGCTGCGGGGAATGTAGCGCGCGCAGTAGTCAACATGTGAATGTCGTGGTAGTACTTCGCGTGATTTTTTTTTTAACATTTTAATCCATACTAACTATGTCGGGCAAAAAAAGAAAGTGGTTGGACGAATATGTACAATATGGATTTACATGTATCACGGAACGTGATGGGAGTGAGCGTCCTATCTGCATGATTTGCAACGCCAAGTTGAGCAACTCTAGTCTCGCACCGGCAAAACTAAAGGAACACTTCTTGAAGCTGCATGGAGACGGGGAATACAAGAACACAACACTTGCTGAATTCAAGGTGAAGAGAGCCAGATTCGATGAAAGGCCCACTCTGCCTGCTCTTGGATTTGTACCCGTTAACAAACCGATCCTCACAGCATCGTACGAAGTTGCTTACCTGATCGCAAAGCAGGGCAAGCCACACACCATTGGTGAAACACTCGTGAAACCAGCCGCGTTAAAGATGGCAAATCTGATACTCGGAACAGCGGCCGAAGGTAAATTATCACAAATTCCTCTTTCAAATGACACCGTCAGCGACAGAATAGAAGACATGAGTAAAGACATCTTGGCTCAAGTAGTCGCCGATCTGATTTCAAGCCCGGCAAAATTCAGCCTTCAGCTCGATGAGAGCACAGACGTTGCTAATCTAAGCCAGCTTACTGTTTTTGTGCGCTATGTGAAAGATGACATGATAAAAGAAGATTTTTTATTTTGTAAGCCTCTTACAACAACAACTAAGGCAGCCGATGTGAAGAAGCTTGTGGATGACTTCTTCGGAGACAACAATCTTTCATGGGACATGGTTTCTGCAGTTTGTACAGACGGAGCTCCCGTCATGCTGGGAAGAAACTCTGGTTTTGGTGCGCTAGTAAAAGCCGATGCACCACACATCATTGTGACTCATTGTATTTTGCACAGGCATGCATTGGCAACAAAAACCTTGCCTCCAAAAATGGCAGAAGTATTAAAAACCGTGGTGGAATGTGTGAACTATGTGCGAAATAGTGCTCTGAGGCACCGCATCTTCAGTGAGCTGTGTAAAGAAATGGGCTCTGAATTCGAGGTACTTCTGTACCATTCTAATGTTCGGTGGTTATCCCGGGGACAGGTGCTGAATCGTGTTTTTGCCATGCGTGTGGAATTAGCCCTGTTTTTGCAAGAGCACCAACACTGTCATGCAGATTGCTTCAAAAATCCTGAGTTCATTCTCATTTTAGCGTACATGGCTGATATATTCGCAGCTCTCAATCATCTCAATCAGCAGATGCACGGTGGTGGAGTCAATATCATAGAAGCGGAAGAACACCTGAAGGCTTTTCAAAAAAAGCTAACGTTATGGAAACGACGAACAGAGAACAACAACTTTGCAAACTTCCCCCTTCTGGACAACTGTGTAAGTAAGGTCGAAGATGTGTCTGGAATCGGAGATGTTTCTGTATCCACGGAACTGAAGCAAACAATTGCAACGCACTTAGATGAGCTTGCAAAGTCTCTCGACAGATATTTCCCTACAAGAGAGTCATATCCAGCATGGGTGAGACAGCCGTTCACGTTTGCTGTTGAGACAGCAGATGTCAATGATGAATACCTTGACGAAATCATTGAAATTCAGCAGAGCCAGGTTCAACAGCAACTCTTCAGAACAACAACACTCTCAACGTTTTGGTGTCGACAAATGGACAAGTATCCAATTATTGCTAAGAAAGCCCTGGATTTTTTTATACCATTTGTTACAACATATCTTTGCGAGCAATCCTTTTCGACGATGCTGGACATAAAAACGAAGAAAGGAACAGACTTTTCTGTGAAAATGACATGAGACTGGCACTTGCCAAGGTGAAGCCACGCATATCTGAACTGGTCTCTCAAAGGCAACAGCAGAAGTCACACTGATTTGCAGGTATGTAATTTGTTGTAAGTTCATGCATTGTGTTGGTTTTGTTCTTTGAACAAGGTGATGTTCATGTACGGCTCATTTTGTGCACCAGTAAAAAAACATATCTATGTCTTGAATTTGAAAAAAAAAAAAAAAATTTCACTAAAGAGGGGTTCGGTGAATGCGCATATGAAACTGGTGGGGTTCGGTACCTCCAACAAGGTTAAGAACCACTGTTTTAGATTATTTTTTTTTTATCAAACATCTCAATTCCCTTGCTCCTCAGATGTTGTACAGCTGTCAAATGACCATCACTCGTGACAGGATTTAGCTTTTTTCCTTTCCCTGAGCTGTTGCTGGGGGACTCCTGAAATGATTTCCCCATGTGTTAACTGTGTATGCAGTATTACATAGTAGTACTGTCTGTTAGAATGATATGAAGTCTGGCCGGGTCTAATCTGTGCTGTGTTCTTTTGGTGACCTTATAGTCAGACTCCCAGTTGTCTTATTAAATTCTTCACCAGACCATAACAGGAAGCTACTGATGGTCGACCAAAGTTATAGAGCTAACTCTCTGCTTAGAAAAGTTACACTGCATTATATACGGTGGGTACATTTTCTTCAAAGGTTTTTTTTTTAGTTAATTCGGTTTAAAAAAAAAAATCTGACTCTCCAGTTTTTCCTGCTTAAAATGTAACCAACTGTAATGTGCTTTTAGTAAAATCACATGCATGAAACAAGACGATTCTTTTCATCCGTTACAAATATTGCATAAAGTAATACAGCCGACTGCACACCTAAACTTCAAAGCAAGGTAACAAACTCACTTTATCGTGTCCTGCTGTTCTGTGGAAATCCACAGCAGGTATGTGCAGCATAAAATCACTGGTGCAAGTGATGAGATGATAAAGAAAAAATCTAGACTACTTGGATGTTTTTTTTTTGCGTTTTTATTTGTAAAAGAAAAATAGGCGGTATAACATCCCTGCACTTGTGTTCATATTACTACAGAGTAATAATAAACTACACACACCAGGGGGTTAAGTCAGTTGTGATGCCTCTATTTGCATTGAATAAGGTAATCAGTTTTCCCTGTTTGCTTTCAGTTTTAGACTACTGTGTTTTACAAAAGGCTTTCATGAGACTGAATCAACCCATGATAACTGTTTAGTGTATCTGTGTGCACAAGATTGCAAACATACACATTTTTACTGAGATAAGAGAAAATGTTTTGTTTTGTTTATCAGATAGAAAACTTTAAATATTAAATGTGGACAATCCACTCCCATAAGCAGTATTTTCCAACTTTTATATCTTGTATGGATGCTTAGAGTAGCTAACTCACATGCAATCCGGACATGTGCCTTGCGGCTTTTGGTGGTTCCAGCAGAGCTCCAGGCCACGCACTGACACCAGTAATCTTCAGGGCCAAACAGCTCCTCCACTTGCTGCCGTGTTATTTCTATGCTGGCTTCTCTCACCACCAGACCTGCAGCAAAAGGGAAAAACACCATTGTATTGTTTACAATTTCAACTGGGAATAAGAATCGAGCAAAAATGCAAGCGCTAACAAATGGTAAGTCATAAATAAGTTATTTTTTTTTATTTACTTGTCTTACTCACGTGCTGATTCTCCAGAAAATGTGAAACTTAAATAAGCTTCTATTTGCCTGATATGGCTTACATGTTAGCTTAAAAAGAAAAAGTAAGAGCAATCCATAATAAATATCTCAGCTAGTAAATTAAAGTTGAGGATAATCATTCAGTAGCTGCTGGTGTTTACAAAGCCAGGTCACTTTACAGAGTAGATCCACTCTGGATTTAATATCACATTTGTGAGATTGTTCCTTTGCGCTTTTACTCTTTATCTCAGTCCACCCCCAATTCCCTCTTTTCTCTGGAGTTTTGAAAGCAGCTCCTATGTAAAGAATAAGTGTAAGATTTGAGTAGCTGCACCCTACTGATAGCACTACAAGGGAGCACAGATAGAGGGGTACTGAAAGAGAAAAAAGGAAATGAAGTCTAAGGGAAAAACTCACGATGAGACGCAGAAAATCTACATTTAAAAAAAATCTACATACAGGATACAGAAAATTGAGAAACTCTGTGACCAAGGAAAGTAATATTCGAGAGAAAATAAACAGAACTATCAAGAAGCGATTAATTAAAGTAAAAACTTTAGGTTACAGACTGGAAAGGAAGGGGAGAGGGCAATGAGAGAAATGGTAGACAGGTAGATGTAATGAAGAGCAACATGACAGAGTTGCAGGGAGAGGAGGATGACAGGTTAAGAGGTGGAAGAGGTCGATAAAATGTGAAAAGGAAAGAGGGAGGGAACAGAGATAAAAATGTATTCAAGTAGGAGTACGTGGGGATTGGGGAGTAGATGGGCAAAATGCCATGAGAAGAGATCTTGGCAGTTTATTTCAGGTTCAGTTGAGTTACAGAGACCCCAGAAACCGTCTCTACGGGGCTCCACAAATCTGACTTGGGCCTATTACTTATGAAGACTCTCGGCAAGTTCTTGCCACAAGAGAGACAGTTATAGCAGCAAAGCCAGGACTGAGGCAAAGGGGACTAAGAGGAAACAAAGTGAAATACAGTGAACAAGACTGAGGCAAACTTAAGGCCATTAATGGCTGGTGGGAGAATTAATAAGTAACCCATAAGGGCAAAGTGTAAGAAAGGCAACATAAGCTTTCAAGTAAGATAGCTGGAAGATCGGTATGGCTTTTCAGTAAGAAATAAATAAATAAACCTCAATAAGATGGAGTGTGTGGAAAGTAAACAGGGACCTTAGATAATACAGAAATTCAAATTGACTGATGGCACAGGGAGAAAAGTGTAGAGTAAGTCCAAAAATAAAAATCTAGTAGGAGGCAAAAAAGGGGCTAAAAGCCATTGATGGGAAGAGCACTGTAAAGAGCAAAGCTTGTAAAACTGTTGTGCATACTGATGTTTGAGAAAACATGCAAACAAAGGAGATTGATATGGCTTCACAGCATGAAATGAGAGAGCAAAGGAGCACAGCAACAGAGGCAAAAAAAACGGCAGCTAAAGAGACAATTATAACAGGCAAGGAAACCAGGACTAAAGCTGAGACAACGAGTGGGCAAGCAATAGCAATGAGACAAAAAAAAAGACAAAAGTGTGAGCACAAGAAGGGCAAGAACGATAGGAAGAAGGTGGAGACCAGTGAGAATGCTACTGCCAAAGTAATGAGCAATTAAAGGGAATTGTTCAAAAGAGTCAGACAGCTAGATGTGAAAAAGGGACTCAGCATATGCAAAGAAGCATATGGGATGGTACATGAAAGACACCACGGGCTTTGGTGACTCAATGAGAGGGTGGAAGCAGGCTTCTGATGAAGACAAATAAATGGGAAACATATACATATTTAAAGCTTTTGCAACACTGTGTACATGACTTATTAGGTTGAATATCAAAAATCATTAGAAGCTAAATATTATTCAATTAGTGGAGCGTTTCAAGCAAAGCCAGTGGCTGCACTGGGATACACTGAGACACGTGTGCAGGAACGCTAAGAATTTGTAAAACAAAACAGGGAAAAATTTAACACTCAGAATTAAATGTGCACTTTCCACCATAAAATAAGGTAATGGCAAACTGGCGGAAGGGGGGGGGGGGGGGGGGGGGGGGTGGCAGCACGAAAGAAGAAAAAAAAAGAGAGCACACTCACAACTGTTTCTGTAAACTACAAATATTGGTCTCTCTCCTGCCTTTACTGCTTGGAGAATAAAACTAAAGCGTGTGGGACGCTGGCGCACCTCAGATATTCTGACTGAGAAGCTGCAGCTGACTAACACTGGATAATAAGATATTTTCTCCAAGCAGAAGGCTGAAGGTTTTAAACCTCAAAGTTTTTTGAACTTGTAGCTTGCAGCTAATAAAAAAGCAACCCAACAGAAA
Organism: Aulonocara sp. 'chitande type north' Nkhata Bay; assembly: GCF_057382095.1. Lineage (NCBI taxonomy): Eukaryota > Metazoa > Chordata > Actinopteri > Cichliformes > Cichlidae > Aulonocara > Aulonocara sp. 'chitande type north' Nkhata Bay. Next base: position 23,696,784 of record NC_141355.1, on the reverse strand, counting down.
AAAAGAATTTTAAAGTTTCCAGAGATGTATTATTAAATTTTTAAATGGTTGTGCAGTGGCTAGCTAATTAACCATCTCTATACTCTGAAGCATAAGTGCAGAACTCTCAGTTATAAACTTCAGTTAATTATGGTTCAGTGCAAAGTTACTAGAACACCTAAACTGCTAGATAAGAGGCAGGGATCAGCAGTGAAGGATAACAATGTGTTTTACAAGGTAGGAAACAACAAAGAAAACAGACAAAAAAGCAAAACAAACTAGGAACAGGTCATATACAGTGAAAAACCACGCTGTGAAGGGCTAAGAACTTCACAGTAGATTAAAAACATGGCTGTTCCTATGAAAATATGTTGAAGAAAATACACCACTTAATCAGTAGCGGTTTCTGATACGGGCGACACGGGCGGTTGCCCGGGGCGGCATCACGGGCATCGGCCAAAAAAAAAAAAAAAAAAAAATGCTTGTACTCCTGCTGCCCCGACATCATGCCAGCGCATATTGGGAATGGCATAGGCACCGATCGGTTTTCTATCGCCCATTTGCTGGGAGTTGGGCGCCCAGGGCGCCAAACAGGTTAGGACCGCCACTGCACTTAATCCTTGTTAATGTAGTAAAGACTAAAGGTCAAAACTGAAGAGATGAAGTCTTCATCGTGCTAATGCTAACTAATTCTCACTTTCAAAATCAATAATCTGACTTTCGTGAGATAGGGTTTGCTCTGAAAGTCATGCAAAGAAATCACATGAAATCTATCTAAATAAAACAAAGCCTGCAGGCTAGTTCAGACAGACAACTCAAGTTGCACTGCATTATATTCCTCGTGCCTTCTACCAAACATTTCTGGTTTGATTTTGTTGTATATTAAGCTGCAAAATATTCAGTTCATCTGCCTGATGTTTGAACCCATCTACCACCTCGGTATCTACCTCTAGCCCCGGAGGGATGTTTGCTCATTCTGTCAGTTTGGATATGTAATACATTTGCTCAAAGTTATGAGTCCTAGATGCAAATTTTATCAACAATCTATGGTTTTACACATTTCAAACATCAACCCTCTGATTGAAATATATTAGAAAATTATGGTTTCAAAGCCGAAAACAGAAGTTATTGATTTGAATGAATGTATCTCTTAAATAATGGCTTTAGGCTATGCAGGAAGAACAGCTGTGGCCTAAGTATGCAATGTTTTTGACATGACGATTATGCAGCTGTTCACAAGTTTTTACCGGTGACATTCTGCATGAAAACGGATTTTCAAGGTTTATAGTACATCACATGGATATATAAGATAAAGACAGACGTCACTAGGTCCAGAGTTGTGCTGTTGAGACAGCCCTGGTTGTTTCCAGTGTTTGACAATGCAAAACTCACAAAGCAAGAGTTGCTGGGCAAAATCTGACGGAACTACCTGAGGCTTAAAAAGTCCCAGATCACTCAGCGCCTTACTTTGTTTCAATACTGTGCTCAAAGAATTCACATCAATCTGTTATGAGGAGACAAGCATGGGATTCTGGGTCTCTGTAGCATGACAGAACATCACATCAACAAAACCACTGCTGTCAGCTGAGGGAGGTGAAGGGAAAGAAGTAGATGAAAAATGGAAGAAAAGCATCAAGACAAGTGGATACTGTCACAAACATTTCTATCAATCACAAAACTGCACAAACCCCAAAATATTTCTGTTAGTCGTATAGCGTCGATTCATATAACTAAGTTTACTTGTCACCCGGGGAATGGAAGTACAATACTGCATGAATGTGTTTTGTCACTCCAGAACTTCTTTTTTCTTAATGGAGACATGACACATGCAAATAATTTCATCTCTGCTTGCTGCACTTAGGATGTAATGCTTAAAGTCCAGCTTAGACATATTGTATGTATTAGTTTCGCAAAAAACTCATACCCCCGCCCACCTCAAAAAAGTCCATAATAAAGAAGATCTGGAAAACAGCATAACACACTCATCATCACCGAGGTCATAACTCTTCGTTTTGTCTCTATGATTGGGCTTTTCCTTAAGCTTGTGATCTGTAGAAATCCACTGCTAAAAGTGTAAAATGAATATCCATCTATACCCCAGCTGTCATTAGATGAGAGACGGGCCAAAGCCTGGACAGGTCACCAGTTTGTTGCAGGGCTAACACAGAGGGACAGACAATCATTCATTTACACCTAAAGCCAATTGAGAACCACCAGTTAATCTAACGTAATTATCACTGAACTGGGAAAAGGCCAGAGAACCCATAGAGCAACTACAGGCGTCAAGGGCTGGTGTCCTGCAGGTTTTAGATGTGTCCTTGATCCAACCCAGCTTATTTAAATGGCTAAATTACCTCCTCAACTTGTCTTGAAGTTCTCCAGAGGCCTGGGAATGAAATAGTGATCTAAAACCTGCAGGACACCAGCCCTTGAGGCCTGGACTTGGACACCCCTGCCATTGAGTATGGAAACTGAAGAGAAAGGTACCAGCTAGCTGGTGGATTCAAACCGAGAACCCTCTTGCTTTAACTTTGTGTCATAGTGCCACATTTATGACCAATATCCTCATTCTCTTTTTCTGTTCAATAACACTGAGTGCAATTCTTTTTTTCTGACAGCATTGTATTTTATTCTGTTGTACATAATATTTTATTTAACTGTATTCTATTGTGTACAGTATCTCATTCTTATTCTCTTATCCTATTCCAGTGTTTTTTTCTTAATCTGTGTAACTTTGTAACTAATTTGTAATTGCTGTAACCTCACTGTCCACTTTCTGCTGTAACAAAACAAATTTCCCACGTGTGGGCCTAATAAAGGTTACCTTATCTTATACACAGTGTTGGGGAGTAACGGAATACATGTACCGCCGTTACGTATTTAAAATACAAAATATGAGTAACTGTATTCCGTTACAGTTACCGCTTAAACAGGTGGTATTCAGAATACAGTTACTTTGTTGAAATAAATGGATTACACATGCGGTACTTTCCTGTTTCATATTGTCGCGGGTCAGGACTGTTTGGGTTTTGTTTGACAGCTACGTTCTGTTGTTCCAGGCGGCAGCGTTACGGTTGCCATGGTTACAGGGCGACGCTCTCTCTCTCTCTCTGGGACTGTGTGTTTCCTGGGTGAGAGAGCGCCTTTTCGTTGTTGTTGTTGTTGTGCTAAGCTAACAGGCAGAATGCTACAAGCATAGCTCTAAAGAATGTAGCATCATGGGCAGTGTAGTCCGTGTTGCAGGGAGAATGGACTGCCATACACGTTATGGGTCTGTGAGCGCGAGGAGGGAGAAAAAGGGGAGTGGAAAGGTACGAGTTGTCATCGAGCAAAAACGGGAGCTGGAAGCATGTAAATATAATAATAACCACTTCAGCCAAGAAGAGAGCCTGACGAGCCCAGTTGTAAGTAAGCTATTAGGACTCGACTGTACACCGTGTTCGTGTTTTCCTCCGAAAACAATAAGTTCCGTTGGAGCAGCCTTTCAACGCCTCTCTCTGTCTCTCGCAAGAAAAGTTGACCCACACAACAAAGTAAAGCTATTTTTCGGCTACGAGCCGACAGGGACCCCGCCGTATTAGTCAGAGGTCCCTTTACTACAGTTCGGAGTCGCGGACCTTCAGTAATAGTAATAAATCACACAGCAATAGTACATTCACGTTGTTGTAAAAAGCACGATAATATATTAAGTAATCCAAAGTATTCAGAATACGTTACTGTCATTGAGTAACGTAACGGAATATGTTACAGAATACATTTTGGGGCATGTATTCTGTATTCTGTAATGGAATACATTTTAAAAGTAACCTTCCCAACACTGCTTATTATAGAACTAAAACAATAAATAAATAAATGTTTACATAGTACAACGGAAACATAAAACTGGCTGATTTTACTGTTATTTGAAAAATGTATAATCACAACACCCACACTTGTTTTTAAAGTTTGGCCAGGGGAATGTTTGCCATGTCATCTCGCAATATGTTTTGCTTGCCCTTGCAGTAGGATTTAGATGATTTCAGATCCATAGGAACACATTGTGCTCTGTTCTTTTTCCAGCTAGTCAGCCCAATATTAAAGTCTGCAGTATTCCTATGATAAATGTACTACCAGCATACAAAGGTCAGCTTCATAATCACTACTGCACACATGTGCACACACACACACACACACGCACGCACGCACGCACGCACACACACACTTGATGGCTGCATGTGGTCACTGTTACACCCAATAAAATATACCACAGCCCTAATCATAATAAAATAACAGCAATGGCTAAAACCACAATAAGTAAAAGGGCTGATGAACCACCTCCTCTGGCTTCTTTTACTAAATTTAAGACGAGGGTAAACTCACTTTTACTGCACTCATGGCCAGCAGTGGTCCAATATAATACATGAGTATTATAATTCAGCTCCCTTCAAACCTTTCTCCATGTGTAAGATGAAATGCAAACAATATATGGAGGTAATGTAAAATGTTGACGTAGTCCTCAAAAATATTATTGCTGTGCTCTTGGCATTATGGCAATTAATTTCACTTAAAGTTTTTAGAAATTGTGTTTTTAAAATTGTAAAAATACCCATACAATCAAACAAATGGTTAATTTTAAAACCTGTTTTTGATATTGCGTTGGAAATAAACTGCCTCACTTGTCTTTTATGTGCCAAAAATGTATATACCTGTTAAACACATTTCTTTCTATATCCTATATCCAGTTTCACTTTGTTCCATTAACCTGTGTCTCTCGGTGTCCCGCTGTGTTTCAACAGGAAGCTAAAGCGAATGCAGAAGAAAACAGTACCAATTAGGATTAAATGAACAAAAGCTCAAAAAAGTCTAGATGGATATAAAAATCTGGAATAAAGATGGCAAACATAAAACAAAGACGGGGTATTTTGAGGTCAAAAGGTATACAACATGAAAGAGATGGTGGAAAAAGGGGCAAAGCACTCAAATTGTTTATGGTGTGATCAGTGACAGGTCAACCAGATGGTTCTTTAGGGATAGCCGGGGGGGGGGAAGCTGCAGAAAAAGTCAACACTCACTATTATTATTATTTCATCAGTTCCACATAGAGAGACATCTGAAGAAGTCAGACAGAGTCCCTGATTTTGCAAATATTTGCCCCGTTTTGTGAGAGCAGCTCACTGAGTGGTGCGCATAGATCAAGGTGAGTTGTCAGGAAAGTGACCCAACACTCTGATCGACACTGTGCAGCCGCGGCAAGTGAAACAAAAGTTCCCCAAAGGGACTGAGATATTGCAGCTTCAACAAAAACACTTTATGTTTGCTGCTGCCTAACCATAGTCTGTACTTTCAAAACCTGCTGTTTGACCAATGTTGGAAAGAAGAATATTTGATGCTAAAGCTAATTATGGTTAAAAGTCTATTTTATCTACAGATGATTAAGGAACATGGAATAATTTATCATATTATAGCGTACAAATAGAACCTAGGTAGAACAAACATTGCATGATTGAGTCTAAATCTTTAGTGTCATCTCACAGTTGGGGTTACTCAAACCTGATTTAGACATCTGTGGTAAATCTTTGCAGCACCTAGGATGAAACTCAATGGGTATACCAACATCATACCTTGTCGTCACATACTGGCGGTTTTTTTTGTGGTGACAGATGGCAGAAATAAATAAAGCGCTAGGACTTTTTTTACCTTGCCGTTTCCACTTCTTTGTACATTTCCTCAGATCTATTCCAATAGTTTCAGCAATGTCCCTCCTTATATTGATGTTATGATTATTATCCCTAATATGGAGATGGTGATTGTTATTCTCTGACAAATCAAAATCTGTAGCAAAAGAGTAGCCAAGAAACGCACAGGAAGTTGTCCCAACGACAATGCTGAAATACCAGTTTTATGATTGATGTCTCCGACATTAGTTCAACTTTCATTTCGAATTACAATAACTTCTAACTAGATATCATCATAAAAAATAAAAAAAACTGAGCAGATATAAATGTTTGTGTGGCCAGCATTTGTCGCAAATTAGCTCTTTTCAAGAAGGTTGTTCTACATAAGACATCATGCAAAATAGATTATGCCTTATGTAGAACACATATTATATATTATGCTAATAATTTAATGTATTAGATCATTATTATTTATGCATTAAAAACCAAAATTGCACAGTTTAAATGCTGAGGGCTAGGTTAAATGTTACGTTTTTAAATAAGCATTACGATGAAGGGGGGGTTTAAAAGATGAAGACGGAAGAGCCAAAGGGGGTATTTAAAGTGAGATCACAACAGGCTGTGAAGCATGGTGAGAAAGGAAGAGAACAAGGCCTGACAGAGTTCTTTGGAGGGAAAAATCATGGAGGACACTGACAGAACAGAATCAGCGGTCTGTAACCAACTGAACACTCAAAATGTGTAGACCGCGTGCATGTACGCATACATGCAAGTGCATGGGTATACTCGCTCAAAGGTTTCCACTGTGATAGTGACTGATTACAATGTATGTGTCTGTGCATGCTTGTCTGCATGTAAATGTTGCTGAGTGTGCACATTTGAGTCCTTTAGCAGTTCCAGAGTTCCACAGAGGCAATGAACCAAAAGAAAACCTAAAGGGAACTATACCAAAAACACTCAGATAAGCATTATCAATCACACATTTTCTCTCTCTCTTGTGACAGACAGACAGACGCACAGATAGACACAGGTATGTACCTTTTCTGTATTCAAGAAGGAGAGATATTGTACATTTGCAGACATTGTAGCAACATTTAAAAAAAGAACTAAACAAATGGCCACAGAGAAAAATGGGAGTGAAGCCAGAAAGAGGGCAAAAAAGACAGAGGAAAGGAGAAACATTAGGAGAAACAGAAAGAGGGAGAGACAAAGACGAGAAAAAAAATCAATACAAGTGAGATGGCAGCAATGGAGGGAAAGAGGTCACAAATCACCAGAGCCAATACTTTGTGTGCCAATAATGTATGTGTGCGTGTTTGTGCATGTGTAGATGTGGAGTCACGGGTCATTGCTACCAGACTAATAACCACTCACACTTTGGCTAATGGAGACAAAGTAAGTAACCTGGTACACAACATGTCATTAGCACACTTCAAGGCTAATGGAGATATACTGTGGTTGTACGCATATGGCTTAAGCAAACACTGGAGAAATGCCCTTCGCAATAACGGGTAACTTTTTGTTTCTTTTATGTGCGGCTTTGACTGAAAGCCCAACAGTATCAAGTTAGCTAGCTTTATATATATATAAATAAATAATTTTCTGCATAATTGCAACTTATCCAGAAAGTAAAGTTTACAACACCTTCTAAGGACTTTTTATTGAAATTTAAAAAATATACAGATTTCACCTTGGGAAATGTATGCAAGCCCATGCAACAGACAGCGTCTCTATAGGACACACAAATCCCTTTGGGGGTTGCATCAGGAAGGGCATCTAGCATCAAAACTCTGCCAAGTCAAACACGTGAAGCTACCCACTGTGGCAACCCCTGGTGAATAAGGGAGCTGGCGACAGTAGCTTCTGCACTGACAGAAGACACTGTGGAAGCAGGCAGTCCATTGTAAAATCAGTGCATCACTAAGCATGCATTCATATTTTACTTATCTTTTTAAACTTTGTTATATAAAAAAAAGCTTGATTTCTATTACTGAGCTTTATGTAATCACAAAAATTGCAATAAACATACTTTTTTTAAAAATTCAACATTGCTCCATTATTCAGTCCTCAATATTTAATCTTTCAAGACAGTAAATCATCACTGATTACGATTTTGTTTTGTTTTTTCTCTGATTTTCCACACTTAATGTCTGCATTTCTGTTACTCTACTTATACGAGCAGTAAAATGAAACAGGGCACACAGAGCTTTTTAACACAACTTTTGGTTGTTTTACATTTGCTGTGTTTGTTTATCTATTTCATTCTATCCCCAGAATCAAATTTCTCTGTGTTTCAACACTTAAGCTGACTTTACATTTTCTGCTAAAATATGAGAAGACAGGCAGAGAGAGGTGGACAGGAGGCACAACAGGATCCATATCGTCTTTCTCCTCAGTGTGACTCCCTGATAGCTGTTGGCCTTTTCAGTCCTCTTAAAGATACCCTCCATCAACATCTCTCCTTCAGCCCCTACTTCTCTCCCCTGTTTCCTCAAGCTCAGGTTTTTATCTGACTTTGCTCACTCCAGTTTCAGGCAGTGGAAATTAGAGTAGAGCACAAAACAGCATGAGGCAGAGAGAAAGGAAAAGAAAAGAAAGGAGAACGGCAAGTAAGGAGATGGGACAGTGGGGAAGAGAGGGAGAAAGAAAACAGATAATAAAAGCAGTATGGGGGTCAAAGCTTCTAGCTGTGCTGCTGAAACAGCAGGAAACAAAGAGAAGTAAACAGCTTACAGAGTATAGGTTTTACCAAAGACAAACAGATAAACAGTGCACACACAGTAAATTCAAAGACCCTACAATAGATTTCTAAGCGATTAACTAAAACTGTGTACTATAATACTGTATCTATCTATACAGATATATACATATATCTAGCATTTGTAATTAGTTTTCTAATTTCATTGCCTATATTTTCAAAGTGAACTAAAAGCTTTGTCTGACACCAAAAAAGGCATTCTCTCATCATTTCGACTGTGTTGTTTGCACTTTTCATCTGTTTATTTAGAGCAGAGAAATTATTGCCCATTATTGTAATCAAATTGCTGTTATCAAACAACAACAACAACAACAATGACTTAACGCAATCTTCGATATCACCAGCTCTATTTAATTATTCAGTTGCCATATTTTGTATGTGTATACTGATTATTGTGTGCTTGAGATGACATTTCCTAGAGCAGCAAATTATGCAAACTAAAACACATCTTGAGCAGTTCCAAAATCCAAAACTTCCAAAACTTAATCCATGTTTGACCAAGACCCGAGGATTACTCTTTTCTATTTATATAACACCAAATCATAATAACAGATTCCTCGAAGCACTTGATATTGTAAGGTAAAGGCCCTACAATAATACAAAGAAAACCCCAACAACCACATGAACACCTATGAGCAAGCACTTTGGTGACAGTGGGAAGGAAAAACTCGCTTTTAACAGAAAGAAACCTCTGACAGAGACAGGCTGAGGGAGGGGCGGCCATCTGGTCGACAGGTTGGATGTGAGGGGAGGAAGAGAGGACAATTTCAACAGACAGGACAGACAGTAGAACTCGGAAATATGATATTTGATATTAATATATAAAATGAGCTTTATACACAATTACAAATCTACTGTAGAAACATAATAAAAAGAACTTGATGTATGTGGGGGGGTTATCTTAGACTGGGTGATCGAAATTATGTTAATAACTAAGTGTCAATTACTAGAATAGAGGACAGTTTAAAGCCATGGTTCATTAATTAAACAGAAAAATCCTCTCAGTAACATATAACTCAAAACACAGCAGCTAGCAAACAGCTGATGGAAGACTAATAAATGACTAGCAGCTGCACATGAATTGAGTACTGAGCACTGAGAGACAGAGGAGGAAAGAAAGATGGAAGATCTGAGGGCAAGACTGTGAGCATAAACTCATGAATAAACAAAACTGATGACAGCACGCCAACTTACCATCTTATTAACAGTTTTGTTTTGTGTTTGTGCTCTCAGCAAAAAAGTTAGTACTCAAATATTAGAAAGCAGTAAGACAGATGAAAAGGGAAAACATTTTTTTAAAGTATGTTTAAGAAATCAAATACAAGCAACACAATGGGGATATGATGCTATAGTTGAAGAGAAATTACTACTATTTTAATTTACCTTCTATGAAAATAGTATTTAACACTATATGCATACGAACCTTTGTTTCTGTGTCTGATTTGGTTAAGAACTGAAGCAGACACCAACTAGAACATAAAGGAAAGAACGTATACATACAGCACACTTTCTGCTTCCGGGATGTTCTTTGCAACAAAATATATTTATTTATTAGGGGTGCAACGATACTCGTATCGATATTGAACCGTTCGATACAGTGCTTTCGGTTCGGTACGCATATGTATCGAACAATACAAAATTTTTAATTTATTTTATCAACTTTCCTTCTGACGATGCTGTCTGTGTGGAGCGCTCAGTGGATCTGCGCTCGACAGTGCAGCTTAGGCGGAGTAGTCGAACGCAGATCCACTGAGCGCAGGGCAAGCTAGCGAGACAGAAGTTAAGCTCTCGTTGCAACATGGCAAATTGAACCTCCCCCACCCTCATTCAGATCTGGCGTTTGGAATTATTTTGGTTTTCATGTGACGTATGACCCTGAAGGTAAGCACGTCATGGACTAAAGTAAAACAGTATGTTGGATGTGCCATGCAATGCTCAGTTACATTGGTGGGAAATAGTGCGTTAGCGCAGTTAGCTCGTTAACGTGTTGGCCGTCTAGCCCCATGCACGGGGCGATCCGCGGTAGCTCGTTAACGGAGATTTGCCGTGTTGTGGCGTTAACGTCATTTCAGATTAACGCTGACAGCACTAGTGGGAACACAACGAATATGACTGCACATTTATGCCGACATCATCCTAGTGCAAAGACAAGTGGAAGCAGACAAAAGCAACAAGCATGCATGCTACAAACTTTACCCGAGTCATTTAGACAGCCGTTAGCACATTGTTCGCCTTATGGGGACCTGATATGTTTAATATGCTGCTGAGAATACAGCCCAGAAGAAGGGTATAGTATAGCTTTTATTTTGGAAAGAGACATTTCTCTGTAATAAACTCTCTTTTCCAAAGATGAGTGATTTCTTGATCAGATAGATTTATTTTTTTATTACTTTGTTGTTTCAGCGACATTAAATTTAAAAACTGTACTTTTTAGTTAAAATATATATTTATAATTTTAATAAATGACAAATTAAAAAAACATGAACATTTGTTTGTATCGAAAAAATATCGAACCGTGACACCAAAGTATCAAACCGAACCGTGAATTTTGTGTATTGTTGCACCCCTAATATATATATATATATATATATATATGGGGAGAGAGAGATATGCATAAGCCAAAATAACAATTCTGATTTATGCTGCTGGTTGTTGACCCAATTGTTTTTTCCAGCCAAGCATGTGTTTCAGTTTTGCTTGCTCTGGGGACCGAAGCTTATTATCAAGCAGGTGGAAACCCATAAGCTGAGCTCACGTCAACCTTAAGTCTAAGAAACCAGGTTGTGTATATCTTTGTATTCCTGCCAAAGCAACAGCATGATTCATCATTACCTAGCCTGCAGAGTAATACCATGTGCTGTCAAGCGACAAGTGTGGAACTTTGGCTGCGATCCAGTACATCGTTGTGGATCCCATTAAACTGTCCTCTGAACATCGCAGTACAGCACTGGCAGTGGGACAGCTGTGTACACACATCTGACATGTGACCTACCTTTCTGGACAAATAAAACATCTGAATAATGGATTTAACCTGTGAGCTTCCAGTGTACCAGTGAGACAAAAAATTTGGACACATCACAAAGAGCAAAATATCAACAGGGCCAGACACTGACAAATGCCCAGATAAATCAAAAGGGAAAGGGGGACTTAATTGACTATGCAGTGTAGGCATGTTAAAAGCCCATTTTAATGGTCTGATTTTAAATAACATGTAATACAAACAACCTCTGTATGATGTATGGCAAGTAACATCTGTGTCAAATATATGTGTAAATGATAAATACACCTCTTGTTCAAAGCTGCATGCTTACAGCTCATTTTCTGTTTTCACAGTGTTTAAAAATTATTATTATTTTGTTTTGGTATCAGTAAATGAATTAATTTAAATACATTACATTTTTGTCACCTGTCATTATAAGGATAGTCATGACCCCCAAAACTGAATCACTGAATCAAAAGACATGTCATTTGCCCCATATTTTGAAGGATACTGTTTATAACTATAATCATGAACTACACTTTCACACACTTACAATTAAATAAAAAAACAAAAAACAAAACAAAACATAGAGATCACAATTAATTGAAGATGAGTTTTTCTATGAATAGAGTGGCAGAAAAATTGTAACTATGTATTCTATGAAGTCTATGTTGTGGTTACAGGACTAAGATGGACAGATTCTACACCTATAATGCCTTGCCTACCTTAGTCACTACAAGCCAGTTAGAAACAGATTTTGCAAAATCGTACACATACACCAGAAAGCTCCTCCACCAATACATAATTCTTAGATTTTAATGAGTTAAGTCTAAATATGTTGAGCATTTTTGCTATTTTCTAGTTTGTTTGTTTTTTAAAAAGCAATTTATTTTCCAGCTGTTTCGACGTAAAAGTACAGTTGGGTTTTGTTTTTTCATCCAAAAAAATCTCTCTCAAAAAGTTTGACAGTTGCCTTACAGCCACTTTCTGCTAAAGTCCAAGTAAATCTCTATTTAGATGTGTGTGCTAGCTTTTGCTTACCTGAGTTTTCGTCAACCCTTTCCTCCACAGTGTGGTCTTTCTGATGGACCCACTCGCTGTTGCACTTGAAGTAAATCTGTGTGGCAGGCGTTGCTTTGCAGTAGAGATTGACGGGCTTATTCTTGACAATGTAGCCTTCCTCAGGTTCAAACAGGAAGTGAGGTAAGGGTTCCGGTGGGTCAGAAGGGAAGGTTTCTGGGAGCTCACTCAGACTCAGGAAATCTTCGTCATCTCTCACTGCAAAGAGAAGGAAAATTTAAGTGTTCAAATGTTTTTCCCCTGTTCATTAGTCTGTTTTAAGAGAGAAGCCGGAACTGTGAATCTTGTATTCATTCAATTGCTTTGATTTCATCAGTAATATCTGTTTTATCCAAACTACTATGCTTTCCCCCCCTCATCATTATACAGTACACCTGCTTATGGAGTCCAGTTATAGCACTCTGTTAGCCATTAGAGCCATAAGAAAAAGACGTTCTTGGCTTTGTATGTGTCTTAACTTTATAAGTTAATAAAATTAAGACTGTACAATGAAGGAAAACTGATTGAAAGAGGGCAAAAAGAGTAAAGCTCCTGAACAAGCATACAACAAAAACTTGGGAGCTAGTCACTGGAGCTATCCTTTATGAGATTACTCACAGCAGTAAGCCAAGCAGACAAAGTACACTGATTTAGCCTGAATTTAGCAACAAATTGGTTGCCAGTTGACAAGACTAATCAGGGGCTTTTGTTCATTTTCAGTGGGAGCACATACAAGTTCTGGATTTGGAGAAATACCCATGAAGATTTGCAGTGTGAGTTGCTGTCAGAAAAAAAAACCTGCAGTATTTGTCCATCTTAAATCACAAACTAATCAAATATACATTTACATGCCTGTAACTTACAGCACTACCTCTCTCATGCAGAGTCAAAGCTGTACAGGTAGGGTCAACACCAGGGTTTAAAATGCATGGAATAATCTGGAGCAGCATACTGGCATCTCCAATTTACAGAAACCAAATCATATTCAGGTGAAGATTTTATAATATAAAGTCAGTTTATATTTTTTTGTGCGGAAGTCTGGTATTGCTACCAGTTAATGCCATGGAGTTGCTCACTTAAAGCAGATGGTCACACTTATGCCTCCTTTTTTCCCTTCTCATTGCTATAATGTGTTCATGTTATAGATATCAATAAAGTTGTGATCATGGCACAGCATCTGGCCAGTTGTACACAACAGAAGTGAGCAATCAAAAACTTTTTTTTAAAGTGGCATTTAATTTCAGATGTACAAAAGAGGTTGTGTGCCTGATTCTGTATGTCAGTCAAAGACACAGAGGCTTTATCGCCCAGAAATTAACAAAATGGTAATATGTTATGAATTTAAAAAGGGGAATGTATTACCACGCTAGACAGTGTGGTAAGGTTTAAGGTAATGGACCTTATTGGACTGGTGTAGCCTTTAGTGTCACCATTACATTGGGTCAGTCATAAGTTTAAATTTAAACTAATAATGCTCTTTAGTTTGACTTGCCATATCCCACCTTCAGCAGCCATATTTACCCCTGATTGAGAGTAAATGTAAACAAAATATGAATCAATGTACACAACAGTGAGCCAAAACCATAAATTTTCTAAACAAACAAACAAAAAACTAATTATCAATAACATAATTATAACCTCCATCCATTTTATTCAGATTTTAAATCTACAACTTTTCCTTTATATGTTTTTGGAAAACATGAAGAAGAGCAAATAAAGAAATGGGCAGGGAAAATATATACACACAGGCAGGAAATGACTGAATAAACTGAATGGCTGACCCCGAGGCCATCAGGAACTTTATCCTCCTCTCAGTCCATCCTACTCCCTTACCTCCAACATCTTTTCACTTCTCGCCCACCCATGACCTCAATCAAAGCGACACCTGGAATGTTTTGTCACCAGGTTGCCAAGGTCGCCAAAACACAGAGGATTACAAGAGCCGGTGGGAGGGAGAAGAGCTAGGGTCTCATTCTCTCTCTCTCTCACAGACACATACACACACAGAGGCAGACACAATACACTTATTTTCCGAAAGTTCATACAAACACACACTTGCTCTCGCACACAAACAAATGTTTTTAACGTATAAGTTTCCTCCACTCCATCACCTTCCAGTTTCATTTGGACCTTGTGGACTGTCTAGACATCTGTATGTATGTGTGCGCCTCTGTGTGTGACTGCCTCACCTGGAGATCTGTGACTCATCGGAAAATTTAAATACAGAACGCTACTGACACAACGTCATGGTTTTTCAGGCCAAATTTTTCAATTCTCCAATTGCACATAAACTGTGCTGTGAATACACACAAAAGCAGCATCCAAAAAAACGACACATAAATGTGTTTATGTGCTTATGCACATGCATACACAATCTTCCATTCCTCAACCATATCCATTTGTGCGCATGTGTAATTGTGGCCCTTATCTTGGAGAGTAGAAATGTGCTGTGGGGCTAGAAGCTAAAAGCAGCTTAGGTAAAACATCAAGACACAAATAGGGGGAAAATGAGTAGGCAGCGTCCCCACTTTGATGTCACGAAGCTGACATTTTCTCTCTTAGTTCTGTAATTAGTTCTCTGAGAGTATGGAAATTGGTAGACATTTTCACTGTATAATTTCATTATCTGTGGGAAATTTTCTCCAACACTTGGTTATTTATCCAGTGTCATATTCAGCCATTTCTCTGTTAGTTTCTCATTTGCTGCACCGCCTTCTCTGTATAGCTATTTTTTGCTCCTTTTTTCCCCTTCATGAACCTGCTTTTGCTTTTACGCCCCTACTGCTTTTCACTTCGCCCCAATAATCATTCTCACCCTCATCTGTCATTCAGAGAGCTGAAGGGGTTCATGGCTCTGGAGCGACAGCTATAAATTATTGATTGGCACAAGAAACATGATAGCTAGAAAAGAGTGTTGGTGGAATGAGAAAATGGGAAGGATGGAGGGGGGAAAAATCTCTATGAATAAAAGCTTTGTTTCCCAAATGCTTACTGTTTCCTTCCACTTCTGCATCTTCCCTGTGCCTTCGTCTCCTCTCACAGCGCATCACTTTTGCCTTTTCCATCTGTTTTCCTCTTCTAAACCTTATCCCTCTTTCTTGTTTCACCACCTCCTTACACACCCACCTACCCCTCTCCCCCCGATCTCCTGACAGGGTGACTTAAAGATCCTAACAGCCCAGCTCATAAACGTCTTGCCTGAATGCTGTCACCACTAATGGATGGCTGTAGCAGAACAATGTCCAGGTGCGATTTACAGTATGTTGTAAATATGTGCCACTGGCTAAAACCCCATTTATTCCCTCCTTGAAGTCAGTAGGGAAGCCCACCTTAGAATACCTACAAACCAAACCAATAAATATCTGTAAATCTGCTAAAAACATATATCATCAGAGGCAACTAATCATCTCTGAACGTCAGACAATATTATGACCACTGGAATCAGTATAGAAGTCAATAGGTTACTGACAGATTGAGCATAAAAAAAGCAAACAATGCTGAAATAATTTAACATGGTATGCAGCAACCCCCTGTTGACAAGACAAATACTACAATATTTGTACAGTAAAAACAACAGGCTACTCACAGACTTTGCATGACTTAATGGTTTGCATCAGTAATACATTTTTGGGTTTGAATGGTTTCCATAAAACAAGGTTAATTTTACATGAAAAAGTGCAATATGAGCAGTATTTGATACTTTTTAAATCTTCCTGTTAGTTACAGGAGTAACAAACAAATATGTAAACAATTTGAAAAGCTGATGCTGGAGAGTGCAAAAAAAATGCATTCATTCCTCCAACCTAATGCCAAACAAAGCCAAACTTAGTGCCATATAAGGTCAAAATGCCTCTTGAGTAGGAGCATGTATGTGTGCCTGGGTCTTGTTTTGTTGGCGCTGCAAGTAGCATGCGATGCCTATCAGTGCAGTAGCCGTGGAAATCATGAAATCATACTTCTTAATGTCTTATCGGTTAGTTTCAATCTGTAGCAGCTGCAAAAACATTCACTTTCTGAGAAACGGCTATGCTCTAACTCACACACACACACACACACACACACACACACACACACACACACACACACACACACACACACACCGTAAATAGACATAAAATGGTAGCCACCCACCCCCACCCCTTTACCCCTAATCCAACCACTATTGACAGCATACACACAACCACAGACAACCAAACAAACCTAAAACAATCCATATCTTTACAGCCAAATTACACAACTCACACATACAAAAACAAAGGAAAATGCACACACTTGCACAAACGTAAAGGTGCAAAAGTGTTTTTATGCACCAAAGGATTCCCATATTTCTCTGTTCTCTAGCTCTCGCTCTTCCTCTCTGGTTGTGTCTCTCACAAACACACATTGTTTTATGAACACAACAAATACAATTTTCCCATTACTTACACTCATTTTTTCCTGCACACACATATGGACAAAAACACATCCTTTACACTTTAACAGATTCAACTTAAAATGACCTATTTGAATCTTGAAAGGTTTAGGGAGGTGATTCAGGGAGTATAGGGAGGTGAAGAGAAAGATGAAAACTGAGAAGACTGAGAGATGATGGCCCAGCAGAGGGCTAATGTATCATTGCCGTGGAATTGGATATATGATGTCAACCATTCTCTCTCTTGCTCGCTCTCTCTCTCTCTCTCTCTCACACACACACACACACACACACACACACACACACACACACACACACGCAAAACAAAAAGACAAGCAGCAGGTCCACAAACATGCAACCACACCCGCCCAAAGCATCTGTTCATGCAAGCTCGTGCGCACACACACGCACAGATAGACAGTACTCTAAAGCAGCGGTCCCAACCCCCGGGCCTCGGACCGGTACCGGTCCGTGAGTCGTTTGATACCGGGCTGCAAGAGTTGAGGCTCAGGTGTGAAATGTATGGTTTTCAGGGTTTTTATCAGTTTTCAGGGTTATTTTGTTATCGTTTTTATCGTTAACTTGGTTTTCCTGGGTCTTTTCACGTGTGTTATGAATAAATCTTTTTTCGGTACCGGTACTAGTTTTATTTTGTTGTATTTATCCGAGACACCTTAAAAGCCGTAAAGGTCGGGCATAAACCGGTCCGTGGCGCAAAAAAGGTTGGGGACCTCTGCTCTAAAGAACATAATAATATCAGCCATGTCTATAGAGCAGCAGTTGAGCATTTCTGATTTCCTGTTGTCTTCCTTCTCTTTCTCTCGTTCAGCTGCTTTCAGGATTTGCTGTCATTGCAGACAGATTTTAATATTCTCTTTTGTTTACCCATCTCCTGTTAAATTATTCATCCTTTGAAATAGCTATATGTGTGGGTAAGGATCCATTTACCCACTTTTGCCTGAAGGTATACCTGTAAACCAAGAGAACTGAGCAGAATAACAGAGCAATTTCATTATTAATAAAACCATTATTAAAGATTTATATACTGTATATTGTTATTATAGTAGGGTATGTTTCTCCAACTAATTTCATCTTTTGTTAAAAAGTGTCATTAAGACAGATTTTCATTCTAGCTTCCTTTAAAAAAACAAAACAAACAAAAAGCTTGGTGGTCAAAACCTGTTTTTACTCACAAACCGAAGCACTCCTTACACAGTCTGATGGGTAAAGGCTATTCACGATGCCTTTACTAGTGGACACAACATTGAAAAAGTAGTCATGGTATTCTAGGAATCACACAGTTAAAATCTTGACATATTATCTTTTGAATGTCAAGTATTTTAGATTTTTTTAATCACATTTGTGAGAGTTATTTTCAGGTTGTAAGTGGTTCTCGTGAGAGGCAGAATGACCAAATACCAGAAAAGCTATGGTGGTTCACAAATGTCATGATAAAACAACACTATCTGTGTGCAAGTGTAACAGTGTGAGCTGTTCTTACAGAAAAATCTGTTATAAAAAGGGGATCAAGTGACTAAGTTTGTTGAACTACTTGACATGAATGTCCCATTGCTTTGTAAACAACGCAGTAAGTGATCTCACATTTTTTTCTGCATCTGTTTGAAACTTAATTTTATCCTCAGTCTGAACTCTCCAAGCAGAAAGATTATGTAAATTATGGGTAGACACATCAGCATTCTACTAACTTTGTTCAATTAAACATAACTATATTTTAATTATAAACTTTAGGAGAAGTATATACCAGTGTAAATCCGTGAAAACACACAGGATTATATCATTATCAGTATGAGGACTCTTGATTGCTGGTTGCAGTTTTACATGGAATCTCAAACAAGAAAAAAAAAACCTACTGTGTTATTTTGTGTGGCAAAAAGTGCTGCGAGACTGGTTGATGAATCATGTCTACCTGATGGATATAATATACACAAGACACTTTTTGTTATAGCCAAGAGCCATGCCAGGTGATGCATAAAGGCAGGGGATAGGTGAATGTTAGACTGTTTAGGAATGGAGCAGACAGTGACAGCTGGCTGGCGTCCTCCAGCTTTTAGTGTATGACATGTAAGGCCCCAGCTAAGCCTGGAATTAGATTTACAGTTCTGCCTGAAGAGGGCTGACTCAAGTCAGGCTACAACTTGCCTCATTTGAGAGACCCAAAAAGAGAGCCCCTGTCTGAAGGATTAAAAAAAGTATAAATCTAACGTATCCTGCAGCCTTTTTGTTGAAACCTATAGCATATACTGTAATAGAGCCTACGCGGTCTGAAGAATTCATTCAAGTTAGCAATGGAAAACAAAAAAAATGTAAAAACATGAAGGAGCTAAATGCTTTTTGTCAATAACTTATGCAATATGCTTTTTTAACTTTCTGATGTTTTCCTTTGTTAGAAGTGTCACTCTGTGTTAAAAGCACATGCACACCTTCACATAGTCTACAAAATTCACAGCTTAAATATCTATTTTACAGCTCCAGATACAAACTCACATACTTGACTCCAAATCTCCACAAACAGATCATGTTCATTTTATTTAGTTCCATATTATTAGTAATCAGTTCGGAGAATAGTAAGCACATATTGCAGCATGTGCATTTTAAAAATCAATGCACATGCTGCAATATGTGCTAATATTATGCAGTCATACATGTGCATGCATTTGTGTTTGCATCTGTATTTATGTGGATGATGTGTGTTGAGATGAATGTTATTATACTGTGCTTGCACATTTAAAGAAGTATGAATAAAAGCAGATACTAAATGCTCTAAATTGTTCAGTTAGCATTTATTTAATACAGTTTATTTCAGTCATCTGCGGCACTAGTACAATAACTATAGAGTTGGTTAGCTATCATTTGACTTACATATGCCAACAACCACTGAAGGAATTTGACCATGAAAGTCACATTCACACAGGGTGTGCCTGCCAACTTTTCAGACCTGACTTTTTTACCAGTTTTTAGAACAAATTCCAATTTAGCATACAAATTACTTGCCAGGATACTTCGCCAAATATTTTTAAAAAATTCAATAAGATCAGTTTCTTCAACAATTTAATAAAATGAAAAGTCAACAGAAGCTTTCATCCCAAAGCAAATTTAAACTGCAAAGATCGCTGATACCACTGCTATATTGAGGTCAAAAAAATTAAGATAAAAGCAAAGTGATTAATACAAGAAGGGAGGTAATGAAAGGGAAAATAACAGAGATATAGAAATCCCTTCAGGTGTCGCCTGAGTCATGTTTGGTAAAAAGTCACATTGAGAAAATGACTCGCACAGTCACAGTTGGACATACATCACACATATATAAAATTGGGCACAGGCGCATTTTAAACAGGGACACATGCCGCACAGGAGCAGCTGATGCGTGGGTGTTTGCAGGTAGGCAGTGTGAAAAAATTCTGCATCCATTTTTTTTTTTTTTTTATATATAGCTGTCTTTGCCAAGCATTACATGTACATGAGACACACACAGAAAGATACTTCACAGGACTTGGGTGTTACTTTTCTTATCATGGTGCATCTTTTGTTCTCACATTATTGCCTTTCCTTTACTTTGTGGCTGTCATTCCATTTCTCTACTGATCACGTCTTCAGCTATTTCCTGTAAAGTAATCTGGCTCAGCCATGGAGGGGCAAAAAGAAAAAAAAAGGGGAAAGTATAGAGTATTCTGCCACATATGAAAAACCTGAGATCAAGTACGCCTCATTTCTCTTTAAATGTCTCATAAGCCAGGGCTTATCTCCAGTTTCTGCAGTGCAAGTCAGCTTAGGTGTACTGATACACCTCAGTGGACAGCACAGGCTGGTCTGTAGAGGGTGCTTACATCCAATTCTCCTCTTTCTAGGTAGGTAACAAGCAATGAGGCTTTGGTTGTAGTTTTTTTGTGTACATCTTTGTGACTCCTGAAAGCACACTATCAGCTGACACGATCATGGTGAGGAGACCTGTTCGAGTCTTTGGCCATAATGTGAGTCTTCTTTCTGATCTAGGTCAGGTGTGAGAACCAGTAAGGACAGGCCATTTTCTGCAAGTCTCTCATCTCTCTACTCCTCCTCTCTAGCTATGGATGTCATGCAACCAACACATCATTTTCATTTATATTTTCTCACATATATCTGTTTTGCCCAGATTCACAATATGATGCAGTTTTCTGGCAAAGTGTAAAGAACTGGAGCTTACAAATCACCAAAAGAGTAATTTGCAAAACTGATTAATCACAGGGTCTCTCAGAAATTGAATAATGCAGTAATACTGTAGTAAGAAACCAAACGTTTAAGCAGAAAAAAACAGAGCAGTGCACAAGGAGAAACAGGGAAGCACATGGACAGTCAGAAGAAGAATAATTATAGTAATTTCACAATCATGGACAGTTATCAGCTCTGTAATGCACAACTTTAATTTGGCATTACGCACAGGCTCAACTGTACTCACATCACAGACAGCCACATGCAGACGGAATACCTCATTTATATGCATAGTCTTATGTAAGCTTGTGGGGGTACAAACTTGTGTGAGTTGCTGTGTAATGTTATCTTCCAGATGGATTCTGTCTCCCTTATCCCAGGCCTGAGGGAAAAGCGAGGCTTTGCTTTCATTCATGTTATACTATCACAGCTCAGTATCGCTATTAATACAAGCAGCCAGCACAGGGCAGTGCATTAGAATATCAAAACACTGGCTGGGGAAGGACTTCTATTTTCAGGGAGATAGGGTAATGTTTTTTCTGTGAGGCAGACAACTAATAGAATGGCCAACTGGTGGTGTGCATGTCTGGGCTGTATGATCAACATCTCATTCTCCAAATAGGTTTCACTCTGTTCATCATGTGCACTTGCATAATTTTCCACCTGTCAGAATCTTTCCGTGCAGGCTTATGTGTCTTTATGATTTTTTCCCCTCCTCCTATCTGTTTGAGTCTCTCTCTTCCTTTTCATCTCGGTTTGTGATGTCTTCCCTGGTTTCCTTAGACAACCTATGCATATTCACATATAATGCAAACCTTACCCTTCTTTTCTTCTTATTGCTTGCAGCCTCGTTCTCCTTTTGCAGTGGAGTAATGACATAGATTTAGCCATCCGTCTTTCTTAGGTCAGTTCCCCAGAGGCACATTTCACACAGTACTCTACCCACCCAGCCACTTTGTGCAGGACCCGATCTCCTGTGCCTTGTGGCTTTTTCATACTCTTTTTTTTCCCCCACTCTTTTCTTTCTGTTCTTCAGATGCATTAGTGTTTCCGTGTCTTCCATCCTGTCTCCTTATCCAAATTGCTTCATACTGCTCTACTCATTTGCCTTAAAAAGGAATTAAAACTCAATGCTTTTCCCAGTTTTGAAGATTTATTGAGGACAAAGCAGCACAATATGTTCACACACACAAACATACACACACACACACGCAAACATACACACAGACACAAACACACAGGAATAATAAAATCAAATGATAAAAACAGCTTACAGGCTTATTTCATTTGAAGATTTCCCCATATTTTGGTGATCTTATTCAGAGCTGTAGATAAAATTGGATCCGACATTTCACTGCTCATGCCTTTCACCATCTGCAGGCTCACCACTTCTCTCTTCCCTTCTTATCCCTTTTCTCTCTCTCTGCCGCCCTCATCTCTCTCCCAACTTCAACACTTGGTCTCTCTCACGCCTAGCCACAATCGCTCGTCTCCCCCCCACCCCCCCACCCGCTGTGTCTCTCTCCTCCTTCTCAATCTTCCCTCCATCCTTTCCTTTTTCTTTCTGGCATATTTCCGCACTTCCTGCTCTCATCTTCAATCCCCATTTCACGCCTTTATCCATCTACACACACACTTCCCCAATGCTTCATCTCCTTGCTTTGCTCTCTGGCATCTTTCCACACACCACCTCCTTCCATCCTCCTTCGCTCATTCTTCTCTTTCTCCGTTACCACTTCATCTCAAACTCTCCACATTTTTCACAACCTCTCTTACTCTATATATCCTACCTACCCTCCCCCTGGTTTGGTCACTATAAATAGAGCCTCCAGGGGGTTTCATAATGGACTCCTGTATCTGACCCTATTACAGAGACATTACTGACCATACTTTTCGCTCTTGCTTTCTTTTGTCATGCACACACAGTAAACAACAGTTTCTCTCGTCTCTATTTTAGCTCAGTAATGCATACACCTTCTCTGACTTTTAAACTAGGTCACTGGCCTGACTAAAGATGGTAAAGCTATTTCTTCATCAACACTTTTTCCCTATTTATTATCCTTCTCATTAGTTTTTCCTCTCCTTTAGGTTTAATCTTTTTTTTTAATTATCTTTGATTTGTATTTTTTCTTTTTGTCTGGGATTGTTTACACTGTTTTAAAATGCATCAAATTAAGATTTCTTTGAAAGCAACATCTTTGGGTTAGAGCTCACACCTTATAGCTATAAAAATAAATGGCAGGATTACTAATGTGCCATAAAAAGCGCCAAGGAATTTTGTTCCATTATGGTGAGAGCAAGATGAGGAAGAAAAGATTAGGAAGTGTCCTAATTACCTTTTATTTCGTACAGCACTACTTTCTGGATCAAGGTTCACTTGAGCTTATTGGAAGTAAAGCAATGGTTACAGCACACAAGCACGGGCATCTAAACAGTAAGCCTCTGTGAGCGTGTTGTGTGAGCGAGATGGAGAAAACTGGAGGAGGAGCAGGAAAGAAACAGGCTTATTCTATTTTCAGCTCTATTTTGGTGAAATCCGAAGACTTTTAAAATTACACAATGGGTTTTTGAATGGGTTTCATCAGCCCCTGGGGCGAAGAACATTGCCAACCCATACAAGGCTGAATCGCAGATAAATTCAAGTGACCAGAAGGAAAAGAAAATTCATAGTGGGCCTGAATGAAACCTATAAAAAGACATATACTCTAGACATCTAGTTCTGAGCTGAGAGACCTGAAGTAATTGACATATTTGGGGCAAGGTCAGAGCTAGAACATACTGTAAATACTACCAAGATTTGTTGAATGTTACAATGAAATAAGCTATTAATAACCATTTCAGTGTAAATGAACACAATGGCTTCATTGTATTGGTAAAAGCATCGTGTTTCCTCTGCTGGATGCTTTCTTCCCACCATGCATCCTGGTGCAGGGGGTTTCAGAGGTAAGCTATCCGCATGATATAAACACAACTCTGAGGACCAAATGTTCACTTGCTTCCTAATATAGCCCACCCACTAATAGATGACATGATGATTATATCATGGATGGATGAATAAGATTTACTGTGTATCACACAACATACATGACTCAACAAAAGATCTGTGTTTACTAGTACTGTCATGGTCCTGGGTTGCTTGACCCAGCGTTTTGAGTTTATTATTATTATCATGATGATAATCTTGTGTACCAGTTTATTCTGATGTTGTGTTTATACTTTTTAGGGTTCCGTGCTCCCTCTTTTTAGTGTCCGCCCATGTGTTCCCTCTGTTCTCCGTCTGTACCGTGTCTCTGAATCCAGTCTGTGCATTTCCTGTTTTACTTTGAAGGTCTGTGTCTTATGTCAGTGTGTTCAGTTTTGTGCTCTCCCTGTCTCGTCAGTGTAATCAGTGTCAGCCGTGTCTCCCAGCTGTTTCCTCTCAGTCTTGTTCACCTCTTGTATTTAGTGTCTGCGTCTTCCCCCGCTCGTCGTTGTGTCGTCCCGCATTCTTCACTGTGTGTTCTGTTTGCCAACTTGCCTGCCTGTTAGTTTTGCTTTCCCAGTTTAGCTAGTTTTCGGTTCTGTCTGCAAACCCACAAGCCGTTTATTTCGAGTTAACTTTGCCTCCACGAGTCCAGCTCTTGGATCCACCATTCCTGCCTACCTTCACACAGCTATGACAAGTACTAAAAGTACTAAAAATTCATTTTTAACTAACTCCATCATGCCCTCTTTCTGTCATTGGTGTTAAAAATACTACTGATGAGAATAAACATGGAGCATTTCACCCAACAGTGGCTTGGTGCTTAGATGGTGCTGGCTATAGGAATGCCAGAGTTGCTCTGTTGTGTCATCAGTTTGTTGAGAAGCACTTGATTGCTAACCATTCTGACATGTGGCCCAGATGTAACCCATGCTGGTGAGCACAGAAATAGTGAAGACCGAAGGCATGGGTATACAGTTCAAAGCTGTGAGAAACTTCACAAGCTCAAATGGCAGCAGGCAGTAAAACTACAAAATGTTTTAAAAGGGGCAAGTGGAATAAAAAGTACCTTCTGCCAGTAAAGTCTTCCTACCTTGAAAAGATGCCTTTACTTTATACTGAAATATTTCTTTTCTTCACCCTTTTCTAAGAGCTTAAGGCAGCAGAAGAGTGTCACGAGTCAGCACATCATCTTTAAGACGAAGAAAAGTTAAAGCTTCATGGCTCTGTGTATTTACTGTCTAAATTCTCAGAAAGATTGTGCATTCTAGCTCAAACACTACTCTTAAGCAGATTATCCTTTGTGATTTCCCGCTAGTATGGTGCAGATCAAAAGATAATATTAATCTGGAAAAAGGTTTATTTCACTTATTGCAGATAAACCAATTAAACGATTGTCAATCAAAATACTATTAAAGTAGGATTTTAAGGAAAGGGTTTTAATAGGGGACTGAACATTAGGAAAATGGCTGTGTGGAAACATGGGTAAAGGTTTGTGGGTTTTATGCCACAGGTGATTCAATTTTAACGTTCATTTCCATTTCAAAACATAATTTAATTCCATTAAACACAGAGTCACTCTGCGGTTAATTATGTATTCACAAATTTGCTGGTTAGAAAATGCATGACAGCGTTACACAGGAAAGTATAAGGTTCATATTCAGTTCATATGGAGAAGGAATTGCCTGTATGCATCATTAACTTTTACTTGACCACTTTCGGAACTTCCAGTCCAGTCATGGTGTTAAAGGATGCTCTGTAATTACAACACACGGCCACATATAAGTAAGAAGATTAAGAGTTCAAATGTGGAAACAGTAGAATACATTTTATTAAGATATCACAGAGGCACAAGACAAGAGCAATGACATATTATTCTGGAACATTTTGTATTAGAGGATATGGTCTGTGCTGTTTTGATACTGCTTCTGCCAACTTCTGCATATGCTGATTTTATTATACATAACACATCTGCATGTAAACAGCAAGACCAAGGTCAAAATGGAAAAATGCTAAGTTCTCTGCTTGTTGCTTCAGCACCTTCTGTTTCTGCTTCACATTAGCATAAAAAGCAGTCGTACAAAGAGCACCTGAAATACTAGTTCCAAGACACTGGTCATGCCTAAGCAAGGCAAGGGTTAGAAGTTCAAATCTTCAATTGAACAAGTGGCCGAGTCACTCTATTTATGTGAATCGATCTACTAGAAAGATAGATATGTTGATAGACTGAAAGCTGAAGTTGCCCGGGGGCTATGAGCACTGCATGAGTGGGCCTCTTAAACGAGGCCCCACACAAAGAGGTGAAATGAACAGGGGAAATAACAAGAGGTTAGTTAGTTAACTGGGGTCAAAAGGCCAAAGGGGATGAAGCTTTCAACTGTTGGTACATTTTTTGTGCTTGTGCGTGTATATGCGTGCGCCCACGCACACATGCAATGTGTGCGTGGGAGAGAAAGCGGGCGAGTAAGTGAGTCATAAAGAAGATGTGTTGTATGATGAAAGAGCCTCTGTGCAGGTGGACGTTGAGGTCAGAAGTTGAAATGTTGTGCGGGGCTAACGGAGAGGATTCAATGCATGACTGAATCTGTTTGCAGCAGTTTGCCCTGTCAGAAAGCTGATGAATGGGTTTTAAGTGTTTCAGCCTTGTAAGCTCAAAGGTAATGAACTACAGCTGAGTGAGCCAATACTAATGTTTTCAGAGAGCTGGCAGGTGAAAACTATATTCTGCTATATGGTGTGCTGTCAAACAAATATTAATCCATCAAATGTGCAGAAATGCTTTGGACTTTTATTATTGCTGTTTTGACAGTGTGCATGTTCAAAGGTGTATATCATAATTAAGTTCCCCTAAAGCTTTGGAACAGTATTTTAGCCTAAAATGCTTTTCTGCGTTATCAGGACACAAATGCAGCAAAAGGTTTCTTGAAGGGTTTCTCCTTTAAGGCAAGATCAACCTCTCAGTTGAGCCATCTACTCTCTGCAGAAGCCTGGTCTCAGTGGATGAATGGCTGTCAAGAAGCCATTCTTGACAGGAAAGGAATCAACAAGAAGAGGCTGAGGTATGTAGTATAAATGACACAAGACCCGGACTGAAAATTAGTGACAGGAGGTCTTGTGGAGTGATGAATCCAAACGTAAATTTGTGGTTCAAATCACCGTCGGTATGTAGAGAAGGGATCAGGAGAGAAGCAGCAGTGTGTCTTCTGCTACCATCTCTAAAACACAGTGGAGGCCGTGTCATGGTTTAAGGCTGCATTTGATGGAAGTTGATGGAATTATGAATATAGAAAAGCATCTGAATGGCATCTACTTCAGTTTCCAGCATGAAATACACTCTCAGTGCAGCTGTGGCGGCGTTGTGGTTTGTGGCTCAGTTGCAGGGGAGTGGTGGAGCAGTGGGCTCAGGGTGTGGTGTCAGGGGAGGCTGACTCACAACGCTGTTCTCCATCACCTGGTCATGCCTTCCTTATTTTAGTAGGATGCTGGGAGCTGACGGGAGACCTGTGTGGTGTGTAAATCTGAAGGAGGCAGCTGAATAGCTGTGCAAAGCAAAGGTGTTTGAACAATTGCCAGTAAGCATCATTTGGTCTTGCAACACCGTGTGCATCGTGTACTTTGTATGCTACAGTAGTAAAAGCATATATGGACAGAAAACACACACAATGGAACATTATTAGTCGTGGATTGGCCTCCCCAGAGCCCGGGCATCAACATTATTGAAGCAATGTAGGATTCTTAACAGAGACCATAACAAAAGGCAGCTAACATCCAAAGAAGAGCTTTGAATGTCATTCAAGAAGCCTAAAGACCTAGTCCTGAAGACAGCTTAAAGTAAAAAATGAAAAGAAAGCCTAAGAGTTCTGACTGTGGTGAAGAATAAACATGGTAATACCAAATATTGACCTTCATTACCTTACATTACAGCAAATTGCTACACTCAGTCTTAATTTGTTAGTTTGTATTTTCCTTTTGGGGGTAATTTTGTATCAGTTTAATTACTTTTAAAAGCAAAACCACAAAGGTGTCTCACAAGGCCACAGTGCATTGTGTAGAAAGCAGAGATATGGTG
Organism: Aulonocara sp. 'chitande type north' Nkhata Bay; assembly: GCF_057382095.1. Lineage (NCBI taxonomy): Eukaryota > Metazoa > Chordata > Actinopteri > Cichliformes > Cichlidae > Aulonocara > Aulonocara sp. 'chitande type north' Nkhata Bay. The sequence continues at coordinate 23,668,706 of NC_141355.1, read as the reverse complement.
ACATTTTATCAGCCACAGTCTGAAGTCAGTTTAACAAGAAGATATTTCATTTTATTCCTCCTTTACCTCTTCTCTCCTTCTCTTTCTTTCACACACACACACACACACACACACACACACACACACACACACACACACACACACACACACACACACACCAGGAATACACAGAAAATCAATGGTTTTTTTTTTTAATGTTTCCTTTGAAACACCAGGCATATTTCACAACATGCAACATCATGTCTACATGTCATCAGTTTGTATGCACTGTGCCTTTGTGATGTGTGGGGGTGCAAGCTAACAGAGCTAAAGAGCAAAGGAGGAAAGTTGGAGTAGGAGGATGAAAATAAGAAACGAAAGGTGGCAGAGCCATCCGATGTTAGAGAACCAAAAGAGAGAAAAAAGTGACCGGTTGTGATCTTGTGTCCTTGAAGATGCTCTTTTTGTTTTGTTTCCACTTTGGTTATTGATCTCTGTACACATACTTGCTGTATTCCTGCTTTACTCTCCCCATTCTTTATACAAATGAGTACACTAGAGACTAAACAAGAAATTAAAATAATGAGCACTGCTATTATGTTGTTTGTATGATGAACAATATCCTCAACACTATGTAATGAATGTGAAAAATGCTGAGATTTCAATAAATAGTAACAGTTAATCCAATACTTTTGTTCAACCTCTTGAAGTAAAGCTGAATGCATGCACTTCAGTTGTCTTGACTGTGTCATTGAAAAGACACAATAGACTACTGTAAAAAAATACTTACGGAGCTAAGTGCAGACAGATAAATATACATATCATATTTAAATTTGGAAGTTTTATTGTGCGTCTCTGAGTCCTTGGGGCTTTAAAAGGTGTTTTATGTAACACTCTTCATCCTACATAAAAACTGTGTGTGTTTGTGTTATGCTTGAAAGGTTGCTCTGACTAACCAGTTACATGATGTGCTACTAAAACTAAGAAACTAAGAAAGTGTGAATAGATTTAATCAGTAACACTTTGTATTACTGTATTTGCATGTATGTGAGATTTGGGATTTAACTGGTTTATTCCATGATGATATCTGATTTTGGTCTTGGGTGATAATGAAGGGTTAGCCAGAGTTAGCACTGTGGTAAAAATTTCAAGAAATTTTACTTTGACACTTTGAGGGAAATCTCTATTTTCACATGCCTCTGTAGACAAGTCTGGGATGAGCCTTCCTAGAGTGACAGAGTTGGATTTTGGCTTTTGCTCAAGGACACATCAAGGATACTTGGGTTCGATGGGTTACGTCGTAGTTTTTCAGACGGGTCTTTTTGTTACAAAGTACCTATACCATAGATTTAACACAGAAGTATAAATCCTCTGTAAGGTACCAACAAAACAATGAGGGAGCAATGGAAAGTTAAACAGGAGGAGAGCAGCAAGAGAAAAGAAAATCAGATTAAAGACGGAGCTGGGCGGAAGTCTGTCTGTTGCACATTATTAAAACGCCTTCATTACTTCTCAATTTTTCACCCCCCTTATACGTTTTTGGGCTCTTTCCCTGTCTCGTCATATATCACACCTCCGTCAGTATAGACACAGAAACACACACTATCAAATGAGGCATGCACAAACTCATATACACACTGGAAGTCTGCTCTGGATTCAGCATGTGATTTGGACTGGTGTGATTAATGGCATTCTGTGCACCAGTGAGGAGATGAACCAGAAAATAGTACAAACATTATCATAACCTGAAAGACCTAATTACCGCAGTGCACATCTGACAGACGTGTGCGTGCAGGCCGCTCTGTGTATGTGTGTGTTGGGAAAGGGGATGAGTGGTGGGGGGCAATAAGGACAGGAGATTTATGACCCTGCTATGGAATGTTGTTTTGTGTCCCTGACGTCCCTTTTGTGGTCTTTCACCATTTCGGTGGAAATTAGGAATATGATAATGACCATATTATATATGATAATTAGTGTGCAGAATGTGTGCACACATGGGTATCTGTATATGTGCTCTGTGTATCAGTCTTCTCTGACCAGCTGAGAACACAAGGTCTCTTGAAACATGGTTACGAGAAGAACAATAAAATTCCACACATCATATCATTAAAAACATACACATGGTCCTTATCCTATATCATGATCGGGATTCGAAAACCAAGTGGTTGTCAAATTTTGGGGACATGTCTCAGTTCAAAATCCAGAAAAAGTTCACGATGAATGTGCCACAATATAAATAACAATGAAAAAAGCGCCCTGTCTAAATTTCACTTTTATAGGGTATCAGCTGAGCTGTTATGTGGACTGAGTCTGGAATAGAATTATATGCCAAGATTGCAACTGTGCTCAATTTTTTTTGACAAGTCATAAATGTATAAATTCATCAGTAAGACAATATTTTCCTAAACTTAAACAAAATACTCTACTGGGTTGATGAAATAGAATAGAATAGCCATTTATTGTCATTGTACATGTGCAATGAAATTGTGGAATTGACTCTTTACTTATGGTAAGACTGAAGAATAATGACCCTGGGGTCCTGCAACCAGAGTCCTGTGGGATGCAGAGAATATTTCCATTGCAAGCCATCTTATTATTCTGGTCTCTCATGGTGCAGAATAATGGATGACACTGGATCAGATTCTGTACTGGATCAGCGTCACAAGCTTGACAAGACACTAAGTTATGGCTATCTGTTGATCTCTTCCTCTTGCCTTTCTCCTCTTCATGCTCTCTGTCATCCTCACACTATTTCTAACTAAATCCGCCCTCGGGGCCCTGGACACCAGAGCAGAACATAGGGGAGGAGAAAGGGAGGCACAGATGAGAGAGGAACAGACAGCAGGGACCATAACAGAGGAAACGGGGAAAAAAAGAAAAAGAAAGATTGCTGAATGAGGAACAAGGGAAATAGACTAAGATTTAGAGTTCTGAGTTATTGGAGAGGAACTGAGAGGTAAAAGAATGAAGCAACCGCAAATAAAAAAACAAAGAAACATAAGAAGAGTAAACAGCTATGGTACACAGTCCCTTCTCATATTCTATTTACAAATACAAGCCTTTTAAAGCACTGTGGAAATGAATCACATACTTTTAGAACTCAAAGTATGAAGGACAGGGAAAAGTTTTCCCTTTTCCCTGTGCTTCATAATATGTGAGCACTGGTATTTCCCACAAACATGTCTATTGTGATTTACTCATAATGCTGAAATGACAACACAGCTGAGAGAAAAGACCACATCTATGCTGAATAGTTAGCCATATTTGTAATGATTCAGAGCGGTGTCATATCAGTTATTTTGACCTGCGGGTATGTTGTCTCTGCCCATATATAGATGCCGATACCTAAAATGGCCATTTCAGGTGGATGCTTATATATTACAAATTACAGTTTAAAATTATTTATTTAGAACTCAAAGTACTTTGGAAAGATATAGACGGGCTCAACTGCTTGCCCTGATTTATGTTGCATCTTTGAAATTCTATTATCCTTTAAGGGGACGATTTTCCAACAGATGGGAAATATTTCAAGTGATTGTGCGCATTCAGAAGTACAAAAACAAATGAAGACATTTAAAGGATAAATAAATATCTGCATGTTGTGAATTCAGACCGTCGGCATAAATCAGCTGTGACAAAGTCGCTGCTGCAATTTTATGAATATTTAAGCAAAGCACTGATGTACAGAGAAGACGGCAAAGCAATACAGTATTTGGCACAAAAAAAAAAAAAAGAAAAGAAAGAAAGACAGCAAAACATCCCCTCATGACTCGGCCTCTGTGTGGAAAGGTTTTAGGAATATTACAAACTACAAGCCTAAAACCCCCCACTCCACTGATGACTTGCTCTTAGCCAACACCCTTAACGACTTCTACTGCCGTTTTGACGAGCCATCAGGCAGCCTTCACACCTCCAACGACCCCAACAATAGAGGCACTTTGGACACTCATTCCCCCACCTCTCCCCCCTCCATAGAGCCATCACCACCTTCAAACTGTTCACCTGCAACACCCGCCCCCTCACCCCACACAAAAGAGGATTTCACACCACCTCCTCCGACCACAACTCTTCATATTCATGAAGCAGATGTGAGGAAGCAGTTTAGGAGTCTGAATGCTCGGAAAGCTCCCGGCCCAGACGGTGTGTCTCCTGCCACCCTCAGACACTGTGCAAACGAGCTGGCCCCAGTGTTTTCTGGCATCTTCAACTCCTCACTGCAGGCATGTCATGTGCCTGCCTGCTTCAAGTCCTCTACCATAATCCCTGTCCCCAAGAAACCTAGGATCACTGGACTAAATGACTACAGACCCGTGGCTCTGACATCTGTGGTCATGAAGTCATTTGAGCGCCTAGTTCTCTCCCATCTCAAGACCCTCATGGCCCCCCTCCTGGACCCCCTGCAGTTTGCATATAGAGCCAACAGGTCTGTAGACGACGCCATCAACATGGCCCTACACTTCATCCTGCAGCATCTGGACTCCCCAGGAACCTACGCCAGGATCCTGTTTGTGGACTTCAGCTCTGCCTTCAACACCATCCTTCCAGACCATCTCCGAGGCAAGCTTTCCCAGATGAATGTGCCTGATCCCATCTGCCGGTGGATCACTGACTTCCTGACGGACAGGAAGCAGCACGTGAGGCTGGGAAAGAATGTCTCGGACTCCCGGACCATCAGCACCGGCTCCCCTCAGGGCTGTGTTCTTTCTCCTCTGCTCTTCTCCCTGTACACCAACTGCTGCACCTCCACCCACCAGTCTGTCAAGCTAATCAAGTTCGCAGATGACACCACCGTCATTGGGCTCATCTCGGACGGGGACGAGTCTGCCTACAGGAGGGAGGTTGAACGTCTGGTGTCTTGGTGCAGCCACAACAACCTGGTGCTGAATGCCCAGAAGACAGTGGAGATTATTGTGGACTTCAGGAAGCACACAGCCCCACTCCCCCCCATCATCCTGACTGACACCCCCATCACCTCTGTGGACTCATTCCGCTTCCTGGGTACCACCATCACCCAGGACCTGAAGTGGGAGCCCACCATCACCTCCGTCATTAAGAAAGCCCAGCAGAGGATGTACTTCCTGAGGCAGCTGAAGAAATTCAACCTGCCAACACGGACGATGATGCAATTCTACACTGCAATCATCGAGTCCATCCTCACCTCCTCCATCACCGTGTGGTACGCTGGAGCCACTATCAGGGACAAACAGAGACTGCAGCGTGTTGTGCGCTCTGCTGAGAAGGTGATTGGCTGCAGACTCCCATCTCTGCAGGACCTGTACACCTCCAGGACACTGCGGCGTGCAGCCCGGATCTCAGCTGACCCTTCTCACCCTGGACACAGTCTGTTTGACCTGCTCCCCTCAGGCAGGAGGCTCCGGTCCATTCGCACCAGAACCTCTCGTCACAAGAACAGTTTCTTCCCCTCTGCTGTTGGACACATGAACAATAACCACATGACTGTCCCCGCCACTAACACATGACCCTACGCTGTGTCACTGCACCATTTCATGTTTGGCACTGATTACCACCTGCACTCATGTATATATATCTTTCTACGTAGCACTCATAATTCTTATTCTCATGTATATATCTCATGTATATCGCATGCACATATCTTTTTTTCTACATAGCACTTTAATTCTTATTGTCTGCACTGAAGCACCGCAGCAATTTCGTAATGTTGTAAACCTCAACATCTGGCAATAAACCCATTCTGATTCTGATTCTGATTCATTTTAAAAAGAAAGCATTTGTTTGGAAACTCAAAATGCAATTAAGAAAGCAAAAGCAAAACAAATACCTTAATTTTCAGCGTTTTGATTTTGACTTCTTTTTACAGAAGCCTTAAAAAAGATGCTGCACTTGTGCCGTGCCATTAAAGCATACGTCAGTTTTAGCTGACATCTACTCAACTGACTGAAGGAGAAGAGTTGAATAGACAGAAAATTAAAAAAAATACATGTTAAATAGCAAACTTTCAATTAAAAAGTCATTAAATTAATTAAAGAAATAATGTTATTTTGTTAATAACCATTTGATTGAAAAAGTATTCTCTTTATTGGATTCGAAATACATGCTAAACAGTGCACATAAAAGCAGCGAGATTCTGTGCTTCAGTCTACAATAAAGCACACAGCAGCATGAAACCAGAAGATCTCTGATCTTTGGTCCGTTCAGTTCAGCAGCAGTAAAACACACTGTTTATGGTAAATCAAAGCACTCTTACGTCTGTCGTTCTTTGATTGTAGATCGTAATGAGAAGTTAAGAGAACAAAGCATAATGGTGAGGGAAAAGCAAGCTCAAGTGTGCGAGTTCAGCGAAACGCACAAGCTGTATTCATTTTCACACAACAAATCTCATAAAAATGTAGAACGTTATAATGCTGCCTTAGTGAACTTAAGCACACAGACATCAAAGGGGTGTTTATCAAGACCCCTCCCTTGGCTTTATACCTTGTTAAGATTTTTAGCATGCAAAGAACCCAAGGGTTTCCACAGACGTTTGATGTCTGCGATGAGATGGAAAAAGAGATGCTTTTTAACAAATAGCCTGGAATAAGCAAGTGTTTATTGAACAAAAAAGTACATTAAACATTAAGTGAGACGCAATTGTGGGAGATGGTACAGAGATGCACGTCCTGTGCCTAAAGAAAAATATTTTTCAGGCATAGGGTGAAAGAAGCTGCTACGGCAGCAGTCCTCAGTGGTTGAAAACCAAAAAGTTATATTTTCTCGACATGCAGATTGATTTTATATGATATGTATTTAAAAAAAAACAAACATCTGAAATGGTTCTCCGTTACAGTGTCCTGGGTTTTAGAAAACAATTTATTTAGGTAAAATGCCTTATGATTTTGAATAGTAAGGCCAGCATGGTGGTGCAGTGGTTGACACTGTTGCCTTACAACAAGAAACTCATGGGTTTAAATCCATGCTGGAGGCTTTCTGTGTCGGGTTTCCGTATTCTCCCCATGTTTGTCTTGGTTATCTCAAGGTATTCCAGCTTTCCCAAAGAAATGCTGGGGTCGGCTTAACTGTTTATTAACTAATGTCCATCAGTCTGTAATAGGCTGGTGACCTATTAAGGCAGGAAGTTGCTTCTAAGGTTTCTGTGAGCTAAGATAGGATGACTCGTGGGCCTTTCTTTCGGTGACATCACTGGTTATGAATATGGCTTCTTGCTGCATGTGGACATTTGGTGTGACGGCATATGGAAAGTTTTAGTTGTGTGAGGTTTAGGTTCTGTGCATGAGACTTGGCAGCCCTGTAAAAGGCGCGGTACATGTGAAACGTTCCATCTTCACATTTACTGGGTGAGCTGTCAAAGCTTACGATAGCTCTGACTCACAAATCAGCACAGCATTTTGGCAACAGTGTAGCCAGAGTCAAGTGTGTCAAACTTGACAAGTGTTTGTGTGTGTGTGTGTGTGTGCGCATTTTTGTTTTGCTTTTATCAGTTACTGAAAGCAGTGAAATGCTCATTGAAGCAGGCTGTTGAAATACGATCACGTGACTGCATAGACGGTACAATGAAACATTTCAATACAAAAATTGGGTCAGCAAGTCCATAGTTGCTCCCTCTAATAAAATAATAGGGATCGCTTCAGGATCCCTAGGATTGCTTCAGTTAGCTCTCATCTCATCGCATTTTAAATCTGCTTGTTATAAATCTATGAAAACAGTTCTTTATTGCAAACCTCAACGCATTGTGGACAGCAGCAATTTAAGAATGACCGAGACGAGGCAAGGCTGACAGTAACCTAAATGTTACTGTGATTCAGACACAGCAACAAAATCAATTCAAATTGAAGAAGAGAGGTGTGTTCAGGCAGTGAGCCAAGTAGTTAGGAAGGAAGGAAACAGGATCTGAAGACTGGAGATGGATGTGTTTGTGAGTGTCGCACATGGTGTGAACACTGGAGACGGGAGAGGGAGGGAGAAATAATAAAAAAAAAAGAGTGAAAGAAAAAGAGAGATGGTTCAGCATAATTACAAGGGTCATTGTATCAGTACAGAGTCAGATGTGCACTGTGTGTGTACTCCAGTGTGTATGTGTGGGTTACATTTGATGAGCTCAAGGTGATCAGGTTTTCCCTGTAGTTCAGTGGAGCGGCTGCAAAGCTGACTGCTCTGTTTGGCTGGCTATCATGCTGCTAGCTCACCGTTTGGCTGGTTTATTCACAGACTTAGATAAGAGAGCACATAAATATCCCAGTGAAATTGTGCCATAATACTGTCAACAATTGCTTAGCGAAATGCCAACATTATCTGCCAAGCAACCAGGAGAAGAAGGAAGAGAGAGATGCATAAAGAAGAGGGAGTGAGGAGGTGTGCAGAGAGTTGAGATGTGGGGGAATAAAAGGTTTGGGGAACTGAATCAAAAGATGACAGTCACAAAAAAAGAAAATAGTAAATAAAATGGACTATGTGAGGGGAAAAAAGTGACGGAGTGAATAGGACAGAGTAAAAAAAAGCAGACAAGTAGGTGATGAAAGAAAAAATAACGGAAAAAAAAAGGTGAGAGACAGAGCTTGAGGAAGCTGGAGAAACCAGAGAGCTGGCGCATGAGAAGCAGCTGTAATTTACATATGCTAATTAAACTTCAGTTTAGGTCACATGATCTTTATGTCAGGGGTCCCTCAACACCTTCTGTAGGACCAAAAAACCGCTTTCTGCATCTATCCATCCTTCCACGGTTCAGCCTTTTATCCTCTAAGCTCACACGCTGTTGTCAGAGTAGGAAATGTGTCCTATAATTCTTTTTTTGTTTGAAGTAACCCTCGCGTGCTTCTCTCGGTCTCTCCTTTCCTATAATCATCGTCCCCCTACTGTGCGTCTGATTCTAATGCTGCCATTCTTTATTATCCGCCTTAACTTCCTCATCTATCCCCCAATTTCATCGTTTATCTACGATTACCATTTTGTGCCTCACTTTCTTCTCTCCTTTTTCATTCTTCGTGTCCTCAAATGGCTGTGTTCCATTCTGTAATACTCTCACGTCTACGCAACTTTCATCTTATATCCACATCCATCTGGTTTTTATTCATTTTCTACAAGCATCACCATGCTATGTTTGCTTCTTGGTTCATGTTCATTTCTCTCCTCGCTCTTTTTAATTTGTTTTCTCTTGATTATGTAACCATTCACCTCTTTGTTTGGCTGTCATATCGACAGCCTGTGTTTTTCCTGTCCTCGTGTGCTTTTTCTTTATCATCACCTCAATGAATTCCACCCATTTTCTTCCAATTCTCTGCCTTCAGCTTACATTGCCTACATCCCTTCCAACTTTTCATTTAATTTCTCTCCTCTGCTTTTTCTTTTAATTATCCCATTTTTTTTCAGCTACAGTATCCCCAGAGTGTCTTTTCATTCTTTCCCTTCATCCCCCGTTTCATCATCCTCTCCATTTTCCTCGTCTTTGCCAGACCTCATAGTCCAAAACTGAAAGTTTAGCCAAGGACCGATCTGCCAAAATACCTACTGCACTGGCCTAAATACAAACAAATCTACATACACATAAATGTACACACCCCTAACATGCGTGGGCACACACATACATACACAAGCAGGTTCACAGATTTTCATGCATATGAGCAAACAGACACAAACGCATACACACACACCCCAAGCTTCCTCGACCCGTTGCTGGTTTGTGAGCCATCTGTTCATTTATTTCAGAGAACAAACACACCTGACAGTACTGAGAAGCTGCTAAGTCCATTTCACTGTTCACTGAACAGCACAATTGAGTCGACTAGATGGAGGGATAAGCTGGAACAAAAACTTAACGCACCCTGAGGGGAATTGGAGATCGAGAACCACTGTTCCTGTCCGAAGCCATTTCTCTGAGAATCAGAAAACTGTATCTCGCAGTTGCTGTCATCTAACAAGATTCAGTACTGTGCTACTATATCACCCAGAGTTAATAGGACTTTGGATTTCCTGAGGCTTGAGACATGAAGGACAAAGTTCAGCAAAATCACATAGTGGCCTACACCGTGCATGGTACACTGTAAAGTTTTTCTTTAAAAGGAATCCTATGGTGTTCAATAAAAATGGAAATATTACACAGTAAAGATGTGCACAGTCAGGTGTTTCCAGTGTTTGCTACGTGCATTTCATCAATTCGGTATGCATGAATATCTTTCACTAAAGTAATAAGACCCTCTTCCTCACAATGTATCCTAAATTAATTTTCAAAGATCTATTTTGCATGATCAAATAACCAGAATATGTAATTCCATACAAACATTAATTGTTCAGTGGCTTAAATCTGCTTAAATCATGTTCATAACATTCACTGCTATAGATTCTGTTTCACTTTTATTTTCTTATAGTAGATGGAAAAAAAAGTCATGGGTGGAAATAACTTTTATGTGTTCAGGTCATGTAGTCTCATAGATTATGCTATATATACACACATGCACTACATAATATGATAATTCTGCCTCATAACTTTTGCACTGTCCACTTCCTGCTGTGACAAAACAAATTTCCCACATGTGGGACTAATAAAGGTTATCTTATCTTATCTTATCTTATCTTATCTTATCTTATCTTAATTATGAAGAAAAACAATCCTGACTTCAATTAACCTTGCGAAGCACTTTAGCAATTTGAGCCGATGCAGAATCAGCCATGCTGCTGATTCTGCATACAGAGCCATGTGCTTTGGATGAGGAGCTATACCTGAAGAACTATACCTCGACACCTATAAGAAGTATAACGATGAAATATTGCATTAAAGACCTGCAGCTCTGTAGAGGCTACCCAGAATAACTCTGTGCTTTAACAGTGCTGCTAGATTTCTAAATAAAATCCATCTCAATTTTGAGATCTATAAAGCAGCACCTGTGCAGTGTCTTTTGCAAAGTGGGAGATTCCAAAATGAGACTACAGTGACGTGACAACTGACAACAGAAAATTCTCTCACCTGAGGATGATTTCAGGAGTGGAGGAAGAAACGCGAGGCAAATCCGGAACCAGCAAGTGCAGGAGAAGAACAGAGAGAGAGAGACAAGATGGCATTTTGTTAGATTACATGTATCAAATACTGTATTCCATACAGGTTGATTTTATTTCCTTATTCGTTATATATTTTATTTCTCAGGACATTACGATTTCTGGATTTGCAAAATACTGCTGTATACCAAGAATATGTACTGTATAGACGAAATTGGAAATTCAAAGATAGCTACATTTATAGGTATGACCTGGAAGCAAAGGCTAAATTTGCTCACTGTTTTATGTTCACCATGATGGGGAATGACCCTATGAGGCAATTTCTTGTTTGAACCAATCAGGGGTGATGAGACACAGGAGCACTAGAATAGACCATAATTGCTCCGTCTGGCTTGTGTCAGACTGAAACATGTTTGTGTGTGCATTTGTTTCTGCTTGTCTGCATGTGAGATAAGAGTGCTGTATGGAAGGAAATGATAAAGGAGTGAGAGATAAATGCATTGAAAAACACAATGTTAAAAAGCAAAGTGACAAAGAGAAATGTGGAGGACTGAAGTGACAAAGAAACACACACAAAGAGATTTTTTTTAGTGTCTGAAGTGAGACAAATGGGTTATATATCCAAACCAGAAACTCACAGTGGACTGAGAAATGTACTTGCCTTCCCTCATCCTGAATATTTACTTTTTCCATCTTTTCAAAATATTTCACACTTAATGTCATTGCGCCCTCTCCCACTCTTCATACCTCTCTTGGCATTCACTTTCAGTCCCGCTTTTGTTTCATCTTATTCTTCGTCTCTCAGTTTACTACAACGCTCACTTCTCTCTGTGACTCACTGTCTGTGTCTTTTAGGTACTCATTCAAATAGTAATCTACATTCCTAAAAACTTGTGGTAGCTCCAAGTGCAGCATAGAATTATTTACATTTCCCCCAGAATAGCACCGCATATCGATTCTGGCCCTGCTTGAGTTTGTTCAAAAAGTCTTGCGAAGCCTTATCATTACAGTCTTTTATGTGTACTTGTGTGCATGTGAGAACGTGAGTGTGTGTGTGCATGTGCAAGATGCCTTATCATTCCGCCAAGCTTGTGTGTGTATGTGTTGTGGATGCCTTATCACTATCATCTCTCATGGGTCTCTGCAGTCCAGAAATTTTAACAACCCTGTGCTTGTTTGAGCCGATCAGGCCAGTGAAAAATAGTGTATTTAATGGCATCTAAGTACTTACTATGTTCTTTATGAGCACAGTTCTAAGATGCTGGGAATTATACAGTTTTTTTTTTCTTAGCATCGAAAATCAGCTTCTATATTTTAGTTTTTGCCTGTCTTTATGATTTCTTGTGCATGTCAGGATTGCTGTGTACTGTGTATGTGCTTACTGTTGTCAGTGTCTGGGTTAAACATACTACTGAAAACACTTGATCAACACTGGTGTCCAAACTTAGCTGAGAAACAGAAAAATTGGCTGTAATCAGAGAGTCACTAAGACTCCAGTCTCACAGGCCTAGAGACCTACTGGCAATTGCCTGGCAACCACCGGTCGCTAAGCGAAAAATAAGTATTTCTCCACCGATAGTGAGTCGCTGCTGGAAGTTACTGGCAATAGCTGTGAAATTGATTTTCAAAGCCCCATTCATGGAGGCCTAAAGTAGTGAATGATACCCTGGTAACCACCGGTTACTAGGGAAAAATATGTATTCCACATCTGCTTGGCGAATGGCTAATTGAGGTTTCGTATTGTTGCTAGGTGAAACTAGTCACAAGAGAGGTATTTTGTGCTGTGCAAAAAACCTCTTTGCTTTGATTATTACCCAATTACTGCAAGTTGCCCACAGTTTGCATGGAAGATGCCGACTTGTCTGAAAACATGTGCTAAATACTCACTAAGCGGGAGTGAAACTGTGCGATGCAAACCAGAAACAAAGACTGCTTGACTTCAAAGCAAACCCTTTTGAAATGTGTTGGTTTCAGCAGTAAGGCACAACTTTTACTCGGAAGGCAAACATTTTCCCTTTACTGTGGGCATCATTTCAGTTTGATTACTGGTTGGTGGTCAAACCTGTTTGCAGACAGGTCTGCAAGTGTTTGCAGTGTTTTGCAACATATGTTTAGAAGTGTGAAAAGGATTTAGCGGGTTCACCTTATCTTTTGCTGGAAGGACAGGTTTGCGAAGAAAATCTAAAATGCTATAAAACCATTTTTTTTCTTTCTAACCCACTGCTTTAAAATTTCATTCGTGCAAAGTTCCATTGCAAGCTCCGGCTTCAAACAAACATATAAAGTTAAAAACAGTCACATCACTAATTAAAATGTTTCTTTTGTGCACAGTGTTCTCATTCTTTGCACAACTGCAAAAAGCAAGGTAAAAATCACTAACACAGTAAAACACACACACAAAACATAATTACACTTGGCATCATGTTGATAATCAAAAACTGATTGCTTCCTGGCTTTGGAAACCTTTTCAGCTGCTGTTGACCTATCAGAAAAGATGTTTGCCTTTAACGACTTCCTGTGGGAGTTAATGAGCAATGCAGTAAATGACAGCTAAACAAGAAACCCAAAAGCTCTTTTGTTGTTCCTATGGTAATTACGCCCAATCACAAAGTGCACTGGTATGCCCCCTTGTGTGTTCCTCCATCAGTGTGCGAGCCTGTGGTGCGTGTGGTGAATTTAACTCTGATAGAAACCACCATGCTCTGCTCTGCACAGTCCGGTAGGATGAATGCATGCCTTTGACACATACCTATCTATGCCTGTGTGTGTGTGTGGGTAACTGATCTGTAAGGAATCTTGGGTGTTGCTGCCACTGTGTGAAAGCATGTGTTTTCTGTGTGCAGCAGGCAGTGGGTCAGGATCTGTGTCAACATCACCTGCTGTTCACGGCCATCTAAGGTATACCTTTACACAGGGATCTGTATGCCTCCCGTTTTTACTCACTTATCTCTCTGTCTAGACCTGCCTGCCTCTACTGCCTGAGCATATTACATATTTATGAAGCCTCCCTCACCAACTTTTTTTTTTATACAGTAGCATGGTGTGTGTCTGTGTGTGTGTGTGTGTATTCCTCAATGACTGTTTCCGCTAAGACTTTACTAGAAAGCTAAAAGGCAAACACTGATCAGATTTGTGTCTGTGTGTGTGTGTTTGTGTGTGTGTAACATGACGTTAGAAAAGCTCACTTATTACAGCACACAGCCCATTGTCACTCCAAAAAACAAAAAAACAAAAGAGTTAAAATGCCTGTAATTTCATAAATGTCTAGATTTAATATCCTGGCGCTGTGTGTATGTGCTTCCTCTTTTATTGTGTGTTTCTTTGTGTGTATGTGTGTGCTTGTAAGTGGTCAACAATGCCTTAAAGTGAATGGGAAAGTGCTTCCATTAAGGTGTCTGATAGCTCCAACTGCACTCTACAGGGCATGATGGGTTGAGAGAGAGAGAGACAGCTACTGTGACTGCCTGTGAGAGTGTGTGACAGTGCGATTGTGTGTAATGGAAGCCAGGTGTGGGGCTTTGTAATAGTGAGGAAGGCCCCCTGTTGCCAGAACTTTGTTCTGTCTCTAACAGGTCAGGACATACATAGAAGCACGCACGAACACACAAGGTGGCCCATTTTTTTCCCCACTTTCAGTGTAACTCAGCTAACCCTCACAAAAATTGTTTGAAGACCTCAGACAAAAGGACCACACAACCTTTCAAACAACACATAATCTTTATATAAACCTTTATATCAAATGAAACATGGAAATAAAGTTCATATACCGAAAAAGTTAATCCCATTTTTCACCAGAAAAATGAACACAAAACTGTAACCTGAGCAACATCATGTAGCTACCACAACTCAATATCAAAATCCTATAGTGATAGAAGCCAGCAAAAATACATCACAGATCCTTCAGTTAAGCCATTTCCCAAACAGATGTTTGCCAGAGCATTTTTTTTTTTTTTACAGAGACTTGATTTAAACACCAAAATACAGACATAGAAGAAAAAAAATGTGCCTGGAAGCGCAAGTCAAAAGAGTGATAGCTGTCATTATCTGCTGCGGGAGATGACGCATCAATCATCAAGATTTTCATCATTTATTATTGTTCATGCTTGTTCCTCCCACATCTCTTTTCATCAAGCTCTTTTTGTCTCTGATAAAGCTTTTTTTAATTTTATTTATTTTTTTCTTTGTTCACATTTATGTTTATACCACAATTTTTATCTGTCTCTTCTAAGAATGGCATTGTAATCAGACATGGAGCCACTGCTTACTGCAACAGAAAGTGAGGCACAGCAATCTCTCACTTTCCCTGCATTATGCATTCTTTTTCTACTTCTTTTGTTCATTTTTGGTCAGGCATGGTTAAACAGTCTGGGTGGCTTTAGAATGATTGTTTGATTGTTGAAATAAACAACCTACATTTTTCTCCAAATAACTGAGTAGGCAAGTTTCAGTATTTGTAGTATCCTGCCACGAGCAACAGTGCACAAATTGTTGCTGTGCTTTACTTGCAGCTAAAACTTCAAAAGGAAGCGCTGCCTGCACTCAGGTCGGCTGCTTTCCTCTAGCAGTGCGGAGAGTGTTTGAGAGTCTTATTAGCCATTAGAGTGCTGGACTTCATCTGAGTGGGAAGCTAACCAAGATGATTAACAGTTTAAACTCTCATTTAACACACAGAGATAGCCCTGGTCATGGCACTCTCTTCACTTTGCTCTCACTCTCCTCCTTCCACTCCCTCTGAGGGAGAGTAATATTAAGTTCATAGCCCAGTGCCTTAATAGATGTATTAATATAACCAATGGGCTTCTGAGAGCATGAAATTATCTTGAGCGATGAATTGAGGCCTTATTGATTGTCTGTGAGGTATTCACTACACAGCAGACAATTTGGAGCATGGTTTGCTGACTGACTTATCGTACTGAGGAATGACTGAATAAATGAATAAATCCCTAGCTGGGTGGAATGATGAACAAAAAAAAATTACCAATTCAACACAAAAAGCAGCAGGTTTTTGTTGTACTTTTACAACATTTTTTGGTGTATAAATCATTTGACGTGAACGCCAACTAATTCATGAAAGTAAGCCACAGGTTACCACAAATTATAATTTAATCACAGAGGGAAGATTTGTTTCCTTTCCCCCCCCACTGTGGCAAAGATGAAGTTTTCTTTATACCCACAAGAGCAAACAAATATCTGTCTTCTAAATTCTAACTGCACAGAAAACATGTTTATCTGCTTTACAAATATTTGACAGAAACGGGGTCCTGTAAGAGGTTTTTCAGCATTTTGCATTAAAGACTTTGTGCAAGTGTTTTCAAATTGCCAGGGAAGGTTTACGATAGAGCCCAATAGATACAGAGCCCAAAAATCCAACATATGATTTCCCCCCAGACACACGAAAGGTAAACAGATATCCCTAACATTTGTTATGGAGTTATTTATGAGTCTTTGCTAAGATAAGCTCTAATTTAGTTTAAAAATAGTCTTGTTTAAGTGGCATAGATTACTCATTTACGCTCAGCCTGACTCTGCTCTGATCAGCTTGTCTTTGTGTTTGTGGAACTTCAAACATGTGTTGCCAATAGGGAAGTCACTGAGTGCCCTTTGGCAGAAAAACTACAAAACATCAACGATAGTTCTGTGGTTATTGCGGCAAATAGCTAATACCTATTGATCATATTGACCCTGCTGATACAACAGTTGGGCTATACTCTATAAAATTATAAATACTCCACGTTTTTTTCCAATGCAGAAACAATCATGTGCTGCTGCTACAGAGCACTCTGTCGTTGTAATGTCCTCTTCCGGCAAAGAACAAAGTTAATCTTTAAATGGTAATTCATTGTTGTGCCCAGTGCATTGCTTTCTAATACGATGCAATATAAGTACTATGGAAATGTTTCATATGCCAACAAAGGAATACAAATGTGCGCACTGTACGCTGAGTGACAAGTGGTTTGAAAAAGAACAAAAACATGCCATTCCCCCCTCCCCACACTCACACGCCATCTCCATCTATGAAGCCTTTCAAATGTTGCTTTCCATTCCAATCAATTTTCAGGCTGTCAGAGCTATAACAAATCATCCACAGAAATGCAACTGTTAAGAGGCGGAGGCCAAAAAGGGGGAAACAAAGGAAATGGAAAGATGTAAAAGAAGCAATGTAAATAGTGATGACACAGTTCTTTTGTTCCACAGCAAATATAAAGTTTAAAGAAATAAAGAAAAAATAGCAGAAATGAGCTGCAGGGACCATTTCATCCTTTCAAATGCCACTTACACTTGCAATCCAAATTAAACTGCGATGAGGTCGGATAAAAATGTGTTATAAGTTACTGACTTATACAGGATCTGCTCCCACCTACAGATTTTCTTTTATTTACTTTATATTTCCTCATTAGAGGTTAGAAATATGACTTTATTCCTCAAACACTATTTACATGGAAAATAAACACATTTAAGCAATTTAGCTCCCTTATGTTCGTGATAAGGTTGTGATTATTAATTGAATGCCAAAACCTTTAAGAGCCCAAAAAATAGGAAAGGCAAAAGAAAACGACTTTTTTTAAAACAATAAATAGACAAAACAGAGAGAACCGGCACTGCAGTAGAATTGTTTAAATTGTTTTGATTCTGAATTTTATCAGCACAGCACTGAAATTATTTCCCTGATAGCCTGTCTTTCCATTCTCATTTAATTTGGAAGAAAAAAAAGCATGGAGTCCCAAGTGTGAAAAGGTATCCTTGAACTACAATCTGTTTACGCATTGTTCTCTTAACAATGATTGGCTAAATATAGATCTCAGCTTTCCCTTCCCTTTCATCCTTCTGATAAGAGAGACTCCCTTGCTCATTTTCTCTCATTCATCAAATTACCTTTTCCATTTTTTATTAGAATAATCACCTGAGGAGATGGTGCTTGGGCTGGAGGTAGGAAGATGACTACGCACACACTCACACGAACACAGATCTGGTTTCTTACAGACAAACATGCATATTCAAAGTCAAACTTCCATAATTATTTGACATACCACACACTTCAATTCCTATACATGAGTGCAGATATATAGACAGAATCACCACATTCCACATAAGCACAAAAAAGAAATTAATTCAGGCAAAATCTGTTCTCACATGCGCTCATGTGGGTGCAAGTACACACTGTAATTACCCAAGTCTACCGTACCTTTTCTCCTACAAGCTCCATCATTGCTATTGTTCCCATAGAAACAATATAAAGTTTGATTATTTCCAATACGCCCCTGTTCATCTTTCATTATTGTTCATCCATTCCTCCCACAACTCCTATTTGTGCCTCTGTGTCTCTGAGATACATGTCTTACTTATTTTACTCTCTATATTCCTCCAAAGAAAGAAGAGTGTTTAACTAGCACTATTTGATTGTAAATCTCCTCCACAAACACACATTCTTATCATGTTTACTCCCCTGCTTCTCTGCTTCCTTGACTGTCTGGATGTTTGACTGTTGCCTGCCTGTCTGTCTGCTGGCCTCACAGTCCACCTGTCCCCCTCCCAACTGCTGTTTACAATGTCTCTGAGTCAGACGCTGTCTTGCTACTGCTGGCTTTAGTTAAGCTTTTGTTTAACATTAGCACAGGAAGACAATCAAAAACCACTTTCTCTTTGTCATGAAACCAACATAAACACACATAAAGTCCCACAAAAACATGCATACCAGGATGTGTGTTCACGCACACTTGCAGTCCTGCCAGCCAGCAGTAGATGGACATAGTAACAAAGCCAGAGTTCATAAACAAAGAGCCCGTTTGTTTGGACTGGCCGGGGCAAAAAGATGGAGAGTCAATAAAATGACTTGGCTCCAGAGGAGGTGGGGTGAAAGGTCAAGTGTTTCAGTGGTTTTTCAGAGAGAGAGTGTCTGATGTGTATATGCGAGTGTCCGTCAGCTGTGGTGGTGGTCTTTAAGTAGTCATTCACTCTACATAATACCTTTCAGCAGGCCTCATTCATTTTCATTTGTGGAATATACACACATGCAGAATATAACAGCTGTGAAACGATGAGAAAATGAGGCTTTATTCCACCGAATCACTGCTTTCTCTTCTTTACTCGCTACCGCCATCTCCCAAGTGCTCTCTCGGGCTGCTCTCAAGACCAAGGCTGCATGTCTAAAAAACTGCAAGGAGCTATAAAATTTAAAGTAAACAAAAATATTTTTAAGAGCTATTGCAGAAATTAGCCATGCAATAAATAAGACGGATTGGCTCAAATGCTCCACGGAAGCCACTCGACCCACAAGAAATGTTCTGCACAGTAAAGCTCATCCATTCACACAGAGAGAAGATACACACTAATCAAATGAATGCCATCTATAAAGCCTGGAGCGATTATTATGAAGCAAAGCAAATAGACTGAAATTAAAAAAGTGAATTCTTGAATACATTAATGTTCAAATGGGATGCACAGCTATATTTTAGGCATCGGCAGCAATTTTGGCAAATTTAAAGTTGTGAAAATATTCTAAATAACCCACACAATTAAACCAATAAGAATATGTTGAGTTGGGCCTATTTCAAGACCGTTAATATAAATGTTACTCTTTCAGTAAATTGCAGTAAATTGTTCAACTTTCACGCTTTGGAGTGTGCAGTGGGGTCTAATGTTGGTAATACACCACCAATGGAACCTCTCACAATACCACAATAAAGCATCCAAACTATCCCTTTAAGCTAATACAGTAAGCGGGAAATTGTTTTTCTAATCTTTTAGGAAAGAAAACAACTGAAGAGTAAAATTACCTTTCAGCCACACAGCTGATTAAAAAACATTGCACAGATATGAGTAAGCCGAATGAATAGCTATCTAGTGAAAATTGCAGGCAGTTGTATGTAATACAAAGTGAACAAGTGCAAAAAACAAAACAAAACCAGGTCACAAGTATAAAATGGAACATAAAAATAACGTTAACTGTTATTAAAATGACTTTTAATAGCTGTTTTCTTTTAATTTAAAAAATTCAGTTGCACATGTAATCACACTTTCTAAAGTTACAAAAGCAATGTGTTTTTAGTTCATATTTTCTTCTCTCCCATCAATATTTCTGTGTTCCTGTTTAATGATAAATGGTCAAATTCAATGAGTGGTTGGAGCCTGTCCCATAGGGCAAGAGGCAGCTGACCTGTCGACAGACAGACAACCATTCACACTCACAGCTAAGGTCAATTTAAATTCACCAGGTAACCTAACCTCATGCATGTATTTGGACTGTAGGAGGAAGCTGGAATAGCCACATGGACACAGGGAGAACATGCCAGTTTCACACAGAAAGGCCTTTAGGTTAGATTCAAACATTGGACCTTCTTGCTGTGATGTGACAGCGCTAATCATCGCACCACCGTTCCACTCACCCATAAAAAGTGAATACAAAAACAGCACATTGCACTGTATTTTTATGATTTTCTTTCAGCGTTATACAGTTGTGCAGTTTAGTTTTCTTCTTTGTTTTTAAACACTAACCCACTTTCCTGGTATTCAAAGATACAGTTTTTAGATTTCTAGTTATTTTCTCTTCCCTGTCAGACTTTAGGAAAACGGGAGTTGACAAGTTCAGGTGTAAGAAGACTTGAAATACAACCGAAACGAGAATACGAGAGTGGAAGAGGTTGAAGGGTATTAAACATCAGGGGGGATATCCAGACAAAAGAAAAAGAATATAAGTCGAATAACAGACACCCATAAGCTTGGTTTGTCTTGGGAGTATTCCCAATAGTATTTAAAATTTCAAATAAGTTCAAATGCTGCAAAAGAGAAAGAGAAAAAAAAAACTGTTTCAATTCGATCCAGACGAAAAACTGGGTAGCACAAATAAAATGACAAGGTGTTTTGCATCATCACCGTTCTTTTCTGTCTTTCATTGCTTTCAGTTCAGAGCGTGAGCACGGCGAGGGATACAGGAGAAGTTAAAATGAAGGCTGCAGGGAGGAAGAATTGCAAGACAGGGAGGGGAGAAGGGTGAGGGCAAAGTAAAGACACGAGGTGACGGGGGATTGGGGGGGGCATAAGCGTGATCTTTGAAGAAGAGCAGTGTCCCTTGGTGACTCTTGCTCCTGTTCTCCTTCGCCTTTACTGCCAGATTAAACGAGGCTGGCATAGAGCAATGGGAGGATGGAACGGGAGCAGAGGGGAGAGGGAAGCAGGAGGTTGTAAGAAGGCCCGGCACCCTGCTGTGACCCCATCAATCAACACATACATAGAAACGCACACAGGGGTATATCCCTCCCACCACTAATGAGCTATTTACACAGAGGGTTGTTTGTGCACAGCAATTGAACTCTGCCAAAACGCACACCAGCAAATTCTTAGGCAGATACACCCAAAGGAGCCTTCACAGCAAGGTGTGCTCAAAAATCAAAAGATAATATAAAATAACATCAATAACTAAAATATAAACAAGTTGACATCTAGACTTTGAGTTTTTATGTGAAATCTGCATGTGGGCTGCAAATATAATCAAATGATATGTATCTAGGCTGCAAATATCTTTGAAAGTACAAATGAATGCATAATGCACAAACACCCACATGGATACTGCACTTTCTGGGTGGTACTGTCTGTTTACTGTGTACTGTATAGAGCATATACTGAATATACCCTTTGTATGTTTGTGTAAGGCATACATGCTCGATTAAAATCCTCCTCCATCCTCCACCTGTTCAGAGCTTCATTTGTATAATTGGTGAGCAGCTGGCTGACAGCTATACTATGTGGACACACTGTGTCCTTATATTGCTCACTACTGACAGTAAAATAATAGCAGAGGAGCCGTTATGGCAGCAGTAAGCTCATCTGCTTTTCTGTCTCCATATAGTATGTGTATCACTCTTCATTCAATTTCTTTAAAAAAAAAAAAACTACTTTGCTTGATGAGTCTTCATGCAAATCTCTGCACTGTTCTTGCTAATGAAGCACTAACAATGATTAAAAGAGACTTAATACTGCCCCACAGAATAACATGATTATCTATAGAGGTAATAGAATACATTTATTTCCTTATAGCTGCATTTTACTCTCTCTACATAGTTGTTTTCACTCTTCATCTCACCTTTATCCTCAGTAAACATGGCTGTAGCTCTTAAAACTGAAATACTCACAGCTATGCAAGACTCTTTGGCTCTCAGTTCATAAAGTTAAAATATACTAAGATTATGTTAATTCTGTGGTTTTGCACACCCACACATAGACACACATAAGTGAATAAATTCATATATTCAAAAAAAATGAACACCTCAGAAAAAGGAAAAAAAGAAATTGCTCTTCTCTACACACTCGGCTATGTTTTACAGTGGCATTTAAATCATCTCCACAAAGACAAAAAGAGCTCAGGTCTTATGCACCTTTAATGATGCATGGCCAGCTAAGAGAAAACTTTACTGAGTGTTATAGTAGCATTTCATGATG
Organism: Aulonocara sp. 'chitande type north' Nkhata Bay; assembly: GCF_057382095.1. Classification (NCBI taxonomy): domain Eukaryota; kingdom Metazoa; phylum Chordata; class Actinopteri; order Cichliformes; family Cichlidae; genus Aulonocara; species Aulonocara sp. 'chitande type north' Nkhata Bay. The sequence continues at coordinate 23,646,332 of NC_141355.1, read as the reverse complement.
AGGTCAGTTCATTGACCTGAAGCTGTACCTCTGCCATGTTAAACAGCAACAGTTCCACCTCTGATTATGCAAATGTATTCTTATGCTAATGAAAACATAGTCGTTGTAATCTTGTTGGTTAACATATAAAATCCTCACACAAGTATAATAAGAGAGCTGCCTGGGAAAACAACATCAAGAGACATTTGAAAGGCAGACACACAAACAAACACTAAAATATTCAGCAAAAACCCCCAAAAAACAAAATACACAACTTTCCAACACATAAAGACGGTGACTTTGACAAATGGCAAAACCAGGACAGCAGCTTGAGCCAGAACACATAGACAAACCCACTGTTATTGTGAGTGTGTGTTTCAAAGAAAAAGGGCTTTGGCCTGGATAAAAACTGAAGTACCCAGTCAGCAACATGACAAACCAATCTACTGGTGCTGCTTTGAAAAGCTGACAGGACCCACACACACACACACACACACACACACACACACACACACACACACACACACACACACACACACACACACACACACACACACACACACACACACACACACACACACACACACACACACACTTACTTTTGACTTTCCATTGTTCCTGATCTGTTTGTGGTTATGAATGCATACCCATGCTGTCCCTACACAAAGCATGGCTTTGAAAGAACTCAATTTCAAGAAGAATTTTTTATTCACACTTTGATGCACGATGGCATACAGTGATCAATGATAGAACTCACTCCCAGGGTCAAGAATTATTATAGTCAGTGTGTCTTTTTTAAATCTATTGGACCTAAAGGATGACTGATGGCATATCTAAGAAAGAAAAACTAACCAAAAGCACAAAAAAGCAGAAGTAAAAACAAAAAGGCAACATTCAATCACTCAAAGTGGACATACAAAAGACAGTAATATTACCCTTTCAGTTTGAAACTTATCACTGGCAGCCTCGTGTACATATTTGCTGATGTGTTTTTATGTAGGGATGCTGTTATCCAGTCAAGGGTGAAAAGAATGTAAACCCAGAAAAGCTTTGAAAGCACTGTGCATCGAAGAAGTTGAAAGCCTTAATGGACACTCAGAATCTCAAGGTGACCAAGAGAGACAAGGAGTCGGAGCAACAGAGAAATATAGCAAAGATGGAGAAGTCAACAACCAGGCAGACATAAACAGAGAGGGATGGATGTTTGAAGAAAGCCAGAGAGAGAGAGACGGGGAGAGAAAAAGAGAAAGAAAGATTAACTGAGCACCCTAAATAATGCACACAACTCGAACATCTAAGTGGAAAAGTGCATTTCCATCCTATAATTATCATGTCAGCTTCCACTGTTGCCGTGACTCACTGTGGCGTTTAAGTACTTAAACTAAAAGTTGAACTAAAAGTTCAATAAAGTAGGATCATGTTGCTACCGCATTCACACTCAGTTTCATTTAGAGATATTTTCACATGAATTAATCTATATACCAAGAATCAATTGAGAATCAACAGTTCACATTCATTCATTTAAATCTATAGTCCGTGTTCGGCTCTGACTAACAAAGTGAGTTTTTGACGGTCCTGATACAGGACCGTTACATGCGTCTAAATAACAGACATGTTTTGACAGAAATGTATACTGCTGAGCAATCGCAGAAGATTTAATGTGGAGGAAAAAGGTTAAGACAGAGGCCAAGACCATGTGCAAATATAAACTGAAATATAGTATATAAAGCAATATATAAATATACAATATATGAAGCAAAAACAAAGCTTTTACAATTCCAGAAGGCTTGAAAGTCATACTTTACTCTTCAAAAAAGACTGAACACTGTTAGGTAAGATTTCTGGTCATTTTGAAGTCTTCATGATTAGTTCTCCAGACTTCTTGAAGAGCATTCAAAGCTCTTCTTTGGATGTCGACTGCCTTTTGTTTATCACTAGAGCCTTTATTATCTTCTTAACTAGGAGCATGCCTACTTGCTTTCAAGTCTTTGAATAAATTATGGTAATGGTATTTTATCTTTTAAAGAAACAAAGATGCTAAGATAAATACATTTTCTGAAATTAAACAGAGGTCAAGAGGTCATTTTAAGTTTTTAAATGATTTTTTTTTTTAAATAACTTTATAATCAGTGATGTGATAATTAATTCAAGGCTCTTAATAAGTTATATATAACAATATCATATAATGTTTTCCTGTCGAGTTGCACTTATTTGCATGGAGGCACCTCCCTACCTGAGAAGACCAATTTGTCTGACAAGTGTGATCAGTGCATGTTGTGTCCTGGCATGGTTACTGTATGGTTCAGTCGGACTCCCCTTCATGCATGATCACTACCCATGCCCTACAACAGTTCTCCAGTGCAGTTACAGCTGCCTCCATTAAACCCACTACGATAAGTACACAACAACACCTTAAAGTTAGGTGAGAGTTACAGTCAATGAGTCACTGCTTCCAAGAACTCTCCCAGTTTAGCTACAAATGCTTTAAAACATGAACCTCATTCTCTACAAGAGCCCATTTCAAAGCACAAGCACAAATTTTGACTTTCTGTCTCTATGTTATGGAACATAGACCTATTAACATAAATATGAGCAGAATATCAATATATGTTATTGTAGATGTACACATCTATATTTACATTGTGGCTTTTTCACCAGTATTTACACTCTCACTGGATTTTCAGTAGGTTTAATGAAATAACCTGTTTTTAAAAATGGCAAAAGTGACCTGAGTTGGGACATGACAGTCTTCGCTGAAATTAGTCCGAACCCATTTCGTCATGATGTGATTTGCAGCTTACTTCCCCCCCCAAAAGATTCAGGTCACTTCAAACAGCACTTTGAGTACACATTTGACATCACTTTGACATTCTCTAACCTACTTTCCAGACTTTCACCTTGTTTATCCACAGAAGCTGCAAAAGAAATGTCTATAAATGGCTGTCTATTTCAAAACATCATCTTCATAATTTCAGGCCGACTTGACAGATCGTGTGCAATTTTCCATGTCATGGAAGGGCACACTGTTACCACCGCATTCGCAAAATACGTATCACTAAGAGGTAAGGGGGTGAAAGAAATACAGAAAGGGTTTTCTCCTGGAGACACACACAACATATGTGATTTGTGTTTGTATGCCTCAAGGGACAAATCAGTCATTTTTTTGCTGCTGAAAATGAGTGTGCATAGTAAAGGTCCATTTGTACATTCAGCTTACATACTGCTCAAAAGGATATTTTTCCTAAGGAATTTTAACTGCGTTCAGAAGTGTTTAAATCGCACTATGCAGTTGCCAAACTACCCAGGCGGTAATGTAAAATCACTTTGACAAAGTCAGTACAACAACATGCTTATGATGCAATATGTCACATGAACAGCTGCAAATACAAGACAGGGATTTGATAGAGAAGTAGTCTCAAAAGCTGTCCTCTATCTCATGACAACCAACGCTAGAGGCAAAACAGGACACCTTCCCTCAGCTCATCCATTTAACATGAGATGTAAATAATTGCTGAAAGATTTTACAAGGGGCCAGATTGTGTGCACGGTTGTGAGAGCAAGTGCATTTTATGGGTGGAAGTGTGAAGGAGATCATTTTAGAGAGAGAATATGTATGAGTGTGTCTATGAATGAAATCATGAAAAGCAATGAGAAAGACATAAGGACAAGGTTAGCGTGATTCATATGTGATTCATGTGAGGGACTGCAAAGGGAGACAATAGGGAAATGAAAACATGGGGTTTTTTTGTTTTTCAGGTAAAAATTTTACATGAAGAGTAGCTTTGTAGAATGAAAAAGACCAAATCAGCAAGGACAAGGCCAACAAACGGTAGGAGATGTAGGTCAAAATATGCCAATAAAGTCTGTTGAAATTAATTGTGCTGACAGCAAAGGACTACAGAGACTGGGAAAGAGAAATGAGAGAGATTTAAAGAGGGTGAAAAAAAGGGGAAAGAGACAGTAGTTCTTTCCAGGGGCAACCAGCACGCGTTCTGTGCCTCAAGGTAGATGAAGGGCCAAGACCTTTATGAAAGGGCCTGTTGTCATGCTCATGCATGCACATGCGCACACATACAGACACACACTGAACTTTTTAGACATTAGAGGGAGGTGCTGAAAGGTCCCAAGGGCCAGGGGCTTGAAAGTTCATGTAATCTGTCTTGGTATATTTGTGTGTGCCTCTGCGTGTGTGCGTGTATTTCTAATACTCCAGTTCAACTGCCGTATCAATAATTCAAAGTGTCTTGCACCAGACTGCAAACCCAACTTTACACGGGTGACACAAAAAGCACAATTTTATGTGAATTAGCTTGAGTGTAAAGTCATTCAGAGCAAATTTAAGAGTTTCAGTTTAAAATCATCTCTTGTGGAACTGAGACAGTTTTGTAGCTTTTGGCAAAGTGTGCATGTGTTTAAAACTTCAGTTTATAAAGAAGCAAAAAGCACATAAAGACAATTCCTTGATTCATTCAGCAGCATTCACAGCAGAAACTCTTACTTTACATAACCGTCTCACACTAGATGTTTTTCTCATAAAATATTAGTCAGAAGTAAGCCTCTTTAAAAGGCTGACTTCTTCCAACAAACAACAGATCTTAAACGGAACAACACAGTCAGGTGAACATACTGTTAGTGCGTCAGACAGAATCAAAGTTTTAAAATGGAAAATGTGAACCAACTACAAAAATAGCGCTGAAAATACATGTCCATATATACACAGAATTGACTAAACATGGCAGGATATATTAAAACTGTGCTCTGGAGAGGTACATAAAACCCACTCACAAACAAGTTTTGATGTGTTAAATTGAGCATTTTGCAGCTCTTAAGTGGACGCTGAAGGTGATCAGGTACCACTGAAGCACACAGGCATTTCTGAACAGGTGGATGTGCTGTTGTAGAGCTAAACGTACACTAGCTAAGAGGCTGCATGTATGTAGAAAACAGTCTGTAACCTATGCTTTGGTTTTGTTAGATGTCACTTCACTTGTGTGCAGCCATTTTGCACCAAGGGAGTTGGCAGTGTTTGACTGCTATTCAGAGAGGTCTAAAAGCTAGTAGAGGTGACACCACTGCCCCTTGTACCTCTAAATATTACATCAGCCTCATGCCTGTGGGAAACATCTTTGAGAGTGCTTTAGCAGTGCTATTTATGTCTTACTTTCTTCCCTCTTGCTGCTTTCTCTCGGGCATATTCTATTTATCCCTCTGCATTAACTCATCACTCTCCCGACTATCTTTGCAATGTATTTTTTTAATCATCAAAACCTCCCACATGACCGTTCCCACAGGTAACTAGAAACATCGCATCCAGTTAGTTGAAGTTTTTTTAAACAAAAAAAAGGAAAAAGTGTTGAATATATTGGAAGTACCTGAAAATTAAATAAATTTTACCATCATCCTCTTTGAATTACTGGAAACAGTTGGTAACTATGTTGCCAATATGTCATCTTGTTTTGGCAAGCAGATCAAAGCAGTGACTGTACGCTAAATGCTTTGAAGCATCCTGAAAGCACTCTCAGAAACGCCGTCTCACTTTGGAGCATTTTCATCCACAACAAACTTAACCAGATAAAATCTGAGTAGTTGAGGCATGAAGCAAAGTTAACATTTAACCTGTAACTATTAGTATTCAGAGACTATTTTCACATTTGCAGGACCTGCATTGCATTTGGTAAATAATTCCACAAAGCTCTTCAGTTCAGCTGAAAGCAGCTGTTGTGCAATCTCACACGTGGTGAAGGCTGCATTAATATAAGTAAAAAGTGTGTTCTTTCATGGCAATTTCAGAACAGAGACCTGGCTTTAGCCACTTTTTTTTTTTAATTAATAGTGTTTCAGTAAAAAAAACAAACAAAAAAAAAAAACATACTGACTTCAAAGCTTGATTTGGACTGCTACATGTGGCAGAAAGTCTAAGAGAGACTCCGTCAGTTTCAAGTTCAAAACTACTCTGTTCAGCTACAACTCTTTCCAGTGCGAACTGAACAGAATCTCAATTGAGCCACCCGGCCCCAAGTCTGCAAACCCACTGCCGTCCCTTCAGCTCAGTGAGAACGGATGGTAATGACGCCTCCTGTATGAACACGCAAGATAATGAGCACATTTATATACAACTACTGCGAACGCTGAAAGAACAGTGCTCTAATTGGGCTTTCAGTGGGAGACTGCAACACAAGTCAGTGTGCAAAGAAAGCACTAAAATTTGTAGTTCAAGTTAAAAAGCAGTCAGAGGCTTTACAAAAATAAAACTGAAGTAAAAGGTCTCTATACAACAGGCACTTGATGTTATCATTTAAAGACCACACTGGGTTTGACCACACAGAATAATGGCACCTCATGTGCCACCACCAAATAATAAAGTCACCGGGTTTGCAAACGTACGTAATTGGCCTCAAAGCAATCAACCTCAATTACCTAGCACCATAATTGGCTTCAGAGCAATCAACAACACAGCTATCATTACATTTAAGCAGGCACCAGCATGCCCATGACAGTGCTTATCTCTGCAGTTAATCTGCCAGTTTGGTTACAGCTTTGACTCTGATGAATGGATAAGAAAAACTGTAATTAATGGCATGATACACCCAATGCATTGCTTTGTATTGTATGGGTGTAACTGTCTAATCCATGGTGATAAAACATACATTTGTCAAACAATGTATCGTTGAATAAAATGAAATTGTAAAGTTACAGTTTGTGGAGCTATCTCATGGATTATAGTAAATGGGTTTACGGTCACTCTAAATCTGCCAGCCTTTTATACCGTTAGTGTGGCTGGACCTTTACAAATCGTCCTTCTCTCTTCACAATTGTCTTTCCCAATTTTCCTCTTGTCTGCATTTCATAGTTCTTCGCGGGTACCAGGATGTCCAACATTTCCATCTGCCATAAAAGACTGATTTGCAACAGACTGGCGTGGACACAGGGTTTACATGCCAAATGCACCAAAAGATAACAAGAATCATCATAGAATTGAATACATATCTAGGAGAGTTTAACTTACTGAAAAACTAACTTCAAGCAGTTGATCAACTATAATATGGATGTGAGACCTCCATTAAAAATAAATACATACATGTATCGTATTTTTGATGCTAAAAATAGTGAAAAAGTTTCTAAAAGTAGTATTCATGGCATAACTTTAACCTCTTAAGCCCCAAGCCTAACTGATCTCCTGCCTTTTGCCCCCGTATCAGGGGGCGTTGGGGCTTAAGAGGTTAATAGACAAGTATTCCATAATAAAGTAGTAGGAAAATGCATTCTTAGTCTGCGATCACAATGACAGCTGGTAAGTTGGTTAGCCAAAACTATGATGGAATTCATCAGAGAGGTTTGTGTTGAAGACTTTATCTAATTTCAATTATTTCAACACTTTATTTTGTAAAATCATAGCACTATTCTTGCCAGTATTATTCTTTTCTATTAGATGACTTTTTGTGTGTGTCCATTTTAGATGCTGCCATTTAGACTTTCCTTCTCAACAGATGACATCTCTAGGGAATTTCAACCTCGGAGTGTTCAGAAACTAGAAAAATCACCTAGAAAACCTACACATTATCGAATGAAAAAAGACCAGTGATTCAATTATTCCCAAATGCTATCCAAATTAAATACTCAGGTAATAAGTAATAACACATAATTAACTTCTTCAAAAGAAAAACGCCACAATTTTCTGAAAAGCTCTGTTTTTCTGTCGGAGTTTTTATGGAACACACTACTGTCTTCAAAGTGGAATCATGGATCTTTGTTTTAAGCTTCTTTTCTCGTTTCTAATTGTAAAGTGGCTTGGAATATCTTTGATGTTTGTCTCTGGGAGAATACAGGGAAACCTCAAACCACTAGACCAAAAAAAAAAAATACAAAGTAATTTACTGAGAATTATTTCTTGACTCCCAAGAGTGTGGAGTGGGAAAGAGAGGGAAGAAAATGGGGGGGGGGGGATGAAGATGAGAATAAGAAAAAAGTTATAAATACCACAGGGAAATATTAGATTTTTGACGAACGTTCAGCAGTGAATGTTGCCTTTTCTTTCTTATTTTAAGCAAAACAAAAACAAGACTGAAAAATAAAACATCTTTAAATACAATAGTTAACTCATTCACTGCCATTGACGTCTATAGCCGTCAATGGCAGTGAATGAGTCAATGGGTTTGATTGGCAGTGAATGAGTTAATAAATAATTTTACAATTAAGTAATCTGTAACCACTGCAAATGTTAAAATTACAGGTGGCTTTTATCTCATTATGAAAGTGTTATCCACCAAGGAAGTAAGAAAATTTAAACAAAACAAAAAAATTTGAAACTGCTAATTAATCCGTATGAATCAACATTTAAGCAGCCTCTGTCTCTCCATCACTGAACATCTTATGGGTGATGTAAATCTCAGCAAGAGAAGAAAGGGAGAGTTACTCCATTGTTGGAAACAAGCCAAAGAAAAAAAGTACTGTTGGAAAAAAAAGAAAAGATCTGCTGCATTTTCCGAAGGCACGGTAGGTTTTTTATTTTTTAAACAAACTCAAAAGAGCACTCTTTTCTTTTTTGCTTGTCCTCTTGTTCTATTATTCACTCACTCGTTCGTTTGTTCTGCTGTACTCCGTCTCCTGCTGTATTGCTCAGGCTGTCTGTATTCCCACGACACTCCTAAAATACAGTAGTAGTAGTTTCTGTTTTCGCTTCATTCCTATTGTTTCCCAAGTGTCTCAGTCATGTAATACCAAACGATAATACTGTAGCATAAACTCAGTGAGTGAAAAAAGTGGAATAGTTGTCTGAGATACTTCATGCTGGTATTATATCTGTTGTGGGGGGCATACTATTATACGGAGCCCCTCTGATGACATGGTCCAAAAAATAAATCAATTGTGGCCACAAAATACTACGTCGTGGGCACAAAATGGGTATAACGTGGTCACGAAATACTTTATATATATATATATATATATATATATATATATATATATATATATATATATATATATATATATATATATATATTACCTTCGCCCTCTCGAGCTCTTCTCTGAGCCCTTGGTATTTCTCCAGCTTCTCGTGTTCCTTCTTCCTGATACTGCTGTCATTCGGAACCGCTACATCGATCACTACGGCCGTCTTCTTCTGTTTGTCTACCACCACTATGTCCGGTTGGTTAGCCACCACCATTTTGTCCGTCTGTATCTGGAAGTCCCACAGGATCTTAGCTCGGTCATTCTCCGCCACCCTTGGGGGCATCTCCCATTTTGACCTCGGGACTTCCAGGTTATACTCGGCACAGATGTTCCTGTACACTATGCCGGCCACTTGGTTATGGCGTTCCATGTATGCCTTGCCTGCTAGCATTTTGCACCCTGCTGTTATGTGCTGGATTGTCTCTGGGGCATCTTTACACAGCCTGCACCTGGGGTCTTGCCTGGTGTGATAGACCCCAGCCTCTATGGATCTTGTGCTCAGAGCTTGTTCTTGTGCTGCCATGATTAGTGCCTCTGTGCTGTCTTTCAGTCCAGCTTTGTCCAGCCACTGGTAGGATTTCTGGATATCAGCCACCCCCTCTATCTGCCGGTGGTACATACTGTGCAGGGGCCTGTCCTTCCATGATGGTTCCTCGTCTTCCTCCTCTTTCTTGAGTTTCTGCTGCCTGAGGTATTCACTGAGCACTTGGTCAGTTGGGGCCATCTTCCCAATGTATTCTTGGATGTTTGTTGTCTCATCCTGGACTGTGGTGCTGACACTCACCAGTCTCCGGCCCCCTTCCTTCCGCTTAGCGTACAGCCTCAGGGTGCTGGACTTGGGGTGAAACCCTCCATGCATGGTAAGGAGCTTTCTTGTCTTTATGTCAGTGGCTTCTATCGCCTCCTTTGGCCAGCCTATTACCCCAGCAGGGTACCTGATCACGGGCAGGGCGTACGTGTTGACGGCCCAGATCTTGTTCTTACCATTCAGCTGACTCCTCAGGACTTGCCTGACCCTCTGCAGGTACTTGGTGGTTGCAGCTTTTCTAGCGGCCTCTTCATGGTTCCCATTCGCCTGCGGGATCCCCAGGTACTTGTAACTGTCCTCTATGTCTGCAATGTTGCCTTCTGGTAGTTCAATCCCCTCAGTTCTGACTACCTTCCCTCTCTTTGTTACCATCCGACTACACTTCTCCAGTCCGAATGACATTCCAATGTCATTGCTGTATAGCCTGGTAGTGTGGATCAGTGAATCGATCTCTCATTCACTCTTGGCATACAGCTTGATGTCATCCATGTACAGGAGGTGGCTGACAACTGCTCCGTTTTTGTTGCTAATCAAATAGACCTGACAAGGTAGGCTGTCACTGTTTCTAACTTATTGGTAGTGCACGTTTCCTCAATTCAAAAATTAAAAAAAACTATCACAAATAGTTGCCTTTCTTTACACTGTGCTAACATCAAACGCAGGAATGACAACACTTGCTGCCTAGCTCCAATGTTAATTTTAGCGATGTTTTTGTTAGCCATAACCGCTAGCTGCTACTTTAATGATAACAGATGGCTAATGTACCTATTGGGCACTTGCTAATAGTTAAACATATATACAGTTAACAAATACAAAGGTCAGATTAACACTTATGAAAACTGTTTAATGCTTAACTTGTGAAGCTTTACTGACCTCTCAAAATTCCTCAAAGTTTTTTCAGAGTTATAAATGTCAGCTATTTCAGCTGCTAGTGAGGTCGGGGCTCTTTGGCTTGCCTGTCTGTAGCTGTGCTGTGTGAAGCTGAGTGACAGCTGGAGAAGGCAAAGACGGCACTGTTGGTATTGATTCTGTTATAAATGAGTATCTACTGATAGTAATCTTTAGTACAGATTAATATCTGAGTATTAATATTTAAAAACTAATAAAACCTACATACCCCTAACTTATTCAGATAAAATTCCCAGAGTTGCTGTGAAGTCTGTCTTGTTTTTTTCTGAGCACTCGGTTATCAAACAGTGACGAGAAACAGACTGAGATTATTCAGTTGCCATGGAAATTTCTATTAACAAGCAATGCGTTTATGTTTTCATCCATCAAACATTTTGACCAAAACTTAACACTTATACATTTATTTAAAGCACAATGACATGCTATTAAGTGTACCTTTAACTTGAATCATTTATGTCAGGTTCAGTTTACGTGGCATTTTTATCTATTATGATGTTCATTTCATTGGATTAGGCAATTAGGAGTTTTAAAATATTGCTTTTTGACACTATATACAGATTCACTTGCAAACTTAACATATGTATCACTGGGAAACAGGCATCGGCACATGATTTCCTGGAAACAGAATTTAACATGCAGTGGTAACTAAAGTGGCTTGTATACTGCTGGCTGTCTTGGACCTTGGATTTTATTCATTACAAAACATTATAAATGACAAAAAACCTGACTCTCTAGTTCATCTGAATCCAACTATAAATGAATATTTTCACACCCAACCCAAAGTAGGTGTAAAAATACAGTTTAAAAATATGTGGTGTTAATGAGAATATAAGAACTCACAATCATTCAATCAATCAAATATGGTCAGGATGAGTTTATACCATTAGAGGTGCTAAAAGCTGTAACATGTAAAAATGAATGTTCCGTTAAATCACGATGAAAATAAAAATTCTGTTCCAATATTAATTTAAATGGCAAGGACTGGATAATGTGCAGATTTCCACACTGTGGAGGTCTACTCTGAACTCTATTAAGAATCCAACACATTTCCCAGTGTGAGTGAAGAGAGGCCCGAAAACCTAATTCTGTGTTACAAGAGAAATTTCATTCCATTTCTAACCATTGCAAAGGATTTAGCAGTGTGGTAGTCACAGGTCACAGAGGGCACGGCTCAATTCAATTCACTCTACATGCAACTTTAACTTTTACTCAGGAAAAAGAAAAAGTTTCGGTAGCAAAATAAAGGGTAACGCTATTATTTCAAATGCAAATGCAAATTATCCATCCATCCATTCACTTCCACTTATCCTTTTCAGGGTCGCGGGGGGTGCTGGAGCCTATCCGAGCTGTCATAGGGCGATAGGCGGGGTACACCCTGGACAGGTCGCCAGTCTGTCGCAGGGCCAACACACAGGGACAGACAACCATTCGCACTCACATTCACACCTAGTGGCAATTTGGATTATCCAATTAACCTATCCCCACAAGTTGCATGTCTCTGGACGGTGGGAGGAAGCCGGAGTACCCGGAGGGAGCCCACACAAACACAGGGTGAACATGCAAACTCCACACAGAAAGACCCCGGCCTGATGGTGGAATTGAACTCAGGACCTTCTTGCTGTGCGGCAACAGTGCTAAACACCGTGCTGCCCAGAAGAAAAAATAACGCATCAATTCTCCAACGTTTTCAGATGATTCAGCAGCGAAGTTGCCTGAGGTTGTCTGATATGATTCACGATCCACTAAGCAGAACTCATACCAGCCAATGAAGGGGGTGATAGGCATATAGCAAGGATTATACGGCCTATTAGTCTTTAATCTAATCAATGGTGGAGTCACAGAAAAAAACATTCAAGTTCAGTAGTTTCTACCAAGAACACTTCAACGAGCAGGATCCTCCAAAATCGAACAAGGCACTTAAATTGAGGTCAAGACCAGTCAAAATCCTCATTAGACCAAAATTAACCTCCCTGTCTTCTATCTAGAGTGATTTTGAAACTCACACAGCTACACTGTCAAAGCAATAAGGTGTAGTTACAGACAAAGCACCGTTAACAAAGCCATTTGTAATGAGCCATGTAATGGAGAATAAAGGACACAAATGGAGATTAAAATCATGACGAGATAACAAGAAACAAACATGAAGATATGGCATCAAAGCCTGTGTGTGTCTGCATGTGTATTTCTTACTTTTATGTGCAGAAAGAATAGGTAGAGGAAAAAGTTATTTTTATGATGAGAACTCTATCAAGCTGTAGTCTCTTATATCCTCTTTTATCCCTTCTATAATTTTCTCGTTTACCGGTATTTACTTTTACAGAAATGTAACATTCTATCCAAAATTCCTTCAGCATAATTTCCGTCGGTGTCGAGTCTTTAACCTGTTTCTGTCTTAATCCTTTCCTCTATAAAGTCAGTGCATATGTGCGAGTGTGTGTTTCTGTGTGTAACTCAGTCTGATGAATTGCCTTATCAATTTGGCCAGCTGCTTTGGCGGCCCTCAGTCCTGAGGCAGGGCTAAGTATATGTATGTGCGTGTCTGTGTTAAGATATATAGAGAGTAAATGTGAAGCCCCAGAAGCGGAACTGTGAATATAAGCACTGAGTTAATGCTGCACCAAAATATATAATTCTGACATACCTGCCCCAATGTCTGATACTGCCAAAATAATACAGTGACCTAAAATGTTGTCCAAAGTAACAACTGCAAAACATTTGCAGTTGTTTACTGCTGTGCCTCAAATGCTGTACTCAAGTTTGCATTGGAAGCATCTGGAAAACATAAATGTGGTAAGATACACAAAAAGCAAGACACAAGAAAAGTCTGCAGGAGATCTCATAAGTGTGTGTGATGTGCAGCTGCTAGGACAGCAAATCCAAGTATAATATACTTGGATTTACTTGGATACTACAGACAATGGCCCTGCCATTATGAAAAACCAAATAGCAAACTTGACCATTTGTCTGCCTGGATTGGGTTTACAATGTTCTCATCATTGCAATACCTCTCAAGGAAAGGGAGATCCAAGAATAGACCAAGCAATAGTTGATACATTCTCCTTGCACTCACTGACTGTACAAGTGGAACCAGCTGACAGAACCAGCCCATAGATCAAGAACAACTCCAGCTCTTATCCTCCAACTGTCATACTACTGAAACCCGAAGATCAATAAGTGATTAGGCACAACAAACATCGACGTCTGAAACTCAGCTCTGCATTAATGAGGGCTTCTCTGACACCATACACGGAAACAGTGAGGAGCTCAGACCAGTTAAGATGCAGGCATATACAAAAAGGGAAGTATGCAATGATAGGATTTAAGTTTTGGCCATATGACAAAAAACATATACCAGCAGGTGGTCTTCTGCTTCAAGAGACACCTATCTGCCCACATGGCATGGTGTCACAATGCTAAGCACTGTCCCCTTACAGCAAAGCTGTCAGCTGGAGTTTTTCTGTGTGAAATTTGCATGCTCTCCCTGTGCTCACCGTTTTTCTCCAGGTACTCCAGCTGAGTTAGCTCTGTTAGTGCGCATGCGCCAACCAGCGTGCAGCCTGTTACAGTCGCTCCTGCTTTTCTCTTAGTTTAGCTTTTTTTTTCTTACGTATTCTTTTTTTTCCTGACTTGTATTTTCCTCCGTTTTCTATCTCTTACTCAATCATGTGGATTGAGAGAGTTTTTGTTCTTCTGGTGGCCGTGGAACTGTTACTTTTATCAAGGAACGGGACCGCGGCACATCTCCTACACGCACGGACTGTTTACTCCAGAGATCAGCTGATCGCCCTGATGCCGGCCGGTTCGCTGGCCAGGCCCGCAGAAGTACCAGCTGAAATTTGGAGGAAAACACATCGGGGATGCAGAGGTCAAGGACAGAAGAGAAGAAAAAAGGTGACGGTGAGACAGCGGAGGCTCGAAGCGAGGAGGAGGTTTAAACCGTGTCTGCCGTCTATCGTGATGGGTAATGTGTGATCGTTGGCAATTAAAATCGACGAGCTCTCAGCACTGGTACGGAGTCAGAGGGAATACCGAGAGTGTAGCCTGATGTGTTTCACCGAATCATGGATGCACCAGGACATTCCCGATGAGAATGCTTCCGTGGAAGGCTTCCACACTGTTCGGGCGGACAGGGACAGCATCGCTAGCGGTAAGCGTAAAGGAGGTGGGCTTGCTGTTTTAGTTAACAACCGGTGGTGTAACCCTGCCAACATAACAATCAAAGAAAAGATTTGTTGCCCGGACACTGAACTGTGTGCTGTTGGACTCAGGCCGTATTATTTACCCAGGGAATTCTCTCACGTCATCTTGGTGGCTGTTTATGTACCCCCCTCTGCTAACCCCACAGCTGCATGTGACACTATCCACTCTGCCATAGCTCGGCTACAGACTCAGCACCCGAGTGCCTTTATTGTGATCTCGGGTGACTTCAACCATGTATCACTGGACAATACACTACCAACATTCAAACAATATGTGGACTGTCCCACCAGGGGAGAGAAAACTTTAGACTTACTGTATGCTAA
Source organism: Aulonocara sp. 'chitande type north' Nkhata Bay (assembly GCF_057382095.1). Taxonomy (NCBI): domain Eukaryota; kingdom Metazoa; phylum Chordata; class Actinopteri; order Cichliformes; family Cichlidae; genus Aulonocara; species Aulonocara sp. 'chitande type north' Nkhata Bay. Next base: position 23,631,164 of record NC_141355.1, on the reverse strand, counting down.
CGTCAAGGATGCATACAGCTCCTCCTCCCTCCCCCCACTTGGTAGGTCAGATCATAACCTGATTCACCTCACCCCCCGCTATGTGCCAATTGTGAGGAGGGAACCTGTGACCACCAGGACTGTCAGGAGGTGGTCAGAGGAGGCCTTAGCAGAACTACAGGGCTGTTTCGAGGTGACCGACTGGGAAACACTCTGTGAGCCTCACGCCGAGGACATCAATGGGCTTACTGAGTGTATCACAGACTACATAACTTTCTGCACCGACTCCATTGTTCCAGCTCAGACTGTTCATTGTTACCCAAATAACAAGCCGTGGGTGACTAAGGACATCAAAGCCCTCCTCAACAACAAGAAGAGGGCTTTCAGAGGGGGCAACAAAGAGGAGGTGAGGAAGATCCAGGTGTTACTAAAGGACAAGATCAGAGAGGCTAAGGACAATTACAGGAGGAAGCTGGAGTGGAAACTCCAGCAGAACAGCATGAGAGAGGTGTGGAGGGGCATGAAGACCAGCACTGGATTCAGGCCAACCAACAGCAGGGGAACTGAGGGAGGTGAGAATAGAGCCGACGAGTTGAATCTGTTTTTCAATAGATTCGACACCACAGTGTCTGCTCCCACCCCCACAACCTCACCTGTAGTCAGCCTGGAATCCAGAGCCACACCACTGTGCCAGCCTCTCTCTTCACATGTTGCCTCCTGTGAGATTCCTGACACCCCTCCCCCACCCATCACCTTCACTCAATACCAGGTTGAGATGCAAATGAGGAGACTTCACTCAGGCAAGTCTGCTGGACCAGACGGAGTGAGTCCCCTTGTCCTCAAGACCTGTGCCCCCCAGCTGTGTGGAGTCTTTCATAAACTGTTTATGCTGAGTCTGAGTCTGCAGAGGGTCCCGGTGATGTGGAAGACATCATGCCTCGTCCCTGTACCAAAGACGCCACGTCCCAGTGGCCCCCAGGATTACAGGCCCGTGGCATTGACCTCCCACATCATGAAGACCCTGGAAAGGCTCATCCTGGACCAGCTGCGACCCATAGTAAGACCACACCTGGATCCCCTTCAGTTCGCTTATCAGCCTCGTCTCGGAACTGAGGACGCCATCATCTACCTGCTCAATCGTGTCTACACCCATCTGGACCAGCCGGCGAGCACTGTGAGGGTCATGTTTTTTGACTTTTCCAGTGCTTTCAACACCATCAGGCCGACCCTCCTGGGTGATAAGTTAGCAGCGATGCAGGTGGATGCTTCTCTGGTGTCCTGGATTGTTGATTACCTGACAGGAAGACCACAATATGTACGTCTCCCACAGTGTGTGTCTGACAAGGTGATCAGCAACACAGGGGCACCACAGGGGACTGTCCTCTCCCCCTTCCTCTTCACCCTCTACACCACAGACTTCAGCCACTGCACAGAGACCTGCCATCTTCAGAAGTTTTCTGATGACTCTGCGGTGGTTGGATGCATCAGCAGGGATGATGAGACAGAGTACCGGGCTGTGGTCGACTCCTTTGTCACGTGGTGTGAGCAGAATCATCTGCAGCTCAACGTGGCAAAGACCAAGGAACTGATCGTGGACTTCAGGAAGACCAGGAAACACTTGACCCCTGTTTCAATTCAGGGGGTCAGTGTTGACATTGTGGAGGACTATAAATACCTTGGAGTACACATTGACAATAAACTGGACTGGGCTAAAAACACCACAGCACTTTACAGGAAGGGCCAGAGTCGTCTCTATTTTTTGAGGCGACTGAGGTCCTTCAACATCTGCCAGAAAATGCTGAGGATTTTCTATGAGTCTGTTGTGGCCAGTGCGATCCTCTATGCTGTTGCATGCTGGGGGAGCAGGCTGAGGGTCGCAGATGCCAACAGACTTAATAAACTAATCCGTAAGGCCAGCAATGTTGTGGGGACGGAGCTGGACTCCCTCAAGGTGGTGTCGGAGAGGCGGATGCTGTCCAAGATAAAGACAATGTTGGATAACACCTCCCACCCACTCCATGACATGCTGGTCAGTCACAGGAGCACGTTCAGTGAGAGACTGAGATTACCGAAAAGCACCACTGAACGACACAGGAAATCATTCCTGCCTGTGGCCATCTCCCTGTACAACGCATCCACTTAACACACTGTTTGCTGCTACAGCTACACATGTTTCTTTTCCAACTATTTATTTATGAGTGACTTATGTATGTATGTATGTATATATATGTATATATTGTACTATTCTTAGTTAGTGTATTGTCTGTCTTGTCTTAATGTTGGTTTAAAATGGAGCACTGTAACAAAAAATAATTTCCCCCAGGGATCAATAAAGTATTCTGATTCTGATTCTGATTCTGATTATCGATGTGCATGAAAAAAATAAAACTCAAGTCCTCCATCCACTGCGCTCCACTCTGCCGTGAAACGTTTGAACAGCAGAGTCTCCGTGAAGTTAAATATGATAAGATCATGTCAAAAGAGCACAACCTTCATTTCTCATTACACAAAACCGTATATTAAATTTCCCCCAGTAAATTCTGCAAAAGTAAATAGTAATAAGCAGGACTGAAATGGGCTTACTGGAAAGGTTAAAAATATTCACAAGAAATAAAAATCAAGTCAACAAGAAAGATTCTGCTGTCATTTCGATTCTGCACTAGGAAAACTTTAACAAACTCTAAAATATGCAAACAAACAATTTCTGAACCAAGCGACTGAAAAATCATAATTTAAAATCAATCATAGTTATAATTGATATGTCTTCCATTAAAGTCACAAGACGAAAAAAAAAAAAGACAAAGCTTTTCACAGAGGATGGTGCTGTGAGCAGAATGGAATTCAGGTCCCAATAAAGCTTCTTGTATGGTTTAGTTATGTATTCGACTGTACAAATTAAATATTGGCAGGTATATTTGGGAGAGTCAAGGATGTACTGCAGATGTACTTGGATATACTTTGATTTCAAATAAAAAGCTAGCTAGTAAACAGACCTGAAAGTGGAAATATTAAAATGTCCAAACTGTTTAAAGTGATGTTGACTCACTTTAAAGCAGTGAAGCAGAAAACTGTTCGAGTTAGAGAGCTAGAGCTCAATGCAAGCAGCAAAGATGACAGATGATTATTTGGTTCTTGTGTGTATTCCCGTTTCGGTGTCGTACCTATGCTAAATGTGGGTTCATTCATAAATTGATAATCTGCATTTCTGATCATTCAGACATCATTTTCCACCAGAGCTTGAAACAATGTCCACAAACCAGCTCAATCCAATTAAATTATACTCCGGACCCTTTACACCCATGCAAAGCAAACATCCACCCAGCCAAGACAAAGAACCAATGTGGGAATTCTATCAGATACAAGATACATTAACTGAAAGCCTCGGAGATAAAGGACAAAAAAATGTTTTAAGCAATTACAGCAGCCAGATTTTGCAGTCCGGCGCCAGAATGGTTGAATGCATCACTGCACACAGCTAGATGGCATTTGCAATTTGACAAGAGGTTTTTATAAGAAAAGCACAAGAGTTTAACACTGAGGTAAAAGCCCATAGCAGCTGTGACAATAATGAGCAAAATGTTTCATCAGATTTGTTCTTCTCAGTGCTTTTTATTATTCTGTGGTGCTGTGAATAAACAGTTATATCTAACAAACTTGCAAAATGGAATTCTTTTGCAGTTTCCTTTGACAACAAAGTGTTAATAAGGAAAAAGAAAGTAGATATGATCTATACAACTTAATATATAGTAATATGTAGATATAGTAGGAGTGAAAAATATGACTGAATTCAATTCACAATCATATTACTGTAAGACATGAGGGTATTGACCAAGCTCATGAAAACACACTTTTGTCGAAGACATTTTTATCCAGTTGTACAGACAGACTGTGCTTGTAAAACTAATGACAGCCCTGTGCTCACTCACCAGTATCACCAAGTACAGTCTCACAAATCAGTTTTACAATAACTTCATTTTCAAAAGCAAGACAACCAGGGGCCTTATTTATAGAGAAAAAAACCTCTCAGATTTATAGTTGAAATGTTATGATCAGTCATAACTGTGCTTTAAGCAGTTCATAGGATTCGTCAATCTAACTTACAAACTTGTGAGCTAACTCTAAAAATACACAATGCCAGCAGAAACAGGATGAAACAGTGCACTTAACAACAAACCCAACACAGTTTGGGGGTGTGTTAGGTTTGCAAGACCTAACAGCAAAGTTTACTGCAACGTGTAATTACTTCACTGTGTCATCAGATTTTTCATCAGATTGTCAGATTTTTAAAACTATTTCTAGTTTTATTTATATTTATATAGTATTTATTACAGTGTACACTTCAATGCATCCCTTTATTACACTTTATTTATTTATTTGTTCACATTGCTAACATGTGAGACACGTGTGTGTGTTTGGTCGGCACCCTGGTGACACGAGTCAAATTTTGTTGTGCTTTCAAATGACAAAAATGGCTTTAAATCTGAAAACAATAACGTGAACATTGATACATCAATTTCTGGTTAAGTTATATTTAAAATCAGAAGCCAATTCTTGCTTGTGCATACGAGCATAACACATAATGATTCAAATGAACTTGAAGTGACTGTAGAGTTTTTGGTATGTTGCACAGACAGTGATGGCTTTAGTCTTCAACGTTAAAGTATCTTACTGCGCATACCAAGAGCAAATTTAACAAGGAAAATATGAGGACTCTGCTAAACTGTTGCCTCAAACCGCAATGTCAAACTAAAATTAAGATGCATACTTCAGTGCTCCAAACATGCTGGAAATAAGAAGACAATGAACTCATTCTTCTCGCTCTCCCTCTTAGTTAACTGCATATTACCTTTTTACTTTCCTGCATTCCAAGTAGGTGTGTAAAACACTAAATTGCTTAGCTCATAAAGAGAAATGAACAGTCTTAATTCAAATACCCAGTGAGGTTTTAACTCAAGACTGGAAAATATCTAACTAAGCTAAACAACCCCATAAAACGTAATACCACAAATATGTCATCTGGTTAACTCATACCCACATTTGTTCTGTATGTTTGTCAGCTCACTGTTTAGCCAGAAGAATGGCTGAGAAATGACAAACATTGGGTTCCCCCCCCCCTCACAAAACAGCATCTGTATTTGGTGATTTCTCTATGAAGACGTTTTAAAGCACTCCCCCATGTTCAGATTTTATGGAAAGGCAGTAACGGTGGGTGAGAATGTGCTTTGAAGGGGCTACCACGGCCAAGCGTTTTATGGGTTTGTGTCTCTGTCCACGATATTTTGGCATCACTTGGAGCCAGTGGTAGGAGGTTTACTGAGGTCAAAATGCATTTCTTGGTCACTAAATATAAGAATCCATTACCCTGTCAATTCTGATGTGTGTCCAAGGCTATGACTGGGTGTGTAAATGCGTGCTTGTGTGTGAGTGAGGGACTCTGTGTGTGTTTGTTTTCCTCTTCAGTGTGGTACATATTAAATCCTCACTACACTTTTATAGCCTTGTGCGCATTCTCACCATAGTTTGGTCTACTGAACTGGTTATCATTTCAACCTGTAATGGGGTCTGTGCAATAAATGTATATATATCATATTTAAGGCAAGCAGTCATTGTCAATAAAACAGTTTGGAGATGGAGCACCGGAGTTATGTCTACACTGAGGCAATTTAGATACTTACGGGAAGCACAGTGAGAAATACATACATACCGCACTCAGCATATCATTTTCTGGCCTCTAGATATCACATAGCTGCAAACTACCACTCTCTTTTATTGCAAGCAACAAACCACCTTACCTCAAGCAGATCAATTTTACATGACCGTGCCTCTGAATTTGCTTTTAAAACTAAATAAACAAATAAAAACGCACAAGTATGAATAATGATTTGAAATTCTTACAAATCAAGATACTCAGGAATGTAATGTTTCTGTTAACCCCTTAAGTACGATCAGCACTTATCTGCATAATTATAAATGATACAGTACGAGTGTAATGATTGCGTTTAATGACGATATATATATATATCTATATATCTATCTATCTATCTATCTATATATATATCTCTATATATATATATCTCTATATATATATATATATATATATATATATATATATATATATATATATATATATATATATATATATATATAGATATAAATTGATGAAGGTGCAAGATAAAGAGGCCTGTGATGTACTTCTGCTGGCAATTTTTAATTCTCCATCTTCTTTCAGAGATTTGTTTGTGCTGCTGTCAGTATCCTTTCTGCTGTATTCCACATCAAATGAAAATATGAACCTGTCAGCAACGGTTCAAAGAATAATGGTCAACCGAAAGAAAAACAGAATGTGAAAAACTTCCCCTGTTAGAGCTTCTGGACACTGTTACCATGAAATAATAATGTGCGCCTACATACAACAACTGCAACAAGTAAGTGGAAACAGAAAAACATAAACATGCAACCAAAAAATAAATAAAAAATATTATAATACTTTATGTAACTTTGCTTTTGAAATTAGGATGATCTCACTTACCTAAGGGCTGTAAAAAGACCAGTCTGCTGTGCAACACTATACACACCACTTGATTTAGTGAGATAAACAAACTGTCACCATCTCCTTTTCTCTCGTTTTCAGTTATTCTGCAGCTCACGTGTACACTGTTGCACTAGGTAGGTAGCATGTATATGCAGGCACACAAACCTGTGTGTGTGTGTGTGTGTGTGTGTGTGTGTGTGTGTGTGTGTGTGTGTGTGTGTGGATGTGCAGGCACACTAACTTGAAATGACAAGTTAACCGGAGGGTAACTAATAGGGTTAAGTGTGTAGGAAGAGAAAAAAAGATAAATGGGATAAGGCGATAGAAGGATTTTTTGCTTACACACAATAAGTAGTTGGTGTCATCTGCCTAAAGGAAGAGGGCAGACAGCGTGAGAGCAACAGAGAGAAGACTTTGAAAGAGACAAAAGACAGTGAAAGCATAGCGATAAAGAGCAAAAAAATACCTTTGTAAGACTAGAGGAGGGGGAAATGTGGTATAGGGAGAACTGGCTGACTGGTGGGGAGATTTCATGCTAAAACCAAGCGAGATATTTCAAATTTCTGGAAATGTAGATGTTTAAAGACTGACGTGACAATTAATATGGACATATGGAAAGAGAAGCTTCCAGAAAAGCCCATCAAACAGCAGAAATCTCCCTTTCCCGATTAGGTATGCACAGGGCTTGAAAAGGCCGATTATGTGCACTTAAGGCCATACAGATGTCACATTAACCTCTCCCAATCCCATTTACCAGTTCTCCATGTTGTGTTTTTTTCTTAATTTCCTTTAGAGTGTAAGGCCATAATATTTGGAGTGGGTCACAGTGTGAAGTAAGTAAGGGGGGGAAATTGAGGAGAAAATGGCTTTAAGACGAGCTCATTTACTGGCTTATGTCTGTGTGCTTAGCCAGCGGTGTCCGCCATTGCTGGTCTGTTATTAGTAATGCTGAAAAAAAATGTTTACAAAAGTCTTGAAGTCATTAAGCCAAATGAGATGCAATGTGGTAAATAAGTAAGCATTTGTTTCCTAATAACAGACTAAATTAAGAGTAGATCAAGAAGGAAAATATTTGACAAGTCAAGAAGCAATGAAAGCACAGCTGACCACAGCAAACCAAGCTATAGGTAGCTCTAAAGAAGGAACCACTCTTCCCTTATCCTGTTTACACTTCCCTTCCTCCCTCCTTTGCTCCTCCATCCCTCACACCATTTCTTTCCACCTATTTTCTCCTGTTGAAATCCCCTTTAAGTGCTTTGAAGGAGAGCAAATGTCCTAAACCACTTTCCAAAATCCCCATGTGTGTCCTCATTTTTAAGTGCCTGTGTGGATATGTGACAGAGAGAGAAAGAAGAACGGGAGAGAGAGGAAGCAGCCAATATGTGGGAAAATGTCAAAAACCTTCAAAATCTCAGTTGCTCCATAAGACCCTGAAGTCCTGCAGAAAGCCAGAGAGGAGGGAAAAAAATTAAATCAACAATATTTAGTGACCTATCACTCTGATTGGTTGGAAATTGTTAGTGCTGATCAGTAGACAGATTATTATTGGTCTCCTGAGTGGCTTTCCTGCAAGAACTAGGAAGAACCACAGAGCCGCATAAAAATTCTGTGTTTGTGAATGTTTGTTAGGGAGAAAGCAAGACAGAAAGAGAGAGAGAGTGGTGAAAGCTGAGCTCCAGAAGGGAAATCAAAAGGGAAGGCATCCATTTGCTTCTCTGTCTGAGCCTTGTTTAATTTATGTGGGAGAGAATTTATAATTTCCCCAAACACACACATGCACACTTGCACATACACAAAGAAGGAGTGTTCTCTATGGCTCCACAGTCAAGGGCCCAGAGAGCAAACTGTTTGTGAGGCCTATGTACCTCACATGGACTGAAAAGTAATTTCAGTCATTAATAGTGTACTGTACAAACATGTGTGTTTGTGTGTTGTAATAAATTGCCCATCAGGATTAAAAACCCTATTGAAGAAGGGATTTTAAATCAGCGTGCCTTTTTATTTCACTCTTCCGGTCCTCTGTTTTTCATGTATTCTTGTACAATCATACCAAATTTCTCTCTTTTTCCCCCCACCACTCTTTTTTTCTTTTAATTGCCATTTCTTTTAACACTCTTTCTCCCTTCTGCGTTCTTTTCTTGACCTCTTTTTCCTGCATTCTCCGTGTCTTTTTCCCCCCCATTTGGTAAGTGTCCACTGGAGAGACATTTACAGCGTCAGAGCACATAATGAGTGCTTAGGGCACTCGTACACTAAGGCATGAATAAAATCAGACATTTGCAATGTTGTAGCAAACCCCCTTACCCTTCACCCCACCACTGGCACACTAAAAACAGCTGTGGCAATGTGAGAGGACAGCAAACGCAACCAAGCTGCCACTGGCACTGAAAACCAATCAACTGGCAAAAATTTGCATGCACACAGGAAAGTATTAACACATACATGTGGACATCAACACATGCTTAGGCATTTACAATGACTTACTAATGTGACACAATTCCAGAGGTGCTTGAGAAAAAAAACCTGCTTTCAGCTTACGAAAGCCACAAGTCTGCATGTGTATGTGTGATGATTCTGTACTTGCAACTAAAACTTCTGTGTTAATGATTAAACTATGTCAATGAACAACATGAACACATATTTGCATATTCGATTACATACAGTGCATTTGCAGTGTGCATATGCTGTTTTTTTGTTTCATCATTTTAAAATAATATGCACAATTTTAAAATGGCATTAAGGAAAACAAGTCTGAGGAATGACAGCCAGCACAGGACAGACAATCACACCTGCCACGCTGTCATTGCCATGAGTGATGCACAAAAATGCAGGAGATGTAGCAATGACAGAAACTAATAAAATACAGATAAGCCACCCACTTATTGCTTTTATCTCCCATGGTGCATTGGAAAGTCGCTGTTTAGACTACAGCAAAGTCAAAATGACACAATGCCCTGGAAATATAGCTAAAAGACAGACTGAGAGAATTCAAGCCCAGCAGGAGCAGGAAGGGGAGTAAATGGGGACGAGACAAGAAGTCGAGCCAATGAAAAAAATAATAAATGCATTCAAAAAGAAGCAGAGTGCAAAACAGAGTGGGGGACGTTCTTCCTTTACTGTATGAGGGGAATATAAGAAGTCTAATGACAACGTACCACATTATTGCCAATAGCCTGAAGCCACAAATGATTTCTCTGTTGCTTTACTGGTCTGACACACCAAAAAAAACAACCTATCAATCTGAAATGGTGACCAACAGGAAGTTGTCACAAAAGTGATGACTTCTGAGGAAGCCATGATATTTAACGTCCACAGCAGAAGAAGCTATCATTGTCCATTAGCTTGCCGTGTTTTACAATCCAGCTTTATTTAACCTTACAAGCTGTTGATCGAAAGAGAAATAGTTTTGAGACTGTTATGAAAAAGCATCTGATGGCAAAGAGGCTCCACATCTGGCAAATTACAAAAACTGAGAAATGTGTGACCAGCCATAATGACACCAATGAGACCATCCATGGACTGCCGTCATGTGATGTCGTTACATGTTGACAACATTTTTAGTACACCATTCTTGTTTGAGTTAAAATACTGTATTTCTCTGGCTTTGCTGCGTCATATTTGGTGGAGGAGAACAGGTTCAATAGCATGTTGTTTACTGACTTGCTATTATATGACTTACTATGACTCCAGTGTTTCTGAATCAGTCTAACCCCCCCATGAACCCAATCATGTTCTATAGTTGCTGAGCTGTTACTGACAACATTTGATGTCTGATTAAAAACAAAAAACTATATTAGCAACTTTCTATTAAAAGACTACTTACGAGAAATGTCTTTGCCCTGCATCTTGTGCACAAGCACACATACATATCGGTTCAATCAGTGCTTTTCCACATAAAAAATAAAAGCCCTTGAGGCTTCTGTTGCCCCAAATTAAGCAGGCTTCCGTCCTAGCACATACGTAGGAGTATCTATTCAAGCCTGCCTATGCCTGAGTCTTTGTCCTCTGTAAAGGTTGACCATGAATTATATGGGTCTCAGACAGCAGGATTTGTCCTTTTTAAAAGCACCTCGAGGGCAAAAACTTTACATAAAATTGTTAAAGTCCATTCTGTGTGGGCACTCCACTCTGGATCTGCCTGTAGGGTGGAGTTACACTTTCAAATGGGCAACCATCGACTAAGTGCTGCCATCTGAGCACTGGTGTGTGTCCTGAGTTCCATCTTTCAGTAGTTAGGGAAGCTGAGAAGGTCGTGGGAGAGAGAAAGAGAGAGAGAGTTTGCCATCCTTTGGTCACCGTGTGGTTTGTGGCTCAGCGCTCCCAGGCTGACTTACATTCCTACACCACATTATTTCTTCTTGCTTCAAATGCCCCAACAGTGGTTCGACTTTCCCAGATTGATCGTGTCATCAGAGCTCAATAATTAGCAAAAACAGCTTGTTCAAAATTGATCCTAACACAGCCTGCAGGTAGCCAAATTTGTGACAACAACACATAGATTAAACTTTTTGTAATTTTGAAAACAAAAATGTCAGAATCATGAAAAAAAAAAAAAAGAACCCTTCAGGAGTTTTGTAAGGAGAATTATTGTGACATTCTGACATTGGTTTTTACCATGTGTCAATCTGTGGCATTTCCTGTAAACACACAAAAAACACACCATTACCTGACACTTTCCTTCAATACTGTCACCCAGCCAACAACATGCAACAACAAACAACTGAGAAACAGAATCCAAATCAAACCATAAGCCGGTTTTATGTTTTATTCATGAGCCAACAGGGGCATCCCACAGCTATATGTTTCGTTCATTTCCACGACTTTTATAATTGGCTGTCTCGCATGTCAGTCAAACATGTGGTGCCAGCTGGATGTCAGAGACGTATTAACATTTGATGAAGAGGGTATAAAATAGATAACACAGTAAGTGTCTGTGAGTGGGTATTGTTGTGTTTAGATGCAAATTCAAGGTGCTGACTTTGAACAAACACCTAAAAATCAAATGGATGTACATACAACACATGAATTCTTTAATATGACAAAAGGAAATGTTTAACTGGATGCAAAAACAAAAGTAAAAAAAACAAAAATAATACAGTGTCTCTTTGCACAGTTTGACCTACCTCCTACTGCTAAACCAGACATTGATTTGGCAATGTCACGTGCACACAGAAACACCTGTAAGCAGCCCCTTATATATTCTGTCTATTATATATGACTTTTTTTTTTTTTACTTCATGGCTTTATAATACACACAAAACAAAGAAAAGGTGAACCTTGACATACGGAAAACATTCAATTCCACTCAAAAAGAAAAAGAAAAAAAATCAATGCATGAAGTTCATGAATTAGGATGTACAAAATATAGAGGAACTCTTCTCAACAAGTGCTGTCATTTGGTCAACTATGGATTCTGAAGGGCTTCTGTTCCTCAGAAGTACCATTTGAGTTCCCTTTGTTATGAATCACTTTATGAGAGTAGGCGTATTTTTTTTTCCAAATGGTGGCCATCTCATTTTGTCAGCATAAAGGAAAAGACGAGGAAGGTCTCTTCCCGTCACAGTGTGGGGGCGAAAGAACACATGAGAGAGAGACATAGAAAGGCCAAGAGACAAAATGAAGTGCAACAAATAAAGGCGAGACATAGAGATGTAAGGAAAGAGGAGCCATAATTGCTTCCATGCTGTGGAAACAGTCAAACTCTAGGCACTCTTTGCTTCCATCTTACAAACAATTATCCACTCAGATTCTCAAATAAAATAAAAGACACTCACAAAGATGTAACTATAGCAAATGGTAGAAATATTAATGCTAAAGAAAAAAAAAGAGAGAGTGACAAGTGGGTGAAAAAGCACAATCTAACTGCTTGTTAAAGCAGTCAAACACACACTTAAAACAACTTTTTGTGGCAAAAGTGGGTAATTCCAACAGAATCACAGCACACAAGTCAATCTGTGTAGCTCTTTCATTTCGAGCTCAGCTTTGGTAAAAAAAAAAAAAAAATCCCCACAAAAAACAGCAAGATGTTGTGCCTGTGATGACAAAGCTGAAATGAAATGTGATGTTTTACTGATGCATATGATCTCAAACAAACTGATTAATTTGTGTACACTGACCTATCCAACAATTTAAAATAATTGAAATCAAATCAACCATAAACTTCCGCTATATGCTGTAAAATCCAACATATAGTGCATATTAATGCAGCAAATGCATTACTCCAAAAACATGACATAAAATTGTAAAACACGGACAGAACATTATTTCTGCTTAACAACTATTTTTAATTCTGACCCCAAGTAAGCCACTATCTTCATGATAACTTAACAGCAGCTAATGTGTGTAATTAGTTACATGGCTAATGTTAAATAGTGCACTGGCACGGTAAACGTTAATGATGACTGTCATGGTGTCAATGTTGCTGAAATGGTAGCTTTTCTAACCTCAAGAAATTCTTCATAAAAAGCTGTTATGTCAGTCGTTAAGATCCTTTGCGACATTTGCTACTGTTCATGCATTCAGCTGCTAGTGGGGGGGGGGGGGGGGGGGGGGGGGGCTGTATGCATTTGTAAAGTTGTGTGTCCTCTGGAGCAGGTGAAGATGGCACTTTTGCAAGTTAATATGTAATCCTTTAATAGTTTTTGGGATGCATTAGCACCAGCCTATATTTTTTGGCAACCCTATTCCAATATGGTACCTACAGGATTGAAATAAATAAATAAATACATATTTTTTTACACTTTGCATTTTCAGAATTTTGGCATTAAAATTATTGGTTCTGGTGATAGCTCTGTTTCCTCCAACTCTTCAAGGGTAGCTTGCTAGCTCTGCCACCACCTGGCTAAATAACAAGTGACACTGCAAATATCTGCAAGTAAACAACTCGCTGATATATACAACAACAACTATTCAACTGTCTTGTTTTCTGCTAAATTGTGAATTATTATCCAAATGAAAGATTTACCTTTTCTGTCTCATTACATTTTGTCTGTGTTTTTCTAAGAATCAGTGACATCTAGTCAGGTAGCTGCTTCATGACTACTAGAGGGAAAAAAAAAACAGAATGGAAAAAGTTGTCTTGTAAACATACAATATGGCATTAATTAGTGTTGACTCAGTAGCAAGTTACCACCCTGCCTTAGTGTTTGTGTGTGGGTGTATACCACCCTCTCAGCTTCCACAGTAGCCAACAGAGAAACAAAGAAAACATGTGTTTCAAATAGCCAACTCCAGCACTCAAGCACTGGAAATGCACATGTAATCACTACCGCATGTCAGCAGCTACACAAACACACACAGTGCATGAAAAGACACTACAAGTAAAATACACAAGCAGGAACACACGCAAGTAATCAAATCAAATTGTAGAGTACAAACTTGCAAATACTTGCAAAATGCAGCTAAGAGTTTGGCAGTTGTGGAATGAATCCTTGATTACTGCTGCTCCTATTTACTGCACTGACGTGTGCGTGCATGTATTCATGTTTATAATTGTGTGTTTAAGTGTGAGGATGTTTCACATAAGAACTTTCTTCCACATGATACTTGTAAGACTTACTGACTGACTAGATGACTAAAGAAATGGCTTCATGTGCAGAATTTTTAACAGCAGCTGTGAGATAGAAATCAATCCATTTTCTTCCCCTGACCTCCTCTATGCTTCCCGGGGCGGACATTATATCAGGCCAATGGTTCCCTATCTCCAATGTGCGTCAAGATAATGGGAATAGCACCTGTGATTTTCCCTTTAATTTCTGCATCCATCACCCTATCGTACTCCTTGTACCATCTCTCAATAAGTGAATTTCTTTCAATAAAACATATTCTTTACCAGAAAGAACTGAACTTCCCCTTTAAAACTGAAAATAACTGTAACAAGTAGGCTTTGGGGGTTCTACAGCACTGCAGTTCATGTGAGACTTACTTATCCAAGGGATATCTTATTACGTCCATTCATTCTGGAGCAAGAGCAGTGTAACCTTTTGACTAGGGAGCTAAATCATGACCATTATCCACCGGCAGTGCTCGTTATTCTGCACTCCCTCTGCGGGACGGAGCGGTCCGATTGACTAACTGTTCCCTAAACTGTTTCCTTTACATGGAGGGAAGCAGGGAGGGGAAACGGTAGAGGGAGCGGGATAGAGGGGGGAAAAGATGAAGAAAAGGCTGCAGATTGACTTGTTTTACCAAACTGTTTTACTTTTTGGGAAGCAGATGAGGCGTAAGGGCCGGACAAAGTAAGCTATAGAGGGTGAGCCGTCAGATTGATTAATACTGCCAAAATTACTACCCTCTCAGATGAGGTGTCATTTTCCCAAAGAATCCCTTACAGACACACAAATGAATGGGACCTTTTGTTCTACGTGGAAAATGAATTACATGTTAAGACTGTACTTAAAACTAAATACTCGGTATATGGGAACACAGAGGGAATCCATTTCTAAAGCCAGTAATTCTAACCAGAGGATTGACAGTAAAACTGTGCGTGTGTGTGTCTGTGTGTATACGTGTGTGTACATGTGTTTAAGCATCTGTGACCATGTCTCCTGTAAAATGATACCTCTTCCTCCATTGCTGAATGCATGACTTATGCCCAGGAAACAAATTGAGCTTTTTTTTTTTTTTTTTGCTATAACACAAAATGAAATGAATCTCATTTCTGTTTGTGTGTTCATATGTCAGTGAGTGTGTATATTTTAATACACACAAATTGCTTCCTCTTGTAATAACAAGATGAAGGTAATCTACATCTGGTAGAATGGATCAGTTTTATTCCTGCTTAACTGTTAAAGCTAAAATAAGAATTTGCTGAATGTATCCAAGACAGGCCAGAGTTCCTATAAGTGCAGAAAACAGTGAAGTGAAGAAAACAGACACAAATAAAATTTGTAGAATGTGCACTGTTTTTCTTTTTGTTTTGTTTTTGTTTTTCGTTTTTTTGTTGTTGTTTTTTTTTTGGGGGGGGGGGGGTATACTTTGGGGGATTGTACCTCAGTCAGCTGAAAGTTACATTTCTTTCAACCATCCAGACCATTTGCCTGCTAACTGCTCGGTTGTTATTCTGCTGCTGACTGACACCAACCTAATGGTTCCTAATGGTTTCTAGTTTTATTGCCTTCCTCTGAAAATGTAGGATGCAGTGAGCAGGTTCTTAGTACATTTTTCAAGCTGTCTTTCTGTATGATGAGCTCTGACTGGCTTCTTTGCTCTATGCCTCTGTCGGCCTTTCATTTTTTGTGTCTTATAAGCAAGACGTGCAAGACTAATTAACAGTAGTTTGTAAATCCAAATCTAGTGTGTAGATAAACCAGATCATGGAGAAATATGATTAACTTGAAACAAACTCATAATACTGCATGCCTATGCATACTCATGTGCACAATATGCATGTGTTAAGAAATAAAGCATATGCTTCAATTTTATAAATATGAACAGTGACACAAATACAGCCAGAGACCACATGTGAAAAGCCTGTGGATTATACAAAGCGATGTGATCTCATAAAATTACATTTAGGAAATCAATAAGGGGGAAAAAACACATTGGAAATGATCGAGAGTGAAATTAATTCTTAGGACCTGTCTCATGAAGGCAGGGAGTAATAATAACATAATTTTTCAAGCAGAATACAAGAAGTGGAGAATGTATAGTGAGTTTTACATCTGAACCAGCAGTCAAAACATTAGAAAATTATTTTACAATAATAGTTGGAACATTACACATAAGGGATGTCAGGAATACCAGTAGAATTACACAATTCTCAGTACTGAATTTGATACCAATGTACTTGAAACATAAATTCCTTTATTAAAAAGTTATTTTTAAATACTGACACAGTGGTGAGATAGTTTACTTAAAATGTAAACATTTTGTTGACAGGACTCTGAGTGTAAGGTTAAGATGGTTGCAGACTATCCTGCTAATGTTTTTACAACGTTACTACGTTTCTTACTGTTAGCTGTGTCATGCTAATTTAAGCATTTATATAACATTAGCCATGATTTTACAACGGCAAAGCTAGCTGTCTCAATGTCTTAAAGAATAAAAGAAAAGAAAAAACAAAAACATGCATTTCAGGATAAATATATGTTAATTAATAAAAAAAGAATTGCAGCATCAGGATGTACACTGATTACAGTAGTAGAAAATGGTTAAAAAAAATTAAAAACTCCAATAACTAAAAAGGTGCATTCACATTTTCAGAAGTTCAGTAAAAAGTATCATAAGTATTAGTTCTGATGCCATACCTGTTTTACAGCCCTGAAAAAAAATTGTGGCCATAAATGTAAAGATAAATGAATAATTAAATAGTATAATAGGAAGCAACCTGTCTGTTGATGTTCATGTTCAGGAGTGACTTGTTAGTTGAAGAGGAGGATGGTAGAAATGGGACGTGTGTGAATCTATGCTAGCTAGGGTCCCAGGATCTAATTTCTGATTTATAGCTTCTCTCCCACTGCGAGCCAGGCAACAGCGTACAGCTATCTGCAAACTCTGGAACAAACTCCCTGTCATCTCTACCAGCAATTGTTTTAAAGCTTTGCAGTTTTAAATGTGTCACTCTTTTTCCCTGTTTGTCCATATCTATTTGAATCCAACTACCTATTGTAAGCTAATTTAGCAGAACTGAAGAACTTTGCTTCTTTTCTGCCTGACATTTTTGTGTCAAGACAAGACAAAAAACAGCTGGTAAAGGGAATAAATTAGGGAAATGGTTTGAGATTTAAGGCAGTGCACAGTCATGCTGCGCTGGTCTCCTCTGTGAAGTGCATCCTTCTTCACCCTTCACTGCCCTTTTACTCTTTTTTTCCCCAGATCTACTCTTCCCGGTTGCCCTTTACTCCCTGCTTTTCTTAAAACACAAGCACACATTCAAAAGCACACACTGGGTAACTTGTATTAATTTTGTGCCTTTTGATTTAACCTTTACTCTTGCTGCCAAACTTTTTGGACTTTTTGTACACACTAGTTAGGACCTCCGGCATTTCAAATTTAACGCAGTCACACATTTCACCCACTTACGCCCAGTAGCATACAAGCGTTATCGCACACGAACACACATTGAAAGTCACCCCTGGCATTCCAGTGTCTCCTCTCTTCCACAGTAGCTCTACGCTCCTGCTTGAAGCCTGATGATTCCCAGTCCTGTCACTGTGGGCAAGGGAATGTTCTGTCACCGGAGGTAATGGACTGCCTTGTCACCCAAATCAACAGAATGAAGACATAAACCTCCCAGACAGTCCGGACATGGAGGTATGATGCATCTTCAGGACATGAGGTACATATGGAGAGCGAGGTATAAAGAAAGTGACAGAAAGAGATTGTGGACGGGTAAGAGGGGGTGGGGGAGCATGTTTCTAGGGTAGATCAGAGAAGGAGAACCAGTTGACTAATGGCTCAGAAGTAATGTGACCTACTGACTCTCATAAGGTCAGAAAAGCTCAACCTAAATTCATGTTTCTCTTTTAATTACTGTCACATTGCTGTAACACAATTAGCTATGCAAGTCAAAGTACTATAAGAGAAGTATGCTCTTCTTCTGGGGCACTGTATCTGTAAATGTGTCTAAACAAAATGCATGTACAGCATAACATATATAGGGGTGAAGGAACTTCATACTCCTACTCATTCTCTCACAATCTTTCTCTCTTATCACAGATCAGCATTGTGCTTACATTAGCCTGAAAAACTCCAAAGCCAAAGTAAACATAAGCAGAAATGTTGAGGGACACAGTGATCCAGGATGTAAGCACAGCTTCCAATAGCTGATTGGGCACTTCTAATATCCGAACATATTCATGGAGGTATACAGCATGGCCCCGTATCTCTCTCCATAACCCCTAATCTGCTGTTAACCCAAAACATGTTATGTATAGGTATATCTAATAGGGATGGATTAGATTTAAAAAAGAAACGTTGTTGCGCAGACTCTGTATAACAGTTCTTTAAAAAACTGCCAATTGTTAATGCAACAATGTAGTTTACTAATGAACATTCAGGTCAGTGGCACAATAAACGTGTAATTGTACTTAACAGATAGAACTAGCATTGTCTTATGATGACTGATAAAGCTATGAATCTACAAAGGCAAGAGGAGAGGCACTATTACAGCCATGGTTACAGCTGGTAACTATAGCAGGTCTCCGCTCACTTTCTTCGTCCTTTGTAGTCCATCCCACTCCCAAGACCTTGGTCACCGGGGGAGAAAATAATAAAAAATAAAAAAATCTTTGTTTAGCCTCTAATTAGTCTTTTCAGACATTCAGGGTTCTCTTGCAATAAAAGTTTAACCCTCTTCAACTTTTTCCAGAAATACTCCTTTGACTAATTGAAAAAATTCAAACAAATGCACATTCGTCCTTCATGATGAAGATGATGAGAGGAGAAAAATATATCAAACATTTATCAAAAAGAGACGCAGAAGTTTGGGGTTTTCTCTCCTAGGGTAATCTTTCCTTCATTTAGAATCTGTATAGCAATTAAATGATCAGAATTAAGTAAGATTTTAGTTATATAACATAATAACAATTAATAAACTGTTACTGAGAAGGCTTTGTGTCATAATTACATAGGATTTAATCAGAATCAGACACAAAAAACAATCGGATACAACTGATCCGGTCCACCATGTCTCATGGAATCAAAAAAGGAAACCTTCAGTGTCATGTGTAATGATCACGACTGGCCTTGCTGAGTTGTATTTTATCTAAGGAATTCATGTGAACGCCTATGTCAGTGCACCTCCTATTACTTTTGGTGTGAATACAAGCAAAGGTACATTTCAACCTAGTCAGCAGTTCACTGTGCTGACGTTAACCTCATTGTAGGAGTTTACAAACTCAGTAATGTATTAGAGTAATTCAACATTCTCTTTATACAATGGGACTATAGTACACCGATTGTAGTCTCTTATTATAGGTTTTCTGCACCAAGAGAATGAGAAACCCGGGAAAAACCAGGGAGTGAGCAGCCGTGCAGGGAGCCAGACAGGTAAAAAGACTTAAAAATGGTCTGAAATGGAAAGAGCTACAAAAAAATGACAGACTCAGCAGAGATCACAGCAAGGTACTCTAATTGAAAAAGGCGAAAGGAGAAAATCATTAAACAAGTCCCACTGGTGTCTCCCTTATTAGATTCCCCTGCTGGTGTCATGCCGATTAAATTCCCCCTTGTTTCCCCTAACAAACTCTAAACTCTCTGACAGTTTTCTAAAGAGAGGGATTACATAGAACTGCAAGAGCACCGTGCTCTTGTGTGGATTTGTCGGTGGGTATAATTGTAGGAAAACCTCCCATATTTTATCAAAAATGTTCACAACACTAAAAAGGCACTGTTATTGCCATGATCCTTTAAAAATCCCAAGGAGAGAATTCATTACTTTTGAAACTACAAATAAAAAGGGCTTTTTACAATGACTTTAGAGATTATCCCTGAAAGTCATGCAAAATATTGACTCCTTTAAAAGTCTCTTAATCGAACACTCTGTCTTTTTATGCATGTGTCGCTTATGCCTCTGTCGCATCATCAGCATCATAATATTTTCCAGCTGCTTTGTGAGATGAAAACATAAACTGAGCCCGAACCACCAGGAACAGCTGCAGCCATCCATATATCACAGTGCGCCTAACCCTTTATGTCGAGCCTATCACCGAGTACACTAGACCTCATTACTCTCATTAGCTTTTACAGCACTTGGCTAGTAGAGCATTTGCATTTGCAGGGAGACAAGTGGATGGACTGCTGGTACAGTTTTAGCAATACAGTCAACATGCTTTTTGAAATGCACAGCAAAATAAGGTTTGTTTATGTGGTTTGCACAGGCTAATGATGCGTAGCTCACAATATCAAAGCAAATTATGCTGCTGTGGTGGAGCACAATATTGCTGAAATCACCTATTACTGCTTGGTTTGTTTCAAATCAAATCACGGATTTTGTCATATTTTCATCGCCTTAAAGTGACCAAGATAGAAACATTAGCATTAACTTCAAAGTACTGCACCAACCAATTTGCTTACTAGTGCAAGCTTAATTTAGATAGTTTAACTATATGTAATGCTCTGATATCATAAAATCATCAAATGCCTAAAATAACTGGAATAATTTCACTGTATTTCATGGCAACATCTCGTGTTTTTTAGGACTTATGGACACTATTCGGACACTACTCGGAACAGAAGTGTTATTAAGATATTACAGACCAAATGTCTCCCAAAAGATTACAAACAAGGAGGAAGGCAGTAGCTTAGATATATCTATAGATAGCCTTAATATATCAGAAACCAGCTGACATTTCAGTGTTCCCACTGTATATTTACAATAACATAAAACACGCCATGCAGTAATTTCTCTACGCTGCCCTCTATGTATCCTGACAAGATGATAGCTACAGCTGTGACACATTTCACAAAGTAACGTGTCTAACCAGCACTATAGCATAAAGCACTGTCACTTTGATT
The DNA here is from genome assembly GCF_057382095.1 of Aulonocara sp. 'chitande type north' Nkhata Bay. NCBI lineage: Eukaryota > Metazoa > Chordata > Actinopteri > Cichliformes > Cichlidae > Aulonocara > Aulonocara sp. 'chitande type north' Nkhata Bay. The sequence goes on along the minus strand of NC_141355.1, from coordinate 23,610,196 downwards.
GTGCATAGAGCCTTTGTCTCCCCAAAGATCTCTGAAATATATTTATGGGAGGGGTAATAAGCAGTTTTAAGTGCCACAGAGGTCTGTCTTTGCTACAGTAACGGGCAGAGCTTCAGCTACAGCGTATATGCACATGTGGGTTTTCCCTACATAAATAAGCAGTGCCCACACCACCCTCTGCTAGTGTATGTGGCTTTGAGTGTGTGTATGCATGCATGCACGCACTGCAGGCCAGAGTCCCAGAACAGCTCGACAAGCTTAATACCATTATCAAGATTTACAGCGATGCTCATGTGGGACTTATATCAAAATGGCTGGTGCAAAGCACAGACAGGGCCGATGTCCCAATTAGCGAGCCTGAGGAATGGCAGTACACGCACAAGCACACACGCACAGACAAGAGGGTCCACAATCCCTTTCTCATCTCTACGTCTCACTATCTTTCTCTCTCAGACACTTCTGCATATTCACTATCTCTTGAACGCTGTCTCACACACACATGCACAAACATACTCTGCTCCCCCTTGGGACACTGCCTCTGGCCTTTACGGCAAGAGAAGGGGAAAAAAAAATGCTGAAATGGTGGAAATAAAGAAAGTGAAAACGAGACGGAGAATGAGGAAGCGAGAGACTGGAGCAGCATCCCAAACAGTTCACAATTAACCAGTTACAGCTTCAAGCCACAAAGTTAACTTTGGCTACTGTGGATCTGATTTTAAGATTTAAAATCTGAAACATTAAGGCGTTCCCAGATTATGTACGAGTGCGATGCTCATGTGGGACTTATAAGTCGTAGCTTTCATACAGCGACTTATTTTCAATCCTTTGCATTTTGGATTTCATTTTAAAAGATAACAATTGACTTATCAGTGATTTAAGACGTATGTTCGTAATCTTCGACAGATAAAGTGTGTGCAAACACGCAGCATACATTGTTGGATTAGTCTCCTGAATGTGTATGTGCATGTATGTGACTGTGTATGTGTGTTTTCAGAAAACCAGGAAGAGCTTTAATGATAGACCAGAAAATGCAGACCAAGCATCTCCCTTTGTGAGTCTCAGAGAGACCAATTCAGCTACTGAACCCGAGATGTGGAAAGCGCTGAAATGTCTGAGGTGCTGCGGAGCCTCAGTTCATTATGATAAACACACCAAATACTAGATGCTCTCAGTGTCAAATCAAAATATCTTGATGATTCATTATTGAGTGCCAAAGAATTCTGTAATTCGCCTTTCAAAAGAGCTTTGGCATGGAAACAAATGACCAATTTCAATATTGAACTGTCATGAATTATTCATGGATGATTGTGGGCCTTTAGGCATTGAAATTTGAGAGCATTACCTTGTGTAATATCAAAACCTCTCGTGATAAACAGAAATGCACAGACCTCAATTAATTCTTTTGAAGCCTAAAGGATAGAACTTAAAATTAATCACATGACAAGATTTAAGCTTCATTCAGGTACTTTTCATCAGCGCTACATGTTGTTCTGCCGTAAGCCACAACACGATACAACAGCAATGAAAACAGCGATCCATCCCTCCACCTGCTTTCACTTATTCAATTCAGAGTTGTGGTTGGTCCCACGTGTCATAGGGTGAGAGGCGGGGTACACGCTGGACAGGTCGGCAAGCTATCGCAGGCTAACCCAGACAGGCACACACCTTTGGCCAGTTTGGAAACACCAGTTAACCTATCATGTGTGTCTCTGGATTTTGTTGCTTTTCTCTTACCATCGTCAGTCTTTTTAGTCCTAAATCCAGTCGGTGCCTTCAGTAACTATTTACATTTTATTACTTGTTTTACCCACTGCATTTTCGCATTATTCTGATCTCAGTACTGATCAAAATAATAAGAGAATTATTGTCGATATTAGTGACAAAATTGGACAATTCAATTTACATTCATTCAAATTAAAAAAAAAAAGTACCAACACTTAACACAAAACTAAAATCAACAGGACACTTTGCATTGTGCTACACTGCTGTTAATTAAAACAGGAATATGTTTATTCAACTAATCTAAGTGCTCCTAGAGGCAAAATATTAAGTAGAGGGAGATACTCCTCTACTTCCCCTGCGACATTTTACATACAGTGCAGTATTCCCACTTTGGGGAAGAAAAACAGTGAGAGGATAAAATATCTTTTGTCCAGTTTTTGTCCTGAAGCATTCATTACTTCATTATTCTTTGGTCAACTGGAATGTGACTGGTGATTTCACTGCCTCTTGGCCAACAGGATGGATACACTGACGTGCTGTCGGACAACTCACGTGAGCAACTGCATTGTATTTCTTGGCCTTCGTGCACTCATTATACTGCAGTTTGTGGTGCGTTTTCAGACTGTTGAATAAGTTACTTGAGTTTCTTTGCGGTGGAGACAATTCCACATAAACTCTTTGCATATGATTCAGTCCCATTTGCTCTTAGATAATACCTAGTTATTACTAAATATGAAGTATTTCCACAGAATTTCCAACCAGCAGATGACGTTGATCTGCTTTCAGAGACAAGCTCTTCGCCCTCTGCTGTGCCTGGCGTTTTATTTTTGCTGTAATGGTCTGTTATCTGTTGCATATTTATCTTTCAACATATTAATACTCATCCAGATTACGTGATCAGCACACACAGGTGATGATATGCTTTGTATTCTATTGGCAGAGGATGTATTTCCAATATCATGTTCAGTTAATTGTGTGAAGCCAAAATGATTCATTGTGCTGTCCTGTTTTGAACTCCTTACCGAGCCTCCTCTTTCCTTTCACCTACTGAGAAAAAACTAATTAGTGAAGGAAATTTAAACATTAAGTCTTCAGAAAGAAACAGTTCATCCTTCCCTTTGTCTAGGCCAACTACAAACACACACCTTAACATCCACAGCTACACGTGTCACAAAGTCACAATCACATATACAAACACTCAGAGACACAAATGCATTCCTAAAGTAGAAAACAACAATCAATGTCAGCGCGTCACAGTTCAATAAGCAGACTAAACAGTGTTGCTCAATTATTACTGTCTTGTTTAACCAACAGCACAAGAACAACACTGAGAATCAATACCCTACCACGCAACAGAGTGTGTGTTTTATAACACCGAGGAACGATGTGTGTGTGTGTTTAATCCACTCAATGGATCAGCGACAGGAAAAGGTCTTTGATGATTAAACGTCCACTTAAGCAGTCTTCGCAAATGTGGAGATGTGTGCTTGTGCATGTGTGCGTTAACGTATTCTAAAAGATTCGACAAAGGGGAGATGGTAAATCTGCCTTGATTGATTATCTATAGGCAAAATGGTTACAACATTTGGTCTACAAAGGCTGAATATAACCTGTTTATTTCCACAGATTAGAGAGTCTAAGGTTTAGAGTGCTGACCTCAGCCAGACACTGTTAAAGTTTGGAGTTTTTTCAGAACAATAAATGTTGGCTCGTTAATGCTTCTGATGCTATTGCTCTATCTTAATTAAGTGGGAAATGTCTGCATGACAGCATGAGAAACTTAACATCATTTCATATAACACGCTCTAATAAGGCCTAATTTAGGGCATCAGGTTATTCTAACTCTAGTTCTCTGATGCTCAGGTCACTACATAGTCTGCAAAACCCTGACGGCACCAGTCTGTCTGAAACTCAGCAGCATTTTGTGATCTTAACTCTGTGCTCATTAAATAATTCATCAGACACACACCCCCTCTTGAACACAAAAAGCGTTAGAACTAAAACCTTAAAAGGGCTAAATGGTAGCAGAGCATCATGAGGAAGAAACTATTTTTGGGAAGGCGGGTACATCTCATCCCCTTTAATCCTGGAACAGAAATGTCTGTCAGCTGAGAATTGAATGGCAAATATCACAGCAAAAAAAATCTAAAACCTCAAAGGTCTGTGTCCTCAGTCACTAGTGTGCTTGCTTAAAGAAAATTTAACTTAAATGAGCATCATTTTATTCATAATCACATACATAACTGCCTACTGTGGGTTCTGTGTTTTGTGAAGTGCAGGTGAAGACTTTCTGCCTGTTGAGCTGTACCATGTACTGCTTCCTGTTCAACCTAGTGAGCCAGTTCTGTAAAATACTGCAGGTAGCAGCACAAAGTCAGAAAAAGAAAATGTCAACTCAGAACAGGCAAGTTTGTCATTAGCTGCAAGTTTCAGTTCATTTCCAAACTAAAATTAAACTTTCGCGAGTTGCAAGTTGACCTGAGGCCAAAACGGCAGCCCTGTCCTCATTTTCTGACAAGACCTCAGCACTGAGCGGAGATAAACCAAAACCCTGGAGGGACCCAGAGGAGGAAGCAACACAAATAACTACAGTTACAATACAAGGATTTGGATGAGCTAGAGGGAGCCGTGGGCATTGTCTGGCTTTAGTCAGCTACTTTCTGCTTCTTTTGAAACTGTTCCTTGGGTGTGGATGACATTTCTCAGAACAGAGAAGGGGGAAAAACACTTCAAATGTTTCCACAAAGTTTTCCTTCTTCTGCCTTTTGTTCAAAGTTTAAATCTCCTCTTCCCCTAGGAAGGAAGGAAGAAAAGAAGGAAGGAAGGAAGGAAGGAAGAAAGAAAGGAGAGGAGGGAAAAGGCTCAGACCAAAGAGGAGAAAGATGAGAGAGGGTGAGGAAGTGACAGATGCAAGACAACGTAAAAGAAGAACACGCACGGACACACGAGAGCGCTGAGGAAAAAGGAGGTTCTTTTCATGTGGTGAAATAACCCTGCTGTGACACTATGACATAAGCCTCACATTCATTCATGCACTCAGATAAAGTAACCCATATGCACGCTTTTGGCACAAATGCAACATATATAGATTACAGAACATACCATAATGCACAGTATATTTCAACAGCAGGCGATGATGGTGTAACTGATGGCAATAAAACAGCAAAACTTGAAAAAAAAAAAGATGCACATAGAAACAACAATAATTGTGGCATCATATAATCATGTGTGCTCCCGTGTTTTGGTTTTTACTGTGCAATTAATGCAATAACTCAGAAAAGAGCGCTTTTAAAATGCATAGCCATATTCTGAGAACAAAAATGCAAAACATTAAATCGTTTTCCAAATACATCCCCAGCCAACTCATTGAGTTACAACCAATTTGGTACAAAGATGATTAGGCTGAGAGATGAGCATTTTGTGAGGATAATGGGGATATAATGAATTGTTACAACTGTACAGGTGGCTTTTCCCGCCTTCCTCAAACTCCAACTGCCAAAATATCAGACATGGTCCAAGACAGTGATGGGAAGTAAAAAAACTGCCAGAAGCACAACTGCTACTGCATATGGAGACACAGTTTCTATCCACGCTCCTACTTTAACTGCCAAATTAACCGTTCAGAGCCTGTGAGTGTGTGTGTGTGTGTTGGCTGCCCTGCATTCACACCCCCTTGTATGCTAGTGTTGAACAGGGTAGAGACACTTGTCCCTTAGTGTACTGTGTCTGTGTCTTTCTCCTATTATTGGCGCTCTGATTTAGCCACATGTCATTGGACACTGAGCCAGTTTGTGTTCGGAAAAACCGTTACTGCACAACTACACCAGCTGTGCCTCGGGGATGAGATGATGATGGCAACCGAAAAAGAAAAAGAGCAAAGAAAAAAGAAAAAGCAGAAATATGCCTGAGGTGACTGGATGGGACTATCTCAAATCAAATTTGTTGGATCGCAGTCTTTGATTTGAAACACCTGTCTCGCATTGTGGCCTTTTAATAGTCTTCATAAAATCGTGGCTTCTGCTCATATGAGCCAGTTCTCCAAAGAGTCCATTCTACTATCACTGTGAAAAGAGAGCTAATCTGTGCCTTTGTTGCAAGCTCAGAATGAAACAAAGACTGTGTGGGCCCCCCCCAAACTTCATGAAGACTCTAAAGCCACAGTAACAATCTGCCACGCATGAAAAATAAACAGCTCCTTGACCTAAAATGTCCAAATATAAAAGCAAAGAACTGGAGCTGGTAAGTGGTGAAAAAGGAAAAAAGATAGCAATTATAAAATCAAGAGCCTACTGAAAAGATGTGCAGCTCAAAACAATACTTTTAATTTTAATAGAAACCTTTATCGTGGCTGTTGGATCCTTTTATGATTAATCAGTAGTCATTCATTAAATCCACAAACTTTTTTATTAGATTTCTTTTATAGATTTGTGGTTAAAAGTAGTTCTGAAGAACTAGAGTTCAGACTGAGTTATTTACTATAGAAAGGCAACTTTCTATAGTAAACGTCAGTGTTATTTAATACTGAAATAATTGACTGATGTTCAATTTGTTTTTGACTTTTTTCCATGCGGAGCTATTTTAGCTTTTCTCAACTAAAGCATGCGTAGGTGGCTGCGACCGTGTACAATTACATCTAGATTACATCAGCTGTCAGATGACGGCAGAGAGCCCCAGTGTTCATCCTACTTGACGCAGATCACAGATAATGATGCGACACTGCACTGTTTCATGACCAAATGTTCCCCACCTTTAATTAAAACGTATGTTTTGATTATTTTTAAGCATCTAAAATGACAATTAAAAAATAAAACACTGAATCTTTGACTAAAACAATAAAACACTGACTTTTTAAATGTTGTCCAGTTTCAGAAATATACAGTGCAGTATCTCCAAAAAGCCTGTCAAAATTAGTTAAATATTAATATTTAGTCAGGACCAGAATTGTGTTATATCATCACTTTGAGTTGCCAGTTTTGTGTCCTCATATTAGAACTGAAATTTCAAGACAGTAAGTGACAGCACAATGTGTGTCTTAAGGGTATTTTTCAGAAATTGTATCATAGAACTACAGAAATACGTGAGGATAAAATTATGAAATGCCATCAAGTAAAGTGCATACGATATTAAGCACAGGGTGTGGGCATAAAATTGAGAGAATGAGACATTTCAAGGTCAACCCAAGGAGAGGATTGTTGTGTTGTTAATAAAAATCACTAAATCTTGTAATGGACCCCAGCAAGCCTGAGAGTTTAAAAAAACAAGTAGACAAGCATCAAGTTATGACACATACACACATGCATGAACACATACACTCAAAGCCTGTGTGGGAAGAAATCAATGAAAACAAAGCATTGCTGAAATGTGCTATAAACAACAGCAAAAAGCAAGTCAGTAGGTCTTTACTTTTATAGCTGCACTGCTGAGTCACAATGTGAAGCACCCACAATAAAAACCAACTGAGGTTGCTGAGACACTGTACGAGACACCATCTTTAATCTCTCAGTCATTCAAAACAACTAAAGCTGTCACCCATTGACCTCATCAGCACCCCACTTAATTTTAAGCCTCTTTGGAAAGAGCCTTTCCTAAAAAGTAATATCTGATTATCTTCGCCAGCTGCTGACTCAATGGCTGGCAGCAAACGGTTGACCCTTGAATCTTTTTAAAGCTTTTTAAGCATAAAGGCTATTGGTGCGATAAGTAAAAGTGAAAAAATAAACAGAAATAACTTTGATAAAGTCAACAAATTTAAAATCCTACTCTTCATTCGGAAAGGTGAGTTTGCTAAGCTAGAGTCGTGATTTGTCAGAAGTATTTTTGAGTAGTGTTGTGTTTGAATGCCTTCCTTCACAGGCCCACCTATTTCTTAAAGTAGCTTTTTTTGTTGGGTTTTTAACTTTTGATATATTTTTAATCTATTTTTAAAGTAAAATAAAAGCCACTTTTTGACTAGCACGCCTGTACCCGTGTGTCCTTTGCTGGTTCCATTGCAGACTGGTTAACAAAAAACTATATTTACTGTTGCAGGGTAACAGAATTTTGTTTGACTGTTAGCTGTTCAGTTTTAACATTGCGAAATAAAAGGCACACAAAGATGGAATATTTTAGACCAGCACTGTAAACCACCCACTTATGTCCTTTGAAGTGTTGCCTTACTTTAGCATAACTTTCAGTTACATTTTGCCTCATTATCTGAGACGTTGCTTGATCTTGCTCTAATTTTCCTGCTCTAGATGTTCTTTAGACTACCTGAGTAGGTTACATCTTAATTTATGATATCTTTAGCCTGCACATAAAGCTAGTGAATCACTGACTGGTCTAAACTGCAGCTAATTTTGATACAAATCAGTGCTGCCTTTTCTGTTTGGAGCCAGGAACAACCAAGGGTTGTTGCTTTACAGACTCCCATCTTCCTCAGACCAAATCAAACATTAGCTCACTAGAAACATTAATCAGTGACAATCTACAAATAGACTGGTGAATAGGGTACTTTAACTACATGGTAACTGGTAGTCTTGTATAATCAAGTGAAAACATTAACTTTTTAAACACTGCACGAATACATGTCTCCAATTCAGAAGCTCCAAGTCCAAGATGTGGTTAGTCTAGGAGCCATGAGGAGATGCAACTGACAGCTGTCAATCAACAGTCACGTGAAAGACATCAAAGCTTTTATCCTTTATTAAATAATTTTCATAACTACACAAATTTACCTATAAACAAACAAACAAACAAAAAAGTCAACTGACTCCATATTTGATTAAATACAAATGACCTAATACACTGTAGAACAAATGAGGCTATTTTTGTTCATCTTTAACGGCCTCAGCTGTGAGTTAGGCTTTCCAAACTATTCATATGAGACATAAGGCCTTTCTTTGTGTTACTTTAAAAACAGCTAAAGTGCAACGCGCTGTTCTAGGATATTTGTCATCAGACTTGAATGTTTCAGTATATTTTGGCACTAGACTTTATTTCCACATTGGCTACAGCCCCAAGTGGCAGCTGCCGCTCCAGTCATAACCTCAAAACAAGCCAAGTAACGCAGACTTCATAGAGTGACCTTCAACTTTTAGTGTTTTGTTAAATCAAATTACGTTTCTCTCAGAGAACTGTCAGAAAGGTGATCCCTTCTATCGCCTCCCCTCCACCCCCCTCGATCCCTAGCCCGTCTCACTCTTCTATGATCACCTTTTTCCCTGATGAACAAAAGATTTCACAAAGCAAGACTTTCTTTTTTTTCCACAATGTAAAGTCATTATTCTCTCTCCTTTGTCTCCACTCTCCACCTACAAGTACCTTCCTACCTGTGTTCCTCTGGGGGAGGTGTTGGTGGGAAAAAAAATGCTGTGTGCATGGATAATTCTGGAATATAACAATGTGATATTTCATCTGCACGCGCACACAAACACACTCGCCGGACACAGAAAACGTGCCTTGTCAGCGAAGTACTGCCCATATTCATTAGCCACTTAGAATGCTGTGTTCAAATGAATCAAAGTAAACTGCTTACACGTAATCTTGTCACCCGCAGAGTAAAATATACCACGTCTGTTATTACATTGGTGTGGAGCCAAAATGAGTCAATGGCCTTGCAGTACCATATGGGTGTCTAGTGTACAGAGTATATTTGTGTGTGTACAAGTTTCTACCTACTGCAATAAATGCTAACAGAATAAGCTGCTGTCATTTGTGCACATTATTATCTGTGCATGTGTGTTATGTATTTGTTTTTCATAAGCCTACAAGGGGAATAACACAGTGAATTACATCATATCTATAGCGAGCAATGGCCGAGCAATGGTTTTTGGGGGGGTTTTACAACACACACTAAATCCTTTTTTCTTTTTTTCACTGCATCCTACTGAATTACAATGTACGCTTTCAAGAAAGGCTTCTATGCGCGTTTGTTTGTGTACACGGATATGTGCAAAATGCAAGCGTAAGCCTAGGAGGTAAAAATTTGCAGTGGCGATTATAGTAATTATGGTTTCAGGTTTTTTGGATATTCCTTTAGATGGACCACTAGATTACCAGGCAGTTTTGGCAAAGAAAGAGGGAGAGTGGGGAAAAGAAAAGAGTTACTGTTGGGGAAGGGGTGGACTGAGGGAGCAAGGGAGAGAGGAAAACTTTCAGAAGACAGGGAGAAGGAGAGCAAGAAAGAAGGAGAGAGAGCAACAAAAAGGGAGAAGAGAGAATGTAGTGGCGAAAGATAGGAAGATGAGAGAGACTAATCCTTCAGGCAGCTTCCAAACACTACTCAGCCTGCTCACTCGCTCCCTGTTCTCCTCCCCCCCATCTCCCTCTCCGCTCTCGACCAAGAGTTGAATGGACTTTTACAGTGCAGCTTTGTTTCCCGTCAAAAAGGAGCATGAATGTCAAATTCTCAAAAAAGAAAAGAAAGAAAGAAAGAAAGAGAACACCTTCTTATGCTGTTCTTTCACTTCCCTTCTCTAATCCAACACACTCTCTTTCATCGTGTCTCCATTTCCCTGTGTTTCCCTATGTTTGTCCTTTCTTCTCTGCTCCCTCACTCTCACGCTCTCAGTATAGGACAAAGCTCATAACAAGCTTTCAGCAGAGACAAAAAAGACCCGGGACCCAGCCTCGTGGACCCCCTGTCGCGGCATGTCGTCTTTTCTCAATGGCAGCTTAATTACATATTCATGGCAACACAAATAAGACACTCTTGCTCCAACACACAAACACGCCACTCGGCCAAAACACCCAACATCCATCTGCTGGTCGTGTGTCTGCCCTCGAGAAACTGTTCTTCCAAAAGAGAGCAACACATATGTGGAAGTGTCTCGCCTCATATTCGCCTGTTTGAAGGAGGGACACTTGTGTAATGCAGCCACACAAAAGTTTAAGCGCTGCAAACATCTGTGATATTGTTCAAAAAAATAATAATAATAAGATACACACATTTTAAATGTGCAGCCTGTCTTTAATATGTGCACCAAGCAAGCAAAAAATAAAAAATAAAATCTGGAGACGGAGCAGACTGTAGCTTTGGCATGAATCCAAACAAAGTGTCAAAGACAGACACGGGAGGGGGCGAGGGATTAAGCTGAAGAGGCAGAAGTTGTTGGGTCCAGCCCCCCCACAGGAAGATGAAACAAAGGTGTCCTATAATCGCTTGTCTCCAATAAGTGAAGCTTGCTGCTTGTTGTTTCTGAAGCAAATAAACCAACCCGTGCTATTTACTGGAGGTTTTACAGTATCAAATAAAAAGAATATATAGACCATGAAAAGCCTCGGCTGGCGGCTGCAGACACAGGCAAGGCCTTAAAACAAAGAGATTCAGGGTGAGATTTCAATGAAGAGCAGCTGGCATAGTGTGGAGCTCCATTTCTCTACCTGTCTCGTTCCTTCCTTTCAATTCCATTTATCTGTACTGGACCCGTAGGAGAAGGCGTTTGTTTGTGTGTGTGTGTGTGTGTGTGTGTGTGTGTGTGTGTGTGTGTGTGTGTGTGTGTGTGTGTGTGTGTGTGTGTGTGTGTGTGTGTCTCAATGTGTAGGCAAACTCTCTCTCCCTCTCTCTGCCAGATAGATGAGTTTCTGTGACCACACACACACAAAAAATACAAAATGTCCTGCTGCTTGTGGGCCCCGTTCGGAAGCACAACAATATGTCCAGTGTTTTGGCTACACTCTAATTAAACAGCGTAAATCTAAGTAGAGAAAGACGCTGAGTGGTGAGAGACGGCAGCAGCAGGGGAACAAAATAATAAAAAATGACAAAGATTTACAAGGCAAACAGCATGTCAGAGGTAGCAGATGGGAAAGAAGAAAAACAGGACAGAGAATAGGAGAAATGGGGACATATGACAAGAGGGAAGAGCCGAGACATGGACAACAGCACAAAAATCTGGGATTCACCAAGTCCAACTGTTTACTACTGGGATCAGAAATGCAGAGTTTCATAAGCAGCAACTTAATCACAAATGACCTTTTTTTAGCCTTAGAAAACAAATTCTATTGGATGTTTCTTTACAAAAGGTCATTCGCTTTTTTGTTGTTTTTTTACAACTCAACCCGATCTGCCCATGTGCAGCTAATTTTCATACCGTTTCTGAATGCATTTTTTCCCTTGCTGGTGGAGCATAATTAACAAATTTTAAAGATAAAACAGTCAAACAGGGTTATCATTTTCCTGAGTGCAGGATTCCATGGGACCAACGGGAACTATATAGTAGGCCATTGATTGAGAACAAACGGCGTTTTCTCAGTACAACCACCCTACACACAGAGACACGCACACGGGCACAGACGCAGCTAACAAAAACAAAAAGCCTGGAAATGAGAGCACCAAATGAGGCCTTAGGTTTCTCAGACCATGAAAAATTCATAATTCCAGGTCTTTACATGAAACTCTAGAAGGAATTAGGCCTAACAGCGGGAGACGCTGGGAATCGGTTTCAGAATATTTTGCTTTCTCTTTTTCGTCTTTTCTCTAGCTCAGGCTCTCTCTCTCTCTAGTAAACATGCACGTTCACAGAGACACAAATGCACACAGCAGAACACAAGCGCGCACACACAGGGATGCATTCTTATGTTCCATCCTGGGTTTTCCCCTGCGGAGAGTAAGATACTAAATGGTGCAAGTGGTGTCTGGCGTGACGCAGTTTGTCGACACAGCCTTTTGAAAACCGCACTTCTTCAGAAAGAAGGATTTCTTGTCTTCTTTCCTCAAAGAAAAACACGCCTGCAAAGTTCTCTGCTGCTACACAAACAACTCGAGTTCGGGCTCTTGATTCTCGAAATAGGTTGAGCTGTAATTGCTATGTGTTGATGTACTGAAGGTGGACGGCATTTTCACAGTGCAACATAAAATGTACTCAGTGAATAGATGAGCAGCCATGGCCCACAGGCAAGCAGGGAAAAAAAGGTGAGGAAAACCCATTCAGCAACTAACAGAAGACACTGACTGAAAGGATAGAGATAGAGAAAAGGTGGGTGGTAAAAAAAAAAAAAAGTCTCATCACTGGTCACACTTAAAGAGAGAGTCTATGAAACACACGGATGAGTAAGCAAGGATAAGATTTTTTTTAATTTTTTTTTTAAAGTAAAAGGCAGAGAGAGCAAGGGAAATCTGCCATCACTAGGCTACTGCTAGCAGCAGGAGGGTCTTCGATACAAAACAACCCCAGACACAGTCAAAGACTTCCTTTCACACACTCCCATGAACGCCTGTCCGCGCACACAAGCCATGCACATAGAGTATGCTCACACACACAACACACACAGAAAGCAAACAGAATGCTGCACTGTCTGACTGAAAAAAATAATCTTTCTCTGTGTGTGTGTGTGTGTGTGTGTGTGTGTGTGTGTGTGTGTGTGTGTCTGCATATGGCAGTAAGTGTGACAGTCAGTGAGCTTGTCCAGTCCTAGTGGAGTGATCAAAGCTAGTACAAACCACCCAGAGAGATCTCCCTTCCTCATCCATTCATCCTTTCGCTTTCTCACTTTATCTCCCTCCATCTCTCTCTCACACCCTCTGATGCAGAAACGCCATCATATTTACCACGCAGAATCTGCTCAACCAATTGCACAGCGCTGGCTTGAGCAGCACAGCCAATCAAAGTGGCCTATTTAGTTCCAATAATTCCCAGCTGCCCCCCTACAAGCACTGAACCCTGGATGGCGGCACTACACCATAGGACAGGGACATAGCATAATGGGAGACAGCATGGGAGCCCTGGCAATATTATAATGCCGAATGTGCACACACACATGCAATGAAACGCCACATGAGCTCGGAACTCTATGACAGTGCCAAGTTCGCACAAACGCGCAAACACACACACACTCCACAGGAGTTCTCTGAAACCGTCCCCAACCTGCCAAGTTTATGAATGCACACAGCTCACAGGAGTCGTGTAAGCCCAACTTTACAGTTCTGTACCAACACATTCACATACATATGCAACTACACACCAACAGTTCTCTGTAGCTATAGAGCACAGCTTTAAACGAAGTGAGAAAGCATCCTGAAATAGATCTGAATGTTCAGTTTAAAGAAACGTGTAAGCTGTAACACAACAAGCTGCCACACAAATGCACGAAAAGTTGAATTGTAGAACCTAGCTACACAGCACCTGAGTCATCGTGGTTTTTTTTAAAAAGTGGACTTCTGAGACTTTGTGCAGCAATCTTGACATCCATTCATTCCAGATCAAAATGTAAGGGGGCTTAGCTAATGGCTTTAAAAGGCACAACTACTTGCACTCAAGCTGGCATGAGAGGATTTCAACTAACACTCTCCTCTGATTGTACTGTATGTGCACATGTCAGTGTGTGCACAAGCGCCTTTGTGTATGAGAGACTTCTCCACAGCCCAATACACTTTCTACCGTGCTGCACAGCTAGGAGAGACGTCTGCAGGCCAGATTAAATGACTGAGAGCTAAAAAATGAATGAATAAATCAAAGGTTCATAATTAAAAGCTTAAGGGAGAACTAAATGTGAAGTAAAATAACTTGGCTTGAACCCTTTGTGTGAAATAAGTGTACTCAAAATGGATTTAAAAAAAGAAAAAACAAAACAAAACAGCTTCCCTCTATTTGAGAAACCTTTGTGATTCATTACGATCAGATTTGAATCAAAAGCAGCGCCAGCATCATTCCCACAAACACCATCATCCTGAACATCGTTAGTCATGACTTCAAAAACAAACTCTGCTATTAAACTCGCCAAAAACCACATATTCCACTGTGGAGTACAAACTAGAGGCCAACAGCTGGCCCTAAGACATTCAATGATGCATGAGCTGCAATGGACGGAAGAATAATCTGGTTAGAACAACTGGATGTATTTTCGTGTTCCATGTACACGGAACGATGTTTGGGATTTGAAGGAGGTTCTCTCCCACTGATCCACAGACAGGATCAGCTAGGTACACAAAGACCCCCCCTTCAGTTAAGTTGTGTTTGTGTGTTTTACCCCATTCAATAGAACAGCTAATGAAGTGACTCCTCTCACACAAGGAAACGACTTCAGAGACACGAGCCAAGTTGGTTGTGAACAGTGACAGAAAAAACACACACATAACAGCTACGCCAAATGGATGCGGAAGAGGAGAAGCAGAGGATTCAAAAGATTTTTTTTCTTTTAAATGAGGGCAGAATGCGAGAAAAACGACACTTTTCAGGACTGTGAAAATATACAAGTTTCTTCTCCCTTAAAACGCATCAACAGTTTAAGCTTCCAATTATCAGATTTTACAATGAAAGTTAAATTGAGCCGCGTATTGGCACCGATGTGCAATTTATCAAAGGTTGGTGAAACCCTGCTCAAATCGTGTCCCCTAAATTGAAATGTATCGATTTAACAGTAAACCAATGGAGAACGGTTATAATGAATGTTAGCGGCAGTTACTGAAAAGCTGTTCCCCAGGGCAATGAGAGAAAGGTGGCAGCAACATCATGTCCAATTACTACCCAGATTCGGCACAAAAACCTGAGGCTAATCTGTAATGTCAATACTAATGTATGCACTACATCCTTGTGTAGCATATGACAGTTACTCTAGGGAATACTCTAGAAGTTTTTCAAGTGGAATTATTAGTTTTATGGCAGAGGCTGAAGCTTTGCGTGAATTCTTTATAAGAAACTATAGGGTCATAGCTAAATAGAAGACAAACATCGAGCAAGAGTGGCTTTAAGAAGGTCAGCTTTTAAAAAGGTGGTGGTGAATAAAGCTGTGTCGTAAAACAGCACCGGGGCTGGGCATTAATTCTTTTGGAGGAACATTAACAGGGCACAAGTTCTCCCTGAGAAGGTCAATAAGAATGTGAAAGCTGGAAAGATGCGTCTGGTTTCAGCATTTTCACGAATCCCACATGGTTCATGATAAATTTAAAAAAAAAAATCCTATCCAGGAGAGCATCCGGTTAAAAGTTGGGCTGCTTGCAGTGTATGACCCGCGACATTCCCCACAAACACCGGCCATAGTGGGTGGTTGCTTCTCACTCTTCAGAAATATCACTTTAATATCCCCGTTATGCTTCACTAGGGCGTATAGTAAGTAACGGCTCTAATACTCAGCACCGAAACATCTTTACATTATGTGTTTGCGCTATCTTTGGATTCTGCTTAATCCTGCTGGGCTGTATTACAGTCCTCACTTTCAGCCCATTCCTTCTGCCTCCTTCCGATTGCGTTATGAGATCCATAAGACTGTAATTGCCTTTAACCTTCTGGCGGCGCAGTGTTCGTGACTTCTGATCGGTCTTTCAATCGGAGCAATGGACCTTCGTTAATTTTAACGAAGTACTGCGCAATTAATGCACTAGTCGCCCAATCAGAGATTCTCCAGCCCTGCCTGCCCTTCACGGTGTTTTCACATTAATGTAACTGCATCTGCGCATAGTTCATTTGTCCGCTCAGAACTGAAACAGAACTGGCAGAAAATCCCCGCAATATTCTGTTCTGCCCGCGAGGTCCCACGATACTGCTCGCGAGTTTTGCAATTATATTCCTATTTATCTGGTTCTCAATAGTGGGTCAAGTGCACGTTTCTCTGTGTATTAAGTCTAATTTTAAGTCGTTTTTCTACACAGCAGGCTATCGTTTTCGGTCTTCCCGGATTAATTAGCCTATTAGTCGTATTTCCCTGGGAAGAAAAAAAAGTGGGCTGTGAGTTTAGCTGCTTTTCAGCACACTTCAAGCGGCCAAGAAAATGCGCATACACAGTTTACACATTAAGATGCTGACCATATACTAAGCTAGTCTTCTACTCTAAGTCAATTTAAATGGAAATATGGCCAAAAAAAAGTATATCTCCTTGTTGAGGGGATACTTCTCTGGGTCTACTAATTGACATGCCGCCCATACCACTTAAACGCACCTCGGCAGTGAAGGAGAAGGCCCATCACTTTCAAACGTGCAAGGTGTAATTAAAGCGCTTGACAGAAGACGCGCTCTCACGCCTTACCTTGAGCGACTCCTGCGTGTATTAGCACCAGGACAATCAGGATCCTCGGCGTGGCGCTCATTCTCACCAGGCTGGAGCTCCCGAGTACTATTCCACTTCTCTGTCCACTTTTACCCATTACAGGCAACGCGTAATACACATAAACTCCTCCGTCCACGGTGGGTGAAACGAGAACCCACCCCCCAACACGTCCTCCACAACAGGATCTGCTGGTTGATCAGACGTGTCCAAGACCAAAGCGGCTGGTGTGTAACTTCTAGTCCCGATGTCTAAGTCCGTCTCAAAAGGCGCGGGGCGAGCTGTGATAGCAGAGGTGGAAACAGCCACGGGCTCCCTTCACTCGTGTCAGCGGCACTGCTGCCTTGCCACTAAGCTCTCTCCGTGCGTTCTCTCCTTCTCCACCGTCTCTGTTTACGCAGAGAGAAATGCCACCGCCCTCTGGCTACCATGCGAGACCATGTTTCTCCCTCTCTTCTCTTCTTTGCTTCCCTTTCCCTGTCTTTCGTGAACGTACACACGAAAATACGAAATGCAGATAAAATCTCAGCTCACGCGTTTCACTTTTAATGACACGTCTGAACAGCGTTGTGCTCGTGGCAGGTGCGTTCTTTCACTCTAAAGACAGTGAACAGACTTTAAAGAACCTTGTATTTCCTCCTAGATGCTAAAATTTAGGAGAGAGGGAGTAGTTTAACTTTTTTCTTTACTTTCTTGGATTTTTTTATTGACCATCTAATGATTGCACGTGTACGAGTTTGTGCGCCTTCAAAATCTCTCAGTGTGGAGCAAAGCAAGGATAGGGTTTCTCGAGAGCTTAGTTTACCGACTAATGCCTGCCCCCTGACGGCCACGTCCGTTGGACCTGCATGAAGACATATCAGTGAGAGGTATAATTCAACAACAGCTTCTTTTATTGCTATTGGGTTAAACAGAATAGATGGATTATTTGATATTCGCAAGGAATAACTGATTGTGCCTGTGACTGTTCGCTTTTCCCTCATTCTTTTGACCACATTTCTGCCCCTCTAGTGCCAGGTGCGTGTACCATAAATCCAAGTGTTGTTGTGACCCTCGGACTCAGTTGCTCTTTGAACTACTGGACATCCACTTCTTCGTGATGTGCATCATCTTAAAGCAGACTACTAGAAATAAGTGATCACTTGCCATAGAGACGAGCACAGGAATTTATTCAAAAATGAATGCCTGAATGTAAGATTTTATTAAAAGCAAAATGAGAGACCGTTCACCTTAAAAGGAGAACTCCTTCAGTGCCACTTCCCATAGATGTGCTAGAGAATAATGAACTTTCAAATAAAATTATGCAGTAGCAATAACCACTTGAATTTTGCACTGCAATCCTTTAATAGTTCTACATTTGCGGACTTAAGTGTCAAAACTTTTTACAAGGCTACATCTAGATTCTTATTCCATTTTGTCAAAAGTACAACCAGGTATCATGTGCATCTTTAAGCACTATATGTAACCAGTGTCACCTTAAAGTAGCTGAATAATAAGGAGGAAAAATGCTTAAGTCACTAACAGACTCAAAATAAACTCTACACACATATCAGTATGTGTGTTTCCAGCACGCACACACACACACACACTTACAGCTACCATAACTCTCGACAGTGTTGCTGTGCAGTCATTTGAGCAGCACAGCCTGGATCATGCATTGTAAATGGCAATAGTAAAATATGCGCTTGGTGCCATTTGTCACCACAGCAGCCCTGCAGCTCAGTGACTACCAGTGGAAGTAGCTGCTACCCACAGGGACCTGTAAAAGCCTTTTTATTCTGCCACTTTATTGGGAATGGGAAAGCAATAAGTTACCCAAGAAACATATGGCACACTTAGATATGGATCGGGACTTACCCCAGCAACAGTCAATGGGAAAGGGATTCTCACAGTTCCATGTGGCCGTACAACACATTCATATTTTGTATACTCATAGTCTGCCAGTGGCTTAAATGTGTAAGGAGAGTATTACGGCAGTTTTGGCAGCATCTCAGTAAATCTGGTAACATTTGCCTCTTCCTCAAAATTTCCTTTGGAGCTACGTTCTCTCAGATTTATTCATGAAAACATGGAGGCCACCAGCAGTATATGTTTTGATTTCCCTCATTCTTTTGACCACATTTCTGCCCCTCTAGTGCCACCACTGCGTGAAGATGAAGGTGCGTGTACCATAAATCCAAGTGGTTTTTGTTTTTGAAAAAAGAGGTATTATTGGATTCCTTCAAGTCAAGTTGAAAGCATTGTGATGTCAGCCTTGCCCATACTGGATATTTAATCATTTTGGCTTTAACGACAAAGTTTAAGAATTGATACAGCCCTCTTTTTTCCCCATACTTTCCAAAAAAAACAAAAAACAAATATAATCCTATTGAGATGAGGTTTTCTCAAACTCATATGGATTTCTGATTTTAAGTTTTAGTCTGTCACAGACAAGATAAATTGACTCAGGACCCCATTTTCAGGAAGCACAAACAAATAATAATAATTATAATTTGCAGTTAGTATTTCTCCAATAGGGGGCGCAGCAACAACCGTGTTTGATTTAAACAAGGCTCAATCATGTCAGCTTGTCTTACAGGCTGTGAATATTTGGACCATACTGAAGGTTTCAGTTTTTTTAAATGAAAAACCTGATTTAATTTGTTGCAGCCACTTTTACTTTTAACTTAATTAGATGCAACTGATATAACAAATGTCCCAGATTGCTGCTTGTACTAAATTTTGTGACTGTTATTTCACTTTGTGAATAACTCTTCCACTTAAGATGTAAGAATTAAGACTGTATGTGTGCATGCATGTGTGCGTGTGTGTGTGTGTGTGTGTGTGTGTGTGTGTGTGTGTGTGTGCGTGCACGCCCTGTCAGCCTCAGGGCCTAAATCTGTAGCTCCTACAGGACTTTGTCTCATTGTCCCTGTCTCTTTTTTTTTTTCTTTGAATGAGAGGATCATCAAAGACAATCCAACATCACTATATTCATGTTTTTCATCATTACTGAACTAACGACACTGTGTCTAGAAAGTTGAAGACATTTCCCATTGGTTGCCTGCGCCTGTAACCCACAGCATCAAAGCGGCTCCGATAATGAGAGCGGGAGACAGCGCTGAGGAAGACTGGAGATGATATCTTGATAATCCAGAGAAGAGGCTCAAAGAAAGGTGCTTTACCACGTAGAGCCTTAAAAAACAATCTGTTTTTAACATCAGTACTGCTTTTAGTGTTGTATACTGATATGTGCGACTTTCTAATTAGTACCAGGCATTTTCAGTCTATATTTTTTCATGGTTCTTAAAGAAGAAAGGTTCCCCTTTTAGCGGCTACTTAATTGCTTTTGCTGCTGAGAGTTAGATGAACAGATTGATAAGACTCATATCTGGCCAAATGCAGTAACTCCTTAGTGTCTTGTTGTCCCTATAAAGGTTGCCTGGCAACTAAAGAAGACTACAAAATGGTCCCTGTAAAACAACAACTTGAGGTCTTTATATTTGTGCACAGAGAAAACAATCAACAAATGCTACTGGTGTTTAGTCAGTGTTACTTTTTCATAGTAGGTGGTTTCTAGTCTCCATTGCGAGCTACTGGCTGCAGTTTCATGTAGAGTGAAAGTGATTGGTCGTCTTGTGGCTTAATGGAGCTTGCAAAGAAAAGCGTCTGGACTTCTTTAAGTTGCTTGAAGACGTTTCACCTCTCATCTGAGAAGCTTTTTCAGTTCTGAGGTCAAATGGCGGAGAGTCCCAGATTTAAACCCAGTGGGAATATCCCCCCACAGAGGGAGAAAAGGACCCCCTGATGATCCTCTAATCACATGAGCCAAGGTGTGAAAACGGGTGTGGGTCCCAATCAGCCAGGGTTTCGGGTGAGCTCATTGTGAAATCTGGCCCCACCTTATCATGCGATTTCCAGAGGTCAGATGGCCCAGGATGTGAGTGTACGTTAAGGCGTCTGGGGAGGGAACTCAAAACTGGATTGACTGCAGACAGTTGGTGTCGTAAACCACCGCCTCTGTTCAAAGATGGTCGCTCACAGTGGACATAGATGGCTTCTTTCACTCCTCTTTGAAACCATCTGTCCTCTCTGTCCAAAATGTGAACATTGGCATCCTCGAAGGAGGACCATCTGACCTCTGGAAATCGCATGATAAGGTGGGGCCAGATTTCACAATGAGCTCACCCGAAACCCTGGCTGATTGGGACCCACACCCGTTTTCACACCTTGGCTCATGTGATTAGAGGATCATCAGGGGGTCCTTTTGTCCCTCTGTGGGGGGAAACTCCCACTGGGTTTAAATCTGGGACTCTCTGCCATTTGACCTTAGAACTGAAGAAGCTTCTCGGATGAGAGGTGAAACGTCTTCAAGCAACTTAAAGAAGTCCAGACGCTTTTCTTTGCAAGCTCCTTTGACTACGATGACCTGGATGACTGAGAACCTTCACAAACATCTTGTGGCTTAACATTCAAAATCCCTCCCCCAAAACTTTCCTGACATTTGAATTGGGGTAGAGGTGATGAGATTCTTTATCTCTGTCTTGGTCTTTTGAAAATTTATGAAATTGACAATTCTTTGAGCTCACTTCATGCTTCATGCTATTAATGAGCATGAAGTAGCATGCAAAAGTTTTTACTCCATATACATGCAGAATAAGAGCCCAATCTTTGATCCTCTGTGCCGGTTTACATATCGTGTGCGTGAGAGTGTTTGCATGAAGGTTTATGGTAAATTTGTATTCATGGTAAATGTGTAAACAGAAAGTGATGGTTGGGATTTAGAAAAATAAAATTTGAGGTTCTTCTCTTTTCACCAGGTGCAAAGGTTTCGTGATGAGCAGCCAACAGCCAGCATGCAGCTTGTGAACATTTCAGTTTGAGTGGTAATATTGACTGTGGACTTTCATCTTTCAACCAGTCTAGTTTTTCCCGGGTAGAGCATGGTGTTCACTTGTTTTCTGTCATAATATAATAGGCTACAGGAAACAAGGGGGTGTCTTTTATAAAAATCCTTTTCCAAAAACCAACCCATGGCAACTGCTTGACAGTTTCTACCTCATTAATTGAAGACACTGGAGGAGAAACTCAATTCCTTGAAAAAACTTAAAATTGCAATAAGCTCCGTGCGACTCTTGCACTTCATCTCTATAGCTATAGAGGTATAGCAAACATGCTCTCATGAGTGCCGTAGCCTGTGCTGTTTCAATTGTATGTTACAATTGAGAGCAAGCCCCCATGAGGGTGACTCTGTATAATCTCTTTAAGCAGTTACATAATGGCCCCCAGTTCATGTTTTAATCAGCGAATAGATGGCTGCGCCCAGGGATGAATAATCACATCTATAACTTTCTAATCTAATATCCAGCTACATTCAAGTGGATTAGAGAAGAGCGGCAAGGGAAAGGAGGAGTGCAGGTGGCACACCTAGATGTGAGTGTTTGCAGGAGGATTTATGTTTTGTGTTATTTGGATAAAGAGAAAATTAGATTGAGAAATTGCTTATGTGTATTCTCCAACTGTCACTAGCAAAACACAGTGACCGTAATATCAGACATTTCGGATCGCTTTTGATTTCAGTTGTTTTTTGGCAGGTTGCTTGGTGATGCGTACTGACAGTCTCATCGCCTAGATGGCTCTGTGTGCCCCAAACACTGGGTGCAACATCACCGTAGGAATTTACAAAAGTGAATGAAGAAGTCCTTCCAGACAGACAGATGGTTAGATACACAGACAGTGCATCAGTCATCAAATTGAATTGTTTCCTGTCTCACACAAACACACCAAAGCACAGAGTCCCAAAATACCAGATACTGTGGCTACAATAAATGAAATTGAAAATCCCATTCGGCATGTGACCTCATAGGCAGTAAACGGTGTATAACACATTTATCATGTAAATGCTGCTGTTTGTAGTTATGTTTGTTTACATGGCCGCAATCTCAAAGAAGAGTCATTACTGAACAAAGCACGGCGAGAAAGCCAATGCGATGTTCATTTCCTGATTGAAAGTCATGTTCTTTTCATCTTCATCATGCTGTGACATGAGCCCAATGCATCTTATTTCTTTTGTTGTAATTAAACACGATGGCCAATACAAGTCTTCCAGCTCAGCAAGAGGAAATCAAAGGGTCGATCCACTTTGAAAGCAGGCTTGTATATGAAAGAAAGAGAGCGCTAAGAAGGAAAAAATGTTTTATTAAATGGGAAAGAAAGTAATGCTGGAAAAGACAGGAAAGAAAGAAAAGGCAAAGTTTGTGTAGTAATGTTAATGCATGTCTTTTGTTTAGACTTTTTTAGACTTTATAGTCTACGCATCGGGTCATGGTCCACTTATTCGTTTTGCTTTTTCGTGGCATTTTTCAAATGTTGAAGCTCAAACCGAGCATCAGAATAGGAAAGAGAAGTGACGAAGTGACTTTGAACGTGGCATGATTCAAAGTACACAGTTCGGTCTGAGTGTTTCAGAAACTGCTGATCTGCTGGGGTTTCCCTACACAACCATGTCTAGGGTTTATAGATAATGGTCTAGAAAAGTAAATATCCAGTGAGCAGCAGTTCTCTGGGTGATAATGCCTTGTTGATGCCAAATGTCAGAGTAGGATGGCAAGGCTGCTGAATTTGGCACAAACAACATGGCAGCATAGATGCATTCTGCCTGCCATCAGTTCAGGCTGATAGTGGTGGTGTAATGATGTAGGGGATATTTTCTTAGAACACTGTGTGCCCCTAACCAAGCATCATTTAAGCACCACAGTCTACCTGAATATTGTTGGTGTCCATGCTCATGCCTTTATAAACACAGTGTACCCATCTTCTGATGGCTGCTTCCAGCAGGATAGTGTCCCATGTCACAAAACTCAGACCATCTCAAACTGTTCTTTTTGAACATGACAATAAGCTCACTATACTTAAACAGTCCCTACAGTCATCGGATCTTTATCCAATAGAGCACCTTTGGGATGTGGAAGAACAGAAGAGTCGCATCATGGATGTGCAGCCAACAAATCTGCAGCAACTGTGTGATGCTATCAATACGTCAATATGGACTAAAATCTCTGAGGAATGTTTGCAGAATGTTGTTGAATCTATGCCATGAAGCCTCAAGGCAGTTCTGAAGGCAAAGAGAAGTACAACCCAATCCTAGCAAGCTATATCTAATCCTACGTTCCCCCTTGCCTTTGCCAGACAGTGCTTACATCCCCTGTGTTCTCGTGGCGCGCTTCTTGTGCCTGATTTTTTTTAACTACTTTGTTTGGCGGTTATGTGCACTTTTGTAATTCTTTTTTTAAATATTATCTCTGTGCCCTACACTTGGCTTCTGCTGGATTACGACACATCTACACGTTGATTAAGATGACGCAGAAGGAATTTAGATGGATATTATTGAGTTGTATGTCCAAATTGATTATTTACTGCTTTATCCAAGTTTTTGACCAGCAGTAATACTAGGAATAATTGACCATATATGTGTAGCATGAACACACAGGAATGCACGTGCGTAGCAGTGTAGGTAACTGCTGCTGATTTCATTAATGTACAAATGAACATGTATAAACATCCCTTTAGTGTGTAATCTAACTGGACATTCATTGGTGTGTGAATTTTATTTCAGGCTCATGTGTACACACAGTATTCATGGACTTTCTTAAAGTAACAAATTGTGAAAGCAAAAAATAAAGAAATAAGAATAAATAAAAATAAGAAAATCCTTCTTCACAGCTGAATAGAATGGGGAAGCTACCAAGGACACGGACAAGATCACAGATTTCCTCTATGAACAATGTGCCAGCTACTACACAAAAATATTTTGTGCTTAGGAATTTTGTTTCCAATATCTTTAGCCGTATATAATTCAGACTGAAATTAAATTGCCCATACTGCAATTACTAATGGAACAATGGGAGATGCCAGTTTTGTTTGCGAGAAGCTACAATGTTGGTAGTCCGTGCTGGATTTGATTACTACTTTACTTAAACGTTTGTGTATAGATAGTGAGTGTTGTTTAGGCTTAAATGAGGGCTGATACACTGATTAACTCCACAAACACATTTTAAATCTCAAAGTCATTTACAGTGGTTGCTTCAAAGCTGAGAACAAAGACTTTAAACGCCCCACAAAACAAGTGGCGCAGAAAGCATCAATTTCCCAGTGGATCTGGGAATATGAGCTTGCATGTTTATATATGTGTATATTTTCCTCATGTATTTTGATATCATCATTACATATTTGGGTGGTTGTGCAGGCAGAGCATGTTTTCCTACTAAGTGGGAATTGAATGTGTGTGAATGGATAAATGAGGCTTGTGGTGCTTTGAGTGCTCAGTTGTAGTAGAAAAATGATACATACTAACTAAAGTGCATTTACCAAGCTGCAAAATCTTTGAGAAATTAAAAAAAACCCATTTCAGCTTAAGGAATACTTCAAGGATCAGCCAAATTGGCAGTTTTGATATACAAATCAACTCCTTAGTAACATCAGTACCACCAAAGGCTTGATCTTGTTCCTTTGGTTTCCTTTATCAAAAGAAACAAGAAGACGAAGCAAAAAAGGGATTCTGTTTGTGCTTGGAAGTTTTTGAAATCTCATTAGAAGACACAATGGAATCATAGCCAAACAATGTTTTCCATCACACCTCAACCATTTGACAGATCCAGCTCTTTCATGCAAGATGATGCCAGTTTGTCACCATCTGCATCTACTCTCAGATCTGAATGTACTCCCCTAGCATGGATCAGTAGGTGGTCCAGCTTGATTGCAGAATCCACACTGTGAGGAATTTTATAACCGAACCAAAAAGCTTTGACACAGCCTGCTAAGAAGTGCCAATAAAAAAAAAAAGTTCTATGATTCGCAGATTTTTATTTCGTTAAAAAGTATTAAAGACGGCTTAATCTAACCAGTCAAAAAATTGCAAATGTCATTTTTATTCTTTCCACAATTTTTTGTTTTGCCTCACAACTGATGATGTGGTTGCCTTTGAATAGAGGCCTTCATGCATTGTTTCTTTCCTCACAGCATTTTGCCAGAAAACAAATCAGTGGCACTCAGAGAGTAAATGCTTGTTTTTGAATGGCATTGATCCTGCTTACACCGCATTCAAAAACACAAAGCTCAGGATTCAGGATTCAAATGATATCCCAATAGCATAGCAAAACAGCTTCAGCAATATAGCCTTACTCTAGAATACTGGTGCATCTACAGGAAAACGGTGGTGCCATGCATTTTCTATTCATACTTGTATTCGTTTGTGGTGCACACCATTAAAACAAGCCAACTGCTTTCAACCTTTAAGTAGTTTTTAAATGAAAAAAGAGAACATGTTAAGGATTTAAATGTTGACACCCTGGCAGTTAAAGTTAAAGCCTTTGACTGTGTAAAAGTTATTGGTCTCTTAAATGTGGGCAAGTCATTGCTGTAGTTAATCTAATCAAAGAGAACAAAACAACTTCTGCACTATAAATTAAATCCAAACAGATCAAGGGTTGCAGCAATCACAGAGAGTATAGACTTATTGTTACACTGCACAATGCTGTTATTTGTATCTGTCAACCTTATATGAATATGAATAATCATATCCATATTGGTATTGCAAAGACCGTGTCCCATCAATCAGCAGACACTTCGAAAACCTTCAAGAAGTGGAAAGTGTGGTACTTTTACTGGGTTGAGCATTGTAGTAAAGAGCCAAGTACACAATTAAGAATAATTGAAAAGCTATTGTCAGTCAGTGCTGGTTATAAATATACAAAATATGACTTTTTTGATAGATGTGAAAGATATATTTAAAGTGTGTTGTTGGACTGCTGTTAGCTGTAATATGCTGAAGTATTTACAGTGGCATTTTGTTTTTAACTTTCTGGAACTGTAAATTTTGTTCAAGCTTTATTGTCAAGTATCCATAGGCAACATCACTGCTTCCAAAACGAATTGTTTTTTATTGTTTTAAAGGAGTTTAAAAGACCAGGAGTTACGACCAAGACCAGGAAGCCGTGTCACCTTCGTTTGACTTCTCGTCTTTTTTGATCACAAAGTGTTGCTAACTGGGATCAACCGACTTCAGATCAAAACAAATCTCTTTGAGAGGCCAGAGGATTTCATTACTTCTAACTCCCTTGTATGTAAGTTTAAGTAAGTTATTTAGTTTAACACTTCCTCATCTACTGGTGTTGGAGTCTAGACTGTGTTTATTTTTTAATAAGCTATAGTTGTTATGGATTTTATTGTACAATATTTCATTAAAAAAAAGCTTTTTATGCTTTTTTTGTTGTTGTTGTTTTTTTTTTTACAAACTTCCTGAGACCAGACACTTAAAGCTTAGCATCATCTATGAATTACTTCCAGTCCCACTCTGATCCCTTAATGCAGATCTATGATCCAACCAGCAGACTACTTGTTATGAAATATACTCTGAGCTGGCTGCTGGCATACGCAGCTTATGTGAAATGGAGCACAACAGCATGAGTAAATATAAGGGAATATATTACCAAAATAACAGTGTCTCAAGAACAAAACACAAAGTGCACTGTGAGTAAGACTGTGCTTTCTGTTCAGATGCAGTAGTGAGCAGTAAACGTAATTTCTACCTGTGTTATGGCTGCACACTCACAATGATCTTAACCTGTTTGAAAGAGGTGGCATATTAATAGGAAGCATGTTTTCAGACATTCTTCAACAGGTTGCTTGTAGCGACAAAATGACATTTTGCGAGAGATGTCACGCTATCACTTTTTCTTTAGATTTCCCCGGAGAAATACTCTTGTACCTTTACAAATGACACTTCAATTTATGGATAGGTGTGTGTCAGCGAGTGTGTTTGTGTGTGTGTGTCCAACTAAGAATTTCAGCCAGACAACTCCCATCTTGCTGCTTGTTGTTGATAAACAGTGGATTTAAAACACTTCAGCACTACACAGGGAAACACTTAACACATTAACTTTCAAAACAAAATTAGCTAATTGTGGGAGTTCAACTAAAAACAATAAACCACTGGAGGCCCTGACAGATGCAGTTAATTCCCTTCCTCTTTCTAGGTGCTAATGTCCTGGCAATCAGCCCAAGTGCTTTTTGATTAGCTCATTATTAATACATGCACACTCTGGAACCTGAAATGACACTTAATTACAACTGCATTTCCAGCAGTGACCAATATTGATGTAATTAAATAATTAAGTGTCACGGTCTGGCTGGCAGACCGTGGGGATGTGGGGAAGGAGGACCCAGGCGCGGAGCTCAAAGTTCAAGCAGTGCGTTTATTTACAGAGGGTGATATCAAACAACAATAAATCCCCGTGTCTTTCCCCAGACTCCCGTGTCGTGTCCTCCAAGTGCTCTCTGCTCCCGTGTCTGCACTCCCGGTGCTCGCTGCTCCTTAAGCCTTCCACGCTCCTCCTGCGGGAAACAATAGCGGCAGCAGTCAGGACACTGAACAATGGCAGGCATACACTACACGACCAAAACCTAAACTGGGTAACTAACGTGGAGTCCCAAGCAATGATCCCACGTCGGTGGGAGCTCCAAGACTCTCTTAAGTAGCTCCCCCGACGAGGCCTGATCAGCAGCAGGTGTGTGGCTTCGGGTGTGGCCAGTCCCCTTGCAGGGCCACACCCTCCAGGCCTGACGCCGCCTATAAACAAGTGCTCAGCCACCCACACACACATATACACAAGCACAGGGAAGGGGGAGCAACACCAAAATACACAACAATAATAATAATAATAATATAATACATGACTGCTCAGGGATCCTGGGTCGCCCAGTCCCAGGACCCTGACATTAAGAGTTTGCCATTGCAGCATCCTCTTTATGATTCTAAAAGGCGGAGAGGAAATTATGTTCTTACTGAAAGGGAGGAAACAGAGAAAAGTAGTACTTTTGTAAATGTGTGCAATGCTTTAGTGTCTTTGTAAATGAAAAGGGTATATGAAGTACTGTGCAAAAGTTTTGAGCCTTCTACTTTGTTTCCAAGCTGTCAGGATTTCTTGGGCTTACACAAAGTCTTTCAAAAGTTTTCTTTGGACATTGGCTGCTTTTTCAGTCCTTTTCAGCCCAGTTCTTGTACCCAACCATTTTCACAGAAATCTTTTTTTCTAATTTGTTTGTTTATTAAGCCACCTAACACTGACCTATGGATGATACAAGCATACAAAAGGCACCTAAATCAACCGATGAAGCAGTGTCGTGTCTGCACATAACATTCAGAACCACTTTGTCACTAAGAGCCTGTGACAAAAAAACCATTAGCTGAATATGTGAAAAATGCCAACAATAATAGTTTGGCAGCCATGAAATAGGATCGTTGCACCAAAATAGGTGATTTCCTAAGAGCTAATAGCTGAAAATTTAGCATATCTTCGCACACACTCGAGCCTGTGTCAAGATAAAGTCAAGTCAAAGTCCAGCAAAGATCTGGCGCAGGACTCGAGAGATGCAGTTGACCCAGCGACCAGTTTTGCCAAAGCTTTATGAGCAATGGTCAGTGGCAACAGTTTTTTTTAATGGAGTAATAAATACAAATTTGAAAACTTTGGTTCAGGATCAGCTGAACGTATGAGAGATGTATGATAATAAGTATCATACACAGCATACCTGAATAAAACACACACAATCAGTCATGGACTGTCTGCCCAGAGCCTGGACCTCTGGGATCATCTTTACAGAGAATGGAACAAAAGGCAGCCAACATCTAAAGACAAGCTTCGAATGTCCTTCAAGAAGCCTGGTGCTTGCCTAAGAGAGTTCAGGCTGTGCTGAAGAATAAAGGTATACAATACACACTGTGTTTCCATGTATGTGTACATGTTTCAATAAATAGCTGCACCTACAGAAGCATTAGGGGTTCAACACTTTTTCACACTGTTATGTTAAATAATATTACAAAACTACTCATTTAAAATCAGAATAGTCTCTGCACAACATTAATTACATTACTTATTCCAGCTCCTTCAAACCTGCAGTCTAGCAATTCCAAGTCCTTCTCAACGCTACATTAGAGCTTCATGTTAAGATTTGTAGAAACTGAAAACAAACACTGTGGTTTTAAACTAGTCTAGCTTATAGTTCAGAGGAGTTAGCTACCTTCAACACAGAGCTTAACATTAGCTTTGCACTGGGAAGTACACATAATTCTCCAGGAGCCTCCTTCTGATGCATGGTAATGCTACATTTTTAAATCTGTGGGCTTAAAATTGATTTCTACCTAAATTTAAGCCTCACAGTTTATGATAATTAAATTCCCATTTTAATATTTTTCACTATTCATGTTTGATATGTTGGACAGAGTTACTCATGTATATTCGGGGGTCTGCTAAACCAGCAAATCAGGTTTATCCTGTGTCTTTGCCTCAAGACTTGTTTTTAATTTCACTGTTTCCTTGATTTCAAAGTTCATATTTTGTAACACCTGACCATGAATAAAAATTCAACACCCAAGGAAAAATAGCCAGAAATAAATAAACAAATAAATGGATGCTGTTGTTCATCTGAAAACAAGGGTGTTCCCGAAAACCTGGCTTTTTGGAGATAAGAGCTGCTATGTGATTGCAGTCTGCTTGCCTGATGATTTCCATCCCTGTCCTCCTATCTCCTCATCTATTCCTGTGAAGATGAAAGAAAACAGTTTGCAGCTACTTACTGGGACCCTGCAAAACATTAGTGACTGCTGCCACAGCCTTCAAAGCCTGCCTGTGTGCGTGGCGGCGTGTGGGAGAGACAAAGTGAGACAGGGAGACACAGAGCTTTGACTTGTGCATTTAAGTATTACTGGGCCCAGCATATCAGTGTGTTAACGTGTGCACATGTGCGTGCCTGCTGACATTCTAAAGAGGTGTAAGGTCGAGGTTCATGTCAGCCCGACTCAGCTGTCACCCCCTGAGCTCTTCATAAAATCCCTCACAGCTTTTCAGCTGCTGTTTGAACATCATCAGTCTGGCATAGACTGTGAACCTCAAGGCTGTGGATGTTTTTACACCGCTCCGTGTATATATTTGGCCAAAATGTCTTTCAATTTGACAAATAGCAAAAACAGAAATTTAAAAAACAAAACTGAAACAAAACAAATCTCAATCTATTTGACCACATGGTCCATATTTTAAGAGAATTGTTCGCCTGTAGACAGATTTGTTTGTAAAGTTACGTTGAGAGCTACAAGTCAATGATTGCTTCAATGATGTAACAAGTAAGGACTCTAATAATGAAGCAAAAACAAACACGAGAGGTTACACAATGATGACAAAGCCCAAAGCAGTGAATTTAGTCGCATCTCGTCGAAGACTGTCTGGAACATATTGAGTAGGAGTGAGAGCTTTAATTTGTTAAACTGGGTCACTGAAAGAAACAGTTGTCTACAAAAAGCTGACTACCTTCTGTTAAGAAGTAGCAGTAAATTGAAATGATGAACTGGAATCCCTATGATCAAGGTTAGGCTAACTATGGGTATCGCAAGTAAAAAAAAAAAAAAAGTTGTCCCTCTTATTTCTAAATCCAGTTCCAATTTTTAGCATTGTTGCGTTTGCCTGATGGAGAAAACAGTGTTGATAAGAACACTTTATTCAAAACTTAATTAGAAGAAAGTTGCCTTTAAATGAATTGTTAACCTCACAGCTTTACAAGGTGTTTTTACTACTTTAGCTGTGCTGTCAAACATTTTATTAGAAGAAGTGAAAAATACCAGAGGAATGATCTAGTCTATTAGTGCGCCAGTGGAACCGCAAAGACATGGCTGTTGATTAAAGTCTTCCAGAGAGGTATACAAACTTCTTTACCGTTTACAAATAGGAAACAGTCTTAGTGACTATTTTTCAAGACAGATAATGTAGAACTTGAGACAAGATGTGAGGCAGTGAGTCACAGGAAACAAAATTAAAAGAAAACCTCCTAAGAATGGTTGAAGGAACCGTAATGATAGTGTGCAAGAATTTCCCCAAAGTTACGTGGCTTTTACAAATCAAATAGAACCCTTTACTAAATAATTTATTTAATTTAGGGCTGATGACTCTATAATTAATCAATAATCAGTATGAAATCATTACACATTTCCCGTCAAAGAAAAGGAAAATTTATTTATATGTATTCTATTTTTTTGTTTGGCTTTTAACACCCATGAACAACACATTTAATGTTGTTCATGCCATCTTTATATAAATATGACTTCTGTGGGTGATAGAATGAAGAGGTGGGCAGCTAATATACACAATAGTACGTTAACTTATTGCATGAATCAGTAGGGTAAAACCTATATGAGTTTTTCACTGGATTTCACCTTCCAGTAACAGCGAACAGGACCCCGGTGTTCTGGTGTTTGTAATTTTATAGGAAATATTGATTTGATGTAATCAATAATAACATATTTACTAGATTTTGAAAGTTCATCCAGTGACCTTGTCTGAGGTCGCTGGATTCAAGAACTTTCTCTTGTTTCATTGTCAGTGCTTTTATAGCGGGAGTCATGGCTCTTCGTGAAGTGATTAATTATAACCCTGAAGACTAATGCCTTGAAATGATGAAAAAACAACCTTAATGCAACAGTACACTTGGAACGGGGACAACCAATAAGTCATTTTTTGACTCTGAAAATATATTTTTGTGGAGTTTTTCTTTAATTAATTAACAACCCCAAACCTTTTCAGCTATTGATGAACACCAGCCAATTTCCATCCTAATTTAGTGAATGAGGGAAACGCTATGATTGGGAGGAATGAACAAGGGCATAAAACGGCTTGTTGACACTGTGGAAGCCCAAGAGGCAAAATCACAAGTGCAAAACAAGCCGTGTTGCAGCGGTTGCACTGAAATGCTGTGCTTCTGTTTTGTCTCTCTCTGCAGCCGCAGTTGGAGACAGCATGGAGCCCTGCCTGAGGTGGCTTTCCTGACAGCGTGTGGTCTGCAAAATGATCCTTTTCATCAAGGGGCAGCTATGACCTGACCAGTGTTAAAGCATGCTGCTGGCTAGATCTATCCAGGAGCAAGGAGTAACACACTGTGAAGGGAATTCCCATGTGAATGATGTCACCTCCCCAAAAAAGGACGCGTTTCTCATGTGTCAATCAGACTGCAAGTCTAGAATAAACAAAAGAGAAAAAAAATCATCTGTTTAGTTTAATCGTAAATGTACTGGTAATTAGCATTGCTACATTCAAGAATCATGTTGCAGTCATTAGTAGAATAAGCTTTTAAAGGACATTTTTAAAAAAGCATTCCAAACCAGTTGGACACCCCTGCATCTGTATCTTAGCGCTCTGGCACCTTCACAACGAGTCTCAACACTAATTGTTTTTTTCCCATATATTTTTATTGAAATTTTTTATAGTACAATACAAACAAATGTTGAACACCCTCACATTCACACATCCATCCATACATCAAACCTGCCTACATCACATTCAAATGTAGAAATGAGCATAGTTCTCACAGTAATACAAAAATACAATGGGTTAGGATAGACAAGATTCTCCCCTCCTTCCCTTCTTCCTTTCCTTCGTTTTCATAAATGTCCTTCACCTCCACTCCCTAAAATATCCATATATGGCTTCCACATATTCACGAAGTCCCATTGTTTGCCCTTGGCAATATATGTTAGTCTTTCCAGGCCTAGAGAGACTGCAATTTCCTTCTTCCAGAGTCCCATGGAGGAAGCATCCATACTCTTCCAACATAGCGCAATGGCTCTTCTGGCTTGAAGTAGTCCATAGTCCAGTAATTTAGTTTTTTTCCCCGATTGCTTAAATTCCCTTGGATATATTCCAAGTACACAGAGTTTTCCTTTTAAAGGGATTTTTACCTTAAACACTTCAGACAGATATTTGATAACATCTTTCCAAAAGTCCTGGATTTTAGGACACTCCCATAGACAATGAAGAAGAGTTCCTTTTTCAACTAAACATTTAGTACAGATGTCCGGAATATCATTGGACATATGATGAATCTTGACAGGTGTTATATAGGTTCTCATGAGCCATTTATATTGCAGTAGTTTAAAGGGTGTGTTTATTGTTTGTTTTTGTGCTTTTAAGCAAGCCTGGTTCCAGTCATTTTCATCTATGTCCTCTTGGATCTCCCTTCTCCAAGCATCCAGTTTATCTGCTGCTGAGTCTTTGGAGGAAAGCATCAGTAAATTATAATATATAGAGAGAAAACCTTTCCCTTTTGTATTCTTAACACATACCTACTCTATTTTTGTCAATGGTGGAAGTTCAGCAATCCTTTGCAGTTTTGATGACAAATAGTTTTTCAATTGTAAATATTTAAAAAAAGTGCTTTGGGGGTATTAAATATTTTTTACACAACTGATCAAATGTGAGCAGCATGCCATCTGCATATAGGTCTATAATTTTTTGAATGCCTTTATTTTTCCATATTTTAAATCCTCCATCACTTTTACCAGGTGTGAACTTTTCATTTCCCCAAATAGGGGTAAATTGCAAAAGCGATGGAGGATCGCCCACATATTTATGAGCTGCACGCCAAATTATAATTGTAATTGTAATTGTAACCAAGAAAGGGTTCCTTGTATTTTTTTTTAATGTCTTAGTGTCTGAAGAATATAGAAACGTGTGTAAGGGAAGATCTGGAACAGATTTTTGCTCAATGTCAACCCAGGCTGGAGGTGTTGTTGGGCAGAAATAATGGGTGGCTGATGTTAGTTGGGCAGCCATTTAATACCATCTGAGGTTGGGGACTTGGAGACCTCCTCTTTCATAGGGCAAGTAAAGTAGTTGTAAGCGGAGCCTTGCCTTCTTATTATTCCAAATAAATTGCTTAAATAGTTTGTTTAAACTGTCAAAAAATGAAGTTGCTAGAGGCAACGGAAGTGTTTGGAAGTAATATAAAAATTTGGGTAAAATTGTCATTTTTAGGATATTTATCCGGCCTATCATGGATACAGGCAGGTTTGTCCAACGGTTTAGCATTTCCGTGACCTCTTCTACAAGGGGATCATAATTTATTGAGGTTATGTCCTTGAGGCTTGGGGTGATCCTAATGCCTAAATATTTAAAGCCTGTTGTAGTTGTTTTTAATGGGGTGGCCACCACAGGGCTTCTTCTTTCTTCTTCATTAAGAAACATTAATTCTGATTTAGAATTGTTAATTTTGTATCCTGAAAATTCTCCAAATGTTTTTATTAATGTTACTAAATTAGGGATACTATCTTTCAGATTAGTCAAAAAAAATATAATATCATCTGCAAATAAAGAAATTAGATGGTCTCTTCCTCCAATTCTTATCCCTGATATTCCTGCATTTGCTCTCACAGCTATGGCCAGAGGTTCTATTGCTAACACAAAGAGAATTGGTGACAGAGGGCAGCCCTGCCTGGTTGATCGCTGTAAATTAAAGGGTTTTGATACTTTATTATTAGTTAAAACTTGTGCTGTTGGATGTGTATACAATAATCGGATCCATTTCAGGAATGTTTCACCTAGTCCATATCTGGGGAGCACTTGGAAGAGATAATTCCATTCTATTCTATCGAAGGCTTTGCACGCATCTAGTGATAGCAGCGCAGTGTCCTCCCTATTGTTTTTCTCATAAAGTACATTGAGGACACGTCTTATATTATGATAGCCTTGTCTCGTTTTAACAAAACCTTGTTGATCGTCTGTTATCAAATTAGGCAAACATTTATCTAGTCTTCTAGAGAGTGCTTTACACAAAATCTTTGTATCACATCCCATAAGACTAATTCCCCTATAAGAGGAGCATTCAGTCGGAGGCTTATTTGGCTTCAATAAAAGGGTTATTGTAGCTAATCTCAGTGAGTCTGGGAGTATTCCGGACTTATATGACTCCTCATACATGTTAAGAAGTGGAAGTATTAATTTATTTTTAAATGTTTTATAGAATTCCATTGGAAGTCCATCAGGACCAGGCGTTTTACCGCTATTCAGGTCGTCTATGGCTTCTGACAGGTCTTTTATTGTTAAAGGACTATCAAGGGCTGTTTTATCCTCTTCTGAGAGGGTTTGAAATTTTAACTGATCAAGAAATGCATCTTGTGTTTCTCTGTTTCCCGTATATTCAGATTGGTATAAAGATTGATAAAACTCTCTGAAATTTTCATTTATTTTAAAGGGTCTGTTGTTATAATACCCGATTTGGACTTTATATGGGTGATGGCCTTTTCTGCTTGCATCTTTTTTATCCTTCAGGCCAATAATTTTCCTGCCTTCTCTCCTTGGTCATAAAATATTGTTTGGTCCACATTAAACTTTTTGCCACTTTCTCTGCTGTTAATTTATCATACCTGGCTCTTAGAATAGTCAGATTGTTTAGTTTAGTGGGATCATTGCTCTGGTAAAATTCTGTTTCATTAGATTTAGTTTGTCTTTCTAACGATTTTAATTCTTGGTTATATTGCTTACTGTTGTTGCTACTGTAGCTTATAATTTCCCCTCTTATGTAAGCTTTAAATGCTTCCCACCTAATACTAGCTGTGGTTTCATCTTTATTTATTCGAAAATATTGATCAATGCAAGTTTCTATAAATTTGACAAATGATGGGTCCTTTAACAAAAATGTTTGCATCCTCCATCGCTTTACACCTTGATCAACTTCGCCCAATCTAACTGATAGACATACTGCTGCGTGATCACTAATCACAATACTGTTATACCAACAGTTCTCAACACAAGGTAGTAACTCTGTAGAGATAAGAAAGTAGTCTATCAGCGAATGACTTTGATACGAACTAGAATAACATGAAAATTCCCTGTTATTTGGATTCCTTGTTCTCCAGACCTCATTTAATCTCAAATCTTTCATATAGTTAAAAAGTATTTTTCTAGTCTGGGTATGAGTAGTGTCAATTTGAGACGACCTATCCAGGTTAGGGTCCAGGGCGCAATTGAAGTCCCCTCCTACGATATAAAGGCCCTCCAAGGTTGATATTGTGAGAAATAGATTTTCATAGAAGGATGGGTTATCCTCGTTGGGGCCATAGATATTTATCAGGTTTATTTCTAACATGGAGATACGGCCCTGCACAATTACATATCTCCCGTTTGGATCTGTAATCACCCTCGTAGTTTGAAATGGGATTGACTTATGTATAAGAGTAATGACTCCTCTGGCATGTCTAGTAAAAGAAGAGAAATATACCTGACCCTGCCATCTTTTGGTTAATAAATGTATCTCTGATGCAGTAAGATGAGATTCCTGTAGGAAAATAATTCTAGAGTTAAAATGTTTTAGTCGGTTTAATACTTGTTTCAGTTTAGCTAACTTCCGTATCCCCCTAACGTTCCAGGTCGTAATGTTAACGTTCAAAATGTTTTCTTTAGTTGTCCTCTCCATAAAATATTGTCAGACTGTTCACTTAAATAAACAAAGTAAAGGAAAAATTGAAGAAGCAGGTTTGCACATACATTCACACACATACCAGATAAAGAACTTGTAAACAATTTCTGATTGAACATTTGCATTTCCTTGTTGGAAATGTCTCCCCCCTCCCTTGAACAAATTATTTGGAGGGCGTTAATCCACATCACTGAGGAGTAACTAGTCAACGCGACCTCTCCAAAACCCCATAAATCAGACAGTGTACACTAACCATATAATGATACTGATTTTTCCCCCATAATAAAGTAAAGTTTACCCTTGGTAGGACAAAACAAAACAAAACAAAAAGACTTAGTTGAGGTTCAGTTGTTAATATACAACCCAAAAACGATTGCAATCAAACTTAGAACGAATATGCGCTTAAAAACGCCCAGTTATGGTAACATAAGTCCCACATAAATTCGAGCTCAAAATTTTATCTGTCTCTTATCAGTGACTCAATTACTGGTCGGTTATGTTGAAGCAGAGGCAGTCTTATGGAGTGTCTTAATGGTTAACCTGTTGTTTATCCGACTCACTGGTGATGAGCAACCTCTGCTGTTTCCTTCAGCAGATTCTTGTAGAATTTTTCGGCTTCTTGAGGTGTTGAGAAGAGGTGGATCTTTCCACCGTACAGGATTCTGAGTCTGCATGGGTTGTGCTGGAATCCACGGAAGGCATTGATATCAATAAACAGTTTGACAACCGGGTGAAATCCCCGTTGGATCCGAACCGTCTCCGCAGACAGATCCTGTGCAAATGTGATCTTGGCCCCATCATGTGTAATTTGTTGTTTTCTTGCTTCCCGATATACCAGTTCCTTCTCTTGGAATT
This sequence comes from Aulonocara sp. 'chitande type north' Nkhata Bay, assembly GCF_057382095.1. Taxonomy (NCBI): domain Eukaryota; kingdom Metazoa; phylum Chordata; class Actinopteri; order Cichliformes; family Cichlidae; genus Aulonocara; species Aulonocara sp. 'chitande type north' Nkhata Bay. The sequence goes on along the minus strand of NC_141355.1, from coordinate 23,572,393 downwards.
TTAAGAAACGAACAAGGACCGCTCTGTTCTGGTTTGGTTTCCCGGAGGCAAGCGTGCGATGCACTCGTTCCAGTGTGAATGACTTGTCGGGCGCTAGCCCCAGTCACTTGGGTAGCATGATGTTAATAAAGTCGAAGAGTGACTGTTGCCCCTCTGCTCCCTCTTTTATGCCGAAGATGCGCAGGTTCTTTCGTCGTCCGCGGTTTTACAAATCATCTCTTTTGGCTTCAAGAAGTGCGATTCGTTTGATAGCCGAGTTCAGTGACGTTTCTGTTTTCTCAAGTGTGCTTTCAACTTCGGCAATGCGGGCTTCGGCCTCTTCGATATGAGCCCCCTGGTTCAATATGTCTTGCTTTACCTCCGAGACTTTACCCTCCAGTGCAGTCACTGCGCTCGCCATCCCAGTCAGTCTTATATCGATGCTGTCCAACTTGGCTCCAAAATCCGACCGGAGTGATTTGAGTTCATCCAAAACTTCAGCTATGCTAGCCATGTTAGCATCTGTGTCGGACGTTGATGGTTGAAGGATATAAAAAAAACAACAACAGCAATAGAATAATATTAAACACAAAGTGAACCCGTCTTCCTTCATTAAATAGGTTCTTTTAGATGTTAAGGAGGAATTGACTTAACCAGGCTGGCGGAGAATGAAGACAACCGGACACCTGCTGCAGATGGGGAATCAGTGAACTTTTATTCAGACAGAGACAAGCTCTCAAAACAGCTCACATCAAGAGATTCCAAATATTTGCTGTGAGGATGGGTATATATTCTCTAAAACTTACAGGAGGGGGTTGTGAGGAAAGTGCTGCATTAGCAGAAAAACAACTCCATAAAAGGAAATCGGCCTTGGGTGTTCTAGTCTCTTCGCTTCTTATCGCTCTCAAGGCCAAAGTCGTGAGCACACATTTTTATTACACAGTTGCACAGTAACTTTAAAGCTGAACAATATTTAAAGCTGAATAATGTTTGATTCAGATTATATTTTCTTCAAATCCCCCTTTTGACCCATCTTAAATGGGTCAACACACAAAAATAAGTAACATTCAAAGGAACACAGAGACGTGTCGAAGCCTGGCTCGAAAAACTCCTCGGGTCTTTTCATTTGTCTTTATCTGTCATTGCAGATGAGGAGAAAAGAGTCCAGGCACCACCCTGCCCAGGGGTCGGCTGCAAGCAGTCTCGGTTCCCGATGAAAGCAGTAACAGCTGTCCTGCACACAAGGGTACAACGAGTTAGTGCAACCAGGGTAGTGACACAAAATTAACAGTTCCTGTAACTCAGCAATCAAAAAACATAAGTAATGATAAAAATGTGGAGAGTACAGAGTATACTATAATAATGAGAGATATAAACGTGAAAATGTGAAAGAATAAATCAACCGTAAAATAAACTCAGAACGGTAACTGCTAAGGACATTCAAAAGTGAATATGGTAAAACTGGAGAGGAAGTGGTGGGCAAGACCCTAGGGGCTACATTTGTCAGATTGGGACTGTCAGAAGTGGGCGAAGCTTTTGAACTTCAAGGTGTCACAAGTGTCGGGGGCCCTTCACAGATCAGGATTATGCCAATGGGAATGAGACCCAGGGCCAGGAAGCAAACAAAGACGCAACATCTTTGCCTGCCTGTCATTTCAGGGGGAAAGGGCCAAGAAATGTTTACTTAGCTTGTATGTCGTCTAATAGAGTATGATGGGTCAGAGAAAGGTGGTCCAGTTCCCCTCACCTCGCCAAGGGCGTGTTCTAGGAGTTAAAGAGCAACAACCTGCAATCTGTACCAAAAAATCTTCATAGTCCCACCGGAAAATCATAAGAGTAATAAACGATTCAGCTCAACAGACAAGTATCATGTTCAGGTTTCTCCAATCATTAAATCACTATTATTGCCACAATTTGCTTTATTCACCCTTTGGGCAATGAGAGAAAGAGCCCCTAATGGCCAGTTAGTGGGCTCTAGGTCAAACTGTCCCCAAATTTGTTATCTGTTATTATTACTTGTTGTCATGTCACTTGTCTGTTTTCTACTGCACCCCTCTCACCAAAGCAAAGCAAACATTAGCAGCACATTGACCGTAGTCAGACATCCTCATTCCATAGGTGCTATAAAACATTTCCTGTAAAAGAATCACAGTTTTCAAGACAGGGTGTGTCTCCCCCAACACTCTCACCAGAATACAGTGTAATAGCATCCCCAACTCCTAACCCATAAACATCGTTTCTTCACACATCCGCCCAGAAATCCTGTAATAGAAAAACATTAAAACTGTAACCCTGTAGGGAAGAAAATGTAAATGGTAACGCTGCGCAGTTACCTCTGTAAGCAACACAAGACACAAAAATGGCATTTACAGGTTCACTCATCCTCGAATATTTTGTCATCCTTCTACTCCTGTAAAAGAAACCCACATAAATTCATCCACCCTTTTATCCTATCTAGGTGGAGGTGGTTAACCTTGAGTCATGGTCAAGTCTTGTCATCTTTTACCAGTCAGTCCGTTTGTTTTTATTCCCAGTCTTTCATCCATTCATCCGTTCTTTGCTGATAGTGAAACCTGTCGTCGCATCTAGTTTCCACACTCAGCAAAATGACGTCATCTCAAAAAGAAACCAGAACTTGAGTTTGGATTACCTCGCTGAATCCTTTTTTAAACAGGGACTCTCGTTTCTAATTGTCCCCACAAGTGTTTCCTCCAGAACCCATTTCAATGCGGAGAAACTCACTTACAACAATTTTCTCGCCGACGTGTAATGCTTGTAATTTCCGATGTGCAGATCTGCTTAAAGAAAAGATTCACAAACAAAAATCAGTAAACATAAAACAAAATAAAATGAAAAATAACAAAAACAAAATGCAGACGCCCGGGTCTTAGGACTTGTCACTGAATATTCTTCCCATCAATAAAAATACCAACCTAAACCTACACAGAGTCAAATCAACACCACCTCAACCTTTTCATATTCATAAACCTATATGTTTTGCGTTCGTGAAACAAAATTGAACCATTAAGTAAGTTGAGCTCTTGAAATGTTTTAATTCTCTTAATTCTGCCAGTTTATTTCAACACTTATTCAATGACTTTTATTCAACTGCTACTTGGTCACTCGACTTTTACCTGTTCAAATTGCCTAGGGTTCAACAAAGTCTAGATCCCCGTTTTCATGAAACTTGAACGGTGTACGATGATTTACTTACAGTAATTTAGAATCATCACTCAACCTAGCTCTACTACTGGCACTGCGTGACTTTTCTCACACTGGAAACCAGAATTTAGTACAGAACTTTAATGCCTCAGGCAATCGCGTTCAAGGGCTGCCCCCCCCTTCTCTTCTTCTTTGTCCGTGTGTTCCTCCTTTATTAAATCTCCATCACAATGACGTGGCGCTCTGAAATAAAACTCACACTGTTAATTCCTCGTTTTCACTCTGCACCACTGCTCAGAGTGTTTTCTTTTCTTTTTAGTGTAGAGTAAACAATTAAGTCGAGGCCTTAAGCCCCAGATATCTCGCACGGGCATCATTTTCATAACCAAACCGCTCCGGACTCTGCTCCCCAGACCACACAAATGCCCTCTGGGCTTATTATTATAGCAAATTCTGTATTTGACTTTGTTGTGTGCAGCATTGAGCCTTTGTCAGTAAAGCATTCTTCATTGCAGCAGCTGGAGCATTGTGTGTCACTTCTTAGTAAATTAAATCAACATTTTGATTTTAGTGCATGGGTATGTATCAGTTTTTGCTCCCTCAACAAGTGCATAAGTGTTCATGTGTGTGTTTCCCTTCATTCTAAGTAGGCGCATGCAGAAGTGTGTGTTCGTGTGTTGGTATATGTTTGTGTTCATCACCTTCCTGTTCTGTAGTTTAGGTAAACCAGCGGCCTGACGCATGGCCTAGGGTCCTCCCCTCCTCTTTGGGTCTGTTTTCATCCGTTGTTGCAGCTGCCTGCATCTTCTCCTTGTACCTTGACCCTTTTGCTTCTGCCTTCTGCAGCTCTGCTGTTCGGCTCTTCTCAGAGGTCAGCATCCTTCTGCTCACCGTCCCTTTTCCTCCGGGCTTAATGCGCGTCTCGTCACAGCTCTGTCAGCTGACGCAGCCTGGGAATTTCCCCCGTGTAGTGAAACGGGCTTTAGGTTTAGTGCTCTCCGTCTCTGCTGCATGAGATCACTCTTTTGCAGCACTGTTGACATCCTCAAGTTGTTGTTGTGAGTCCAGCTGCTGTGGCCTTCAGGGGTCAAAGGGTCAAAGATGGTCGCGGAGAGGGCAACGATGGTAGAGGGGAGGGTAGGAGTCCAGGTCAGCTTCGGCTCTCAGAAAAAACAAAAACAAAACAAAACAGGCGAACAGGAAAATGATGTTGTGTTGGCTGTGCTGTGTTGGCTGTGTTATCCCGAGAGGGGAGAAACAACGAGATCTCGTCTCCCCCCTTTTTGTTTTTGTTTTTTTTTTTTTTTTTTTTCTTTTCACCATATAATCAACTCATAACCCCTCAAGTTGACAGGACAACACAGGTACGTGTTAAAATTCTTAAGATCCTGTTTAGAAACCTAAAAAGGAATTTCCTATCATTCAGTAGTCATTTGTCTTAAACAATCAACAAAAACATGTCCCAAGTCGACCCTTTTAACCACTAAATTTGTCGTGTCCTCACTTAATCCTCAGACCAGTGTCTTTGTCTTTTGACGTTACGTTGTTGTCCTGCAACCCAAAGCGTTTAATTGTCAGTAATGTATAAACTATATCATTTAAAAACAGGTGTATGTTAAGTGTCGCTACTTTAACCTTGCATGTACGTGCACATGTATGTAAGCTGTTTCTTCATTGCATGTATGGGTGCGTCTTTATATGGGTTACTTTAACTTTTTCTCAAACGAGGCATGTCTCTAACACGCACATGTGTCTGTTCCTCACCCTTCTCATATCTTTCTCTGGTTGTGTGTGGTTTTATTTGTTTCAGTGATTTACCAGGAACATCTTTTCCTTTTCTCCATGTCTTCCGCCAGAGGTTAACACTGGTGAGATTCAGGGACACAGCACCCAGAGCAGTTCAGCAAGAAAAACCCGCCTCAAACTACATTCTCTCTTTTTTGTTTTACCGGGAGGGGTGAGGACAACTCTGGTGTCCAGTCGTGAATTTTAGCCAAAGCTTGGCCTGTCTTCTGCTGCCGTACTCAGGCTTCCAGGTTAAGAAAAAACACCTGTATGAAGACACTAAACATACATTTAGTATTTGTATAAACATAACTGCCTAAATCATTGAACTCTTGAGGAGGGTGTATTTCAGAATCAGAATCAAAATCAAAAACTTTATTGTCATTGTCATGAGACCGACGACATTAAGAATGGTCCCCGATCATTGCATCATCCCTAGTAATATCAAATATAAAAAAACAATAAAATTCAATCAATAAAATAGATAGAATACTTAAAATACTAAGTATTCCCACCGTCATGCTTCAGACCGTGCATAGATTAACACAAGAGTGGCATGGTGGACATTTTTGTAGTATTCAGATGTGTTATTGCAGTTGGATAACAGCTGTGTTTGAGTCTATTAGTCCTTGCTCTGATTGCCCTGTACCGTCTGCCTTAGGGCAACAGTTCGAACAGGGAGTGGCCAGGATGTGAGGTGTCTTTTATGATGTTTTGGGCCTTTTTTAAACAGTGGGCGTTGTTTGACTCTTTACTAACTTTAAAACCCCACCATAACAATTTCTCACTGACAAACTTCTATGCATCCATTTAAACATGCGAAGCCAGCACAAAATCACACACATACCCCTACAGCAAAGCTTTAACATAACCACAATGCAACTCCTCCCTTAAACGGGAGAAATCACCCTGAATCAACCAAGTCTGTATAAAACGTCAAACAAAGATAAACCACAAACATTTCTACACTTCTGTGTCTTCCACGCAGCACAATAGGCAGAAAAACACCGATTACTCACAGTCTACAACAAAAGAAAAACCTGCTCTTTTCACAACTCTCACAGCTAAAGTCAAAACTCTTACCCAGTGCCTCTGAAATAACAAAAAAATCACCAAATACTCGATTACTCTTTTCACTCGCTCCCTCTCACTCCCTTCTTCCTCATACAGCATACACGCTCGCTCCCGCGGACCCGCTCGGCCCCGCGGGCTCACTCGGCCCCCACCTTTTTCCTCTCACAGAGACAGAGAGAGAGACCCTTTTCCTTTTTTTTTTTTTTACTTCGGTCTATCTGCACAGAGTTTACCTCATCTCTTTCCTTCTATGGGCATGCACACTTCCTGTCTCACACACACAGCCCCTCTCTCAGAGAGAGCAGAAAAGAGTTTTTCCTTTTTTTCAACACTCAGGAGAAATTCAACAGACAGTTTATACCACTATTTTACACTTTATTTACACACACCGGTAATTTATGTTCTATTTACACACGGGCCCGCATAGACATATGCCAGAAGAGGTTACCCCTAACTTTTTGACTAATTTAAAAGCATCTTTCAGCTGTTTTGCTTCTTTAGGCTGGTGTGTGGAGTTGATGACTGTCTCAACACATGTTAATTGTTCTCCCAATGTGCTAAGAATAACACCGGGACCCCAACCATCATCATTAGTTTCTCGATCTAATTCTCCATCCATTTTACTGTCAATGGAGGAGTGTTCTTTTATTGCTTTTAAAGGAGAATTTGGGCCAGCTGGGTTTCTGCCTCTGTTAGGCACTAATCAGCTGGGGCGCTGCTTTAAAGGTGAGTCAGCACTGAAATATCCCTTCAGGTGTTACCAAGCTTCTACCAAACCGGAGTCTGGCGGGTAACCTTGCCTAGAGCTTCCTGATAGGGGTGCTAGTTGGTTGTCACCTTGTTCACACGTCTCATTCACACTTCATACATTACCTGCAGTCACTCATTACCCTCCTTATGTATGTAATAAATGTGTAAAAAAATTCTATGTGTGGTGTATTATTTTAACCAAAAGAGGAACCTAGTTCCTTTAATTGTGTAATCTGTGAACAACGGAGAACCAAACTGTCCTGCCCAGTGTTCCACAGCAAGCATTCAGCGTGTATTTATGTGTGTCCAATATCAAACAGAACATCAAAACATTTAAAACACTAAAATCATCGGGGTTTTAAGAAGAGATCCGTTTTCTCCTATTGATCAAAGGGACCCCTCCTATGGACTCCAACCAGTACTTCTCTTTTTTAAGTTTTAGAGGATCTTTTCTAATAAAGTCCTCTGGGCCTTCCTAACCCTTCTGTAGTTTAGAGAATATTACTAAAAAATATTCTCAAGGCCTTTAACCTTTTAATTTGTTTAGAAAGGCGTTACTAATAAACCCTTTCAAGGTCCCAGACCTGCTGAGGTATGTATCCGACACCGGAGAGCAAACCCGTCGGCTGCAACCGTGGTCAGACCTCAGTTCACTCTTATCTTTATTCACTTATTCACTTATTTCTTATTCACTTATCTCTTATTCACTTGTCTGATTCTCAACAAGCCTTAAGTAAGCCAGACAATTTTGGTTATGAATTACTAGGAGTTTGGACACTAAGTATTTTTATAATGTTCAATATAGCAGAAATAAAAGGTCTGCTTACCTTGTTTTTTGTGTGTACACAGCTTTTGTCCAAACTCCGTTCACTCAGACCACGGCCGATGTCCTCCCTCCCGTTCCAGTTTGACCTGGAGCGGATCCTGTTCGTGACGCCAATTGAAGGATATAAAAAAAACAACAACAGCAATAGAATAATATTAAACACAAAGTGAACCCGTCTTCCTTCATTAAATAGGTTCTTTTAGATGTTAAGGAGGAATTGACTTAACCAGGCTGGCGGAGAATGAAGACAACCGGACACCTGCTGCAGATGGGGAATCAGTGAACTTTTATTCAGACAGAGACAAGCTCTCAAAACAGCTCACATCAAGAGATTCCAAATATTTGCTGTGAGGATGGGTATATATTCTCTAAAACTTACAGGAGGGGGTTGTGAGGAAAGTGCTGCATTAGCAGAAAAACAACTCCATAAAAGGAAATCGGCCTTGGGTGTTCTAGTCTCTTCGCTTCTTATCGCTCTCAAGGCCAAAGTCGTGAGCACACATTTTTATTACACAGTTGCACAGTAACTTTAAAGCTGAACAATATTTAAAGCTGAATAATGTTTGATTCAGATTATATTTTCTTCATGGTATAGCGCCTGTCTTCGGGTAAAGATGTCACACTGTTTCACAGATGAAGCTTTTGACATGTCAGTGCCGTATATTCCAGACCACACTAACAGCATACGCAAAGGTTTTTTATAGAAAGTTTGTACACTGTCCTGAGAGCGACCCCGCTAAGCTGCCATCTTAATGCTTGGCCACGTGACCCCTCTCAACACTAATTGTTTGTTATCCTAGAGAACCAAATGTGCAGCTGGATTTTGAATCGTGGAGGGTATCAGACAAATTATCAGCACAAATGTGAAACGTTCAAGAAACCTCTGCTGATCCCAACAAACCCAGATAACCTCCACGAAGAATAGTGGGTGTGACCCCCACACCCCACCCTCCTCGTACACTGCCCTGAACGTGTTGGACGTTTACATTCTTAGACACAGTGTGAGGCCAGTCTGGGCCCTGCAGAGAGCTTAACTATTATCTATACTGTACTATACCCAGCACTACAAAAAAAAGGATACAAAATAAATTTGTTCAGGCAGCACACGTCTGAATATATTACACTTTGGCTTCTAGATTCAAAGATCATAAATCCCTGCAAATGTGTTACACATAAAAACTGGGGAGTGATGAGTAAATATGCTCCTCAGAGCTTATAGGTGGATGTTTGAGGATGAAGGGCCAGGGCGGTATTTCAGGTATTGCAGTTTTGTATTTAAATAAAATATCCTCTGCATGATCTTGAACTCTGTGTTGACTAAATGTACACGACAAGTTATTTATCAAGAACTCATTATGGCCTGAATTTTTCATTATGTCTAATGGAAGACTTACCCTTTTTTTTTTTTTTTTTTTACTGACCTAGACCCATCTCTGAGAACTTGTTACTCACACAAAAACGGTGGTGTGCTCCCTCTTAGTGAAAACAGAAAACAACCCTTTCAACAGAAATTGAAAGTGTTGTACAATCTTGCAGATCAATTCTAGTATTGCTGAAGCCGTGACTACCTCCAGACACTTTTCTTTCTCAAGAGGAATAAAACTCAACGTGACATCCGCCAAGGAGATTTTGCTTTATGTGGAAACATACACACAGCAGGAAAATGAGTGACCTTTGACACTTATCACAAAGGCACTTAATACTTTTGATGGACAGGTCTGCAAAGTGCAAGGCAACGTGATGAAATGATTGTGCAACGGTTACATAAGGTTTAATAGTAACGCTCTTAGGTTAGGGATCGAATTTAGACATGACAGATGACTGATGTCAGGCTCAGAGGTCTAGCTCACTTGATCTGCAGCGCTTTCTACACATAAACATGTTTGTGCAGGTGATTTGTCGTATATCCATCTAGGATTTAGAATCCAGCAGCTCACAGACAGCTTTGGTGTTGTCTCCTTGTAAAAGTGACATAACAGCAAAGTGCAGATGCCATAGTTTGTTTCCAGTTCATGTAGCCGGTGTGCATGAATACTGAATACAATTAGGTAACTGGTGCTATTATTATGTACATAGGTGTGTGTGTGTAACATAAATCATATGGTAAGTTACTCTAATTATGCAAGGCTCACTGTTATTATATAAGATTTTACTTCATCCACATTACATTACTGGATTTCTTTCTCACTGAGCTCTTTGGAATCTTAAAATAGTGAACACAGCGAGTCGTGATATCGCGTCACTTGTTGGATGAGTTTTAGCTTCCTGTTAAATTGTGTTGCCACAGCACAAGAATAGTACAGTGACTATACTTCTATAAATATGTTAATGTTCCAGATTGGCCTGATATCTACAGTAAAAACCAATGAAGCATTTAATGCAGTCGCAGTTACTTCTTATGTTCATTCTTTTTTTACTACTAAGCTTTCGAGCATGTTCAGGTTTCTGTATCTGGAGGTTGCAGGGTTCAGTCTGCAAAAGGAAACATGATGCTTACATTTGCTGTGGTCCCCATGGTACTCTAGATGTACACATCTAGAGAGACTAAAGTATCCAGGCTCCTCACAAATAAGTAAATTATGTTTATTACAGCATGTATTACAGCAAGCTGCCCTGTACCATTAATGATGACTTTTGATACTGAGGTTTTGAAAATTATCTTTATAACAATAAAGACATGGCTTGAAGAAAATGGAAGCAATTCCAGGTTTTTCAAAGTGTAGCTGCATAGGCAGAGGCCACCCTCACAAACTTTTGATTAACACCCAGTCCTTTTGTTTTATAAGCAAGCCTGAAATATGCATTTCCCCATTCATTTACCAAAGGAATGACTTGAAAAAATAAAAATGTTTTTAATATATTTGGTTGTATTTAAATGAAATTGTTTTAATATTTTCATATTTAATTTCTAGTTTTGGTTCATTACTTATCTAACACTGTAAATACTGTGTATCTCTCAGTCTAGTTCTGAACAACCATGGGGAGGACTGTTGACTTGACAGCTGTCCAGATGATGATCATTGATACCCTCTACGAGGAGAGTAAGCTACAGAACGTTACTGCAGAGTGCTGCATCGAAGTGTATTAATGTAAAATGTTTGCTGGAAAAGTGTTGTAGGAAAGCGATAGGGACGATTACAGCCTAAAGTTGATTCAAGAACTTGAGAACAAGGTGTGGACTGAGGTGCATCAGTGCATCAAGATCCACCAGTCTTTAGGAAAGGGGGAACGACTGCTGCACTCCTAATATCAAGCCAAATCTAAACAAAGGAGAGTGTCAAAAGCACATTGGCAGGGCTAAAGAGAAAAAAAATGGACTTTTGCAAAATCCTCTTTTCAGAAGAAAGAAAATTTAGCATTTTTCTTGGAAATCATGGGCCTAGAGTCTTGAGAAGAGGTCATAGCTGCATGGAGATATAGCTTGTTTGAAGATGACTTAGCTCCTCCCCACAGTACCAACACTACTACTGAATTGTGTGCTGACCTTTATATTACAGTGCTTGACTGGCCAGCCAACTGCCATGACTTGAACTCCGCAGAGAATACACTGGGTATTGTCAAGAGGAAGATGAGAAAAACCGAGCCCAAAAGTACAGATGAGCTGAAGGTTGCTATCAAAGCCACCTGGGCTTTAATGGCATCCCAGCAGCTGTACCTCACAAACTGACCACCTCAATGAAACATGCACTGATCCAGTCTTATGATAAAGGAGTCCCAACAAAGTACTGGGTGTATAAACTTCTTTTCAGAAGTTTTGCTTTTGCTTTTCTGTATTGTAAATCATTTTTTGTCTGTTTTTATGAATTATTCAAAGAATTACAGATACTACATTATTGATTTCCATGAGCTATAAGACATAATATGGTCACTGTATGGTCAAAAAAGGAAACATAAAACCCCAAACTGAGATAAAATGAGTAAATGTCTACAAGTGTGTAAGGAAATGTAATGAGAGATAAATGATTCATTTGGAGGAAAGAAAAGGTAAGTTACAAAAGAAACCTGTCAGGGTTCCTGGGTCGGTGACCCAGTGTTTTCAGTTTTGTCACATTTAGGTTATGTTGCCACATCAATGTTCTCACTTCCTGTTCTTTCCCCGCGTCAGCTTGTCTCTTGTGTCATTAGTCAGATTATGTTCAGCCCTGTGCTCACCTGTTTCCAATCATTGTCATCATTCAACCTGTGTATTTAAGTTCCTCGGTTTCACCAGTTCTTTGTCGTGTCATTGATGTTATGTTGTCGTTCCCGTTAGTGCTCAGTTATTCAGCCAGCCACTCAGTCTTTCTGTTCTGCCGTTCCTGCTTTGTTCATTCACCTGCTCCAATAAATCCTCATCGTTTCTGCACCGTGAGTCCTGCGTTTGGGTCATCTCTTCCACGCCTCCACACACAACCCCTGACAAAACCCGAGTGAAAAGCATAAAAAAGTCAAGAATCAAGGTAAAGGGCAAGGAAGCAATAGATCGGGAAAGATAACGTAACATAACCTGAGATGAAAGAAGGAAAAAAGAGATTAGAAAAAAAGTGATGGAGAGTTAATAACAGAGCAAAGACAAACGGGTGCCAGAAACCCTCCCCCTTTTCTGCTCCATTAAAAAGGCCTGGCGCACTCTGGCCCCCATCCTGGTCCCTTTTTCCTCACTGTCTAATGTAGGCCTTAAAAGTAATTTACAGCAACATATGTGGCAAGGCATCAAAAGTGGATTCAGCAGATAAAGATGCCACCGCTGACAGAAATGTGGTGCCTGGAGCAATGGCTACAGCTCTTTCTTCTCCTCTCTCTCTCTCTCATATTCTCTCATAGTTTTTCTCTCCACCACCCCCGCTCTCTCCCTTTCATGTCTTTCGTCTTCTCGCCTTCATGTCTTTTTCTTAGTGTTTTTTTTCTCTTCTTCAGCAGATTCACTCACTCCTTTACCAAGCTTTCTTCTTTCTGTTCTTACTTCCACCTACATGCCTCCATCCCTGTTTCCCCCTCTCCACCTGCTATTCAACTGCCTCCTTCCCCTGTCATCCTGATTTTCTGGCATTTTAAGGGAAACTATTCAACATGGGTTCCTACACAATGTTTTCTAAAATGTGTATGCCTTGTTGGGTTACAAACTGAGTGCTTACATCCTGTTCCTATGACGGAACTCTGATGGCAAAGTAGCTCTCTGGCTTTTTTAAAATATATTTTGGCAAATGACGGGATAAAATCTCAGACCTCTCATAGCCAGTCCCTCTAGCCCTACACAAAAACTTAAAACATTTTTATGTCAACAACCTCTCTGTCTCAACCTCTCTGGCAATGTCCCACAAATCCCATTGCACTCTCATCTATTTGTTCTCTCTTTCTCTCTCATACTTATACTCCCCGCTACCCTATCTCATCCATATCTCTATGTAATTCCACTAAATCTCATTCATAAACATTCTTCCTCTTTTTTTCAGAGTTTTGCCTTTGGCTTCTTTCCCATAAATAATTTCCATCACCCTTCTTTTCCTCTCTTGCTTTGCCTTCAAGACAGTATAATATGGTTGATGTGCTTTTGGGTTAATGGATTTGTTTTTGTTTGTTTTATTTATTTATTTTTTTGTCATTTTTGTCTGACAGAAGAAAAAAGGAGGACCCTTGACTGACATTGTTACTGAAAAGCATAATCAGGATGTTGTGCGAAAAGAGAATAATCCACCTTTAGCATCAGTCCAAAGTTCTTTTAAGTAGATTCTCAATAAGTTATGCAAAGCAAATACATTTAAAGGAACATTAAGGTTAAACTTATTTCCTCGTTAGCTAACCAAAACTGGCAGTATGGTTTATTCGGAAACAATACAGCAGAGAGACGTAACCCTCAAGTAATTAATATGTATAGAAATCTATAGTAGAATTCAGTCTGAGGGAGAAGAAGCTCTGCTGCCTCAGAAGTGGTGGAGCGGGTGTGATGGGTACATGATAGAAAGCAGTTTGTTCAGTTATCTCCTGTCCCTGACTGACTCAAATGCCTCAAAATTCTGACCAATGATGCTTCCAGCCTTGTGGATTAGTTTGCTGATCCTGCTGGTACCTCTGGCACTGATGCCCCCCATCGAGCAGACAACAGCAGAATAAATGGCACTCGCTACCACAGACTAGTAGAAGATCGTCAACATCTTCTTGCACACATTAAAGGAACTGAGCCTCTTTAGAAAGTACAGTCTGCTCATCACATTCTTGTACACAGCATCACTGTTGGTCCTCCAGTCCAGTCTGTCATTCGGGTGAATCCCCAAGTACCTGTAGCTGTCCACTGTTTCTACCTCTTCACCCATTGTGTTGTTGGGCCCCCATCTCTTTTGTCTTGAAGACATTCAGACTAAGGTGTTTAATTCTGTAAGATGAATAAGCATGGCATTTGTTCAGTGTTCTAGTGAGCTGAGTAGAAACACTGATCAAGTAGGTACTCTTAATTAACCCTCTCAGGCTCAAATCAAGTTTTTGTTGCTAATGCACAAAAGAATACCTGCAGTGGTACTTCTGAGTAAAAAAAAAACCTCATAAAATATGTATGTGGGGTAATCAGGTTGTTAGCTTTTAACTGTTGCAAATCTGCAACGCCTGCCTTGAGAGGGTTAAAGCAGAGCAATAACATGCAGGGAAACAAACAATGTCTCAAGCCTTATTTTGAATGGAAAAATTGCTTCCTGACAGATTTGAAAGCTGATTCTATGCATTCAGTTATTATGTCCTGGTGGCTTTGTTTTTATTTTTAAAAATTCTTTTCTAGATAAAGTCAAGTCTTTCCTGGGATTTATTTAGATAGTGACTACAACTTGCTAGCTGAAATATCTGCCCAGAGGCAAGGCCAGGATTTCTGTCGAGTGGAATAACTTGCTTCTTAAAGGCTTTCCTTAGTGTGGATCTATGCAAAGGCTAAAAGAATGAATTAACACATTGTATCTTGGTTGCTTGTTTTACACAAAAATTGAGATTTATGATTTACGAGGAATTACCCATCTGACGAGAGAAGGCATCCAAAAGAGACAGGAAGTACGTAGATCTGTTCAAAATACTCCTAAATAGCAATTTGTGTTATTTGCACTTTGTTTTTTAGATTCTGACAGGGCCTAGAAGTTGGATTTTACCGCTCACAGTTGGGCTAACTGCTGTTATTGTTTTTCATGCTATAAACAACTGACCAGACGTAAGCTTAAGCTTGAAACCAAAGTGAAAAAAACAACACCCAATTTCCCCACAGCGTAAAACTGTTCCATTGTAGCATTTTCCTTTTAATAATTAAGTAAAGGCATGTCTGCAGCATTTAAAGTATATTATGCTGCAAATGCATTATGACATATTTTCCTCAGTTTGTGTAGTTCTTCAATCCATCCACCATCCCACATCTATTTCCAACTTGAACACATTCTGCTGTTGCTCCGTGTGTTTGTGAGGCACCCTGCTGGCGGGGAAAGGATCTAGAGAAAGGCAAACAAATCGATCCAAAAAGAATCAAAAGGGGGAGAAGGCAGGAAAAGGCTTGCAGTAGTTTATAAACCTTTTTGACAACAACCACTGAGGAAAAAACACAAGACATCTCAAAATTCAAACAAAAACGAAAGTGCATTTGGAATAATACATGTACTCCATCTCACAATATGCTTTTTATTTACACAAAATGCCAGATAGCATCCGTTTTGCAGGAGACTTTACCTTAAAATTAGGAGAAAGCGGGAACTTGAATAGACTGATGACATACGCTACTGGAATATTCTTAAACTGAAAGATAAGTGAGAGAAACGGATGAAGGTGTTTGAGAGGGATGAAAGGAAAAAGGGAGACAGGTGTCTTTTTGTTGGCGTCAACATCATTTGGAAACGTAGAAATCAACCGTGCCTCACCTACTTATCTCCTCAGGTCGAGATGCTGTTTCTACTTTTGACAGCAGTCAAAGTGTCTCTGCTTCCCAGGGCCTGTGTGTTTATGTGCTAGATTTACATACACAGTTATGTGCCCCAAAAGAATGTGGTGCTTGTGTGTATTTTCATGTGTGCAAACAGATAAGGCTTTGAGCATTTTAGATATTTCAGAAATCTAATGCAGGCTTGATGCCCTTGCCATATGATCAAAGAATACGGAGCTTCTTTCATTACCTTTGACGGAGGAACACATTTTGGATGTTTGCCTGCTTCTCTCTCTCTCTCTTGCTCTCACTCTGCCTGAAGGTAGAGGAGAGTGCTGGTTATCACAGAAACACTAAGCATCGGAGAACCCTTTTAACAAGGTGGAAAAGCAGCACCGCTTTGGAATTCAGGAATCATGAAGAGAGGGCAACTGCACTGCTGATTCATACTAAATGAAATCACCTTAAACATCGTTTCTTAGGAAACCAGGTTACTCAGTGGTATTTCTTGGATTATACCACATAAGAATCATTCTTTGCATAACAGAATTACATTCACCTTTAGGACATCTAGGTTGCAAAATGATTAGAAGGTCTCATCTGTAAAAACCTTACATCCACTGACTTATAGTGGTGTTCTGCAGCTTTACTTGCAGCGATGGTTCTCTGATCTGGCCTCTCTGTAACTGAGCAAAAATGTTTTTGTTGCATTGATAGATGAATTGTAAGCTGAAACTTGCTTATAACATAATTTTGCTGCATTAAATTGTGTGGAGAAGAAGCTTTACTCTGTCCATTTCTAATATCACACTGAGGCTTATCTCTAAAGAGAAATATGCTTGCATTATTATAGCTATTAATTGAGCTTATGTGATGTGATTGAGGCCTCTCTTTGATGTGTTTAATGCATATTTTATGATAAAACTAGATGTTTTTTACAAAACTGTGTAAGAAACTGTTTTAATGTATGTCATTTACAACGATTCTTCCACACGCTAATCAATGCCTCGTGCTTTATTCTGCTGTTTTTGGTGCTTCTAAGCTATGAGAATGTTTGAGAAGGTACAATCTCCTATATAACCTAAATAAGTACCGTTTCATTGAAAAATAGTTTTCTTGTTTTCTAGAGAATCTTTTTTGTAAAGACATGCATAAAAACCAGAGAAAACACGTAATGATGTCTTTGAGTTAAGAAGGTGGCTGTGAAGTTTTCAGTTCATAAATCATTTGGTGCTTAAAGAAAACTGTATCTTCTGTTCTAGTTAGATTAATATATTTATTAGGACCCCAATATTTCTTAAATCTAACTGCAGAGACAGAAAAACTAAAAAGAAAACAGAAGAGTTGAGTGAGAATGAGGCTAAAGGTAAGATTTTAGAGGACTGGAGAAAAGGGGAAAGAAAAATAACCTAAAAGGAGGCTGATAAAGGTGAACTTAATTAAGTCTTGTGTCGATGGGTGGAAAAGTGGGGTTGGCTGCCAAAGTCAAGAATAATGGTGGCTATTTTCAATTGGATTACACAAGAAAAGGCCAGCAAAGGCAGCCACACAAGCAAAAAACCCCCAAAAAACCCCATCAAATGTCAGTCCATTTTCACCTTACGGTATGTATCTTTGCCAAATGCTGCCTGTATAGTTCAGAACTCTTCTTCCATGTAGTTAATGTGTGAACTCAAAAGAATGGCTTAAGGTGACTCTGGGGAAAAAAGTTGAATTCAAGTGCATATTTTGAAAGTATGTGACACTTTTCACTGTTTATACTGCAGATACAAAACACAATGATGAAGACCATATCCAGTTTTCAACTGCTTGAAGTTAATTTTTCCTACAATAACAGCATGTATTTTCGTCATGAGTGCAGGCTTACATACTAACAAAGGCTTCAAATGAGAAACAGCACAAGTACACGATAGAATTTGCATGGACACCAAGAACTTGCTTTGTTATTAATGCAACACATTGGCAATAACCCCTCTGGCTGTACTGCCTTGGAGCACTAAAGCTATGATGCAACTGACAAGTATTTTGGGCAATGTGACGGAGTAGGTTTCCTGGGAAAAGACACCGAATTGGGAACTTTTGAAAACAATAGGTTTTTCATGTAGTCAATGTAGTCGCACCTTAGGCAACAATGCTCTCGAATACTACATCACAAGTGTTTATTTGTTTTGCTTTTCTTTTTGAAGTTCAGATATCTGCACTGATATTTTAATAATAATGGTTTAAAGAAACGTCTATGACTGATGCATGTAATCAACTCAAAAATACCCAGAAAGATGCTGTGAAGATTGTCTACCCCCCAAATACAGTGTGGTTAAGTAAGAGTACTCCAATAACTAATGGCACTGTGAAGATGTGGCTTAAGCTCACTTTGGCAATGCTAATTTAGTGTTTACACCATGTTCACCAACAAAAGAGCATATGGTTAGGTTTGCAGATTTTTGGTATTGCCTAACCATTGACACGAGACCAATGTATTCACCTGAATCTTGAGTTTTTACTGCTGTGGAGTCACCAACATATTTACTTGGGGGTTTAATCAGTGGGAAATGATGAAAAAAAACCCCATGCTGGTACATGTTTCCCATTGTTCTTATTACTTCATAATGCTTAAAATAACGGTTTAAGTCACTGCACAGTCAGTGCAGTAATTGGCTAATTGTTTGTTCTTGCATGGTACTCATTGTGGATCGATTGCTTTTAAATTTGATGCCCATTAAATACACTCAGTGATGTGGATAGATTCCAAGGTCTGGACCCAAGTAAAGAAAGAAAGTCATTTGAAAGCCAGCATGATTCGAATTCTTCATGTGGGAACATTTTATGCCAATTTTCCACATAGATTAAGTGAAAAATCTCACCCACTGGTGCCACTAATTAAAAGCAAGTGAATTGTAATTGCAGTGAATTTGTCATCATGATTACATCTTTTTGCAATTATTCCTCTGCATGACCCGGATGCCCAGATGTAGACAAGTACTGTATGTGTAAGATAAAAAAATTAAGACAAAATAAGTTTACATAGCCTGGTTTGGCCTGTGTGTACTACATTATATTAGTTGGATTCCAGGGATGTAGAAAAATGGCGGTAGAAGAAGAGCTCATCTTGACAGCTTTCCCAGTTTTCTGTTTCATGTTATGTGGCTCATGGGATTTCTTGTTGCCATTTAGTCATATGTGGCTTATGAGCAGAGTTGAATTTATATGGAACTAGTGTAAGTGAGAAAGTGAGTGTCAAGCAGGATATAATGCATCAAGATAAGTCAGTTTGAATTGTTTGTATTTTCTGCTTCCACCTTTTCCAGTTTTATCCCTCCATTTGTCTACATGTCACAGCATTTTTATGTTCTTTCTTCTTGCTCCTCCTCCTGCTCATCTCTCTTTCTCTTTCTGTCTCTCACAGTACAACCTCTGATCCTGTGTGACAGAAGACAGTGCAAAGATTTGAGATTTTTGGTCCTCGTGTTTTATGGAGGAATCACAAATGCCTACCATGTGCACGTACTCACACAAAAAGGCAGCACAGTAGACTAATGAATGTGTCCAATTCCCCGAGCACATGCACAAACAGTTAAAAGTATGTCTGTTTTTCTTTTTCTTATTTTTAACACTGCATTCTTTGCTTGAGTTAAACAGCTCCTGCACACGTGAAGAGCACAAAAATACACAAAAAAGGTCCTGTGAACATGCACGCTTGTTTCCTACTCCAAAGACCCAGGAGCAAACGTTGTTATCAGCACTCCACAGGACCAGACCAGTGACTCAGCCTATCTGACTCTGTTTGTGTGTATGTGTGTGCACACATGCGTGTGAAACAACTAAGTGGCCTAAAGCGTCAAATTTCAGTCAGATATCCCCAGGTTTCTCTGTTCTTAGAGCTGGAAGAATATACTCACACAACTACTCTACTCACTAGGTATTCTAACTTTTCTCCCAGTACACTGAAGTTACAGCAAACACCTGTCATGAGCTGACTTTTTCTTTTTTTATTAGAATACCAGTTCATTTGAGCATTTCTACAGAATACACTACTATTGCTACTTTATAATTTTTCTGATAGTTTTGCATATTGAACAGCAGGGCCCTATTTCAGGAAGCCGGTTTAGAAAACTCAGAGTAAAAAACGATACTCAGGGTTGAGTAACCCCGAACTGTCCAACTCGGAATATTCGGTTTCAGAAAGGCTGATAACAATTAGTTCAGTCAACGCGGAGTTGCTTTAACCCCAAGTTAAGCGCGCGCACGAGGATACATAAAGCCCTGATTAGTGGAGCACAGATTAAGCGAGTCACCATGGAGACGGAGGGAAAGAAGGCGCGGTCAATGTATCTTACAGCATTTGAGGCCGAAATTCTGATGGCAGCATATGCCGATAACATGCAAATTTTGTGGGAAAAAAGTAACACAGCCTCAGCTGCAAAAGAAAGGGAACATGCATGGCAAAACATAGCCGACAGAGTCAATGCGTGAGTGTTAATTTAAACATTGATCTAGGGATTTCCACCCATTTAACACGTTATTTTATTATATTTCATTTTTTATTTTATACATTTTATTTTGTGATGTGATGTGAGCGCAGGTGCAACCCAACAGGCCCCAAACGTTCCTGGCAGCAAGTAAAAATGAAATATAAAAATATAGTCCAAACAGGTAAGGTGTAATTGTATTATGAGCCATAGTGCTTGGTCTGTTTGTCCGATGTAAATCAATTGCAGTTAGAGGCTACATTAATTTTCTTTCTGTAAGCACTTATTGAAATTATCTGAGCACATTACAAGTACATATTTGCTTACTCTGTATGCTCAAATGTGACCCGTTATAGCCAACAGAACAAAAGCGGAGGCCTGAAAAACAGGTGGGGGTCCTCCACCACCACCACCACTCACAGAGGCTGAGCAGTTGGCTTCCACATTTGTGACAATGTTGGCAGCATCACATATGATCTTCACAGTGCACAGAACCCAAATTAGCATCCATTACTATAGTGAAATAATTTGTTAGTTTGAAATGCTACAGGGAACTATGTACCTGTACATTAATGCTGTGGAAAGACTTCCTGTTCACATAGTCTCCTTCATTTACTGAAGGAGCAATGATTGGAATGTGAGTGCCATCTATACAGCCAATCACGCCTGGGAACCGTGAAAATAAATGTAAAATTTAAGTAGTAGTTCAAGTATCACCACATCATGAATTAAGTTTCGTTCATCCTGATACCTGCAATTTTGTGGCATCCCTCTTTGATAAATCTTGTGCGTCTATGACCGGGGAACACCACAAACGAGTACAGGAGACGTTTCAGTGCAACTGTAACATTCCTGACTGCCCGACAGACGGTAGCCTTGGAAACGTGCTCAGCGTCACCAATATTATACAGAAAGCTCCCGTTTGCAAAAAACCGAAGTGCAATACAAATAATATGTACAGAACTGAGAGAATGTCCGCGATGTGTCACATGAGCAATATTAGGCCTGAGGATGTTATTCAAATAAATTATAGATTGTGCTGAAAAACGGTAACGTTCACACAGAAAATCATCAGGAAATGATAAAATGTCCGAACGTGCTCTAATCACTCTCTCCCGGCGGAGAATTTGGGCTTCAACATCTACTGGCTCTTCAAGTAGATGTCTGACACTTCCTAGAGTCAGGTTTCTGACAAAGAGGCGGAGAACGTCAGGGTTAGTTGAAGTAAACCTGCTAGGGGGCAGGTTAGCTTCACGGAGTGTGTCGTCATAGTAACTCACTCAGAATTAATCTAAACTCGCTTTGTGAAACCGAAAATCCAGAGTTTTCGTTAACTCAGGGTATACTTACTCAGAGTTTGCACTAAACCGGCTTTCTGAAACAGGGCCCTGGAGTGTTTTGCAGTTGGCAAAACAATGGCTTATTTGAAGAGTTTTTCGTGAGGTTTCAGAACTCATCACAGTACAGAAACAGCTTTAGTGAAGGTTACAAATTACCTTTTTATGGTCTCTGACTGACTCGATATGGTTAACCATAATATTGTATTACAGTGATTAGCATGCTGTAGGTATATGCTGCACTACAGTGGTTTGATTCATATCTTTCTAATAGACTACAATTTGTTCATGTAAATGGAGAGTCCTCTTCACACAGTAATGTTAATTATGGTGTTCCACAGGGTTCTGCGAAAGGACCACTTCTGTTTACATTATACATGCTTCCTTTATACAATATCATCAGAAGGCATAGCATACATTTTCACTGCTATGCAGATGACACCCAACTTTATCTATCCATGAAGCCAGATGACACACACCAATTAGTTAAACTGCATAAATGTTTTAAAGATATAAAAATGTGGATGGCCTCTAATTTAACCAGATACTACATCTGGATGACATTAACCTTGGCCTCCAGTAACATTGTAAGGAATCTTGAATTCATTTTTCTCAAAATCAAATTGAATCGAATTGAATTGAATTACTTGTGGTTCCTTTAATAGTAGAATGGGAGGGCCCATCTTCTGTGGAACCAGCTTCCAGTTTGGATTCGGGAGACAGACACCATCTCTACTTTTAAGATTAGGCTTAAAACTTTGTTTTTTGCTAAAGTACATTATTTAAAGCTGGATCAGGTGACCCTGAAACCTCCCTTAATTACGCTGCCATAGGTCTAGGCTGCTGGGGGATTCCCATGATGCACTGAGTATTTCTTCTTTAGTAATCTTTTCAACTCACTGTGTTTACACAACTCTCTGCTTTGATTAATTAGTTATTATTCATGTCTGACTCTCTTCCACCGGATGTTTTTTGTCCTGAATTCCTCCCCTCACCTCAAACAGTCACAGCAGATGGCCACTTTTCCCTGAGCCTGGTTCTGCTGGAGGTTTCTTCCTGTTAAAACTGAATTTTTCCCTCCGACTGTCACCAAAGCTCTTGCTCATAGGGGGTCTTATGATTGTTGAGGTTTTCACTGCTGTATTATTGTAGGATCTAACTTACAATATGAACCACCTTGAGGTGACTGTTGTTGTGATTTGGTGCTGTATAAATCAAATTGAATTTAATTAACAGCAAATAAGAGTCATAGTCACACAAAGGCACACTCTTTGATTGCCTAAAAAATCATGTGGAACTTGTGTCTGTTAGTCCAAATCCTATCCTTTTTCTTCTGTCTGTACATTAATTAAGGAGAGCCCAACAGCTTAGGATAAGAAAAATCTCATCCAGCTTCCACTGACACCTCATTGCCTAAGGTAGCAGCATTTGGAGTGAGCAATCCCTGAGTGACAGCTGCCTGTTATCACCATCTGAGCATTTACCACTTGGCCATGGAATTACAAGAGGGTTTTTGGTCAAGTTAAGGTGTAGTCCTAATTGTTAAAATGTTCCAGGAAATGTTAAAGATGAAAACATCACTGAGTGTCTGGGGGTTCATTCAAATTTATTTAATAATTCAAACTTTCTTGATTTCAATCTGAGGCAAGGCGAGAGCAGGAGCAATTCTCTGCAGCTGGTAAAAAGTGCAAAAATAGTGTAGCTATATTAACACTGTGAAGAAGAGACCAGGAATTTATAAAAAATTATCTTTCAAACAAACAGGAGCTTTTACATCCAAAATAATAGTGATTCCTAAAGGTAT
Organism: Aulonocara sp. 'chitande type north' Nkhata Bay; assembly: GCF_057382095.1. Lineage (NCBI taxonomy): Eukaryota > Metazoa > Chordata > Actinopteri > Cichliformes > Cichlidae > Aulonocara > Aulonocara sp. 'chitande type north' Nkhata Bay. Next base: position 23,549,352 of record NC_141355.1, on the reverse strand, counting down.
CCTATGAGAAACAGTCTTCATTATTAATTAGTCTGTGGAAGCTGTGGTTTCAGTCTTCAGTCTCTCTATATGCTGGAAATATAACTGGGTACACTACCCTGCATGATCTTCATTCAAGAAAAAATGAATCAATTACACAATATGGGTAAATATTAGCTGCTATTATTGTCTTAGGACCCGCGTTTCCGCAGGTCCTTCCTCCCTGCAGCTGTCAGACTGTACAATCAAAACTGCTCCCAAAAATCATAGATGTTTACATCTGCGCTGTAACTGCAATAATTTAATCAACCGATTCGCACTACAACCTGGGTTTGCCTCTTATCTGTAGTTAATTTTATTTAATTTAATAACTGTACAGTACTCTGTTTATAGTAACCATTGTCCTTAATGTAAATATGTAAGAAATAAATTGTGTATGTTTCTTTCCTGTGTTTGTTTGTATATGTGTCTTTCTGGCTGCTGTTACAACCAAATTTCCCCTTGTGGGACAATTAAAGGATTATTCTATTCTATTCTTAGTCACTCATGCCCCTTTGTTCTTATATTGTAACCAAGTGCCATTGAACTGAAGATCGTTTCACAACATATTAGTATATATTAGTATGCTGTTATATATAGTCATTTTGGGGAAACCCAAACAAATATGAATATGTGTCAGGTCACAGTAGGTTGCCAGAATAAAGACAGAAAACATAAGCAAACCACCAATCAAGGTGTGAAGCGTGGGAGGAAGAAAAAAAAGCACGACATCAATTTCAACCAATTTAGCTGTAATTTGCATTAATTTGCTATCAGGTATTAGGGTCTTAGCATCAGATCTTGGGTCGTTTGAATTGCAGGGTGGGGCCTTTTTGGATCCTGTTAGTTTTGTGCACCCATGAATGCAAATGCACTACTCTTTTTGCCACCATTCATGTTTCAGTGTTCATGAAACTTTCTTTAAAGTGGAAAACCTTTTGGATTTGAACAAAGGACTTGTAGCTTTAAGTTCAATGTATTGGCTTGCTATATTTTAGCAGAGCTGAGCATAGTGGCATTGTCATCTAATTTATTTGTATCATTTATCATATAGTTGTGGTGTAAAAACAAACAAAAAAGCCTTTAAAGCAGGATGAAAACTGAAGGGTTTATCAAAACTCTTAAAACTAATGGTAGCGTGGTGGAGACATGCGTGATGAAACATTTCTCCCGCTGAAAACACTACGTCCAGATGAACAGAATCAACCTTTTTGGGAGCTCTGACCATGTCATGGGGGTGTGGCAAATGTACCCAAATCCAGGACTCACAGCCATGTCCATGAGCTAAAGTTGTAAAATCCATAGTGGCACATAAATGGCATACTCCAAACATGAGAGCACAAATTTAATTTCTATGTATTTTATGTTTTATGTTTGGTATTATGGCACTTAGGGTTAACAAACATGCCATTATTACTTTACAACCCAGCAATGGCTCAAAAGTCACTTAATCATAGGAAGAAGTAGGTAAGTGGCAAAGATACAATTGTAGATGAGATGGCTGAAAGACTTGTTCTGCTTTAGAGTGTGTACCTCATATAACAACCCATTGCTTTTTATTACTCTGTTTTGTCCATGGTAATTTGATCTGGGAGGCTGAATGGGTGATATAGTCAGGTCTGTTGTGGTCTGTGTTAGCCTTGGGGGACTTAGGGGAGAGGATGTTGGTGTGAGAAGAACAACAAGAGATGGAGTGAGAAAGTGAGAGTGGAAAGTGAGAGCAGCAAAGAAAAAGTGGGGGAGTGCAGAAAATTAAATCAACTGCTGAAGGAACTCATGTGAAATTAAAAGAAAGGACGCAGCAAAGCAGATTATAGTAATCAGAGAAAGAGACAAGGCTGGTGGGTTCTGATGAGAAACAGAGTAGTGACCTCCCTCTTTGACTCCTGACCTCTTCTGTCATTCTGACAGGAAGTGTGCCCTTCTCCTGACAGGAAATAGACTTATAACCTCTGGATTTATGGGAGTCAGTAGTATCTCTGTCTAATTACAATGCCTGGATTTATAGGAGCCTGTGTTAATTCTTCTTGCGAGAGAAAAAAACCCTCAGGACACCACTGACATTCTAGCTGTGATGAGTCTATTGAATGACTTTGTTGTAACTGTGATAGTTATTCGCCATTACAGTTAAATATAGACCCCATTCAAATATCAGCTGCTGATATAATAAGCATTTTAAAGGCATGATGTTTTTGTGTTTTCATCAATATGTTTTGTTGACTTTACAAACTTCAGCAGATTTTGGTCAGATATTGTTGGTTAGGAAGAAACTTGGCTTCTTAAAAACTGTCCTTTATTTGGAATTGTAAAGAAAGCTGAAAGGGCAATAAAGAAAAGTAATTTTTGTTTGCTTCCTTTCTGAATTACAACTACTGACATACTCCACTTTGTAATTACTGCCTACAGTTTCTCTAGCAACAAAAAAAAGTTAACTTTTGTTTCCATTTTACAGATGTTTGGTGGGGTTTTTATCCACCAGAATGGTCTGAATGAGGCTTGGACCACATTTACTGGGAACTTTGTAGTTTTACAAAGAAAAATGTCTGTCAACTTCCAACACAAAGTCCAAGAATAAAGGACAAGAGGGGCAGAAAAAGAAAAGCTGAGATGACACATACACATGCACATAGTCAGCTCTGCAGAACAATAAACAGTGGGCCGCCTCATGGAGACACAACACAATGCTGTTCAATTAGATTTCAGCAGCATTTACCTCAGATCCAATACAAAGGCAAAAGGCCCTTGCTGATTGCAATCAGTCAGAGTGGCAGGTAAATTGAATTACTATTATACATAAAAACTATTGAATGTTTTTCCTTCATTCCCTTCCTTTTCCTCTCATTTCTCATTCTTTCCCCCCAATATTTGACCATTCTCTTGGCTTTTAAAATGTGATTATAGACACACAGTATAGAAGTGACATGGTAATGATATTTTGTGACTGCCATGACTCCCAGAGTGAAGCGTTTGTTTCAGAGCTGAGATTTATTATGCTAAAGCGCATGTCATTCATTTGAAGTAGACTTTGTTATTTCCTGAATGCAGTTAAAGATGATAGATAGATAGATAGATAGATAGATAGATAGATAGATAGATAGATAGATAGATAGATAGATAGATAGATAGATAGATAGATAGATAGATAGATAGATAGATAGATAACTCTTTATTGTCATTGCACAGTCATACATAGTACAGTAGTACAATGAAATTGGAAAACTGTCCTACGTAGTGACTTTGTATGTTAAATGCAGAGATCCAACAATCCTTTAAAGAGGCTAGTTATTTCCTTTTCCTACAAACATTTCAGAGACTGCAAAGGAAAACGATTGTCACCTCTGATGAGATGGGTCAAAATGGAGATCAAATCTTCGTCGTTACTATGGATACCATAAAGGCTGTAACTCGTATGATGTCGCATAATTGCATATTCAGGTTATTCCTCTTTGATGCAGAAGACATCTCTGAGGCATTTCTTTATATTTTCTGTAAATGGAGAGATGGAAGCTGAACTCACACTGTGTCTATAACCTCGAATTATCTAATGTTTTCCAGTTCAATGACTTCATAAATGTTCAGTGGCTCGTGTATCAAACTAAAACCCGCTATGATTTAATTTTACATGAAATACAAAAGGATTTTTTGAATGGCAACACTCAATCTAGCTTTTTATAATTTCTGTCATACATGGGCAGAAAAAAAATATTTCCAGACAGTATAAAATTTTATTATCTCGAAGAAGCTGAATTTACAACTGAAATCATTAAAATTCTTCCTCCCCCCCATGATTGTGCACTCAACATGAGAGAGGAAGGAGAAAGAAAAAAGAATGGAAAAGGAAAATATGTTGACATATCTGAAGTGTTGTCTTTGCTGTGACAGTAAAGTGCCTTGTGTTTCTCTTGATCATCTGCGAGACGTTTCTTCACATTGATAGGAATCCTCAGATGGGAAATTCAATTGATTGGATGTGATTTGGAAAGGGACAAACCTGTCTATGTAAGGTTTCACAGCTTGCAATGCATATCAGAGTAAAAACAACAAGTCATGAGGTAGAAAAACTCAGAACCAGGACTGTTCAAATACACTGAATTTGGGAAGTATATGTCTTCTTGCAATTTAGGCTTTAAAATGTTAAGTTTCCAGGGGGACAACAAGCCTACAGAGGCAGCTAAGACAATGCTGCAGTGGCTTAAGAACAAATCTATATTTCCTGAGTGTCCCTGCCAGAGCCCTGATTGAACCAAATCAAACATCTCTAAAGAGATTGCTTTGCCTAAAAAATGTCAAAGCAATGGTAAAGCATGTTTGATAATATCAAAGAGGCATAAAGACTGAAATTGTCCCCAAATATCTTCAACAAATACAAACAACTGTGGACAACCGAGTATAGTATTCAGTGTTTTTTGTTTTAAAAAACAGTTTTTCTTGTGACTGCTGAATATTAATTTGGTGTATATATATATAAGAAGAAAAAAATAAAAGTAAATGTTTTATTTATAACCTGATAGCTGCTACAGTTTAAATTCATATCTTTGCCTCAAAACTTCTGTGATCATATAAAAAGGTGTATTGTACTAGAATACGAATGGCTTGTTCTTATAACTGACAGAGTTGGACAATGTATGAAATACATACGACAAAAAACCTACCCCTGTGCCTGCAGACTGCAAGAACTCAGTGTAAAGCAAGTTTAAGAATAAGTCAAGTTGGAGAGAAGTGATTTAATCATGTCAGCCTTAACTAATGGCAGGATGTGGTGGCATTAATGCACCTACATAATGGAGCTAGTATCCATCTCCAGAATTTAATTAAGGGGAGAAAAGTTATGGTCATATCATTTCTTGCAATCAGGTGATCACTTTGAGTGGCCTATATCAATAATGGCTAATATCAGCAACTGACAAAAATTAACCAATTTACATGCACTTAATGTGAGACTTATGCAATGAGCACTTTTCATACCACATTTGAATTTTCCAGAGGGAGAAAAACAAAAATCATAACTGTGAAAATGGAGACTAAGATGACACTGAGAGAAGATAGATTATGGAGCAGCACCATGCAGTTGCTGGTTGTTTAAAAGAACTGTGCTAAAGAGAGGAGCAGTGGGGCAGTGGTGGTCAGAGTCTGGGTTTGGCAGTTGCCAGGAGAACCGTACTTGTCTGACTGCTTTGTGCCAAGTGTAAAGTTTGGTGGAGGTGGGTTTATGGTGGTTTGGTTGGTTTTCAGGAGTTGGGCTCGGTCTCTTAGTTCCAGTTAAAGAAACTTAATGCTTCAGCAGACCAAGACATTTTGAACAATTTCATGCTCCCAACTTTGTGGGAACAGTTTGGAGATGGGGCCTTCCAGTTCCAACATGATTGGGCACCAGTGCACAAAGCAATGTTCCGTAAAGGCATGGATGAGTGAGTTTGGTGTGGAAGAACTTGACTAGCCTGCACAGAGTCCTGACCTCAACCTGACAGAACACCTTTGGGATGAGTTAGAGAGGAGACTGCAAGCCAGGCCTACTGATCCAACATCAGACCTCACAAATGTGCTTCTGGAAGAATGGTCAAAAATTCCCATAAACATAAACACTTGTGGAAATCCTTCCCAGAAGAGCCGAAGCTGTTATAGCTGCAAAGGGTGGGCCGACATCATGAAGTGAGAATGGGATGTCAGTCAAGTTCATAAACATCTGAAGGCAGATGAGCAAATACCTTTGTCAATATAGTGTATATACAGGTAAGGATGGGTGTCGAGCAACTGATTTTCAGTAAATTATTTGTGCCTATTTTCAGTAGCAGAGCACTTTATTTTTTAGGTTGAGTACAATGTAACCTATTGTAGTTGATAGTTTTATCAGTTTTGTTTGTTATGAAAAGAATATTCTTCACTGTAAAAAACGAATTTGTTTTCTTGTTTATGCTGTCTTAAAATAAAAATTGGAATTGGCATAAATCAGTATAGAGATCAATCAGAAAAAGTGCAATGGGTGCAGCCATAGTTTTTAATTACTTTCTATTTCTTGGATGGATCCCCACACCACCTTATGCTATTTGTGTCATATAAAACTGTATTATCATTAGGCCCACTGTAGGGGAGACCGGGGATAGTTGTAACATTTTTGACATTTCTGTCTGTAAATTGGAGCTCTTTTAAGGTAGTGGATTCAAAATGTAATGCAAAGTATTTACATGTCTCTGCTATTAAATAGTGCAGCTATTTTCTCTGCAGCACAATTAACCATTGCATGGTATGGTCTCAAACACGAAGAGTGAAATGTTACAATTAACCCCATAGTCTGGGTTAGTTGTAACATATCCTGGGGTAAAATGTAACACAATGAAATAAGGGTACTAACAAAACATTAGCATGTAATCTTTGTTTATTCAACACATGAATGCACTTAGAGCCATTTATGTAGCTATGTGTGTGTGTGTGTGTGTGTGTGTGTGTGTGTGTGTGACAGAATGCAGAAATCTAACTTTTGAACATATTCCAACCCCCCAAAAAGACAAATTATGGAATTTTCTGCAACTGAATATTTCATTAATTTTGGTTGGTCTTCCTTGAGTTTGGCCTCATTGGCTCAGTGGGCATTATAACCTACAACTCTTGCACCAATTTTGAACATAACAATGAAGCTGAAAAAATGTAGTTGTTCACCAGCATCACAATTCCATTACTTTTTATCATGGCTTACCTTGGTGTGGTTTGCAAAGTGCTTCAGAAAGATGAGGAAATCTGTTTCTTGTACCCATCCTGATTTATTTCCACTACCAGTACTTCCTACTGGTCCATCTCTGACACAGAGGTCTGCATAATGTATGTGTGGGAACACAAACAGTGGAGGAATTGTGTTGCCAATGGCATTAACCACATATACAAATGCAACCAGTGAACCTCTCTCTGCTGATGTCGTTGCCCCAACTTGTTTAATATAAGTTAAAGTAATAGTGTGGTAAGTTGTAACATCTGCATTATTGTTACAACTAACCCAGACTGTTGCTGTTACAACTGACCCAGACTCCTATAGCCATGAACTAGCTAACATTACAGCCAACGGCTAAAACATTAGCACTAAAGACCTACACAGAATACATCCCCATAGACATACAAATAACATAATTTAAGTTTGATGAGTTTAACTGCAAAGCAGATAATGCTATTACAAATTGAAATAAAGTAGAAAAACTTACTTTTTGGCATACAAATTACTTTTTTTCATGTTAAATTGTCTGTGTTTGACAAAATGTGCTGATTTTTCACATGTGATAGCAGAACTGAATTGGGCATGCACAGGATGAGTCACATCATTTGAAACTTAGCCCTGATTGGAGAAATTGGAAGTGTTACAACTGACCCACGTTACAACTATCCCCGGTCTCCCCTACAGGGTGGGCCATTTATATGGATACACCGTAATAACATGGGTTGGTGAATAAAGTTACGTTGAAACTAAGCACACCATTGTTTTTCTTGTGACATTACCAATACATTTGATGTGTCACATGGCCCTCTTCCTATAGAAAAAACAAAAGTTGTATCCAAGATGGCCGACTTCTAAATGGCCAGGCCACTCCAGGACTTTCAAATGCTTCTTACGGAGCCACTCCTTTGTTGCCCGGGCGGTGTGTTTTGGATCATTGTCATGTTGGAAGACCCAGCCTCGTTTCATCTTCAAAGTTCTCACTGATGGAAGGAGGTTTTGGCTCAAAATCTCACGATACATGGCCCCATTCATTCTGTCCTTAACACGGATCAGTCGTCCTGTCCCCTTGGCAGAAAAACAGCCCCATAGCATGATGCTTCCACCCCCATGCTTCACAGTAGGTATGGTGTTCTTGGGATGCAACTCAGTATTCTTCTTCCTCCAAACACGACGAGTTGAGTTTATACCAAAAAGTTCTACTTTGGTTTCATCTGACCACATGACATTCTCCCAATCCTCTGCTGTATCATCCATGTGCTCTCTGGCAAACTTCAGACGGGCCTGGACATGCACTGGCTTCAGCAGCGGAACACGTCTGGCACTGCGGGATTTGATTCCCTGCCGTTGTAGTGTGTTACTGATGGTGACCTTTGTTACTTTGGTCCCAGCTCTCTGCAGGTCATTCACCAGGTCCCCCCGTGTGGTTCTGGGATCTTTGCTCACCGTTCTCATGATCATTTTGACCCCACGGGATGAGATCTTGCGTGGAGCCCCAGATCGAGGGAGATTATCAGTGGTCTTGTATGTCTTCCATTTTCTGATGATTGCTCCCACAGTTGATTTTTTCACACCAAGCTGCTTGCCTATTGTAGATTCACTCTTCCCAGTCTGGTGCAGGTCTACAATACTTTTCCTGGTGTCCTTCGAAAGCTCTTTGGTCTTGGCCATGGCGGAGTTTGGAGTCTGACTGTTTGAGGCTGTGGACAGGTGTCTTTTATACAGATGATGAGTTCAAACAGGTGCCATTCATACAGGTAACGAGTGGGGGACAGAAAAGCTTCTTACAGAAGACGTTACAGGTCTGTGAGAGCCAGAGATTTTCCTTGTTTGAGGTGACCAAATACTTATTTTCCACCCTAATTTACGAAGAAATTATTTACAAATCCTACCATGTGAATTCATGGATTTTTTTTTTCACATTCTGTCTCTCACAGTTGAAGTGTACCTCTGGTGCAAATTACTGACCTCTGTCATCATTTTAAGTGGGGGAACTTGCACAATCGGTGGCTGACTAAATACTTTTTTGCCCCACTGTATATGTGATGGGGGAAAGGAAAAAAGTAGAGATGGTAAGGTCAAACAACCACAAAGTAGTGAAGGGAGGCAAAATAGAGCTATATGAGAAGATAGCGAAGAGGTGGACAGCATGACGGGTAGAAAAACAAAAGATGGGCAGAGAAGGGCTGGAAGTCCCCACTGAGATGGACATGTCACACACCAGTGAGCCTGACACACAGAGAGGGAATATCACAGCTCTCACACGTTCTCTCTTTTTATAATGTTCATTTCTCCTTTTCTATCCTAGTCATCTTTTTCATTCTCTTTTTCAGCCAAAAGCATGGTATGGTAACTGGCACTCAAAGAAATCTTTTTGGGGCCTTTCAAGTAGTGTTCCTCCACCTTTCAAATGCTGCTTTTCAATAATGGATGACTTTATGCATAAGTTACCTCTTGACTTCCCCACGTGCATTTCAACTCTATTTCTCCGTGCGCACTTACAGTATTGTTTATTGTAGTATTGTTTTCTGCTGAATTTGCCCCCTGTATTCTCCCACACGTATGTGCTCATACTTGTGCACAGATGCACACAAATGCATATGCAAATGCACATATGCAGATAGGCACAAGGAGCAAATGGCTCGTGCTGGGAATTACCTGTTTACCTAATTAACAGCACTTGGCTGGAGGCTAAAGATATGCAAACCAGGAAGGGGAAAAATAAACAACACAAAAAGAAAATATTTCTCTCGTCTGGAGGAAAAGCATTTCCCTGTGACTGCAAAGGCAAAGGAGAAGGGAGGAGAAGAGGGTTAAAATATTTTGTTTAAAACACTGATTGCATTAGAAATGCCTTTATTGTGAGAAAAATATCTCAACATTGTATAAATTTAAAAAAAAAATACCAAAGCTGAACCTCAGCTTTGATATTTCTTTCTCTTTTTGTTGCTGTGAAGCTGAATCTTCTGACAAACTCTATTTTCTTCCTCAATATCTGAGGAACCAGACCTCTTATTGTTCTTTTCTTTGTTTGTTTTGCTTTGCTTTTTTTTTGTTGTTTCATGTTTCAATTTGCCCATGATGAAGTTTGTGAGGGGAGTTTCTTTCTCAAAGACATCGGGAGGCTATGTTCTTTATGAAATGGAGTCAGTCGGTCTAATATTAGGAAGGAACTTTGTGTGCGTACACCAAAACTTTATAGCTTCCTATATCTGTCTCGCCTTAAACAAGTACCACCCCTGAGTCTGATAACTTTCCTGTTTATCCAGCTCTAATCAATATGTGTGTGTGTGTGTGTGTGTGTGTGTGTGTGTGTGTGTGTGTGTGCGCGCGCAACAGACAAAGAGAGAGAAAGATTGCAGGGCCGTTGAGTCAGCATATGTCTGTTTTTGATTAAACGCTGCTGATATTAGCCAGACCTGGGAAAACCCCAAATTGTACACACAAATGAGTAGGCTATCTTGAACATGAGGTCCCCAAACACAACCCCCCCCACACTAGAGGTTCTAGACAAAAGCACACTCAAGTGAAACCTCTCGAATTTATCCACACTGCTACAGACACCCCAAGTGAAAAACATTGATGAAAAGACCATGAAACTGGCTTAACAAGACTAATTCACGCATACAAAACTCCTTTACACAAACATAAAGGGCTCTTTCAGTCTCTAATACTAGGCAAAAGAATTGAACATGACCATATGCGCTTTGAAAACAAAAGAGGCCAGCTGAGGTTTTTCTTTCAGCCCTTTTCTTGTTACAGATGCCACTGCCATGGCACCCCATTACACACGGATACAGGGCCATGTGCACAGATATTTGACTGCAGACCTCTACACATTTGTGGAGACACTATTATGGACACACAACCACACCCAGATACTGAATGTCACGCTGAAAAATTAGTGCAAGGTCATCAGTCAGACACATATGTTTGTTTGGTCATTTAACTAAACAACAGAAATTAATGGAGGTTGACTCTTGTCGGCATGAATGATGGTTTCTTAGTTAACCAAAAGAATGCCTTTGTGATGTAAGCAATACGTGTCATTCAATCTGATTTACATGGGAAAAAACAAAGAGAAAAAAATCGCAGAAAAAATAGTGTTCATTTAGAGATTAAAGTCAAAATTTCGAGACTAAACTTGGAATGGGTTGTCGTTTCAAGCCAAACAACTGCCACAACTCCTATATCCACTACGAAATACATTGTGTAGATGAGTGAAACAATCAGCTGTCTTGTTGTGTTCTTTGATTCAACATATGTCCTCTTTTTTGCACGAGGATGTTGCCACCGATGTCCTTGCATCTGTTTTTGTGGTTGTTCTTTCTGACCAGAAACAGCTTTTTGCACAATCTCTTCAGCATCCTTAAACGTATCACCGCGTGTGTGTTTTTTTAAAATTATTTTTATTTTTACTTTATCCTAAAAATGATCAATAATTTTTTTAATGAATGTGGCCCTAATACTCATTCAGTATTCCATTTTTTTTAGAAAGAAAGGTTGTTCCAAGCATCTTAAGGTTTACTTAGGGTCAATTTTGGTGTAAATAGACAAAACGATATGAGTGATATGGCGATCTTTAACAAACCATGCAAAAGACAGTGAAACATAACATTTTAATACATTTTAACATTTTAAGAAATATATAACATCCATCAGAAATAAGCAGGCTATGAAGGCTTAAAAACTTTGACATTTTTTTTAGGATAACATTTTTAAACCTATATTTGGGGGTGGGTGGGTTGCCTTTATTGCAGTTGGGAAAAGACAAGAAAGCTGGGTGAAAGACCATAATTAGACATGCAATAATTGGCCTTGGGGCGGATTCAAACCCAGGCATCTGCATTAGACACATGGCATATGGGTTTCCTGCACCACCTAATGAGCTAAATTGATGCTCTTGTATTCATAACTTTTTAAAAGTTGAAGGATGCAAAGAAAAAAATTCTAATTAGGGCATGGGATTTTTTTGTAAGTTGTCAAAAAGTCTAAATAACTCAACCTCTAAAAAGAATTACAGTTAAAATATGAAAATTATACTTCAAAAAAGATTACAACAAAGCTTGTAAATACTTTACGTGATTTCAAGAATAATCGTTTTTTCCAGAATAACTGTTGCTGAGTTCGGCTTTGCACTAACAAAACATTCTGGTAGTTTATCTCACATTTTCTGTCAGAAACTAATAAAAGGCAGACATCCAAAATGAATAACAGTGACCCTCTGCTCTTCTTATAGCAAGAGTGGGTCCTCACACACACTGCTGCTCAGTGGAAAGCCACTGATTTGGCCAATGGCAAAAGCTTCACGCTGTGGTGTGGAGGTTGAAGAGGACTCGAGTCCTTTGCAGAGTTCTCCTTAATGGCATAGAAGAGCACCTGCATGACAATAGCTGGTGACAGGCTTCGCACTAACCTTGCCTTGTCAGTGCACATTTGTGCTGCCACCATGCTTGTCATACTTGCACAGAAAGTAAAGATCAGCTTGTGTCATACTGATCCAACCTTCAAGCCAACAATCATCACTAGCAAACAGTGTTGGTCAAGTTACTTGAAAAAAGTAATCAGTAACTAATTACTGATTACTTCCCCAAAAAAGTAATCCCGTTACTTTACTGATTACTTATTTTCAATAATTTAATAAGTAACTAAGTAATTAATTACTTAGTTACTTTTTAAAAACACGATTTACAACCTGAATAGGTGATAAAGCGATAGATCTTTCAGCCCAATTCTACTTTTTCTACAATCCATCATACAAAATGTAATCAAATGGAAACGTCTCTTTTTAAAACTTGTTTTATTAGTTTTAATCTTTTAACTTTATGCATCAAGCAAAAATTTTATTATATGCAACATTCACTGACTGGAAGAAATTTGTTTTAAACCTATTTAAACCTATTTTCTGCACATTCCAGCACAAAAAACATTTTTTTTGTGTGTGTTTACACTCAGTCTTTCAAATAGATGCAAGTAAAACACAGCAGAAAATAAATAAAATCAAAGACTAGCGGTCCTTTTGCTCTATTTTCACCTGTAAAGCAGGAGTCGGATAGGTGGAGGTTTACCCTGGTGCAGGTGTGCCACAGCGGTCAGTGGAAGAATCCGCGAGTTTCTCTGTGCCCATTACGTGGTAGCGCACTTGGTGCTTGCTTGGAAGTTTAGGGGGGTTTTTTCGCTGTAAAAATAAGTTTTCTTCCCACGCACAATGGACACTAATGTTTTTGTCACTTTTTATGGAATCAAACTTAAAGTAAGGTCAGTACTTCCACGCTTTAAACGCTGCACGCTCATACTCTCTCCCACAATCGATCCATTGTTGATCTGCACACAGCTGTTGTCATGAACGTTGCACCTGGTTACGTCACTGTCATGAGACATTCTTGCAAAAAAATCACGGTTTTAGTAACGCAGTAACGCGGTGTTCCTACGGGAAAGTAACGGTAATCTAATTACCGTATTTGCAATAGTAATCCCTTACTTTACTCGTTACTTGAAAAAAGTAATCGGATTACAGTAACGCGTTACTTGTAACATGTTACTTGTAACACGTTACTGCCCATCTCTGCTAGCAAACAAGGGTTGGGTCTTCAGCTATATATAGCTTCAGTGAGCTCCAGAGGAGTCTTCAGATTCGATTTGGGTTCAGGCCCTGCATTAGATGATGCATAAAATACAACTCTCATATCTGAAAATCCAGTGTGGGGATGCCTTAAACTAACATTCATTCTGATGGTCAGTAGGGGGCAACTCTAGTGACTGAAAAAGAAGTGGTGTTGCACATAGTAGGGTGTAAAAGCCTTTGACTCCCTCAATCTATGACCACTTTTTTTGAAGAGTTTGTGTTCCACAGCTGCTGGTAAACAAAATAACGCTTTAGGGTGTACATATACGTACAGATATTTTCAACAGTAAAGATTCTAAACTTGTTCTTGGATCAGTGAAATTAACATTATCTTATCATAGAATTGTCACATTAGAACCTGTAGCTAGTGTAGGAAGTTTAATTGATTTCATAAAATGGGTTGTCATCCAACTGAAATGAGAAGCTGCTGAAGCTACATTGATTCCTTCCTTAGAAAGCCTAGAAAGTCTGATGACCTTCAGTAATGATTATTTCATTTTTAAATGTGGAAGACTGAGTGTGTTGCTTTTCTAAAGCAACTGAAATGTGGAATGTGTCTGCAGCTTGTTATAAACTTTAAACTCAAATACCACTTTTTCCTCTTGCCACCTACGGGTTATTTCCAAGCTGAAATTAAAATGATGACAGGGGTGTTGAGGTCTGCACTCTGATGGACAGCAGCAGCCGCCAAAATACACCCAATTTATTACACTGATATCAGGAAATCAACTTTCAGTAGAGAAATATTTCTGTCTTTTTAACTCGATCTCGTTGCCATTTTAGCTGGATAGTGATAGCAATCCCACCAATCTCTATTTACATTTTCTCTGAGATAGGTAGGATAAGAAACACATAAGAGAAGAATCAGATCATTTACATTGTACATTCTAGATGCAAAACTTTATTTGGTTCACATGAAACAGAAACCATTTCTGATTTCAGCTGAAACAGTATCCTCTTCAAACTTGTGCAGTGCTACACTGCTCTCAACTCTCCTGAAAAGCTTCCTGAAAGTCTTGTTCAGCCCACTTGTCAGTGCACATTTGTGCAGTTTCCAATTTACATTCAGTGTAAAAGTTTCAAATGTCCAAGTTTAAAGGCAATGTAGAAGCTCGACCAGGTTTTTACCATTGATGGGGAGCAATATGAATTCATCCCCTAGGTTAAGACCATCACAGAGCAGCAGCGAATGAGTGCTATTGCAGTCTGATGCACATGCTGAAAGAGAAACAGTACAAATATGTATCTTTCTAACTTTTAAGGGCACAGTGACCAGGTCTAAATCCAGCAAGGTTTTGGGTAAAAAATGGATAAACAAATGCATAAATGAAAGCTAAAATTATGACCAAAAACAGCAAACAAACAAAAAATAAAAAATAAAGCATTCAACCCCAGGCATTCAAGGCAGGGCTGAAAAAAGTAATAAGAGGTCATTATTTTTCAGGGCTAAGGACATTAAAAATACACCCCAGCATATTGGCTAGAACCGTCTTCAGGGCATCTTTGTACCTCTGAAGAGGTACAAAGATGCAAACAAAGCAAATATAGCTTCACTCACCACAGGTGTGCAGCACTAATTATGTGCAGTATTATGTGAGTATTCTTCGCTCACGTTCAAGGGCAACACTCAGGAAGTACATAGGCCTTCTGACAGGCAGTTAAAGACACTATTCTAACCACAAATAAACTAAATTAAAAAGAAATTAAGATCTGCAATAAAGCCAACACGTGTTGGTGTATTTTTAATGTCTTTAGCCCTGTAAAATTAATAAAATACATGAAGACCTCCCATTATGTCCTTTTACCATTAAGGGTAGGTTTTTGTTTGTTTGTCTGTTTGGTTTTTTGTTTATGGGTTGAATTAAAAAACCTTTTTATTGCATGTTCTTCATGGGTACTCCTGGCAAACAAACAAACAAAAAACAATGTATTTTGCATACATTATACATAGAGAAAAAGTTTAAAAAACCCTCAGACACAGTGACATACAACTATGTAAACTAAAAAGTTTATGACATAATAACATAAGATATACAGAACACAGAGCTTGTCATTGCTGTGCTTTTATATACATGCAAAAATACCGACTAGCCAGCATGTTATCGTCTTTTACTGTGTAACTGAAAAACAAAAATAATCCTTTTCCCTTTCTTATTCTAAAATCCTGCAAGCTGAAGGCAATTAAAATCACGTTTGTCTGCTTTTAGCTAAGGTGAATATCAAATTTAAAAACAAATAACAGAATAAAAATCAGTGCGCCCGCAGAGTCGAAACCACCTTAAATCCATTAGTCTTTGTGTGTGAAAGTGTGTGGCAGATATTTTCACTTGAAGTCAAGGCTGTTCCACTTAATCATAGTTCACAACTAACAGTCAGGGCAAAGAGGAGATGGTGCAAAAAGCATTTATTTTTGTAAAGTATAAAAGTTCCCAGAGGCTCCTTAGCCAGCA
This sequence comes from Aulonocara sp. 'chitande type north' Nkhata Bay, assembly GCF_057382095.1. NCBI lineage: Eukaryota > Metazoa > Chordata > Actinopteri > Cichliformes > Cichlidae > Aulonocara > Aulonocara sp. 'chitande type north' Nkhata Bay. Next base: position 23,533,562 of record NC_141355.1, on the reverse strand, counting down.
TGTACACACCACATCATAAGATCCAAGTGTACACACAGACACGCACACACAGGCACTTACATAAAGTACACTGCCAAGGTCGTCACTTCACATGATTTAGACATCCCTCTTCTCTGTTGTTTGTTATTCTTTCTCCATTTTGTTCTCATGTGTAGTCCAATATCTTCTGGAAGCATTAAAATTGATTTTCCAAATGCAATACCTGTCCCAGTCATTCCCAAACCTCCATGAAAGGCTACCCGATTCCTGGTATTTTACTCTTTCGAGCCTTTGTGTGAGTGGTAAACACACAAACTCTTTGCCTAACGTGGGCTTCATTGTTGCACACTCACCACATTAGGATGCGGGTGTTTTGCCAAATAGAGCCTCGAGGTTATGCAGATTTCAGCTCCCATGAAATGAGAGCTATCAGACTGAAAATTCTTTCAGATTGAAAAAGACTGCCCCTGCTTCACGAGCATATGTTTAGAATTGAAGATTTGATTGCAACATGTCTTTGTTGAATGTTCTTCAATCTTTAACAGTTCTGTTAAAACAGCATTGTTTTAGTCCCCCCCGCCTCTCCTAATGTGCTGCTGGACATTAATTAAAGAAGAGATATGAGCTTTCCTGTTGAATTCTTAGCATGTTCATTTATTTATTCATGGTAAACATACAATATACATACCATTATCTACTTCCACAGGCAAAAATTCTTAAGCTTAATTTTATAGGAAGGACGAGAAAGGACCTTGAATCTCTATATCACTACAGAATCCAACAGTCCCTGTATCCAGGCAACAGTGACAATGTAATTTCCATGCAACTGAACTGCTTCATCTTGGACAATAATGTACAGTATACGTACTGGCAGTGTATTTTTTGTTATTATATTTTAAGTTACTTTCTAATTGACTACTTTTAATTTCAAGCCATTACATTTCTGAAAGTACTTTGATCACATAAGCTTCTATTTAGTCAGAAATTTCGTTGTTGAGGACACGGTTTGTCCTGAACGATAACTTGTATCTTTCAAAACACCTCATCACCATATAAAAATACAAAAAGACAAGGAAAAAGAAAGAGTACAGGTTTTGCTGAACAAACTGTTCTGTGTTAAAGACTGAACAACTTTTTTTCCTTTTTTGGAAAATGGTGACTTTTCTCTCAGATCCAGTAAACATGGAATACATAAAAATTAATGGGGAATCTCAGGCTCCTCAACAAATGTTACTTTCACTTGTCACTCTCATCCAGCTCTTTTTTTTTTTAGTTTATAGAAGCACCAGAGGGTAGATCTGTTTTTTAAGCTGTTAAATAAGTGCGTCCCTTAGCTACTTGCTATAGCATGTCTGTTTGGCGTTTGGTTGCCGCACCGCACAACGAGAAGACTGATTTGAGGGTTGTATTTTTTTTTTTTCAGGGATAACGCTGCCTGCAATGACTGAAAAAGGTCGAAGAGAATGGTGAGACTGAAACAACACACTTTTAACTATGAAATCTGAGTGTGTCTGAGGAGGATGTGCGGAGGTGCTTCAGGAAGGTGAACGCACGCAAAGCTACTGGTCCGGACGGGATTCCCGGCCGCGTCCTCAAGTCATGCGCGGCTCAGCTGGCTGGAGTGTTCACGCACATCTTCAACCTTTCCCTCTCTCTGTCTGTAGTCCCAGCCTGCTTCAAAATGGCCACCATCGTCCCTGTACCCAAATCCTCCACCATCTCCTCATTGAACGACTGGCGACCTGTAGCCCTGACCCCCATCGTAAGCAAATGCTTCGAGAAGCTGGTCAGGGACTTCATCTGCTCTGCACTACCCGACTCACTGGACCCTCTACAGTTCGCATACCGCCACAACAGGTCCACTGATGATGCCATAGCCCTGACACTACACACTGCCCTGTCACACCTGGAGAAGAGAGACACGTATGTGAGAATGCTGTTTGTAGATTACAGCTCAGCATTCAATACCATCGTTCCCTCGAAGCTGGATAGGAAACTGCAGGATCTAGGACTGAGCAGCTCCCTCTGCAGCTGGATCCTTAGCTTCCTGTCTGACAGACGCCAAGTGGTCAGACTGGGCAGCATCACCTCATCCCCCGTCACACTGAACACTGGTGCTCCACAGGGGTGTGTACTGAGCCCTCTCCTGTACTCACTCTACACCTACGACTGCACAGCCACTAACAGCTCCAACATCATTGTGAAGTTTGCGGACGACACTACAGTGGTGGGTCTTATCACCAACAGTGATGAGACAGCTTACAGGGAGGAGGTCAGCGCCCTGACCCACTGGTGTCAAGACAACCATCTCACCCTCAACGTCGCAAAGACAAAGGAGTTGATAGTGGACTTCCGGAGGTGCAGAGAAGTACACACCCCCATCACCATCAACGGCGCTGCTGTGGAGAGAGTGAGCAGCTTCCGGTTCCTTGGCGTACACCTGGCTGAGGATCTTACGTGGTCAGTACACACAAACAAAACAGTGAAGAAGGCGCAGCAGCGCCTCTTCTTTCTCAGGAGACTGAAAAGATTCGGCATGAGCCCCCGCATCCTCAGGACCTTCTATCACTGTGCCACTGAGAGCATCCTCACTGGATGCATCACCACCTGGTATGGCAACAGCACCGCCTACAACTGCAAAGCTCTCCAGCGAGTAGTGCGGTGCTCTGAACGGATAATTGGAGGTGAGCTTCCCTCCCTCCAAGACATCTACAGGAAGCGGTGCCTGAGGAAAGCGGGGAGGATCATCAAGGACTCCAGTCACCCCAGCCATAAACTGTTCAGACTACTTCCATCAGGAAGGAGGTTCTGCAGCATCCGGTCCCGTACCAGCAGACTGAGAGACAGCTTTTTCCATCAGGCCATCAGACTGCTGAACACTTCATAGACACCTCAGCTTCACTACTGGAACTTTAACATTATGCACTCCATACTGTACAGTAATGCCACTGTTTTGCACATGTCTCACTCTGTATATTTTATTTTATTTATTTTATATATTCTATTAATTGTTTACTCTATTTAATTTGTAAAATATGTGTACACACACACACACGTAGAAAAATATTTAGTATACACATCCAGAAATGCATACACTATTATATATTGTACATATATTTATTAGTTTCAGATGTAGCCATTCTTGTATTTTGCTTGTTTACATTATTGTATTTTGCAACTCTGTTGCTTGTGAAGCTCGCACACAAGAATTTCACTCACATGTGCTGTACCAATGTACCTGCACATGTGATGTGACAATAAAAGTGATTTGATTTGATTTGAAATCAAAACAAGGAAATAAAGATGAATAAAATGAGCAATTGATTTACTTTTAAAAGAAAAAGTAATGAGAAGTGAGTTAAAAGTAAGTTCCCTCCTAAGCGCTCTGTATGTATGACACATGGGTGATAAAGGGTAAACTCGGTATTGCAGGATACAGTATATCTATCTAAGCAACTGCATGTAATATTAATTTGTGACTACATACTATGTTTAGCGTGTTATAGCATGTGTGCTGTGTTGTGTTTGGAGTTGTCAGGTCTTATTATTTTGACATCTAAACTGCAGGAAGGTCAGGCAGGCCTACGAGACATGAGACAGATAAGGTTGGATGCAGGGCATGACCTGGCTATGCCACTCAGCTGTGACTGTTAGCCATTTATCTGTGATTTTTAGTCAAGGCTATAGGATGAGAAAAACAGTCAAAAGCATGATGAAGAAAATGAAACACAAGAGACATGAAGTAGCACTGAAGTCAGCCTGTTTTCACCATCTCTTTTATTACACGCAGTGTTACATCAACAATGTAATTATGGTATTCTTTTAATCATTTGATACTGCTGAGAGTTTTACTACTAAAGTCAAACAGCCAAAAACAATTTAACTTCTCTGAGCTTCAGGGAAAAGCAATTTGCAACCAGCTCATACCAATCAAGAAGAGGAGTTTAGACAAGGTGCTAAGGTAAGGTATGCTAAAAACAAACAAATAATAACTAGGAAGCAGGAGGAACAAGACATTAACCACACCACAGAAAATGCAGGAGAGAGAAGGAAGGATGTGCACTAAAAACTAAAGTACATAACACAGAGACCAAATGTGAAAAGTCGTGACACCGAGTCATGACCAGATATCGACAGCCCTGACTGACTGAAGTGTTAATCATTGACTCTTCAAGGACGCTTGCCATTTCAGGGCACGGCACAAAAATCAGTAGCTCACATACTAATAGAGCATTGTTTCAACACTACATTTTAACAGATTTATTTCCATGCATTATGTTTTTATTCCACTAATATGAAATGATTGCCTAGAAGCAGAGGAACAAAAATGTGGATATATTTTAAGAAAAATAAAAACAAATCATGAAGCAAACCAAACAATGTGTTTAAACTATATTTCTGACTGGTCATAATCAGCATGTTAGCACACTGTTGGACTCATGTTAAGCAGATCGGATGTAGTATACAAAGTCTCCTGTGCAAAGAGTTGCTGGAGAGATTATGTATGGAGCAGGGATGTCAAAAATAAGGCCTGGGGGCCAGAATCAGTCTGCCAAAGGCTCCAATCTGGCTCTCTGGACGGCTTTGAAAAATATGAAGCAGGCCATAATTTTTTTTGTCTTTTAACTGTTTTTTTACAGCTTTTCCTGCTAAAAAAAAAAAAAAGACCTCCCCCACAGTCATTCATACTACAGCAAGTGGTTAAGGCAAGGCAAGGCAAGTTTATTTGTATAGCACAATTCAACAACAAGGTGATTCAAAGTGCTTTACAGAGACATTAGAAACAAAAACAAATAAAAAGCATGATTTAAAATTGATTAAAACAAGCAAACAAACTAACTAACTAATTAACAAACAAACAAACAAAACAGTATATAAAATCAAAACAGATAAAATCAGAACAATAGATAAAATCAGTAGTTAAAATGTTAGTTTTGAAATTTAAGCTTAAAAGTGTGGATTTGGTGCTTTATTCAAATGCAGCTGAGAACAGGTGAGTCTTCAACCTGGATTTAAATAAACTGAGTGTTTCAGCTGATCTGAGGCTTTCTGGGAGTTTGTTCCAGATATAAGGAGCATAAAAGCTGAATGCAGCTTCTCCGTGTCTGGTTCTGACTCTGGGAACTGATAAAAGACCAGATCCAGATGACCTGAGGGATCTGGAAGGTTCATACTGGGTCAGGAGGTCACTGATGTATTTTGGTCCTAAACCATTCAGAGCTTTATAGACCAGCATCAGAACTTTAAAATCTATCCTCTGACGGACAGGCAGCCAGTGTAAGGACCTCAGAGCTGGACTGATGTGGTCCACTTTTTTGGTCTTAGTGAGGACTCGAGCAGCAGAGTTCTGAATGAGCTGTAGTTGTCTGACTGATTTTTTAGGTAGACCTGTAAAGATGCTGTTACAGTAATCAAGCCTACTAAAGATGAATGCATGGACTAGTTTTTCCAGGTCCTGTTGAGACATCAGATCTTTTATCCTTGATATATTCTTGAGGTGATAGTAAGCTGACTTTGTTATTGTCTTAATGTGTTTTTCTAAGTTTAGGTCTGCATCCATCACTACACCCAAATTTCTCGCCTGGTTTGTGGTTTTTAGATGTATAGATTGAAGTTCTCTGGTGACCTGTAATCGTTTTTCTTTGACGCCAAAGACTATTACCTCAGTTTTGTTTTTGTTTAGCTGGAGAAAATTGTGGCACAACCAGTCATTAATTTCCTCAATGCATTTACCAAGAGCCTGTACAGGGCCTCGGGCTCCTGGTGACATTGTGATATATATTTGTGTGTCATCTGCATAGCTGTGGTAGTTTATTTTGTTGTTCTTTATAATCTGTGCCAGTGGGAGCATGTAAATGTTAAACAGAGGGGGTCCCAAGATGGAACCTTGGGGAACTCCACATGTGATACTTGTCTGCTCAGATGTGAAGTTACCTATTGATACAAAGTATTTCCTGTTTTCTACGTATGTTTTGAACCAGTTTAGTACAGTTCCTGAAAGACCTGCCCAGTTCTCCAGTCGTTTGAGTAATATGTTGTGGTCAACTTTGTCAAATGCTGCACTGAGATCCAGTAAAACTAAGACTGACATTTTTCCACTGTCTGTATTCAGACATATGTCATTAAACACTTTGGTCAGAGCAGTTTCAGTGCTGTGGTTCTGTCTAAAACCTGACTGGAAGGCATCATAGCAGTTATTCTGTTTTAAGAAGTAACTGAGCTGTTGAGAAATTGCTTTTTCAATGATCTTACTTAAAAATGGGAGATTTGAGTTGTTCATTTGTGTCTTGTCAAGATTGTCCTTTTTCAGTATAGGTTTGATTACAGCAGTTTTTAGTGATTCTGGAAACACACCTGATATTAAAGAAAAGTTGACGATCTGTAACAGGTCTGACTCTAAAGTCTTTGAGACCTTTTTGAAAAAACTTGTTGGCAGGACATCTAAACAGCAAGAGGAGGAGTTCAGTTGAGCTAAGATGTCCTCCAGGTCTTTGCTGTTAATAGGGTGAAACTATTTGATGGTGTTTAAGCAGTTTTTCGGTGGACACAGTACATATTCTGGATCTGCTGTTGATGCACCAACTGCTTGTCTAATCTTTTGGATTTTTTCTGTGAAGAATTTGGCAAAGTCATTGCAGGCCATGGTCGAATGAAGTTCAGCTGCCACTGACACAGGAGGGTTTGTTAGCCTGTCAACTGTAGAAAATAAGACCCGAGCATTATGGCTGTTTTTAGTGATGATGTCAGAGAAGTAGGAACTCCTTGCACTCCTCAGTTGTAAATTATAATTGTGAAGTTTCTCTTTATAGATGTCATAATGAACCTGGAGGTTTGTTTTTCTCCATCTGCGCTCAGCTTTCCTACACTCTCTTTTTTCTTTTTTCACCAGTGTGGAGTTTCTCCATGGAGACTTTTTCCTTCCAGAGATAACCTTCACCTTAGTGGGAGCAATTGTATCCATTACATTTAACATTTTTGCATTGAAGCTATTGACGAGCTCATTGACTGAACCTCTGGACAGGTCAGGTGTTAATGGGAAGACCTGGTTAAAGATCTCACTACTGTGTTCAGTTATACACCGTTTTGTGATCACTGCTGTTGATATATTTGTGTGGGCTGAGATTTTACTTTCAAAGAAAACACAGTAATGATCAGACAGGCCCACATCAGACACAGTAACCTTTGAAATGCTCAGGCCCTTGGAGATCAGTAGGTCAAGAGTGTGTCCTCTATTATGTGTGGCCTCTGTTACATGCTGAGTCAGCCCAAAGTTGCCCAGAGTGTTACTCAGGTCTTTAGTCCCTTTGTCCTGAGGGTTGTCCACATGGATGTTAAAATCCCCAACAATAATTACACAGTCGAAATCAACACAGATCACAGACAGCAGTTCACTGAGGTCATTAAAAAAGTCTGTGCAGTATTTGGGAGGCCTGTAAACATTAAGAAACACAACTTTGGATGGGGCCTTCAGCTGTAAAGCCACATATTCAAAAGACTGAAAACTTCCAGGAGATAGCTGCTTACATTGAAATGATTAATTAAATAGGACAGCAACCCCTCCTCCTCTCCTGCTCGCCCTGACCTCACTGATAAAACTGTAGTTAGGAGGATGTCGTCTTGATGAGAACAGCTCCACTGTTACTTTGGTCCAACCAAGTTTCAGTTAAAAACATAAAATCAAGGCTGTGCTCAGTGACTAAATCATTAATTAAAAATGTTTTCTCAGCTAAAGATCTAATATTTAATAAAGCCAACTTAAGTGTTTTAGAGGTATTACTTGTCCCCTCGTGTTTGGGAGCAGTCTGTGGCACACAAGGTATGTTTACTATATTTAAAGATCTTTTAGAGTGCAGCTCTCTGTGTTTTGACCAGGCCACATGTCTCCTTCTGTCACCTAAAAGTACAGAGATTTTAAAACCTTCTAGTAAACAGGGTCCCAGCTTCTCCTGGGAAAAGTCACCACTGCCATAATCCTCACAGCCCGGACCCTCCACACATCACACATCAGACTGCGGAGACAGAGCATGAAGGTGGTAAGGAGGAACTAAGGGGGGCGAGGCTGGGCAATGTGACTTCGATTGCTCTGTTGAGGGCGGGGCTCGATGGCGAACCTTTGGCTGCTCTGGTGGGGGGTTTATGGGGGACAAAAAGGGATTGGGCCGGGGGGTAGATCTGACTTTGTTATTTCTAATATTTAATATTTCTGGTTTTAAAAAAAGAAGAAATTTTTTATCTATCAACAAAAACTATGTTTTATACATATGGGGCAATCTGGGCTGTGAGCTACCATAACTTTTTCTGTAATTTTACACACTTATAAACAGAAAAACTGAAATGTGCTATTGAAATTGCGCTTCTTTACCTTATATTAACATATCTCTAAATATTAAATCTGCAGTTAAATGTCCTTACACTACCAAAAAGGGAAGTTTTACTTGTCTGGCCCGCTTAAGATCAAAGTGTGTCATATGTGGCCCTTGCTGTAAGCTGTTAAATGAGCTTAAATCCCTGGTATAGAGACATGGTATTCAAAGAATCCTGTTAAAAACTGTGGAAAAAAGTAGTTGTAACCTATCAGGGTAGAACAGCTTGCAAAAACCTTAATTTGAGGGAAAAGTCAGCAAAATTTTAATTTCATAGTTTGACTGTGAATTCAAATGCTTGCAGTAACAAGTTATAGAAAATCAATAATATTAATAACCGAGTACTATCCAAAAGTCATAAGAGACCCCTCATTTCTTTTATTTTTCTCAGGAAAATGCGAGCTAGGTGGAACAATTTCCACTTTGTGTTTTTCAATTCAGGTGTATTTTTCTGCATCCTTAAAATTAAGCTGTTGCCAATCAGGTGCTCTCCGTAATCATGACAAGATCAAGATGATGACAGCACTTTTCTTCATTCATAACTCCATTAATTATGAACAGGATCTCCAATACCACTGACTGGTTGAAATGCAGCCCCAAACTCTGACGGTACCTCCACCGTGTTTTACAGATGACTAGAGACACACCTCTCGCTTGATCATGATTTGTAGCACAAAATTTTTTTTATTTTGGATTCATCAATCCACAAGAACTGTTTTGATTTTCGATGCAGTTCTTGTGCAATTTGCCATACCCCAACATTTTCTCATGAAAAATGGCATTTTGACAGCCAAACCTCCGCTAAGATAATTTCTGATGAGCCTCTAACAGTAGGTGAAAGACTATCTGCATCTATCAGGTCCAGGGTCAAGCCTTTGCTGGATTTCAAATAAATAATGACTTTCAGAATTAGCTCATCTTCATTAGTCTTTTACTTGTCAACAGGGGCGATTCTAGGATCAGAGCTTTGGGGGTGCTGAGCACCCAGAGCTGCTCAGCCAGGCAAGATAAACTTTACTCATCACGATGAGACTTCTTCCCTGTCTCTGTCAGTCCCTGCATCCTTAAATGTCTCCAGTTGTCCTGAGTTCCCTCTGGTTGTCTCCTTGGTGCATTTAAACCCCTGTTTCTCCCTGTCCTCATCGTCTGTTGTCTTCATCTCCGTTATCAGTCATAATAATTTTACCATCTCTATGCAAGTCTGCAAATTTCTTTATTAAATCATAAGATTCTTAAATTCATCAAGTCTCTCTGTGCCTGGGTCCTCGTCACAAAACATGACATCATTGTTTTGTACATTTTAACACAATTTATTCCCACATTTGTGAAAGAAAAGCAAAACACTTTTTTTTAAAGTCTGTAACAAAACCATCAAATCTGATCAAGGTTAATTAAATGCTGCAAACAAAGAATGGATTGGAATTTAAAAAACAAACAACATATCCTAACCTTAATTACTTTACTGGGATAAAATGATGAATGATGATCATAGTGAGTAAGAAGTAAACTGAGTGCATTTTTTGGACAGAGATTCACTTTTAATGTGTATGGTAAATGGTAAATGGCCTGTATTTGTATAGCGCTTTACACATCCAGTCATCCACCCATTCACACACACATTCACACACTGGTGATGACAAACAAATGTATAATACAATACAGATATATGAAAATAGACTCCAAAAATAGAGTCCTTGAAATGTACAAATTATTGATAAAAAAAAAATTTAAATTATAAAAATGGAGGCAACTTTGCCTATGGTACAATGTATGAAAATATCTTTACTGCAGATACTACTATGGCTCTGCAGATTTATTCCTTTCATTTTAACCTGAGTCGCCTCACCTTGAAGCTGGCAAATACTTTTGGTGGTCAACTCTCTCAAGCAGTTTAACAGAAACTGTTAAACTGCTTGTAGATGAAAAAATTACTTTAATATGAAAAAAATACCATTAAGATCACTAATAAAAAAAAGTCCTCGCTCAGTGTACTTTCAACCAAACCACAAGAACATCTAATAAAAGATATAAATATTGAAACACTGATTGATTCTTGATTGACGGATCATTTGTTCTTACACTTTTACTTGAATGTGGCTCCTGGGTTTAATATCGGCACATGCACATATGAACCAGCTTCTCTCATTCCATTTCAAACAGGACAGTGGTTATGCAGGCTAATTTTAAGTTTTAGATTTTAAATAGGCTGTATAAATTTCAATGGGAGCAACAGGACAGTCAAATGTCACTGATTTTACTACACAGTAGGATGGATTGTAGGGTAGCTAACATTGTCGCAAAACACGTTTTCAACACTGCAGGTTACCTGGGTGTAATGTTTTTCAGCTATAAAGAAACATGGCCTCCTACCTAACTATATAAAAAGTAACTGAAGGTTAAATGCAGCTAATATGTCCTGTTTTAAGCCAGGCAGGCTCCGCTGTGTCTCAGCCACCATCGCTCTGGCAGCAACGGTGCTAGAGCCAGAGTAGGTGAGAACAAACCATTTAGTCGAGGCGGGGGTTATCTATACTTTTGTTGTTAAAATGTTACGTCTCAACCAAGTACTGTATGTACTAGAGATGGCACGATACCACTTTTTTATGTCCGATACCGATATCATAAATTTGGATATCTGCCGATACCGATATGAATCCGATATAGTGTGTTTTTTAATCAATAAAACGTTTTTTTTAATATCTTGCTACATTTTGTATAAGTTTATATTCAAGTTTAAATAAATAACAACACTAAAGGTATTCTGTTATACCTGTATGTAAAAAATACACTGCGCCCAAAATATTTCATAGTTCAGCAATACTGATCAATCTAATAAACTTAAACCTACTCCATCCTCTGTATTCTGGTATTTTAAAGAGTACTTAGCAGAAATATTAAGCAATCTAACTAATAGGGTTGCAAACTCCCAGCAAAACAAAATAGGGAACCACCCCCCACCCTCCACCTCATGATGCTTAATCGATGTAATCAACTTTAATTTGATGCAGGGGGGAAAATGCACAGAAATAAATTATTTTTCAAGAATAATTAAATAGATTCAACATCTTTCTTCAACAGAACTGCAGACTGCACAGATGGTACTTTCCCAAAGGAAAAAGTACTATAGCTTACTAGGGTATATTAGACTTAACAGTTACTATATACAGTAATGGACTTCTATACATTTTACATCAGATTAAAACTTTGGGTGTAAGAGTCAGATAATTATTTATTAAAAGCTAGACATTTTAAATGAGAATAAGAAAGAAAAGTATGTCTTTGTGCCCCCTTTTCCCTGTTCATGCCCTATCGGCCCCCCTGGCTAAACTTTGCTAGATCCGCCCCTGCAGTTATCAGCCGTCAGCTACGTAGAAAAGGATCCTGGTGTAAAAAGTAACATTAAATAAATCCTAACAACAGATTAACAAGCTTAAACGTGCTGCTGTTGTTCAGCCGCTGGTTTCCTCTTTCTGGTGAGAAGTGGGCAAAAAACAAAGAAGAGAGACGGCTGATCAGCTGATCATTAAGCAGTTTGATGATTGAAGTAGCAGCAAGAGAGAGAGAGAGAGAGGCAGTCGCTTCATATATCGGTTGTTAAGCTTAACGTGGGAATGCTTTACAAACATTCAGAGATGGACTTACACACTTGCTTTACTTCTCTCTGGGAAAACTTCCTCGGAGATGAAATGGTGGTTTGGTAGCGAGGCTACAAATACATACAGCCGCTCTATCACGTGATGCATACTGCTGCAAGTGCTACGGTTATGAGCTGAGTTACGCCGGATGATAACAAACCCACACATTATATGTTCTCCAGCTATTCCCGTCACCCGAGCATTTAATTACCTCACACAAATCAAATGTGAACGCTGTTGTGGATCCATTAACATACCCAAACTCGACTCCGCCACTGGCTTTGAGACACCCATCATCCCCACCTGAACCAACCGTACGCTTGACTTTTTTCGACGATTTGATCGGTTCGGGCTCTGGAGCGGATAAACCTCTGTGTCTGGGCAATTCACCTGTCTGCCAAAAAACAAAGAAACACGTTATAACACTTATTAACCCCAACACCCCCATTATTCTCCAATTTTCCCACAATTTCATGATGACTGTTCCCAGGCTCGTTTACTTTTACTCTGTACTAAAAAGATAAAATTACCAAAAGAAGAGTATAAAGTTATGAGTATAGAAATATGCGAGTAACATACAAAACTATTACGATTCCTTTAAACTATCAAATACTTTAGACTAGAGCCCTAGCCTATTTAAGAGCCTGGAATGGATTCCTCCTTGGCGCGTGACGCTCCTCTTCTTTCTTCGCCTCACTCAGGTTAGACTACTGAGGAGGACCGTGGCACAGGGGGAGAAAGGATTATTCTGCCTCTATGTTCCCCCCCTGCGTCGATTGGGTGGAGGCTAGCTCCAGCAAGCTCTCGTCCGCGACTGCACACTGAGACCAATGGAACCAGGTCTCCCCTTTCCCCTTCAGACGGACAGCACTGGTGGTTCGGGCAGTTACTTCGAAGGGTCCGGTCCACCTCGGGTCTCTCCACTTTCGCTTAATGACCTTCAGCCACACCGCCTTGGCATCGGGGATGGACCTGTCCTCCGCTTTCACCCCTTCTCCAACCTGTTGTGTGAAACTAGACACAAGAGCTTTTAATTCTTTCCAACATTCAATATGTTTTCTGTTACTTTTTACACTTTCTTCCGCCGGAACTGTTGTCCAAGGACCTGGAAACTGTCGTCCTGTCAACAGCTCATATGGTGTGAAACCTGTGGATTGATTAACACAACATCTTATTATCATCAATGCAATTGGCAGGGCCGCTACCCAATTTAGCCCCGTGTGAGCAGAAATCTTAGCAATTTTATTCTTCAGGTTTAGATTCATTCTTTCTACCTTTCCCTGCGACTGGGGGTGATATACCGTGCCAAATCTATGTTGCAACCCCAGCTTCTGTTCTACCTCTGCCAAATCTTTGTTTTTGAAATGAGTCCCATTGTCGGACCTAATCCGCTTAGGGAAACCATGCCGGGGGATGTAATGATTGATTAAACACTTAATCACACTTTTTGCATCCTCCCTCTTGGTAGGCCATGCCTCAGGCCAGCCCGTCAAACCATCTACACTTACCAGTAGATATCGAACTCCTCCTGGGCCTGGATCAATCATGTCAGTGAAGTCAATGACAATCTCTTCACCTGGTCTTTCTGGAATGGGGAACTTACCTGCCTCTGGTTTAATCACTGGCTTCGGATTGTGCCTCCCACAGATCAGACACGTCCTAGCCTTCTCCTTGATCATATCCTTCAAAAAGGGATGCCACCAATGGCACAGATGTCTCCCCATCTGGGCGACACCTACATGTCCAAGGCCGTGCGCTTCGGCAATCTTCTGTTTTGCCAAGTTGGCTGTCAACACTGGTCGACCATCAGGTCCTCGCCAGAGACCTCCTTCTTCCCAGGCTCCTCGACTCTTCCAGATCCCCTTCTCTTCTGGGGCAGCCTCCCCTTGGGCCTTCCTGGCTTCTTCTAGCATGTTAACTCCTAATTCTTCTTCCACCGTTATTTGTACCATCTGTCGTGATGCTTTATAACCCGCTGCCTCTTTTGCAGCTCGATCGGCTTCCTGATTTCCTCTGGCCATCAGGCCGGTCCCTGAGGAGTGGCCTTTGCATTTTATGATGCTCACCTCCTCTGGATCTCCCAAGGCCTGCTCAAGTTCCTCCATTTCTTTTTTGTGGCAGATTGGTGCGTTATCTGCTGTCCTGAATCCTGCTCTTCTCCATTGGGCCAGCTCCACATGAGCCGCTCCAAAGGCATAAGCTGAGTCCGTGTAAATGTTGACTCTTTTTCCTTTTGCAAGTCTCAAAGCTCGACTTAGAGCAATTACTTCTGCTCTTTGGGCTGACTGCTGCCCTTCAAGTCTTCCAGCCTCCTTCACTTCAAATGCAGCCCCTTTTCTGCAAACTACCGCGTAGCCTGCTTTTAATCCTTCATCATCCCTGTAGCAGCATCCATCAGTGAACCAATCTTCAGCTCCTGTCAGAGGTTCTGCTTTCAAGTCTTCTCTTATCTTCTCGTCCACTTCAGCTCTCTTTGCGCAGTCATGAGGTTCTCCTCCTGACTCCATTAAATCTGCCATGTTAATTCCTTCATGTGTGAAGGTCAAGTTAGGAGCGTCTAAAACTTTACACACTCTCTGTTGTGTAAGAGGTGTCATGGTGAAGGCTTGTGAGTTAACATATGCCACCACACTGTGGGTGGTCAGCACCTTCAACGGATGGTCCCTCACTATATGTGCTGTCTTTTGTATAATTTTTGACACCCCAATGGCATGCTGAGTGCATCTCGGGTGCCTTGTCTCTAATGAATTCAGCCTGATGCTGACGTACATAAGTACATCTCTTCCTCCCCCTTTTTTCTGAAACAACACCCCATTAGCTATCCCGTGTGTTTCAGAAACATCAAGATAGAAGGGTTGTTCATAATTAGGGATAGCAAGATCAGCTGATCTGGATAAGTCCTGTTTTAATGCAATAAACGCCGACTCAGTGGCCGATGTCCATGGCAGTTCAGCCTTAAGATTTCTGACACCTGCCGTTTTTACCAAATCCCTCAACAGGGCTGTTTTGCCTGCATAATTTGGAATAAAGTGCCGGCTGTATCCTGTTAACCCCAAGAATGAGAGCAACTCCTTAACCGTACGCGGTCTTGGATGTGTCAAAATCTGATCACGATGAGTGTTTAGCAGACCCACTGATTTGTGAGCAATGACACGGCCCAGAAATGTTACTTCTGGTCGGACCAACTGCAACTTTTCTTTACTGACCTTGAAACCGCACTCAGCGAGTCTCCTCAGTATGGTAAGTGAAGCTGCCGTGCATGCCGAAGCAGACGGAGCTGCAATGAGCAAATCATCAACATATTGCACTAGTGAACACCCCTCTGGGAGATGGCATGGCGATAAAGCTTCTTTCAACACTTGGTTGAAAATGCCAGGGGAAAGTTCCAACACGGCTCCAACTGATATACAAGCTTAATAATAAAAGAAAAGAAATGAGAAAAAAACAGACAGAAGCTACAGTAGCAACGTAAAATCTTTCAGCATCTCTGTCACATAATAATGATCTGTGCCCTGCACATCGAGGTGTCTTTTTCATTTGGGAAAAAACCCCCACCCTGGATAAAGTATCTTTTGACTGCTCGCAACACATAAGCAGAGAAGCGAGCTCTTTCTTCTCCATAATACCAAACCAAAATTTATAAGGCAGTGGTGGACATTTCTATTTCGTTAGTTTCTAAGCATATTCAAATGCAAAATGTTAAACCATATTACAACATTCATCACTAAGAAGTTGCTTGGAGTCAAATAGGATGCTTCATTTTTATTTATTTTTTTGCCTGTCCCGTTTTGCTCTTTTGCCATCAGAATTATTGTCAAAAGGCGAAGAAAGATGCCCAACAGATTTACTTTACCAAATGGACCATCCCAGCGTTGCCGTAATGGTCTATTTGATTCACCTTTTATTGTTTATTTTATTTTATTTTCACTTGCTAAATACGGGACAGACTTGACTGGGGAAAAGAAAGGGGAGAAAGAAAGAGAGAAAGAAAAACAGCGGGGAAGAGGGACGGGGATAAAGGGCAAAAAACAAAAAACGACAAAATAAGCAGACAAAAAAACCCATATATCAATCACCTGGATCACCTGTTGAGAAAATACTAAATATTAAACATTATTGTGCAGCACGTAAGATCGACAGTGCACAGTGTGCTTTGAGGTGGGAGCCGAAAAGGGTGTCGTTTGTGTGTGTGTACACCTGTGAGCGTGAGCGCACTTGTATTAAAAGGTTCCTTCATGTAATGATCTGCTAGAGTGGGGAGCCACAACTCCGTCCTCCAGGGCATGAAGCAGGTATGGAGGAGATCAAAACTCCAGACATCCAGAGGCCCCCAGAACACAAGAGACCAAGGAAGACCAACAGAGGGGCAGCTGCGCCACTATCTCAGAAAGAGCTGAGGAGAGTCCCAGATGAGGGGTCACTCAGCAGCCGCGGAGCAGAAGCCAGGGGGGGGGTGTTGCAGTGACGTGCCCGTGAGCTCCGCCGGCAGCCAGCTGTGCCAGAGTGACCGAGCCCCAGGCCGAGAGTCTGAGGGCACCCGCTTGGGGCCCGAGCGAGCCCCAGGCCCCGACAAGCAGCCACCAGGAGTGAGCCGGTGTGTACCTGGACGCCCATCCCCGGACACAAAGAACCACCAATGCACCGATGTCTGGGATGCTTCATATGGAAGAACAAGAGACACACTGGGTGCCTCAGCCAGCCCCTGTACCACAGTACTCTGATACTTGCCAAAAAACACCTCTTTCCCTGGAGCAGATAATTTAGAATCCATGTCTTATGTTTTCCTCACACATTAGGCATTACATAACAACCTTCTCGAAAAGAGAAGAGTTTTCAACCTCCAAATCTCACTTGCCCGGAGCATGGTAGAGCACTTTGGCCTCCAATGGGAGCCCCTGTGCTTAATTACGATAAGTACTATATTGTGTATTCCCTTGTACAATGTTGTGCACCAAAAACATTAGGGGAGACCAACATGCTTGTTCCTCTCTGCTTTACAAGAGCTGGCTATTTCCATGCTACCATTTTGTGCCAGGATTGTCATGAACGTAGCTTTACTCTTTAGGTTATTTGAAAATACTTGTTAAGGTACATGTCTCACATTTCACTGAATGGATTTATGTATTTAATCTGTTAAATCCTGAATTTGTCCACTGAGACAATGTCAACTTTTCATTTCTAATTTTAACAGTTTATTCAGATGCACCATCACCATCCATTCCACCAAAGCCCATCAGACAAAAATCATGAAGGGAATAATGATACGGCAAGAGAGAGCCTTGAGGGTTCAGACATCAAAGTAAAGGAGAGAAAGGGAATGTTTTGGGAGTGAAGAAGGGGAAAACAAAGGGCAAGCAAGAGTGTGCAAGAGATACAGTATCTGAGACCCAAACAAACTCTAAGTTCACTTAATCAACTGGGAGAAAGTGGTAAAATAAAGATGGAACATAACCATTTTATTGTGACTGCATTTCTTGAACTGTGTGTTGACAGAATCTGTAATTGGTGTTCGATGGCTCAAAGCAGTGTGTACAGTCCCAAAGCTTTTGCTCTGTCTTGGAGTTCTTCACTGAGTCATCACCTGCATGTTTACAGCCAAGTCCCACATATTTCAGCTACATACTGTAATAACAGAAATCAGGAGACTCAAAGTTAAATGAGCTGAACTTGGTTATCAGATTGCTCGCTCATATGGAAGTTGTTGGTTATGTGTGAATAAATCAGCATTTTGTCAACAGATCCTTTGGTGGACACCAGGACTGTCTGCTCCCATCACTGTATTTTTATTACTCTAACCTTTGCTCTGTTTGGTGAATCTGTGTCGTAGTGCAGAAGCACTGCCTCTTGTCCACCTTCTTATACGTCTGTAATATATATAATATATGTCTTTCTTTCTTTACATTTATCTACAGTTTTTGTCATATCTGTGTTGACAATGGACCAAATGCAGACTCACGGTGTCAGGGTGCTGTTAGGCAAAGCAAAACTCAGTTGCAGGACTCTTCTTTAGAAATTTAGTGTTTTTATTCACAAGGTGGGATGCAAACAACAATCCAAACACAATATCCACATTTGTGATGAGCCAAGTGCCAGTGTCTCTCTCAGATCATCTTCTCCATAGAAACGCTCTCTCTCTCTCTCTCTCCAGAACTGAGTTTGAGCACCGCCTCACAGAGAGATTTCTCCACAGGTATCTGCACATAAGAGGACAAAGGTAAGTTCTCTTCGCAGGACAAACACAAGCAAGACAACTGGCACGAGAGCCGGCGTTAGGCTGACTGTAGTAGTTCAGTGATCCAGCAAAGACTTAAGCTCAGCCACTCGTGGCTCCAACAAGGTTATCAGGGACAGGTGTATGATAAATTGCAGGTGTATGGATGTCAAAAGGCGGGAACCCAGGATTAGTCCTGCAACTGCACAAACATCTGTACTGAACAAAAGGACGACTGAGGAAACTAAAAGCAAATAGCAGGCTACAGATACAGTTACTGAAACGCAAACAGAACACCAACTACAAGGCTCAAATTACAAACATATAAAAGGTTATAAAAGGTTACAAAAATATAAAAGGAAAATAAGCCAAAACAAATTTCGAAAAATCTAAGAGTCACAATAAAATAACTAATAATAATGAAATAAGAATATACATGATACACAAGGACAAATACTAAACATCAGTGACCTCGGAATTTACCTTCTTTATCTTAAAACCCAGGAATGAAAGACTGAAAAATAAAACATAGGATGAGTTCACTATGAAATTTAACCTTTTAAGACCTACCATAGAACCAAGTCCGCCAGAGCTTATATTATATTTTTACATGCTGTGGAGCCATTTTTGGGAGCATTTCAAGTTGCTATACATCAATACAACCATTACAGCCTAAATTTTAATAATATGTCTGCATTAAGTGCATAGTAACTACATAAATTGCAAAAAAGTGCAATAAACTACAAAAAAATTGAAAATCGTTTTTGCTTTTTTAACATATATTTGTAGTTAGAGAAATTTAAGAGGTTTATCCCTCAAAACTGTAAATACAAAAAAGTTACACAAACTAGTTTCCCACCACAGGAAATTTATTTTGAGTGTCTTCATAGTTTTATTTTGAAATACACCAATTTTTATACACTGCAGGAAAAACGAAAATAAATATTATATTGCAAATTTGCAAAAAAGCAGCATATGCATCAAAATAAACTATTTCCAGCAGTGCAATATGAGTCCTAAGCATCCCAGAAACGACACAGAAAGTCATAAAGTCAAAGATAACTTTTAAAAAGACCAGTATAGGCCCTGAGGCCCTGATGGTAAAAAAGACTACATTTCTGCGAAAATGACGTCACTTCCGGTTTCGAGCAGGTAATGGCGGAAATGCAAAAGTTCGCGCTGACGTCTATTCCAACGTAGGAAGTGTTATGAACAGCTGATCGGATCGGCAAAGCGTGTTTCTGGAATATTATGTTTTTGTTCCTGCAAGCGCTTTTTATGCAGTTTTTGCAAAGCTTTATGTGGAAGGAAACTGTGACCTAGGACAAGCTGATGGCATAAGATGTAAGTACAACTCCTCCGGTTTCATATGCAAAAAAAATTTTTGCGCTAGCTTACGTGGTTGCAGTGCGACTGGGATTTAAAAATAGTTACGCAAAACAGAGCGTGCCCGCTCCGATCGGCTCTAAAGGGTTAATGAGATCAATATCATAGAAACATACAGACAAAATCTAAACAAACATCAAAAGAAAACAAAACCCAGAGGCCATTACAATTATCTGTTAGGGTACCTGGGTCGTTCACCCAGTGGTTTCAGTTTTGTACCTTTTTATTTGTGCTCTTATCTTAGTTTATTTTTGTGAAGGTTTTGGTTTCTGTTTTGCATTTCTATTTTTCCCCAGTTGTTCTTGGTGTGTGATTATGTGGTTCTCAAGTTTTGGTTTCCTTACTCCCTCTATTCTGTGTCCAGTCAGTGTCTGTGTCTGCCCCGGTCCCACGTCTCTGTTCCCTCTGTTGCAGTGCCTCCTTGTGAGTCCGTGTCTGTAAATTCAGTCTGTGTTTCCTGTTTTACTTTGAAAGTCCGTGTCTCATGTTAATGTGTCTGGTTTTGCTTCCTTTGTCTCCTTAGGCCTGATTTGCCCCAGCTGTGTTTCCCTCCTGTTTCCCACTCCCTGATTGCTCCCTCTGTATATTTAAGCCCTGTGTTTCTCTGTGTCCATGTTGTGAGCTACTGTCATATATGCTGTGTGTTCTGTATGCCTGTGTAAGTTATTGGAATCCTTAGTTTTGTTCTGTTTGTGTTCACGTTTGTCTCTGGAGTCTGTACTTTGGGTCCTTTTCTTGCCTGCACACAGCCTTCACACGACATTATCTGTAAAACTTTTTTGGAGTTCAGATTTCTTTTTTCATTTTTCAGCTACAATTAAAACCATCAAACTGATTTCCTCTATGTCCCTATTTTGTTAAAAAGAAAGCCCTCACCACTCTCAGCACTAAAGATGTACAAATCAAGGTTCAATTGAATTAAATTCTATGTTTTTAGTGTAGCAGGCTGCTTCTCGTGCACATTCTTCAGAAATATGTATAAGTGGTACATGTCCAAATAAATGTAAGGACCCAAGATTTCCCAGTAGAGCACTAGCAGAAACATTGCAGTACATCTTTTGACATATCCTCCTGCCATTTCTTTCCCAAGGTGAAATGTCTATATGCACCTGGCAGCCCACTGATATAAAAGAAACACCTTGCTTCAGATAAGGCCACCTTCTTCCCTTGATTGCTTTGTGGTCAAAGGGTCAGCATCTGTTGCTAAGCAGCTCAGTGGGCTCCAGGTTATGATGCACTGTATGTCCTTTCTCCTTCTTAACACAGCCAAGATTAAGTTTTTTAGTAATTTGTGTAATAGTTAGTCTTCTCCTATTCTTCTGGACCACATGGTGTAGCATCTACCCAACATGTGCACCATTCAAGGAACGATCAGTGAATAAGTATTTCTTCATCGTAATGTATTTAAGACCTAAACATACTTCCAGCAAAAACTGTTAACACCTTGAAATGCTGGACGCATGAAATCTGTTTGAATATTTTCCGTGTTTAAAATATTTTTTATGAAACCATTCACACTGACTGGGAAATTTCATTGGATGAATGAACAAATCTTTCCAGTTTTTTGGATATGCTACTACATTTGGCAACAGGTGTGCGGTATCTCAAAACGCACATCGACACTAATTGTACACATTGTATTCAAATTCAAATTCAAATTTTATTTGTCACGTACACAGTCATACACAGTACGATATGTAGTGAAATGCTTGGACAACTGCTCGTGACCTAAAGAAAACAAAAAAGGAAAAGGCTATGAATAAGATAGGAAATAAATATGAAAAATTAAAAAGGGTAAATTTAACTAGGAAGGAATAAAATATAAATTAAGGTTAAAAATGAAATAACTGTACAACACAAATTAGAATGAAGGGTAAATTTAACTGGGAAGGAATAAGATAAAATATATAAATTAAAGTTGAAAATAAAATAACTGTACAACAAAATAGACAATATAGAACTATATAAGAATGTATGAAGAAATATAAATAAATATATACACAATAACAGCAGCGTGATTTAAGTAATGAAGTGAAAACAATGTCCAGAATGTCCAGTGTGTGTAAGAACTGTATGTGTGGGTCAGTACTGTGTGGTGGTGTGATTGAGAGACCGTATCGCCTGCGGGAAGAAGCTCCTCCTCAGTCTCTCTGTGTTGGTCTTCAGGGAGCGGAATCGCTTTCCTGACCTCAGCAGAGAGAACAGTCTGTTGTTGGGATGGCTGAGGTCCTTCACGATCTTCCTGGCCTTGGTCCAGCACCGCCTGCTGTAGATTGAGTGCAGGTCAGGGAGCTCGGAGCGGATGGTGCGCTCAGCTGATCGCACAACCCTCTGTAGAGCTCGTCTGTCCTGCATGGTGCTGTTCCCGAACCAGGTTAAGATGTTTCCCGTCAGGATGCTCTCTATGGTGCACGAGTAAAAGTTCCTGAGCACCTTGGAGGGCAGTTGGAAGTCTCTCAAGCGCCTGAGGTGGTAGAGACGCTGACGGGCCTTTTTCACCACGGTGTTGATGTGACAGGACCATGACAGGTCCTGCGTGATGTGAACTCCGAGGTATTTGAAGCTGTCCACTCTCTCCACTGGGCACTCGTTGATGACGGGGGTCTGGTAGTTCCTCTCCTGCTTAGTGCTGAAGTCCACTATCAGCTCCTTTGTCTTACTGACGTTTAGAAGGAGGTTGTTCCTCTGGCACCAGTTCTCCAGATTCCTAATCTCCTTCAGGTAGGCCGTCTCGTTGTTATCAGAGATCAGGCCCACCACGACGGTGTCGTCAGCAAACTTGATGATGGTGGTGGAGCTGGTAGTGGCCACACCGTCATATGTGTACAAAGAGTACAGCAGGGGGCTCAGAACACACCCCTGGGGGGCTCCAGTGCTGAGAGTGGTGGAGGCTGAGACATGTCCGCCCAGCCTTACTGCCTGTGGTCTGCCAGTTAGGAAGTTGGAGATCCACAGACACATAGATGAGCTGAGTCCCAGATGCTCCAGCTTGGTGGTGAGTGTGGAGGGAATTATGGTGTTAAATGCAGAGCTGTAGTCTATGAAGAGCATTTTAACATAATTCCCCCTTCTAGTGTCCAAGTGAGTGAGTGATGTGTGGAGGAGATGAGAGATGGCATCGTCTGTGGAACGATTTGGACGGTAAGCAAACTGTAGTGGGTCCAGTGTGTCTGGTAGTGAAGAAATGATGAAGTCTCTGACCAGGCGTTCAAAGCACTTCATCATTACTGAGGTGAGCGTCGCGGATGGTTTTATCCACCCACGGCTTCTGGTTGGGAAACGTTGTGATAGTCTTTGTCTCCACGGTATCATCCGCTAGTTTCCCGATGAATCCCACAACCGCTTCCGTAAACACGTTGACATCATCATCGGAGCTGTTTCTGAACATGCCCCAGTCTGCGTCATCGAGTGCGTCCTGTAACGCGGCCACCGATTGATCCGTCCAGCGCGCGACCTTCCTCTGAACCGGAACTTCCTGTTTCAGCCTTTGTTTGTATTTTGGGATGAGGAAGATGGCGGCGTGATCAGATTTGCCAAAAGGAGGGCGGGATTGTGCCTTGTAGCCGTCCTTGACCGTAGTGTAGCAGTGGTCCAGTGTCCTTTCACCTCTGGTGGGGCAGGAGATGTGTTGATAAAAGTTCGGCGCTGCGCATTTGAGGTTGGCGCTATTAAAGTCCCCCGTCACAATAAGCGCAGCGTCCCGGTGTTGTGTCTGGTGCTGTGCGAGTGCCTCATGCAGCTCGCATAAGGCGGTGACCGTGTCCGCTTGTGGTGGAATATAAACGGCACTTATAATGACCGATGTAAATTCCCGAGGTAGATAAAAGATGTAAAATACTATTGTAAAATACTATTTTATCTCAGACACTGCTCAGAAGCTGCTCTGGGTCAATGGATTCTCTGTCTCCTTAGATGTCATCCCAACTTTGCCAACAACAGTTCAAACTGCCTTAATGACATCGTGAAGTATGTATGAAACCAGCTTCAACTCCTGGATCAAACCATGAAACTCTCTGTGCTGCTGCCTTTCAAAATGCAAGCCTCTCCGTGTATATATGCTTCATATAGACTTCATATGCATGAAAGCAATCTGCTGAAGGGACAGGAGACAAAATAACTTCTCATAGACATATATGTGTTAGCACCAGTCAACAAGCCTTTAGCATTACTTGTACTTTTCACCACAGACTGGGAAAAAAATAAAAGAATTTCCACAAGCATGCGATTATTTTATTCTTCCCATTGAGCACCAGGGAAACTCAAAAGCCTTTTGTAAAATATTGACCTATTTCATAACAAAAACCACAGTGTCCATGAAACCAGCTCAATACTGTTAATCTGACCACTGCAATCAAAACATATATTAGTGATAAAATTATCTCTTTCTTATTGCTGCTTAGAATAATAAATTGATGTGCCAATTGATACTTGGTCGAGAGATATTACTGGGATAATACTGGTTATAAATGGAGTTGTTACTGTGTTGTTACTATACCAGTATAGTGCCTTATAGGCTGCTCTGACATTAAATTAATAAATCATTGGCCCCCTTGAGGCAACTGTTGCTGTGATTTGGCCCTGTATAAATAAAACTGAAATGAACTGAATTTGTTATAAATTGCACGTAAAAAATAGCACACCACCTATAAATACCAAATTGTAAACCTAGGACTAACTTGTACCCTCAGTGGTGTTTCTTATGCAAACATTAAGATAGCAGCCAATAGAAAACTTCAATAAAACTTTTAACCCAGGATTGTAAAGACATTAACATAATGTAAAAGTTGCATCTTGTTTGATTTCTGAATGTGTTGACTTGAATTAGATTGGCTTTGACAGGGATAGCCAATGCTCTCTGGCCTCTGCATATAACTAAAGTCACTGATGCATATCTGTCAACCATGTATTTCCCTAGAAAGCGCTCAATGGAAATGCATGTGGTGAATAACCAAGAATAACTGTCAACTGGTCCCAGAGCAAGAGATCCAAGCATGTCCTCTTCACACTCCATGCTGTGAAAAGAAAGAAAGAAAAGCACTTGGGAAAATATTCTTATTTTTAATCAAATAGTGGGTGTAAATGACATTTGGGTGGCACCAGGGAAAGTTTATTACTGACTTTTCAATAAGAAATGAGCATGAGATCAGAAACAGCAGCAGGGTATATGCAAACAAACTCACAAAACTAACACAGTGCTTACTCTCTCCCTGCATGTATGCCGTGACACCAGGTTGGTTTATTAAATTTAATTTTAATACCTTTTTATTAACAATGTAAGATAACAAGTGCTCCTTATAGCAGTAATATCATTGGAGTGCGAGTCAAACACAATAAATGCAAAAAAAAAAGAGATTGCCACAAATCGTTCTTTAATTTTTAAAAATCAACATTAATTTTTATATTTCCTTCATTATTGATTATGAACCATTTTATTGCCTCAATTTCACCTGTGATCAACTGTTTTAGGTTCATTCTATGGTTCCAAGATATTATGTTATGATTGCATATTATCAGCAGTAAATTGTTGCTTATGAATTGTTTATGAGAGAGTGGTACTGACTACACAAAATGAAAACACATCACAACCCTTAAAAGCCTCCCATGGAAATGATAAAAGGCCTAAGTTAAAACTGTGACGCTCTTATTTCTTGTTCTGCCAGATCTAAAGCCTCGTCAACACAGGGAGAGGTTTTGCTTACTATGTTCTTATATGTCAATTACAAGTATCCTACGCTCTCACTACTAATTGCTTCAACCAGAGAAAAGTTTTTCTCTTGACTCATTCCTTATATACAAACCAGCTGCTCTAATCCCCTCTCCTAGGAACGCCGGTCCCCAACCTTTTTTGTGCCACGGACCGGTTTATGCCCGACAATATTTTCACGGACCGGCCTTTAAGGTGTCGCGGATAAATACAACAAAATAAAACTAGTACCGGTACCGAAAAAAAGAAGATTTATTCATAACACACGTGAAAAGACCCAGGAAAACCGAGTAAACGATAAAAACGATAACAAAATAACGCTGAAAACTGATAAAAACCCTGAAAACTATACATTTCACACCTGAGCCTCAACTCTCGCGGCCCGGTACCAAACGACTCACGGACCGGTACCGGTCCGAGGCCCGGGGGTTGGGGACCGCTGCCTTAGAACATAAACAGTCCTCTCACAAACCCCATCTTCCATGGATTACTGACGACTGCCACTCCTCTCAAACTGACCATTTTGGACACTGAGAGTCACCTGCTGCTTTCTCCCTCTCTCTCTGTCGCATGTATTGACTACACCAGCTATCACTGGGACACACCTGAACCAGCTGAACTCATAGCTCTCAACACTTCAACTTAATTGATTGCATTTTATCTTTTGTACTTACCGCCAACTAAAAATCAAGCCCAACTGGCTGAGTGGGATATCTACACAGTTGTGAATTTACTTCAAAATGGTGACATCCACATTTTTTGGTACACTGCATTAGGTATTTTTGTATGCAGGTAAATATGTAACCTGTGTAAAATCAGTATGAAAAAGAACGACTGAGAAAATTCATGATACACTGACTTTTGCCATCCCCTTAAGTTTTTTAAGCAAGAAAAAAATGTGTTTGTATACAACTACAATCCAGGAAATGCAAAATACAAACAGAAATAGTTAAGGATGCAGATGCTAACCCCAGTGTGGAATAAATTTAACAAAATGGACACTTTTCACATGTTCAAAAAGAAAATTTTCAGATTGAATGTTCAGAGTATTATTAAGACGTCTGCCAGATCAGAATGAAACAATTTACATTTTCTCTCTACTCTATAAGTTTTGGGGCTGAAATGTCAAGCTGTCTGTGCCAACAAATCAAAGCGGATGGTGTTTGTGCGATACATAAAGAGTTTGAAATGAAACCATTTGCTATAACTGAGAGACTGGATAAAAAAAGAATCTGTTTGTATTATCACTAATTCTTATTGATCCTTGGTTTGTGGATCCACTTTAATTTTCTTTCGTTTTCCTCATCTCCATCTCGCACCAGCTCCTCGTTCTCCATGCCTTTATTTTTAATCTCTCCTCCCGCCCGTCTTCCCTGTGGAGCCATTCTCATGATTGTAGTGTTTGCCAGAAAGATTTGATAAACACCATACGCCGACATGTCTGCTCCTTCGTATTAATGAGATCAATCACAAGCATCGCCATTATGCTCTCTTTCCTGTGTGTCCGCAGGCTCCAGAAATGTGGTAAGAGATAGTCAGAAAGATACATGGAGATACAAACAGTGGGCCTGTGTAGGTGTAAGTCTATTGTAAGTGTTGCTTATCAAGCCTTGGCAGGATGTTTGAATTATATATAAATATATTTCTGTTTCCGTTTGGTTGGTGTATGCGTTACAGATCGAGTATAGGTGAGTAGGTATTGTGTCTCATTTGTGAGTTTGCGTGTCAGTAAATGAGTGTGCGTGTGCCTTTGTGCGATTGTATGTGATGCAGCAGATTGCAGAGGGCGGGGGAGAGTGGGTTTTGCCTGCACACTAACAGATGGCAGGAGAGAAGGGTTTTAAATTTCTTTTCTCGCTTCCTAAAGAGCAAGCAACCAGTTAGGAACATACTTGTGTGTGTGTGTGTGTGTGTGTGTGTGTGTGTGTGTGTGTGTGTGTGTGTGTGTGTGTGTGTGTGTGGCGGGGGGGGCGGGGGTGTTGTCCTGCTGACTTTTTTTTTTTTTGCAAAAGAGAAAAGCAGGTCTCTTTTCATTCTCCAGAGTGTTCACTTAACTAAATTTATACAGTGTAAGCAAGCTCTTTCCTGAGCTGAAGTGCACACAGACTGCCCAAAGATGCCAACATATGAGCGCAAAAGCACAAGAAGCACAAAAATGAGACACGGGCAGGTGTTGTTACCACTTTATCTTTTTTTTCTTTTCTGAAAGACGAGAAAAGTAAACAGCTCGGAAGTAACACTTCTTATTCTGGAAAGCTTTTCAGCACTTTGAGCTGGGAAAAGGAGGAGGAGTGGGAGACAAGCGTGGTTGGATAGGTGAGAGGACAACCTAAAGGGGGAATAGAATTTATATCTCAAAGGATTAAAGAAAGAAAGGAAATGACCTGCTGAGAGTGCAGGAGTGCAAGAACACCGCACATGTTACATGAAACAGATTGAAAAGAGGTCCTGACAAAATTTGCAAGGTGAAATATATAAATGGATACACTGTAGTCATGCTTGATAATCACAATATACAGATATACTTGTGCAGTGCCACAGTGTATCAAGGACTTTGGGAACATTCCAAGTATTAACAAAACAGACTTTTTAAAAATGTGTTAAAAAAAACCCCAAAACAAAATAACAAAGAAACACAGTTGGTTGTAGGTTCGTGATGCAGTTAATTAAACAAGTGCTGTAAACGTGTGGTGCTGCGTATCATGTGGGATCTGTGACTTGGCATTTTTTTGTATGCAATCCAATATATGGCAGCTGTTTTCTTCTTAAAGCAACAGTTGGCCAAAAAACGTAAATTAAACTAAACAAAAAATCTGTGCAGCCCACCTAAAGCAAAGTGGAGGTGACCTGTGGTTCATGCCATTATCTGCTAATACGTTGCACTTTTTTGTTTTTTTGATTAGTTTACGCAATTGGTCAGAATTTAGTCAAATGTGCACAAATATGGACATTTAATAAAGAAAAAGAAATAAAGGCAAAAATAAATATACAGGAGAGAAAACACCATCCACAGTTTCTTCATAAGCAGAAAAGCACTCAGATACAAATGCATGCAGACTGCATTTTCTGTCCCTGCTGTTTATGCAGTGTGGTTGCATTTTTTTTTTTTTTTTACTTATGTAAAGGCTTAAATGTAATGGCCTGCTGCCAGTACTCTGTTCTCAGTCATGGTAAATCTAAATGCATATGTGCAAATCTCTTTTCAAATGATGTTGAAAATTGATGATGAAATGCTAAAATTATTATTTCATCATTACTAAAACAGCTACAGAATTCAGCAGTCATACAAATAAAGTAAAGCTTCTTAATTTTGTGTCTATAAAGAATTATGAAGTTGTAAACTGTCATTTGTGTGGCTAACGTAACAATGGAGATAAAGGTCGGAAGAGAACAATAAATGTAGAATCTCTCCTTTTGGGGGGATTTTATTTTTCATGTTTTGTTTACCAACCCTAGTTATTATTCTTTTTAATCCTTCCATGACCCTTGACATTTTTACACCTGACTTCACATGGATCCAGCGATGTTTTATAAATGTGGAAAGGATATATAATTGATGAACCACACATATTGGCACAAAACCACCATCCAAGTGCTGCTTTTAAGACCGTGATCAGAATTTCTTCTAGCACATTTCTAATTAATGGACGATTACCTCAACTTCAGAAATTATTAAATGGTTGGTTTGGTTTGACTGTCGTAGAATTACTGAAAAAGCTATGAATAGATTTATATCAAAATTTGACCAAATGTGGGGCTTTGCTCAGATTAGAAGTGATTCAGTCTTGGAGTTGATTTAGATTTAGAGTTAGGAGGGAGCTTGAGATATGTGTCATAAATATTTGCCATTACAACATTTTACATCATTATGTAGTTCAGTCTTTACATTAAACTGGTCTAAAAGCTCAACAGTGGAGATGAAAGACATATAAACTGTCTTCTTCCCAAAGCGTACCCTGCTGCCTTTCATAAGCACCCCTACTGGTAAACCCTAAGCATACCTTTAAAATGGTTGAAGCTCTTTCGGTTCTATCAACCAGAAGGTCGCAGTGGTTTCACCATCTGGTGGTAATAACCCACACCTTTGCTCATGTGATGAGACACATGAGTGTGTTTGTGTGTGTGTGTGTGTGTGAATGTTAGAGAAAGTTTTTAGGTATAGAAAACAATTGCGTGTGTAAATGTATGTGTGATTGGGTGAATGAGGCCTGTAGTAAAAGTGCTCAGTAAAAGTAAAAAAGTGCTACCAGTCCATGTACCATATAAAATCACATTGGTTAAAAGCTTATATATAAAAGTAACAGTTTTGTGTTGCTGGATAGCTTTTAAGCTGCAAGTATAAAAAGAAAAAAAGGCCAATTTCTTAGTCGCAGAGACAAGAGGTCAAAAACCTTTGAATAAGAAGCTGCCTGAGGTGCACACAGTCTGCATTTTTACATCATTAACAAGAGATACTATTCTGTGTCACTTTAAAGAAACCTTTGAGTCAAACACAATAAAACTAGGAGGGTGTTACTTTTACTGAGGTTATATGCTTATTTAATGCTTGCAGAAGCTTACAGCAATTTTCAATAAAAATGTATTCAAAAGTTATAAGTGCAATAACACCAAAATTAATCAACCATTAATTTCATCTCACCTTGAAATATCTTATCCACTCCACACAGAACCACCTGGGATTTTGTGGAGCAAGGCTGATTTAAAAAAGTGTCCAAGGTCTCAAAAGCAGTTGTCATCAGTTTTTGCAGATGCCTCAGGAAGGAAAAAGGGTTTTCTGCAGAGGTGAATAATATAGTTTCTAGAAGAAGAAAATAGAAACCTTTCCACATCTTTGTGGCAGTTAGCAACTGCCCACTGGGCTGCTTTCCTTGAAAAGCATCAACAGACAGTAATCAATCAGCTCTCACTCTCTTTAGCCTGAATTTGCTAAATAAACTCACCATGAACATATTCACTGAGGGAGCTGAAGGGAGACATCTATTGAAGTTTAGTGTGACCACTAACCATGATAGTATCTGGTCCACTCATGAGGCTGGTCAGTATTCCCTGATCAGTTGTGAGTTGCTGCTGAAGGCTGATGGCAGTCACTGGGAAACTGACTGTTAAATCATTGAGTGTGAGCTACTGCTACAGCTAACCCCTGGATTAGCTTGTATGTCATCTTACTTAATGTTTTAACAACAAGTTAAAAGCAATGTTTTTATCCCGAACTGACTGAATAAAAAATTGCAATTTTCTTACAAGTTGGACATCCCCAGTCTTTCCATTTTACTCTAACATGTCTGTTTCATTCATCTTGGTGGCACTGTATTGAGCTAGCTGACTTTTGGCAAGACTACAAGCCTCAGCAAGGCAGAAAGGAAGAGGTGAAATACAGACTGCCCTATTCTGCTAATATGATTCATTTATGATAAAAAATGCATCTATATTTGATAATATATGGTTTCAAGATATAAAGTCTACATGAGGCCTGGAGGCCCAAATCGGCCTGCCAAAGACTCCTCTCCGGTCCGCTGGACAAATTTAGAAATGTGAAGCAGGCTATAAATTTTACAGCTTTACCCGCTAATAAAGAGCTTCCCCCACAGCCATTCATACATTAAATGAATTTGAATTTGAATTTAAATTACACAAATGTTCCTATTTTGTTTTGTTTTTTAAAGAAAATTTTGATCTATCAAAAACTCTTTATATTTTTTAAATATGAGACAGTCTGGATTCTGAGCTACCAGAACTTATTTGTCATTTTATACAGTTATCATGTACAAACACTGAAATGTGCTATTTAAATTGCACTTCTTTATCTTATATGAACTTATCTCAAGGTTTAAATGTGCAGTTAAACGCCTTTACACTGCCAGAAAGTTCATCTTATCTGGCCCACTTAAGATCAAAATGGGCTGTGTGTGCCCCTCAACGTAAAACGAGTTTGACATCCCTGGTCTAAGACAATACAATTCTGGTTAAAAAAAAAAAAAAAAATGCTTTCATTAGCCTTTTGGATGGGCCAACTGCATGTCCCTGGCCACCTGCCCAGAATGCCCATTGGGTAATGCAGCCCGGCCAGCTATTCTCCAGGCTGTAGTGAAATGGTGAGAAAGTGTGGCACGAATTGGAAATGGAGACCTAGTTCAAGTTTTACCGCAACCCAGCAAGTAGTTAGCGAGTATTTGCACACAAACATGAAACACTACAGGGAGCCATGATTTTGCTGCTGATTTCACCCAGTGAGCACCAGCAAGCTTCAGGAACCACTGCCAACCAGTGGGGGAATACGTCTGATTCCATAGCAATCAGTGGTTGTATCATGTCCAGTGTTTTGGACAAATCTTGATCACTGTGCACATGGCATCAATACAACATGATTTTTTTTGCAACCACAAAGTTGCTCCATGTTTGCTAGAGATAGTGCAAGTTTAAGAGACTTCTGCATTGGATCCATATTTCAGACTGGAAAGTTCCATCCATTTTTTATTTACAGTATGTCAGTGTGGTGTAAGAGGGAGCTGAACAGGGGTGCGAAGGCTGATCTGTTCCTGTACTCACCACAAGCAGTGATTACTGAGGAAAAAGATCACAAATAGAAGAGGGGGTATGGTAAGTTATTTGTTTATTTTTACTGTAACATTTGATCTCTTTATGTTTATCTTTGTAATAAATACCTGCATATACAAATGAGGTGTAAATATACATGGAGAGAATAAAATAAATATACTGAAAATGAAGTAATTACACCAAGTAGATTCATAGATGTAAGAAGGGTTAGTTGTTGGAGTGTGTTGCAAGTGAAAGAATGCTGGTCTCTGCATATGTGTCCTTAGGGAGAACTCACAACTGTCAGTCTGTGACCAGCTTAGCCTTGTGCTGTTCCACTGTGTCACTGCTAAAATGCATGAGCACACACATGACTTTTCTCTCACATGCATACCTACCAGAGCACCAGTAAGCATGACATTTAAATAAAGGAAAAGAGACACTGGCATGGTCACTGATGTACACAGGCACACAGACACACACAACGCACACAAGCACATACACAAACACTACAGGGCTAGAAGAGTGCTGAGGTTGGTGACAGTCCCTGTCCCTGTGTCAGTGTCAGTCTCTCTAGACAAATTAAGCAGAGTGACACAGAGTGGCCAGTGGTGACACAGCCTGTCATCAAAAAGTGACATAAATGACCCACTTTCCTTTACAGCAAGGCCTTCTTCATCAGGGTGGGTTCTAAGTTGGTATATCTGGCTTCACTTCCCTCAGTTCTCCATTTTATTATCTTTCTCTAAGCAATCTTCTGAAATGCAATAACAAACAAAATGCTAAATAGAATAACAGAAGACAACAACCGGGAGGTATTTGCACTGACCTGTAAACTGATTCAAGGTAAAGTATTTGGTCGAGTTATGAAAAAAAAAATCAAGTAGCTATAGTAACAGAGGCTGATGAATTGAACAAAGTTATTCATATTATCTATAAAGTTATTGAAGTAATTATATTAACAGATTGCATTTATATAGCACTTTTCGAGACCCTCAAAGCGCTTTACAATTTCACTATTCATTCACTCTCACATTCACACACTGGTGGAGGCAAGCTACAGTTGTAGCCACAGCTGCCCTGAGGCAGACTGACAGAAGCGAGGCTGCCCCTCTGGCCAACACCAGTAGGCTGTAGGTGAAGTGTCTTGTCCAAGGACACAACAACCGAGACTGTCCGAGCCGGGGCTTAAACCGGCAACCTTCCGATTACAAGACAAACTGCCAACTCTTGAGCCACGATCGCCCCATGGCATTATGGTGTAAGAAGAGAGAAACAAAAAAAGTTAAGTTTGTGTGTGTATCTGCTGGTTTTCACAGATATATTAAAGCCATGTTTCCTTTGCATGTGCTGAAGATATAAATTCTTGCCACATTTTTATGCATGCCTTTATTAATTTGTGCATGTAGGTTCTCTTTTACCCTGACTGTAACTCATCTGCATTAAAATTGTTATGCAATTCTGCTGCTTGGCAACCTCATAATACACCTTCTGCTGGTCTGTCATTTTGCATCCTTCACAGAAGCAGAGAGTCTAGTCTGTAGTGAGGTTAGTTGTCCTGCAAAGGCTTGAGATCCAGGTGGCTAATACATTTTTGACGATTAGCACATATGTGGAACAGCTTCATCCATCCAGAAAGTGCAGGAAATACAGCAATGCCCAACAACTTCACAACAAAGTCACTTCACACATTACTTAAAGCTTGTTGTCTACGTTGCTACACAGCAGGTGCAGTGCTCATTATTTGCTGGGGGAAAGAGCTGCTCTGATGTGCTGACTCTCTGTATCAACCAACAAGTAAGAATACTTAAATATAAACACAGAATCAATTAGGCAACTGAGGAAATGAATTGCCGTTTGTGAGATGTAATTGCATTTCTTTTATAGTGTATAAATGCTGCATATTGAGTAATATAAATGCAGCGATAACTCATACATGAGTATGCACAGAAAAAGAAACTTGATGCACAGTCTTAGAGACACAACCAGATGTTTAGACAGGTGAATAAATAAAGAGACAGTCGTTGGCAGTTAGGCAGGTTTTCCTACATCTTAGTAGCACTCTTGTCATTTCTGTCCCCTGCCTGTCTTACGCAAATTACCTGGATCTCACAGGAGTAAAAACAGCACAGCTGAATGACTTCAACAAGAAAAGGAGGGCAATTCACCAAAGAACTCCACTCTGACTTGTAGCGTGAAAAAAAGATGAATGTGTTTTATATGTCAGATAGAATACTCACAAATAATAAGCAATGTTATATTTCTTTCTAATGATATAACAATATTTGTGCAGTCTTTGACATGCTGGCAGTGTTTTGTTTTTGTTTTTTTACCTTTACATTTCTACTGTAAGTTAACCCGAAGATACACGAGTGACTGGAAGTGTGAAAAAGGTGTAGGCTTTCAGCGTGGCAATGTGAAGCTGTACCACAGCACCGTGGGCCAACTCTCTGTTTTACACTTGCAGGTGTACACAGCAAATTCAAAAGTGTTAAATGTTTTGGTGTTAATAGTCTTCTTGCAAAAGTAGAGTTAATTTTACTCTAAGCAGAGTCACATTCTTTTAATGTAACTCTGAGGTGTAAAATGATAGTAGTTAAAATCGAGTGTTAAAAATGAGTGTTTCTCTGTCAAATCTGGAGGTGTTACAATGGAAACATTAACTCTTGACCTCTTAACTCTGAACTCCTACAGGGACTATGACACCAATAGAGATTGAAAATGTGACGTCACTCAGGGGTAAAACCGCAAAGAATTCTGGGAACTCGTGGCAAGAGGTACTAGCGCACGCAGGCTTTCAATTGAAATCAGTTATACAGCGATAAAAAGAAACACAAAAAATGGCAAGAAGCTGTTGTATTATTAACTGCAATAGCCGGTCGCATGACAGCCACGGGAAGCCGACGGGTAAAGAGATCGTTTTTATCGGATTACGTCGTTGAAGAGAAATTTTTCGAGCCATGTTTCCGAAGTAACAAAGAGGCGACTGGATTGCAGCCATTCAAAGACAAAATATAACGTCCCAGAACACTCCAGCTCACAGGTTAGTCTGCTCCAAGCATTTCCACAAAGGTCAGTCTGCTGTTGTAGTCAATACGTCATTTTTCATAACATAATTGGTGATATAGGTTACAAGCAAGTCTGGCGCTGAGCAGAAATTGTCGCACTATGCTCCTTTGTTTATTGTGCATAAATAGTGAATTGTCCTGACACAATATTGCGTTTCGCTTCTGTTATTACCATGGTACATTGACAAAAACATATACTTTTATTCACAGGATAAAACAGTTGTTTTGTATCACTAATTGCCCAGTACGATTACAGCATACAATATTATTGTCACTGCTACATTTCTGTGATGGGTACCAGAAATTATTTCTACTACTAATTAATTACCATTGAGCTCAAAGGTCCTATTAATAAACGGTTAACGAATGTGTATTTATGACGAAGATTTGTGAGACTGGTAAACTTATGATATGTACGATGGTCTTTACTTTCTACACGGTGCATTTCAAGGTCCTGCACCCATCCGTCGGTAAACTGTACCTGGGCTTGTTGCAGTGACCTGAAGTTACTAAACTTTCATGAGTGTATGCAATCACTCAAAGAACCGTATAATTATAAATATGAGCGTGGTGAAAGTTGGGCAGCACGCTAACGTATTTTGTCCCTCTGTGTGCTCGTAAGGATCTAACACTTTCACTGGTTTGATTTTTTTCCTCGTATCTTTTCTTTGACTTTTCATTAAGTCTGTCTTTGTACGGACCGGCATTGTTCTCCTTCGTTTTGTACATACCTTTTTGGGGGGCAAAGAAAAAGCAAGAATTTATTGGAACCGAAGAATGAACGTTTTGCGGTGCTGCAAATGCTTGCATTTGATGCGGTACTTGGATTGTTTTGCCACGATGCGCGAAAGTCACGTGGTCTGTCAATCTCTAGAGTAAATTCACAGACTCCGCCCCCAGCACGGCTCCAATCGAAGCTGAAGTGAAGCCGTTTCAGAACATTTTGCTCTACATATTTGAGTTGTTTGCCATGCTTGGTAAGTCATTTTTTTTTAAAGATTGTTTCAATTATTATTATGAGCTTTTACTTCTGTGGCTCTTTGGAGTTGAGACAAAGCTGTGTGAAAGGCATTAGCCATGTTGCTCGCTGATAGCATAATATTCTGTTTTAGCTAGCTGAAAGGTATTGTTTGCGGGCAAATACCACAGCCTTGAAAAAAAGCTTGCATGTGAATTTTCAGTCAAACTTTTGGTCAAATACACCTAAAACAATGTCTAGAATGTGAAATGTTGGTATAACGGTGCTACTTGAAGCCTGAAAACGATCGCCCATAAAAAAAAAACAAAAAACGAGCAAACAGCAGTAGCTGACGTCCTGACTGGATTCTACGTTAGCATAGATCCCTCCAGAGTTTTGTGCACACGGTTTAGGTAAAAATTAAAAAGGTTGAGGTTTTACATTTAGTTCAGTATTACCTGTTGCCTGTGTCCTTGTCTTTTGGGAAAATACTTTACACAAGTAATGGCTCAAAGAGGATTCCTTTTTTTTTTTTTTTTTTTTTACTGTGCTGCAATTGTTTACTGGATTATTTGTGCCATTAATTAATGTCAACTAATTTTTATTCGATCTCCGCACAGGATATGCTTGTGAAGATGGAATATGGGGGAGAGCAGAAGTGCGTTGAAGTTCCACAAAGGGATGAATGAAGGACATGCATATTGTATTGAAGCAATAAGTGATGAGAATGCTGTTATTTGCATTTACCATGTCAGACCTTTTGATAAACAAAATTCTAATGAAAGTGAGAACATGTACACTGTTACATCTTTCAGAAAATGTTTTGAAACTGTGGTGCACAGTTCAGAATAAATGTTTTTCAAAAACCATTGCATCTTTTTAGTAAATGTTTATTTCCAAAAGAAATTTCTAGAAGTTCAGAACAGTAAAATTCCCGCTTTTTAGAATGAATTAGAAGATAACTCTTACGTAGTTAAACTAAAATACTCTTTGAGAGTTAATATATAAACTCTTAACACCAAGTGTTAAATTATCAACTCCAGACAGATTTGGTGTTTAACACTAAATCAGAGTTAACGTACCAACTCTCCAAAAAGAGTTAAATTAACACTCTCTGGTGTGGACCCATATAGACACTTTAATAGTGTTGAAATCAAATCCGACAGTGTTAATTTGGACATGCTGGATTTGCTGTGGGTGCCAGCCATCTGGTCTATAGTAGCTACACCTACTTTGGTTTTGTTGTGTAATGTGATCAATTGTTTTTTTTTTTTTCCTTTTCTGGTATTTTTATCCATCATTTTGTTGTGATACATCATGCTCAGGACTACAACAGCCATTGCTCTTTTTGCTGACGTAGCCCATCATGGTAAGGCCACCACTGAATCCAAACTTTGTGTTGTAAACCTGAACAATGGTTTCTCTCAGATTCTTCTGATCTTCTTCCCCTGTTTGTTTCCCTGTTTAAACCATTCTAAAGATTCGATCGGGGATGTGTGTGTCACAATCCCAAAAAATCTTTAAGTCATACTTGACAGGCTTGTTTGGCATGTACTGTAGTTATTTGAACCTCTTTGAGGTCAACAAAATATATATTCTTGATGGTTACAGCTGATAAGAATCAAAGGTTTCCATGAAAATCCATAGGAAATGAGTTTGCAGTTTATTTTTGACCCACTTATGGAAGGTTGGGGTAGTTATACAAAAAGGACAATTTTGTAAAATGTATAAAATGTAACTTAAAAATTTGAATAAATATAAAAACATGCTTTTTGGGAAATGGAACATGAAATGATAAAAACTTTCCATTAATTAGATATTGCAAGAAAACAGCCTCACCATTTGAGGGTTAATAGAACTCGATCGTCCAATATGGTCGATATTCTGTCTCCACCACCAAGGAAATTAGAGACTGTTTATTTCATTTTAAGTGAATAAACTTACAAATTTAGGAGGGCATGGAACACATTGATGTCCCCCTGGAAGAGCTGGCTGGGGTGACTCGGCTGGGGAGTGGGATGTGTGATTCAATTCAATTTAATTCAATTTAATTTTATTTATATAGCACCAAATCACAACAACAGTTGCCTCAAGGCACTTTATATTATAAGGTAAAGACCCTACAATAATACAAAGAAAACAGAAAATCCCAACAATCACATGACTCCTTATGAGCAAGCACTTTGGCAACAGGGGGGAGGAAAAGCTCCCTTTTAACAGGAAGAAACCTCCAGCAGAACCAAGGTCAGGGAGGGGCGCCATGTGCCATGTAGACAGGAAAAGGTCATGCTGTGGGAGAGAGCCAAAGATGAATGAAAACTAATAATTAAATGCTGAAAAGTGTATAAACACATAGTGACAGAAGAAAGTTACTGAAGAATAAGCACTCAATAAATCACGGGAATCCCCCAGCAGCTTAGACCTACTGCAGCACAGCAAAGGAAGGACTCAGGGTCTCTGCTTAAACTGCCCTCTGCCACCGAGACCCAGTTAAGCAGCAGAAAATGCATGGATGGATGGATCGATGGATGCCTCTAGACTGTGACAGAACCCAAGTACGTAGAAAGAAACTTTAGGTACTAGGAACATGAAAATCACACTGAAAGACACAAGATTGAAGCCCATTGGGGTGGCAGCGCTGACCACTGCACCACTGCACTACTGCACTGAAATTGTTTAAAATAACAAATGAACGAGAAAGAAAAATAATTCCATAATCATTTTATTCATAATTAAAAAACATACCTAAATAAGGATTTCTGAAAACTACTGGTTTATTATAAAAAATGGAAATAGATATTGTCTGCAACACAGAGCTGTATGTACATCCGATTCTTGGTATAGCAAATACTCAGTAGCATACTCAGGCATTCTCTATAATGACTGTAGAAATGATGCCGTAAGCAAACTTTCTCTGTCATCATGTTAAAAATGCCAAGACATGCTTCTCAGCAGTTGCAGGCAGAAATACTACTCAAAAAAAGGAAAACGTACAGCTCTAACATCAAGTGACTCCAAAAGCAAATCCATAAAAGTGGCATAAAGTTTATGCTTGGAACCATCTGCAACTTTAACTGCCGTTGTCTTGTATTTTTTTTTTCTACAATTACTCACGTGACTACAGCTCTGCATTTAACACCATAATTCCCTCCACACTCACCACCAAGCTGGAGCATCTGGGACTCAGCTCATCTATGTGTCAGTGGATCTCCAACTTCCTAACTGGCAGACCACAGGCAGTAAGGATGGGCGGACATGTCTCAGCCTCCACCACTCTCAGCACTGGAGCCCCCCAGGGGTGTGTTCTGAGCCCCCTGCTGTACTCTTTGTACACATATGACTGTGTGGCCACTACCAGCTCCACCACCATCATCAAGTTTGCTGACGACACCGTCGTGGTGGGCCTGATCTCTGATAACAACGAGACGGCCTACCTGAAGGAGATTAGGAATCTGGAGAACTGGTGCCAGAGGAACAACCTCCTTCTAAACGTCAGTAAGACAAAGGAGCTGATAGTGGACTTCAGCACTAAGCAGGAGAGGAACTACCAGACCCCCGTCATCAACGAGTGCCCAGTGGAGAGAGTGGACAGCTTCAAATACCTCGGAGTTCACATCACGCAGGACCTGTCATGGTCCTGTCACATCAACACCGTGGTGAAAAAGGCCCGACAGCGTCTCTACCACCTCAGACGCTTGAGAGACTTCCAACTGCCCTCCAAGGTGCTCAGGAACTTTTACTCGTGCACCATAGAGAGCATCCTGGCGGGAAACATCTTAACCTGGTTCGGGAACAGCACCATGCAGGACAGACGAGCTCTACAGAGGGTTGTGCGGTCAGCTGAGCGCACCATCCGCTCCGAGCTCCCTGACCTGCACTCAATCTACAGCAGGCGGTGCTGGACCAAGGCCAGGAAGATCGTGAAGGATCTCAGCCATCCCAACAACAGACTGTTCTCTCTGTTGAGGTCAGGAAAGCGATTCCGCTCCCTGAAGACCAACACAGAGAGACTGAGGAGGAGCTTCTTCCCGCAGGCGATACGGTCTCTCAATCACACCACCACACAGTACTGACC
Source organism: Aulonocara sp. 'chitande type north' Nkhata Bay (assembly GCF_057382095.1). NCBI lineage: Eukaryota > Metazoa > Chordata > Actinopteri > Cichliformes > Cichlidae > Aulonocara > Aulonocara sp. 'chitande type north' Nkhata Bay. The sequence continues at coordinate 23,493,649 of NC_141355.1, read as the reverse complement.
CACACATACAGTTCTTACACACACTGGACTTTCTGGACTTTGGTTTTGCACAACACTGGTCACTATATTCTTCATTTCCGGTTAATACTTGTACAGCTGCTGTTATTGTGTATATATTTATTTATATTTAGATTTCTTCATACATTCTTATATAGTTCTATATTGTGTATTGTGTATTTTGTTGTACAGTTATTTTATTTTCAACTTTAATTTATATATTTATCTTTATCTTATTCTTCCCAGTTAAATTTACCCTTCATTCTAATTTGTGTTGTACAGTTATTTCATTTTTAACCTTAATTTATATTCTATTCCTTCCTAGTTAAATTTACCCTTTTTAATTTTTCATATTTATTTCCTATCTTATTCATAGCCTTTTCCTTTTTTGTTTTCTTTAGGTCACGAGCAGTTGTCCAAGCATTTCACTACATATCGTACTGTGTATGACTGTGTACGTGACAAATAAAAAATTTGAATTTGAATTTGAATTTGAATACATGGAAATTATTTGATGGCCCATGAACCAATTACTTCTTTTTTTACAAGCTTAGAAAAACAGGATGAAATGCAAAGCAAGAACAGTGTACTGTATTTATATACAGTATTATATGAAATGTGTTCTATGTCAGGACCTTAATGGAATATATGCATTCATGTGTTTATATATTTTGTGAATCGGGCCCTAAAATATGTTAACGTGCAACCTTTAGCTGTCCTTGGACAACCATTTCAAGCATTGATGTGTAAGGATTTGGCTTGCTTTGCAAATATTCTTCCTAACCAGTGCTAACAAGTTGGGTTCTGCTTAAGTCACAGATTCTGTAATGCATGCGCCTTGGTTCTTTTGATTTTCCTCATATGTCATATTTTCCATGTGCAAGCATGCACACAAAAACCCTCACCCACAGACACACAGGATGAGCAATTTTTAGCATGACATTGAAAATTCCCTTTGATCTTCATGTTAGAGGAAGTCTAAGCTGTTTACTAATCAGTGAGTGAGAACTGAAAAAAATTATGCATGCACAGTATCTCAGTTGTACACATACAGATTAGTGAGGGGGTACAAAGAAGTGTTAGGAGGGTACATGAAAATCACTGTGACACTATTCGCTGTCATACTGAATCCGCTCTGATAACCCATGCAACATCAAATGACTACAGTCATTAACAGGACTTAAATGCTTAACTTGTGGATTTCAGTTTTCTAAAATAAGATGAGAATTAAGCAGTGTTGTAAGTGCAGTGGAGATTGCAGGCATGACAGACTTAGACACTGCCAAAGGAAAGGAAAATGGAAAAAGTGAACATTAAAAAAGAAAGAGGCAAAGAATGACAGAGAGTAAAAAGTTAAACTTAGCCAGTTTTTTTTCCAGATTCAAATAAATATTTTTATTATACCAAGCACAGGTCAGTACTTAAGTCACTATGTAAAGCACCCATTGGTGTGACCAATCACGAAAGCTCCACTACCACCTTGTCTGCCCAAAGGTAGACCAGTCACCTGAATGAGTTCCCCTCAGTTCAATTTGTACAGTGCCCTCCTGGTAGGGTGGTGCACTTCACAAACTCCATATGCAAAACTGTTTACAAATTGGCAGCTCAGTCCACTAAAGGACAATGCACAGCACAATGTGCCCCCCCGGGGCTGTTAAAGGGAAACAGCCTCAGTGTCTGGCCACTTGACAGGAAAAAATTGTCGTGACACTTCTCTCAGGGCTGATGAATCATTGGCCTAGTTGTAGAAAGCAAGAGCTTTATTTTGTTTAGTCTCTCCAGCCTGACAGAACAAGATTTCTTTTCTAAGTTAATGGATAGCTGTCTGAGTTATCTTAGATTATTTGTGGAGGTTGCACACCAAGTTGTAGCATTTACAAAATAAGGAATGAGCACTTTGGACCTTTTGACCTCTGCCTTGTTTACCAAGTCATGCCTTGTCAGCCGCGTGTAATGACAGGGAAAGCATAGGCGTCAAACACAACTTGTTTCTAGCTAAGTGGCACAGGTCTGTGCCATTACATTACACTATAATGGGACAGACCTACAGGCTCTTGAACATATCCCAATACAGGTGTAGCTTGTTTCTGTGAGAGATACCCATGCAGCTATAGCAGGGCCGGCCCGTGGCATAGGCCGTATAGGCAAATGCTAAGGGCGCCGTCCATCAGGGGGCGCCACACCAGTGCCACAAATGTTGGAAAAAAAAAAAACGTTGGTACTATTATTTCTAAATACAAAAAATAATCCCACGTTAATTAAAATGCAAAGTAAAGCTTATTTAATAGAAATATTATTTGTTACAACATTACACTACACTGCTGATGTAGGGGGGCGCCACCTAAAATCTTGCCTAGGGCGGCAGATTGGTTAGGGCCGTTTCTGAGCTATAGTATGCTTTTTTTTTTTCTTTTTTCTTTTTTCTTTTTTTTTTCTTTTCTTTTTTTTTTTTCTTTTTTTGCCTGTCCCGTTTGGCTCTTTTGCCATCAGAATTGTTGTCTAAAGGCAAAGAAAGATGCCCAACGGATTTACTTTACCAAATTGACCATCCCAGCCTTGCCGTAATGGTCCATTTGAGTCACCTTTTATTTATTTTATTTTCACTTACTGAATACGGGACAGACTTGAGTGGGGGAAAGAAGGGGAGAAAGAAAGAGGGAAAGAGAAACAGCTGAGAAGAGGGACGGGGAGAAGGGCAAAAAACAAAAACCAACAGAATGAGCAGAAAAAAAAAGAAAAAGGAAAAAAAAAAAGCATATATCAATCACCTGGATCACCTGCTGAGAAAGAAAAAAGAAAACAAGCAGAAGAGAACAAGAGTAATAGAAAAAACAACATCACAATGATATATGGGAATATGACAGTAAATACTAAATATTAAACATTATTGTGCAGCACATAAGATCAACAGAACCCAGTGTGCTTTGAGGTAGGAGCCAAAAAGGGTGTAGTTTGTGGGTGTGATCACCCGTGTGTACACCTGTGAGCATGGACGCGCTTGTTTTTTTTAAAAGGTTCCTTCATGTAATAATCTGCTAGAGGGTGTGGGGGGGCCACAGCCCCGTCCTCCAGGGCATGAAGCAGGTATGGAGGAGATCAAAACTCCAGACATCCAGAGGCCCCCAGAACACAAGAGACCAAGGAAGACCAACAGAGGGGCAGCCGCGCCACTGTCCCAGTAAGAGCTGAGGAGAGTCCCAGATGAGGGCTCACTCAGCAGCCGCGGAGCAGAAGCCAGGGGGAGTTGCAGTGACGCGCCCGTGAGCTCCGCCGGCAGCCAGCCGTGCCTGACTGACCGAGCCCCAGGCCGAGAGGCCGGGGGCACCCCACCTCCGAAGTGGCCCGAGCGAGCCCCAGGCTCCAGGCCCCGATAAGCGGCCGCCAAGGAGTGAGCCGGTGTGTACCTGGACGCCCATCCCCGGACACAAAGAACCACCAACGCACCGATGTCTGAGGGAGTCCGCCACTGGCAGGGGAAGTGGTGGTGGGGGGAGATAGGCCTCCAAACCTTGGAGGGCCTGAGATGTCCCCAGAGAGGTGGCGTCTGACACCCAACCTGACATATAGACACAGACATACAGGCACACACAGATACAAACATCCATTCCCGCCCTCATGCTCTCATATGCACTCACTCCACACTCAACCAACGTGGAGACAGACATAAAGAGACGCTGTACACACGATCACACTCCCCAAGCGTACTCTACGAACCGGGTCTAGGTACCCTTGCCCCTGGAGGGCGGAACCGCACCCAGACCCAGGTGGTGTTACCCTTTTCCCTGCGGTGGGGGGAGGCAGACCGCCCCGACTCCGCAGCAGCAGGAAGGCTCCACACTCCAGACCGCAGTCGGACGGCCAACTCCTCCTCCTAGCCCCCCCGCTCCAGCAGGCTGCAGAGAATGGGGGTGGGAGAAGACTCCAAACCTCCCTCCACCCGCTCATTGTAGTGTTGATGCATGTGTGTTCTAAGGTGCATTTAAAACCCAGGAGGGCATGGAGCTACCTGCCAGAGAGCAGCAGGTAAGCGCATAGTCCCTCCTGCTAGCCCTCAATGTCTACGTGTATTTAAAAATGAGAGGTGGGCAACGACGCCAGGGGTGAGGTGTACACCCTGATGGTAATTTGGATTCCGTGTATCGTGCCCACCCCCAAGATCCTATATGTATGTGTAATGAGAGTGTGAGTAATGTGAATGTCTAAGTTGTGGGATAAAATTGAGGCAGAGGCAGCCAGAAGGGGACGGGGGGGGGGGGGGTAGCCTCCTCTGCACCCTGGTGACATACCCCTACTCCAAGGTCCTGCATGTGTGGGTGGTTGTGGTGGAGCGGGAAGGGGGAGGCAGCTGGAGATGGGGAGGGAAGGAAGGGAGGGGCAAGCGACCCCTCCCTGGGGCCAGCTCCCCCGCTGACCCCAGTAGGCACCCCCATACTCCGCGACCCGCCAGGGAAAGGGGGCCCAGGCCCATCCAGACCGGGGCCCAGTGCAGCAGCGCCTCCCGGCCCTACAGAGCCCGGGACAGTCCACCCAACCCCACCACAGAGAAAACTGCACCCACCCCACCATCCACTCATCTATAGTATGCTACCTGTGTAACTGCCCTTTGTTTTTTTGGTGACTTGCCTGGGTCAAGCAGGTTTTTTTCACAGTATGCAGTCCAGGAGTGAGCTCTATACTGAGTACTTGGTGAGGTTTGACTGAGAAAGTTTCCAGAGCAACCCCAGTTCCAATGAAAACTGAACAAGGTATCACACTACACTGCCCTTCTTGTGTGGGTATATGGAAGAAATATGCTTAGAGACTGTTCTAAAAAGGGTCAGGGGAGCCAGTGTGATTTTCTTTTGGTAGTTGTGGGCATGCAAGTGGACATTTGTGCTAGTGAGACATCAGTCATTTTTCAGCTAACCTGGGTTACCCTTGCAACCATATATTTTCTTATTTCAAGAGCCAAGACATTTGACTTCCTGTCTTGCTTTGTGAGTCTGCTTTGCTATTTGTCCATCTGTGGCTATTAAAGCCCAATGCTTATAGGCTATTTAAGCATTGTAGAAACCAATCAAGCACTAGTTTTGAGATTTAGATGATGGATGAGAATGAATTAAACAGATAGCAACTCTGTCTCCTCAGTATCTGTTATCCACCAACTCTTTCACATTTCTTCCCAGATGGATTTCCTATGTTGCCGAGGAGACCATTCATCACTGTGACAACCATGAACACCACCTGTAGTTTTTACTGGAGTCTATTATTATAAGTGGAAATGCTTCTTGATATATTAAACCCTGGAATAATCATATAGCTGTATGGTGTATGCTTGTATACATGTGAGGACTATAGAGAGAGCACTACAAATACATACACTAAATATATTTATACATCTTTTTATACCTCTTTTTACTTCAAGTCTTTCACAGAGATTCACTCTGTTTTTAAGCATAAAAAAAAAAAAAAAAAAAAAAAAAAAAAAAGTCGTATTAAAACTAGTTCAGGACGGGCAGCAGGTGAGTAAGTGACGGAAGTGACGGACAAGGTAAGCGACTCATGTTGTAACTGACGTCAGACGCCGGAGATTTTGGCGGAAAATTAAAGCAAATGGTAGTTTAGATTTGAACAAATTCATTTAAGCTTCAGCATTACCAAATACACTTATCAATTGTCTTATAACTAACACTATTTGTCTAAATAATCTCCAACACCCTGGAGAACAACGAGGAGAGTTTAGAGACTCTCCAAGATTACATCGATCAGTGCTTTCAGGATCTCGTGATGAAGAAGACCCCGTGTGCAGCTTCCCCGGCCAAAGCTGAGACGCCGTCGTCGAAAAGACAACGCCCGGCAGATTCCCCCGGCTCAACATCGCCAGCCGGCAAAGATATTGCCGACATATTGGAGTCAATCGACAAGCGATTGTCCAGTTTCGACGCAAGGCTGTCCTTGGTGGAGATTCTTCACCGAGAATTTAAATGCTTGCGAGAATCCCTGGAGTACAGCCAGCAGCAGGTGGAAACGCTTGCTGCTGAAAATGCCACGCTAAGGGAGTCGGTGAAATGTCTCACAGATAATGTTACCCAGCTCAATAGAGAAAATAAAAAAATAAAAGAAACAGTTATCGATCTACAAGCTCGTAGCATGCGTGATAATCTGGTATTTTCTGGTATTCCAGAAGCCGCTGGAGAGGATGCGGAGACCACGGTAAAAAGCTTCATCAAAACCCACCTGAAGCTGCCGGAGGACACTGTGAAGAACATCGTCTTCGATCGGGTACATCGCCTCGGCCCCATTCGGGCTACGGCCGGGAGACCACGTCCTATCGTGGCCAAATTCGGCCACTTCAAACAAAAGCAACATGTGAAAAGCCGCGGCAGGGAATTAAAAGGAACGGACTTCAGCGTGAACGACCAGTTCCCCAAAGAGATCTTGGAACGACGCAGGGTCCTCTTCCCAATCCGACGCGGCTTCATCCAGAAGGGCTCCCGCGCTGTCATCGCTGTGGACCGGCTGTACGTGGACGGACAGCTCCACCGCGACCCCAACATCACTCCGTGGCTGTATTAACCTCACACCAGATAAGAATCAGCTACACCATTTCCCTATCCACTCACACTAACTTGCATTAACATCTGTTTAACTTACCAGTATCAAATCGCATCTTAAAGTGTGATTTCATAGCAGAATTAACACCGTCACTCTCCGTCAGTGATTTAATTGGAATGTTTACGTTTTGTTTCTGTTTTTTTTTTCTTCTCGTTTTTTTTTTTTTTTTTTTTTTCCCCTCCTCTCTTTTCCCCCTCTTGGTTTTATGCTGCTCACCCCTGTCCTTGGTTTCTTTCTTTATTCCTTTCACTGCCTCGATCACCTGCTTCGACACTCATCCACAAACATCCTTTATTTCGACACATACGCACCATGCGCTCAACGGCAGCACATTTACATCAGTCAGACAGCGCACACAGTCATATAAGATACACACACACTTAAGCCAAGCCTACTCATATTAGTAACTATGCATACACAAAGTCAGACTCAGGGAGCATCTCGCCACACATTTTTTCTCTCTCTCCTTGTCTTTATTTATGAACAAGTGACGTATTCTCTCCACCTGTCTAAGCGACGCACACAGCATACATCCCTAGTTATACACAAACATCTATGGGTACACTGAGGTTCATTACATGGAATATAAATGGAGCTGGCTCCAGAGAAAAGAGGTTAAAAATATTTAACCAACTCAAAAAACTACAGGCGGATGTTGTCCTATTACAAGAGACCCACAGACCTCTTAGAGGTTCGAATGAACTTAAAACACCTGAGTTTCCCAATGTGTTCTCAGCTTGTTATAATTCTAGACAAAGGGGAGCAGCAATTTTAATACATAAAAATATTAATTTCACAGTACTCGATACAGTTATAGATCCAGAGGGCAGATTCTTAATCATTAAACTATCTATACATGATAAAAAGCTATGTATTGCAAGTGTATATGGTCCAAATGTTGATGATCCCTCATTCTTTCACGGTTTTTTCAGTGCACTCTCTGAACACTTAGATGGCACACTTGTTCTTGGAGGTGACCTCAACCTTGGACTAAATGAAGACATGGATAGGCTCAATACAGCGGGAACTCAGCGTAATTGGCAGTCCACAAATATAATCAAACAGTATATGAGCGACTTTGGTCTTTGCGATGCATGGCGCTCCCTTCACCCCACCAGTAAGGAATATACTTTTTTCTCACATGTCCATCACTCCTACTCTCGTCTGGATTATTTTTTGGTCAGCAGCTCACTGCTGAACGACATTTCAGACACTGAGATTCACCCTATAGCTGTCAGCGATCATGGTCCTGTATCTTTAACACTAATGCACAAGAATAATACTACGCCAAGAAAAAACTGGAGATTTAATATATCACTACTTAAAGATGAAGACTTTATTAAATATTTTAAAAAAGAGTGGACTTCATATTTGGACTATAATGACACTCCCGAAACATCAGCTTCTGTTCTATGGGAAGCAGGGAAAGCTGTGATGAGAGGTAAAATAATTTCTTTCTCATCACATAAAAAGAAAAAAGAAAACAAAAATATTCAGGAATTAGAAAAAAACATCAAATCACTAGAAGAAGCCTACGCGTCCCACCAAGATCAGGAAACATTGAACAAAATACGCAAAACAAAACTAGAATTAAATGAGATAATTGATAAAAAAACAAAATTCTTAGTACAAAGACTACGCCTACAAAATTATGAACATGGTAATAAATCCGGTCAATTTCTAGCAAACCAGCTAAAAATAAATAAAGAAAAAACAACTATATGTGCTGTTCAAGATTCATCTGGGAACACAATATATGAACCGATACAAATAAACAACATTTTCAGGGATTTCTATAAAACGTTGTATTCACCACAAATAAACCCATCTAAAAAAGAAATTGATCAGTTTTTGGACAACATAACTCTTCCAAAATTATTGGACACTCAAGCAATGGCACTGGATTCACCACTGACACCAGGTGAACTCCAGGAAGCCCTGATAAGTATGCACAATAATAAGGCTCCAGGTCCAGATGGCTTTCCTGCAGAATTCTACAAAGAATTCTGGTCGATTCTAGCACCAGTTTTCTACAGAACGTTGTTGGAAATTAAAGAAAAGGGCAGACTTCCATCAAATATGAATTCTGCAAACATTAATCTCCTGCTAAAACCAGGCAAAGACCCTGTATATCCCTCAAGCTATCGTCCAATATCCCTTATAAATGTAGACCTTAAAATAATCTGCAAAGCTCTCTCAAAGAGACTGGAGAAAATAACCCCCCTCTTAATTCATCCTGACCAAACTGGTTTCATAAAAGGTAGGCACTCATCAACAAATACACGTAGATTACTTAATTTGATAGACTACTCATACAGTAAAAACCTAGAAACTACAATATTCTCTTTAGACGCAGAAAAAGCATTTGACAGAGTTAACTGGAAATTTCTATTTGCAACTTTACACAAATTTGGTTTTGGATCCTCTTTCATAAACTGGTTAAAAATATTATATAATTCCCCAACAGCTTGTGTTAGAACAAATGACCAGACATCCTCCAGCTTCTGTCTCTTGAGGGGCACCAGGCAGGGATGCCCACTCTCCCCTTCACTATTTGCAATTTTTATTGAACCACTAGCAGCAGCAATTAGACAGAATTCAGTAATTAAGGGCATAAAATGCAAGAACGTGGAACATAAAATCAGCCTTTATGCGGATGATGTGTTACTCTTTCTCCAAAATTCACAAACCAATATCTCTGGGGTGATTGAATTGATAAACTCTTTTGCAAGAATATCAGATTACTCAATTAACTGGTCAAAATCTACAGTCCTACCGATTAATTGCTCCTTCCATAATTCCTCTTCTACACCACTGCAATCGGGAAATATAAAATATTTAGGTATTAATGTTTCTCCCAAGCTTGCAGATCTAACTAAATTAAACCATATCCCACTTTTAAAGAAGGTAGAAGATGATCTGGCTAGATGGAAATGTCTACCCATATCACTCATGGGAAGGGTTGCTGCTATAAAAATGATGGTCTTACCAAAAATAAATTATTTATTCTCAATGATCCCAACTAAACCGCCACAAGATTGGTTCAGATCTCTAGATTCATGTATGTCCAAATTCCTTTGGAAAAATAAACCCCCATGTATAAGCTTAAAAACACTACAAAAGACCAAGGATAAAGGAGGACTAGAACTGCCTAACTTTCAGCACTACTTCTTAGCCAACAGGCTTCAGTTTATCTCAGGATGGCTAAAGCACACCCTCTTAGATAAACCTTGGCTAGATGTAGAACAAGCACTCTGCAATAATCTAGAGATCTCAGACCTACCATTTATCAGCTCAAACATCCAACGACATGAATGCTTTAAAAGCATCAACATCAGCTCTTCTCTGACAGCATGGTGGGAGTTTCTAAAATTGACGGCGTCTTCATTAATCCCATGCAAACGTACACCTATCTGGAACAACCCTGACATATTACAAAACAATAATATGATAAACTTTTCAGATTGGAGTGATAAAGGAATCAAATATTTAGAACATATACTAGAAGGAACAGAATTTATTTCATTTGACGGACTAGTTACACAATATGGGATCAACAAGAAAAGATTTTTAGAATATCAACAAATTAAATCCATAGTAAAAAAGAAATTTAAACCGGGTCAAGTTGAACTACAAACACCACCAAGTGTGGTTCAATTTCTTACTCTTAAACCCCCCAAATTACTATCCAAAATATACAGAATGCTTTCTAAAACAGATGAATCAATATCACTTCCTATTGCAAAATGGGAAGCGGATTTATCAGTTAACTTAGACCTAAACTTCTGGTCTCAGATTTGCTTAAAAACCTTTCATCTAATTAGAAATCCCAGTCTTCAATTAATTCAATACAAAATATTACATAGAGTGCACTATACAGGTCATCGGATGTTCAAGATGGGCTTTACGTCTACCAACAACTGCTCACACTGCCAAACCAATTCACCGGACAATTATATCCACGCTCTTTGGTTCTGTCCACCAGTTCAGAAGTTTTGGCGCGAGATATGTGAAGACTTATCGAAGTGTCTGAAATGTAACATTCCAACTTCCCCCTTAGTGTGTTTGTTGGGCAGCTTAGATAATGTCACTTCAGAAAAGAATATCGCCCATATGGTTTTCACTGCCCTATGCATAGCCAAGAAAACAGTCCTCATGAACTGGAAAAATAAAAATAATCTTAATTCTAACCAATATAGAAATTATCTATTAGATTACATTAGTCTTGATACAGCCTCTGCCACCACATCAGATCAATTGCTCTGGGCTCCTTTGATCAGCTCCATCACCTAGTGGGGGTGGGGGGTCATAGTTTGGTCCCGCCTTCACTGTTGTGATTGGTGTGGGGGTAGGGACAGGCTTAGGGCGTCGGGGGGTTCCCCGGAGGCATCTTCCTTGGGGGGCTCAACCCGGGGTAGCGGTCATGTCCGGTTAGGGGCTCTGTTGGCTCTCAGGTGACTGTTTCCTCGCGGCTGCGTGCAGCGGGGCTAGGGGAGGGTCTGTGCTGACGGACGTGGGTTACTGACCTGGTAGCCTGGCTGCCCCTGGGTGGGTCCGGGATGGGCGTGAGGTTCTGGGGGCGCTCCGTCTCTGGGCTGGGACCCGGACCGGGCCTCGGGGGCTTGGGTCCTGGTTGGTGTGTTGCCGGGGTTGTGGGCGGGTGGGTGCATGGGGGCCCAGCCCTGGAGCAGGGTGCTGCCGGTGCGTCGAGCCACCTGGGGGGCTCTTCAACTGGTGGGGGAGATTGTCACATCTTGCAGGAGCTTTCCTCTCCTCAGGAGCTCCCTCTGCAGGAGGGGGAGATACAGGAGAGGTGGAGGAAGATCTCAGCCTGGGTGTTTATTGTCTTATGTAGTCTGGAAGATGAGTGGATGGTGGGGTGGGTGCAGTTTTCTCTGTGGTGGGGTTGGGTGGACTGTCCCGGGCTCTGTGGGGCCGGGCGGCGCTGCTGCACTGGGCCCGGTCTGGATGGGCCTGGGCCCCCTTTCCCTGGCGGGTCGCGGAGTATGGGGGTGCCTACTGGGGTCAGCGGGGGAGCTGGCCCCAGGGAGGGGTCACTTGCCCCTCCCTTCCTTCCCTCCCCATCTCCAGCTGCCTCCCTCTTCCCGCTCCACCACAACCACCCACACATGCAGGGCCTTGGAGTAGGGGTATGTCACCAGGGTGCAGAGGAGGCTACCCCCCCCCCCCCCCTCTGTCCCCTTCTGGCTGCCTCTGCCTCAATTTTATCCCACAACTTAGACATTCACATTACTCACACTCTCATTACACATACATATAGGATCTTGGGGGTGGGCACGATACACGGAGTCCAAAGTACCATCAGGGTGTACACCCCACCCCTGGCATCGTTGCCCACCTCTCAATTTTAAATACACGTAGACATTGAGGGCTAGCAGGAGGGACCATGCGCTTACCTGCTGCTCTCTGGCAGGTAGCTCCAAGCCCTCCTGGGTTTTAAATGCACCTTAGAACACACATGCATCAACATTACAATGAGCGGGTGGAGGGAGGTTTGGAGTCTTCTCTCACCCCCATTCTCTGCGACCTGCTGGAGCAGGGGGGCTAGGACTAGGAGGAGGAGTTGGCCGTCCGACTGCGGTCTGGAGTGTGGAGCCTTCCTGCTGCTGCGGAGTCGGGGCGGTCTGCCTCCCCCCACCGCAGGGAAAAGGGAAACACCACCTGGGTCTGGGTGCAGTTCCCCCCTCCAGGGGCGGGGGCACCTAGACCCGGTTTGTAGAGTACGCTTGGGGAGTGTGATCGTGTGTACAACGTCTCTTTATGTCTGTCTCCACGTTGGTTGAGTGTGGAGTAAGTGCATATGAGAGCATGAGGGTGGGAATGGATGTTTGTATCTGTGTGTGCCTGTATGTCTGTGTCTATATGTCAGGTTGGGTGTCAGGCGCCACCTCTCTGGGGACATCTCAGGCCCTCCAAGGTTTGGAGGCCTATCTCCCCCTACCACCACTTCCCCTGCCAGTGGCGGACCCCCTCAGACATCGGTGCGTTGGTGGTTCTTTGTGTCCGGGGATGGGCGTCCAGGTACACACCGGCTCACTCCTTGGCGGCCGCTTATCGGGGCCTGGAGCCTGGGGCTCGCTCGGGCCACTTCGGAGGTGGGGTGCCCCCGGCCTCTCGGCCTGGGGCTCGGTCACTCAGGCGCAGCTGGCTGCCGGCGGAGCTCACGGGCGCGTCACTGCAACTCCCCCTGGCTTCTGCTCCGCGGCTGCTGAGTGAGCCCTCATCTGGGACTCTCCTCAGCTCTTACTGGGACAGTGGCGCGGCTGCCCCTCTGTTGGTCTTCCTTGGTCTCTTGTGTTCTGGGGGCCTCTGGATGTCTGGAGTTTTGATCTCCTCCATACCTGCTTCATGCCCTGGAGGACGGGGCTGTGGCCCCCCCACACTCCCTAGCAGATTATTACATGAAGGAACCTTTTAAAAAACAAAAAACAAGCGCGTCCATGCTCACAGGTGTACACACGGGTGATCACACCCACAAACTACACCCTTTTTGGCTCCTACCTCAAAGCACACTGTGTTCTGTTGATCTTATGTGCTGCACAATAATGTTTAACATTTAGTATTTACTGTCATATTCCCATATATCATTGTCATTGTGATGTTGTTTATTCTATTACTCTTGTTCTCTTCTGCTTGCTTTCTTTTTTCTTTCTCAGCAGGTGATCCAGGTGATTGATATATGCATTTTTTTTTCTCTGCCCGTTCTGTTGGTTTTTGTCTTTTGCCCTTCTCCCCCGTCCCTCTTCTCAGCTGTTTCTCTTTCCCTCTTTCTTTCTCCCCTTCTTTCCCCCAGTCAAGTCTGTCCCGTATTCGGTAAGTGAAAATAAAATAAACAATAAAAGGTGAATCAAATGGACCATTACGGCAAGGCTGGGATGGTCAGTTTGGTAAAGTAAATCCGTTGGGCATCTTTCTTTGCCTTTAGACAACAATTCTGATGGCAAAAGAGCCAAACAGGACAGGCCAAAAAAAAAAAAAAAAAAAAGCATAGGTTACCTTATTGATGTGTTGAAAAGGAGTAACACACACTATACAGATTTTAAATGCCACAATTGTTAAACTTGCAATCAGCTTTTACAAAAAAAATGGCAATTTAGAACAATTACAGCATTGTAAAAGCAAAATCTGGGCATCAGCAGAGAAAATTAGTCACACATGAACACTTAGGTATTGAAAGATAATTACATAAGAAAGACATAAATGCTGAAGTAGATATATTCACACACACACACATACACGCACACACACTATGCAGTTTTCTAGCTCATTAAAAGTGGTTTCTATGGCATTCACTGTGGTGACTTGGGTCGTGTTAATGAAAAATCAGAAAATTAGACCGACAAGTTGTTGCAGACTATCTTTAAATGACTCTGTGGAAAACAAACACCTCAAATGAAAAACTTTAAAATAGTTTCTATAATATGTTCGAATGTCTCTATTCATAAAATATATTCTTGCATTCCTGCAAGTAATTTTACTTATGAAACTTTAATGATCACCAAGGGGAATTTTGTATCACTGTGTAGTGTAGTTACAGAGGTATATGGGATACATTATTGCTTCAAACTAGCAAGATATATGATGAAAGAAAAAAAACATTAAAACATTAGAATTTTCACAGTACAGCATTTTACCAGTAGGAGTATGATCTACAGTTAATTGGCCCCGTGAACCACTGATGTACTGCAGTGAAAATCATGTGTTTTAATTCCTTGGTGACACAGCAGTAGTTCTTAAATGGAAATCATTGCCATTAAAGGCAACTACAATGACTTGACCATTTACAGCAAGTGGCCACATAACTGCATATGGTGCTATTACTTATCTACCTTGCAATATATTCACAAACATCATTAGTGTGTCACTGAAGAAAGAGATATGCCCTTCATTATATCACATTGCGACAGAGAACGAGAGATCATTAGAGCTGAACAGTATCCCACTGGGATTAAAATATTAAAATATCTGACACAGACAGTGACAACTCCTAATTAAGTTTCACTGCCAAAAAGAAAAAGAAAAAAGAAACAACCAAAGTACACTAGTTATCATCAGTTGCATAATTTGAAACAGAGATTTGGACTGTAACTGTGAATCGTGATCTTAAATTTGATGCACAACTTTTATGAGAACAAAGAAAAGTGTCAGTAACCTCTCAGCATGCTGAGCATACTCATTAGTATCAGGCTACGAAGATTTTGCCCTGTCTTAAGTTACTTTGAACAGGAAGGAAGGCAGAATGATCAGGTGATCAATAATTTCTGTTTTCTATTTTTTATGGATTAAAAATGTGGTAGCACTGAGTATGTAAAGGAAGCATTCACATCAAAGTTGTCAAACGCCAGCATCCAAATAAGGTATACACTCCTCTAAATCCATTCACCTATTTTTAGGACATGCTAACATGAAGTGTGACTAGTTCTACGTTGTACATACAATACCATGATAGAAGACCATGAAGCAAATGTTTGTTTCTGCATATTACAGTGTTGCAATGTTGAAAGTGGAACTCAGCTTGGAATTAGGAATTGTTGTGGGATTTTTCCATTTAAATAAAGCCTGCAGATGAGCGGTGAGCGGTAGCTAACATTCTTTAATCAAAACACACAAAGAACAGAGAACCAAGCTTGTGGAGAGCCTAGCATGGCTCTCAGTTAAATACCTTATTCAGGAACAAAAGGCAGTACACAGCTGTTTCACACCTTAAGGTTCACACTCTCTTGCTACCTCCCAGAGTCCTCGAAGAGACAAAAGTTTCTTCCTGTGGAGCTGACACTCTGGAGAAGACCTTTCCTCTGTATCATTGTTGTTGCCATTTGCATGTGAGAGCTTAGATTGTGGGGATGATTAAAGATGAACAAAGGGTGGTGAGAGAACAGTGAATTGAGGATACACCGTGTGAAACTCCTTTAAGTGAACAATAATGTTGATGTGATATACAGAATGTCAGGAAATAAATTCTGGTATTAATGTGATTCTTGATTTAAGAATCAAAGGTTGGGATTGTATAGGAATTTCTTTTACTTATGTATTAATCACATTATTTTATTGTATGATGCCTTGGTGCCACTGGATTTTTAAGCATGTTTCACACTCATACAGTAAGACAAATGGGGGTGGTCTAGTAAGGAAGTTGGGGGAAGCAGACAGCTCCACAGGAAGAAACTTTTGTCTCTTCGAGGACTCTGGGAGGTAGCAAGGGAGTGTGAACCTTAAGGTGTGAAACAGCTGTGTACTGTTCCTGAAGAAGGTATTTAACTGAGAGCCATGCTAGGCTCAGTGAGACTCTGCTGACCGTCTGCCCCACGGTCGTGTAGGCTCTCCACAAGCTTGGTTGTCTGTTCTTTGTGTGTTTTGATTAAAGAATGTTAGCTACCGCTCACCGCTCGTCTGCAGGCTTTATTTAAATGGAAAACTTCCACAACAGAATCTAGGGACAAAAAACTGAAGCCTTTTCCACTTTTTTCAGGCAGATTTCAAATAGGAAATAAAAACTTCCAAGAACTTAATTTGATAATATGTAGCCTTAGTATAAGGACATCAGTCCCATTTGCAGACCAGATGTGGGTGCTAACATTGAAAAAAAATCGCTTACTTGAGCAACATTTGATTTAAGACAGACAGTTTTATTTCAGAATATTCACTCTGAGGAAAAAAATGTTTATAAAATATATGTGCCCAGTTTCAATTTCCATTTAAAGGTTCAGGAGGTGTTTAGAGGGAATATGATTCTTTTAAAAGACAGTGAAAAGATTTCAAAAAGAACTCATACAGATTCAAATGAAGTCAGAGAAAATGAAAATGTTCTAATATTATTTTAATGATTACCGTTTGAGGCCTTCAGCCTATAAACATATACTAGTGAATAGTTTTGAATGTTCTGTTTCATAGCCATTATCGACCTTCACAGTGATGGTCCATAATTTTTATGTCTGTGCTTTGAGCTTTTGTATTAATAGTTAAATTTTGAAATGGGTTTCACCTTACTTGTAGTTTGAGTTAAATTCAATGCAATTGACAACAACAGTTGCTTCAAGTGGCGTTATATTTTAAGATTTTGATGCTACAATTATATAGAAATTCACGACCCTCTATGAGCAAGCACATGGCAACAGTGGGAAGAAAAAACTCATTTTTAACAGGAATAACCAACATGTCTGTCTTGTCTTAATGTTGGTTTAAAATGGAGCACTGTAACAAAAAATAATTTCCCCCAGGGATCAATAAAGTATTCTGATTCTGATTCTGATAAGAACCAGGCTCAGGAGGGGCAGCCATCTGCTGCGACAGGTGGGGTTGAGGGGAGTAACAAAGGACAAAAGGCACACTGTGGAAGAGAGCCAGAGATGAATAAAAACTAATGATTAAATGCTGAGAGGTATATAAACACATAGTGACTGAAGAAGAAATACTCAATGAATCATGGGAATCCCCCAGCAGCCTTCATCTATTACAGTGTAACTTAGGGGGAATAAGGGTCTCTGAAGGTTCCTAGGTCTAAATACCCTTAGGAACCACAATTAAGCCCAGAGTCTAAGAGCAAACTGCTGTATCAGGGTGATATAGCACTATGAGGTCTTTAAGATAAGACTGAGCCTGATTAGATCTTGTATGCAAGCAGATGGATTTTACATTTGATTCTGGATTTTTAAGGACTTAAATTGTGGGCCACTGTTTCCATGTAAACACAATGTAACACCACAGCGACCCATTTAAACTTTAAATATTTGAACGTTTTACCAAAAAACGAAACCTTAAACAACTGTTTCATAGCTTTTGAATGAAATGAGTTACAGCTTAGATTGAGTTACAGTTAAAACTTCTATGGCTCTCACACCAGCATAGCTGAGTAACCAAAAACATATTGAGCAGACTTTTTATGGATAACAGGTAGGAGCAAGAAAACTGTACATGCACAAATGCATATATTGTATAAACTATATTTATTCAGTTGTTGGAGGATGATTTCTATTCCTATATTGTTGGAAAAACAGAATTTTAGCTCTAACTCTCTCTACCTCTACCTGGTAATTAAAAATGCATTTTTTCCTCTTGCACCCACACATTGCTCTTTATGGTGCCCCAGATGCTTAACTAACCACTCTAAGTGGAGAAAGAATATAAATCCAGCTAACATCTGTTTTGCTAAATACACCCCAACAACCATCTATTAAAAAAGTAGAACAACATATAATATAATCTAAAGAGGAGACAGCAGTGGAACTAAAGAAGCTGTAAAAACTTAATTTAAAAGAGAATGATGCAAGTGGAATATTTTTGCAAATTATTTCAACATTGCATGTAATTTAAAACCACAGGTTCTTATCTATATAACAGGTTTTCATCTATATAAGCTGTTATGTCATCATGTTGCCTAGCAACTGACTGCAAGCATCTGGGTTGTTTTTTTTTTAGCATTTAGGCACCTATAACATCTAATTAGAGCAGCTTTATCATTTATATTTCACAACCATAACATCTATTTTAGATCAACAAAACTGAACGTTAGGTGATATAATAGGATGCATCTACCTAGCAACAGACTAAAATTACATACATAATGTAGAGCTGGATCTGAACATTGCAAGGAACCTATAAAAGTTAGCTAAATGTTATGCAGTCACTCCTGTCCTTTTGCTCAAATTCATTTCTGAGCTACTGTTTGCTGTGTTCCTTTTCCCATCCTATACAAGGCAGGACGAATCTATGATATCATTTTGTTTACACCACATTGCAATGCTATCATCCGATTATTGCAACATTATTGAAGGTAATTGTCATTAACTTACATAATGACCCCTATGAGCCTTTTAATTTGGCACCATATGAGCAGAAAAATGTCAGTGACTTCCAGAGGCAGAGCTGCTTCTTCTTCTTCTTTCTGAAAGCCAATAGAAGAAAAACAACAACAACAACAGCAGCAATGTGCTTCTCTTTTTTGATGAGCATACTAGTTTTTTTTTTTAGTTTTTAGTTATTTTTATTACTGTCACCAAAATTAAATAGAAAACAATACTTTCCATTGCTCCTTTGTTTCTCCTGGGTCACGTTAAGTTTTCATTAAGTCACCTTCTAAGTGTCATCTGCGGGAGGCAGGCAAGAACTTTTTTCACATTTTGATTAACTTGCAAGACTTGTCACTATGTGTTTCAAGAGTATAATCACTGCTCCTTTTTCACCTCACTTAATTAGAGCAAAAATGAGAGAGAACCAGAACAAAGGCATCAAACAGCAAGAGAAGAAAATGAGAAGTACAGCAGATCACATGACAACCACAGGCTGTGCTCTTTAGATTAGAAAGATTATTTCTCTGTCAAGTGGATCGCCATAGAAATGTAAAATCAATGACCAAGCTTGTGAAGCTGCGTTGAATTGCACTCACAAAAACACAAACTAGTGCTCACTTAAAGCAGTAATATTTAGTTTCATGTAAGCATGAAGGAGAAATGCAACCAGTCATCAATCCTGCAGCATGATCTCAGACATACAGCTGGTCATATCCACAGCAGTAAAACATGACAGTTCAACAACAGGTGCTCAGGTCTGTTTTTCTGTTGCATGTTGAGAAGTTAATTAGAAATCAAATATGATATCCAGAATATTAATTGTGAAATCATCCTCGCTTTATTTTTAACATTTAAAAGTTGTAAAGAAGACACAGTGATCAAAAAATGTGTTATATTCATGAAATAAGAGCATAGCCGTTGAAATAATAACTGGATGCCCTGTGACAGACTGGCGACCTGTCTTGGGTGTACCCAGCCTCTTGCCCTGACAGCTGGGATAGGCTCCAGCTCTTTAAACTGTAAATGCCCCCAATTAAACTTATGAACTGGAACATTGCTCAACCTCTTATTTAAGTGGCGGGAAATGTGACACATGTCAAAAACATTCTTTTATGCCGGTCCCTGGCATAAAAGTAGCTTTTCCAAGCATGATTAGAAAAAGAGGCTTGAGAGAAAGATGAAACACAAATTCAGAGTTGTAAAAAAAAAAAAAAGAAAGAAAGAAAAGAAAAGAGATGAATCTGAAGTGAGAAAGAGGAAAACGTATTTGTTTTTTGACAGCCCCTTGCTAGCTGACTCATCTACTTCTGACAACATCTGTTTACCCGTTTTTCAGTATTTCAGCTCTCAAGGATGTGTACATATACTATTGCCAATCTATACCTCTTCTCAGCAAGGTCCCGGTGCATTTGTGATTTAACTTCCATTATTTTCTAGGGGTCTAAAGAGAAAATCAAACTATTTTCTCTAGCATATTTGCTCAGTTTGCTATTAAATAGGAACGATTTAGTATTCTCGTATTACTCCCATGCATTTAGGCTGAAATTGTTGTATCTGCATTGTCTTTACAGGCATCTTCTCCAGTGTTATATATGTGGTGTATTGTGAAGGTCGGCATGTACTTACACATAAAACCAGGTTCATTAGAGAAACACCATGCAAGCCTATTAAACCGACAAGCTACTGCTGACTAAATTAGTATTATAAATTAAGTGGCATCGTCATCACCATTTTGCCATCAGAAGTGATGTGTTAACTCCCGTAATGAGGCTGGAGCACAGGACCATATTTTATCCTACTTTTTTATAACTGAAGTGAACAAATATAGAAATGTCCCACTATGAACAGTTGGGAGTATGTTTAGATAAGTACCTGTAAGGAACTTTAGAACAGTTTTTATTTATATTGTTGTCCCCCCAGTAGCTTCAAAACCTAAACAACAGATAGAGGACACAAGTTTTCATGACTTCTGTAAAACTAAGAAAGAAAAAACAGTGGAAGGCAGTTGTTTCAGCCATGGATAGCAAACTGCCTGTCAGCTGTTGGTAAGATTATATAGTCTGTCTATGCAGTCAGTGACAGGAAATGCAAATATACTATAACACCAAAACAAGCTACAGACCACACTGGAGAAACATGCACATGCTGAGTAAGCGAGGCTGACAGGAAAAATAGTGGAGTATAGTGAAAAGTTAAAAGTAGAGAAAAAAAGCAAGAAAAGTGATGTCAAAAGGTTGTAGAAGGACATTAAAAAGGGAGAAATGAAAATGAGAAATACAAATTTGCATTCTAACAACTAATCTATTATGTAACATTATGTAACGCTGTGATATCAACAGAGTTAACATACAGAGCTACAAAAATAAGTCATGAGAAATTCTACTTAGGGATGGAAATCCAGTAGTAAAATTCCTTGAAATTGTTAGTCTGCTTGCCTATCGATTCCTCTTATCGGTTTCAATTGCACTTGTGCTAAAGTCATTTTATTTCAGTTAGTATGCAAGAGTAGAAAAATAGTGGCGCAGTCAACAGTGTGGACATAGAAATTACTTGTATTTTTATTGCACAAAAGGGCAATGGTAAAGTGCAAACTGCATCCAGGAGAGAAACAACTGCATTATGCTGCTAACACAACTTCGACTCTTAGCACGCACCTGCACAGACAACATGCTAATGCTAAACTAATAAGGAACTCAGAGAGATGTGAACGTTACCCCCAGCCTAGCAGCCAGACCCTGAACTTCAACAGGTAAAAAAGGCAGTAATGAGCAGTCAGCAAACAGCCACCGTTTCTCCCTGTTCATGTTTCTACATTAGAATGTTTGTGGTGATCACTTTAAAGTCTCTTTGTGCTGGTTTTCATCTTTGCTTTGTGCTGTTGGCTTTGTGTTCATAACCAAATACTAAGAGAAAGATCATACATGTGTCCTCATCAAGACAGAGATTTGTGTTGGTGTGCAGGACTGTGGCCTATGGGTTTATATTATTAAATGGTAACTATGAATCAATGTGTTTCAGGTAATTTTATGGAAAAATGCAAGAGTAACATAAGAGTAATGTAAAAAAATACTGGGAGTAATTAAATAATGTACTGCATTACTTTTAAGAAAGGTTCTCTGTGTAATATGTGTAATGTATTACTTTTTTGAGTGACATTTGATCATAGAAATCAGCATGCAATTAAATCTGACATAATGTCTTTGATGTGCTGCTTTGATATGCTGCTTAGCGATGCTTGTGATGTCACGGGACCAAACGGACTTAAGCGCAGACCAAGGTAGTTTCAAAATGAAAGTCAACAATTTATTTATAGAAACACCAAGTGCAATATATACAATCCATCCCACATAGCAGACAGGTCTGGCCCGGCTCTGGTGTCAAGCCGGCACTGCTGGCCGACTTCTGACATGGTAAGTATTACGTGATGGCATGCCACATCTGGCCCGATTGTGGTTTGGTTTACGTGGCCCAGGCTCATAGAAAACCGGTCTGGCCCGCATCCGGCATCAACCTGGCACTTCTGACTGGTGTCATGGCAGGGTGTATGTCAACAAGATTTGGGCCAGGTCTGGCAATGATGGCACTATTTATGTTCTTATTTTACTATTTTAGTTGGTAGACTCAAATGCCATGTTGCAATACTATACTACTATGGTACTCAACACTTCAAATGCAGGTTTGCCAGGTTTGTGAGTGTACACTGTATCCAAAACCTAGTGAGGGTTTACTCATGTTTGCCCCTGGTGGCTATAGCTCAGGAGGTAGAGGACGTCATCTACTGATCGGAAGGTTAGTGGTTCGATCCCTAGATCCTCCATTCTGCATGTCAAGAGTATGAATGTGTATGAAAGTAGTTAGGAAGCACTCAGTCTAGAGAAAGTGTGTGATTGGGTGAATGTGCCATGTTGTACAGAGCACTTTGAGTAATCTGGGAGATTAGAGATTAGAAAAGTGCAATATAACAATCAGTCCGTTCACTGTCCAAGCAGAGTTTTGTCATGTTACGTTTGCACTATTATGTTCCAGCACATGTTATTACATGGCTTGTTTAAGGTACACATTAGGCTGACATCTGGGGCCAGAGCTGAAACTGTTCTGGGTCAGCACACAACTTACACATTACCCCACATACCACAAAGAATGACGGCTCTTGTTGGCCCAGACCAGGTTTGCTAGAGGTAATCCACACATGGGCCACCACAGGACCACCAGTGTGCCTGCAACTGGCCTTATGCTGGCCCATGTGTGGGCCACCTATGGCAAACCAGATCTGGGCCACCAAAAGGGCCGTCATTCTTTGCAGTATGTGGGCCATGTGTAAGCACATTGTGTGGGCTAGATCCGGGCTATACCAATTGTTGCTATGTGGGATGGGGATTGTGTGTGTGTGTGTACACACACACACACACACACACACACACACACAGTGTTGGGGAGTAACAGAATACATGTACCGCCGTTACATATTTAAAATACAAAATATGAGTAACTGTATTCCGTTACAGTTACCGTTTCAAAGGGTGGTATTCAGAATACAGTTACTTTGTTGAAATAAATGGATTACACTGCGGTACTTTCCTGTTTCATTTTGTCGCGGGTCAGGACTGTTTCGGTTTTGTTTGACAGCTAAGCTCTTTGTTCCAGGCGGCAGCGTTACGGTTGCCATGGTTACAGGGCGACGCTCTCTCTCTCTCTCTCTGCGACTGTGTGTTTCCTGGGTGAGAGAGCGCCTTTTCGTTGTTGTTGTGCTAAGCTAACAGGCAGAATGCTACAAGCATAGCTCTAAAGAATGTAGCATCATGGGCAGTGTAGTCCGTGTTGCAGGGAGAATGGACTGCCATACACATTATGGGTCTGTGAGCGCGAGGAGGGAGAAAAAGGGGAGTGGAAAGGTAGGAATTGTCATCGAGGAAAAACGGGAGCTGGAAGCATGTAAATATAATAATAACCACTTCAGCCAAGAAGAGTGCCTGACGAGCCCAGTTGTAAGTAAGCTATTAAGACTCGACTGTACACCGTGTTCGTGTTTTCCTCCGAAAACAATAAGTTCCGTTGGAGCAGTCTTTCAACGCCTCTCTCTCTCTTTCGCAAGAAAAGTTGACCCACACAACAAAGTAAAGCTATTTTTCGGCTACGAGCCGACAGGGACCCCGCCGTTTTAGTCAGAGGTCCCTTTACTACAGTTCGGAGTCGCGGACCTTCAGTAACAGTAATAAATCACACAGCAATAGTACATTCACGTTGTTGTAAAAAGCATGATAATATATTAAGTAATCCAAAGTATTCAGAATACGTTACTGTCATTGAGTAACGTAACGGAATACGTTACAGAATACATTTTGGGGCATGTATTCTGTATTCTGTAATGGAATACATTTTAAAAGCAACCTTCCCAACACTGTATATACATATATATCCATGGGAAAGAAGGGAAAAGGTCCACACACACGCAAAACCTTCCTCTTTAGTAACTCACACTCTCGCTCCACACGCACCTCGCCACTCAGCCACTCTCAGATAATCCAGGGACAGGAAACAGGAACAGGTGCAGGGGAATCTATAGGAGAAGCTAGCGATTCACACAGGATAAACAGGTTTTGCCGGGGCTGCACTAACACTGGTTACTCAACAATCCAGTGACAAGAAGCACTGAACCACCATCTTAAATCGTGGCAAGGTAATCAGGCAGATCAGCGGCAGGTGAGTAATCAAGCTAGGCCAATGGGCCAAAGGTGCCGCCCAGGCAGACAGAGGACAGAGGAGAGAGAGAGAAAGAGCACAACAATAACAAAAACATCTGACCAGCTGGGGAGGCACGGAGGCCATGACAGGTGAATCTGAAAGCTGAGCAGATAGGAACCCAATGAGAATCAATAAGAATCAAATGGATAGGTGATATCGATAATGGAATCAGAATCACTGGATTTTTCCTTCCTATTCCAAACAAAGTGGGTAGAGGCTTTCACAAGAACTTTTGTCTACTCTGGTTAGTGAAGTGGTGAACTAATTTGACTTCAGAGAATACTCTGGCTGTATCAACCAGATTTGGATAAAAACATGTTTCACATCATTCCTCAGCAGAAACAAATAGCATATTACATTCAGAGGGATGACAGAAACATGTGGTGAGGAATTAGGGAAAGAATGAAGAGAGCGCATGGATGAAGATTGATAACTAAGTGGGAAAATTAATTAAAACCTACGATATGCAGCTGGCTGAATGCAATTCTGATTCTCTTAGCTCTTTCTTTTTAAAAATGTCTTTTTTCCATTTATTCCATTTATCAATGTACACACACACAAAAAAATCCACACTCGTCCTGGCTGTCTTTTTTTGTCCTTCAAGCTCAAGTCCCTCCCTCGGGCCTTGGACCTTGAGAGTCCTGCACAGTATCTGCGCTGTTCCTGTGACTGCGCTCTTGTGGACAGATATCTCAGTGGTTGCTCCTGGGATCTGCTGGTGCCACTCGCCCAGTTTCGGGGTCGCTGTCCTGAGTGCTCCAGTTACCACAAGGACCACTGTTACCCTTACTCTCTACATCTTCTCAAGCACCTTTCTAGCCCTTGATATTTCTCAAGCTTCTCATTCTTCCTGATGTTGCTATCAATTGGTGTAGCTACAGCTATCTCTACAGGCTTCTTCCTCTGCTATTCCACCACTACTATGTCCGGTTGGTTAGCCATCACCAATTTGTCCATCTATAACTGGAGGTCTCACAGAATTTTAGCTTGGCCATTTAAATAATGGTAATAGCAAAATCTCCGTTAGCGAGTTAGCCCCGCCCCCGTGCATGGGGCTTCAAGGCGTCAACGCATTAGCGTGGTTAGTTCGTTAACATCATTTTAACGAGATTAACGCTGACAGCACTAGTTGGATTAGATATTTGTATTACTGAGCAGTTGAGCTGGTGTACTTAATATAATGGCCAGTGAGTGTAAGTTTTAGTGAAGGTTAAATCATGACATAGAAACTTACTCAAACTCTTGTTGCTATCTTGGAAAATCATAGTCAAAATATTTACATTATGGACACAATTGTAATTAAATCAAGTTCAAATTATAATCCTGATTGTCTGAAAGATAACACCTACAAACACATCTCTCTAAACACAGTAACAATGATCTTTTAACATCATTAACAGGCTCCTTTGAAATACAGGCCCGTTAGTTAATAATATCCAGTCCTCTGTCAACAGTAATTGTTGCACTTGTTAACAGCTACATTAGACACAGGTGTAAATTAAGGTGCAGATGAATACACACACAATACTACATCCACACAATTATATTTAAATCAGGTTCCAGTGTCATTCTCATTAAAACTTTGTAATTAAGAGATGCTAATAAATGCAGAAGGACCTGCAGGTGCACAAACAACTTATAATTCTGCTATGTCACGGAAGCAGGTGCAAAAGTTAAATGCACACACAAATAACAAACATACTGTTCAGTAGTCTTTGTGCACATTCATGGTTTTGTGAGTAAAATGCTAAAACTGTGAGTGTATGTCTGAATACGACAAACCACAAATTCTGCATTTTTATTCTGAACATCAAGCATGCAAGTATGTGCCCATTGTTTTTTTGGGGTTTTTTGTTGTTTTTTTTGGGGGTTTTTTTTTGGGGGGGGGGGGGGGGGGGGGTTGAGGGGGGGTAATTTATTGCACTGAATCACAGCCCCAGTGGTGTTCAACCTCAAGCTGAGAGAACAGAGAAAGGGAAGAAGCAGGAAAGCAGTTTGAGCCTCGTGAGCACCTCTCCGCAGGCGGTCCGCATGTCTGCACTCTGCCTGATAAGAGAAAGGAGAGATGCAGGGGTCAAAGACAGAGAGAAGGAGAAACATGCATGAACCCTATGAGGTTCTACCAAACAATGTGCCATTTAGCTCTTCTCACACTATACCCTTTTACTTTTCCTTAAAGAGACAACTGTTTCTGTTATTGTTTGTGTTCCTCTTCGCTCACTTTTCTCAAATTTTTACCAGTTCAAATTGATTCTCACTTTTCTTCTCGCACCAGTTTAGTATTTTAAAGGCATTGTGATGTTTTTTTGTGCTTAAAAAAATCACTGTCTAGTTCTAGCTGAATTACTCATTTTTCTTTAGGTTTCCCTTGGTAATTGGTATACGTTTCAGTTTATTTTCATTATTTATTATAGCTTATTTATTTATCTTTCTTTAAACTGTGATCATGTAGACATTTGTAAAATAAGAATTTTTAGACCTTTTGGATTATAATAGTAATTAAAGCTGCAAGCAGCGTTATGAGGGCCCTCGCACCCCCGGCACGTCGAGCCACTGCCAACACCTCAAACCGGCACGTCCGATGTGATGTCACATTGATGGATTTCATGCTTTTAATCACCAGCTAACATTTCATCTTATTCAACCAGGATTATAGTCATGCCACTAGGTGGCGCTCTAACCATTATTGACAAATAGCTTAACAAACATTTCCAAGCTCGAGTCTCATCACACCTGCGACCTTTGGGAGAGATTGGACATTGTGTTTTTTAGTGACAGCAGATTACTGCTTTTTGCGAGTGATTGAAACTCTACGTGCCGCCATGACCACCCCGTTTCCCTGAACGGAAAAAGCTTCGCAATTTAACATCACAAAGGTCTTTAGATTCTACACACTGAAGAATGCTTCAATATGATGAAATCCCTTGGAGGAGTTCGTCAAAGTATGAGGCCTGAAAAGGGGGGAAAATGTCATCAAAATTACACATTAATTTTAAAATGGCTGACTTCCTGTTGGATTTGGGATATTGCTCCAAGAGACTTTTTTGTACATCTTGATATCTTACACAAGCTTACCAAGTGTCAGACTCATAGATGAAACACAGAGCAGGGGCTGATGTTTTGAAATATTGTAGGGGGCGCTGTGGAGCCATTTTGCGCTATTCAAGGAAAATGGTTACATAACAACAATGCCTTCATCCATTTGGAGGTGTGTGCCAAATTTCAAGCCTCTATAAACTTTCCAAGCCCCTCAAAAGCCACTTCATCTTTCATGATGAACCGCGTTGCCACCAGGGTGCGCCGTTCAGTTTAAAGTCACAATTTTTGCACTGAAGCATCACGAGGGACTGATGGTGATATTCACCGCTTTTGAGGTGGCCACGATCAACCTGTGAAAATCAGTACAACAAAGTTAAAGCCATGACATTTCCTGTTGCCACTAGGTGGCGCTGTCCGTATTTCCGACAATGGGCACATCAATCTGTTCAGGGCGGGTCTGACATCATGCCTGTAAAGTCTGGTACTGATCAGACTGGATTTCATTGAGTTATACTAATTTGTTTCTTCATGGCGTGACATCAAAGTTCGCCATGCTGCTGGGGTCACACCCTTTCGCGAAAACTCACAGTTTTCACTGTAACCCAAGACCAACTCCTTAAGGCTTTCCTGGAGAAATTTGAGGCTGCAGATGTCACCCATCACTATACTGTACCCCAAAGTGTAAAACATGACATTTCCTGTTCCCACTAGGTGGCGCTGTCCTTGATGTCAAATATGGCAGTTGAAATATGTTCAGGGGTGGAGCCTTATCATATGTGTTCACTTTGGTCAAGGTCAGAAAATGTATGACAAAATGAGAGGCAATAAGATTTTCATGGCGAGTCATCGAAATTCGCCATGGCGCCACGGCCTCATAGTATTGTGAAAACTCAAAAGCTCCGCAATTTAACATGGCACAAGGGTGTAGTTGACACTGTCCAAATTTGAAGTTTATAGGACCAAATCCCAAGGAGGAGTTCATTAAAGTACAAGGCATGGAAACGGTAAAATCAGAGCCAAAATGTCACCTTCAATCCAAAATGGCGGACTTCCTGTTGGGTTTGCGTCAATGGGCCCACAGACTTTTTTGTTCGTCTTGGCATGATACACATGTGTGCCAAATTTCATACATGTAGCTCAAACCGTGTGGTCGTAGGGCTGCATTTAACAAGGCATAGGTGGCGCTCTAGAGCCATTTCCCAGTGCTCATATGTAAAACCATTAAAATACAAAATTTTTCACCAAACCTGGCATGTGTGCAAAATTTCATGAGTTTTTGAGCATGTTTAGGCCCTCAAAAAGGCCCTTGTTTGGGGTGAATAATAATAATAAGAAACAGAGCAGATACAATAGGGCCTTCGCACTCTCGGTGCTCGGGCCCTAATAATATGCAAATAGGAAGATGCCATTTTTAAAGACACAAGTTGGCATCTGCTGGTTTGATTCCACAGGACTGAAAGGCAGGCAAAGTGACTGCTGCTGGCTTTGAACTCATTTCAAAATTAGGAATTAAAACAATTCAGGGATCTTCAAAATTTGTTTATTATTTATTTAAGGGTTGCTCTAAGTCAGCACTATTAAGAACATTTTGAGAAGAATTTGCCCTTTCAAGTTTCATTATTAAAGGAAGATAACTCTCAGGGTTAAACTTCTTCCTCCTCATTCTTATAGTCATTCTTTTTTTAACATGTTCTTATACTTTGATCTTTTGTTCCAGCAAAGACAGGGACCTTGGCTGTCCAATCCCTGGCTGCCCAGACAGGCATTAAGGATGTGGGATGTAACCTCTCTGGGTGGTAAAGAGGCTGACCTTGTGCATGAAGTTGAGAAATACCGACTAGATATAGTTGGGCCTACCACAACTCACGGTATGAGCTCTGAAGGTGGGCTGGACACTAGAGTTGGTTGAGATGTAGGAGTTTCCCCTGTGGGACAGGAGGGTTTCCTCCTTGAGCTTTTGAGCTGGGGAATGACTTTGACTATTTTTTGGGTCTGTGGGGAAAACATCACTTCAGAATACACAGCCTTCCTGCTGTACTTGGATGGGGTGCTGAAAGCTGAACCAGCTGGCGACTCCATTATCCTACTGGGAGACTTCAGTGCACATTTAGGGACAAATCTGATGGGATTTGCAGAAGGAATGGACTACCCAATCTTCTTGTCACAACTTGTCTATAATGAGTCTTATGTTGTGTCAATTTTGTAATCATTCCATCTTATCTGGAGCCTTCAAGCTGAAAAATGAGTCCTGTTGAGCTTTGGTAGCTTGTGGGACTGTTGGAGCAGGTGCCAGTTGTTTGAGTGTGTGTGCGTGTGCGTGTGTGTTATTGTGGAAAGTAAAAATCACAGTGATTTAGTGTTCATTAAAGTTTTGTCAGTATCATGACTCACTGTTTTCATAAATTAAAAGTATTGGTTTTGGTAATTGCTATCAGCAGTACTGGTCTTGTACTTATTTAGTATTAGAGCTATATCAAAACTGTAGTATTGCATACCACTGCCAGGAACTCAAGTGAAGCACTTACCTTCCCACAGTATTTAAACTGCTGCATGATTATGTCCTGCTGCAGTATCTGGAATTATCTACTGAGTGGCTGTTTTTCTTTAAGACATTTTACATCTGTCTATTTGTGTTTGTGTGTCTGTGTGTGTGTCAGTGCATCTACTTCATATTAGTCAGGTCAACAGGAAGCCATTACATATTCATGAAATTACCAAATTATGAAAATGGAACATGAGTCAATGCTGGGATGAAAGAAAGCCAGCCTTCCATGGCTTCAAAGCTCCCATCTGAAACTAGTTATAATCTGAATGAGCGCGCGTGTGTGTGTGTGTGTTTGAGTGTCTGTATGTTCACACTAGATGTGAGAATAGAGAGCAGACAGAAAGAGAGAGATAAGGGCTGACCTTCAGTGAATCACTTCCCTCACTGGACAGACTTTTCTGTCAGAAGCATCATGTTTGGCAACTGTTCTTACAGAGTGAAAAGACAAAGAAGACAGAAAAAGGAGCAGCACAGAGCCAGAGAATTGGAGTCAGAGTTAGAGAAATGCAAGAAAAAAGATGTACAAAGTTAAAGAAAGATGAAAGTAAAATGAGACATAGATGTATTATATAAGAGTAGGAACGAGATAACATTGGGGAGTGGAAAAGGCTTTCCAGGGCTATCTGAGAACATCCCCAGAATTGGCAATAATTCCAAGACTGGCTTGGCACAAATCCTAGTGAGGGAATTCAAAAGTTGTTTTTACAAAGTGTGTTTCAGCATGATAGATAATCAAAGAAGCATCACATTAGCACTTTGACTCCAAAAGCAAATACAAGATTTCATTTTAATACAACTAATAAAAGCAAACTCCCCATGCCTGTCCTTTCTGTGGAAAGTTATATGGTTTTACTTTTTCTCCAACTTCTATTAGCATTGAAAACATCTTTATATGATGTTTTTTATATGTAATCCTAACAGATTGTTTTGGAACATCTTACACCCGACACACAATTTTTTCCTCACACTGCACTTCTACCCTGATCTCAGGGTTCTTCCACATGCCAAATAACACTTAAAACCTGAAGTGTATGTGTACTGTACCCAAAGAGAACATTACAGGTCATTACAGGGCTGATGAATTATTCTGTTGGGTCAATTTACTGTCATGGTTTCAATCTTATTGTTTGGGGCTTCTTTCCCTAAAGAGAAGGGTGTTTGCAACCAGTGCAGCATTTCTGCAGGAAACATTTTCATCCTGGTGAAAGTGCACTTTTTCAACATGAAAATACCACTCTGAATGATTTAATGAGTGTGAAAATTACAGGGCTCATCATCTATAGCAGCTGCCAGATCACACATATGGGAGATTTTAGATTGTAGGAATTCTCCGCAATATTCACAAAACACCAAATGACGGCATATCTTTTTGACTAAGGATATTCCCTCTAGTACAATTCCAGAGTCTTGGAAAAAGTACTTCAAGTTGTTTTTTTCCTATAAGATGACACTTATGTACACTACTAGTCAAAAGTTTAGACACACTTTCTCATTCAATGGTTTTTCTTTATTTTTACTACTTTCTACATTGTAGAAATCAACATCAAATATGTGCCCACAAGGGCAGTTGTAAAAACCATCAAGTGCTATGACAAAACTGGCTCACATGAGGACCGCCCCACGAGAGGAAGACCGGGAGTCACCTCAGCTGCTAAGGCTAAATTCATCCAAGTCACCAGCCTCAGAAATTGCAAGCTAACAGCACCTCAGATTAGAACCCAGATGAATCCCACACAGAGTTCCAGTAGCAGACACATCTCTACATCAACTGTTCAGAGAAGACTGTGTGAATCAGTCCTTTATGGTCAAATAGCTGCTAAGAAACCACTACTAAGGAAAAGCAGAAAGCAGAAGAGATTTGTTTGGGCCAAGAAACACAAGGAATAGACATTAGACCAGTGGAAATTTGTACTTTGGTCTGTTGAGTCCAAATTTGAGATCTTTGGTTCCATGTGCCGTGTCTTTGTGAGACGCCAACAAGGTACCAGATGGCCTGGCCTCCACAGTTACCTGATCGAGATGGTATGGGAGGAGAGTGATCGCAAAGGGAAGACAAAAGGGCCAACAAGTTCTCAGCATATCTGGGAATTCCTTCAAGACTACCGGAAAACCATTTCAGGTGACGACCTCATGAAGCTCATCGAGAGAATGCCAAGAGCGTGCAAAGCAGTAATCAAAGCGAAGGGTGGCTAATTTGAAGAGTCTAAAATATAAAACATGTTCTGAGTTATTTCACACTTTTTTGTTTACTACATAATTCTAAATGAGTTCATTCATAGTTTTGATGCCTTCAGTGAGAATCTACAATGTAAATAGTCAAACTTTTGACTGGTAGTGTGTGTGGAACGGTGGGCTTATCTCAGATTGCATAAAAACTATAGTGCCGATATTAACATCCTGCCATAAAATAAGAGCAGGATGTTCCACAAAACATTTGTACTATTATGCTCTTGCTGTGAAGGTGCAGTTTTCTTATTACTGTTACTTTTTGTTAAAAATGGTCACACCATATTTTCACCTATTATTTCATTATGCAGCGATAATTTCTCTGCAGTTTCATCTTCTGTGTTTTTTTACCCAGCTTGGAACGGTGGCATTTCTGACATCAGGAAGTGAATACCACCCTTACACAGTCCCCTTGCTGCGCCTCTCTGGTTATAAATCAAACATGACGCTCTTTAAATAGGGAAATTAATTATTTACACTTCAAGTCAAAATACCTTGAAGAGGGAGAAAAAAATACTGACACATAATAAGTCATTTCCAGAACTGAGAGTCTGGCCACTCTATTACCATAGTCTAAATTTATAATGCTCTCATAAGAATCGAGCCACCAGTGGATGTACTTTGGTCAGGCAGCACTGTGCAATCTGTTCCATTACCTCTTCTCTAAAATGAAAAAGTTGCTATAAGATCCAGTGATTTAGTGAATTTGCCCTCAATTTATGCTGTGGGCGCCATGCTGTTACTTCTTCTGTTGAATAGGAAGTGTTGCAAATATGTAACAATTTCTTCTCAACATCATCCTGCTGAGATGTTGAACAACGTTTCAGCTGGCAAGAAACTACACGTTACCTAGCAACGGCAAAGGAGCATTGCTGTGACTGAACTCTTTCTAAAAGTGGTGCAGATAACAGTGTTTCACACAAGTACTG
Source organism: Aulonocara sp. 'chitande type north' Nkhata Bay (assembly GCF_057382095.1). Lineage (NCBI taxonomy): Eukaryota > Metazoa > Chordata > Actinopteri > Cichliformes > Cichlidae > Aulonocara > Aulonocara sp. 'chitande type north' Nkhata Bay. The sequence goes on along the minus strand of NC_141355.1, from coordinate 23,460,770 downwards.
AGCCCCTCCTGAGATAGAAAGCCAGTGGTATGTCCACATAAATGCTGAGGCCTTACAATAACATTCATTGGTTAAGCAGTTCAATTTCAAAAAGTGATATCATTACTTGTAACTGTGGGAGGGGAGCTCTTAGTGAGTAGCAACAGTGCTGACTTTGACTTTTCTTAGATTTGCTTTTTCAGTACCAGAAGCAGTAATAATGGAAGAGAAAAAAAGAGATTGATATAAAAATCCAACAGTAAAGGAGAAAAAAAGTTGCCAAGCAATATTCTTACTGGATTTAGTTTTGACCTTTAGGAACTTTAAAAACATCTCGCAACAATTCAAGTGACTGTGTGGGCAGGGTTTAACTCCTTCACGAAAGCTGCAAATATTTCTCTGTGAAGGTGCTCTCCTATACTTGTGGCTCTCCTGACTCGACTGTGTTCAGCGTAGGGAGGAAGGCAGTTGCACATTTAAGTGACAAATTTGCTGAAAATGCTTGCACGACAAATCTTTAAGCTTCATTATTTATCCAACAAATCACTACATTTGGGAGGGCGATGCAGTGGTTAGCACTGCTGCATCACAGCAAGAGGGTCCTGGGTTTGAATCCACCAGCTGTCTAGTGCCTTTTTGTGTCGAGTTCTTCCTGCACTTGCATGGTTTCACTTCGGCACTATGACAGCTCGGATAATACATTTGTAAGTAAAGAAACTGTAGTAAATTGTTTCTCTGCTGTAAAGATTCTCTATGGCTTTCCTTGCTGACTTCTTGCCCTCATCATCTGTTCTGTGCAGCTTGACATGACTTCTGTGAAAAATAGAGCTGGTATTATTTTAAGCGCAGTGTGGAAAGCAGCTTCTGCGATGCTTTTGAAACATGAGGTAGCACATCTGGTGAAACTGGAAGAATTGTCTTGAGTAGGTGCAAACAACTCCAGGGGCCACATCAAACCATATCTAATGTATCCTGGGCTAACTCTCTATCCCTACATAAAACTAAAAAACTAGTTTACTTTTTGGTGTTAAAGCCTAACCAAACAAACAGGAAAGGGCAAAACAAACAGTGAGTGAATCAGAATCCGTCTAAAGGTTTTCACATGTCACCTTGAAAGGTCTGCTTTTCATTTCACCTCGTTAACAGCCTCCAAGTGATGTTTATAAATGCTCTTTTTAAACCTTTTTAAACCAAGATTTAGAATCTCCATTATAACTTCAAAACAATCATTTATATGGTTTTCTGCAAACCAATCATTAACCATTTAGAATCCATTATTAAAGAGACATTAGATAGCGCTGCTGCTTTAAATCTTATTAAGAAATACCTTGTGTTATTTGTAATAGCCATATAAAAATGACAGTATCACCATTCAGATTGTTTACCCAGAAACATTTCTTTCATAGCTCTGGCTAAGATTTGATTTATGTCAAAGAGGAAGTATGCCGGCAATAGCGCAAAACTAGAAGCACTAGGGTAGTATTAGGCTGCTATGGAGAGAGCTTTGGGGTTTATTGGGCTCCACAACAGACAGCCAGGCTTCATTTCTACTCCATCAGTAAACACAAACTGTCTGCCTGTTATCCAGCTTTACAAGTGTACTAACTTTATAGCTGAAGCACACATAAAGCTATTTTCAAAACTTTTAGGTTTCAGACAGTCATTTTTTTAAGTATAATTTATGTTTACTTACTTATACTGGTTTGATCTATTTACAGTCCCATTACGCACAGAAAAGTTTAGTATGATGCTTATTTCTTTGAGCTCATTTGGCTACAGTTGTTGATTAACCTAAAAGTACCACTGAGGTATCATTATAAAATGTAGTGGACAAATCATTTTCATGTTCTAAATATGGCATTAACAAAATCAACCACTTCAAGTTTTTAAACCTTTTGTCTTTACATGTCCTACATGAAAAAATAATAATAATAATAATAATAAAAGAAAAATCCAAATGAATAGCTAAACCACTGTAGTTTTAGGGAACAGCGTCATATTTATCAGGTTTAAAAAAAAACAAAACAAAAAAAGGATGTGTTAAACTTCTGCCAAGGCTGCTCTGTATTTTCCACTTTCTAAAGGTCAAGAGCTCCACACTTAAATCTGAACTATTTTTTGCTTTGGTAAAAAAAAAAAAAAAAAAAGTAAAATTACTGTCAATACAATGGTAAGACATCTACATTCCTACATGTGTGGAGGACTCATTGTTGCAACAGAAATCTGGAAAGGCCCGATTTATTAATCTCTCAGGTAGAGCTGGGCGATAGAACGATAACGATATGTATCGCGATATAACTTTTACTCGATAGAGAAATTAAGCTATCGCGATAGACCTCGCCGCTCTTGTCCTCTTAAAATAAAAAAAATAAAATAAAATAAAATAAAAAAAAAGGTCAGCCAATCCAAACTAAGTAGCGCAGAGCCGAACCAATCACAGCCGCAGCGTCACGTCGCGTGACTTGTTACGTACAGCACAAGTGCCAAGCCGCACGTGTGTTTGTTTGGGAAGCAGCCAGCGGGTAATGGAGGAAATGAGTGTGCCGACTAGAAAAATCAACCGAGCGTGACCGAAGAGAAAACAGATGACGGTTCCAATGCCGGAGAGATTGTCGAACGGAAGAGCCATAGAAGTTCCGTAGTGTGAAGGTATTTCGGCTATTTCAAGTCTGACAAAAAACAGAGTAGCGTGCACTGTAAATTGTGCCGAAAGCAAGTCTGGAAATACAATAAACTGGTGCATGCGTCACACTGTGCGCCACGTTATTGTTTCGGTGAAATGAATTTCTACAATACTGTTAATTCTACTCTCTGCAGTGTTTAAATGCTTACATATACACACAGTTACTGTCCGTCCACACATACGACTCGGTTCTGCTTCTATGCCGCAGCTTTGTTTACTTTTTCCCACCGAGGCTTCTAGACTTCTGATTGGCCAACATTTCTGCACGGTTAGGAATCTAGCGCCACCTGCTGCTTTGGCATGTTCATAGCAGCGTTTTCCTTCATTTCTGCCTTTATGTGTGGACGGGATTATTTTTTAAAACGAAAACGGAAAATCTCCGTTTTCAAACATACCCGTGTACGTGTGGACGTAGCCTCAGTCTCTGACTGGAAGCGCTAATTCGTCATTCGGCTTTTGTCAGACTAAAGTAACTGTTAAAAGTGTTTGAAAAGCTCAGCTATACAACAAGGAGAGATTGAGAATTTCCTTTTAGTTCTCAGTTTATTTGATATTGACAAAAGTTAGTCAGTTTTGTCTGTTATTCTGTAAAACAAACTAAGATTTATTTTTAGAATTAATATTTTGTTTCTAAGTGGAATTGACAATTTAGTAGTCTGTTTCGTTTGTTCTATTTTGAAACTTAAACGCTTTAGCAGCTGCCTTTTGTGTAGTTTGCAATATTTGCCTTTATTTATCTGAAAAAGTCTCATGTTCCTTAAGTACATCTACCCTGTTGAACTTATTATGGGAAATAAATATTTAAATAAAAACAAGCTGCTGATTATTTCACATTTTACTTGTGAGCAACGGCACATTTAAATCTTACAAATATAGTTATTTGGCTTATATGGTGATAGATATCGTTATCGCCTGAAATGAAAAAAACATATCGTGATATGAAAAAATCTCATATCGCCCAGCTCTACTCTCACGTTATTTGACACTTCCGCATGCTCGGGCAAGTTTAGAAATGGTCCCATTGTAAAATTCTGATAACATCCAATTTGCACATTTTCCTACACTTCCGGCATTATTTTAATTCATTTATTTAAACCACAATTAATTTATCTAAACCATAAATAACTGCTTTTGCAATCAGTGATCAGAGATCTAGCATGTTTCTAGCATGCATTGAATAAACTTTATTCCGTAGTACTAATTAACAACAATGTCATTGACTTTGGAAATTATTGTTGACGACAAATGATGCATCATCAAAACCATCAGGCATCTTCGTGAGAAGCGTACCATGAAACACCATAAGAACAATTCCCTATTAGTAATGTCAGATGGCCTGGACACGAATAAGCTCTAGATTCGACAACAATCCAGACCACACCAGGTGAATTTAGGAAAATATGCTTTGCAGGATTTCTGCACTCACTCTAAGCTGATCATTAGTAGAAATATATTCTAAGTTGGATGGATTTAGATTCAGTGCAGATTTCTGTATGGAAAATGCAGTATGAATGATAAAAGACTTGACTGTGGCTTACTTTGCTGTAAAAATTTAAGACATAATTGATTTTAGTGAAAAAGATGAGAACTGGAATGGATTGCTTAGCAGTGATGAGAAAAACCGTGCATGCTTAAACATGACTTTCCTTTGGTAGAATTTAAATGACAACAATGGCTCAAATACCAGATTTGACCATTCTGTTCATTCATGCCCATTATAAAAATGCTGAGATAAGCTGTGCAATAAAAAATATTTTTATATAAAAAGTTAAATAATATCTCAGATGCCCTGAAAGTTTTTATGTGTGAAACTACAATCTGAGAAAATAAAGTATCTTATTGTACCAGTAGGTAGTGTATTAGTATTGTATGTTTGAGGGGGGTGTTTATTTGTATCTTTGAATTTTATGGAGTACAACTTTGAACATACTTCTGTTTATGTTTTAACTATCGGAAAATTAGCAACCACTGTTGCAAATCAAGGAGGGAAAATGATGCACTTTGAGAAAATCCACTAGGGCAGGAAGGACAAAGGCCTTTATAGGATTTTAAACTTAAAATGTTCTTCGTGTAAACCAACAGACAAAACAACCAACTGTCAGAAAGATGTCAAATATATTAAGTGGTTTTCATTTATATTAAAAAAAAACTCATAATCCAAAAATATAATTTATATATTTTTTAAAATTTGATTAAAGTTTTTATAGCTTATTTTTGCTGTTCTTGCTGTTTGTAACTAAACACAGCGTGTTCCTGTTTCTGTTCCTGTTTCTATTTGTTATTGCACTGAGCATGTAAAAGAATTTCCCTGGAATAATAAACTTCTTATCTTATCTTAATTAGCAATAGGGTGTACATTCTTGCAGGACCTCTGGGGAATAAGCATTCACTCAGTGGTTGGAGTTTACTGAATAACACCACAACAAAACAAATCACATCTATATTGCCCACAGATTTGAGGACAAAAAAAAAGATGATCAGATACTTGGTTTAACCAAAGCTAGTGTATGCCAACATCAGAATAAAGCTTTAATGTTAATATTCAGTAAACAAGTGACCTCGTAGTGAGTGTGAGCTGTTAACTCAAAAGACACGACGTCGTAGTCTCATTCCAAGCGCTTTATTTGTCACGCCATTTTTTCATCCCCACAACAACACACCGCGGGCAACAGAAAATAACAAGTTAACAAAATAAAAGTATAACCACACCCCTGTAAACATTTGTATACATATATGTATATATTTATATAAACAAAAAAGGTTAAAGGTGAAACTCCCTTTTTTGTCAGACAATCAAAAAGTTGGGATTTTGAATCTGACTAACAAACCTGTCTGATTTTCTTGGCTTGTATGAGCTCTTTAATGCTGCTCATTTCTAGCCTCAGTCTCTTTTCTGTAACCTGCTTAGTAGACTTGAGTGCATCAAACAAGGAATGATTGTCAGTCACACAGATCAAAGGAAGAGCGTTCAGACCAGTGTTACCAGTTGTAAGCTCAGAAAAAAGTGTTGCCAGGAAGACAGCACTGTCTATTCCATCTGACATGGCAAGTGTTTCTCCTGCCAATGTACTTCTGACCACACGCCTGATTTTTTTGGACTGCCAAAAGACAGGACAAAACTTTCCTCCTTTACCCATAAGGACGATTAATGCCCCTCCTTGAGTACCGCCATCAGGAAGGTTGCCAAATGAAGCATCACTGAAAACAACCAATGCCAAATCCTCACTGTTACCCAAGTGCTGAAACTTAAGAGTACTTTCTCTGCCTTAAGTTTACGGACAACTTTGTTCACTTCATGAATAAACTGTACAGTTGCATCTTTGATATTAGATCCAAGGCTGCATGTGTCAAACATCACATCAGGCCTCGTTTATTTGGCAACCCACAAGATCTGTCCTATTTTTGACCTGAGTTGCTCACGTTCTGTTTCACTTGGAAGCATCCCTCTGCACAGCCTGTGCTGCTTGTAACTGAACCGGTTGTAGGTTGTCAATGTAAAGTTGTTGATGCACCTCGATTACATCATTAACTGTACAAATGTCCATACCAACATAAGAAAAGCTGTCATGTTCTTCACGGCCCACAAGGAAGGTAGATTTCAGTACAGGAATGATATGAGTTGCAAAGTGACTTGAACTAACCCAAAGGAAATCATCAACGTGACATGCAAGCACTCCTGTAATCTCAGATTGTTCATTCTGCCAAGAGAACACTGCAGGATCAACCTGTGATCTTTTACCACCAGTTTTGAGCATAATGTCTTTGACCTTATTGTACAATAAAGTGAAGCATCTGCAAGTCCATAAACACACTTTTTCAGTTTCCATAGAACATTGTCCTTGCCAGCTTCAGGTGCGGGACGAAGATAAACTGTCTCTTGACAGTTCCATTCCCTGCAAGAAGGCAGATTTAATGTCCATTGAATTTACTCTCTACTTGTTTTGACATATCACAGCTAGCACCAGTCTGAGGGACTCAGACGCACATGTTGGAGAGTCTGTCTGTAGTTCTTTAATATTTACCTCTTCAAACCCCCGTGCCACAAGTCAAGCCTTTGGGACACCATTAGTAGTTTCTTTGAGTGTACAGACCCATCTAGTAGACACACACTTTTGACCCAGGTCTTTCACTTCATCAAACACATCATTACTTTGCCAGCTCTCAATCTCCTGCTGCTTAGCAGAATCAAAGGAAATATATTTTGTTATGAGTACATCTGCATCTCTGTTTTCAGCTTCAGTGCAAAGACCATCAACAAGTGACATGTCTACAGCTTTCTTTTCACCTTCACTACCATCACGCTCAAGATATTGCACATTGTACCAGTTTTTGTATTGCCCTTTTGCTTTTCCCGCTCTGCCTAGCACTCTGGCTGTGTGTTGAACACTGTTGTCTCTGTTTGTAAAAGTGATCAGCTGTCCTGCCCTTAACTTTACATTTGCAGAGGAGACATGATCAGTGGGTGTAGAGGGCTCATTTGCAGCTTGTGTGACAGACATGTTTTCTGTAGTGTTAGTTTCTCTGTCAATAATGATGTCTTCTTCCTCACTAATACTCTGTTCACCATCGGGTATGTCAGTGTCATCATTTTCAACTGCGTCTTTGTTGTCATCATCAGTAGTACTGTGTGGTATTTGTTTATCTCCACTCTGTGCATCCACTTTACTCAACCTTGACTGGTGCACTCTTACAAGAGTCCCCCCATGTCTTACAAATACAACAGTTCCATCCTGCCCAATAACTACACCTGGACCCTTCCACTCTGTACAGTCGACTCGTTTGTAGTATACTTTATCTCCTGCCTCATATTTGTCATCTGTAGGCCTAAGTTGCTTGCGTAGTGCTCTCCTGATCCTTTCTGAAGATTCTGCCTCAGTAAATGCTTTCCTGGAAGCATGTAATGCTGATATATGTTCAGCTACTCTTGCACTTACAGTTGTGCCCTCTAAGGCAGGTGGCTTATCCATCAACACAGAAGGAAGGTTGGTGTTTTGGCCAAACACAAGTTGATGTGGACTATAACCATGTACATTAAGCATACTGTTTTTGGCCATAAGGGCCCAGTCTAACACAGTGTGCCAGTCACATCCTCGTTCCTTTTTTACCTTCAGGAGGATTTCTGTAAGTGTCATGTTATGTCTCTCCAGTAGTCCGTTGCTCCAGGGACTATACCCGTTGTTTTTACCTCAGTGTTGAAGTTTTCAGCCATGTCCCGAATCTCTGTGTTGTTTAACTCTCCGCCGTTGTCTGTGCAGAGCCGTCTGGGGGCACCGTGAATGCTTATCCAGGTGTGAATGAAGGAGTTGATGATCTCTGCAGCTTCCTTTGTCTTTACGATGCTGCCGGCTCTGAAGCGTGTGAAGTGGTCGATGATGTGAAGGTACCACACATTGGGCTCCAGCTCATGTAGATCCATTGCTACTGTCTCATTAATCAGAATCAGAATACTTTATTAATCCCGAAGGAAAGTAGGGTTACAGCAGGCAGCACGCTAATGGCGCATGCGCACTTACAAAGGAACCTTCTGACCAACTTTACACAAACATCACAATGGGGAGACATGTCAGAAAGGTAGGCTGATAGGAAAAAAAAACAACGAAAATACGTAACATGAGGTAAGAGGAGGAGAAAAAAAACTCCACTCAGACTGAGCTCCTAGTGGGACAGCAGTTTGATAACAGAAAAAACACCTCAGCACAAAAAGCACATGACTATCAATACACCATAGAAACACAAGACAAGCAACAGGGGCGGGTAAAGGGTAAGAGAGAGCTGGTGTAGACAGAGCATCCGGTCCTGCAGCATGTCTGCGCTGGTCCAGTCGACTGCCATCTTCCCCGGTAGGGCACAAGCATCGAAGGCATTTGGAAAGGGATGGGGGATCAGTGTGTGCATATCAGTGTATGTGTTCAGCTGAGACAGTGTCCTTCGCTCCGCCAGGCTAAGTATACAGTCTTCCAGCCAACCCAGGTGGCCTTGCATGAAATGGGAAGGAACAGACTAAACACAGTCGTTATCAGGGTGTTGTTGTTCGGCTCCAGCCTTGCCGCTGGCGCCAAAGGGGTATCCGCATGAAGTGATGGTGCTTTTTACTTTAGTGCGAACAGCTCATATGAATTTCAAAGCAGTTCTACAGTCCAACACTGGTCTCTCAATCTCCCGTTGGAGAGCCGCGAGCTTCGCCATACTTGCGTTCTGTGATGTTGTCATTTCTTGTGCTCAAGGAGCCGTTTTCTGAGAACCCACGGCAGTGTGCCTCCCCGAGATGTCATCCAATTTGCGCCCAGAGATGTTATTCCGAGCTAGCCCTTCCGAGATGTATCCAGTCTGCGGTCAGAGATCTTTTTCTGAGTATTCACAGCAGCCGTAGCCTCTCCAAGATCTTATCCGTGCTGACTCAATGAGCCCATTTTGAGAAACTATACTCAGAAGTCAGGGGTAGACCAACAGCAGGTCTCGGCTTGGTTTTGCAATATCTCTGACAAATGTCACAGTCACGAACTATCTCTTGTAGAATAACTGCACATTGTTTATCTGTATTGCCAGAGCTTTGGATGAGCCTCAATAACCTCTCTGCAGATGCATGACCAAACTGCTTATGAAGCTTCACAAGGTTACCATGAGAACTTCATTTTCATTGCAGCTTTCTGTAGTATTTTCATCTCTAATGTCCACACAATAGTGTCCCGAACTAGTGAGCTCTAGGGGAACAGGCTACTTGAACATGACAACACTGTCATTCTCCATGTCTAGAACAGTCCCTGCTTTCTTGAGAGATGTTTTGCTCAGTAGTAGTGGCATGTCAACAGGAACTACTGTACTTCACTTTCAATGTCACATTTTGTTTGTCCAATTTTGGCTGGAAGTTTAACTTTTCTGCTGGAATACACTACAGTACCATCCCCAAAGCGAAATGGTCTGGAGCTGGGGGTTTCTGATTGTAGGTAGCGTCTTATAAAAAGATCAGTTGTCAGGAGAAAATTATGAAGATTCACATTATACACTTTGTAAAATACAGTGCAATGAATATCGGCCATATGTTTCTTAGATCCTCCGTCTGTTGTTAAAATATCTTGAACATTTTGATGATCTGTGCTTAGAGAGTGTGTTACGATAGAACAGGAAATATTTCCAGAGGAAAATATTGCAGAAAAATCTTAACATCATAAGTTTACATAAGTGTGTCCTCCTGAAATGCTGCAAGAGAAATGGATCAGTAATTCTCGACTACAACATCTTTTCAAGATAATTAGAAAATTCTGTTATCTTTGAGAAGATGTATTCCATTGTACTCTTCTTATGAGTGACTGTGTCACTGGCTAAAGACAATGAGGAAGTGGATTACGTAATTCTAGTGAGAAAGGGTTTCCTCAATATAGAAGAATATTTTCTGCATAAGCAGTGTTTGCTGTAATGCATTACGGTAATCCCATTACCTTTATTTGGTACTACAGTAATGTAATGCATTACAGTACTAAATTTGCATGTCCATATTGTACTTGCGTTAGAAAGGGTAGCTAAAGAAACAAAAACATCAAATATGACTTTTTTTACACTCGGACTACAACCTTTTTTTTTTCAGTTTGTGTGCAGGGAGGAAAATGGGTGAGCTGTCTCTGAGTTTTGCGGATTACTTTTATTTTTTTAATACAAGACTGTAATAAAGTAAAGTGGAGACTGAATCCAAAAAAGAAACAATTGCATTATGATACTAACACAACATCAGCTCTCTGCAAACATCTGCACAGACATGCAGACAGGTTTACAAAGGCAAAACTAACAAAGAACCAAGAGTGATGTTAAAGGTGAGTGTACAGCGCAGCAGCCACAGTCTGATCTTGAACAGGAAAACATCGGCAGTGATGAGCAGTCAGGCTTGTGATGATTCTTCTGAAGTGTTTTTGGGTTGATTTTCAGTTTTTATTTGTGGTGATGGTTTCATGTTCAAACACCAGAATAAAGATCATATATATATTCTAAGTAGATTGGGGGGTTTATGTCAGTGCATATCAGTAACAGTAATGTAACGGCTAATGCAACTAATTATTTTCTCCAGGGAGTAATTAAGTAATGCATTACTTAAAAAAACACATCCCAGTATGGTTCACATGTAAGTTGTATAATTACTATGTTTTACTATGTTTAAGTCATTTACTATGTTTATTTGGTATCAAGGAGAACTAACACATTTTTAAAGGTTTTATTCTGAGGCTGTCTTCCCACCAGGAGCATTTTGTACTTCAGACTAATATTCTATTAATCCTTTCATCCAAAGTTACTTTCCTACATTTTGCGTACAGCTCAGATTCACACATGGCAGAAAATGCCAGAGAAAGACTTGAAAATCACCAAGCTAGGCAGGCAACAAAGAAAGATTTTGAGGCCACCATCCACTCATCATGTTCTTGAGTCCCTGGGCTTGACCCATTGGGACTTTTCCAATAGAAAAGGACAGACCTTATCTAAAAATTCCCATCAAGTGCATTCCTCTTGGGAGCTGCCTAGAGCTGAAATGGGTGTTGATGCTGTGCTGTGTTTGGCCATAATGCAGGGCTGTGAAAAGAAGCTGGACATTTCTGGTAAATCTTGACTCCTGTCATTTCATATGGTTTTCTGTATTCAGGTGCACCATCCCAATTTTATAATTTGCATTGTGACATTTTTTATGGATACTCTATAAATTTTGTTTCAAAACTAGCAGCGCAGATTTATCTCTAAAGAATCAACATCTAAACGATAACGGTCACTTTTTTGAGGATGCAAGTGTTCACATTTTAGACAGAAAAAACGCATTGTTTGAAAGAGGAGTGAAAAAAGCCATCTGTGTCCGCTGTGAACGACCATCTTTGAACAGAGGGGGTGGCTTACAACATCAACTGTCTGCCACCTATAATCCAGTTTTGAGATCCCTACCCAGACACCTTAATTCCCACTCACATCTTGTATCAGTTGATCTCAATAAGTCACGTGATAGGATGAGGCAGGGTCTCACAATGGTTTCACTCGAAACCTCTGCTGATAATGACCCACACCCTTTTTCACACCTTGGTCCATGTGATGAGGCGCATGATCAATAGTGGGTCGACGACCCTCTTAAGGGACAACTCCCACTAGGGCTTAAAATTTAGTACTCGCCACCACTTGCTCTTAGAAGCTTGCTCTGAAGAAGCTTCTCAGATGAGAGGTGAAACGTCTTCAAGAAACTTAAAGAAGTCCAGTTGCTTTTCTTTCCAAGCTCCTTAGACTACGGTGGCCCAGAGGACTGACAGTCTACACAAACATATCCCCTAAAATCTTAGTTTTCAAGGCCGCATTAAATATTGTGTAAATGTGTTTCTTATTCAGACAATACTGAATGCTCAACAAAATCAGCCTTTTACATAACACACAAAACAAGCAATATGTGCCTTTGCCCACTGGATGTTTCTCTGCCTTTAAACACTGTGACATTCTGACAAAAAAATATGAAAGCAGGCATTTGCATATTTTAGCTCTCACTCGTATATTCACTCAACCACTGCAAAACACACGCATTCAAATCCACATAACTATATTACACTAAACATCTCAGCATCCAGCATGATTTTTTTAAACCTACTGGCAAACATGGGGTCAATTTAGCATTTCAAGCCGTAGAAATGGGGTTAGGTATTTTCCAGTTATTTGTGGATGGATAGACTTAAAAAAAAAAAGAAAAAGAAAAAAAAGATTAGACAGGTGAGGTGAGTCACTAGCTCAAAAAGATCAAAACATTTGCTGACAGCATTAAGCGACAGCTTGGAGAAGATGAGTCCCTCTCCCGAAATTACATTTTTTGACAGGTGTTTGCATCAGGTTACACTTTTCCTGCATCTTTCAGTGTACATCCCCATTGTTCATTTAACAGGCAGTTGGTAAATATCAACCATTTCCAGCAATTAGATTGGCTCTACAACATCACAGCAATGCAAATTCATGCATCCATCAAAAAAGCGCTTAGACAAGAACATTCTTAAACAATATTCCTTCCAGCAGTGCCAGATGTAGCGATGCTTGGTCAGCTTAAGTGAACTCCTCTGATTTCACTTTTAATGACGGAACTTTCGGGAGAAGCAACTCATGAAGATGCTTTTGTGATCACAATCTTGTTGTGCTGTTAGCGTACTGTATTTTTTTTCTTTCTTTCTGTGTACTGGTTTCATTCAGCTCTAAATTAATGTACAACTTTTTTTCTGTGCGTACTTATAAAAATGTACAGCTTAAGAGTCAGTCAAAATTATAAACACAGCACTGTTTTTGCAAAAGCCTTTCCAGTCCATTTAAATCCACAAACAAATCATGCTGCAATTTATTTTTACATCTGATTTCACATGTAATGCCTCTGGGAAACATTTATCTCTGTTTCCAATGGAAATATTTGCTTTTTTTTTTTTTGTCTCAAAAGCCTTTGCCAAAATACCATGCCATCCCAAACTTCCCTTTTCAAATTGATGGAAATTCATTGTTTTTCTTCTTTTTATTGAAAACAAAAGACAAAAGAAGAAATAGCTTCTTTAATGCAAAACAAAAACACTGCTAAATGTACCCTTGTTCACTTGGAAGCTGTCAAAACAATCAATGCACTTCGAAAAAAAAACATTTTTCCAGTAAGGTTGCTCTTTGCTTTTTAAATTTTTACATACATTCATATGCACACATTTCTCAGGAAACGCTCTGCGTGGCAGGCAGAGTTGTTGACCCAAAGTGCAGACACGCAAGCAGGACTGAGATCGGAAACAGGTTTAGTGCTGGTTTTGCAGAACATAACAACATTAGGAGGCTAACTGGCATAAAGTAATAGTCAGGTTAGAGCAGAGAATTTCCAAGGAGCCAGGACACACAGCAAGAGGAAGATCACAACATTAGACGGCGGGAGACACAGACAATACATACATGAGAGGGATTTAGGGCAGTGAGAAAACACCTGGGGAACACAACTGAACACAATCACCTGATGAAACAAGGGAAGCACAGCTGAACATACAGTAGTACACACAGGACAAGAGACTGTCAAACTAAAACAGGAAGCACAAAACACATGCATGGCGATGTAGACAGATAAACGCAGGAAACACAGGGAGGAGAGAGCAAGGGGTGAGGGAAGGCGAGAGAGCAAGGGGCGAGAGAAACCAGACAGACACACAGAGACATGATTAGGAAAACAGGCAGATAGACAACATGAAGAGAAGACTAACCTCACTGGGGAGGACACACAGAGGCAAGACCAAAACAAGCAGGACACGAAAGGGAACACACTAAATGACCAAGAACGAAACCAAGACTAAGAAACAGATCATCATAACAATAAACAAAGTCCAAAAGTCCATAAACCAAAACACTGGGTCAGTGACCCAGGAACCGTAACAATATTCATTGCAGGCAAATAAGTAAAACGTTAAGTCTGCAGTTCACATATTAGTTTGACTGTATTTCTTTTAATCTTTTAATGAAGGCATGTACAGTAAGATTTTTTTAAATTGCTGATTCTTATTAATTTTATTACATTTCGATATGTATTTTTTGCAAGCATATTATTGGCCTACTGAGACTAATTTAAATGTGTTAATATTTCACGAGCTTTGCATTAACTAACTCTAGAAATTGGAGTCAAAATTTGTACAGGAACAAAAGTACTTAATAATTTAACCATCATATATTATGGGTAATTAAATAGTTATTATGTGTTAGCTGTTATATGCGATCTTTTGTTAATTAACTATTCCACTACATTTTATTTAGATATGGTGACCTTATCAACATTAAAAATGAACAGCAATTTTACTATGAGAGCAAAGTATGATTAAAAAAAAGAAGCATGGAACAGGAAATGGAAAGATGTGTACAATAAGTTCTGTTGTACAGAGAAGCACGAGTTTATTTATATCACAGCAGTGATATAACGCTCTCAGTCCAGAAAGCTGTTAGGTGCAATATGTGGAAAATCAAACAGAAGGAGCTGCTAAAATTGGAAGACAGCTGACTGAACTGCTGACATGCAAAAAATCCATACAGGTGGATTGTTCATTGTTCTGGCAGTTAATCAGGAATATAATAGAGCTCAAACTGAACATTAGTGAATATAGGTTAAGCTATTTTGGTTTAAAATGGAGTCTTATCTATTTATTGTCTGTCACAATAGCTGTTAAATGTCGGTGGGAAATCATTCCCTGTATGTACATATATGAAAAATTCTGAATAAAATTCCAGTTTGGTTGAAGCCATACAAATCAGTTTCTTTAGTAAAATCAATTCAGTTTCTTTACAGAGAGAAAGAAAAAACACAAAATCATATTAGATGGACTTGTCAACGTAGCAGGTCTGAGAAACTTTGTAATCAACAAATCTTCTTTCCAAAATAGTAGTAAAGTAGTTCAAAAAGAAATTCAAATATAAAAGATAATCTTACATTGGAGGCATTTTGAAGTTAGTTCACTCTTGGATTAGTTGGAAACATTGCTGTTATGATGACTAACGTGCATTGAACCAAATAAATGAAAACCTAAATACAAATACAAAATGTTAATTGAAATGTTCATCATCATAATTTGTCTTAATTAGTTTGTCAGTCAATATAAGCTGACAGTATAGCTGCGGATCTATGTACATCACTCTTCACATTTACACTCTGGTTTTTGGCCTTTGAGGCTCTAGCAAAAGAGGATTTGAATTGACAACACATGTAATTTGATAATGTACAAAATTCATCATACTGCTAAGAGCTTTTATTCGTTCTCCTTGGATAGACTCATCTATTATGTAAAGATCCATAAGTGTGACGAGAAGGGGGCGGGGGTGCGGTGGGGGTTGGGGGAGTTGGAAGCCCGGCAAGACATGGGAAGAGAGAGGACAAGAAATTGAATGAGAGAGATCAGAAGATATTCTGTGAAATTTGTGGTAATTAGATGGATTAATGAATCAGAGACAATCCCCAAAATGGAGATTAATTCCAGTGACATTGCTATCATGTTATGAATTTATCAATGTCAAGCAAGTATTTTATTAATAAGCAATAGATCTGGCCCTGTCCCTCTGGCTAATAAAGGGATAATACATCTAACTCATAAAGTAAGAGATAATCTGAAGAAGTGATAAGACTTAAAAGAGAAGCCAAAGTAGCAAATATGAGACACAGAAAGAGATTGTTAGCAAGCAGTCACTGGTGTTTGGCAGGATTTTGACCAATATAGAATTTTTGAGATTAATGTCATGACACTATACACACAAGAAATACTCAAGCTGCTACACGTGAAGCTTGAGAAGTACCGAGCTCAGAGAAGAGCTCGACAAGATGTGGAGGGTGAAGGTAACAATGGTCCCAGTAGTAATCGGAGCACTGGGTGCGCTCCAGCAGATCCCAGGAACAATATTAGAGATCTCTCTCCAGAAGAGCGCAGTCCTAGGAACAGCTACTGCACAGGATCCTCAAGCTCCCCGAACTCTGGTAGAGAACCCGAGCTTGAAGGATAGACCGCCGGCAGGGGCGAGAGGGGAATGCAGTCACACATTTAAATTTGGTTAAGAAGTTATGACTTATACAAACTAAATCTGAACTGTCCTTCTTTAAGTCACGGGCCTTTAAATGTAACATTTTTATATAATAAATAAATTAAATAATAAAAATTAAAAGTTTTGTGTGTCTTTTACCGCACGAACCATTCAATGCCATACAAAGCTATGTGATGTCTGTATCAGGATGAAGGCTTGAAGTTATCACGATGACTTATTATTTTGAGTCTGTTGTTTTTTTTTTTTTATATATAAGATTTTATAACTGAAAAGTTTTGCAGCTGAGCAGATGAAGAATGTGTGCGGTATATGCATTGCTGCTTCTGACACAATGACTGTAGTTTGCTGTTAAAACCGTAAAATGCAGCATTAAATCTAAATCTAAATTTAGTATATTTTTTTACAGAGCACATGTTTGAGTCATTTCTGTTACAACACATGTTGACATACTGCACAATGTGACTTACCACCTGTGATTAATGACAGTTGTTGTGGTTTTTATTCCCCGGGGGTTCACTACATTTTCCGTGATCCCTGAGTCCTGAAAATCTCAATAGTTAACCCTTGACTTTAGGGAATGCTTGTGACAAATAGGAGAGGGCACCACATACCCACATGTATACAGCACTTGCACATAGCACATAGATGTATCACTTGCTTATCTTCTCTAATCACAAAAGGCATTAGGGCAAATGTTTGTCCCAAGCATTCCCAGAAACTCATTACTATTTTTCAAGAAAAAAGGAGAACAAACAAACAAAAAAAAGGAAAAAATCAAAATGTCCCTTCATGTCCTTGAAACCACTCACTGTTTTGCTCCTCTCTGCTGTCTGCCCTTCCATCAGTGCTAATTACTCTAAATGAGTTTTAATGGAGGCTGGTGAAGCCTGCCTGATGTTGGAGATTTAGACTCAATGGGCATGTAATAGCACCCTGTCTTTGTCCATCATTAATCAAGGTTATGTATGGTGTTGCAGCCTAGAAGATCATAACAACATGTGTCAATTACTTCTAAACAAGGATACAGGGTGTTTGGAGAGGTTTAGAAACAACATTAATCTTTGCATTTTGATGGAGCAGGAATAGAGATAGAAAAGAAAGCAATCATTTTTGGATTCAGAAAGAAAGAAATGCAGTTTATTCAGCAAATGTTGAGCCTTTTCTAGGGATGGGTATTGATAAGATTTTCACGATTCCAATTACATTTTTGATTCTGTTTAATGATTCGATTCTCTTATCAATTCTCTTATCGATTCTCTTATCGATTCTCTTATCGATTCTTTTTAAAAAAGGAGAACACTGAGGTCGATTAGCTTAGAACTTTGTTTTATATCTTCTCTTTGAACAAGATAGAAATTTAGGAGTAACTGCCAGCATCTGAGCCAGCCAGACTCTGTCTGTCTCATCACGGTCACCTAAATGCACAGTAATGACAGGTTTTGTAATAAGGCAGATCACGCTAACATAATATGCACTGTTAGTTGATTATTTACCTGCCGCATTAACGGGAGAGGACGTGCGAACGTTACCGCTGCTGCTGGGTTGAGATTCACGAATCCGGAGCGAATTAAAAACACGACATTCATTTAAGGTCATCGCGTGTTTTGTGAGAAAATGCTTTTGCATATTTGTAGTGTTTCCTTAAATTAAATATCTACTTTTCAAGTATTGCAAGTTGCCCTGTTGTCATCCGTTCTCGTAAAGTATAACCAAACTTTTGAGCGTTTGAGCCGCTTAGGCGCCGTGTTTTCTGCCAGGTAAATGACACTCCGCAATGTGGTGACGTCATTTGGGGCGACTGGAATCGATAAGAGAATTGTTTGCAAAAATGGCAAACAATTCCAAGGAATTGAAACTGTGGGAACCGGTTCTCAACAAGAACCAGGTTTCGATACCCATCCCTTGCCTTTTCTGCCTTAACATTTTTTACCTTAAGGTACACAAAGCCTGTGTTTTAATGGGAATTCTTTGATTAAGTGATAAGACCATGACAAGATACTAAGAGCATTACCATTATAATTGTTTAGCCTTCTTTAAAGTTTTATAAGAATACTCTTTATGAATAAGGTCAGTTTGAACTATAGGGTACAAAAGCATCTTACATTTTTATCAGGTATGAAGACTTAACTAAACTCTGATATTCTACTTATATGAAACTGTCTGTATTCCAAAAAGTTCTGACAACAGCATTTTTAACTGGACCTTATAATACATCTAACAATTTTCCAATTCCAGTTATTTGTGAAATTATGTATAATACTACACTTTTTTTTAAAATTATGCATTTAATAAAATATTTATAAAACAATTAATTAAAAAACAGTCATGTTTGCATGTTAAATTTGATTAAATGTAGCTCCTACTTTAATATCATATTTCTGACATATGTGGGCACAAACACTGCAACTACATGCCACAGTCTGGTTGAAGCAGACTGTGTGGAGTGTGAGTAGTGGACCCAAATGCAGAAGAAATAAAGCGTGGAAACAGACTTAATATTAACCGAAAGTGAGCCGTTTATTGTAGGCTGGTAAATAGTACAAAAACAAAATGCAAAGGCAAAACTAATAATAAACTAAGCTGGGTGAGCTAAATATATAAAAAACCTAGAACAGGAACATGGATCTAGAAACCTGAAGACCTGACATGAATTCATAAACCTGGAAGCACAGCATGGCATGGAAACAAAGCAGATGATCAGACAAGGAATGAGTGGGAACACACAGACTAAATGCACACAGGAGGTGATGAGGGGAAGTGGAAACACATGGGGAAACAGCTGATTGGATTGAACATAATGACGCCACAGGGGAAGTGAAACTAAACACAATGAACATGGGACACCAGACCTTTTCAAAATAAAACAGGAAACACAATGAGACACAGACATGACAACACGAGCTTGACAACATGAGACATGCAGACATGAAACACATGAAGGGCAGGGGAGACTTAAACACAGGGGGTGAAGACACAAGGGGAATCTAATAAACAATGAACTATAACGGCATCCTAGGCTTAATAGATATGAATTTAGATAACCTAATGAACTTAAACATAAACCATAAACATCACATAAAGTCACAGATGCCTCAAATCATGTCCACAACAGATATACTCCAAATTTTGCTAAGGTAACATACATTCACTTCTGAAATCTGATGAGATATTGGCCGGTTTTCAAAATGGTACCAGGAATAAATGACTTTGGAATAGCTCTAACATAGACTAACATGAACTGCACTTGAAGCCAGTGTGGACATGCCTTAAACCTGCATTCTGAAGGCCACCAGATGGTGATAGTTGCAGTTTGCAAAAAGATTTCCAGTGCTGTAGATGTGTCTGGGACTTTCTGCCTTGACACAAAAACTTTGCTGCTTTGACATTCACCGTGGCACTAACAAGGAGATGAAAACTGGGTAAAATTGAGCAGAGACTGGCAGTAATTTATCCTGGGTTTTAAATGGGACCCATAGCGACAGATCAACCAAATTTGCACTGTGTCCACAAGGCTAGTGAGATGAACAATGAATAAACCTCACAACAATACTGCCTGTAACCCAATCAGAGCCACCAATGATTCAATACTGATTCTACAGTGAGATTTCTAGGACCAAACATATAAGAGATCAAACTGTGACAACCTGTGTTGGTTTCGCTACACAAGACAAGCACTGCATTACACATTATTCTCATCATTGTCCTTAACAGTAATATAGTACATTACATCATTAAAGATAAAGATTCCTTTTATTCTTTATCTTTGTGTATGTAGAAATGTGTATGTGCAACATGTTACACCCAACATTGGTGACAATTGATAGCTAACGCTTGTTGAATAACACAACAGGAAAACATTAAAGATGTTGACTCTGATTTATTCACTATTGCTGAAGGGGAGAGAAGAGTGACACCTTGGTGAGTTAGCAGATGATTCACAATCCTCTGTGTGCAGAATATCAAAAAACAAGTGGGAGGTAAACTAGCATATATCTAGTGAGTCAAAAAGGGCTCTTATACGTATAAACATATTGTTCTGTTTCTGACAGAAATAAACGCACAAGGTTTCAGAGAAAGTCATTTGTTTGAAGGGTGTTTTTTATGTTTTGTTTTGAATTGCTTTGTTTGTTAGTTTTTGTAACATTGAGAAATTGTTTAGCATTAGCTCATAAGATCATCTTCGGGATTTAATTTGTTTGATAAGGACTTGTTTTCATTGTCAGCAATGAAATGTTGCTGCTTTGGCATGGAAACACTAATGATAAAGGTGCATAATCATGTGCATTGTTCTAACTGGAGAGGAAATATTGCCCTGTCATAGAGTTATATTTTAATCTCCTTATGGTCTGGCCTTCTAATTTTCATTGTCTATTACCATGCCACTAATGACTTTGACCTTCTCCATTGTTAAACACCAAACCAGCAGTGGAGAAGGCACGATGTGAAGCTCTCGAAAAAGCGAGCAAAAAAAGAGAAGTACAGGATGACAGAGACAAGAAGGAGAACAGATTTTTTAGGGCGTCTGGCATTCACTAAATCCATAAATCTGGGGTTTATGGTGAAATGATGGCAGATAATGTAAGTAAAGGTCAGTGCAGCATGTCAGCCAACAATAGATCAGCGGGACGGATGATTGTGGTCACACAGTGCTTTCCTGAATCCTGCGCACTTGTATTATGCACATCTTATTCCACTCAGCATGCCTTTTCTTCTTTTTTCTGTCTTATCTTATTTGGGGATTTCAGATCTCACATATTGTAACACAGTACCAGAATGTATTATTGTTTTTGATAACAGTTCAGCAGAATGTGTCAACATTGTATTTCACAGTATCATTTCCACGACTGTGGTAACTCAGCCATGAAAATCCTGTATATATTTTTTCAATTGGTTGTTTATTCCTGTAAATAAGGGTGATGATTGGATAATAATTCAGTAATTACAGATCTTGACATGTTTGCATTACATCTGCTATGCCAGACAATGGAAATTGTCATTCCTGCTGCGTACCTGAACTCTAAATTGGTTTTCACACTTTTCTGTGTCTTTTAAAATTCAATACCAACTCTTTTAAATCCTTCAGATTTCTCACATAATCCTTGTATGGTAAATGGCCTGTATTTATATAGCGCTTTTCTAGTCCCTAAGGACCCCAAAGCGCTTTACATATCCAGTCATCCACCCATTCACACACATTCACACACTGGTGATGGTAAGCTACATTGTAGCCACAGCCACCCTGGGGCGCACTGACAGAGGCGAGGCTGCCGGACACTGGCGCCACCAGGCCCTCTGACCACCACCAGTAGGCAACAGGTGAAGTGTCTTGCCCAAGGACACAACGACCGAGACTGGGGCTCGAACCGGCAACCTTCCGATTACAAGGCGAACTCCCAACTCTTGAGCCACGATCGCCCCTTGTATGCCAAAGTGTCCCCGAGAGCTTTTATTATTTTTGTCTTTTATATATCATTTATATATTACTGAATAATATTCTATATTAAAAATATATATATTATATGACTGACATTCAGCTACTGTGGCTCTTGAGGATTTTTTTTAATAAACTGGGCACATCAATTTCTTATTGATTTTCTGGGTTTGAGGCTCATACAATTGCACTGATGTCAAGGCCATCACATAGACAAATGCAGTCATTCTCACATTTATATTGTCAGATCTTAACTGCTGTAATTGAAGTCACAGGATGCAGTGTTAGCACAGTGACTAACTCAGGCTTTGTTTCATATAGTCATTGCACATGCAGCCATAACTGACAATTAGCAAATGTCTCAAAGAGAATAAAAAGCAGATTTTGAATGGATGGTGAAAAAGTTCACTTACAATAATGCAAAGCCCTTAGCTATCTCAAGATGCTCTATTTTTTGCCTAAATTATGACAATTGTCGAACAAATAACTGTAATTGACAGTAGTTCATGTTCGGTCTGCTCGTGCTCATTCACTCACCTCCTGATGCAACTGCTTTGTGTTAGACTCGGTGCACCAGAAATAATTGTACCTGTTGAATTGCAAGTGACAATTTCTTCCTTTATTGCGCACTCCACATATTTTTATGAAGCCACAAATTAGCAGGTGGCATTACCTGTCATTGAGAGCAGGTTAAAATGATTGTTATAGTGGAAAAAAAATAAAATAGGAGAGAGGCCGGACCTCTAAAAAGACTTTAATGGTTGTTCTGTTGCTAAGACATTTTAAAAGTTTGAATTTTACCCTCCTCTAGGAGCCAGTATGATTTCATATTGATCTACTGTTACATTGATCCACCTACCCACCTATATCTTGAGCATATCCTGAGGTCCAAATGCAGACGAAATTGAGGTGAAGATGAACTTCAATTATACTATTTGGCTTTACATTCATTACCTTTACCAATAAATCAGGATTAACAGATTTACAAGACATATTTTTTCTTTCTTTCTTTTTTGCCTCTATACACCCAAACCAACCAATTCAATATTAGCTGAGCAAATTGCAAGAGTATAAAACTTGTCTCATTACTGATTCACAGGCTTGTCTTATCATGTATAGCCAGACAAGCTGCTTGTTGACTCAACCTTGGCTTCCTCAGAGGCAACATTTTGAAGGGAAAATTATCATTTTGATGGGAATAATGTCTCGGTATGCTGCCGAAGTCACTCTGTCGTCTCCAGTAGATTAAAAAAAACTTTAGTCAGACGCCATCTCTCCTGAGATTGAAAAGGTATGCAGTGATAAAAACATGAGAGGCCTTCTTTGTGTATCTTAAATAATTAATTTATTTACTGAAGAAAAAAAAGGCTAGATAGAAACTCCTCTGCCAAGGCCAATATCCTACTTCACAATCTTAAAAGTGCAAGCCTCACCAAATTGTTATGAATTCAGACTTTACTCATACTACACCATTATGCCAATCTTATGGTATGGCTCAGTAAATTTGTGTGATCTTGCTGGCAGACAAACTGCTGGTTTAGATTTTAAAACATGGAAATCTTTATTAAAATTGGAATACTTTCATTATCTCAGATGATTCTCAGTTTCAATTCTTGGTGGTTTAAAATTCTGTCTCTTGTTAAAATAGGGTTTTGTTTTGTTTTTCAACTTACATGTAATTATCATTGTTATGATTTATCATTGTTTATCTTGATTGATTCTACTGTATATACAGTACTGTGCAAAAGTTTTAAGAAGGTGACCAAAATGCTGTAAACAAAGAACGCTTTCAGAAATATAAATGATTGTTTTTTGGCCCCAAATGTGTTCTGCACCAGGACAACGACCCCAAACATACAGGCAAAGTCATTAAGAACTATCTTCAGTGTAAAGAAGAACAAGAAGTAATGAAGTGATAGTATGGCCCCCACAGAGCCCTGATCTCGACATCATCAAGTGTGTCTGGGATTACATGAAGAGACAGAAGGATGTGAGGAAGCCTGCATAAAAAGATCTGTGGTTAGTTCTTCAAGATGTTTGGAACAACCTACCAGCCGAGTTTCTTCAAAAACTGTGTGCAAATGAACCTAAAAGAACTGATGCTGTTTTGAAAGCAAAGGGTGGTCACACCAAATATTGATTTGATTTAGATTTCTCCTTTGTTCATTCACTGCATTTTGTTGATTGATGATAATAAATAATTAACACTTCCATTTTTGAAAGCATTCTTTGTTTGCAGCATTTTTTCCTCATCTGCCTAAAACTTTTGCACAGTACTGTACTTCTGTGTACTAAGTCATCTCTTGCTTTGTCTTATTTGCATTAATATCAAAAGGTGTTTTTGTAATTAGTTTTTTTTTTCCTTTTAATTTTTCATCAGAGTTGGTTTGCCTTAAAACAACTGAAGTCATGGTTTTCATTTTCAATATAATAACTATTAGATATATCTTAATATGTCAAATGTCTAACGGCCCCATTTGGGATTGTGCTGACATTTTTAAAAGTTGTAGAAAACTAATTGACGATCATTTCCTCTAATAATGGCACACAGAACGCTATTGATTGGACTCAAAAGAGAGACAGTATATTGATTTTGTTATCTGCTGAAGGTAAGTGCCTACATTGCTGTTTTCTTATGTTGCCACCAGCAGGAACACTTGAGACTATCCATTACTTGTTTTTCTCCTTCTTCTGTGGTTTTATTTCTTTCATTTCTTTCATTCTCATCTTACCATTTTCTCCCTTATGAATTTCACCTCTGTTGCTGAGTTGGTGGACTGAGATGGAACAAGCTCATATCTCCCTAAGTCTCTCATACCCTCTGGGTTTATACCCACCTGTCTTATTGTGCTGCTCTGGTTACTTCTGCTGCATATGAAGTTTGTGTCTTTGTGTGCACGTACAATATGAGCACATTTGGAATTTGGCTGAATACGTGTGTGTGAAATCTTTGTGTTTGCTCCTGCATGGACACCTGTACTAATTTGTTATTGTACGTACAAACGTGTGATACTGAGTGTGCATTTACATATGTCTACTGAGTATGCCTTGATTACTTTGAGCATGGACGCATACAAGCCTCCATGCGTGCAGCAGTAGGTGCGTGTGCACGTGCATGTGTCTGCATTACCTTGTATCAGCTTCTGTGTTGGAATCTCCCAGAGACTATCTTCCCCCAGGTGTCACGGTATCATGATAAATGAGCTCGGCACCACTGAGACAACCACAATACCCCACAGCAATATATTTCCATAACTTCTCACTGCTTAAAGTAATATATGCAATTTCTTGATAATACAGGGGCACCATTATAAGACATTATGGGATAGACCTTTGGCTTCAAACCTTATAAAGATGGCTAGCTAAGTTTGGAACTACCTTCTGAGATATCAAAAAGCTGCTGATATGAAAAAAGAGCCACCAAAAAAATATTACGGCATAGCTCTGTTCAAATAACTGTTCAAATAGCTACTGTGAGGGCCGAGGGGCCACCTTTGGTTTGCTGTAAAATAATATTCATTGCACCAAAACAAAAACAAAATAAGATGTTCACTGTGATACCTTGTTAAGTTAGTAAGTAAGTAATGTCTCTTCTAGTTTTTAGCTTTTTATACTGATATGATTTGAAATGTTATTAATGGTTTTATGATTCAAACCTCAGTGGTAACCTTCGAAAATCAAAACAAACCCATTGTCAGATCCCACAAGGTTGCTTGTGTCAGCTTTTTCATGACATCTATCATTTCCACACTTTTCCTTTGAATGTATTTTGAATGTAATTTATGTAGTCTAAAGCACTGATCATTTAAAAAGCCAACACTTAGCACACAGGCCCCTTTGTTTTAACTGTAAGCAGAATCCTTAAAGTCCCTTGCAAGTGCTGATGACATCACATTTCTTAATCTTGGCTGTATTTGTAAAGCGGGAGCAGCTGTAATCAATTGGCAGGTTGATAAAAACGTATAATGAGGACACAGAGAAAGATGCTTCTAGTGCAACCTCATTATCTCCAAGTTTATGTTTATCTGCCAAGGTGGACTTGCCAAGTTTGCTGGATTTTTTCCAAGCCTTTCTCTTGGGAAAGACAAAGTCACAATCCAGTACATTTGTAAATAAAATTAGGAAGTTATGCAACATTCACAGCTGGGAGCTAAGTATAGGAGTGGGCAGTATGCCAAACTGATCTTAACTTGCACATGAAACAAAACCACTTTCCACATCAGCTGATGAGCCATTTGCTCCCACAGGTTACTTACAGCAACTTTTTTGGTAGCCTGTCTGTCAGGTTCAATGAGAGTGGCAATTTCAGATAAAATATCAAATAGAAAGGTGCTTATTCTTTTATTCAGGATGAGTGGAGTATCTGAACCAACCGCAAAGGAACTGGAGAAAAATCTCTGCTGATAGTGGCTTGTATGTTTTGAAATCAAAGGCTAAACATCACCTTTGGTAGCCTAAAATGAAAGTGGGATACTGTATAGACTTCAGAGATTTTACTTACAAAAGTAGTAATGCCAATATTTAGAAGGCTACACAAAATCCCTTTTTGGCTTTTTATTTACAGATATCCCAAATAATGGGACACTTTGATTTTTAAAGTCTAAAATAAAAAAGGAAGAAGAATTATTTTATAGTTGCTCTTTGCAGTTCTTTGATGTAATATCCAAAGCTTAAAAGCTAAAAACTAGAATCTGTCCTGTGAAGATTTTTAAGCAATTTAATAGGTGGGCAACTATGACAAGTGTCACAGATTAAAAATCAATCAAGTGTGAAAAATTGTCACAATCTCCTCTTCTGTCTTCTGAGTAATGGATTTTAATAATGGTCAAAAAAGTGTTTTGCTGAACATTTCAATGAGACATTGGCATTGATATTTGACCTTTTGAGAGCTTAACTCATCAAATGCTTTAGATATTTGATATTTTTGTGAAATTCTGACATAATTAGCACATACTACTTTCTTGAGTTATGGCCAAAATGAGCTCACACTGAGCTTGACCTTTGACCACTAAAATCCAGCCAGTTTCTCCTTGAGTCCACGTGAATCTCTGAGCAGGACTGAACAAATTCTCTCAGAGCATATAAGAGATCCTGTGTTCAAGAAAGATGGATGCACAACCTGAAAATGTCTGCACAAGCATTAAAAATACTACTTTTGCAGACTTTTTAGGTCATTTCATCTACCACTAAGCCATACTGCATGCTCTTTAACATTAAATTCCCTATTTTCCAGTCAAGAAAGAAAAGCACTATAGTTTCAACTGAAATAACTCTTTTTTTCTGCTTCCCTTCCATGTTGAAAAAAGGACATATTACATAACTGCAATGATATTTTAATCTCAAATATGATGATCTGCTTCAAATCCACCTTAAAAGTCTCCATTTGATAAATGAAAGTTGAAAAGTGCAAGCACAATAAAATGATTTGATAATGTCTTGGCTTTCAATGTAGTAGTGAGCCATCATGGATGAACTTTCTTGAACTTTCATACACACAAACACAAAACAACACTTGTTTTTAGGCTAAAGCAACAACTACTGAAACATATTGCCTGAAGTCCTGTAAATGTTGCATCACATATAATGTCTCGAAGGAGTCCACAGGTGCATATCAAAATTAGTTACAGACCCACTCAAATGTCTCCAAAAAGACAAGGACAATTGCCCCAGAAATCAGAGCACATGAGGATGGTGGGAAACACAGAAGAAGAGATACCTCACCTCAAAGAGAATCAAGAGTTGGCAACAGAATCTGTGTATAACAAAAACCAATACTAATTTCTTAAAGAATTGAGAAAATATAAGGAAAGTAATGTGTTTTTCATTGTTTCTTCTATACTCAGGTGATTTGAATTTGAAATGAAAAGTTGTCTATGAGCAAACAGTGCTGACTTTCAACTGTAAATATGTTTGCAACTAATCACATCTGTACTAGATAAACAACGCAGTACTCATATCACTTTTTGTGTAGTCCCTTCAAATTCGAGAGAGTGCATCACAATGCTATAAAAACAAGAGCACTCAAAAACTGTGTGTTGGTAAAGCTTTGAAATGTCGTGAAATTACCTTAATGAATTTTTACAGAAAGACTGTGTCTAATTGTGTTTGAGCTGTGAAGGGTTTTCAACTATTGTCACCCAAATATATGTAACACATTTTCTGTCTCTTGGATTGTCTCATGAATCTGACAACTCTTCAGTCATTTTAAGGTATGATGATCAAACAGCGTCTTGAAGAAGTTTAACAGTTAAGGTTAACCAAGGTTAGGCTGCTCAGTAAAGAACAGGATGTTTTTCCTGACTGACTGGTGTGTGGTTCCTGGAGTTTGCTGGTAGTATACTGCCTGAGTGAAAACCTCCCTGTGATTGCTTTGGACACTAGAAGACTGCAATGGCTGCCTGTAGTTTGCATGGAAGAGACAAGCTTGTTTGCAAATACTACTCACCAAACTTTAATGAACTTAAGACAATTGCAACGCTGGAAACTCTTTTGCTGTGACACTATTCACACTATTAACCAAAGCAATCACAAACAGGTATGTGTGGTTCCAGTACCCTCTGACACAAGTTTCATCTGGCAACAGCCAGCAACCACTGACCAACCTGCTGAGGAGTACATATTTTTCCGTAGTGACCAGACCACCAACCCATCTCTAGGCCTGTGTGACTGAGGTTTAAGACAGTTCATTTGACTAATCTGACCATCTTAAGTCAGGAAATAGAATTATCAGTGTAACCACAACCTATTCCTCTACACTTAATTGTAATCTTGGACAGATTAAAGTGGGAGTTAATCACAAGTTTGTGAATAACAACTACTCAAGGTTGAAAGTGAGCAGGAGCATCTTTATGCTTCCAAACAGACTTTTTAAAAGTGTTTTCCATCACTGCTGACATAAGCTGGAATAAGAACAACCCTGTCTAATTTTTTCTCACTTGGAGAGCAGGTGCTCTAATGACATATCAGTCTTATAACCATGAATACCTGGACTGTAAAATTGAAGAAAGCAAAGTCACATTTATTTCCCACAGTTTCTTATACAGGCTTCAAGCGTCTGTGTCCCACTGTAGTTAATTGCGGCTCTAAGCCGACGCCATGCCCTCCCTGTCTATTACGTCGCGCCTGGCTATGTCTGAATTGTCTGTGTTGATGTGAGTCACTCTAGGAGAGAAATTCAATTACCTCCCCTCGCTACCCAGTCATGGCTCTGCCCAGCCAAGCTGAAGTATGACTGATATCTGAAGGAGAGGAAATAGAGAGAAAAGGGAGGAACAAAAAGAAAGAAGTGTTGAACTGAATGTGTGTGTATTTGAGAGGAAAAAGAGGAAATAAAAAAAGGCAAATCAGAAAGAAATGGGTTAATGAAAATGACACGATAGAGTTAAAGTTTGAGTGAGAGGAGATAAATGAAGCAAAACAGGAGACTCAGAATATAAAGATGCACTTTCATGAAAACATAATCTGACATTCACCATTCGAGCTATTTGTCCTTGATGGAGGTCTGAAATATATTGGCATCACATCCAGGAAACATGATTATTGGAAGCTGTTTGGTTTTATGGGACATCAAATAAAATTCCAAACAAATAGATCTCAGCATATAACACTGTACGATATTAATGTATAATGTTAAAGTGTATTTGACGCACCGTGTGTGTGTGTGTGTGTGTGTGTGTGTGTGTGTGTGTAATAATGGCCACTATCTACTGTCTGCTATAAAACTGTGTAGTGATAACAATGACACAAAGGTCTTGGGTATATGAACTAGTAGAGGAAGATGAGATACCTGAAGATAACAGTGGTGTCAAATACAACCCAGACCACACGGAGTCATTCTGAGATCATGCAGATGTATTTGGGGTGAAAAGAGGACACAGAAATGAAAAGATGATCTGGTCCCTTCACAGTATGGTAGTCAGGGCTACATGACAGCTTATAGTAAGATCAAGATGACCTGAGGGCCTGCAAAATTGGCATTTTCCAATAGTCAGGACATTGTTTTGTTTTTTTGTTTTTCTCTTTTCAGCCCACCACTGTGGAAAGTATGTAAAAGTTATGCCAACAGAATGCTGATACACTTGCGCACAATCAGTGTTTAGTACAGACATCCCATGATGGACTGAGAGCGGCACCCTTCGCCCAACCAGACACTCTATCCTACAATCTGTTAAACCAGACCTTCCCAAAGTGTGGGGCCCGCTCCCTAGGGGAGCGCAGAGCCATTGCAGGGCTCTGCGGGATGAAAAGGGGGGAAAATAAAACAAAACGCTTGGACACTGCTAGCATGGGGCGCCCACACAAACGCAAAGCAGGAGATGAAGCATCGCTGAATATGTTTCCAAACCAACTTCATTCTAAGACTAGAAAATATGGTGAAGCATATCTGCCCTTTGGTTTCACCTGCACAAGTGCCAAGGTAGGTCTCCCCTGCAGAATTGGTTTTCCCTGCGTCAGGAGCAGCGCTGGGCTGTTTAAGTCACGGACAAACAGAATTTTTTAGTTCACAAACACTT
This sequence comes from Aulonocara sp. 'chitande type north' Nkhata Bay, assembly GCF_057382095.1. NCBI lineage: Eukaryota > Metazoa > Chordata > Actinopteri > Cichliformes > Cichlidae > Aulonocara > Aulonocara sp. 'chitande type north' Nkhata Bay. The sequence continues at coordinate 23,430,640 of NC_141355.1, read as the reverse complement.
GTCGTAATGACTAACTACTCCTGACATTTTGGAGATGTTAGCTCTTTATACAAACTTTATGAAATAAAGGTTTATGAAATAAACCACAATGGAGCAAAATATGGGTGTGTTTGGTTGGAGGATGTGTTTGTGCATGAGCGCGTGCACGCGCCGGGGGGGGGGACACGAACATTTTTCTTGTAAAACAAAGGGGGGCCCAGCAAAAAAAGTTTGGGAACCACTGTGTTAAACAAACCAATGATCCTTTTCATGTCCTAGAGACTAGAGGAGTCCAACTTTCTTTGATCTTCCAACTGTGAGCAGCAAGCAGCCTAAAACAACTCAATTCACAACAACTAATTTTCCCCTGCTATGGGATGTTTCTCTGACAACATACAGTGTTCCACAATAACAAGCTGATATGTTGGACTGTAAAAGACCAATTGAGTCTGCCAAACAGTAAATATGCTATTTTTTTCCTCATCACCCCATGCCCCAGTATGTGCACAGTTTCAGAAAAAGACCTAGAAACATCCTCCTACTCAGCAGAGAAGGGGCAAATGACCCAGGAGAGACAAAATGCAGCCGTATATGACAAGAGGAACTGCGAAATCAGCCATTTGTCTTTACTGTTGCAGCTAACAACAGAGGCAAGGAACATCATGTTACATTCAGTGCCATGCATTTTCATATATACAAACACAATACAATTCATGTTACATACAATTCACAATCCATTATTGCTAAAGCATCAGTAAAGAGCAACGCAAGGACTCTTTCAGTCTAAAGCACCTATTGCTGAAGCACATTGCCTGGAGTACTGTAAGTGAATCATTGCATCACATATGCCTCAACAAAGTTAACAGGCCCTTGTCAGTAATGGTTCAAGTTCCAGTCAGACAAAAGACAAAAATGTGAGTTCACTAAAATGGCAAGAAACTGGAGGAAAGTTAGATAGACCCCACTTCAGAGATCCAAACCAAGGGTTGGCAGTGGGATCTATGTAGAGGAAAGGCCAAGACTAATTTCTTAAAGAAGTCGCAAAATACAAGGAAAGTAATGTTTTTCATTGTTTAGTCTATACCCAGGTGCTTTGGATTTGAAATGAAAAAATGTCTATGAGCTGAAAGTGCTAACTTTCAGTTCTAAATATGTTTGAGGCTAATTGCATCTATAATGGGGGAACAATGTAACACTTACATAAATTCAGGACAGTGCAGCATATGCTTGTGATCAGCAGAGTAGCTTGAAGCCTTCTATTTTTCTGATTTCAAAAATGCAGAAAAAAGACCAGTGACACCCTTGTGAGTCATGATTTTCTATATGTGAAGTGTTTATGTTGATGAGTCAGTGTTTAAAGCCAAAAATAGCATTGGCAGTACTTGATGGCATCTAAAACAATCAAACACTTGTTAAATATTTACAACAAGTGAAGGTTCTGGGCTGTTTTAGAGGCGGTGCAGAGAAAAGCAACAAGCAACATTGCACTGCTTTTTGCAGTCTGATAAAGTGTTAATCTATTTATCTAGAGCTCAAAAATCACAACTTCACACTCACTTCTGTGATAAGGTTTTGATAAGGTCATATTGACAAGAGTGAGAGAAGTCGTTACTGGACAAATGCACAACAGTTACATCTCCTGTGGCTGCCAAAGGGATGTCGCTTGATAGTTTTCATCATATTTCAGAGCTCTTTAGTGGTGAATTTAGATAATCAAAATGGCAGACTGCCAGCTTGTCAAAAGCTTGTCTTGGAGCAGCTTGTCTTTTGCTTTGGCATTTTTATTCATAAGCATTCCCACTAAGTGCTTTTTGTTGTATGACAAAGCTAAGCTGAGGCCTGTTTTCACCCTGCTGAGAGAGCAGTTACTGGAATCAAAGCTAGATCACAGTTGTCACAATGCCATTTCATTGTGTATTACCATAGCATACCACCAGCTCCAACAACCACTGCTATGTCAATGAAAAGGGAACAACAGAAGGCACACAATCAACACAAGTGAAGTGATCCATTCGTTTAAGTGGAAGTATGGAAAATCGCCAGGTATGTTTGTATTTTTCTAAAATCTGAGAACGTCCTCTCTTACATAAAAGGGGTTCATAAATTCTGATCGGGTGTGATAATTACACTTTTTATCCCATTCAAATCAGTAGGTTTATACTATCAGGTGTGTTACAGCTGAAGCCTTTGACTTATTAGACTAAGAGCCTCAGTACTCCCTCTAACACATTTCATTAGCATGGAAAATCCACTAGGGATATGAGATTACATTATTAAATGGAAGCTGTGCAAGTGATTGCTGTTGCCATTATGACTATGCAAAGAATCCAATAATTTTTGATATGTCCAGAGTTTGCTGTACAGTAATAGAAAGGGCACAGAGCAGAGAATACAACCTTACAGTCTGGATGTGGTAACCTGCAGTTGTAAGTAATTGCTGGCTACATCACAGGCTACATGTAGATTAAGCTACCACCCCTCTATGGTCATCATTATGAAAATAGTATTAAGAGCTTGTCTGTTATGTAACTCTGTGTGAGTTCAACTCAGCAATAAGCCCCAGAGAATATGGCCTGCTGGATTATTAAAGTCTGGTTCTGTCTATATTGATTGGTCCTGATGCCCTTGAGGGAGGCAAGCTGTTTAGTGGTGTGACGGGCACAGTGAGTCATAAACACAGCGACAGGATGTCAATGAGCCATAAACACTTCTATAAAAACTATCTCTCCCTGGTGCTGCTGAAATTTGTTTCACATCACATAAACATAGAGGTGAATTGACAAGGCGTTTCAGTGCGTGTGTTTTTCCATCATCCCATTTGGCTGTAATAACCCTACTGTATATAGGAAGAGAACAGAAGAATAGAGGATGTTTTTAATGTAACAACATAAATGAGTTGTGAAGTAAAAAATAAAATAATATTAAAATAATAACTACACCATTTTATTTATACTACCCAGCCTTCACAGCAATCAAACATGCTCTGTTACAGTGAAGGACTTCAAGAAAACAAATGTTAAAAAAGATCTAAAGATGTGCAAATCATGCTTTACCCAGGAGGCCCACTTAGCACAACCAGCTTTTATTCATACAGGTTATCTCATTGCATTTCAGTAATGTAAAAGGGCAATCCATAACGTTACAAATGATTTTACATTATATGGTATAGATGTACATTTCTGAAACTCACAAGTAAAATGCACAAGTAACATATCCCTGTGCACTGTGCTGCAAACTCATGTGCCTAACATGAGGCGCACCATTAATATGTTTAAAATTATAGCTCTTTCTGCTGTTGGGCTGAAGTAATAAAGCATTTTTAGTTTTCACACACAGCACTGGCATATTATAATAGGTAAAGGCATAATGGTATTTGACATTTGAATGTGAAAAGTGTCAAAAACCTGTGAAAATACAGCAGCATCTCCAAAACTGATGATCTTATACCATTTGACACATGCTGCTGGGAAAACATTAGCTACATTTTAGTCTTAGTTTCTATGGCACATTTAGAGCTGTGAAGTGTATTACATACTTTAATTACATTTTCAGATGCTATTTCAAGTTAAAACGTTAGCATAAACATTATACAAACATTGTTTATACAAGGGCATATGCTCCATTTTTGTGGAGCTGACGAAGCCTATGCTACTATATATATGACAAGTAGAACTATACCCAGCAACAGAAGCATGTAGACAAACCAATGGAAGTCACTATGGCAATGCCTACCCATCCATAAATATGATTAGTTATGTTCTTTGAAGCATGTAACCTGCCAAGATGCCCTGTGTATGCAGCAGCAGTAGCAGTAAATTAAACATATATTATGCACAGTATCGCATAAATAAATGACTACAGATTTCAATCAGCACTGTACATCCACTTTAAGTAAAACAATAGGCATTATATTTTTGTAGTTAGGTTCATGTGAGTTGTGTTGGTTGTTGACTACTAAACTACCATTCTTTAATGTTTTACCTCCTACTGTACATGTTTAAGAAAGTAAATAATTATATTTTCACTTTTGATATTGGGTGTTTTATGTCAAGTAAGGCTTGAAAATACTTGTCCACATGCATCAGTTAAAGTAGAGTGTACACACACACAAGCAAAAATGTTAACAAGGACAGGACTTTGAAAGAGAAACTACACAAACGTGCCTTACATCTGAACAAACAGTGTCTTCATTTGTAATCAGTGTGCATGCAAAAGTGGAGCCAAGCATCATGCTGAGGGAGCTCCCATAAGGAGAAGGTCTTGGCAGACACAATATACTGGCAGAAGGTGTCCCAGACCTCTGTCTTCTGTAACCCACAAGCCCCCCAAGCCCGCTCTACCCCCTAACCAACCAATCTCTTTCTGACTCAGAGACTAACTGACAAGAGACAAAAGACAATGTCTGTCATTGCTAACGGCGAGGATTGTGTCATGAATGAATATCATGTGGGTGACGAGGGATTTTGGTTCAAACTCTATGGCTAAGACTATAAAAATCTCTGAATACATAATCTATTATTGCTCAACAATAGTGGCAATCATGAGTCACAAAACAGATCAAGTACTGACTAGGGACATTCATTAAAGGATCATCAGGCAGTACAGTAATTAGTACAGACCCAATTCTCAAGAATATCAATTTTTGCACTCATATCTTTTTGACAGAAATCCTGCTGTTTCTAGATTAAGTACAAAAAAGTTGTGAAGCAATCTCTGTAAACAATTATCTGCATAGAAATATAAACTCTGTACACAAGAGGCAAGCAGAGACTGTATCCATCAGATAGATACCCGAGTCATTCCTTAGTACTACTCTTCTAAGTTAGTTGCTTTGCTGTCTTATGACTCTTATGTCTTATAACAAAGGAATTTCTCAATCTTTGTTTCAAATCTATGTGCTTCTAGCTAGATCGGATATAAGCAGTGCAAGTAGTGAACTTCTATGTATGTAGAAAGCATATGTTAACCAAGTGATAAGCTGAACCTTGGTAGTTTACTACTGCTGGATGATATAACTGTTACCATGTAAACCATGAAATTATTGTGAAATATTTTGAAAAAGATAAAAGTACATATCCTCACTGAGCTGATCTGAGAAAGTTAAAAAACAATTTTCTAAGATAGAAGTGAAAAACAAAGGCCAGGTCAGAAAATCAAGCTGCCCTGTCCCACAATGATAGCTGCATATCAAAGGTACTCTGACAGCATTAGAATGGACACTGAAAAAGACACAAGCATAGAACAAAGCAGGAGAGACATAATGAGGCAAAAAGGTGGGACACTAGCCAGAGCACCCGTGTCATCTGCTGGCTGTGATCACTGCATGAAACACTGAAAAAAGAGAGGACAAAAAGAGGCAGTCTGTAATAATAGGGATGCCATAATATTGAAAACCCAAATAAGCTGGCTATTGCTGTCTAAACCATTCAGATACCAAGCTTTTTATTATATCTATAAGACATTTCTTAATTCCTTAAAGAAAAACGCTGGAAGAGTAATAACTTTGAACTATGTCTGCAAAATTTAACAGAAATTTTAAGAAATGTAAAAAAAATTATTAACAATTTCCTGCCTGTAGAAAGTGGCTAATCGAATGCAATGATGGAACTACATATTATGTATGCACTCTGTTTGTGTGTGTGTTGTCTATGATACAGCACAGTTTGCATTATAATAAGAGTATTTAAAGTGGGAGCATAAATGACTTGCATGATAATTTTCTATTTAGATGATAGAGCCATCGTGTTATTTGTCTTCTAATGAGCTCAATGGACTTCTAGGAATTCTGTTTGATTGGTAGCAAGATTGACAAAATGCACCTAGCTAGCTGCTTCAGCATTGCTATTAAGTTACTTGTAAGTTAGGTTAAGTAATGAAAGACTGAAATGACTTGTACAAATGAGTAGAATTGTAGATATGGCCCTTATGTATACACACCTGTCACGCTGAAATTGTATAAGTACATATACAGGCAAATAAGTTTATCATGATTTTTACTGCTTTTGTCTGAAAACACCATTCTGTCACGGAGCTTCTCATCTGTTTGTATCATTCTTCAAATTACTCCCATTTTGTGGAACGAGTTGGTTATTGTCTCTGGAAGCAGCCTTAACTTTTCTTGACTGCTCTTCAGTTAGAATCTATGGCACATGTTGTTTCAATGGGCATGTCGGTGTCACGTTAACAATGGCTGGAGCTGGACAAGATGAGAAGTCAACAGTTTTCTCTGCTTGTTTGCACATGCACAGTATCCAGGAGCTACAGTATCCAGAGTCATACGCAGTGAAGCTAAAGTATGTAAAAAGTATTTAAACTAAGCTCAACCTTATACATCAGTAGTGTTATTATATATATAATACTTTCCCACAGAATAATTACTTTTACTTTTAATATTTTAAGTACAATTTGCCATAATACAATTTAATATGTGGTGAAGTGTTCTAAAAATCCCAGTGAACATTGATGGTTACGACAAATATTCTGATACCTTTACAAATGATACATTTTACATTTCTTCAGTCAGGAAGGAGTGCAGAAATGTGAAGGTGTCCAGGAGGAGTGCAACAAGATATGCAAGGCTTATATATTTAAAAAATCAAAACAAAAAAACAAGCTGCACTAAATCATTAAATATTTCTATAGTTTCTTCTTATCGTTCTGCAAAATCACTGCAGAGATTGTGCGTGTATGTGTTTTGTGAATGACAGTAATACATCCATACAGAAAGTTGTATTTGTGCATAAGCGTTGCACTTGCCCTCAGTGGGGGAGAAATGCTCCTTAATGGATCCCTGTAATGTTCCAGCCACAGTCATTAGGGACTCAGACAGGCAACATATATTCAGAGGAAATCTTTGAGTAATTAAAGGAACCGTCTGCTATTGTGAGAAGGGGGCTGGCTTTAATAGGAAGTTCTATTAGTCTGTCATGGTGAAGCCTAATGGCTGACCACAATACTATCATTAGAAACTCTATCTGTTTGTGTGTGTGTTGGCTAATCGCATAATTAAATGGACTATGATTCATCACAGACAAGTAATGGGAATACAAACCTTTCTCCTCGTTATCTGTCTCTGTCCTTTTGTGTTTCTATTTCATCTGAGCTTAGTTACAATTTGATTAACGTACTGAGTATCTTTCTTTAAAGCTTTTTGTTACTTAACGCAGAACTGTAATTCCTAATTTCTTTGTTTCTATTTTAGTTTTAAGCCATGTTTCCCTCGCCCCTCTTTTATTCAGTGTCATTTTTGCTCCTCTTCTTTACTGTCTTGTCCTTTTCTATAACCTCCCATCATCATTATCCTAATGCTTTCATCTTTCCTTCTCTGTTTGGATTCATTCAATTTGTCTTTCCTGTCTCTGTCAGCGTTTTCTCTTTTCCCATCACTCCGACTCCAATTTCCCTTTCTCCTTTTTCAGGCGCTCTCTTTTCATTATTATGTTACAGTAAAGCTATAGTATTTGCCAAGAGTGCTGCTTTCTGTTAGCATATGGTGAAGTATCTTGTCTCCGCAGAAGTCATCAGTGTTTGCACTGCCCCGTCAATCCTGTAAAATCTAAGCAGATGGTTTCTTACTATTAACTGCTGATGAAAGTGTTCTTGCTCAAATGGAGGATCATAATGCGTTAGATAGATTTAACTCTTTTCTTCCTGGAAACAACAAAACAGAACATCTTATTTTTAGCTTTGAGGGGGTTTTGTCAGGTGCTGCGTTTTCACAACTGTTTCTCCTAAACAACACTCCCACAATATTTTTCTGGTTTGTTTTGCAAACCACATATATTCCAGGATGTGTGACCTCCCTGTGCTGCTCACAAGCTGTGGATGAGTGTGAAGCAAAAAGGAAAAATCTTTCAGTTAAATAGATTTGTGTATGTTTCTTTACTTGGCGAAGCACTGCTATAAATTTATCAAATTTATCATATTTGAGCTGCTATTTAAGCTGATATTGCAAGAATGAAATGCGTTGGGAAAAAATTACCTGATGCCATCACGTTAGCCAAATATACAGCTTAAAAATCTGCAGTGCTTTTATTTTATTTCATTTTAATTTATAATTTTACACATCGTGTTTTGTTTTATAGAGCCAGTTTCACACAAAAGTAAAAGTTAGGCACAATTAAGCCAAAATTTTGAGATCCATGATTTAATAGGATCCTGTCAGCATCCTTCCCTTGAGAGTGTTCAGTATCATCCCACAGCCATCTTGTAAGATCTATCTGAGCAGATGGTCACTCCTCATGAAACTCTGATGACAGCACAGTAATCTGACTCAACAGAGAAAAAGGCTGTTGGATTAACACTAACTCCAGTCAAGTGGAATACCTACACAGGTGCTCAGCGCTGAGCTGGAATGTCCTACCCATGACAGTTACTGGGTAAAACAACGGCTGTCTAGAACTACACCTCTCAGTGATTTTCGAAATTAAAAACCCTTTATTTTACATCTAATTTATTTTTATGTATTTGGTTTGCCAGTGAAGACACTGAAGTTGCCAGTGTAGAGGTCTGAAACTTTGTTAGTGACCAAGAACATGCATCGGCCTATGCAAACATGTTCATCTGGCTGAAATGACTGGCTGATTGGTCTGCTGACAAATCGGTTGCCATGGATGTTATGAGATCACTGGGCAGAGGTGATTGGGTCACAGTTTCTGTAGTGACTGTGGTCGAGAGTTACACTGAGGGGCCAGATGGGGCAGCAGCAGGGTGTGATAGCTGCTATCCTCAGTACTTCATCACCTTAAAACTAGAACAGAGAAACAATGTGATGATGTGAAATGAGCTCAGTAAAACCATTTTTACAGGTTGTGGAGATAACAAAAAATTCTAAATATCACATTTACTTACTTGTATTTGTCGTTTTGTGTTGTGTAACCATCTAACTGACAATTGTGTGCTATTTTACTCTTGCCATTTTGATGTAAGTATAGGGACAAAGCCAATCCTTGGATTGAAGGCAAACATCTTAAAGCTCAGACGTTGAAATGGTATCATGTTAATCTAAAGGCTGGGGCATTTACATATTTTCTTGTCAACAGTGGAGCAAGATCTATGGTAAAAACTGACAATTAATAATAACTCGTTTGATTATTTCCTCGAGCATTTACTTATCTTTAAAATTTTGCCCAAATTTCATACAATTTGAAATTTCTTCTGCACTGCAAACCTCACTGTTACCGAGGGCTGCAGAGAGCCATGTGTTACTTCCACAAATGTAACATTATGTCGGCATCCGCTTTTTCCCACCAGACAGCCTGTTCCACCACTCACTCCACGGATGACTCAACCAACCAGTTGGGTTAATTTAGAAATAGCAAAGCTTCCCCTTCTTTGAGTATCGCATCTTATGTCACAGGAGTTCTAAAACAACAATATGCAATAAAAGCTCAAATACATAAATGTACATGAAAAAGTAGAAATATAAATGAGGCCCCTCACACACAAGTTAACCAATAGTCTGTTGTTTTAACTGTTTTAATAGTGAGTTGTTGCCTCTTTGTCACTACAATACCAAAATAACTCCATTTACACAACAGTGTAAATGGACTGTACAATTGAGAATAGTACACTCAGTCAGTTGTACACAACCAAGCCTAAAAGAGGTATTGTGAACTTTTTCCTAATGATAAAATGATTTTGCAGTCTCTTTTTAAATCACAGCTTACACTTTAGCACAGGTTTTAAACAGTTTATCATTCCTAAAATAAAACTAAAAAATAAATGGATATATACAGTTTTTTTTAAGTCAAGAGAAATCACTCTTTACAGGTGATGCTTAAGAGGCATGTAAAAAGTGTATAATAAACTGTATAATGTTAAAGTGTATTTGACGCGCCGTGTGTGTGTTTCTGTGTGTGTGCGCGTGTATTTCAGCATGTGAGACTGTCCCAGTGTGTCCTCAGCAGGCCTGTCAGTCCAAGTCATCTTTACCTGAATGATGCCACCATGACTCCATCTGTCACCAGAAGCCCAGGCCAGAAGATAAAAAATGAAAAAGATATTCAGAGTGAACACGGAGAACGAAAACAATGGTGTGATGAGATCGAAGGCGAAGGCATAAATACCTGGGATTCTAGATAAAATTAATAAAACTAAAAGGATGTAGAAGAAATCCGGATTGTGAACACACAAAGACAAAAATGAATATCACAAAGGAAAAGGATTTACAAACAAGCAGACATATTAAAAGAAAGGCATGAGAGACAAAAGAAGAAATGTACACAGACAAAACCATTGTCTACTCATACAAAGAGAAATATTAAATTTTGCTGCAATATCATCCATAGGCATGAGTTGTTTATTGACATATATCTATAAAGTGTCTTTGAACTCTATTCTAAGGCAGAGAGACCGATTTCAAAGGATCTAATTTCGGATATTGAAACGGCAATGAACAGATCTCTGGATATACCTGAGGAAAAATACTTTTGAAATTTTCTTGTCATACTATCTGCTTTTGATGTTTTTAACTTCATACCAGTGAATAGGTATGCCCTGCCTTCTAACATCTTGCACCCTGTGGTTAAGCCTGGTTCTGCTGGAGGTTTCTTCCTGTTAAAAGGGAGTTTTTCCTTCCCACTATCGCCAAAGTGCTTTATAGGGTGTTATGACCCAGGGTCATTATTTGCAGTACGGTGTTGTTATTGTTTGTATTTGTATTCAGTGTTGCTTGTTTCCAGGTGGAGGCCACCCATTGGTGGAGGAAGGAAAGAGGCCAGCTACAAAAGGGGTTGGACTGGGTCGGCGAGCAGACTTCCTGGTTTCCCGTGAGCTGTGTGTCTGGGGACCGTCGTGGTGTGTGACTGCATGGGGCTGCAATATTAATGCTGAAAAAGGGGTTGTACCTGGGCTTGGTAGCTGTAGGGGTGGGAAGCCGTTTTCTTTTATTCCCCTCTTTTCTCCTGTTTCGGGTAGGGAGACAGGTTAGAGAATTGTATTTTGTTTTGGGATCGTGGGAGGTAAGTTAGCTCTGTTTTTCTTTCTAGTGTGTTTTGTTTGTTGTTTTGGCATCGCCCACCCTGAAGCTCGCTACCTGTTCAGTAAATAAATTAACCAACTCTCGTCATTCTGCCGTGGTGTGATTTTTTTTGTCGTTATTATGTATCGGGTTTATCTTTTTGTTGTGTTGCACCCCGGCTGCGGGCCGGTGTGTAACATAAATGGGGGCTCGTCCGTTTGAGGGATTTCGGGGTCGTTTGTGTGTAGTGGGGTTCGTGTGGGTGTGTGGGGGTTTTTTTGTGTTTTTGGGGGTTGTTTGTGTGGGTGGCCGCGGATGGAGTTTGATGTGGATAAGTTTGCCGAGGTGCCTTCCTTGCAGCAGTTGAGTCGGTGTCGGAGGGAGGATTTGCTGCTTATTGCGGGCCGTTTTGCGGGGGTGAAAAAGGATGATTTGCGACAGCTTGTCACGGTGGCTTTGAGCGAGCGGGGTTTGCTGTCGAGCGTGCCGCTTGTTGGTGGGACGGGCGGGGCGGCTATGGAGCCGTTGGCTTCGTTGTCTGTTCCTCCTGTGGCCGCCCCCTCTGTGGCTCCTCCTGCTCCGGTGGTGGGGTCGTCGGCGGAGGAGCTCCAGTTGTTGCTCCGCATTAAGGAGGTGGAGTTGAGTAGTCACCGGTTGGAGGTAGAAGCGATGCATTTGAGGGTGAGGGCGTTGGAGTTGGAGCGCGGACCTCCACCGCGTGCCCCTGACTCTACGCCGCCCACGCCTGCGCCCTCTGTGCTCCCTGCGCCGCTGGCGCCTGGTCCCGCCCCGGCTCTCCGTCAGGATTTTGATGTTGGGAGGCACATTAAATTGGTGCCGCCCTTTTGTGAATCAGAGGTGGAGTCGTTTTTTCCTGCTTTTGAGCATGTGGCTGCCGCGTTAAAGTGGCCGGAGGAGGTCTGGGTTTTGCTGTTGCAGTGTCGGCTGGTGGGTAGGGCTCAGGAGGTGTGGGCTAGCCTGTCAGCATCTGAGAGCTTAGATTATGGTGTGGTTAAGGCTGCCATATTGCGTGCTTTTGAGTTGGTGCCTGAAGCGTACCGTCAGAAGTTTCGGCAGTGTGTGAGGGGGGGGGATCAGACTTATGTGGAGTTTGCGCGCGAGAAGGGTTTGCTCTTTGATCGGTGGTGCCAGGCTAGTGAGGTTAAGGAGTTTGCACAGTTGAAGGAGTTGATGTTATTGGAGGATTTCAAGGGGTGTCTGCCGGAGCGGGTGGTTGTTTATTTGAACGAGCAGAAGGTCGTTTCCCTCGCGAAAGCGGCGGTTCTGGCAGATGAGTTTGCTTTGACGCACAAGAGGGGTTTTTCCCCTCCGTTACGTCGGGGTTCTAGAGTTTTGCCGGAGGTGGGGGGGGGGCGTTCTCCCCCGCTCTCGCGGCGTAGCCCTACGGTGGCCGCTGGGGACCGCCGATGTTTTTTTTGTCATGAGCTCGGTCATCTCGTTGCTTCTTGTCCCGTGCTGAGGGCGAGGGAGGGGGCGCGGGCCGACATTTCGGGGGGGGGCCGTGCAGTGTTGCTCCGCGGTAACCCGCCCTAGCTTAATGCCGGTTGGCGTCGTTCCGCGGGGGATAGATGAGGTGTTTCGACCGTTTGTTTCGACGGGGTTTTTATCGTTGTCTGGTGATGCGGGGGACCGGGTTCCGATCACCATCTTGAGGGATACAGGGGCGAAGCATTCGGTGGCGCGACATGGAGTCGTGCCTTTCTCTCAGCAGTCGTACTGTGGTTCTGATTTGCTGGTGTGGGGTATCAAGGTGAGTCTTTTACGCATGCCTCTCCATACGGTTACTTTGACCTCGTCCTTCGTATCGGGCGCTGTGCGGGTGGGGGTTCGAGATCAGCTGCCAATTGAAGGCATTGATCTTGTTTTGGGAAATGACTTGGCCGGGGGAAAAGTGTTTCCGGCTATGCCGGAAGTTATTGAGTGTCCTACTTCGGATCGGTTATGCCAATTCCCGTCGGAGCTGGGTGACCCCACAGTTTATCCGGCATGTGTGGTTACTCGTGCTCAAGCTCGTCGCTTGGGTGGTGAGGTGGACATATCCGAAATGTTTCCGGACGGCTCTGAGCCGCATGATAGTTCTGTTCCAGGGGTAGATGGTGGGACGGCAAAGGTTTTTAGTATGGTGTCGGAGAAGGAGGCAGCAGGTATCCGCAGGTTTGTGTGTGGTCAACTCCGTGACGAGGCAGACCTGAGCACGCTGACCTTGGGAATTTTAAAAAAGAGATATCAGACACACAACAAATGTGACTCATTAAGGCCAGAAGTAAAAACTTTCATGAAACAGGTGGTGCAAGAGGAACTGATGAAAATGCAGGATAATGATGAAAGTGAAAGTGACTCAGAGACTAAGAAGCTCCAGAACACAAGGAAAAGAGGAAATGGAAATGACGAGGTCATGAGTGAGAGTGAAGATGAATCCTGGGCAAAGAAATCACAAAATAATCATTCAAGCTCATCATCAGAATCTGAGGTTCAAGAGGACAACAAAACAGAAAGTAAAGAAAGCAGCAATGATGAAGAAAATGCCAAATCTCAAGCTGATGGTGAAGAGCCAGAGGTGAAAAAATCACAACAAAAGAGAAATGAAAATCGTCAAATTGACAGTGACGAGTCTTCTGATGAGGAACTCAGTAAGGAAAGCAACTGCAGTGACAGTCCAAAGAAAATGGTGAGAATGAACGTCGAGACAGTAACCAGCAGTAAAGATGAAGGAAGGAGAACACCACTGAGTGATGCAGGAAACGAATCAGATGGAGACTGCAAGTCAGAAACGAGTGACAAAATTAGGAGCGACGAGTCTTCTGACAGTGAAAAAGAAGATACAAAAGTGGAAGAGAAAACCAGTGACCCAGACTCAGTTTCATCACTACCTTCTTTGGAAGATGAAAAAGAAAATAAGACTGTTAAAACAAATGATAAAAAGATGAAGAAGAGTGTGAAGAAAGATGAGAGCACCAGAAAACCAAAGTCTGATGACAAATCGGTGGCGAGGCTTGAACGTTATATTGCCCTCTGCGGCGTGAGGAGAAATTACAAGAAGCTGCTGGAGGACTGCCGCTCCCAGGTGGCTGTTCTGAAGAAGGAGCTTGAAGAGCTTGGTGTACATGGTCAGCCAACTATTCAGAAATGGAAAAAGGTCAGAATGAAGAGAGAGCAAGCTCAAGAACTGGCTGCTCTTGATGTCAACAACATCATTACCACACAAGGTCGACCTACACGCAGGGGTGCCTCAGCAAGTCAGAAACAACAGGACTGTCCGTCCTCTGAATATCAGCGCACTCTAAACTCGGAATCAGACAGTGATCAGGAAAACAATACCCACAGAGGTCGCAGGAAAATGTCCGAATGGGCCAACCTGCAGGGGATCATCAGTGATGACACAGACAGTGACTGATTAGTCTGGTTTCCCCCTAGGTGTCACGGTGTGGCATGGCACACCGTGGAAGGAGTGGGGAAGGAGGACCCAGGCGCGGTGCTCTACGTATAGACAGTGCTTATTTACAGAGGGTGATATCAAACAACAATAAATCCCCGTGTTTCTCCCCAGACTCCCGTGTCGTGTCCTCCAAGTGCTCTCTGCTCCCGTGTCTGCACTCCCGGTGCTCGCTGCTCCTTAAGCCCTCCACGCTCCTCCTGCGGGAAACAATAGCGGCAGCAGTCAGGACACTGAACAATGGCAGGCATACACTACACGACCAAAACCTAAACTGGGTAACTAACGTGGAGTCCCAAGCAATGATCCCGCGTCGGTGGGAGCTCCAAGACTCTCCTAAGTAGCTCCCCCGACGAGCCCTGATCAGCGGCAGGTGTGTGGCTTCGGGTGTGGCCAGTCCTTCCGCAGGGCCACACCCCTCAGGCCTGCAGGTGGCTGAGCTCCATCCTCCAAGCATCCCCACAGACATAAACACACACACTCACATCTACAATCATGGAGGAGAGCAGCAGCAATACCAAAATACATATAATAATAATAATAATAATATAATACATAACTGCTCAGGGATCCTGGGTCGCCCAGTCCCAGGACCCTGACAGTACCCCCCCTCTAAGGGTCGGCTCCCGACGACCCCAAAACCAAAACAAAAAACAGCACAACCAACCCAGGGCGGGCGTCTGGGGGAACCAGGACGGAGGGCCAGAACCAAAACAAGCAAAAACAACAAAACAACAAACCGACCCAGTCCACAGTCTCAGAGTCAGACCGCGCATCCCGCAGCGGTGCAAAAAGAAAACGAAAAGACGCCACAAACAGTCACAGGCGGCCCATCAACACAACAAGAGAGTTCAGGGGGCCTACCTCGAGCCCAACGGCGGCGACGTAGCAGTTCAGGGGGCCTGCCACGGGTCCGGTGGCGGCGGCGCTGCTCCTCCGGCGGCCAGCCACGGGTCCGGTGGCGGCAGAGCGGTTCTGGTGGCCTGCCACGGGTCCGGTGGCGGCAGAACGGTTCTGGTAGCCTGCCACGGGTCCGGTGGCGGCGGCGCTGCTCCTCCGGCGGCCTGCCACGGGTCCGATGGCAACGTCGCTGCTCCGGTGAGCAACAGCGAGGCGTGGCAACAGGTCCATGACGCGCCGATCGCTGACGTGGACGCACCGGACGTGGACGGCGAGGAGGCCGCGCTAGACGTGGAGGTCCCTCCGGTCCGCTGACCTCCTCGGCCGGCAGCGAGAGCTCCTCCTCGGCCGGCAGCGAGAGCTCCTCCTCGGCCGGCAGCGAGAGCTCCTCCTCCGGCTCGCTGAGCTCCACAGCTGGCAGAGCGGGCTCCTCCGGCTCGCTGAGCTCCTGCTCGGGCATGCTGAGCTCCTCCGGCTCGCTGAGCTCCTCAGCTGGCGGTGCGGGCTCCTCCGGCTCGCTGAGCTCCTGCTCGGGCATGCTGAGCTCCACAGCTGGCGATGCGGGCTCCTCCGGCTCACTGAGCTCCTGCTCGGGCATGCCGAGCTCCTCCGGCTCGCTGAGCTCCTCAGCTGGCGGTGCGGGCTCCTCCGGCTCGCTGAGCTCCTGCTCGGGCATGCTGAGCTCCTCCAGCTCGCTGAGCGCCTCAGCTGGCGGTGCGGGCTCCTCCGGCTCGCTGAGCTCCTGCTCGGGCATGCTGAGCTCCTCCGGCTCGCTGAGCGCCTCAGCTGACGGTGCGGGCTCCTCCGGCTCGCTGAGCTCCTGCTCGGGCATGCTGAGCTCCTGCTGCAGCTGGACGAAGTCTGAGGTTTCCCGAGCTTGCACTACCCCCCGGGCTTTACGCAGGGTGCAAAGGCAGGCGGAAACTCCCTTGAGCTGGCCGAGGTAGGGGTTTCCCTCCAGGATTGCCTCGATGGCGTTTAACCCCACCACTCTTGCCCTTGTGTTGGTGGTGTGAGTTACCCAGTCCATCAGGCGTTGGACGCGGGTGAGGTCGCTCTCTCCGGACAAGGCCGCTGGAGTGGGCAGTGGAATGGAGGCTGCTGCTGGTGGAGAAGATGGCTGAGCGTGTGATGTGGATGGTGAACAGGATGAAACGGTAAGCGGTGAGGTAGATGTCGCGGGGCATGATTCAGCAGGTGACGGCTGGATCACTAGCCGGGCGATAGGCTGAGGTACAGCGACCAGCTGGGCCGCGGGCTGCGCTTTGGCTACCGGCTGGGCAGCTGACCGTATAAACATAGCCCCAGAGTAAACAGTTGAGGTGAGTGACGATGAATTGTCCATATGACTCACCACAGCCGGCTGTTGAGATGTCTGTGGATTTAGCTGCGGTGAGGAACGCTGGCGGCGCGAACGTCGTTTCCGTGTCGGCGTCGGGGTCGGCGTCTCAGGCAGTGAATCCACCAGCTGTCCGAGCTGGTGGGCAGCCTGAGGAGGAGAGTGGAGGTGGAGGGTGGAAAGTAGGAAGTCCAGGACCACCGCATTAAGGGAGTCCACCAGCCAGGGGAATTTAAAAAGCATCTCCTGCAGCCGCCTCTCCACGGCGTGACGCAAACCTTCCGCAGGCTTCTCCCACCATAATTCACACATGCGGTACACTTTGTCCATAATTTCCCTCCTGAGCCTCTCCTCGGAGACCGCTGGGTCCATAAGTGGCGGGATCATTCTGTCACGGTGTGGCATGGCACACCGTGGAAGGAGTGGGGAAGGAGGACCCAGGCGCGGTGCTCTACGTATAGACAGTGTTTATTTACAGAGGGTGATATCAAACAACAATAAATCCCCGTGTTTCTCCCCAGACTCCCGTGTCGTGTCCTCCAAGTGCTCTCTGCTCCCGTGTCTGCACTCCCGGTGCTCGCTGCTCCTTAAGCCCTCCACGCTCCTCCTGCGGGAAACAATAGCGGCAGCAGTCAGGACACTGAACAATGGCAGGCATACACTACACGACCAAAACCTAAACTGGGTAACTAACGTGGAGTCCCAAGCAATGATCCCGCGTCGGTGGGAGCTCCAAGACTCTCCTAAGTAGCTCCCCCGACGAGCCCTGATCAGCGGCAGGTGTGTGGCTTCGGGTGTGGCCAGTCCTTCCGCAGGGCCACACCCCTCAGGCCTGCAGGTGGCTGAGCTCCATCCTCCAAGCATCCCCACAGACATAAACACACACACTCACATCTACAATCATGGAGGAGAGCAGCAGCAATACCAAAATACATATAATAATAATAATAATAATATAATACATAACTGCTCAGGGATCCTGGGTCGCCCAGTCCCAGGACCCTGACAGTAGGAAATGTTCGATTTGTTTGTTTGTTTTAATGTTTTTGATACTAGGTCTAGCATCTCTCTAATGAGATGCTTGATTTTAGGTGGGGGGGTGTTATGACCCAGGGTCATTATTTGCAGTACGGTGTTGTTATTGTTTGTATTTGTATTCAGTGTTGCTTGTTTCCAGGTGGAGGCCACCCATTGGTGGAGGAAGGAAAGAGGCCAGCTACAAAAGGGGTTGGACTGGGTCGGCGAGCAGACTTCCTGGTTTCCCGTGAGCTGTGTGTCTGGGGACCGTCGTGGTGTGTGACTGCACGGGGCTGCAATATTAATGCTGAAAAAGGGGTTGTACCTGGGCTTGGTAGCTGTAGGGGTGGGAAGCCGTTTTCTTTTATTCCCCTCTTTTCTCCTGTTTCGGGTAGGGAGACAGGTTAGAGAATTGTATTTTGTTTTGGGATCGTGGGAGGTAAGTTAGCTCTGTTTTTCTTTCTAGTGTGTTTTGTTTGTTGTTTTGGCATCGCCCACCCTGAAGCTCGCTACCTGTTCAGTAAATAAATTAACCAACTCTCGTCATTCTGCCGTGGTGTGATTTTTTTTGTCGTTATTATGTATCGGGTTTATCTTTTTGTTGTGTTGCACCCCGGCTTCGGGCCGGTGTGTAACATAGGGGTCATATGATTGTTGGGCTTTTCTCTGTATATATTATTGTAGGGTCTACCTTACAATATAATATAGGCCCCATCTTATCTTAATGACCTTGTAGTACCATATCACCCTATTAGAGCACTTCGCTCTCACTCTGCAGGCCTACTTGTTGTTCCTAGAGTATTTAAAAGTAGAATGGGAGGGAGAGCCTTCAGTTTTCAGGCCCCTCTTCTGTGGAACCAGCTTCCAGTTTGGATTCAGGAGACAGACACTATCTCTACTTTCAAGATTAGGCTTAAAACTTTCCTTTTTGCTAAAGCATATAGTTAGGGCTGGACCAGATGACCCTGAATCCTCCCTTAGTTATGCTGCAATAGACATAGGCTGCCGGGGGATTCCCATGATGCATTGAGTTTTTCCTTTCCAGTCACCTTTCTCACTCACTATGTGTTAATATACCTCTCTGCATTGAAT
Organism: Aulonocara sp. 'chitande type north' Nkhata Bay; assembly: GCF_057382095.1. Lineage (NCBI taxonomy): Eukaryota > Metazoa > Chordata > Actinopteri > Cichliformes > Cichlidae > Aulonocara > Aulonocara sp. 'chitande type north' Nkhata Bay. Next base: position 23,411,899 of record NC_141355.1, on the reverse strand, counting down.
CATATCTGTTATTAACCTCTGTCTCTCTTCCACAGCAGGTCTTTTATCCTGTCTTCCTTCTCTCACCCCAACCGGTCGCAGCAGATGGCCCCGCCCCTCCCTGAGCCTGGTTCTGCCGGAGGTTTCTTCCTGTTAAAAGGGAGTTTTTCCTTCCCACTGTTGCCAAAGTGCTTGCTCATAGGGGGTCATATGATTGTTGGGTTTTTCTCTGTATCTATGAAGCGCCTTGAGGCGACTTATGTTGTGATTTGGCGCTATATAAATAAAATTGAATTGAATTGAATTGAATATAAAACACCTTGAGGCGACTCTTGCTGTGGTTTGGCGCTGAATAAATAAAATTGGATTACTTGAATTGTTTTATCATGGATAGTGCTTCTGACACTCACTAGTCATTGGCCTCCTTCCTTGCACTTAGCACAAGGGCTCAGGGTGCTGGTGTCAGAGATGTGAAAGTAGGACCCAAATGCAAGACATCCTGTGTAGAATACAGTGGGTTTTATTTACAGTGAAACAATGACAAGTGCAAACAATCCTGTGTGTGTGTGATTTTCTTCATGTGCTCACTCCCTGCTCCCGTGCTGTGACTTCTCCAGTGTCTGTGGTGATTATTCTTATCCTTTCGGTGCCTATGTACAAAACACGCTCCACTCCCTCCACTCGTTTCCCCAACACTCTGGAAACAATGTCAAGCTGCAGTTAGTGTACACAGTTGACTCAAACCAAGACATTGTCACACACAAGCTGGAAATTGACTGATTTCTCACAACAATCCAGCTTTGACTGAAGCTCGGCTCCTCTGTTAAGTGGCTCTTCTGATGTAGCTGATCAATCAGCAACAGGTGAGTGTGATTAACCTTCAGGTGTGGCTGGCTTAACGGTGGGGAACTCTCTGGGCCTGACATCTCTGGAAACCCCAGACACTGCCACACACACACACACACACAGGCAGAAACAAGGTACGGAGAGAAAACACAACAAACATGCATGGCAGGTCTCCTGGCAGGGACTGTGGACAGTTGGACTTGGGGTAAGGAACTTCCTTGTCTTGATTTCAGTGTAGGTGTTGATTTCCCAGATCTTCTGGCTCCTCAGGACTTGCCTATCTCTCTGCAGGTATTTGGAACTTTCTGCTTTCCTAGCGGCCTCTTCATAGTTCCCATTTGCTTGTTAGATTCCTAGGTACTTGTAGCTGACCTATTTATATGTAATTTTGCCTTTTGGTAGCGCAATCTCAGTTCTGACTGCCTATTCTGTCCTTGTTACTATCTGACAACACCACTTGGAACATTTGGACATACACCTTACAATATAAAGTGCCTTGAGGCGACTGTTGTTGTGATTTAGCGCTGTATAAATAAAAGTGAATTGAATTCTGAAATCACTGATGTAGATCTTAGTGACATGGATCAGTGAATCAATGTCTCATTCACGCATGACATACAACATGATGTCATCTATGTAGAGGAGGTGGCTAATGATCGCTTCCATAGTCAGTATCCGTAGCCAGTCTTGTTAATGATCTGGCTGAGGGGGTTCAGGCGTATGCAGAACAGCGGCGGGGACAGAACATCTCCTTGGTAAATCCCACGCTTGATGGCAACTAGTGCTATTGGCTTGGAGTGCGTTGTCCACGGCAACTAGGTGACAAGAGACAGGTGAAAACATTCAGGGATAAAACGACAGGGGGAGTTAAACTCTAAAAAATGCACAGAAGAAACAGAGCTGCCAAAATAAAACAGTAAAGCATTCACTACACACAAAGACAAGACCCTAATAAGCTTGACACAGAGGGACATAAGATGGAAAGCTACGACAATAACAAGCAACTATAAAAAATAAACCCTACATCAACAGGAACTGAACCAAAGAATTATAGTGAAAATCAAATGTAAACAAACAAACCATCAAATAAGAACTGAAAGTCCTAAAACTCTGGGTTTAGGGGCCATGACCACAAGAGCAATTGCTCCTCTAACATTGCTGATGCTTTTCCTCATTTGGAATGTTTTAACACACATCTGAGTGCACCAGACCAACAGATTTGTAAGACCTGATGACATAATTTAAAAACCTGCGGACCAGATGATTTTTCAATACATCCTGGCATGTAAAACTTTAAAACTGGGTGTACCTTCCTTCTCATATGACTGTATCTCCACAAAAGTTCACATGATAATGTGACCTGACTAGTGATCCTGAGTGAGTCCCTTAGTTCTTAGAAGCTTTGCACACACAGACCCAGATTTTCTGTGCTGCCTAAATCCTGCCTAGGCTCTCAGTCTGTAGGTCTTAGCATTTCAAGGATCTGGCTGTGAAGCTCAAAAGCTGAGCTTACTGATGTGAATCAGCACCATCTGGATAATGTGGGTCACAGCATTTTCAGGAGACACAATGTTTCTCTAGTCGGTAATGTAGTCCGGTCAAATCTGACTGTGTCAAGTGTCAGTGTCTATGTAAATAAAACATTTACTTATGCATTTATGCTGCATGTGCAAAAATTCCCTGAGCTACTTCCCATAATGTAGAGCAGAACATTTCCAAAAAAAAAATCCCTTTTCACATTCACACTCTCCATCAAACGCACACATACATTTTAGGAGAGCGCAAAAATGATATAGCTGGGTTATTGACAGAAAGAGCTGAGAGGTCATTTGACCTCAGCAGATTTTCCCTCATTCTCAGCATCAATGACAGTTAGTAATGAGAGAAGGGAAAAAATGTCACCGCTACAACTAGAACCTGAAAAAAAGGAAAAGAGGTAAAAACATAGGGGTATATGCACAGCAGCAGAAAAATGAGCATTTGTATCATTGTTTGTGTCCTTTCTGCATTGGTCAACCTCCAGTCTTGAAGTCAGCTTAGTTTTGTTCAAAGAATAAAGACTCAAACTGTCAATCACTGGCCCACAGACTGAATAATATTCAGTTCATAAAAGATGCAATAACTATTAGAAACACAGAATAATTAGAGGAGCAATTGTGTCAATCATTGAGCGAAGTCTGTCTTGCGCCATCTCAAAGCTGTAAATGGCACCATTTTCTTGATAACACCACTTAAAATGAAAGGGAACAGAAAGGTCAGCGTCATTTTCTGTGTCGTTCATCCATCCTTCTTTTCTCTTCTTGCTGCCTCATAAACAGAAAACAAGTCTAACACTTGATAAAAGAGGAGCTGAATAGAATACCAGTAAGTTTCTAAACACCACAAAGACAACTGATATGAGTAATGAGTGTGTGTGTTTGTTTTTTTTTAAGGGACAGTTTGCTCCAAAATCAAATTCTTTTTTTATTCTCCTGGTTTGTAGTTCTATTTATCGATTTGTGGTGACCTGACATGTCTGACTTATTTGGACTCAAAGGAATCAAAGTAACTAAAAACTACTGAGAAACTGTCTTTTTCTACAAACTTTGGCATGTGGTTACTCAAAAAAAAAAAAAAAATCAGAAATACTGAATATCGGAAGCACATAATGTGCCGATTTTTACCCCAAATAAGGTAAAGTTGTTTCTGTTGACAAACAGATTTACGGCATCTCTCACTATTGTCTATATCTTTAGTACAGTTGATTACATTTGCAATGGTCTGGTTGATTTTCTAAAGAATAATTTTCTGGTTTGTTTTGAAATCTCAACCACATCATATTCCCTTTGTTTTATTGAGACTTCCATTCGGAGGTCTGCTTCCTCACAAAAGACACTTTCAGAAGAAATAGTGGGTAAACACAGGTTATATGGATCACCATAATTAAGGTTCCCCATATAAATTCGAGCAGAAGCTTCATTCATGTTGTTAGAAGACCAGGACATATGTCAGAATATGTATTTGAGTCAGCTTTTGTTCAAGTTGCATGTTTTAGGATTAAGTAATGGTAAATGCAGTAATGAGAACAGGAAGTGTTTAAGTTTATAGACTTTGTAAACTGATTTGAAAAAAACTGCACATAGGCATCATTTTCTTTTCTTCAGATCACTTCCTGACTGCAAAAATATGTCTCCTGACATCAGTTCAGTGGTGTTTTTCAAAAGAAAAATTTAGTAAATGTTCTGTTTACACTGCAAATTAAAATTTTCAGACATTAAAACTTTATTCCAAATCATTCTTAAATAAGCATTCCTGAAAATGCCATTTTTAGATTTTTAACACAGACTATTGTGTTTAAAAAGCTATTATTCTATGTTGTGTATATGTGTGTGTATGTATGTGTATATATATATATATATATATATATATATATATATCATGTCAAAGTATAACTCGGTTTAGACTTATTACAGTGTGTGTTATTTGTCCTCCAGAAAACTGTGATGTCAAAGTGACGTCTCTTTTTAAACATTTGACACTGATGCTGAAATATATTAATCAATCATTTTAAATATATTCAATATATTAACTGATAATGAGATCATTATAGGCGTAGTTACTGCAAAAGCAGTTCAACTACTCCTCCACAATTTTGTTCATGTACTCTCAGTGTGCTAGTCTCCACTTTCAGGTCCAAAAGGGTTTCTCTCTCACACTTGTTTCCCTCTCTCATAGCTACTGTATAGATCACAATAATGTTAGTGGTGACACTCCCTTCCATGGTCATTCATCTGAAACAGAATTACATAAGCCATTTACCACCCGGTCTCCATGATGGATGGCAGGGCCTCCAGCCAAAGCACCCAGGCCTGATCGCTCCGCTTTTCTCAGTGACAAATGTCACGAAAAAGACATATGACACCTCTCGATTTCCTGCAGTTTTAAATGAGAATATGTTTGTGATAGGAAAAAGGAGATAAAAAAAACCAAACAAACAAAAAAAAAACCACATGGGGTTTTGTCATACAAAGAATTGCAAGAAGCAATATAGCAGTATCTTTTGTTTTTTAGCTCCTATCTTATTCGTGGTCTGTGTTGAAGTAATTTTGCCAGTCCTCCAGAGATCTGTGCAATTATCACATTTTGATTGATTTATCATAGAGAGAGAGAGGCAGAGAGAGAGAGAATAAAGGCGAGTGCACAAATTGCATGAATCAAGTGCTTCTCGTATTTCAGCTTTTACATTCAATGCACACCCAGAAAAAAGTCAGCATGATGTCAATACAGTTGGTTTGTACAATACAGCTGCAAAGATGACAAGCAGTTCAGCAGGTTCTCAGTCATCATGGCAGCTTAACCTGGTCGTTTTAAAAGCAAGTCCATAACCATGGAAAGTCTCTTCGTGGTCAAATGATTGTTTCTGTTTTTGCTTGTTTGTTTTTTATAACCTCAGTGCCTATACACCAAGTTGCTAAGATTTTTTTAATATATGTCACAGTTTATGTATATGTGGAAATATTAAACATCCAGAGAAATATCATGTCGTATCAATTATTTTGTCATGACACACTTACATTTTCTGACATCCTCTCCCACAGTACTACCGGGCGACCGTGGCTCAGGGGGTTGGGAAGCGTATCTGTAACCGGAAGGTCGCCGGTTCGATCCCTGGGCTCTCTGTCCTGGTCGTTGTGTCCTTGGGCAAGACACTTTACCCTACTTGCCTACTGGTGCTGGCCAGAGGGGCCGATGGCGTGAAATGGCAGCCTCGCTTCTGTCAGTCTGCCCCAGGGCAGCTGTGGCTACAACCGTAGCTTGCCTCCACCAGTGTATGAATGCGAGAGTGAATGAATAGTGGCATTGTAAAGCGCTTTGGGTGCCTTGAAAAGCACTATATATATATATAAGATCTCAGCCTGGGCGTTTACTGTCTTATGTAGTCTGGAAGATGAGTGGATGGTGGGGTGGGTGCAGTTTTCTCTGTGGTGGGGTTGGGTGGACTGTCCCGGGCTCTGTGGGGCCGGGGGGCGCTGCTGCACTGGGCCCCGGTCTGGATGGGCCTGGGCCCCCTTTCCCTGGCAGGTCGCGGAGTATGGGAGTGCCTACTGGGGTCAGCGGGGGAGCTGGCCCCAGGGAGGGGTTACCTGCCCCTCCCTTCCTTCCCTCCCCATCTCCAGCTGCCTCCCTCTTCCCGCTCCACCACAACCACCCACACATGCAGGGCCTTGGAGTAGGGGTATGTCACCAGGGTGCAGAGGAGGCTACCCCCCCCCCCCCCCCCTGTCCCCTTCTAGCTGCCTCTGCCTCAATTTTATCCCACAACTTAGACATTCACATTATTCACACTCTCATTACACATACATATAGGATCTTGGGGGTGGGCACAATCACGGAGTCCAAATTACCATCAGGGTGTACACCTCACCCCTGGCGTCGTTGCCCACCTCTCAATTTTAAATACACTTAGACATTGAGGGCTAGCAGGAGGGACTATGCGCTTACCTGCTGCTCCTTGGCAGGTAGCTCCATGCCCTCCTGGGTTTTAATTGCACCTTAGAACACACATGCATCAACACTACAATGAGCGGGTGGAGTGAGGTTTGGAGTCTTCTCCCACCCCCGTTCTCTGCGGCCTGCTGGAGCGGGAGGGCTAGGAGGAGTTGGCCGTCCGACTGCGGTCTGGGGTGTGGGGCCTCCCTGCTGCTACGGAGTCGGGGTGGTCTGCCTCCCCCCACCGCAGGGAAAAGGGTAACACCACCTGGGTCTGGGTGCAGTTCCCCCCTCCAGGGGCAAGGGTACCTAGACCCGGTTTGTAGAGTACGCTTGGGGAGTGTGATCGTGTGTACAGCGTCTCTTTATGTCTGTCTCCACGTTGGTTGAGTGTGGAGTGAGTGCATATGAGAGCATGGGGGGGGGGGGGGGGGGGGGAATGGATGTTTGTGTCTGTGTGTGCCTGTATGTCTGTGTCTATATGTCAGGTTGGGTATCAGACGCCACCTCTCTGGGGACACCTCAGGCCCACCACCACTTCCCCTGCCAGTGGCGGACTCCCTCAGGTGTCGGTGCGTTGGTGGTTCTTTGTGTCTGGGGGTGGGCGTCCAGGTACACACCGGCTCACTCCTTGGCGGTCGCTTATCGGGGCCTGGAGCCTAGGGCTCGCTTGGGCCCCTTCGGAGGTTGGGTGCCCCCGGCCTCTCGGCCTGGGGCTCGGTCACTCAGGCACAGCTGGGGGCCGGCGGAGCTCACGGGCGCGTCACTGCAACTCCCCCTGGCTTCTGCTCCGCGGCTGCTGAGTGAGCCCTCATCTGGGACTCTCCTCAGCTCTTACTGGAACAGTGGCGCGGCTGCCCCTCTGTTGGTCTTCCATGGTCTCTTGTGTTCTGGGGGCCTCTGGATGTCTGGAGTTTTGATCTCCTCCATACCCGCTTCACACCCCGGAGGACGGGGCTGTGGCCCCCCCACACACTCCCTAGCAGATCATTACATGGAGAAACCTTTGGAATGCAAGCGCGCGGATCCACACAGGTATGCACACGGGTGTTCACTGCTCATAGACCCAAATTACACCTTTCTTGGCTGCTACTTCGAAGCACATCTGTCCTGCGTGCTGCACAACAACATTGAATATTTAGTATTTACTGCTGTTTACACTTAGCTAGATTAATGCGATGGTGTTGTGTTTAGTATGTTGCTTTGGTTTTTTTTTCTGCTTGTTTTCTATTCTTCTCTCAACAGGTGATCCAGGAGATTTTTATTTTTTTTCTCCCCCCCTTTCTCACTGTCCCTCTCCCCTTCTGTTTTTCCTTTCCTTCCTCTTTCTTTCTCCCTTTCCTATCCCTCATTCATGTCTGTCCCGTCTGTAACATCTGAAAATAAAATATAATAAATAATAAAAACAAAGATCGACCAAATGGACCAATACGGCAATGCCACGATGATCCATTTGGCAAAGTAAATCCATTGGGTATCCTTGTTTGTCTTCAGACAACAATTCTGATGGCTAAAGAACCAAATGGGACAGGCAAAAAAAAAAAAAAAAAAGCGCTATATAAATCCAATCCATTATTATTATTATTATTATTATTATTACCCAACCCGATATCACGGCCAAGTGTGTAATAGACACATTGGTCCACTGTGACCACTGGAAATGGACACACATGCAGAAATTGTATCATCAGAAAGGGGACATGATTTAGTTAAAGCCAAGAAGTCAGTAGTTAGCAAAAAAGGTATGAATTACATCGCCAGAAACACTTAAGTTAATCTGCACATATAATTGTGGTAAAAATGTCTGTTTAAACATTTTCCCATGATTACTTTCAAATTGTATTGAATTAAAATATTGTCGTCTGCTGTTACTGCAGCTTACTGCAACTTCTGCATGCGTGTCCATTTCACACTCTGGAGAGGCAAAGCGTGAAATGGACACTTTGGATGGGCGTGTCTATTATACGTTTTACTGTGATAGTGGGTTGCATTACCATTTACACTGTAGGGTTGTAGCTACTGGAGGATTCAGTGACAGGAAAACATGAAGACCGTAGAAAAAAATGTAGCTTGTAATATAAAATGGTTTGTTTGGATCAATGTGACAAGGATGCAGAGACAAAAGGTACTTTTTTTTTCTTATATAGCACTCACAAATTTTAACTATGATAAGCAAGAAATCAAGCTCATAGGGTGCTTTAATTCAGAGGCATGTCAGGAATCCATTGACAACTTGTCATAAAAAAAGTTTACATCGTGCAGCACATGTTCCAAAAGCTGCTTGCCCAAAAACATGTTGACATTACATGAAAACTGATGAGAAGAATATTAGACTGTGTCCAATCAAAGCACCCAGTTTAGGTCTAAAGGAGAATAAAACGCAAAAGAAGAAACTGTGTGTAAAGCTGTGGGTGTACACAGTTTTTGTGCTGGGCACTACTGATTTACTATTTACTGCAATGGTCTCTATTATGCACATCACAACAACCCTCACCCCTCATAAAATCATAGAACAACGTAATAATTAAAACTCTCCTCCAAGACAAAGGAATGAGTATGTAATGTGAGCAAGTAATGATGACTGCTGATATTCTGTGAAAAAATAATCCACACAATAGGCTATTGCTCATCTACAGATATTGATCACTGACAGACACCTCAAATCTTTATATTCACTTTTGTTCTTTTCTTACCAGATCCCTGTTTTTGGCAAAATAACTATGCTATTTGACAAACGGCACAATGTGCTATGTGTCACTTTTTTGTGCAGTCACAAGTCAGCCTCTATCGCAATTAAAATGTTATGCTTGGGGTGTTAAACAGATGATTGGTCAGAAGTTGTCTGGAGGGGTTTCAAGAGGAGAGGGAAGTTTTAATTATGTTCTGACATTTCATCAAACTCAGTGAAATATTTGTCCAAAGTGTCCTCAGGACAATCCAGAAGTTTTCAACATCCATGATGATTTTTAACTCCACAGCTGAAGACTGTGTAGAATACCAAGTTTCATCCCAGTAGTCTGTCCATAACATCCTAAACATTTATTTTGGTTGCTTTTATGGCATCCTGCGAAAGATTTAATGTCTACATCAACTGATGTTTGGACTTTAATGGGTTAGAAAGAAGGACCTCTGTGCCTCTCCTGTTGGTGCTTAGAGTAAAAATACAATCTTCACTTCCATCATTAAGTCTGTTGGTTTCTTGTCAGTTAGATGTGTCTACTAGCTGAAGAATATGTACTTTTTAAACCCAAAACTACTGTTGAGTCTTATTTTTTGGTGCTACATGAAAGTAACAACAAAAAGAAGAATGAATATATTGCTGCTACCCAGTACAATGGAAATCAAAAAAATACAGCAGTGTATGTCTCCAATGCCTCCAAGCACAACAGAAGAAAACAGTTAAGTCAAGTCATAAAAGGGAAATGAATGTGTAGCACGTTTTTGACCTGGTCAGGACAAGGCCCCATCATATAAAAGTCTGTGAATTTTGTTATACCCCCTATTGTGCCAAATGCTTAACAGCCACTATTCTGCAGCTTTGTGCCTGCTTAAAAATGGAGCCCTCCGTTTATGTGTTTATGAGAGGGAATTTGTCAGGTTAGTAGTTGCAGTATTGTTGGCAGATCCATCCATATATATAAATATATATATATAAATATATATATATATATATGCGAGTGTGTGCGTGTGGCTTTGGGGACAAATTTGAGTGCATGTATGGATGGCAGATAGAATTTAGACCAGTCTGACACATGATTTATAGGAGCAATTTTACCCAGCTGTCATTGCACTTTATTCAGTTTGACATGATGTTTGTGCAGTGTGTGTGTGTGTGTGTGTGTGTGTGTGTGTGTGTGTGTGTGTGTGTGTGTGTGTGTTTGTGTGTGTGTGTGTGTGTGTGTTTGTGTGCACGAGCATGCGACCGTGCCAGAGTGCATGCGTGGACACGTGTGTGTGTTTCCGTGCATGCATGTCACCTAAGCGAGCTAGCAGAAAAGTGATATGAGCAGAAGAACATTTACTAAACTGATCACTGCTTTATTTTAATGGACAGAAACGACTTGTGTCACGTAGAGCAGATCTCTATTAAATCATACATCACACTTTATCCATTTTTCTTCCACACTGTGTAACCATTCTTGTCATGAAAATCTCATTCACCTCACTTAATGTGGTGCTGTTACGTACAATTTCAATTCTCATCACCCGTTTTTGCTTTCTCGCTAACTGTTAATGACCGTGAATAGACAGAGCCTGGAGACAGCAAAGTAAATTAGTAGGATAAATTAAATAAGGTCATTTATTAAATCATAAATACTTGCTGGTTACACATGTTTCCATAAAAATATAAAGTTGCAACTGTTTTGTAAATATATTTGGAGAAATAAAAATGTAGTAATTCTAATGTAGAAATGTAAGTGCAACAAAGCTTCTGCAAAAGAGATGTCAATGTAAGGGAAAAATAACAAGAATAAAGTAAAAGACACATTTCCTTATTGTAAAAGACAAAGAGATTAATGAGGTGCTGCCTCACTTTCACCATTTTTAACATGAGAACCTTTGAAGGTGAAGCATTACTGCATGTTGTGTTCCTTCTTTACTGAACTGATCATGTCTTAAGCTTACTCTCAAACAAGAACCAGATACTAATGCTTTTGCTGAATATATAAATACCTTTGAATTATTGAATCATATATTGCCGTTGGCATATACTCAACTGTTTCTCATCTTTGAGACATTCTCTGATGAGGAAGGAAATCATCTTATTTTGTATTCACATTACATACGTAGGCAGTATTTAACTATAATAGACCAACTCTAGGCCTGTCTGTTTCTTTCTTTCTGTGCAAACTCTTCCTGCACAATCAAGAGTTGTGCAACCAAATGGCACAGGCAGACATCTTATCCGGTTGTTAAGAGATGGCGTATGAACCCTGCTTCCAGGTCCAAACTACTCTGTGTTTATTAAGGCTGCTTTGCTTTTAACATGTTTTAATGCTTTGTATCTTGTTCTGTTTAATCTGAACAAGCCCCTAAAAACAGTCAGTGATCACTATCGGCCTCTATCGGTTTTTATTACCGCTATTCATCAGCAGCATGTTTTAAAGCTCAGTTTTAAAACCTTATGATGTAACTACAGCCCAGACCATGCAGCAGTAAATTAATGACTAGCCTCATATTTTGGATGGATTATCTCAGTTGTTCTCCTGACTGAAGTTTGGTCCATTTACAGCATCCTGCCATGCAATTGCATTTGTCCCCAACCATCGGGAACACTTGTGTTAACTTTTATTGAGTGGAAAAACGTTAGCATTCCTCTTCCAGCTTCACTGTGCAAACGTGTTTATATTATGCTAACCATAGCTGTGTAGCTAGCCACATTGTTATATACTAGCTAGTCCAACTTCAGTGACCCTACAAACATTACTACTGATTAGTTTTCTGTCTTCATTTATGCAGGAAGTGTTGGCAGAGCTGTACGTTAAACTCAATTGTTACCCCTGGTAGAGCAGCCACACTGATCATTTTTTTTTAAAGATGAAAGAATTTAGACAGTTTGTAACTCTCGGTAATGCCACAGTGTTTGTTTGACTCTGGGACCTGAAGCGGAGTTTGGACCTGGACTTACATTACGTCGGACTTAAAGACCGGATACCCCCTAAAGGTTTATATCTATATTAGATATTGTGTTGTCATCATGTTGCCTAGCAACCACCAAGGGCTAAAATGATACGTTTTAAACATTTATGCACCTATAGCACCTTAACAAAAAAACATTATATAATGTTCAATACATGGCAATAACATCTAATTTATGCTGATACAACTTTGGTAATAAAAGATATATTATAACATCATCAGGTTGCCTGGCAACCACCTACCAAAAGACTAACAAGAGACATTTTTGGCAATTATGAACCTACAACAATATATGAAAGCCATGTATCATTTTCATCCCTTGGCAACAATACTGTAAAATGCACACATATTAGTATGTAGAAATGTCACGGCACTCTTAGTGTTACACAACAGTGCTGTGACACTCCTGACTGTCACAGCACTCAGGAAATTGTGCAGTCGTTATCACTTAGGTAAAAAGCAAACATTTATTAGTGCAAAATATGTGTTGTTTCACAGAATAACTGAGTTGTTCCACCTCACCATTTTCCACTGTATTCTAAAATTTACAGTTTGTAACAAACTAAATTAATCCTGTTAATAAAGTACTCTGATTCTGATGATTCCAGTACTGACTAAGTAGATTATCTAAATAATAAGAATACACTTTTTTTTCCTGTTAAGACTTATGTACACTGCATTTTGACCTGCACTTTCTGGTTTGTACACAGATGCTCTTACATCCACTCTGCACAATATTCACAGTTTTTCTGAAGTTACTCCTTCTTTTTCTTGGTAGTTTGCTTTGAACGTTGTCATGGTGAAATATAAACCTTCACCTGAGATGCTCCACAGGGAAGTATTCACCACAATAGGAGTATTCACTTCTATTGTACTTCTAGGTGCTGACTAATATTAGCCTTGTTCACTTCTTTAAGACAATGACTGTATGAGATGGCAGCAGTGCTTGATCATCGAGTTGTGTAAGATTGTATTTTGCACTGTCTTTAAAGACAGAGTGATGAAGAATAATCTACAGTTCGGACAGAAAAGAGAAATAAAACAATAAACAACATAAAATAATAAATAAAAAACATTAGCATCAGCTATCAGCCAGACTCTTCTATTGCACAGTAGTGGCTCAGAATATCAAGACAGTGCATCTCTATGCTTTATATTTAACACTGAAAATTCAACCCTATAGGTGCAACCTTTATCCAATAAAACTGAATACACGTGTCACCAGTGCAACAAAAGTCTGAACCTGAACAAGTAAAAACTAGACAAACATAAAGATCAAAGGGTACAAGAGTCTTAGTGAGCTTTTGAACATAAGCTGAAACATTTGGAGCAGTGTTGAGGATGCTCCAATGAGATACAATGCTAACAATTTAAATAAATAAATGGAACTAGAGATGTGGAGCTTGTTCGTTTTGTATGTAAGAACTATGGAAGAAATATAGTATCATCAGAATTCAAGTATTTTTAGACATTGAATTTATGACACTGAATTTTTATCCTCCAAATTTCCCTGCAAAAATATTCACCTGCAAAAATTCACCTGCAAAAATTCACCTGCAAAAAATTCACCTGCAAAAATTCACCTGAAAAAAATTCACCTGAAAAAAATTCACCTGCAAAAAATTCACCTGCAAAAATTCACCTGCAAAAAATTCACCTGAAAAAAATTCACCTGCAAAAATTCACCTGCAAAAATTCACCTGCAAAAATTCAACTGCAAAAGTGATGAACTTTAATGACCCAAGCCAGAGCAATCAGCACCAGATCGAGTCGAGTGGCTCTCAGCCAATTAAATTACGCTGTTTGATCACATGACACCGTTAGCCAGCAGTGTGTCTCCTAAAAGAGAGCTGTTTAAAGGTGAGTGATTAAGTTTTTCTCCTAAATAGAGATCATTACAGAACGCCTAGTCCTACTTAAAATCCCATTTATTATTATTATTTTTTATCATCTACTCGAACTAAGGAAAACGTTTGACTAACTCAAAGACAATTTCCACGCCTCCCCTGCCTGACTGCAGAGGCAGTTTTGAATTTAGGAGCGCCAAGATGGCAGCGGCAAACCCTGGCGGCTCTCCGGTGAGTATATATATTTTTTTATCTTCAAGTTTGTCTTTTGAAACCTTAATTTTATTTAAATCCGTTGCTCACGTATAAAGTACACAGACGGGGTCTTTGCTCAACTCGTCTGAGGCGTGTCTCACTAAGCGCTACATGCTAGCATCCTGCTAACCGAGCTACCCTTTACATGCTGTGCTTTAGAAAATGGGATACTCGTTAAAAAAAATACTCCGCAGATATTGATAGATAGACGAACACTGCAAATATAATGTTGGAAACGAGAATGGCCTTTGGTGAAGGGGTAAAATACACCATGAATAGAGCCATAGAGTGAATGGCTGCCATGGTTGCAGAACAGCCTGATTTAATGACAAGAATGGGGAAGAGTGAGGTGAAGTGAACCAAAGCCACAAAACATGGTCAGACAAGGCGGCAAAAGGGCAGTGATCTGTCCGTCAGTATGAAGTTGGTGTGTGCTTTGGTGAACAAAAACTCCAGACCGGTAGCAGGAAGATGGGAGACTCGTGTTTCACTGGAATAGTGGTGAATTAAAACATCCTTTGTTGGGGACATTTCGGTGTAAATGCATCCATACAGGCAAGACAGAGGCAGACTAGACAGTGAAGAAAACAAGGCAAACATTAGAAATATAAAAACGGAAATATAGGATGAGTCGGGGATGAGTTCCTGCCCCAAGTGGAGGAGTTCAAGTATCTCGGGGTCTTGTTCGCGAGTGATGGGAGAAGGGAGCCGGAGATCGACAGACGGATTGGGGCTGCAGCTGCAGTAATGCGGACGCTGCACCGGTCCGTCGTGGTGAAGAGGGAGCTGAGTGTAAAAGTGAAGCTCTCAATTTACCGGTCGATCTACGTCCCTACCCTCACCTATGGCCACGAGCTGTGGGTAGTGACCAAAAGAACGAGATCGCGGATACAAGCGGCAGAAATGAGCTTCCTCCGAAGGGTGGCTGGCCTCTCCCTTAGAGATAGGGTGAGAAGGTCGGCCATCCGGGAGGGGCTCAGAGTAGAGCAGCTGCTGCTCCACATCGAAAGGAGCCAGCTGAGGTGGTTCGGGCATCTGACAAGGATGCCCCCTGGGCGCCTCCTGGGTGAGGTGTTCCAGGCATGTCCCACCGGGAGGAGGCCCCGGGGCAGACCCAGGACACGCTGGAGAGATTATATCTCTCGGCTGGCCTGGGAACGCCTTGGTGTTCCCCCGGATAAGCTGGAGGAGGTGGCTGGGCAGAGGGAGGTCTGGGCCCCCGCGACCCGGCCTCGGATAAAGCGGATGAAGATGGATGGATGGAAATATAGGATTAATATAACATACAATTAGGGAAAATGTAAGGAACACAATGTAAATGATATTGTAAAGTCATTAAAACGGCATACTCTGATTAAAAGAAACACATAATTGGGTAGGATAATAACAATAATAATGTTAAAAAACATGTACAAGATGGGTATGTATACTTGCAGCCAGAATACTATAAAGTTGTAGCATGCCAGACCATCTTGATTGAATGTAACTTCGCTCCACACAAGTTTTATGGTAGACATATTCATATTGGTATCTAATAAATGATTAATTCTTAGATTTTATCGAACGTTAATTTATAAATTGTTTCTGTCTTTATGTGTTTGTTTCAGATTATGCAAGATGAAATTATTCAGTCAGCAAGACACTTGCTGCAGTTGCTGACATCATCCAACTGAACTGCTGCTGTGATGAATCAGAATACAAGGTTTACTTTAGCAAGACTTATGAGTTAATGCTACATTTAACTAAATTGTTATATATTTTTTGTGTCCAATATTGTCTCCATATGATTTTGTTTTTTGCAACATCTTGCAGAGAACAGAGTCAAGGTACCAGCTTGGTCAACCCTAAAAGACCATCTGTTCAATGACCAGGTGAAAAAGTCATAAACTAAACACTCTGCATGAGCATGGAATTTAGGATCCAACTTTATATCTTACCTGCTCTACACTCAGGGCTTGAATTACAACAACAGTCAATCACATAAAAAAATGTACTTTTGGTAGTTCTGTGTCTGTCTCTCTCCTCCAAACCCAGATGGCTGCTGGTACTGAACCGGGTTCTGGTTCTGCTGGAGGTTTCTTCTTGTTAAAGGGGAGTTTTTCCTCTGCACTGTCACTTCATGCTGCTCAGTGTGAGGGATTGTTGAGGTTGAGTCCATATGTCCTGCGAACAACTGCTGGGCAATGACACCATGCAATCTTCTGGGATTCCTTGGATAAAAAACCTGTGAACTGCACTTGTCCTTGGTCTTCACAGCTCACCTTTTTACTGTTTATTGAATCAAAATGCTCCAGTGACATGGATTCTACATTGTAACTGATGTGATGTTCTATAAAGTGGTTTTAATAAAAAAAGGCAAAAATTAGTTTGTTTCTTTATTCAATTTTTGAACAGTGATACTCATTCAGTAAATGCAAATTATTTACATGGCAGTGCACTATAGGCATAAATCTAGACCCCTAGATAAAACATGATGGCATTATAGCAGTGACAACTCCTCCACAGTAGCAGGTGGGATTTCTTTTTTGAGGACGGCTCCTTTTACCTGTCACTACAGATGGTCTGTTTATGTTTTGATCAAGAGCCTTTTTTGGGCAGCTGAAGAGGAGAAGTCTATCTTATGGCCAACCTCTGACTGTATCTTGGTCACATTACCCAGCAAAACCCAGTATGCAGGTTCACCTGTAACAGTCCTTGTGCCACAGATCAACACTGTTGCTTCTACATTAAACAGAAGAGCAGTGACGTGGGTGCAGGTCTCCGTGACTCCGGCCTTACAGCTGCAGTGGGCGGCTTCAACCTTCCCTGTGATGCTCACGGTGACCCATGGCTGCAATGCTGGTTCATTCAGTCTTTGAGAGTGCAGTACCTGAAACATACACACAAAGTTCTTGTCTTTAAATGAACTATGAGCCAAGGCTGACATAAATGTTTTATCTACTTAATCATTAATGTAACAGTGTTTAGAAAGTTAGCACATACATGTAATTTTTCATTTCTTTATGTGTCCATCTATAGAACGCTGCATGTTATATTCTAAATCTGCCTGTTCTGTCAGAAACCTGCCTGCAGAAAATGAACCTAAAGGATGTAATCACTTTCAAGATGGAGAAAGCATAAAGTGACAATTATGAATCACTTAATATGATAAGGAGATTCTGCAGGTCATTAATCAATGTATAAAATTAAAATAAAATGCATTTTTAGTGACACAAGATACAAATATGGAAGCAAGATGTATAATCGCTCAGTTTGGGGAAATTGTGGGTAGCCTGCAAGAGCCTCAACTTCTCCATACCCACAATGTGCAACAAATGGGCACAGCTGATCTTCAACAGTGGAACATCGGCCAGTTACTTCCAACTTTAACGCAGCTTGTAGTCTTGGAGAGCAGCACACCAAAACTGCATGCACAACTTCTGCTAACAGTGGAAACAGATTAAGAAATCCATGCAAACAGATTCATAAACCGAAAGAATATTATTTTACAGGATTAATGATCATATCAGCCGCTGGCTGATCACAAACCCTGAGGGTGTATACGAGAAGCAGAAGAAGCAGAGGGAATATCCCGTTTAAGTTTAGATAGTATTTGTAAAGATATTGACCATGTCCTTTTCTGAAAGTGTGGATATAATGGATGGGGTAAGGTACTGACATGCTACAACTTTATAGTTGTTAAATTCTGGCTACAAGTATACATACCCATCTTGTACATGTTTTTTTTTTAGTTTTTTTTAATTATTATTTTTGTTATTATTATTATTATCCTACCCAATTATGTGTTTCTTTTAATCAGAGTATGCTGTTTTAATGACTTTACAATATCATTTACATTGTGTTCCTTACATTTTCCCTAATTGTATGTTATATTAATCCTATATTTCCATCCATCCATCTTCATCCGCTTTATCCGAGGCCGGGTCGCGGGGGCCCAGACCTCCCTCTGCCCAGCCACCTCCTCCAGCTTATCCGGGGGAATACCAAGGCGTTCCCAGGCCAGCCGAGAGATATAATCTCTCCAGCGTGTCCTGGGTCTGCCCCGGGGCCTCCTCCCGGTGGGACATGCCTAGAACACCTCACCCAGGAGGCGCCCAGGGGGCATCCTTGTCAGATGCCCGAACCACCTCAGCTGGCTCCTTTCGATGTGGAGCAGCAGCTGCTCTACTCTGAGCCCCTCCCGGATGGCCGACCTTCTCACCCTATCTCTAAGGGAGAGGCCAGCCACCCTTCGGAGGAAGCTCATTTCTGCCGCTTGTATCCGCGATCTCGTTCTTTTGGTCACTACCCACAGCTCGTGGCCATAGGTGAGGGTAGGGACGTAGATCGACCGGTAAATTGAGAGCTTCACTTTTACACTCAGCTCCCTCTTCACCACGACGGACCGGTGCAGCGTCCGCATTACTGCAGCTGCAGCCCCAATCCGTCTGTCGATCTCCGGCTCCCTTCTCCCATCACTCGCGAACAAGACCCCGAGATACTTGAACTCCTCCACTTGGGGCAGGAACTCATCCCCGACTCATCCTATATTTCCGTTTTTATATTTCTAATGTTTGCCTTGTTTTCTTCACTGTCTAGTCTGCCTCTGTCTTGCCTGTATGGATGCATTTACACCGAAATGTCCCCAACAAAGGATGTTTTAATTCACCACTATTCCAGTGAAACACGAGTCTCCCATCTTCCTGCTACCGGTCTGGAGTTTTTGTTCACCAAAGCACACACCAACTTCATACTGACGGACAGATCACTGCCCTTTTGCCGCCTTGTCTGACCGTGTTTTGTGGCTTTGGTTCACTTCACCTCACTCTTCCCCATTCTTGTCATTAAATCAGGCTGTTCTGCAACCATGGCAGCCATTCACTCTATGGCTCTATTCATGGTGTATTTTACCCCTTCACCAAAGGCCGTTCTCGTTTCCAACATTATATTTGCAGTGTTCGTCTATCTATCAATATCTGCGGAGTATTTTTTTTAACGAGTATCCCATTTTCTAAAGCACAGCATGTAAAGGGTAGCTCGGTTAGCAGGATGCTAGCATGTAGCGCTTAGTGAGACACGCCTCAGACGAGTTGAGCAAAGACCCCGTCTGTGTACTTTATACGTGAGCAACGGATTTAAATAAAATTAAGGTTTCAAAAGACAAACTTGAAGATAAAAAAATATATATACTCACCGGAGAGCCGCCAGGGTTTGCCGCTGCCATCTTGGCGCTCCTAAATTCAAAACTGCCTCTGCAGTCAGGCAGGGGAGGCGTGGAAATTGTCTTTGAGTTAGTCAAACGTTTTCCTTAGTTCGAGTAGATGATAAAAAATAATAATAATAAATGGGATTTTAAGTAGGACTAGGCGTTCTGTAATGATCTCTATTTAGGAGAAAAACTTAATCACTCACTGTTACGTTCTGGTCCCGGCAAGCAATCAAACGCAACAAAAGTTTCGCCCCACTCACTTCCCACCCACGCACAAACCCCAACAAAGACACCTTTGTCAAGTATTTAAGCAGCCATTTATTTTCATCGGCAGTGAGCAATGCCAAAACAATAAACAAAACCCCCTAAAACCCACTCCCTACACTTCCCTAGAAAAAAAAGAAAAACAAAACCAAAAGACAAGTCTCTTACCTAATTACCTAACGAAAAACAGGAGAAAACTTGTTCAACAAAAGAAACGGCTTCTCACGCCTACTAGGCTGCGACAGTGAAAGTTATACAGCGAAGATACAAAAAAAGTGACCGCCACTTGTTAACCTATTTACAATTATTTACATGGCAAGGCTAGAGGTACACGTGAATACTCCAGCCTGCACTACAATAACCACACACACAACTCCGTGATCGAGTCAACGGGGTTCCCCAAAAACACTGCCAGGTGTCTGTCATCCGGACGTTAAGTACTGGAGGTGGTCCATCAATTATCCAGTCCGAGGATAGGTAAAGACTCCACCCGGATACTTAGCAGCCACGCCTAGGTGTCCACCTTCTAGGAGAGGGAAAAAGAAAGAAAAGGGAAAATACCACCAACCATCCTCCGGTGGGATGCACAATACCAACAAACACATCACTGGGTCATAACAGTTTCCCCCACCCAAAAAAAATCAAACATCCAACCCCCACACAAAGATGTTTGATTTAAGCCCTAGAGAGGGCATCCGCCATAACGTTCTCTAAGCCCTTTTTATATCGGATCTCAATGTTGAAGTCCTGAAGGAGTAGGGACCAACGCATAAGGCGCTGGTTGCTGTTTTGCATCCGAGATAGAAACTGGAGAGGGTTATGGTCAGAGAACACAATGGTTGGAACAGGACTAGATCCCAGGTACACTTCAAAGTGCTGCAAGGCCAATAGCAAGGCTAAGGCTTCCTTTTCAATCGTGCTGTAATGCAGTTGGTGTTTTAGAAATTTTCTAGAAAAGAAGCAGACTGGGTGGTCAATGCCATTGTCATCCTCCTGCACGAGCACTGCACCTGCCCCCAAAACACTGGCGTCCACCTCAAGCTTGAACGGATGTGTAAAATCAGGGGCGGCCAACACCGGAGCACTACAAAGGAGAGCTTTAGCAGCTTCAAAAGCGAACTGACATTTCTCTGTCCACACAAATGGCGATTTTGGACTGGCAAGACTGGTTAACGGGGCTACTACCTCAGAGAAGTTTTTGCAGAACCCACGGTAATAACCTGCCATGCCCAAAAAACGCCGCAGCTCCCGGCGAGTCTGTGGAACTGGAAAGTCTACTATTGCCTGCACTTTCACAGCAACAGGGAGGACTCTACCTTGTCCTACTTGTTTCCCTAGATAAGTTACAACCGCCTTTCCAAACTCACACTTAGCCAGATTCAGTGTCAGAGAGGCATCATGCAACCGGTCAAATATTTCCCTGAGAATCTTGAGGTGTTCAGTCCAGGTGGAGGAATAGGCCACTATATCATCCAGGTACACTTCGCAATTTACGACTCCCTGTAACACAGTGTTCATCAGTCGTTGAAATGTGGCGGGGGCATTTCTCAACCCGAACGGCATGACGGTATATTGCAAAAAATGATCGGGTGTAACAAAGGCACTGATTTCTGATGCGCGTTGAGTTAAGGGGACCTGCCAGTACCCTTTTAAGAGGTCAAGTTTGGTTACAAAGTTTGCCGAACCCACACGATCGACCAGATCATCCATACGTGGGAGAGGAAACGAATCGGGTTTCGTAACAGCATTTACTTTTCGGAAATCATTACAGAAACGGGGAGTTTGATCGGGTTTTGGAACGAGAAGTGATGGTGAGCTCCAAGAGCTATTACTGGGGAAAGCAAAACCGTGGTCAAGAAGATACTGGACTTCTTGCTGCATAATGGCCCGCTTAGTGGGATTTACCCGGTATGCATGCTGCTTTATGGGCTTATGGTCACCCACATCAATATCATGACTTAATACATGCGTTTGAGTGGGGATGTCACCGAAAAGAGCAGAGTAGTTTGTAATGAGCTCACGGACATCAGAATTAGCGGGATCAGACAGGGGCGCCAAATAGGCATCCAAGTCAGCCAAGATTTCAGAGTTCCCAAGACGCGCACCCGAAACAGAGGTGTGCCTGTCATCCAACCCGTCATCGCCGGGACTATACAAGGGTTGAGAAACGGATACCGACACAATAGGTGACACAACAGGTGCCAAACTAGAGCGGTCACGATCAATGTATTCCTTCAGCATGTTGATGTGACAGACGCGACTTTTCCTCTTACGATCTGGGGTTAACACCACATAATCCGTCTCACTTAGTTTGCACTCAATGACATACGGACCGGAAAACTTTGCTTGCAGGGAAGAACCAACAACCGGCAAGAAAACCAACACGCGGTCACCTGACTGGAACATCCGTACTACAGACTTCTTATCAAAATGTGTTTTCATTCTAACCTGAGCCTTTGCTAGCATGTCACGAGCCAAAGCACAGGCATTATGTAGCCTCTCCTTAAACAAACTAACATAGTCCAGAATATTTTCTTTCGGCCGATGACTATCTGAGAGAAATTTCTCTTTCAGGAGACGTAACGGACCGCGCACCGTGTGGCCAAAAACCAAATCAGCTGGACTGAACCCCAAAGACTCCTGACATGTCTCCCTGACGGCAAACAACAGTAGTGGCACCCCCTCATCCCACTCACGGCCAGACTCCGTGCAAAATTTGCGAAGCATGTTTTTTAGGGTTTGATGGAACCTTTCTAATGCACCCTGACTCTCCGGGTGGTATGCGCTCGAAGTGTGATGAGTGACACCGAGCTCTGTCATGACCTGGGCAAAGATTTTAGACATAAAGTTTGTGCCCTGATCAGTTTGGATGCGTTTAGGCAACCCGAAAGTGGAAAAAAACTTAACTAATGCTTTCACAATCCCACGGGTTTTTAATGAGCGTAGTGGAATGGCCTCCGGATAACGAGTGGTAATACACATCATGGTAAGTAGGTATTGATTTCCGGACTGTGTTTTAGGAAGAGGACCCACACAATCAACAATGACATGTTCAAAAGGTTCCCCAACAACCGGGATGGGTTGTAGCGGAGCAGCGGGAATCGCCTGATTTGGTTTACCAGCAAGCTGACACGTGTGACACGAGCGGCAGAATCTTACCACATCAGATTTGAGACCAGGCCAAAAGAAATAACGGAGGACACGGTTATATGTTTTTGTGATTCCCAAGTGACCGGACATAATGTGGTCATGTGCCAAGCTTAGGACCTGGGGACGAAGCGACTGCGGAACAACAATCTGCTGCACTCCCTCATGGGTGCAGCCAGAACTGGGAGTCCAGTAGCGCATCAGCACCCCATCCTCAATAAGGTAGGACGCAGATCTCCCACTCTTAGGCTCTGTCACATACGCCCAACAAGATGACAAGCTCTCATCATTTTTTTGAATTTCTATAAGCTTGTCTTTATCTACTGACAGAGTCATAGTCTCCTCATCCGGCTGAAGTGATACAGAGACAGGGGTACCTTCACAGGCGGGTCGCAAGCTCAGTGTGTCTGAAGCGCTTAAGAACAAGTCGCCAAGACCCACCAAGTCACCCTGTTTGCGTGCCTGCGCACGTGTCACAGCACACACAGGAAACAAAGGAACAGCATTTGATGTGGCACAAGCGAAACCACTATTATCTGTAAGTGGTATATCAACTACTTCTGGCGACGGAAAAACTGTACAGCCAGCTAGATCGTTTCCCAAAATGATGTCAATACCTGCAACCGGTAACTGGGGTCGCACCCCAAGCTTAACCTCACCAGACAAAAACTGAGACGAAAGCTGCACCAAATGTAAAGGAACCCGTATTACACACATCCTAACTCCCCAGGCTAACACATCAGCCCCACAATAGGATTGAACTGAAAACGGTAAAACCCCCTCACGAATGAGCGACTGTTTCGCACCAGTGTCTCGCAAAATACTGACAGGAGCCCGCCGATCTTCCCCTATCAAGGAAACAAAACCGTGTGACACAAATGGCTTAAACTCCTCATCTACCTTATCATTTTCGGGTACCATCACCTCCCCCAAAGGAGGAGGGTTTATCTGTAGAAGGTTTATTGGGGAAGGAGATGCACCCTTCCTGGTCATTTCTTTTCTTTTCAGAGCAGGGCAAACCGCAATAAGGTGTCCCTGCTCATGGCAAAAAAAACACACGCGGTTCTCAACGAATGAGGGAATGGCACGGCGGGTGCCCCTTGGAGACCATCGGGGCGGGCCACCGGAAGACGGAAAACCGTGAGCAGGAGCCGAAAACACCACTTTATGTGTCAACACAAACTCATCAGCCCGTATAGCAGCAGCGGCGAGAGTCGTAACCTTCTGTTCGTTTAAGTAGGTTACCACAGTGTCTGGTAGTTGATTTTTAAACTCTTCTAACGTCACCAACTCACGCAGGTCTTCCAAGGTTTTTACTTCTGTAGCATGACACCACTTATCAAACAGAGTTTTCTTTTCTCTGGCAAACTCCACATAGGTCTGGTTGGCGGATTTTTTCCCATCCCTAAATCTCTGCCTGTAAGCCTCTGGCACAAGCTCGTAAGCGCGCAGGACAGCAGCCTTCACCGTATCATAGTCAAAACTGTCCTCCAGAGAAAGAGCGGTGCATACCTCTTGAGCTTTCCCCACCAATCTACATTGGAGTAAAAGAGACCACACATCCTTTGGCCAGTGCAGCGCACCTGCGATACGTTCAAACACTGTGAAATACGAATCCACCTCAGTTTCCCGAAACGCCGGCACCATTTTGATGTGTTTACTCACATCAAAGCCACCACCTGGCATCGGGGCCGGTGGCTGCGAAGATGGCGACTGCGGGGATGATGACCCCGGGGAGGGTACCTGCGGGGATGACGACTCCGGGGAGGGTACCTGCGGGGATGGTGACTGCGGGGCTAACCGAGGTACAGGAGGACTGGCAGACACAGAGGCTCCCCTCTCCACCTCCAGAGCCCTGATCCTCAAGTGCATAGCGTCCACCTCCAACTGCTGTTTCTTTAGCTCCACCTCCTTAATGCGCAGCGTTAACCGCAGCTCCTCCACAGAAGGGCTAGGTGGAAAAGGGAGATCTTTCAGTGGGGCAGAAACACCAGCAACAGCCCCCAGCTCAACCCCCCCTGCAGGACCCGGCTCACCAAACAACCCCCTGTCCGTCAACTGGACACACAGGAGCTCCCTAAGCTCTTTCTTCTTCGCAGTCGATGGCACAGTCACATCAAAGAATTCAGCAACAAGCAAGAGGTCAGCCTTTTTACACCTGTCCAACTTCTCCGCAGACGGGCTCAGAGTGAAGTCCTCCAACTTAAACTCCATCCTAACACACACACACACACACCCCCCCAACACAAGAAAAAACCGCCAACCAAGAAAACAAGCCACAAAAAGAACCACCAAAGGGACGAGCCCCCAATATGTTACGTTCTGGTCCCGGCAAGCAATCAAACGCAACAAAAGTTTCGCCCCACTCACTTCCCACCCACGCACAAACCCCAACAAAGACACCTTTGTCAAGTATTTAAGCAGCCATTTATTTTCATCGGCAGTGAGCAATGCCAAAACAATAAACAAAACCCCCTAAAACCCACTCCCTACACTTCCCTAGAAAAAAAAGAAAAACAAAACCAAAAGACAAGTCTCTTACCTAATTACCTAACGAAAAACAGGAGAAAACTTGTTCAACAAAAGAAACGGCTTCTCACGCCTACTAGGCTGCGACAGTGAAAGTTATACAGCGAAGATACAAAAAAAGTGACCGCCACTTGTTAACCTATTTACAATTATTTACATGGCAAGGCTAGAGGTACACGTGAATACTCCAGCCTGCACTACAATAACCACACACACAACTCCGTGATCGAGTCAACGGGGTTCCCCAAAAACACTGCCAGGTGTCTGTCATCCGGACGTTAAGTACTGGAGGTGGTCCATCAATTATCCAGTCCGAGGATAGGTAAAGACTCCACCCGGATACTTAGCAGCCACGCCTAGGTGTCCACCTTCTAGGAGAGGGAAAAAGAAAGAAAAGGGAAAATACCACCAACCATCCTCCGGTGGGATGCACAATACCAACAAACACATCACTGGGTCATAACACTCACCTTTAAACAGCTCTCTTTTAGGAGACACACTGCTGGCTAACGGTGTCATGTGATCAAACAGCGTAATTTAATTGGCTGAGAGCCACTCGACTCGATCTGGTGCTGATTGCTCTGGCTTGGGTCATTAAAGTTCATCACTTTTGCAGTTGAATTTTTGCAGGTGAATTTTTTCAGGTGAATTTTTGCAGGTGAATTTTTTGCAGGTGAATTTTTGCAGGTGAATTTTTTTGCAGGGAAATTTGGAGGATAAAAATTCAGTGTCATAAATTCAATGTCTAAAAATACTTGAATTCTGATGATACTATATTTCTTCCATAAAGAACGGGCAAATAAATGTCATCTTATTTTCTTTCAACCACTGGAGATTGTCATGGTTGCCTAGTTTGAATATTCCTTTGTACTAATCCCCATGGCCAAGGCTGGACTGGGACAAAAAATCGGCCCGGGCATTTTGACTAGAGACCGGCCCACCAGGATAAATGTGACGTCATTCAGGGGTAAAACCGCAAAGGATTCTGGGAACTTGTGGCAAGCAGTAGTAGCGCACGCAGGCTTTCAATTGAACTCAGTTACACAGCGATAAAAAGAAACCCAAAAAATGGCAAGAAGCTCTTGTATTATTAACTGCAATAGCCGGTCGCATGACAGCCACGGGAAGCCGACGGGTAAAGAGATCGTTTTTTTTTTTTTATCGGATTATGTCGTTGAAGAGAAATTTTTTAAGCCATGTTTCCGAAGTAAGAGCCGACGGATGGTCTGGATATACCAAATATAACGTCTCAGAACACTGCAGCTCACATGTTAGTCTGCTCCAAGCATTCCCACAAAGGTCAGAGTTTTGTAGTAGTTAATACGTCATTTTTCTTAACATAATTGGTGATATAGGTTACAAGCAAGTCTGGCGCTGAACAGAAATTGTCGCGCTATGCTCCTTTATTTATTGTGTTTATTGTGCATAAATAGTGAATTGTCCTGACACAATATTGCGTTTCGCTTCTGTTATTATGGTACATTGACAAAAACATATACTTTTATTCACAGGATAAAACAGTTGTTTTGTATCACTAATTGCCCAGTGCGATTATAGCATACAATATTATTGTCACTGCTACATTTCTGTAACGCTACCAGAAATTATTTCCACTACTAATTAATTACCGTTGAGCTCAAAGGTTATATTAATAAACGGTTAACGAATGTGTATCTATGACGACGATTTGTGAGACTGGTAAACTTACCTTTGTTCGTACGATGGTCTTTCGTTCTACACGGTGCATTTTAAGGTCCTGCACCCATCCGGCGGTAAACTGTACCTGGGCTTGTTGCAGTGACCTGAAGTTACTAAACTTCACGAGTGTATGCACTCACTCCAAGAACCGTATAATTATAAATCTGAGCATGGTGAAAGTTGGGCAGCACGCTGACGTCTTTTGTCCACTCATAAGGGTCTAACCCTTTCACTCCTTTGATTTTTTTTCCTCGTATCTTTTCTTTGTCTTTTCGTCGAGTCTGTCTTTGTACGGACCGGCATTGTTCTCCTTTTGTTTTGTACATTCCTTTTTTGTGCGGCAAAGAAAAACAAGAAGGCATTGGAACCGGAGAATGAACGTTTTGCGGTGCTGCAAATGCTTGCATTTGATGCGGTACTTGGATTGTTTTGCCACGAGTTCCCGGCATGCAATGCGCGAAAGTCACGTGATTGCTAAACAAGGGGGAGGGTGCATCCGGCCTCCTCGGCTGTAATTGGTCCAGCCCAGAGTCGATCATGACCAATTGGCCAATCCAACACCTTTCATTATATATACCTTTCCTAAAGAAAAAAAAAATCCATCGGCCCATAAAAACAAAAAATCGCCAGCGGCCCACCGGGCAAATGCCCGGTACGCCCGATGGCCAGTCCAGCTATGCCCATGGCCTTGTCATAACAGTCTTTTCATTTACAGAGAAACCCAAACACATCCAGTGAGCAGCAGTTCTTTAGACTGACTATCTTATTGGCGTGGAAGGTCAGATGAGAAGGTTCAGGCTGGTTTAGAATTACTTCGATAGCTATTCTTTATAACTGTGTTGACCATAAGAGCATCTTAGACTGAACAAAGTGCTGAATCTAAATTTTAGCTGAGGCATTCAGATGGCAGGCTCGTTTGGTGTCAGGAGCTTAAATAATAATGATAAGTCTAGGCTGGTGGTAGTGCAGTGTCACTAAGAATGTTTTCTTAGTGAACACTGGGCCATTTTTCAGTAACAATCAGAACACTGAAGCCTAGATGACACCTTTCTTCTATCTTCTATTGGCTACGTCAAGCATAAGGACACACAATGTCTCAAAGCAAAAGTTATTCAATACAGTTTAAACTTCACGAGCAGAACTGCTGTATATTTGTCATATTATGTTTCAAGTCACTGCGGCTGCACATAAAATCAGAATTGTAGCAGATTTTCACAAGTTATTTTTGTTCTGTGTCTACAGTACCGGATGGTCAGTCTTTATCCTGAAGTACAGTGAAGCTTTGACAAATCTTTGGCAAGAGCAAGGGCAACAATCCTCACAAGAGGTTTGAAAACCTTGAAAAAAGGTCTTTGTTTACTTGAGTGTTTCTCGGTTTCTGCCTCTTTCTACAGGCAGACAGACCCGACCAACACCCCACACATACAAACACACAAATGTGCACTGCTATAGGACAGTAATCTCTGTGAAGCCCAGCTGGTGAAACTGATGTGGCTGTAGGCAAGGACATAAACACAAGGCTAGCAAATGGTGATGGGCAAGAGGTCCCTTTGTGTGTGTGTGTGTGTGTGTGTGTGTGTGTGTGTGTGTGTGTGTGTGTGTGTGTGTTACTTGGGGTGTGTATGTCATGTGGTATACATTGCAGTTCTTTTTTTTTTTTTTTTTTTTTTGCAAATTATTTTAATTATTTGTTCAGTTTTACATTTTAAAAAGAACACAATGTTTCTCTAAACGAGATAGATAGATAGATAGATAGATAGATAGATAGATAGATAGATAGATAGATAGATAGATAGATAGATAGATAGATAGATAGATAGATAGATAGATAGATAGGTATCTTTCTATCTTCAACCACTGCTAGAGACCACCCTGAGAGTCATTCCACCTTCATTCACTGTTTCTTTACAGCAATGATCATGGAGCATCATACAATATAATATCAGCACACATGAATTAAATTTATTTGTGCATTAAAACACGTTTGTGAACACTCCACCAATGAAAATCATAAATGCACATGAATCAGCAAAACAGCTACGTATATTTTTTATACAGGGCTATAAATAGAGTCACAGCATATTTGAGAAGTCCTAAAATAATTTTTAGGGCCTTGTGGTCCTTTTGACTGTTACTACCTCTCTCTCAGCACAGGAAGATTCATCCTGAAGACTCACTGCATTGACCTCGAGATGTATCCAGTTTTTCAAGATGTGCCCACTTTCTTTATTTAATGATCAAAACATTTTTTTCCCATTGGTCTGGTCTTTATTACAAGAAGAAAAATTTGGTGCAAATTTTGGTGCAAAATTTGGTTGAAATTTGGTGCATTTATTTGAGTGCTTTGCGTATTTATTGTTGTTTTTTAATCCATAGCTAAGATTTTTTTCTTAAGCTCTCTGTACATGTACACTCCTTTTCTCTGTGTGATTGGAGCATCCCCATGCAGCACAACAGAAGAGCCTGTGTACAAGAATAATAGTGAGGAAAGGACACAAACTGTGTGACATGTTATTGATTTTTCATAGTTTATTACAGATTAACATCATGAATTTATTGTGGTAATGAAATGCAAGGTTGCAAGGTAAAAGATAAAGCATAAATAAGAAATGTGTTTATATGTCTTTAATTGTGAAAAAACATAAATATGTTAAACATGTAAATAATACCACTAGCAAGCATCTTATAAAACGTAGTGAAAACATGCCTTGTGACACATGATACACAGTAAGATGAGCTTTACTGCAACCTGCTAATGTGTTCTAAAGCCAGATTTCTCTAAATGCATGTAACACAGAAAGTGAACAATGGTAACACATTTATGTATTGAGCAATACATTTCCTAAGCAGGACACTCAACTCATGCTAATATGCTGTTAGCTGACAGCTTCACTATATTGTTAGTAACCCCACAGTCTCCTTCTGTCCTATCTGAAAGACTTCAAAGTAATTTGTCATTAAGATTAGTGTCAGGTATCTTGGATTACTGAAATCACAATGAGAAAAAAAACAAGCTGAAATTAAATATTTACTCTATTTCTTCAAAATATACAAAGCAATTATTAAATAAGCATACAATTTTAAAAAACAAATTAGCCACAGCAGCGTGGTCTGACTTTGTAATGTAAGGTTACAATGGGTCACGAAAGCAGGTAAGGCTTGCTAACATTTGCAGTTAACACAAATCCTTGAATGTTTTACTTATATATATATATACACGCGCGCGCACACACACACACACACACACACACACACACACACACACACACACAAAGATTAAACTACATGGACTTCACTGTGGTTTAAATGCTTTTGTACATCAATGTAAATATTGAATATTAATTAGCAAAAATGAAAGCAGAGCTCTGTCTGTCTATGGACACAATTACCCACTAAACATTTCTGGGAACAAGATGAAGTATATATGAGCCAGGGGATGATGTCATATCCTGGACCGGTTGAGGGCTCTGGCCACTACATACCTGTGTTACATTTGAGCGGGGTGGGGTTATTTTGTTTGTTTTTTGTTTTTTTCTAAACAGTCTTTTCTGTCCTGACGTGTCATTTCATAACGGTGTGCTTTGCCTGAATCAGCAGCAAACCATTCATGCGCATTTCAGAGCACAGCAGTACCATTGTTGCATTCACTGTGAAGGGCCCTTCTGGTACAATTCAAACAGTGTCTTGAGTGCAGTCAATCAACTCTAGCAGTCGATTTGGAGTCACAAAACGATGTAGATGTACTGTATCTATTTAAGCCCTTAGAATTTCACTCTATTTGGCTCCGGGTATCTGAACATATTGCTGTCTAGAATAAGATATTAAATGTTTACATTCCAGCATGCCTTGTCCAGAGCAGTACAATATACTTTATCATAGCTGAAATCAAAATATTTAAGTTTAATGTCAGCTGCATAGGGATCTTCAACTTTACCTTTACTTGATTAACTCTGAAAACTATTACACCCACAAAGAAGAGTCGTAGCGATGATGCATCAGTTATTTATTTGAATGATACTTAAAGTTCACCAGCAGCTGCTGTTTTCTGTAAGAATGTTTTGGTGAGATGCCTCAAGCCCTTAAATACTTCTCCGTTTTCAGACAGCTTCAAAGAAACAAATTAGTTAACAGAATGAGTCTTTCGATTTGAGGTCTTGCAGGCAAAATTAGGGAGCTGAACCAATATGTCTTTACTTCTGCCTCTGTGTGTGTGTGTGTGTGTGTGTGTGTGGGGGGGGGGGGGGGGGTGGGTTGGTGTATGTGTGTGCATGCACATGTCTGAGAATGGATGTGCCCTTTGAGCTCAGCTCTGCTGGTTGAGTGGACATTGTCCAGGATGATGAATTGAAAGTTCAGAAAAATATCTGTTAGAATTTAAAAGCCATCAAAGTAGAAAATTGGCAATATTGTCTACGGCAGAATCCTCCACGCCCTCCATTTATCATTTAGAGATAAAAGGTTAGCGCGGTAGCTATGGCCTGTTTGTGTGTGCATGTGTGAGGCGGGTTACATTGGAAGTGGACAGACATTTGCTCATATCAGGTTATTCTAGGGTAATTTTTTTGCCTTGGCGGTGTATGTGCATATACAGCCTACAGTGTGTTTGTGTGCTTCTAAATCAAAATGAAATGCACTGATGTGTCAGTCGGCACCAAAAACAGAAACGTTGTGTTATTACCGATCACAGCGGGGACACTGAAAAGCATTTGTTCTCCCGTTAGCCTTAGTTTATTTTGGGGGAAATTTGTGTTCAGCCTACTCTGCATGCATGTCAGGCTGTTTATGCAGACTGGGGTTTTCTATAGTGTGGAGGTCTTAAAATTCTCGCTGAGTATGAGTGTAATTTGTAGGGAGTGGGATTTGTGTGTGAGTGGGGACACTGTTTGTGCGTGTACAATATGAGTACACAGCATTTCTGGCCCACTTCATTCAGCGACATAGTCTCACAGCAGGTGGTTCATTACACGGCCTGTAATTAGGTGGACTTGACTTTCTTCTGCTCCTGATTACAGATACATATTGGTTCCAGTGGAGCATGGAAACACAACTTTTTAATTATTTTTATTTCAGTAAATTATTTGTTGCTTTAGTCTACTGGGGTGCGTTTGTGAGTTGAGTCTGCAGTGTTGTGTTTTGTATGAGTCTACTGTGATTATAGTTCACTGAGCCAGAGGTGTGTCAAAATATTATTTTAAAGGTTTTCTGAAATTTGTATGCTAATGCAGATATATGCAGAGTGCGCCTTTCTGTTCTGCTCCTTTTGTATTAAAGACAAAAGTATATGCTTCCGAATGCCCCTTTTTTTATTATATGGCTTATGATTAGATCATTTAGAAACTGATTTAAGACAAATATCCCTGCTTCTCACTGCTGAACTGTAAAGTGTTCTTCTGTGTCTGTGTTAACTTCCCACAAACAACAATATTAATTCTGTGTCAACTGTTATTAGCCTTAACAAGCTGTATATACTGTATTATTAAAGGCTCTGAAGAGTTTCTAAGTCTCATGTGGTTTAACATTAGTCAGAAAATGTTGACATGATAAATGTGTCTTGCAACAGCCAAAGTAAAGAAAAAAGAGGGGTTTCCTTTCAGTTCGTCCATGATTCAGATTTTTATTTGCCTTTTGCGCATAGGACCAGCAGTCCATGCACATTGGAATTTCAGGTGAAGTTACATTTTTGAGAGGTATAAAGACAAAGAAAAATAAAGCAGAGAATGCAGCAATCTACTAATAATACTTACTATATGAAAACACTGTCCAGAGAGAGTTATATTACACTCTGGAAAGAATCTAAATGACATTCCAGGTATTGCACACATAGTAT
The DNA here is from genome assembly GCF_057382095.1 of Aulonocara sp. 'chitande type north' Nkhata Bay. NCBI lineage: Eukaryota > Metazoa > Chordata > Actinopteri > Cichliformes > Cichlidae > Aulonocara > Aulonocara sp. 'chitande type north' Nkhata Bay. The sequence continues at coordinate 23,379,210 of NC_141355.1, read as the reverse complement.
TGCACATTTCGACATTTAGAATATTGTACCTAATGTCTGCTTCGCAAATCTGTTTCAGTAAGTATATTGGACACTAAACAGACAGTGATCCACATATATGCTTTTCCATGTTTCTCCGTGAAAAGCCAAGAAGAGTGAATTTAAATCATCAGAATCAGAATCAGAATACTTTATTGATCCCTGGGGGAAATTATTTTTTGTTACAGTGCTCCATTTTAAACCAACATTAAGACAAGACAGACAATACGCTAACTAAGAATAGTACAATATATACATATATATACATACATACATACATAAGTCACTTATAAATAAATATTTGGAAAAGAAACATGTGTAGCTGTAGCAGCAAACAGTGTGTTAAGTGGATGCGTTGTACAGGGAGATGGCCACAGGCAGGAATGATTTCCTGTGTCGTTCAGTGGTGCTTTTCGGTAATCTCAGTCTCTCACTGAACGAGCTCCTGTGACTGACCAACATGTCATGGAGTGGGTGGGAGGTGTTATCCATAACCGTTGATATAAAATTACTAAAATATTATGCATGCAGTAATGAACTAGTACATTTAAATGTGGCTTCTAACTGAAAATCCATCTGGCTCCTGAGTTTTCCAAATAAGTTAATATTTCTCTTGAGCATGACTTTCTCCCATCAGCTCTGATTTTTCCATGTGATGGGTTGAGGGGAATGAGGATGGTGATCAGGTAACCTTTCTCCTCTGGCAATCACAGTCACGAGGTGACTCACTAAGTGCCGCCTGACCTAGATACAGTTATAGGCAAGAGCAGCTGGAGATAGAACAGTGAAGCGGATTAAGGGTATTTTGTGGAGAAGCTACACAAACTAATTTAGTAATGTGTGTGTTTTACTAGTAAAAAACAGTGTTGGATATACTCGTACAAATTTCAAAAATACAAATAAAAATACAATGTGACCAGATCTAGCTGAACCCACACTTTTGATTTGTGGCTGGAATTGATTTAATCAGCAGTGAAACTGGAAGCGTTCAGCACCTTGGACAGCGACATCACCCACCAACACCCACACGCTCAGACTGTTTCTCTCTAAGGACAGAGTCCCTGGGACAATTGTTCTCTCTGCAATTATCCTAGACTAGATCTATGATTACACAACAGTTCTCTTTCACCTTTTACCTTTGTTTGCATTTTTTTAAACCCCATCACACCTAAAACTTTTAATTACCCAAACTTTAGTTCTATTACATTACATGCATCTATTACATTACCTGTATCTCAGCCTTTGACTTAAACTGAGTGGTGTTTCAGGATTTGGTTGCTGAGTACAAGATGAAGAAACTGAGCTCTGAAGGAATCACACAGGGTTGTGCAAAACTCTTGAGCCACTGATTTATTGAAATGTGCAAATATACATGGAAATATTTTATATAAGCTAAAAACAGTGTACAGTTCTAACAAGCTTTAAAGTCCATATTTAGTATGACCAGCTTTAGTCTTCAACACAGTCTGAACTCTCTTAGACGAGCTTTCTTGTCATTTGTTTAAGTAGTCTCCAGGAATAGTTCTCCAGGCTTCTTGAAGAAAATTCAAAGGTTTTCTTTGGATATTGGCTGCCTTTTGTTCCATTCTCTGTCAAGATGATCCTACACTGATACAAGAATGTTGGAGTCTGGTCTCTGGAGAGGCCAATCTGACTGATAATTCTGTCCAGGTATGCTTTTGTTGCATTTGCAGTGTGCTGTGTTTGAAGCTATAGCCAATCAGACACTTTCCAGATGGTATTGCATGGTGGATTACCTTCCTGCATTCATAATTCCATCAATTTTGACAAGACCTGTGTCATGGTTTGAGGCTGTTGAAATAACCGGCACCATGTTTTTGGCTGAAGACACTCACTGTGTCACATGATCATATTTTTTAACTTCAATTTGAAGCAAAAATGCCAAATTTAGATCCATCACTCCATAAGACTTGTTGCCACTTTTAGTGCAGTTCTTGTGTAATTTTACAAACCCGAGCCTTCTCTCGGTGATTGTCTTCCTTAAAATGAGTTGATAGCCATTTTTCCACTGAGACCATTTCTGAGATCTGTGCCAGATCCTTGACAAATCTTTTCCAATTTCTTAAGGACATGATGTTCAGATACTGTTCATCTGCTGTAAATTGTTTTTCTAGACTTGCCTCTTCTTTTGTCCTCAGCTTGCCAGTTTCCCCAAATTAAAAACGCTATGCTGGTCACTATGCGGAAATGCACACATTTTCAGCTAAAAGCTCTTTGAGAATCAAGTCTCCAATCAGTTTTACCAAGCAAATGCTCAAAGTTTTGGAACAACGGAGACTAAGCTAAGAAGAAACATTGTTAAAATTCCCTTTTAATTAAAAATAGTTTTGCTTTTTCATGTTTGAACCTTGCCACACAGAGAGAGATGTGTGTGTGTGTGAAGTTTTTGCTCACCCAAAAAACAGAGCTTAAGTTTTGTCTGTGGGTAGGATTTATTTACATCCAGCTATAATTTGGAAGCCAGTCCTGATTTTATACATAAACTTTCTAAATGTGGAAACTTTAAGCAATCAAGAATGGTATTTTCAGCAAGAGTCATCTTTTGTTGAGTGGTAGAATTTTCAAAATTAAAGATTTTTGTATATTCAGAGTCTCGATTTTAAAGGTCACTTTAGGAATTTCAACAAGGTTTCAGAAACACATTGTTTCTGACTGTCTTATATGTTTTATACATCCTCTAACATACCAGGAGGGAATCTTAAAGTGGAAAGTGAGTTTTTATAACTATACAAAGGTATACTTGACACCAAGAATCTTACATGTTATTTCAAAAGAGAGTGGAAGGGTTTAGAAGAAAAATGCCACTGAAATTGTTAAAGCTGAATGACTGAGAAAACAGTGATGAAACAAGGCATAGCAGCATGGCAATATATTATATATATTTTTCATGTTTCTTTAGGGCTGATTTTACCTCTTGCTTGCTTTGGAGATTACTTCATTCAATTACGTGTAACTGATTAATTTGCTGCTGCTGTAAATATTTACATGACATACAAATATAAAAATGAAAATCAAGATGAATCCAGTTATTTAAAAGTTATTTAATATGGTATTTTGAAAAGTACTGAACAATTTTCACACTGATTTTAAAACATTATAGGTTACGCTTACTCCTATATGCACAAAAGCAGCACCCTGTTCTCTTTAGGTTGCTGTTTTTCTCCATTTACTCTCACTGCAGTTTTTCCACAGTCTTGACATTTAAGGCATTGGGCACATAAGGCACATAAGGCTGATTATGTACTTGCAGCATTTTGCTTAAACCGTGGCCTTTAATGATTTTGTTTCCTCTTACCGGTCGATGAAGCTCAGAAAAAAAGCAGGCATATTGTGGATTAGTGGCTAGACAGACGGGGGGGGGGAGAGAGAGAATAAGGCAGACCAAAAAAAGATTGAGTGACAGAGAAAGGAGTGTGAGTCAGAAGCAGTGAATCAGGAATTTAATGATACCAGATAATGCTGGGATGAGATATTCTGGGAACCGTAGCATAGATACCCACGAGAAACATCCACATTATAACAGTGAGAAGGGAGGAAGTCTGATTTGGCCAAAAATATGCTCTAACAGAATGATAAAAACTTTGTATGCAGTGAGTAAACTAGAATTAACTTAGTGAATTAAAATAAAGTGAATTTAAAAAAAAGAACCTTTTCCTAATCTGTCTATATATTTTTTTCCTCATTTACAAGGTGTAAGAACTAACTTTGTTGACATTTCTCAGAAAGACATCTCAACTGCTTTTTCTCCAAGTGTGACAAAAAGATGGCATTTCTGGATATTAGATTGTATGCTTAATATGCAGTCTGGATAATATTCACAGTTCTTTTGTGTTGCATTTTTTAAAACCAACCATTACAACCATTGCTCCCTACTTTGTTGAAGATCTTTTGGCAGCAATTACAGTCTCAAGTCTTTTGGAGTATGATGGTTTAAGCTTGGTACACCTATTTTCGGGCGGTTTCTCCCATTGTGTTTTGTGTTTGGTAACTTCTCAAGCCCCATCAAGTTGGATGGGAAGCGCCGGTACACGGTACAGATCTCTGCAGAGGTATTTACTTGGATTCAAGTCTGCGCTCTTGCTGGGTCACTTGAAGACAAAGCAGTCTCAAAGTCAGTCCTTCTTAATTTTGGCTGTGTGTTTAGGGTCATTGTCCTGTTGGAAGATAAACCTCTATCCCAGTCTAAGGTCCAGAGTGCTCTTGAGGAGGTTATCATCAAGGTACATTATGGATTTCATCTTTCCCTCAACCCTGACTACTCTCCCAGGTCCTGCTACTAAAAAACGTCCTCACAGCATGATACTACCAACAACATGGCACCCCTCGTTGGGGGCATTTCACATCGGGGACAAATGGTTAACCTTAATTTTCAGTGAAAGCCTAACAAAAGCCCGTCAAGATTTCTCTTTACAGCCAAACTTATAATTCACGACGCTGGAATTTTAAACTATGAGTTACTCAGTGTATCTGCTTCTCTTTCGTTCGTTTCATGGTGGACAGGATTTGATTTTCCCTAACCAATCACTGGAGACCAAAGTGTCTGCCTGAATCTAAATTACTTTTCAGATCAACACTGATGCTTAGCCATGCAAACATGATGGTTTTGCTGGGGATTTGGGAGCAGAGTAAAGTCAAAACAAGCTACAAGTTCGGGGCAATAGTCAGGATACAGGTTGGCCATGTTTTGATTTCCAAAAAAGAGGACTCTTGGCCCACTCATGAAGAACTTTAATAATACTGTTTGCTTAAAGAAAATGTTAACATATTTAAACGATGCCTTCTCTGTGCGGTTAATGAATGGTGAAATAAAAAAAAATGTGATATAGGCTTTTACAAGTCAACAAGGGCAAAAAAATAACTTAAAAACCTCTGGAATTAAATAATGGTACAGAAATAAGGCCTCATCTGTATAAGAAAAATTCCCAGTTCGGGACGGTACGAGGGACTTTTTTTTTTGCAGTTTGTTTGAAAAGCTGCAGTTGCGCTTTGGCATCTTTTAAACATCACTAGGCGCTGCTGCGCGCTGTTTGTCCCGTCTATGAGCGCAGAACAACCGCTCACAAAGCAGCTGCTCAGGGATGAAGTCACACATATGGGTCCTCTGTAGAAAAATCCGGACATTTTCATTAATCTCGAAAATCCCCCCCCCCCCCCCGGATGCCCCGGACAGAATGTGAGTGAAAAGTGGACATGTCCGGGGAAAAGAGGATGGTTGGTCACCCTACCCTGCGCATATACTGTAGTCCACATTGTTTTTGCTCTTTTGTGATATGAACAGCTTAACAACACTTGGCAACAGCTTGAAGGTGCTGTTAGTTCCACCCATCCTGCTGATTGGCTAATTATTAGGCCTCCTGTGGAGCTTATTGGACAGATTTCCAACAAAGACAGTGCTAGTTTATGTTTAGATGCCCCACAAATCAGTCACTGGATGGAGGGAACGGATTCAAAGGTCTGGCCCCGTGGCATGAGATGGTGGCTGTAAATGTGTCTTCCAGCATAAAATGCCACCAAATACAATGAGCTCTCTCTAGATGAGCAGTGTCAAAGGTTCCACTCCACTGAAGAAATGTACAATGCATTCAAAGCTTGGAACAGTACTCAACCATTATCAAGAGCCGCAGCACAATATGAACTCCGTATATCAGCACACCTCGTTAAGCTGTCATAAGCATGAGTTATAACAGTGCAGCAGACATGACAGAGGTCGTAAAGCTGTCTGCTAGTATAACTAGTATGTCATAAACTGTACTAGCCACTTAAGCTTGGCTGCTTCAATAGTAACATACGTCAGGGTAGCTGTACCACAAAATGTCAAGTGTGGGTAATGACCTCCCTCACAGTATAAAACAGGATTTAGCCTTTAAAATTGCAAGAATCAGTCAGCAGTTTTCTGATTTGTTCTCTGTAGCAGCTAATATTAGATCCAAGATCCAAAATCACAATGCTTCATTTATATTTGTGTATAATTTGAACGATATTTGAATTTAAAAACTGCGGTTCTGTTTGTTTGTATAGCTGCTGCGCCACGATTTGTTGAAAAGATCAGTGTAACAGTCTGCAGATATCACACCAGACTAGCACACAGCAGAAATGTGTTGTTGGTTTTAATTGAATTTGCCTTCATTTTAATGACTCAGCAGATGTTTCACTGCAGGTGAAATAGACAGTGTTATGTTGATTTAGAGACACACTGTGACAGGCTAACCTGACAAGTGAATGCAATACACGGGGGGGGGGGGGGGGGGAAACGTGGCTTTTTCACAAAACATTGATTTTTTTACATTTTTTACATTCCAATGTCCTTGGAAAAAAATCAGTGTTAGTTTTAAAATATTTCTTAAAGGAGGTATAAAAAGTAATACCACAGATTTTTGGGAGGATTACCTGAAGTGCTTTTGTCTTGTTCTTTAATTTTGCTGTTTGAAATTTGAAGTTTCTGACTGAGCTGATGTACTGAAAAACTTCAAACTTCATTCCCTTTTTGAACTTCAAAATCTCAGTGTGAGTCCAGGGTACAATTACAGGTGATCAAATATCATTTTAATAATTAGCTTTAGTCAATACCTTTTTGATTGTTCATGCTCAAATGGCTTTTTTTTGGTTAAAGGTTAAGTGTGCGCCAGTTTGACTTTTGTATTGATATGCATGAGCTACTTAATGATAACAGTCCAGTTCAAACATGAGAGCCTACTTCTGCTCATTGAGAAACCGTAGCAAAGTATGTGTTGTTCCTTGCTGCAGTCTTTTTCTAGTCTGCTTGAACTGCACCCGAATCTAGCCAGAGGTAGGCTAATGCATAATGTTTAAAAATGTCCAATTATTTTTTTGTCTGACTGTCACTGCATCAGCAACACTTCTCTGAGCAGAAAGACCCCCTCTAACAGCCAGCAGGAGGGTGTAAGTGACAAACAGCAGCGTAGGGGGTCCAGTATCACTCATGGCCAAGATCATGATTTTTGCATTGAATCACAACATGAGCACAACAGTTCAGAATGGCCTGTGTGTGAAGCATCTCATCATGTTCGCCTGCTATTGCTGGACTTGTGTGTAGAGTGACTTTCTACAGAGTAAAAACCTCCCAGTTGAAACTGTGAAAAAGTTGATCTTGGCTGTGTGTCTCAAAAGTTGTACGGCTTTGTTGTCTGTAATTGTGTTTCTGTAGTGATGGCTGGAAATATCACTCTTGGGCTTCTATTAAAAAACTGACACCGGCTGGTCATTTGGTAAGAGCTTCTGTTATTTTTACACACCATGAGATGTCTCTGGATGTTTTCTAACTCTGCTCTAATGTTAGTGCTGTTAAGGTGTTTGTTCAGTTTCCCCCTGCTTGCATTTGCAAACTCCTTAAAATCCCCTGCTGCTCTGATATTTACCATAGCTTATCAGCATTCTGTGTCTAAAAAAAAAACCATTTTTCACAAATTAAGGTCCAGTAAGCTATAAGACAACAGACTTTTATTTCTATTGATTTTCATAACAAATTCAAGTAGCAGTTCTAACAATTGATACAATTCTGCTTTTGCTGATGGCAGAAAACCTAAGACGATAAGACTAGTTTGGATATGAATCATTACATAATTTTATCATGTCTTACTTCATTAAGTAACAGTCGCGTTTCAAAACAATTGGTGTTTATTCGATTCCAGCTGTTGCTAAGACACATCGAATGCAGAATTATGGTCTGTCTCCTCACCATTAACAGAGATTTCCATATGCTTGCTCCAGATGCCCAGTGTCTCTACTTCTCGCTCATTATCTGCTCTCTGTTTACAAGCTGGCAGAGAGGAAATCATATCTCATTCCAAGTGCAGCTGGAAACATTTTGATATTCAGCTGTCCATTTATTTTAAGTGTATGCTTTGCTCATTACAAACACCTCTTATTCTTTCATTATAGGTAATAAGATGTTATCAGATATTATCTGTGCAGAATACCAATGTACTCAATAAATGGATATCTGTTTCTCAGAGTTCTTCCATATTTCCATGTCAAACAGCAGCAATAATGAATAGGAAATAGGAAAAATTTACACTTAAATCACCCTTCGGATCGGCAGGAACAAAATATCCAAGTTGTAAATCTTTACAGATATACACTCTGTAATTTATTAAAGGAAAATGGCATAACAACAGTCACTGGAAACCAAAATCACCAAACCTTTGAAGGCCGGATTGAAAAACACACCAAAAATCAAAGCTGAAAACAGAATAAATTTCATAGTGTGGCTCAGTAATGTGTATGGCCTCCATTTGCACTTCCGACAGCATTTGGGCTTGCTCCTAATGTGATGGTATCGTGGAGGATCTCCTAGGCCTGGGTCAGTGCTAGGGATATTTCAATCTGATATTTGGATCAGCCATCAGTCAGATACTGACTCAAAAAGCTGCATTAAATAAAAATATGACAACAAGCCAATCCACAGTCTGACACGTTCTCCATGGTTCTGTATACCTCTCGGTTTACTTTGAGCTACACCAGCATCAAGTGGCAGATGATCAGTTGATGCTAACAGCATGAAGCTAACAGCAATAATACAGCAGGGTGGGGGCTGTATTATTGCTGTTTAAACAGCTTCCATTTGTATGTTTTTGTGCAGGTTTTTTACTTACCTGCAACTTGTGGTCAAAGTGAGCGAACCAGAGTGAAAAGAACTGACAACAATGATGCTTTCTCTCACTCACTAGCTTGCATTAGCGCATTACTGCAAACAAGTTTAATGAAAAACACCAGTACATGTTTTATTTTTTAACTGCATTAATTCTTCCCTTTTTTTCATATATTATTTAACAAATACATATGAAAAAATTAAATATAATTCGATGTAGTTATTTATTACATTTTATTTTGTAAGTTAGAAACGTCATTTCAGGTGGAGTGTCAAGTTTCCTTACACATAAAATTATTAAATTAATAAATATAAAATTATTATTACTTGCGGCAACTAGTAAAGTTTGGAATGGGATGTCCCTCGTTGGTGCTTCAGTGAGCTCCTGGACAGTCTGAACAATCAGCAGATGTACAAATCCATAACACAGCCGAGGTTATCAGGGTGGGTGAGTGCCATCAATATCTTTGTCATCCGGAAACTGCCAACAGACTTTGGAAACCCAGAACCCACTGCACCAGGTGTGACAGTGGGTCTGAGGATTTCATCCCTATACCTAAAAGCAATCATGGTTTTACGAGCTAGCACATGGAGACCTGTGTGGCCTTGAAGGATATGCCCCCGAGGCTTTTGCTGACCCACTGCCAAACTGGCCATGTTGGTTGCCACAGTGTCTCAAGAGTCGTTCAGGTCTTTAACATGCCTTCCTTCTGAACCTGCATTTATCTGTGGAAAGAACATGGGACCAGTGGTAGACATGCCAGTTCTGTGTTCTTGGACAAACACTGATCAAGCCATTCCTGGTGCTAGGCTGTGACCACAGATTCCAATAAATGATCGGTTACACACACCATACTCAATCTATTTCTGATAGTCTGGTCAGAAACAGATGCCATAAGTACTCTGCTGGAGGTCCTTTTGTAGGGTTCTGGTTGTGGCTGTTCTCCCTTGCACAAAGGAGCAGATAGTGTTCGTGTTGCAGGGTTCATGCCCTTCTGCTGGCCTGCATGTGTTAGGTAGTCATGTGATGGCAGATGACTGCCTGCCAGTACTGACAAAGATCCCAACAAAAACCAAAAACTAGAGAAAAATAAACTACTACCTCTTTTACGCTATGTCCACACCTACACGGGTATTTTTGAAAACGCAGCTTTTTCTATGGGTTTGGACATTTCGTTCACACGTAAACGGCATTTCGAATCACTGAAAACAGAGATTTTTTTAAAAACTCCTGTCAGGTTGGAGATTTTCAAAAACTCAGTTGACATGTGGACGAGGAATACAGAGCCTTTTTTCACGTCACGCTCTAAAGAGCTAACATCTGCAAAATGTCAGGAGTAGTTAGTCATTGTAAGAAGTGTTTGTAAACTAAAAATTAAAAATGTGGGATACTGTTTGTGCATGATTTTTTTTCTTATTCATACCACTGTGTGAAATTTGCTGAAAATTTGTAGTTGGAAGAAAAAGCCTATCAAACCTGCGAGAACTGGAGCTGAAGTTTGGTCAAGAGCAGTAAGAATACCTGCAGAGGTGCAGCCATCCCATTGATACATTCCAAATGTGATAACAGTGGATTATGATTATTCTAATAACTACTTAGATTTAACTTATTCAAGAGACCTATTTTTCCGTCATGACAAACCTGTTGGTTCAGCAAACAAAGGTGTTGATTTATTGTGCATAGTGAAAAGAACTTGGTTTACTGAGGAAGGCTAGTGCGTGCACACACACACACACGCACATGCAAAGGAAATTTTATCAATTAATTTGCAAGTTGAGGGGACTCTGACTAAAACATTTCATTAGATAATGATGGAACAACAATTAATATCTGCTGAATGTTTTTATTCTTTTCCCAAAATATTTTTTCCAATTACAGCCTGGAAACAGATTGGCATCTTTATCTACTTTAAAAAGTAACTGCGGAAAGTAAATTTATTAAAAGTTATGTTGTTGCTGAAGTTTAGATTTGTGACGAACAAATACAAATAAAATAAAAAAATCAGCGGGCAATTTTAAAGACTATCAAATTCTGGAGCTTCTCAGTTTTTTACCCTAAATAACCATGGACACAAAGCAACATTCATCAAACTGTCATTTTACAGTTACCTGCAATTTAATACATTTAAACCAATAAGACACCAAAGAAAAAATATAATCATTGTGTTTTAAAATAAATTCATGACATTTCTGCATGCATATTTTACAAATTTGTCATATTTGAAGCAATTGGACCTGTTTTTCATAATGGCTCCATTCTTCTTCCTTTTTTGTAAAAGCCTGCAAAGCCCATCATCAGTCCATTGCTTTTAAAGAGCATGTGACCAATAACAGGTCTGAGCTCTCTCTCTTTCTCCAAGCGAGGTGGATAAGTTTGACCCTGCTGTGAGCGAAATTAAAGGCCAGGGCTGTTAGTTTCCACTGCATTCGCTTCTTCATTGTATCCTTTGTTCGTGCATCCTTTTCTGCAGTAAGGAAAAGGATGCAGTATGCATTGCCTCGTTTCCCTCTATTTTTTATGCCTTTATCATTACTTTTTCTGCTCTTGTGCTTTATTTCATACTCTTCCATCCCTCCATCTCCCCTCCTCTTGCTTTTTTACCACTGCCTTTGTTTTGTTTTGCCTTTGAAATTTGCGCCTTAGAGTGTGATAATAAGCTGTCTGTCTAAGGGTGCAATGGCACCCAAGAGTCACTTTCGGTGCTTGTGCGCCTGTATGTGTGAGCTTGGGTATGTGCGACAAAAAAAGACAGCTGAGTATTTGTACGAAAGTGCCACAGTCCCTTTCTGTTTGTGCGTGTGAGTGTTTGTGTGAATGCAGACATATAATTGTCTGCAAATGTGTGTTGTGTGTGGACGTGAAGGAAAGTGACAATCAGCAAGTGTGAGCGTGTGTGTGTTTGCGTGGCATCTGTCAGTTTCCCTCAGACTGTGAAGGCAACCCACAGAGCAGGAAGCAGGGAAAGCGCCACACCCCCCGCTGGAGAAATAGAGAATGAGCAGGGCAGATAATGCCCTCTTATCTTCCCCACCAACCCCCTCACCTCCCTTTTCTCACTCTAACCCACCTCCCCCAACTCCCCAATACAGACACACACAGACACACACAAACTCCCCCTTCCTCTCCCAGCACACTCTCAGCAGGGGGAAAAGCTTTAAGTTGGATTTGGTAGTGGCAGCGGGAAGAGGAGGGGTACTCACGTTGCAAAGACGCCAACCTCATAACTCACACAAACAAGCATTCACATTTTAGCCAATTTGCACAAGAAATAAACCCGAGTGTACAGAAACATGCACACCATCTCAAATTTTAACTTGTGATAAAACTGCCTGTAGGAATCTTTATGTTTAATTTAAGCAGGCAACTTAATTAAGTGTAAAGACTGTGTTTGTGTGTGTTCAGTTTGCATTCACTCAGCATTCATTTGTGTCAGTCAGGATTGACAGAATCTGAGGAATGTGCAGAAATTTGTCAGGATGATAGCAGACGTGGCACGAGGATTCATTCAGAATCTACGCAGGCAACACGAAAATCTTCCACTAAATGAGTAACTTGTTACAGATTTGAGAATTTGTTTGTGCTCGTCAGAAAGTTTTTTGTTTTCTGCATCTGAGGTTGTCATGGTAACAGTATGTACATAGTAATAGCGCTAACCATGCCCAAATGATCAAACTTGAGTCTTATGCAACTGTAAGCAATCACTGACATTGGTGATATCAGATTTAAAGCCTGGGGTTGGATTTTTTTGTGTTTAATTTGTTCAAAATTGATTAAATGATTGTTAGTATCACAAAAGTTTATTTTCCTTTTGTGATACTCCTCCTTTCTTTTTATGTCCATACATGTCTTCCTTTCAACAATCAACAATCAACAATCTTTATTTATAGAGCACATTAAAAGCCAGGGGCATGCCAAAGTGCTTTACATGAAACAATAAAACAATAAAATGATTTACACTAAAACATCAGAATCATATAGGTGTGGGATTATGTTCACAGATAAAAACCACTAATAGGAACAGTCAATAGCACACAGCTGTAGCAAAGAAGAACTGTACCATCATACACAGTGATAGAGGACATAGGCAACACAACAATAAAATAATAAAATAATTAAGACTATAACGTCAGAGTCATATAAGTGTGAGATTATGTTCACAGGTAAAAACCACTAATAAGAATAAACTATAGCACACAGCTAAAGCAGAGTAAAGCTGTAAAGCTGAACCATCAAACACAGTGATGGAAAACATTGACAGCACAGGACAACGCAAAACAACCAGACACATTAGAACATTAGGACAACTCACTAGAAGCAAGGCGAGAATTTAACTGGTAGAAAAAGCAAGTTCAAACAGATATGTTTTAAGCCGTGATTTAAAAGATTGAATAGAATCAGACGCCCGGATGCCAATCGGGAGACTGTTCCACAGCTCAGGTGCAGCTAGAGCGAACGCTCGATCACCTCTAGACTTCAAGCGAGATCTGGGCTGAACCAACAATGACTGTGAGGAAGATCTTAAGGCCCTCGTAGGAAGATATGAATTTAAGAGTTCCTTAAGATAACTTGGCCCTGTGTTATTGGTAATTTTAAAAGTAAACAACAGAATTTTAAATTGAATACGAAATTTCACAGGCAACCAGTGCAGATCGGCAAGGACGGGAGTGATGTGAGCAAACTTCCTAGTTTTAGTTAGAATGCGTGCAGCGGCATTCTGGACTGTCTGTAATCTATGTAAGAGGGTAGAGTGGAGACCATAATAAAGTGAATTACAGTAATCTAGTCGTGACGTAACAAAGGCATGGATAAGCTTTTCCAAGTCATTGTGCGGGATGTAATGTTTGGCCCTGGAAATAAGGCGAAGTTGGTAGAAACTAGATCTGACGACAGCAGATACTTGTTTGTCAGGTTTAAATGAGCTGTCAAGTAGCACACCCAGATTCCTAACAGTGTCAGGGAAAGAGCTAGTGAGAAAACCAAAAGCATCATGAAGTTTGGCACGAAGAGCGTCACTGCCAAAGATCATAATTTCAGTTTTCTTATCGTTAAGGATAAGAAAATTTGCCAGAAGCCATTGCTTGACCTCACACATGCACTCTCGAAAGTTACTCACGGACATAGCTAGATCATCATTCAGCTCAAAATAGATCTGGATGTCATCGGCATAATAGTGAAAGGCAATGTGGTATTTCTCCAAAATGACACTTAAAGGAAGCATATACAGTGAGAACAGGGTAGGGCCTAGCACAGATCCCTGGGGAACACCACAGCAAACAGGTACAGCGGAGGAGGAGGAGGTAGCCAAGTGACCACAAGGATCCATATGCATTAAGATAGCTGTCTATTAGCCTTGGCTTTCTGAACACGTTCAGATTGTTCCATCACTCACACTGGCTGATGCACTCACGCTTGCCTTATTTTACTTTGGGTTTCTATCTTAGACCTCCACTGGCTTTCAGATACCTAGACCCAGACCAAGTACCGGTATGTGGGATTCCACCATCCCCCATCTGCCCAACTACCAAAGCGTACCCTGGACTCTTGGCTGTACATCCAACGAAACCCACCCGTGAAGCATACCTTTACTCCCTCTCAGTCCAGGCAGTTATTATCTTGTCAACTTGCAACCACTTTCAAGTTTGTAGTTAAATCTTACATCTTTTCTCTGAGTTACACTGTGGGCTCTGTGGTTAAAAGCTACCCTGGTGATACATTTCCCCTCTTTAAAAAAATCTTTACTTTTACCTTCCCTTTCAGATGATTTGTGACAGAAGTGTAGCAGCAAGAGTGAAAGGTAAAGGTGATAAGATGGTAGTTAGACCTGCTATGATGCTATGATGTATGGTTTGGAGATAGTTGCACTGACAAAAAGACAGGGGGTAGAGCTGGAGGAGATGGAGCTGAAGGTGCTAAAACTTTCACTGAGAGTGATGAGGATGGACAAGATTAGAAATGAGTACATTAGAGGGACAGCTCAGGCTGGGCTGTTTGGAGACAGAGTTAGGTTGAGAAGATTTAGGCATGTGCGGAGGGCAGTGGATGTAGTGAACCAATGATATGAAAGCTGGAGTTACTAGGCAGGAGGAAAAGAGGAAGAGCACAGAAGAAGGTTCATGGATGTAGTGAAGGAGGATATGTAGCTGGTGTGACAGAGGACAGGGTAAGATGGAGGCATTTGATTTTTCTATGGCGAACCAAAAGGGAGCAGCCAAAAGAAACAGAAGAAGAATTGTTGGGTTGTATACATCTAGTATAATAGTTTCAATTTCCTGAATGATGTGAATTATTCCATACCTGTGCAAGAAACGGATTCCTCCTCAACAAGCAGAGAGTGCCACATCGAGACAGCACCCATTATACTTGTGTTACAGCAATAAACTTCTGCACAACAACTGATAAGACACAACCAACTGTGCTTCACAATGCAAACTCTGTAGCATGCAAACAGGAATAAATACATTTAGACAGTTAAATTGCAAAAGCCCATAGTGGGGACCACTAGTTAGCCAGTTAGCACAACAATCTGTGAGTAGACAGGAAAGGCTCTGCCACTAACAACAGAAATGACGGAGGAGGAAAAAGAGAGGTCAAAGACACATCTAAAGAACCTGTGCAGGTCCTCCACACCCAGACAGGGGAGCATGCCATATTTAAGGCCAATAAGTGTTTTCCTGAGGGCTGCATATTTTCTGCCATGGGAACATTTTGAGTTTAAGCTGAGTGACAGATAAGATCCCATCAAGAGAATAAGCCACTAAGATGACTTGGTTTAAAAACAGTGGCAATTTTTGCCATTTCAGTCAGTCTGACAAAGTCAACAATTTTCCACTAAAATTTCTCCAGAAATGTCACTAGTTTATATAATTTAAGTACAGTTTGCTATAATACTAAAGTCAGAGAACCCATTTTATTTAATGTTTTGGATATGTGGTTCTATTTTATCTCTGTTTTGTTTATTTCATTAAGAGGGACTCTGTATTCTGGTGGCAAGTAGAAAAGCCACCAGAATGTTTAAAAATATCCCAGTTCAAATTTGTGGTGATACCACCCAGCGCTAATAGATACTGAACACCTTATCTTATTGTGTGCACTCTCTAATCTTTGGTAAATCCTTTATTGTTCTAATTTAGCTTGAGAAAGTCACAGATGATATGATTCTGATTCAGTTTTTGTTCCTGGAGCTACTGGCCATGAAACGTACCACAGACTGGTTTATAGTTCATCTAAGGTGATTGTCATCGTTAGTTGCAAACAAAAAGGCAAAGGCTTTTGATAATGTATCAAACTAATATCAGGCTTAATACAATCTCTGAGACATCAGTCACATACAATGGAACTGCACGGTATCAAATCAAGCAAACTGTGGATAAAATTAATAGCTTCAAGTCTGCTGATGATTATAATCTTCTGATTGTATTATCTTCACAAGCCCCCAGTGGGATTCTACGTGTATTATAACAGTCATTATTATGTTTATAACTGTAGTTGGGGGAGAGGTGTGTGTGTGTGTGTGTGTGTGTGTGTGTGTGTGTGTGTGTGTGTGTGTGTGTGTGTGTGTGTGTGTGTGTGTGTGTGTGCGCGCGTTTTTGCGTCTGTATCCCATTATCTCTGTCGTTAAGCACAATAATGGCACTCACTGTGGGCACCTCAGGCTATGTTTTGAAGATCTCTTGTGCACACACACCGAAGCTGTCTTCAGGCCTGCATCTCTGCCTAATTGGAAAGGGAATAGTTGCGGTGTGGGCGATCACACCAAAGCCCCTAGCTCATTGACACAAGGTTAAAGACCCATTAACTTGACCAGTAGAAAAATTGAGGAGAGGACAAAAGGGAGACCAGGTAGATGAGAGATAGCAAAAAGGAGAAAGAAACATGCAGAGAATCTCCAAGGCGGGCCTCTGCAAGCTCATTAATGTGAGCACCTGCAAGCCCGCCCAAAGCTTTGAAAACACCATCACGCAGCATGGAAGCCAGAGTAATGCTGTTTACAGGCCTGCTCATATTTGAGGTCTTTTCATAAAAGATCATGTTCGAGTTTTTGTCACAACACAATGTAGAACCGGGCCTGTGAAGAGGCAGTCTCCTAGTGTTTGCAATTACTATTAAAGAGGTTAGGTGCTACGGTTGCTAGAGTTTGGATGATTGCATTCATTATGTAACTAATAAGTAGTTTCCTTTAAGGAGACTCTGCAAAAGTCAAAAATACATATCACCTGGTTGACAGAGCACTTTATTTGCAAAAGCAAAGAAGAAGCAGTAACCACATAATAAGTTCACCACACATTATTTATTGAGTAAAATGGGGACTGCAGTGATCTGTTGAGGTTTTTCACTTTGTGTGTGTGTGTCTTTGTTTTCATGTGCGTTTGTAAATCAGTGGGCACATAGGTGTGTCTGTGTGTGTGTGTGTGTGTGTGTGTGTGTGTGTGTGTGTGTGTGTGTGTGTGTGTGTATCATTCAGGGCACCACATCAAGTGTCGAGAATGGAACATCCTCTTTCCTGTTTTTGATTTTCTGAGAAGCACGGTGCTGAAAGTAGTGAAGTCCAGAGGGTGAAGGGCTGGGCAAATCAATTCTTTTTGAGCTGAGCTTTTGTCTGAACTCTAACGCGTGTTTTGCTTCTGAAATCGAATGAGAAGTCTTGTAAAAGGAATATTCATGTAAAGAGAATAATTAAGAAGGAAAAACAGTTTCTGGAATCTTAATATGGCCTTGCCAGCGTGGTGCCTTGACTTGATACACGTAGAGGTCGGCTGATGTTGAGTCAGTTTGATT
Organism: Aulonocara sp. 'chitande type north' Nkhata Bay; assembly: GCF_057382095.1. Lineage (NCBI taxonomy): Eukaryota > Metazoa > Chordata > Actinopteri > Cichliformes > Cichlidae > Aulonocara > Aulonocara sp. 'chitande type north' Nkhata Bay. The sequence continues at coordinate 23,361,787 of NC_141355.1, read as the reverse complement.
ATTATCACAAAATATTTGCACACATTTTCACTGAAATCACATGCCCTGCAACCTAGCAAGTGGATAAAAAAAATCTAGGGGGCAAGTTAAACTTGCCCACTCAATTTCTGTTTTTCCTTTGTACTTCTCACCTCACAGCTCCTATTTTTTACTTTTGAATCTGCCATCTTTTATTCTTTTTGATAATCCTCCTCCTCGCTCATTTGTTTCCCTACTTTTTTCTTTCACTTTTTTCGTTGAAACTATTTTACTGTGCGCATCTCATTATAGTGTACTTTTTTTCATGTCTTGTGCATGTCGATGGAGCATTCATTACTTCTTCCTAGCCCCACCTACCCTAACCTAAAACAAAGACTTGTCCTGATAATGAAAGAAATAGCAGTAAAACAGCACAGACAACACAGGAATAACACCTGTCCTGATCGTTTAGTCCTTATGTTGTCCTTGTAGAAAGTGGCATGTGTTGGTGTTTTGTCCCTGCACTCAGCACTGAGGTGCTAAACTCCCACTTAGCTCTCAAACACACAAGTCTTCCCTTCAGCTCGTTTGCATCATTTGAAGTGACAACATCCCATTGCAGCCATGCATACGGGCCAAAGTCTGTTAACCCAGCACACACCCTAATGTATGCAATCACAGATACACACACAAAACAATGAGTGCCAAGAAACAGCAAGTGTATCTGACATGAATGTTCGTAGTCTCTCGCCTCTTTCACAGGAAACAACTGTACCGCAACAGAGCGGTGACTCATAATACAAATAGCCTTCGTGTATTGTAAAGCCTCAAAAAAGACTATGACAGAAATAAAGAAAGAAATCAAGAACCTAAAAAAGGGAGAGGAAATGAGAACACGAAAGGAGATGAAGAGATTGACAATGAGTCTATGACTCTCTGCTCTGACACTTACTGCACACAGCATGTTGCACTGCCAAGCATTCTTTTGTTTGTAACGTGATTGTTCTTAGCTTGCTCTTCAGAAACAAATTACCTGAGGTTGAAAAAAACACAGAATTATTTCAGCTCAGTTTTATGGCGCTGTGATAGTGTATAGATACCAGGTGTTTGTTTTGTCACAGTCAGAGTGACTTTACAAGTAACATATTTCAGCCGAAAGCTGTTTAATTCCATCTATTCATTCATTAATTTCCAGCTGCTTACCTGAGTGTGTGTCGGGGGAGGAGCAATCTCTCCAGCCTGTCCTGGGTCTGCCCTGAGGCCTCCTTCCAGTAGACCATGCTTTCAGCCCCTCACTTAGGAGGTGCCCAGGAGGCATCCTGGTCAGTTGCCCGAACCACTTTAACTGACACAGAGTTATGGTTCTACTCTGAGACCTTTCCAAATGGCCAAGCACCTTATCCTATCTGTATGGAAGAGTCCAGTCACAGTCACGCTCATTTCCATCACTTGTATCCATAGTTTCATTCTTTTGGTTCCTATCCAGAGCTTGTGGCCATAGATGAGGGCAGGAATGTAGATTGACTGGTTAATCTCTCTTCACCACAACAGACCTGTACTGTATCCACATTATTGCAGGCGTTGCATCAATCTGTCTTTTAATCTCACTCTACCCTTAATACTTAAACATACAACAACAACTTATCCCCAACCTGGAGTTCATATCACCTTAGACCAGGGGTCGGCAACCTGCAGCTCTTTAGTCCTTTTAGTGCGGCTCCACGTGGTTTGGGAAAATAATTTGGGGGTTTTTAACCCTCAACGCAGGCGTTGCCGATCTGCAACAGTTAAAAACCAACAACCTGATTACCCCACATGCATATTTTATGAGGTTTTTTTACTCAGAAGTACCACTGCAGGACTTGGTTGTGCATTAGCAACAAAAAGTTTAATTTGAGCCTGAGAGGGTTAAGTAATTAGCTGAAGTGTATTTTATTTATGTTAGTTCTTTTTTTTAAACGTGTAGTTCTAAATTGGCCTTAGACCCATGTCTTCAGCTTTGGAGACGTTAGTTATCATTCCTCCTGCTTGACACTTACCTATGAACTGCTCCAGTCCGAGATGGAGGCTGTCCACTGATGAAGCAAAAAGAACTACATCATCTGCAAAAGAAGAAAAAAAAGCAGAAAGGTGATCCTGGAGTCACCAAACGAGAGACACTCTGCTACTTGAGAAATTTTGTCCAGAAAAGTCATGAACAGAGTGGGTGACAAATGCTACACTACATATTTTTTGAGACGATACGTCAGAACTTGGTATCAAGGAAAACTAGAAATTTGATCAAATGTGATAAAAGACTAGAACTATGACTTTGTAAACCTTGCCATGTAGTTTTGCTGCATATACCTAAAAGAAGTGTAAAAATAATACAAAGGAAAATAAAATAAAAGTGTTATTTCCAATGCTTCATTCAAAATCCAGTCTCCTCTGAAAGTCCACCAACTTGTACTCTGCCGCTGCCTCCTTCCCTTTCAAGTGGATTTCGCAGCTTATTCAACCTGGAAGCCGCCAATTCATTCATGAACATGAATTGGAAGAAATAAGTTTTCCATTAACTGCTAAAACTAACTAACTCATAATACATCATAGGAGAAAAACTAAAAGAGAGGTATAAGGTGACTAGCAGAACATAGAGTCTGCGTGTTAATGAAACATTCACAAAATGTAATCTATCATTCCTGGATGCAAATTTCATTTTCATTTTCATGAACAATTTTTTAATAGAAGGACTCACATGCATTGATTTTGTCCATGTTTTAAAGGGACAAAAAAGTAAGAATTTGGATGTTGGAGAAGTCATTACACCTTTTGTATCTGACACCACATTTTTCTTCTACTGTCATTTTCACTCATTATCCAGTAAAGTTTAGAACCAAAACTACTTGGTAATAGTCAGAAAAAGATGAAACTGAAACGTCTGGGGGGGGGGGGCATAACAATCCTTTTCTTTATATTCTTTGAAAGATATTTTCTAAGGGTGTTACTAGTCACAAGGGGATGCTCATAATCAAAACGCAGAAGCTAAGGCAAGCAGAAGAGCACAGCGAAAATAAGAGAGATATAATACTGGAAGATGTTAGGCAGAGTAAGAAATGCACTGAGCAGATGGTGGTGTGCTCTCAGGTGTATAAAGACCTGCAGAGAAAGATCTGTTGCACAGAGGGAAGGCGGTAGAGATCCAGAGATAGGTGAATGATGGGAGGTGCTGAACAGGAACGGAAGGTTGTGCGAAAGCTACAGAACATGGAAGTAAACTGAAAAAAAGAGCTTAGAGGAACTGGTTAACGGAGGCTGGCGTTCAAGATCGGAAGAGAGGATGAAGAGAACAGAAGCTGGGTGCAGTAAAGGCACGGATGGAGGCATGGTGAGCAGGTTAGAAGTTGAGGTGAGAGCCAGCAGGATACGAGGTGACCAAAGAGATGAAAGACAGGGTTAGAGGCAGTGAAAGTTAGAACAACTCAGATATGCTTCATAGGTGGAAAGAAGGGTGGATGGAGAGGAAGGAGAGTAATAAAGGATCAAAGAAAGATGTTTTACAGAGCAAATAGATGAAAAGGGGCAAAGATGGAGGGATGGAGAGACAGACCAATAAAAGGAAGAACGTATGGATGAAAGGGAAATAGATCACTTACAAAGTATAGAATGGAAGGAAATGAAAAGGGGGGGCAGGCAGATAAACGGAGAGAGAAAAATCTGCAGATATAGACAGATTACTTATGGAAAAGATAACAAAAGGCAAAATTTGGCTGTAAGGATGGAGAAACAGGATTCAGAAAATGCCAAGATATCAAGCCCTTCCTACTTGATCTTACATATATTGTTTTCTTATGTTTTTAAGCTTAGAAGGTGTTTTCTTTCTCCCTCATCTCTTTAACTCAACGGCCACTTTTCTTTTCTTACTCATACTTTTCTTATTTCTGTCTCAACATGTTAACATCAAGGGTGACCCTTTTAATTAATGAGCTCTTGAGCTGCTGGAGAGGTTACCTTATGACCGAGTAGGGCTTGATGTTCCCTTCTGCTCCCAGTCATTAAGGTTAAGTTAACTTAACCAGCTCTACTTCACACTTGCAATAAAGATATGTGAGTGGTTTAATTCCTCTCATTTGGCTTTTGGCAGGATAGCAATAAGAGTATGTTAAAGTATCTATCAAGCATGAGCTTTCCTTATCTTTAGCCAAGTGCTTTTCCTTGCGTTAAAGGAATAGCTAATAGTAGAAATATGCTTGCTTGGTTGCTTTCTTACCAAGATTGATTTCCCATCTTCAGGTAAAAGATGAAGCCTAGCTGCCTGTAGCCTTAACAATCTGTCTGGAGGCAACACAATGCTGCTACCTTTGTTTCTTTGTAAGCCACACTGATTTTATGAGGTCGCTTTTTTTTTTATTCTCAATTTCTCGGTGAAAACAAGACATCAGCATTGCTCAACCTAACCAAAGCTTCAATTTTACATGCCCTTGGTAATATATGCAAGAAATCTAGACTAATAATCTCCTCAAATGCCCAGAAAATTGCAAACCAAAATGTCTGACACACACACACAAACACACCAGTTGCAGCTTGTACATCACGTCTCCACCTTTTGTTCCCTCTTTCTCATCTACTCTCTCCCCCCCCCCTCTCTTTTCGTTTTATACACATGATGACCTTATCAATGCAGCTGTCATAAATCCCTTCTACATGCTTGTTTTGTGTGTCATCGAGTTGAGGAAGAGTATGAGAGAGAAGGTTAGAGACAGACTGACAGAGAAATCCCATTCTGTGTTCAGCGTGAGTGCACCTTTTATCTTCTTCCCTCTCATTTGTGAGGGTTTGATCAAAACATTTACCGACGTGCCGATTGGTACAAAGACTAATCAAATTCGCACATAAAATTATGTCATAAAACTGGACTTCACAGACTGATAAACACACACTCAAACACCAAGCCTGTCCCACATGAAGTCTGTCTTTGAGCGTGAGGACATGCTGATTGATTGGTGCCTTGGGGGAGCTGTCCCTTCCCATTAACATCTATGTGACTGTGGGATTGTGTGGATTGTGTGGATTTTCTGCTAGCAGGGTCTGTGTGAGCATTTCTTTTGTGTTAGATGTTAGAATTTTAAAGGTTTTCCATTAACAGAAATATAAATCAAAGCAATGTCACCCCAAGATCCATTTATTAGCTGTTCTGGAAATTTTAATCAGATAACATGATGATGATGTTTGCTGAGAAATTAATGGATCTGTAAACAGATATATAGTACTATATTTGCCTATCAAATACAATATACATTATATTCGTACATGTACAGTCATTGTACACCCTCTTTCAGTTTTAAAGTTTTATGTATCAGGAAAAAAAACATCCCTAGCTGGTTTAAAAATGAGGTAAATACAACAATGTTACATGACATAATACATCGTCTCATTGTATTTTTATCAAAAATTAAGCCAAAACACAGAAGTGGTGTGCAGGAAAACTAAGTACAGCTTACTGCTTGCATTGGAATGAAGAGTGTAAGCAGAAGCCAGGTGCTGCTAATCAAATGCACTTGATTAAATGATCATCAGCAAGTGTGAGCCCCTCTATTAAGGCAGCAGTGTTGGCAGTTTGCTGGTCTAGAGTATTTAGGTGAGGAGAGACATCAGTAATGATCTCAGAGAAAGAACTGTTGCTGCCCATCAGTCTGGGGAGGGTCATAAGGGCATTTCCAAATAATTTAAAGTCCATCATTCTACAGTAAAAAGGATTATTTACAAGTTGAAAACATTCAACAGTGGCCAGTCTTCCCGGGACTAGATGTTCCAACAAATTCACCCCAATCAAGGTTATTATCATTAACGAAAACTAGCGAAATAACGAAAACTAGAAGTGAAAAAACATTTTCGTTAACGGAATTAAAAATAAAAACAACAAAAGGAAAACTAACTGAAACTGTAATGAGTGTTCACAAAACTAACTAAAATTACCTGAATTTATAGCAAAAATGTGTTTCGTTTTCGTTGATGTGTGCGTGTCCTACAATAGTCAAGAGTGAAAATGAAGTTTAGTTTCCAGATTTTTTTTCTTGCTGTGTCTAATTATGCCAGCAGGTGGCAGTACGTTAGTCGAGTCGTCTGTGTTGCTGCTCCGTCCACGCGCAGAATCTTGTTGTCAGGAAAAGTCGGGAGAAAGCGCCAGAGTCCAATTTGGGATTACTTTGAATATGACTGTGTTTTGGATAAAGCAAGTGTCTTGTAGTGGAAAGAGACAAATTATGAGGGACATTTATAAAGGGAAAAAAAATCCCACAAACCTTAAAGTGCACTTGAAAAGCTCACACAAGAAGGCTAACCTAGCTTACCTTGAGAAGGGAGCACACTCAACCCTCATCCCCAGAAAACAGAAGCTAACCCCAGGCAAGGCAGCGTGATGCATCCCGAGACAACAGGACGGGGACATCTACATAACTGTGTGAGTCAATTGCCTTCAAATAGTTTATCAATTCACTTGAACCAAAATTACAAACACCCGGTGCTGCAAGAGTTAATAGTCTCATTGGGGCCAAGTATATACATTTTATAGTTGCCTGGTATCAATGGTTGTTCATCTCCCTTTATTTATTTATTTATTTATTTATTTATTTAAAGAACCCATAGGTGGGAATGTGAGTTGTCTGTCTCTACGTGTTAGCCCTGCGACAGACAGGCGACCTGTCCAGGGTGCAGGGTATGGTAGCTGGAATAGCAACATACCCAAGGATAAGCAGAAGAGAATGACTGATATGATGAAACTGGGATTTTGTTACACTTAATTATTGCAAACACAACTAAAACTATAACTGAAACTAATCAAAACTAAACTGAAACTAAGGATTTTCAAAAAAATAAAAACTAAACTAAACTAGCAAACAATTGGTAAAAACTAATTAAAACTGAAATAAAATTGAAAATCTGAAGTCAAAACTAAATAAAAATAAAAACTAATGAAAATTGCAAAACTATTAAAACCCTGACCCCAATGTCAGGCCATGCACTGCTCAGAGAAACTGCAAAAAAAAAACAAAAAACCAAGAGCTACATTTGAGATTCTACAGGCCTCAGCTGGCATGATAAATTTTAAAGTTCGTGACAGTACATTTAGAAAAAGACTGAACAAGTATGGCGTGTTTGGAGGGTCTAGCACAGTGGTGCAGGGGTGATGATTTAGGCTTTTTTTCTTTTGTTTGAACAACCATTCTACAGAGTGGCTAAAAAGAAAAGAGTCAAGGTGTTGAACACTTTAACCTGACTGAAATGCTCTGGTGGTAACTCAGCAGAGCTGTGCATAAACATATGTCTACCAACATCACTGACCAAAAACAATGTTGTGAAAACAAATCTCTCTGGTGAAAGCCATCTAGACAGACAGGCAGACAGACCAGGCTCTGTTTATGCATTAATATTTGACCTTGGAAACAGTGCTGTACTTGATGAACAATTTCACTGAAAGGCTTCAGAACACCTCCACCTACGTCAACTTTTTGGTTAAGTTGTTATGTCAACTTTTGTTTCCGAGGTCAAGAATGAACTGAAATCATAATCGTGTACTGAGCCAGTTAGATAAATCATCCTCCACTAAAGTACACTTTTGGCTTGAGTTCAAATTTGGTGCCTTTCGCCCATAAACAAACAAAAAAAAACCCATCTGCCATGCTCTAAAAGTATTTTTAGCAAAATCCTACAATCGTAAATTTCTTACACATTTGACATGTGGAATTATTTTGAGCCTGATAGTTAATGATAAATGACTTGTGCTCATATATAAGCAATTTATATATAAGCAATTTGTCCTCAAAGCATTAGCTGCAGTTGCATTTTAGCATAGCGCTGCTTTCTTATTATAAATGGATCTCTTAGATATAATAAGATTACCTCATTCCTTACTTTTGTTCTTCTCACCTCATCTTTCCTTTTCAGAGTTTGTATGCTACGCTGAATGCTAATTAAGTCTTCTTTGATTATCTTTGTTTACAAATGAAATAATTACAGGGTATGGATTACAAATTCATGCAATCAAATTGCTAATTACTTTGTTCTATATTTAAGAACTAATATTTAGTAACAAACAGCATGTCTTGTACTTCTTCTTCTTCTTCTCTAAACATGCTATGATCAAAACAACTTTCCCCAGAAAGCAAGGCTCCATTACTTTCTAAGTAACATCCACCAGACTATACCAAATGTATATAGCTTGCTTTCACTATATGACAGAAAATACTGCACACAACACTCTGCCCCGTGTAATGTGCAGAACTGTAGGAAAGAACACCCACACCCCCAGAAGCTAAACAAGCCCTTCCAATCTAGTTGTCAAAATTATATTGCTTTGACCTTTTCCCTTAGGTCTACCTATTTCCCAGTAGCTATATGCAGAGATTCACTGAACTGCTGATGTCTGCACCACCTTCCCTCTTTCTACACATTTGGATAAAAAGGTGATGTGGGGGGAGAAAATATCTACACCTGCAATTTCAGCTCTTAATTTATACAGACAGGACACACGAATGGCAAACTGAATTCCCTGGAGCGTTTTTCTTTACCACTCAGCTGTTCCAGTAAACAAATGGAAAAATATATGTGCTTTGAAAATTGACTCGCTGGTTTTTTTTAATGTTTGTGTGCTTACCATGTGGCTTTCCCCACATCAAGTAAATTTGTGTGAAGGACTTCAAAAAGGGCAGCTACAGAGAGCAGATACTTGTTTACCCTCTGTTATTATTTGTGAGGATGATGTTGTTGGTAGCAGGTCAAAGAAAATTACAGTTATCTAGCCGTGACCTTAAACAACATTGTACCAACGTTTCAAAGGTACCTTGTAAACAAGGTCAACAGATTTTAAGCTAAGTTGGTCATAACTTGTTTTTCAAAATGCAGTGTAATAATTGTACCGGTTTTACCATCTACACTTTGCCTTGCTGTTCATGATTGACATAACTCTTTATACTGAAAAGCTGTGACTGGGTTTGCAGTACATAGTCAGCTGCTTAGTACCAGCACTTTCCACACAGACCAAACCAAAGCAGGGGAATCTGCTTGTAAAACATCAATAATTACATGTATGCACTCTATAATCTATATGTACCTTTCAAAATTATGCAAGCTGCCAATTCCATTTCTATGTACCCCTATACCATCAGAGTCCAGAAGATGCAGGGTCATTGTTTTTCAAAAATTTCAACTTGTCTGACCACAGATCAGTTTGCCACTTTGCCTCGGTCCATGTTAGCTTAGCTTTGGCCCAGAGAAGACAGATACATTTCTCAATCATGTCTTCTTATTTGCATGGCAGCACTTTAGCCTGTATTTGAGGACAGCACCACAAGCTGTGTTTACAGACAATGATTTCTGGAAGTGTTCAGCTCATGCCGTGATTTCCACAATAGACTAATGCCTGTTTTTAATGCAGTGCTCCCTGAGGCCCTGAAGATGACGGGCATCTAATCCTGATTTTTGCGTACAGAGATTTCACCAGATCTGATGTTTTGATGATATTATGCACTGTAGATGATAAGATATTCAAAGTCTTTGCAATTATATTATTGTTTTACAATTTAAAGACACATTTGTCTGCTGATTAATTTCTGTGCCCATTGTTACTTCTGAGATGCTCTGCCATTCTTAGAAACTCTTTTTATTTGCAGATGCGTTTTTGACCTGCCACCAAATAATCTAATTAGTTTCACAATGTTCCAGCTGTTTCTTTTTAGTACCATGTACTTTCGCAGCCTTTTGTTGCCCTCATTCCAACGTTTTTGAGACAGACATGAAATTTAAAATGAGCAAATAATTTCTTTATGAAATTGAAAAATGTTGCAGGTTTTCTGTGTTCTGTTGTGAAGATAATATGGGTTTATTAGGTTTGCAAATCATTGTATTCTGTTTGGATTTACATTGTATACTTCATGATTGTAGCTCAGGGGTGGGCAACTCCAGGGCCGGTGTCCTGCAGGTTTTAGACGTGTCCTTGATTCAACACAGCTGATTCAAATGGTTAAATGACCTCCTCAACGTGTCCTGAAGTCCTCCAGAGGCTTGGTAACGAACTAATCACGTGTTTCAGGTGTGTTGACCCAGGGTAATACCTAAAACCTGCAGGACAGCGGCCCTCGAGGCCTGGAGTTGCCCACCCCTGTTGTAGTTGTATATTTTGTCCCTCCTGACAATGGGTTGTCACTACTTTACAGAAGCCTTGCCAGTTGTGACCCAAGCAAATTTTTTTCACCAGCAAGTTTTTTTTTTTTTCACACTCTGAGCACTGTTAAAAGATCATCAGATACTTCAACTGTGAGCAGTGTAATGTTTGTGTATATGCAGCCTAACATCCGAAGCAGTGTAACACAAAGGTTATCCATTGTGTCACTAATTCATTTAAAATGAAGAGGATGGAAAGCAGGGTTGTCTGAGTCAATCTATGTCATAGATGACTGTTTCCCAGTGTCCTTTGATTCACTGTCCTCTTGTCACACCCTAAGGAACAAGTTAGCACTTTTATGCGTATGCATTTGTGTGTGTTTGAGTGTAACCCGAGGCAAGTGCCAGCTTCTACGACCAGATTCCCCCACCTCCAAGCGTGACACATTAGCTAGTGGCAGCTGAGGGCAAGGACATGATGTGAGGGTTAGATAAAGGTGTGTGTGTGTGTGTGTGTGTGTGTGTGTGTGTGTGTGTGTGTGTGTGTGTTTAAAACTTCCCTCATGCTGGAGTGATCGCTCAGGCTCTTGGCCAAACAGTCATAAAGTATGATTGACTTCCACCACTGAAGCTTTTATTTAAATGTGAAAAATCTCATGAAATTGTATAGCACTCCCCAGACTTGTTAGTCTGGATGATATCAAGTTGACATCACGTTACACATGAATTTAGCACTCATGTTTACTGTAATAATTTAGCGTATTGACAAGAAAGTATTTCAATAACTTAGTGCTTGCCCAAATGTGTTCAAAAGCATGTCTGTCTTCTATTCACAAAAAAGTCTTTCTTCAAATTAGTGCATAAAAAGTCAGCATTATAAAGGTACAATCTTCAGCTGACAGGTATTTATCATATTGGCATGTTTCAGCAAGACATAGATTCAGATAATATAAATCCATATCTTAGAACAACTTAAACATGGAAGGAAGACATTAACAAATTTTTGGAGAAGCATTTAACAATACATAAAAGCTACACAAGTATTTTTCTTTTTTACTCCAAGCCTTTCATGATGACACATGTGATTCACTAAACATGAGGAAATTTTTAGCCAAGCTAAATCTGTGCTGAACAGGGATCACTTAAGCTGAAAAGGGGTCATTTGTTTGCCCTCTTTGGAGTACACTAAAGCCCACTCCACTTTACATTAATAATCCTCATTCCACCTGTTAAAAACTGCCGATCTGAATTTAAAGAGAGTGTTGGCTGACATTGACCACTGAGGACAAATACAGCCACTTTACCATATTTATTCACCTTCAAATAAAGAGACCTCTCTGCTGCAAACACTTCAAGTTTGCACAAAACAGCAGAAACAGCACAAAACAACTAAGTGCTGAAAGCTAGCCTAGTTCTAAATTATCGAACAACAAACATCCTCACTGCGTGGGAAAGAATTGATTTTATAAGTCCACATAAACATAGAAACACACACACACACACACACACACACACACACTCGATGGTATAACAGTATATGTATTCCTGCCAGGTTTGACTCGTGCTTATATAGAAACTGCGATAGCTGCGAGTGTAAGTAGCATAAATGCTTGCTTGAAATGAAAAGATCAAAGTAAGTCGGTCTCAGCGATACCTATTTTGATCTATTGTTGTAATGAAACAACTTGCGAATACACGTTGAGGGCTGCTCAAAGACAAGCAAAGAGGAAGCAAAGGGCAAAGAAATATCCACAGAAAAGCTGCTGGAAAAAAGAAGTGAGGAGTGGAGAGAAGAGGATAAGGAAAGGGATATGCTGGGCAGGTTAAATGTGGTGTGGGGATACGGCGTGATAAAGACATCTTGCCTCGGAAGCTTTAGTGTTCTTGTGAGAGCTGCAGACACAAACAGCAGAGGGATTAAATACAAACCTTAGACCCTCCTTCTCCTCTCTGTTGTTGGTTTTATCACTTTATGGCTCTCAAATCCCTAGACGCACACTTGATACATGCTGTTTTTAAACGCCTTCTTCAAAATAAAACTAAGCTGTTATTTTTTGCCTCTAATTTGTGTTCTGGTATTTTTTTTATTTTTTTTTTTTCATTTTTCTTTCAGTATCCTTATACAGCCAGACTCACTCACTCCACTGAAGTTGAAGAAATGGCCATAAACATGAATGATCTACAGTCATTACAAAGTTTTCATCATTCCAAAAATGAATTTAGCCTCACAGACCTTAACAGTCATGTGATTACGTACACAAGCATCAAGGTGCACTGGTCACTTGGTCCAGACCAAAAAAACTACTCGGAGGAGCATTTACATTAGATTTATGATCTCTTACTCCTGAACCACTCTGATTTTTACAGATAAAGAGAAATTGAACTTCCCCTTCTGATGACTTGCAGTAAATGTCACACCATGTCACTCCTAAGACTACAGAGACTACAAAGCCGTGAATCTTTGTAGAGCTTACAACACTGTTTTGTTTTTGTTGTTGTCTTTTTCCTGTGTTTTACCACTTTTTTGTACTTTCCCTCACATCCACTCTGAGAGATTTTGCAGTCTCCCTACGGGAATTTGCCAACACGTGTCCTTATATTCTCAGTGAATATTATTCTCTCAAGTGAGTTTATCCTGAGTTTATCCAAGCACTTGATGTTGTCAAGTGCTTGCTCGTGGGAGTGGTTTAATTGTTGGAGTTTTCTCTGTATTATTGTAGGGTCTTTGCCTTACAGTATAAAGCACGACACAAGTCGAACTGATAAATTCAAAACCTTTGATGACAAACTAGCCAGAAATGCACAGAAGGAATCAAGGGCACTGAACAGGCCAATCACAACAGTTGTGGGCTGCACCAATGCAACAAGTATTATATTATGATGCAGGATTTAAGAGGGGTTCATACTTACAGCATAGATTTAACATAGAAGTATTAAGTCTGTGCTCAGTTAGTCTCAGCTATGTTTTGCTTGAGTAAAATTAGCAGTTGTTTCATTGTTTCATGCTAACGATAATATGAGAATCATAAAAGGTCCATTATACAACACAAAAAAACAGAAGTACAGAGTCTCATTATTAGCTGAAATATAACATGCACATAAATGTTTTTATTTCTTTGGATTTTTAATGGCACCAGCTCTAGACTGCTTCTCACCTTTTCAATGCAGTGTTAGATGTTGCTCTTTTGGTCTATTTATAAACATGGGGAGCTCTGTTTTGTTTCAAAGGTAGGGAAATACACAGTCTGAATGCACAGTCAGTGTGGCTTGAATAGAGAACCTTGGATTACCACACACACACACACACACACACACACACACACACACACACACAGGGATGAGCAAAGGACAATGTTACAACACAGTATCTGTACATGGAAAACTGATTTTTGCTGTAATCTTCATGATTATAGGAGATTTAAAAAGAAAGTTATGCAACTCTGCACATAAAAAAGTCAAGGCCATGGCTGATTTAAATTTGAACGCTTTCTTCTTTCGTGGGGCGATCGTGGCTCAAGAGTTGGGAGTTCGCCTTGTAATCAGAAGGTTGCCGGTTCGAGCCCCGGCTTGGACAGTCTCGGTCGTTGTGTCCTTGGGCAAGACACTTCACCCGTTGCCTACTGGTGGTGGTCAGAGGGCCCGGTGGCGCCAGTGTCTGGCAGCCTCGCCTCTGTCAGTGCGCCCCAGGGTGGCTGTGGCTACAATGTAGCTTGCCATCACCAGTGTGTGAATGTGTGTGTGAATGGGTGGATGACTGGATATGTAAAGCGCTTTGGGGTCCTTAGGGACTAGTAAAAGCGCTATACAAATACAGGCCATTTACCATTCTTTAAAGTAGTCTCCTTGTGCATCTCTGGACTGCTTCCAAAGTTGTTGTTGTGTGTATATCGATGGCATCAGCAAACTTAACTATAAAGGAAACATCGGTTTTGTGTCAAACTGACCCAGCCTTGATGTATAGGTCATCACAGAAGCAAGCTAGCTCCAACCACAAACAGGTTTTCGGTGGAAGAAGAGTGACCAGGAGCTTACTCGACAATATTATTTCATTGAACAGAATGAATTTGTACCCCAGGATGAGTCTGACAAAACTGAATTCTACTAGAACATCCTGAGATGTCTGTGGTGCATACCATTTTGTGATCCAATTTTCACTCTACCCCTGCTCTGCTTGTCAGATCTGACTCCCTGCAGCAGCTTTGTCCTCTTCTCCAAAATGAAATCTAGCATGCATGGCAGCTGCAAGTTCAACTGGTCAGAACAGCACTCTGGGGAGCAGTCTGAAAATAACAGAGGGACTGGAAGTGGTACAGTGGCACAGGAGGAAATATAGCGAGCCAATTTAAATAAGGTGAGGTTGGCTTTTAATGAGAAGAGTATCAGACAACAGCCTGTATATAGGTTGTGATCATCATGTAGCTATTATGAGTACTAGAGGCCACGGTCATTTAATATGGTCAGCTTGTTAACAGTACAATGCAAAAATTGCAATTTCATTTCATTTTTAGGAAGCACTCATTTAAGAACACATGCTTAGATGTAAAACTAACTGTAAGATATAGAGCATGCCAGCTTCATATTACAGAAAGCTTTTGCTTTCGTTGTTAATCTAGTAATTCAATAAAAACTAGTCTTTTTTTCCCCAGTCCCTGCCTAAAACATGAATTCATGAACCGCAACAGACATGAATCATAACAAATTAGCAATCAAAATCAGTTCATTATACCTTACTCCAGGAAAGCCCCTTAATTATCCACAGTGTCCCATCATCTTCACACCTCAGCACCTGGATTCTGGAAGAAAAGAGGAAGTACGACTGCACAGCAGACCGGCATTAAGAGGAACACCCAAAGTTAGCAAAGAAAGTTACTCCACTTTTCAACCAGATGGTTGATTAACAGGCTTACATGAACCTGGAGTAGGCTTAATGTTCTGGTTTGAATTACACAAGTATGATGTGTGTGTAATATGAGCAGCTCCATCATGCCCTAAAAAAAATGCTTTAATATTGTCCCCACATGCCAGAAAGTCCAGCTTGATCATAAGACAGATCAAAACCATATCACATAACCTAGTCAGCACCGACACTTGAGCAGTTGTGACAGCTCTGTTGGCCAAATTTACTCATGAGTAACTTTCACCGATGGAAATGTCTGTCATTAGGAGTTTCTGCTCGCTTACCAGAAAAAAAATGTAAAATGTAAACAATAAATAAAAAATAAACCTTGGACAAAAATGGTTCCGCATGTCGCTCCTCCCTTATCTCAGATGGAGTAAAAATAAGACAGAGAAGCTACGTGCGTCTGGGACACGCCTGTGGTTGCTTGGCTGCATTGCTGTCCCAGCATCACAGTGACTCCAGGAGGGGTTGGTTCATCAGATCAAACTTTATTGCCAGCCAGATCATTACCCGAGGTTACAGATACCCTTAAACAGGGAGTGGAGGACACACCTCGCACATCTTCAGTAATACTTTTTATGTGTCAAAACATAATCATCTGTTTCCAGAATGCCTGTAATTTTACGCTCACTCACATAAGTGGCAACCTGATGGTTCCCGCTTCTCTAGGCTTGATGCATAATGGGCATTTGGCCAGTGAGACACAGAAAACGAAGCGATCCGTGTGATAACACTCACACACACTTTTTTTTTTTTTTTTTTGATCAGAACAGCTTGTCTTAGTGACTAATACACAAGTCTTCACGGACCATTAACTTGCTCCAATTAAAACATGAAGCAATATGTTGTTTTCCTAGCGAGAGTTTTTAGATACTCCTTCATCAGCCCTCGGGGACGACACCTTGAGTCTATTTCTGCGTCTTATCCCTGTGGTCATTCACATATGGTTGTTTGAGGCTTCTGGGTACTTACAATATGGTCAAGGAAAAAGTGGTTACTTTGAAACATTTTTTTCTTGTGAGATACTTGTACATACATAATACTAACTTGAGAAAGAACTCTTTCTCCCAAATTTCTTTGCAGTGTCTAAGGATGAAAAAGGAACTTAGCATATAGCTAACTGTGACAAAATAACTCATTGCTATTGGTTCAAATTCCTTTGGAAATCTCTTTTAGACCTTTTGTCAGGGGCTGGGTTTGTGACCCAGCATTTTGAGTTCACTTTGTATTTTTTGATTTCTTATATGATATTGAATATATGCTTAGTTCTGGTGTTGCCATTATTAGTTAGGATTTAATTGAGTTTTATTCTAGTTTAGGTTTCCATCTATGTGAGTCTGTTCTTGTCTTCTGTGCTAGTTGTCATGTCTACGTCTCTCAGTGTTTCCTGTTTTATTTTGAAAGTCTTGTTTCTATGTTCATTGTGCTTAATGTACCTTTCCCTGTGGTGTCATGATGTTCATTTGTGTCAGCTGTTTTCCCCATACGTTTCCACTTCCCCTAATCACCTCTGTGTGTATTTAGTCTGTGTTTTCTTTTAGTCGCCGTCAGGTCGTCAAGTTTCACGTATTCTGCTCGGGTTATGTTCAGGTTTCATGTTCTTGTACATCATAGTTTCTCGCACGTCCCTGGTCAGGATAATGCTCATGTCGGTTATCATAGTTATCACAGTGTGGTCAAAGTAACAACAAAGTAACAATTGGAACTTTAAGAGAAAGGAAAAAATACATTTATTTCTGTACCTACAGGGTACAGTAATGGTAAACACAGCTAAACTCCTACAACATTTTGCACTACCTCCTACGTAAATATGGCAGCATATAACATATTTCTCACACAGCATATAAAAAATAAAGTGCAAGTACAACTGCTTTAGCCTTGGCAGTTGTGACAGCC
Organism: Aulonocara sp. 'chitande type north' Nkhata Bay; assembly: GCF_057382095.1. Taxonomy (NCBI): domain Eukaryota; kingdom Metazoa; phylum Chordata; class Actinopteri; order Cichliformes; family Cichlidae; genus Aulonocara; species Aulonocara sp. 'chitande type north' Nkhata Bay. Next base: position 23,344,899 of record NC_141355.1, on the reverse strand, counting down.
ACTTTTACAGCTTTTGATTCAACTCAAATGTTCATTTTAGGTTCTAGTTTATGTTGCTGTATTAGAGTGAAAAGTTGTTTTTTCCCACTGCAACTTAGGTGTTTTCCCCCTGCAGACATAGCAGCTTTGATAACTATTACTGTTCTAATTCTTTTGCAATATGAAATAACATGTGCATGGCAATAACGACAGTGCCTTACACCAGTACCTACCTCTTTATCAGAAATATTTATCTAGAAAATATAAATACTTAATCAGCCTTGGTGCATATTTGTGTTAACAAACAATCCTATAGCTATTTGACACAATGGATTCAAATTAAATTTCTCAAACTGATTTGAGATAAATATGGGAAACAAATTATAATATGTCAACTTTAAAATGACTAAAGCTGATCTAAAAGAGGTATTGGGGGAAAATAACAAATTAAACATTTTTAAACAATATAAATTAACTGAAATGTAAAACTTCACTCTTGTAACAAACTGACACTATACTGAACTTAAAATTTAAAATATATATATACGAAACTATCATAACAATGACATCCTTGTGGGTAATTCTAGACACAAAGCACAGGGTAGTTTCCATCTTTTCTATGTTGGGTGAAGTTTTATATTGTTTAAACTTATAACTGTTTATTTGAAAAACAAGTTTAATTTATTGATGACAGTTAATTCAGCAAAAGAAATTCATCTAAAATGTACAATTGTGTATAAGTGGTGATGCATTAAAACCTAGTCTGCTTTGTTTTTTATTGCTTTTCTGTATGGCTGTTTGTTGCATTTTATAGCTCATTAGTCATTATTGAGGCAACATTAAATCTCTTAGCCAACGACTGACTTGGGAACAATGCGTGGGTGTGTGAGCGTGGCTCCTTAGCCACATTAGACTGCTGTCTATCAGTGTGGGAATGCAGACAAGCTGAAGAGATTTAATGCATATACAGGAAACTCACTGCTGTCAGTGTGCATTAATTACTGTAATATTGAAGTTATGAGACAGATGCAGCCACCTAGGTACAGTTGTGTACTTATTAGATATGTTGCTAACTTTCAACTAGCACTTCTTCTTTCAGCTGCTTACTTTTAATTGGTTGTACCAGTGGATAACCTGCTTCCACCTCACCCTCTCCCTAGCATGCTCCTCAGTCACCAACCCTCTACCTCTCCTCCTTCACTACATCCATAATTCTTCTTTATAGTCTTCCTCTTTTCCTCCTGCCTGCCTGCTCCATAATCAAATTTTTTTTGTCCACCATATCCTCTATCCCTCCTCTGCACATGTCCAAAAAATTTCAGTCTTTGCTGTCCCATGATATAGTCACCTCTTACTGGACATCATTATAGGGTGACCACACAAAGCCCAGCTGGAATGAGGAGACATTCCTCATTTCATTTAATTACATATTTAAATGTTGATTTCAGTTCTGCTTGTTTAGGAAAAATAGTTATATATATATATATTTTTTTTTTACAGCTCATTATATTTTAATAGCTGTATTACTTCAATGCAAAACTGTACATGCCATGGCCAGAAAAATAATTTTGTCTTATCAAATCAAATCTGAGATCTTTGTGACTCACCCAGGATGCCCCCTACCATGAAGTAAGCAAATGGCACACATTTAGTTCACTCTTCTTGCTCTCTTAGCTACAAGCCAGGTTAGCTTATCTCAGCTCTCTTCCATTTTTATTAACATGAGCTTTAACACTTTATGGCTGACTCAAGTAAGGTGACTACTGTTACTTTTCTGTGGTACTGGCAGCGCTGGTAGCTACTTCTCACACACCGGGGGAGACTCGCTGCCTACAACAAACCTGGCCGCTGAGTGAAGCACAGAAGATGAGGACTTAATTTAGCAACCTATTTGTTGTCTGCTCTCTGCTGCTCTGGGCACTGTGAACTCCTGCTGGAGTTCCCCGTTAAACTGCTCCACTGTACACTGTGCTGTGATTCTCAATTTTTTCTATAGTTTCTGGATAGCCTGTAAAACTGAGTCACTGCATTTTGGCTCTCTAATTTAGCTTTGTGAACGAGCTGAGTACCGCATGTATGACGTCTGTGGATGTGGTGTATCCTGGTTTAGTCTAGACATTTTTTTCCCCCACTGAGCTGCCTGATTGGAAACACTGATGAATAACAAGGTATGCCTCTTTGGATGCACTCATTTCATTACATGGGTTTGTTTCATGTCTTGGGATTGAGTTTTGTCAGATGACAGTGCCTAAATGTTGCATAAATTAATAAAAAAGGCAGTTTTCAGTTGTTCAAATAAAGAAACAATGAGTGATATGATGGCTATGACCTAAAAACATTGTTTTTGTTTGTACAATAAATGAATTGTCTCCCCAGCTCATCTACATATGCAATGGGAATCATATGCATGGGCATTAAATGGCATGAATCTGCAAGGATGTTTAAAGAATATGGAACAGAGCACAGCATGTAGTCCAAAGCTGTGTGTGTGTGTGTGTGTGTGTGTGTGTGTGTGTGTGTGTGTGTGTGTGTGTGTGTGTGTGTGTGTGTGTGTGTGTGTGTGTGTGTGTGTGTGTGTGTGAGAGAGAGAGAGAGAGAGTGTGAGAGAGAGAGAGATCATGTGTAGCATAATCTGTTTGAGAGAGCCAGGTCTGGGGATTTATTCCACACGAAACCTAGCCCTGCAGGGGTTTAGAGGGTGTATAGACACACTCCCTGCAGCATCACTGGTCATGATGAAGGAGGCAATTTGAAGTTATGCTCCTATTTTCCTGTATAATAGCTCAATATACAGAGCAAAACTGGACAGTCTAAAATATGCATAAATTGGGGTGTTATAGAGGCAGAAAGAAAAACAGGAATAGCAAAGGAGAGATATAAATCTTACTTAAAATGTTTTTCTTTTTTTTTTTTTAATTTCTCCTTCACCTCTCACACTTTAGTGGTTCACACAAAACTACTTCAAGAAATAAAGCTCCACAAATTGTAAAATATTTCTCTCTGTAACTTCATCAAGCTACTTAATCATGGTAACCTTGCGTGGATCTTTTACTTCACTACTTTTATTTTTACTCAGTTGTATATAGTATTTGTATTTGTATTCTATTTTTATCTTATTGTATATTTATTTTATTTTATTCTACTGTATATAGTATTTTATTTTATTCTATTCTGTACAGTTGTGTACTGTATTTATTCTTATTGTATTCTAATTTTTGCCTCATAACTTTTGCACTGTCCACTTCCTGCTGTGACAAAACAAATTTCCCACGTGTGGGACTAATAAAGGTTATCTTATCTTATCAACATTACATTTTCAGAACGGCAGTGAACTAAAGGGACACTATTAGAGTCTTTAAGTGTCCTTATAGTGATATATATGGAAAAAGAGCAGCATAAAAGCCTCCCAGCCATTTCACAGTCGCGTAATCTCCGGTAAAACAAATATAATATCACAGTCTTGCATATAGACAAACAAGCCAATGGGCAGGAAGCACATAGAGTAAGATACAGCTATATTAATATGGAGCTTATGTGACAGCGATTTATTTTTGTCTATCTTTAAGCCTGTGTTCACAAAGTGATCATAATTAGCAGAGCGGTTATTAGCTGAAGAAATGTAATGTAAATTTGAGGCACACCAAAAGGCATCCAGCATGAATAGCAGTGACTGTTGTAATTGTATATTGCCTTTTAATTTCACAAAGCTGTAGGTTTGTTTATACTTACAGGTGTAAATGTAATAGGCTAAGGCAGAAAATGAAATTTTGAAACAGTACTGATAAGAGCAAAATTGGCTGCAGCTTTAGTAACGGAAAAAAACGCAGAGGTCACTGCACCAAACTATATCTGAAACAAAATATCATTATATTAGGTCCATTTATCAAATGTCAGCTAAAGCCAACACTGCTCGTTATCGCAGTTTCAAAATGGTCTTATGTATCCGCCTCTGTCAAACCTAAGGAATGTGGTTTGTATGTGGTGTATTGTTTACAATGCCTCTCGTACCACAATCTGTGACACAGTAGTGTTAAAATAGTCATATGTCGAAGTGTCAAAGGGTCGCTTCCCCGGTCAGATCATTAAATTTCCAGGTGTCCAAAAACACCTGGCTGGGGTTGAACAATGGGTGGCCCCACATCAGCTATTATTATTGCAAATGCTGTGTTACAGCTGGTTGGGGTAGTAAAGGGCAGATCCCATATCAGATCATTAATGCCTCCTGCAGAGCTGAAACTGAGAGAGGAGGGAGAGGCTGAGGAAGAGAAACGGAAAGAGTTAGTGAGGCAGATAGATAAGATGATGCCTCATGAAGTGTATTATCTCTAATCTAATTTTTTCTCCTCAACTCCACAACCAGTGTTGGGGAGTAACGGAATACATGTACCGCCGTTACGTATTTAAAATACAAAATATGAGTAACTGTATTCGTTACAGTTACCGTTTAAAAAGGTGGTATTTAGAATACAGTTACTTTGTTGAAATAAATGGATTACACGGCGGTACTTTCCCGTTTCATATTGTCGCGGACTGTTTGGGTTTTGTTTGACAGCTATGTTCTGTTGTTCCAGGCGGCAGCGTTACAGTTGCCATGGTTACAGGGTGACGCTCTCTCTGCGACTGTGTGTTTCCTAGGTGAGAGAGCGCCTTTTTGTTGTTGTTGTTGTTGTGCTAAGCTAATAGGCAGAATGCTACAGGCATAGCCCTAAAGAATGTAGCCTCATGGGCAGTGTAGTCCGTGCTGCAGGGAGAATGGACTGCCATACCGGTGATGTGTCTGTGAGCGCGAGGAGGGAGAAAAAGGAGAGTTGAAAAGTACGACTTGTCACCGAGCAGAAACGGGAGCTGGAAGCATGTAAATATAATAATAACCACTGCAGCCTGACGAGCCCAGTTGTAAGTACGCTATTAAGACTCGACTGTACACCGTGTTCATGTTTTCCTCCGAAACAATAAGTTCCATTGCAGCAGCCTTTCAACGCCTCTCTCTGTCTCTCGCAAGCAAAGTTGACCCACACAACAAAGTAAAGCTAGTTTTCAGCTACGAGCCCGACACGGAACCCGACGTATTAGTCAGAGGTCCCTTTACTACCATTCGGAGCCGGGGACCTTCAGTAATAGTAACAAATCACATTCATGTAGTTGTAAACAGCATGATAATATATTAAGTAATCCAAAGTATTCAGAATACATTACTCTCATTTAGTAACGTAACAGAATACGTTACAAAATACATTTTGGGGCATGTATTCTGTAATCTGTAGTGGAATACATTTTAAAAGTAACCTTCCCAACACTGTCCACAACATAGCCGCAAAAAACTTGTTACCTGTGTAGCCATCAGACTAATTAAGAATGACCACCATTCTGAGATCCTACACAAAGATGGAACCACTGCATAAAATTAGAGTCACAGTTGACAAGAAGACTGGAAAGAACATGTGAACCTAGCTTGTGAACAACCAGGTGGTAGCCTTTGTGGTGTCCTCCTATTAAAACATTCTTATCAAGTGTTTATCTGTTTATTGACCGTACACAGCAGTGTCCAAATGAGAGTCCATTTACGATGGCATCTTTATGTTATCTAAAACTTGTGTTTCCACCGGTAAGAAACCTAATTTACGTGTAAGACTGAAAACTGTTCAGCTGTACATCGTAGCTACATAATTTACATGCCTGCCTTCCTACCTGACTTGCGCTCAAGTGCAACTACAAAAAGCCCTTCCAGTGATCACTTGGGGTCAATGAGCGTCTGCGTGTGGAAGTGTGAAAGATGAAAATGCAGAGGGAAAATGAGAGAAAGAAAAGGGAGTTGTGAAAGAGAGAGACATCAATCTTCCCTGTGCCCCCTGTGGTCCAAGGTACCTGTCCTGTTTCTGACATCAACAAAGCCAAGCCTTCTGGGTAGTAATCAATCAGTCACACTCCGACAAGCTGGCGGAACTGAATGGTCTGTTAGTGCGAATGTGTGTGTGTGCGCGCGCGTGTGTATGTGAGTATTCAAGTGTATGAATGAGTGAAGGGAGCACATTAGCCAGGCTAAAGATGTGTAGAAGGAGAGAGATAATGGAGTGTGGACGGTGTGGAGAGAAAAAAAACACAAGTGAGACCTGTGTGTGAAGGAAGAGCAATGAGGAAAAATTACAGTACAGAAAGCATGAATTTAACAAGATTATATAGAGAGGCTGAGATGGCTGAGAAATGGAAAGGAATAAAGGGGGCTGGGCAGAACAAAAAGACTGAGACAAGCTATTTTTCATAAAATCACACAACCTTTCCTGTCTTTCACTATATGTAACTGGCCCACAAAATGAGAATGGCTGCATAAGCATGCAACTGTCTCTAACGCTAACAAAAATAAAAAGTCCTCTGTGAGAAGTCTCTATTTCTGTTGCCACATATGGATGCTAGGGTCAAAAGTTTGCAAAAACAACATGAAAGCATGGATCCATCCTTCCTTGTATTGATAATTTAGGCCCATGCTGCTGGTGATGTAACGGCATGGGCATTAGTTTCTTGGTGTACTTTGGGCCCTTTAGTGGTTGATTTCAGCAGTATAACACCATGTCACAAAGCTCACAGCATCTGTGTTTGTGAGCATGTGTGTGTAAGAAATAAAGGTAAGAAAACAGTGACTGCTGTTGGCTCTGATATGCTTGTGTTCCAATCAACCATGGCCAAGCATGCAAAATACCAGGATTCTGACACCAAAGCATCATCATTAATATTATGATTTAAACCGTTTTCATGCTGTGATATGTCAAAATGTTTCCCATGAACCATGGTGGGCTTGCAATTCCCAGCATGACTCCACTACAAAAGTAATAAACACCTACTGACCACAAGAAATTCTCACAATCGCAGTTTTAAGTTGAGAAGCATCATCAAGATGCTTAATCATGGTAACCTTCACATTATTTACTTCACAGAATTTAATTTAAATATATTTCTATTTGAAATTCTTATTATGAAGTATCAGGTGATGATGCTAACTATATTCCATAATATTTCTTTTACTTTACAGCCAAAAGTATCCTTTGAAATAAATGTCAATATAATTTATAACACTGGCTTTCTTACTTATTCCAGTACCACTGGAAGAGTTGCACGTGGCCATTGCTCACGGTCATTTGGTGGAAAACTAATTACAATGTACTGTACTAATCAACTCTACTGGAAAAAGAATAGAAAAGCATTTTTATTAGACAATCGTTTTATTTTATTTGGGGTTTCTTTCCTACAACCTTGTCTTTTTACAGAATGTCTTCTGAATGTGATCAATGAGTCCCTGCTTTAAAAGTCCAATAAAAGAAAACTATAAATGTCACTGTAAAAGTTTGTTTAAAGTTAAAAAGATTTTTGAAGGTTGTCAGGGGATTTTTAAAGCCTCATTCTGCTGAAAGATGTCAGTTTACATGTTTTCTGAGATCTCCTTAATGCCTCTTAGTTATCTCGCAATGGGATGTCAGACCACCAATCCGGCACTACAATAAACTGGCCCTCGTAAATCACTAAGGATCTCTATTGAATTAGCCCTACAGTCAGATCAAATCTAGCATAATTGGTTAAATGCATTATGCTGATTAATTGGTTCTGCAAGCTGTAATAAAGTCACAAGCAGCTCATGGAGAGCAGATCTTTGTTTTGTCTTTTTTTTTTCATCTTTTTTTCCTTCACTAAGAAGTCTTTACGAATGACTAGGCAAATGAAAGTAAGTATCCTCCTCCTTCTTTACTGTCAGTCTCCCACTCAATTCTCCTTTTTGATTGTTCTTCCATTCTGTATCTTAGGCTTCCAGTAAAAGCTCTTTTTGCCGCCACCCCCTTTCTATCTCGTTATCTTCCTCCCTATCTTCTGATGCATAGGCTTTTAGGAATGAAAAACTTTGCAAAGCAACAAAACTGCCCATTCTAACAAAGAAAATCCCATTCTTCTTCTCTCTAATCACAGCCCCTTCATCAGTAAAAGCCCGAAACATGCTGCCTGTATTTAAAGGACTGCTTTTGTGCTCTGAATAATGCTATAATTGCTGCACACATTTTGGAGAAAGAGCCACAAATCCAATAGATGTTCCAAGAGGAGAACTATTTACACTTATCAAGTACTTCTTCACCAAAATCCAACTTCTCAGAAATTGACAAAACCCAGTCTTCTTTGCACTCATTAGGTGCTGAGCATAATCATCTGCATATTAAACCTATGTTTCATACAGAAATCCTCAAAACCTCTGCTAAGCTGCCGTGTTTTTGTAGTAAAGTGACTCAGTGTGCGATCATGGGGTGTAAAAGAGTAAAGTAGTAAAGGGAACCGCCTGATTTGCTCTATAATGTTATGCTCTTCGTGCAAACCAAAATTTTCCTATTCTTGTTTCATATTAAAAGATTTCCACCTTTAATCTTCTGGAAGGCTTTGCCTGTGGAACACATGCACAAACTCCTAATTGCTTCTTATAAAAATGAATCTCTAATATTTGGATAGCTTGGACTTTTAAGCCTAATCTGACTTTTATATATTGGAATAAATGAACACCAGCTTAAATTTTTAAACATCTCTCTTTTGGGTGTTTCCCCGGTAATAATGATGGGAGTTAAGGATATTGAGTCCAGACTGGATAAGCTAATAGGTGCAGGAACCATTACCAATGTGAATAGTCTAAGTTTAAGTCTAAGGTTCTGTCTTACAGCTTGAGATTGATAAACAAAACTGGATAGATGGTTAGTCATGAGACAATCTGGGAGCCCATCTGTTACCCTGCTGTCTTAGTCTTTGGTATAAACAGCCAATATTTCAGGCTTTCTGCTAAAGCCAAGCTGAGGCGTAAAATAAGGAGGCAAAAAAAACTGATACATGACTATAGCTAGTGGACGGCATATGAGCACATGTGTTCCCTCCTTAGCTACCTGCTTATAATTTTACCCAAAACTTTTGCCTTTGTATTCTGTATATTTAGAAGCAAATATTGGTTTATCTAGATTAATTATATGAAAGCACATTCTGCCATGGTGAAACCATAAAACTGAGTATGCAGAGAAGCACAATGTTTCCGACAGGTTTGTGTCTCTTTTTGAAGTTATGAGATAAGCATTTGTGATTTTGCCATCTTTGCGTTTCAAAACCTGATGTCATGATAAGGCGCAGATGTGACTGTGAAGCCACACGCTTATTGGCTTACAGCTTGTCTATCACAAGTCATTATCCAGTGACAACATACTAGGTAAAACTCTCCTTTCTGACACTTGTACTGCATCATAAATGCAGCAGAAAAATGTTTAGCCCCCAGCAGAGGGCTGTTCTTCCAACAGACTTCTATCGAACTAGAACTCTTTTTGCAACCACAGGTATCGCCCTCTGGTGCCCTTTAAAAAGAATGCACAAGTTTGAGGCAATAAGTTGCAGAAACATTTGTAAAATATCTTTTGGGGCGTGGTTTCAATTGTTTTGATATATGTACAATCACCATTTAGTGTGGTTAAGCGTATAAATGTTCATTAGGTTTTATTTACTGAAGCTATATTTACCCTAAAACAATAACAGGCTACAGCTAATGTGACCTGATCTTTTGCCTCAAAAGTTTGCTTTTCATATTATGGGAAATTAGAATAAATATTTATCACGTATGTGGAACATGTCCCTCGTCAACAGAGATGTTACACAGTCTGTTCCTACAGCAATCTGGCCGCCAAGCATCAAGGCTATCATCCAACATCCATCCAAAATATCAATCTCTCAACTGACCCAGAGCTACAGCGTTATTGCAATGAGCATGTCATGCTTTGACACAACTATAAGAAGGAGGCCCTTCTCCGTCCGCATCGTCGCCCGGCAGTGATCCTGTTTGACAGATTAAGCTTTTACCAGAGTTCTCTGGCAAGATACCAGGAAGGATCTTTTCTGTGAATGAAAGCTTCTCATGTGTCCTTCTTCACTTGAGACCATATGCTGCTACTGAGTAAGGCTACATCCATTCTGTCCTCTTTGCTGCTTTTTGCTTTTCATTTTGCAAGAGAGTACAAAATGGGCTGTTTTAATTAGCTGAGATGGAACATATTTGGGCCTCATGTGTTCCTAGTTTATCCCATTGTGTAGAAAAGAGTCTCTCTACACTATGTTTTTTTTTTTTGTTTGTTTGTTTTGAATGTGCATCATACAAGGTTGAGAACTAAGGGAGACAGAGCTGTTACAACAGTGGCCCCCAGACTCTGGAAGTGTCTCCCTCTGAGCCGGAGATCTGTGGACTCAGTGATCTCTTTTAGAAAACAGCTTGAAACTCATCCTTTAAAACTTGCTTTTGAGAAACTTTTGTTTTGATGTTCTAGCATTTTTTTGTGACGCATTTTGTGATATTTATCTCAAAAGGTACTATATAAAAATTTTCCTTCTTTACTTTTTCATCTTAGATTGCTTCAGCAGTCAGAAAACCTTTACAACATGAATGTCACCATCATGCGACGGTGCTGGTGCTCAACTGTAGATACGAAAAGCTTTTCCACTGCATCGCTCTATGAATGCAAGACTAATTACTGGTCATTTTTGATCATTATTAGTGTTTTAAAATATATTTGTTTTAAATGCTTCCTTTTTCCACTTGAAATACAAGAGAATTTATAGATTTTAACACCTAAGGCATATCTATTTTCAGAGACTTTTTGCAAGTCTCTGAAAATAGATATGCCTAGAAACAATACAGATTCGTCTGTTAATACAACAACAACTAACGTGTTATGAGATTCCAAAAACTATCATCCTGAAAAATGTGTTTCATACAGGAAAAGAGGAATGCTTTTCACAGATTACAGTATGTGTGTGATTTATTAGCAATACGCATGGAGTTATATTCCTGAAACCACTGTCATTCTAAAGTTAAACAGGAGATTAGACAAAAGTTAGAGTTGTGTGCTCATCAGCCCTGGGTAAAAGTAATTTGCAAAGTAATTATCCTCAACTGGAGTTTCTATTACCCAGGGACAGCATTAGTCGATGGAAACCGCACACAGTGTATCTTGTCATTTTATGCAATTCTTTCATTCTTGCATGATCTTGTTGCTCCTCTGTCATAACACACACTGGATGCAAAGATATCCTACATTGCAAAACATAGTGCCTAGATAGTTATGCAATTATTCCTGTAAAAATTGTGTTTATATGGAAATCTCTTGGTGGGTTATAATGTTTGCACCTGTACACACTGTTTTTCAGGAGTGTTTAGTTTAATAAATCTCTACAGTGGAGATGGAAAATAGAAAATTCAGAGAGCTCGCACACCCACAGTAGCCAAGTGTGCACATTGCCCATTTTGCATTTTGTCATGTCTCCTTTTTCGAAGAATACAGCAGGACAGTGCACACCCCCACACACACATATACACACGCCTTGTGCCTGTCCACGATCCTAAGTCTTAAGGATTATATATGAGCTGTCAATACTCGATCAATACCTTGTCTTGTTAGCTAAATGAATGTTGTAGTCAGCCAAAACGGTGACTGCAGTTGTAATAAAAGCTGATCATTTCTAATCCATAAAGTCAAAAACAAGTTGTCTTTTAATTAAACCCTATTTAGTCATTACTCATAAAAAAAACAAAAAAACATTGCTCTGTGTTTGTCTCAGCAGACAAACACTAGTGTGCCAAAATTTTAATTGACATCTGTTGTTTGTTTCTCTTTTAGGTTTATTCTCTCTTTTTTTTGTGCGTCATTTCCCTTGATTATTCCTCCTCTGTTTTTTTATTTTAAACTGCTGTTTTTCTGCTAGATCAACTGATTACAACAGCAGCACAAACATTTAAACCAAAAACAAACTTTATAGTTTTAGTTTCAAGGCATCATTATTCAGTGTACTGGCTGATTTTACAAATTAAGCTAAAGTTAATTAAGTTGTATCTTGTGCGCTAAACTGCAGAGAAGGTTTGTTTTACAGACGCTGAAGCAGTGATCCTTTTCCTTGTGTGAGAAAAGTTAAAGCACTGCACCTCACAATTTTTATCAATGATTGACAAGAAAAAAAGGATCCGTGTTTAATTTTGGTTAAATGAAGGTCAGCGTGATAGCTTCAGAAAACCCTTTTATGTTTTTCACAACAAAGTCATATTCATTCACTTTTATTTGCACCGCAACTAGTAGCTGAGTATTTCATATTATCACGTATCTTTATGTTATACCTTTGGATAATTTCTTTTTTTTTTAAAAAAACAATGCCGCTGTCAAGTAATGTTGTCTGTCACAGGGCAGAATCACAGACAACCAACCAGTCTATGGGCCGGGCTTGTTTATACTGTCATCGGTCTTTGCCAGATGTGGAGAAGACTGAATTAATAACATACAGAGAGCCGAATTGAAACCAATTATTAAAAACAATGAAAAGTGTCCACAGCTGCATTTCTCCCATTTGTGGCGAAGGTCGTTGTCACTCCCTTTCCTATTGTGGCCCACTTTTCAACCAGTCAGCATTAGACCTACACTTTCATCATTCAGGTTGTGTAACATGCTGTAGGGTTTTTGGAGGACTGCAATGCAAGCATATTTGCATACGTTGGATACCCCTCTCCATAGCCTCTGCACAGACAAACAATTACCCAAACAGAGCAGAGCTCTGCCATAAATTAAACATCAAAGTTTGTTTGTTTGTTTTTTACCAAAAAATGAGTTTAAGTCACAATTATCAGGTGACCACAAATCTTAAAAAAATTGCTAACCTGTGTCAGCTGAATGCATTTCTGGGTTGAGCAGTCTAAGCAGACAAGTCCAGACCAACCTCTCTCTGGCTACTTCTTGCAGCTCGTCCAGCGAGACACCGTGGTGTTTCCAGTATGTCACAAAACTCTTCCCCCAGGAGGCATCCAGGAGAGATCCTGATCAGAAATCAAGACCACTTGAACTTGAGCCAAGACCAATGTTAAGAAGAAGCAGCTCTACACGAGCTTCTTCTGAATGACTGTGCTCCTCACAATCTCTAAAGGACTGCCTTGCCACCTGTCGGGGGAAGCTAATTTCTACCACTCTTATCTATAATCTCATTGTTTCGGTCACTATTCACCAAGCCGGTGGGATGAAGGTTAAAAGGTGACGTAAGTCTTCTCACAGTTTTCAGATTTGCCACATTGCTGCACTGCATAAAGCATATGCATGGCCTCTTTGTTATTAATGGAGCTTGCATACAGGTTCACTGAAAATATTAAGTTTCTGTCATGTTAACAAATGATGCAGCATGCTCATAATCAGGCAATCTAAAGAAGTGTGCATCTTTTTCTAAAGTGTAGCTGTGTTGCCATTAACAGAGAGAAAGGAGAAGTATGAATACACAGACACAACAAGGAAAGGGTGGTAGCTCAGACAGCCCTGCTAGCTGGTCTGTTTTGCTGGGCCATCAGGTGGGCAAGCGTGACTAAAAAACTCTAGTAATGTCCACAGCTCTTACAAAGACACAAATATATTTTAAAAAAATAGAGTTATAGGAATTCAACAAGAGGTTGGATCACAAAATCTGCATGAAACTTTGTCCCTGTTATTATTTAATGCTTTCATTATTTTATTTTGTTCAGTTCTATTCATTTATTTATTGGTTTAAGATGAAAGCCAACATTCATCTCATCCCCAGCACAACAGCAGCAGCCAAGAATCACTGGGTGGTGGAATATCAATTTTGGATACAGAGTGGAGGAAATGAAAAACATTTCAAACAGAAACACCATCTGCCAAAATTCAAGGTTTGGAGGGTGCATTGTTGTGACACTGATGTAAATTATGTAGCAGTTCATGTCAGTACTTCTGGCTTGATAATTACTGCCGCAAAGGCAGTAAAATATAAGTGCAGCTGGGAGAGGGGGGGCTGATTGCTGACAGAAAAATTAAATAATCAGAAAAGTTTAAATGAAAATCACATCTTCCACATTGCTTGGATGTGAAATAACAAAATCCACTTGATGTTCAATCTGTTTGGTGCCTTCCAGCCCTTCATGCCATCTTTGTCCATCAATCTCACATGAGGAGAAAGATTGGATTAACTTCATTTTTTTTTCCAAGTAGTGTTGCTTTTTTAAAAAAAAAAAAAAAAAAAAGTAAAATTATTTGGCAATCTGCCTCTGGCTTCAGAAAATAGCAGTAACCTCGTTTTGGATGCAATATCACAACTAGATGAATATGCAGCTGGCAGTGGAATCATCCCTCCTCATTCAAGTCCAAATAATGTCTTTCAAACCAGAAAGGCACTTTCAAATGCCATCCTCTGCAGATGTCACTGACCTACTTCATAGTTTAAAAGAAAGTGATTCTAACGTATACTGAAAAATCCTTTCTTGGCCCGTGCACCACTTCTCCAAGTTTTATGAAATTCAGCTTGCGAGTTGCATGATCCTGCTGACAGACATCTAAACAGATAAGACAGTTGGTAATGATCGCATGCCTCCACCTCGGCACGTGCTCCGGCAAAGGATTAAATCTATGAGTTTTCTCTGCTGAATGTTTTCCTTTTGTCTTCACAGTTCATGCCTACAAAGCACACTTTTATTCACTGGCTCAATCCCATTATCTCAGAGGCTAAAAGAGTTGCTTTTTTTCCTATCCATCTACAGATTCAACTGACCTGACTTTGCAAATATTTTTTGTAATCCTTTACCCTTGTGCATTTGCCCTCGATGTTCCTGCTAACGCCTACTCGCATTCATTTCCTTTCCATAAAAGTCTTCCTTGCCCTATGATCTGAAATCAAACAATGATTCAGTTCCTTTTACTGATGAATACAGGCTATGCTGACACATGCTCACCTCTCTGCTGTTTATCATTAATTAATATGATTTGTTCTCCCACCATCGTTTTTATTATTCAGATACTTCTGAGCATCCTTCGGTGAACTTGCATGCCTGTTGTCTGTTCTTTGTACTCCAACTGTGAACTAAAATGAACTTTGATTCTCACTGAAGACTCCCATCTGTCATCAAAGCTGAAAGTCTAAAATGAGCTTTTTATCTGGATGGAGGATGGGAGTTGTCCTGAAAGGGAAATCAATATAGCTTTAAAACATCAAAATGCACAGACATGTTTAAAAATGGCTTCTCCCAGCATGTCCTAAAATAAAAGACACACTTACACAGGACAGGAGGGTGCAGCAAAACCGAAGGTATAGTGACAGCTCTTGTTTTTGTGGAGATTCTGGTACCAGTTTTTTAACACATTCAAAGCAACTGCTGATTGGGATTATGCTAATCAGGATACTGTTTTTGCTCATCTTTGTGGCAACGCAACCCTGGTAAAAAATCTGTTTGAAAGGGCGCTTTGATAATGATACTGAAATGAACACAGATGACTGTGCAAATGAAATCGAACCCCTATTCTTTAACTGTAGTCTCCTGATGAAGAAGGAGAGTGGAAAAACAAAAAAGCTCACATTGGAAAGCTAAGCAGCAACAAACATTGATTGAAATTAAACCTAATCCCCAAGCGTAAAATAAATGGGAGTGGAAAAAAATGTGCGGCTCCAACATAAACAAAAAAAGTCAGCTGAGACTGAAGAAGTCACTTGGATGAGTGATGAAACGTTTCTCCCACTGAAAACGCTACATTCAGATGAACACGATAAACTTTTGGACATTTACTTACCTGGATGGATATCTTAACTCTACTCTAGACTAAATCTAGGGTGGAAAAGGTTAAGAACACACATGTACCCTGTTTCAAAGTCAAATGACAACAACCCAGGAGTCCTTAATTTATTGCATTGGTCTTTGGTTGTTCATTTATCCATTAATCGTTTTTCGTTTGGTTAATTTTCTATGTCTTCTCTTTCTTTTTTTAAAACTATTTTAAAGGAACCTATTGGTCTTTAGCAATAGTTCTGTAGACTTTCTGTAGGTCTTTCCATGTTTTTCCTTTGACATTGGTTGCTTTTTCAGTCCAGTCCTGATCTTTTCGGATGAATTTTTGTTTTTGTTTAAGTCACTATGAATCATTCAGTGCAAGCATAAAAAGGCATCTCTGTTTCTAGCAGCTAGTTGCAAAAACAGATAATTTGTTTCCATTTCTTTAACAGAATCTATGAAAAATATTAAAAATAACACGTTTTGATGGACATAAGACACCTACAAGGTGTTTACAAAGACCTGGTAGCCAAGACCTTCCATCCTTGGCCACGGTGTGCCGTGTGTACTTAAGTAATAAGAAAAAAACAGTGACCTGACACAGGACCTGAGAGATCCATGTGGCCTTACAGCTAATCTAGCTGCTATTTGCTGAGGCTTCGTCAGTGTCTATGGAAGAGTGGCTGTGAACGAGTCATTTTTAAGGAAGAAAACCAACAAGGAAATAGAATAGAGATATGTTACATTTCACAAGGACTGAACTCAGAATTAGTCACAAGAGGTCTTATCCAATCCAACTTTTACATTTGCGTTCAAATTGTTATACGCGTGGAGGAAAGGGGTAAAATAGTGAATGTCAGCAACCATCTCTAAATTATGGTGGAGGCTACATCATGGTTTGGGCCTGTATTTTAGCCAGTGGTGTTCGGGATTTTTCCATTGGTCCTGAGTGCTGGTCACATCTTGACATAGGTCCCAAGTACAAAAGTCAGTGTTGCCCAAGAAATCATTTCCTAGTTTTCAGCTCCAGTGCAAACTGCTTATGAGTATCTTTCAATCCAGTCAATGTGAGTAGCATATGCAAGAAAAGGTTCACTGCACAAGAAAGTACAAACAGATAAAATACAGATACTAAGCAACTTATTATAGTGAGAATAACTGCAAAAAACAACCGGGCAAAAGAACCGCCTCTTACAAATTGTATAAGAAACAAACTAGGGGTTAAGTAGTTAATTGGAGAACTAGAAAATATATACAAAGAATATTTTTCTGTCTCAATGCAGGCTGTCAAATGTAAGGATTTGCAGCTTTTCTTCATTTACATCTTTTGAAAGTGAGCCACTTTGGGTTACTACTGACGACGACTAGAAAGGAAAACTAAAGCAATCAAAGGCGCAACTGGAGATTAGAGAAGCTTTTTTCCCCCACACTATAGACGATCATCCAACTCATAGAAATTTAATGAAGGGATTAAAGAAAATGATCATTAGTTGCAGCATTAAAATGAAATATTATGTGAGACGTATATAATTAAAAGCAAAGTTTAACCTGCTTTTGGCACAGCAAACAGTTCTGGTAATCGGTTGGTATTTTTCAGGCATAAACAATATTCACCGGTTTCATCTTCTGTGTTTTGGACTTGTCAGCACAACAAGTTAATTAAAGTTGTAAACTAAACCCTGCTAAGCAGCTTTTCTGTGTGTTTTCTTTCCATTTTCAGACAAAGAATTGGTTATTTTTAATGATAAAATCAATTGTAAAAATACTTGCAGCCCTGCTCAATTATGCTTTTCCTGTGCTTGCTTGCTTTCAGTTTCACTCAGTCTTTGCAAAAATTACTTGATCACTTACTTTTAACCAGGCTGTTAGGCACCATTTAACCAGTAAATAGCTTGTTTCTAATGAGACTCTGCATTTAGATGATGCATGTCAAAGTCTACAGCACAGTCAGACAAATGACAATGCAAAGGGAGCGAAATACTTGACAACATAGAACAGCTTATTGTATCATATATTCTAAAAAATAATACATAATGATGAGAAGAGCCTCGGTTTTAATAATCACGCAGATTTGTTTGTGTGCTGTTATATTTATGATTCTCTACTTTGCATGATTTGCCATGAGACAACGTTCCAAACAAATCTGTTCAAGAATGAGCCTTGATAATGGCACTGAGATGAACGCAGCAAAATGTGGAAATGAAATCAGACATCTATTCTTGAACTACAATGCCCTGATGGGGAGAGACAAAGGAGGAGGAGGGAAGGGCGTACAGGTAAATTAGATTGAAAGGGAGAGAGAAGGACCAGTCAGCCGAATGTCGAGGAAATGGAAATAAATCAAAAAGCCTGAAAAAGAAATGATATACTGTGGTAAGATGGAAAAGAAGCGAGTAGCAGGAGGGAGGAAAGAGAGAGCAATGTCAGTGAGGAACTCTGAGGAGGAAATCAGCTGCTTTCTAATGGGCGCTGATTGCATCTCCTCCTAAATGTCAAGTACATTTCCATTTAAAGTGCCCCACTACTTAAAAAGGCATGATGAGAGGCACACCCAGACCACACACTCACACACACCCCCACACATACGTACGTGGGCTAATACACGCAGTCACACAGTTCACAGATTCACAAACACAAACAGGAAGGTAAACACATGTAAGCAAATGGCACAAAAATGCACACAAGAACATTTGTCATTTCTTCAAACATCTCTAAGTTCATGAATCATGCCAAAGTGACACATCAGCCAGGATACACTTCAGTCTCATCAATAACATCCTCACACACACTCACACACTTCTTTAGCCTTCATTTTCAACCCACCCTCAAATCTGCTCTGAACCAATGAGGCATGTGCTCCCACCGGGGTTTGGTAATGAGTGCCAATCAGGATCACCGTAGCCAACAGCGAAGACCAGGA
Source organism: Aulonocara sp. 'chitande type north' Nkhata Bay (assembly GCF_057382095.1). Taxonomy (NCBI): domain Eukaryota; kingdom Metazoa; phylum Chordata; class Actinopteri; order Cichliformes; family Cichlidae; genus Aulonocara; species Aulonocara sp. 'chitande type north' Nkhata Bay. The sequence goes on along the minus strand of NC_141355.1, from coordinate 23,326,432 downwards.
AGATAGATGAGTGGCCAACAGGCCCCACTGCGCTGGAGTGAACAGAGCTCAGGGATACATTCAATATGTCACAATAACACACACATGGTCTACCACCCCAACAGCCCCATACACACACACACACACACTGAAAAAGCTTGGTGCGTGACAAGAACACATTTTCCCAGCATCTGCCAACACGCAGAAACGGAGGCAGCCGTTCTTTATTATCTTCTCTGTCACATATGCACAACAAAGGAAGCTCACAGGCATTCATGAAGTAGTCACAAAAAGCTTGCACAAACACAATATGTGCGCATGCAATTTCACACTCTCGCTTTCTTTATTTTCAATCAGCTCAGCGACCGCAATTCTCACGTCCAAAGTGCTCTAATGCAAACAAAGCACTTACATATAACAACATCTCAGCATTACTTTCACAACTTCATGAAATGAACTAATGTAATAGGAAACTAAAGTCCACCTTGTGATAGTCTCACACTATCCACAACACCACTAAGTTTCTGAACCACACCAATATTCAAACTCACTGTGATGTTAAACACAGAGCGGAAAAGTGTTATGACTGAAAAAAAACCCTGTCCGTAGACACATAAATGCCTGCCAAAACCTTCTGTGTGGTAGTCTCATCTACAGTCGATGACTTCTACTGCATTGTGCATTAATATGCTGGGCATAGCAGCAGGAGGTTACAGGAGATGGGGTACACCTGGGGTCCAGCTCAGGATGTGGCAAGGGTTAAATGGAGGGAACTTGTTGTGACCTTATATTCCACTCCAGGATGAAGAGATAAGAAGAATAAACAACATGATTTTTATTTGTATGCTGTTCCTAGTAAGGTGCTCTGAGCTCTCTGTGCATCAAGAATGCTAAAATCTTCCTTATTAAGTGTATTGCAAGAGAGGACATAAGGTGTGACTTTTTGTACTTACACATCCTTATCCAATACTACACGAGTATGTATGGTGAATATTATACCATAGTGTGTGTGTGTGTGTGTGTGTGTGTGTGTGTGTGTGTGTGTGTGTGTGTGTGTGTGTGTGTGCAGAATTGGATATTAGCAGCATCAGCATCAGTGCGCATCTGACATGCACCGATCAGGTACAATATTATGACCACTTGTGTGATATTGTGTTGGTCCCCTTTTGCTGCCAAAACAGCCCTTACCAGTTGAGGCATGGACTATCTTAGACCCCTGAAGGTTTTCTGTAGTTTCTGGCATCAACATGTTAGCAACAGATCCTTTAAGTTCTGTAAGTTTGGCCTGATCCTCCATGGATCAGGCTTGTTTGTCCAGCAAATCCCACAGATGCTTGATTTTATTGAAATCTGGGAATTTGGAGGTCAAATCAACACCACAAACTCATTGTTGTGCTAATCAAACCATTCTTGAACCTTTTTTGCTTTGTGGCAGGGTGCCTTGTCCTGCTGAAAGAGGCCACAGCCATCAGGGAATACCGTTTCCATGAAAGAGTGTACGTAGTCTGTAACAATGCTTGGGTAGGCGATACCTGTCAAAGTAATATCCACATGGATGGCAGAACCCAAGGTTTCCCAGCAGAACATTGCCCAAAGCATCACACTGCTTTCTTCCCATCCGTGCATCCTGGTGCCAGGTGTTCCCCAGGTAAGCAATTCAGATACACCCAGCCGTCCATGTGATGTAAAAGTAAACATGATTCACCAGACAAGGCCAACTTCATGGGCTTCATGGTATCATGGGCCCACTGTTGGTACTTTAGGCGATGGACGGGGGTTTTCACATACGCATGAAACTGTGATGCACTGACTATTCTGACACTTTTCTATCAGAACCAACATGACGTTTTCCAGAAATTTGACCTACAGCAGCTCATCTGTTGGATCGGATCACATGGCCTTCACTCCCTAAGGGCATCAGTGAGCCTTGGCTGCCTATGACCTTGTCGCTGGGTTACCACTGTTCCTTCCTTAGACCACTTTTGATAGATTCTGACCACCACACCTTAATATACCACCACTAACAGGTGCCACGATAAAGAGATTATAAGTGTTATTCACTTCACCTGTCAGTGATCATAATGTTATACCAGTTTGCTGTATCTGTAATCTGTAATTATGTGTCCCTGAGAAGAGAAAGTGAGGCTGTTTGAGAGTCCTACCCAGTATTTAGCATGGTTTTATATAATGAGCAGTAAGTTAAATAAATATCTCTCTGACAGTCTCAGTAAAGACTGAAAGTTATCTTTGTAAAGATATAAATTATGAACAAGCTATTGCACTGATTGCATTAGAATTGCTATACACTTCATATACTCATTGCAAACATTCACACAAAAATATACTCTGCTACACAGCTCAGACTCTTAGGGTATGAATCAGTGCTCAAAGGCAAATCATACATCTAAATGCGAACATTAGAAAAATGTCCACAATTGTATTAAGAACATGCTGGCACACGCAGCCATATAACATACTCTTCAAACACAGATAACCTTTAAAGCCCACATACTGCACAGCTTGGAATTTTTCACAAGCAGCAAGTGGACCTGTGTAGTAACAGTGTTAACATACGTAGTCAATAACAGCTCAGCGACATGTGCTGTACAGAATATCAATAAGAATATTTTGATATTATATTATATTATATATCATACCACTTACTCTCAGTCAAATGTTAACTAATGCTCCACACACATGGTAATGTGGCCAGAGAACTTAAAAGCTGTGCAACAGTGAATCAGTGCATCAGGAGAAGTAACCTAATGTAATACTGTCTTGATAATGATTAAAATAATTACACAGCTGGAGAAAAGGCTTAATGTAGTGTCACATCAACATAAGCTAATCTGACCCAACTTCAATATTGCAATATTCCTTGATGTTATTTAAAAAATAAGGAAAATAACAGGAGAAGAAATGGCCATGCATTTAAATCCCACTTATTTTGTCATTAAATAAAATGGTCTGTTGCATTTATGCCAACACCATAAATAGCCCAAATAATATTGTAGCATCAACATATACTAGTTTAACCCGCTGCTAGATGGTTGCCAGGTGGCCAATGGTATCATAATACATTAAGTATAAATGAAGTTTTGTGGAGCTAAATTACTGCGGTGAAATTAAGCTGATATAATGCTTTTATAAGCTGTTATAGTTACATAAATGTTAAAAACTGGTCATGTTAGCCCGTTGCTACAGGGTGATGATGATGACATCTTAATATCTGCTACAGATAAGAACCTTCAGTCTCTTATGATGAACTTGTGTGTCAAGTTTGGCTGCTTTGCTCCTGATGATGTAGTTGGCATACAAATAAACAAAAAAAGGCAGTTTTCATGTATTACAGTTATTAAATAACTTCTGGAATCATCATTACAACAAAACTATGTAAGGCTAGTTTCCTCTATTGTTTTTAAAAGCCTAAACATGTAAATAAGTGAAATAACCTTCATCATGCAATCAACTAAAGCTAAGATTCTGAGTGTTTAGCAGCTGAGTTTAAATATGTTGTGTGTAAAGTGTACAGTTCTTTACATCAGTGAAGGAGTGTGATATGTAAAGTCTCCTGAAGAAAACGTGCTAATGAAAAAGTACTGCTAATACACCAGGAACAAGCACTCACTGATGCTGATGAGTGTATCAGTGTTAGTGGTGTAGATACAGTATAATAGTGTTAAAGTATGAGCAGCCAAGTGTTAAAAAAACAGAGTTGACAACTTCAGCAAATAAGGGAGACAGTTCTCAGACACAAATGTATTAATTAGTGATATGCAAGTGATGAGACAGAGTGAGAGGCGCTGGAGAAGTTGATGATATGACTCAGAAATTACGTCAGCATGAAGTACTGAGGAAAGGAGCTGCAGAGATTTGGGAAATATATTTTGATTGAAGCTGTTGATGTTTGGAGGGGGGGGGGGACAGCTAGTTTTTAGTACTGTGTGAATCACATTTGCATTTTTTATTAATCTGAAGGAAGCTCCACGCACCTGCAAAAACACTGGGAGACCATGAGAGTTTTTTATATTCAGTGGATGATGGCAAAGACAGAAAGAAACGCTAAAGGCATTAAAAAGCTTTACAGAGGATAGTGTACCAGAATACTTATAGCCACAGAAGCGCAGTCAAGACCAAGACAGTAATCCAAGTACAATAAGCAAGTTTTTACTCTTGAGAGAATTTAATTGTTTGGTAAACTTAATTTCTTAAGCTTGACACCTCATAAAAAATTAAAGAAGTAAATAAAAAATCAAATATCCATCATTTGCCAATTTGTGCTACTTTAAGGCAAGAATCACCCACAGCAGGTGGAGGAAAGAGAGAGTAGTTCAGAAGTGATGACCACAGAACGTAACCCTGGCTCGTTCTTCTCACTGTATCTTAATAAAGCCTCACAGTCTATTCTGCCCTTGTCAGCGCTTGTTAACCTGCAGATTGATTCTTCTGGACTACTGTACATCTTCTTTAATTAAAGTCACCGGCTAATCTGGCTTTCTACCAAGCTGTGTAGCTGTCATCACACGACGATTGCAGTTGAGTATATCCCATTAGATTTGCATGCATTGAAAAAAGGAGAGGTAAAGTGATCTGAATATTTTAACGTGCATCAAAAAGCATCAAAACAGAATGTAACCCTGTCTAGTTCTTCTCACTGTTCTTCTCACTGTATCACAATGGAGCCAGTACACTATACTTTCAATATAATTCAATATATGATTGTGTTAAAACCCAGTGACACGTGTGGATGAGATGGAAAGCCCCTAAGATCATAAAAAATGTGTGTTTACATCAAAGCAATAAAATTTATAAGGATTTGTTAATTAACCTAAATGGCGTTTAATGATACACAAAGGCTTACAAGCACTTAAACACATTGAAATAAACATTTTGTAAGTTACAATTAATAATATGGTGAATGCTAGTTTCACTATGAATAATCCAGTGAAATCCTTTTACTGGGAAAAACTTTATTTTCACCGTTACCCTGTGAAGAGAAAGAGAAAAACATATATTCAAACCATCACGATGACAGGCTTATTTAGTAATTTGTGCAGTTTTGTCTTTTTTAAAACGTTGATATGCCTTCACTAAATAACAGTGTTTATCACACAATATGAATGTTAATTTTATGCTTGGTTTGGCCAAAAAATTATACATTTGCTAACATATTTGGACAACATATGCCCAAACATTTATTTCCCTGAAGCAGTTATTTCTGGGAAAGAAAGCTTTAGCAGCTGTTAGTTTTTTCGTGTCTTTTTTTTCCACCCATGCATTTCATGTACAAAAGTAACCAGTAAAAGCACCCATTAACTTACCCCCATTTTACAATTATCAAGAGATCTGTCAGGGACAGTTTCAAGGTTTGGCAGAGTTAATTATATTTAATAAGGGCTCACAAGGAGAGACGGTGCTTTAGTAAATGAGGTAGTAAAACTCCATTTATCTCCCAAAGACAATAAATAGCCACCATCAGGACACAGCATAAGGACACAATACAATATTTCTTCATCCCACACAAGACATGTGTAAGTGACAGTGCTTGGTGCTGTGTGAGAGATGAGAACTGAAGAGAAAAAAGAACCCATTTGTGCATCGATCACTTTTATGCCCGTGGTCTGTTTGCATATTTTAGACCTATAAACAACATGAATGATGTGCCGTGTAATGCACCATAATCGAGATTTATTCGGAGGGTGTATGGGAAGGAGATGTTCATGATCTGAGAATCAGGAGGGGCAGTTGCAGCTGTGTGTGCGTGCTTGTGTATGTGTGTGTGTGCTGTGATTTATTTGATTTAATTAGATCGCCGATGTAAAACAGCTCGCAGGGGGGGGAAAGGTAAAAACGAGTGCCGAGGGAGGCATAAATAACACCACGCTCTTTCCTTCCTCTCTGGCTTTTTTCTTCCTCTGGCTCTCCTTTTCTCTCTGATCTTCCCTCTGCCTGTATACAATCTCTCTTTTTTTTCCCTTTTTTTCCCCCCCATGTTCCACTGGACTCCTTTTCTTCAACCCTATCCTCTTTTATGCTTCCCTCTGTCTTGGTTTTACTTCACATCTCACCTCCCTCTCTCTACCTTCTCCTCCCTCTGCTCCGCTCCCAGCTGAATAATGATAGGGGGTAAACACCTCATTAGGCTAAAAGGCCCACAGGAACAATCAGAGACATGGTACTCAGTCCAACCTGTTACTCTGAATGTTCAGAGAAGCATTTTGAACACGGCAGGGCAAAGAGACATCCCACACAGTAAAGGGGGAGTGGGTGGTTTGAGTCATTTGATGGAACGGTTTTTATTTTTGTTTTAAATAGATGGCCAAACTGCATCCTGGCAACAAGATGTGCACGCAAAGTGTCACCTGTGCTTCTACAGCAGGTTATTAAAACACTTGTTGTTGTTAACTTTGTCTGAAAGTGAGGAAGAACTCACACAACCATGAGTAGCTGATTTATGCCGAGCAATCAGCGGAGGTAAGAGACATAAATCTACACTCTCCGGTAGTAACTGCCAGTAAAAGTAGTTCATCCAGCATCACAAACTTCTATCACCTCATCACATCCACCCATCTTACCTACACAAGGTCAGGAACTTTTGAGCAGGCTTGAATTTCCTAACACGTCGAGTGAAAAAAACATCCTTGATTTGAGAAAGTATTCTCAGACTGCTGCTGAAGATTTCAGCAGTCTGAATCAGAAGACACTCCCAGCAGAGTGAAAAGTGGCCGGTCAGCTGAAGCCCCATATTTCACAGACATATGAAAGTCTTTCCATTCCCTCTGCAAACGCACAACGGCAAATAAGTGCTCTCCAGCAACATCAAACTATTTCTTTAAGGTTAACTATTTCTTTCTTTTTTTTTCCCCATCACGGTGCCACACAGCTTTACTATAAAGCCTCTTCTCGACTCTTCAGCCCGTCTCCACTTTTAGGTATATCAAAGCCCAACAGCGAGTACACTTAATATTTCATACCGCAGTCAAACCTCGGCTCTGTGCATGATAAGTAAAACTGAGTGTACAGCACCAGGTAATTCCACAGTAGATAAGCTGTAGCGTTGTTTTTACAAGGAGAATATAGTTCTACAGGCTGCTGCTGTTGGTTTAGATGTATATGTTGTGCATCAATGCGAGGACATACAACACGTCTATGTGACTTCCACACTTGTTTCTTTGGCAGTCATTGCAAATATACATAATACTTGCTTCATGACTTATGCATGTTAAGCACTAATGTGTGGCAACAAATTTATATGAATTCTAAAAATGTGCTGGTTTACTGGCATTAACTAAGGAGTAGCTTCTCATGACCTTAAGATGCATCATGTGTGAGTTCAAAGATTAATCATATATGAAGCAGTTTGCTCGCCAAGCACTTTAACTGTGGGTCAGCTTCTGGTTTAGTAGGCAACTCTCTTGTGTATTTCCCACACCGCCGTACATCAGTCAGCAGTATCCTCCACTCCCATTGATTGCTCCAATCACTCGCCTCAAAGTCCAGATTAGTTTTACTCAGGACCCGCCCATTTAGGGTCACCAACAGTTGCATTGACTGTCATCTACACAAGTCATTAGATTTTATTGGCGTTTCTCTAGCTGCTACATCGCCATTTGTCTCTTCCTGTGTGTACGCCCCATCAGGGCTGTGATCTGTGCTAGCATTCATCCAGCTTTACTGTTATTAACTATAACAAGAAAAAAAAGTACTGTAGCAAAACCTTCACAACATTTTTAATATTTGACTCATTTATGCCAGATTGGATCTTTCGATGCTTGACTTAAGACAACAACATGCCCTATGGAATAATAACAAGTTAACAAATCATTTCAAGCATTATTCATATGAATGCCTTTATCAATGTTACTGATATACAAAGTGGTTTATACAGGGGGAAATAATCCACAACAGCCAACTTCAGATGAAATGTTCTTAGTAGGTATACAGTATCACTCTGTGACAATAATGCAAAGTCATCTTCTTCCAAAGTGCTGCCTAAAACATTAAGGAAAAACAAATATGTTAATCAGTCAGCATTATGCACTGTAAACTTGATGTTTAAAAAGATACTGGCTGTTATAATTAGCTTAAATGAACTGTAATTTACTCTGAGGGCAATTTCTAGCACTTGAAAAACTGAAACCTATTACCAGAACAACAGCTCTAGGGAACTTCTCTGTTATTTGATAGCCCATTCTGGGCTCAGACACACACTCAAACACAAATATCACACACAGCAAAACAAACAGTTTGGACAAATTGCAGACATAAGCTTTCAAAAAGTGGCTGGGAGTAAAAACTATGCCAAATGCATAATGAAATGCACTCATACAACATATAAAAATATTACTGTCATTCTCACAATTAGTCTAAAAACCTCCTAAAGCCTGATATTGAATTACAATACATATTGTAATTGCACATTTCTGTTATTACATGAACAAACTTACCTTGTTTTCAGTTATTAAACTGTAACTTTACTCACTTATTATCTGCTATATATTCAAACAGAATGAACATGACATCAATATTCATGAAAACTCAACTTTTCTCAGAATATGAATTTAAATGTAATGACCTGAGGACTGATCTTTTCCCCCCACTAACCTTTCATCTTTAAACTCTGACCCACAAAGAACTCTATGAACTGCTGGTGGCGATAAAGGTGTTGGGTGTGCTTGCTTTAATGGCCTTGTGGGCTGTTAAAGGCCCATCAGCCACGCGGGGGGAGCAGCTGGGACTCAGAGGGTTGTTGAGCGTCGCGTTGAAGGTGCCCTTCAGTAGTGTGTTCATAATACTTGGACTCAACTGTAGAGACATAAACAAAACAGAGATGAGGGACAATGAAGGATGATGAAAAGTTAAATGGGTGTTCTCGGCCACCCCTCATTTCTTCACATGTTGCTTGGAACATATGCAAGCATACCTGGAAATACAGGTTATAAAGCAAAACGTTTGTATAATTCTAATGAGCTTGATGAAAGTCAATATTTGGTATGGCCACTATTATTCTCATAGCCTGATCTATCTATTACTTTTGCAAAAAAAGTAATTAGATTACTGTTACTTTCCCGTAAGCAGGTTCGTTCCTGCGTTACTAAACTGTGATTTTGTTTGTGAGAGTGTCTCATGAAAATGAGCAGTAACAGATGTGTGTAGATCAACAATGAATAATAGTGCGGGACAGAGTACGACCATGTAGCGTTTAAAGGTTGGAAGTACTTGCATTACTTTAAGTTGGATTCTGTAAAAAGTGACAAAAACATTAGCGTCCGCTGTACACTCTGCGTGGGAAGAAAACTTCTTTCTACAGTGAAAAATTTAAGTTCAAATCTTAGCAAGCAGCGAGCACGCTGCCACAGGAATGTGAAATTCAGAGAAAAAACCCCGGATCCCCCCACTGACATGAGCGCTGTGGCTACCACATCCAATTCAGCTGGGGAAACTTCCACCGGCCCCACTCCTGCTAAACAGGTGAAAATAGACTTGAGAGCGACAGGACTTGGTGCTGCTGAACCTTTGTTTTTATTTATTTATTTTTTTGCTGTGTTTTACTTGCATCTATTTGAAAGAGTGAGTGTAAACACAAAATATAATTTTATTTTATATGCTGGAATATGCAGAAAATAGGTTTAAATGTTAAACAAATTTCTTCATGTCAAAGACTGTTGCATATAATTTAATTTCTGCTTGATGCAATGTGCATAAAGTTAAAAGATTAAAACTAATAAAAAAAATTAAAATGACACTTTTTCATTTAATTAAATTTTATATGATATTTTATGCATAAAAAATAGAATTGGGCTGAAAGGTCTATTGCTTTATTATGTATTCAGGTTGTGTATCATGTTTTTTTTAAAAGGAAACTAAGTAATACGGTAACTAATTACTTTTGAAAATAAGTAATCAGTAAAGTAACTGGATTACTTTCTCGGAGAAATAATTAGTAACTAATTACTATTTTCAACTAACTTGACTAACACTGGTGGTGAAGATGCATGTCTCAGGTCCTGTGTCAGGTCTTTGTTGGATTCTTTTCAGATTCTTTCAGGCAATTTTCGTCTGCTATATATAGTTTTTTAGGTCTGTCACTTTTCACACTGACACCATTTTCAGATATGTCCTTTTATCCATTCAGCTAATGCCTCTTTAGGTAGAAATGGAAACTAACTATGTGTTTTTGCAAAAGGCCGCTATTAACAAAGTACCAAAAGATATAAATTAACATTGGTTCTTTGCTACGTTTGTCTGTTATGTGTAGACACACCACTGGTTCACTTAAGTTAGGTGGCTTTTTATGCTTGAATGATTCATAGGTCAGTGTTAAGTGGCTTAACAAAGGAGAAAAAAACCATTCTTCTCAAAAAACACAGAACTGAACTAAAAATGAGTGAAAACGCAGCCAGTGTCAAAAAATCTTTAAAAAGACCTTCAAGCCTAGGTTATTGCTGAAGATCACTTTAAAATCTGGCTCTTTCCAAAGAAAATCGTAAAGAATGATATGAGGCTCAAGACTTTTGCACATTACTGTATATTTTTAAAAAGCGAAAGAGAAGAAATAGAAAATTAACCAAATAAACCCCAAAACAATTAATGCATAAATGAATAACTGGAGGCCAATGCAATAAATTCAGGACTCATGGGTGGTTGTCATTTGACTTTAAAACAGGAGTAATGAAGTGTTCTTAACATTTAGGGATTTAATCTAGATAAACTTCAGTGAATTCACTCACAGTGTATGATCCTGCTGACAAAGGTTTTGTATTGTCTTTTAACACACATGGTCTGCACACTTACTAATTTCTTGACGAAGCTTAAGAAATTAGTAAGTGTGCAAATTTATACTAAATTTCTTCAAATTTATACTAAATAACATATATTATATTATGGTCAAACATTTTGTTCAGTCCTACCATAGACTGGTAACAGATCCAATGATATAAAGCCCAAATAATTTAAAATTAAATAATTATCTGAAGAGCTTAATTATTTCCAATATGCTTTTAGAGCGAGGGGTCATTAAGGTTAAAATCACAAACATGACTCCAAAAACCCTTACAAATACTGAGTCTGTTAGTCCATGCTGGAGGGGGAGTCTTACAGAGGAAAAAACTAAACAAAACACCACGTTCACTTCAAAGTCTGCCCCCTAAAATCACCTCCCAAAAAACCCACAGACATACACACATATATATGCTCTATGTACTCACACACTTCATCAGCTGTCCTACTCAGGTACTGCTGAGCCTTTTCTGCAAAGCTCTATCTCCCTCTCTCTCACTCGCTCTCTCTCTCACCCCCCACTACCTCCATATAACCTCTGAGCACGTACGTGCACACACAGACACGCACACATCAGTATGCCAGAGGTGCTGCAGCAGGATTTGAGAACACTGGCGGCACGGCTCAGATCTCAGTATTGATCCTAATGGGAAAAGGGTTGCAGGTTCAACTCCAGGTCACCCTCGGGGTTACTGGGTAGGTCGAGGAGATAGGGGAAGAGCCCTTGGAAGTGACGACACCATTGGAATGGCAATGATGAGGGAGATTATGGGATGCTTGAGTAGGTCAAAGAGGGGAGAAGGTAAAGGGGAAAATTGCAGGTTGGTAATTGGTGGTGGTGATTATGTTACTTGGTATGTATGAAGACATATTCAACCGCGCCCATGAGCACAGACGAAGGAGTGCAGGATGCACAGTCGTCCCTATAACACACACACACACACACACACACACACAGCACCTGCCACACACAGTGAAGGAACGCAAGCATTTGCTACCCACAATCCAGCAAAACAAGAGACGCAAGAGAATCAAATTACTTTTCATGAGCAGCTTGTATTTACCAGTACTTCAGTCGGCCAAAGAACAGATTATACACCTTTTGAGTCCGTCCGTCAGTTTGACACAAAGTGTAGATGGAACAGCCACAAGGTCTGTACATAACAACCCTGCGAGATCTATTCAGGAAAACTTTACAAGACTGAGAACAAAATGAATGCCAGGTACCAAAATAGATTCTGATCCAGCCAAAGAGTGAGACAAATATGGAGACAAGGACCCAAGACCCTAATCAGGCTTTAGAAGTTTGTGAGCTCAACAATTTTTCTCTATTTAAGGCATAGCACTTGTGCTCCACTGACCAGCAGAAAAGGCTAGAGAAGGTCCTAGAGGTACATGCCAGCAAAACCAGGTATTTTGAAAACTATGAAGGACTTTATTTTGTACAGCTTGCTTCTTTTTTGCAGGAGCAACACTATATATGAAAATATGGAAGATGAATGCTGTGTGTATAAACCACAACTTCACAGAATCCCTTTAGTCTTAAATAAATAAATAAAAACAAAATAAAACAACAAAGATCTAGTGTGTAACACACTGATTCGTGCTATTTTTCTTGCCAAAACTCCAGACTTCATAGCTGGTTAAAGCCATGCAAGGACCTTCCTTTTTAAATGTATTTGTAACTCCCACAGTGAAGTATATTCAACAGATTAACAGTCAATTAAACTGTACTGTAGTTTCCAGCTCTTTTAAAACACACATTTTCCAAAGTCAACAAGAATTAAAAGTAGGAACATGAAAACTCACACACAGTGAGAGCCCTTACAAGCCGCAGGCATCACACTGAGAAGCATATCATAATATGTCAACTGCGTCAAGAAAACCTTATGTTCTAAATCATAGTGACTAAGAGCCTGAGTAATAGTAGATTTTTATGAAGGGTGCCAATAAATACATACAGTATATATACTTGTACAGCAGAGTGATATTGAAATTTCAAATCTAAAGGGTTACCACTGTCTGCTGAGCTTTGTGCAGCACATGAAATAGAGTAAAGTGCTGAGAGTATTGTCAAAAATATACTCTTTAATTATTAAACTATCACTTATTTCTTTTTTATTTCAAATGAAAAAACTTACGTTTCTTCTTTTCTTGCCTCATTATGTGTTTTGTACTCATCTAGCATATATATACCATTAAAGAGTACAGCATTTAATTAATATTTGTTTCTGCTCGACATCCGTTCCCCGAATCGTTTTACATTTCCATATTCCATCCACACTTTTCTCTCTGTTAAATGAAGCTCAGCCACTAAGAACAGTGTTACTGTATGAGTGAGAAAGGTAATCAAGCCTGCTCAAGCAGGTACCTCACATAGTGCATTTAATGGAAACTCTAAATGAACCTTCACAGTGGACAAATGCTGCTCAAGTAGATAGCGTTGTGACATTATGCACATGTATGGACGAATGATCATGCGCACACTTATGCTGAAATAGCTACTGTTCCATTACATGAAAAGTCTGCTTCAGATTTCAGACGCTCAGAACACATTTCCAGCTGTTGAATTTAACTACCCTCTTCAGCAGCTCAATTTTCTGCTTTCTGTCTCTCTGCTTCTCTTCCTCCACGCATTTTCACCACCTTTTCAGCACCAACTCACCTCTACCGCCGTTTCCCCTTCTCTCTCTCCCCCCTGCCTCCTTCTCATTACTACCATGCTACACTCTGCCTGCTCATCTTCTACAAGCACTTATTTATCTCCCTCTCTGCTCCACTTCATACTATATTTAACGCTGCATGGCCCGTGGTGTCATATAGAATCACAGTCACACAGCTAATTACTGAGCAGCGAGCTTAAACTTGCATTTCGCTATTAAAAAGGAACTTGACTTCCTCCAGCTAAATGGAGCCATATGATTATGTACAATGCAATAGAATCAGTCTATAACCCATGAATGAAATCTTTTTTTATGTTCTTGTATGGGGCCTTTACTTCATTATACATATGTATGAATACCAGATGGACATCTAAAATTATTTAGATCACATGAAGGTTGAAAATAAAAAAGTACTTACAAAACAGTGTGCAGTGCTTCTGGTAAGAGGCATCATGAGTAATCTGAAATGCCAAATCTAGTTTACCAAATTGTATTAGCTCATCTTAGAAGTGACTGGCAGGTTTGCAACATATGTTCTTCTGCTGCTTATGGTGGGATTGAGCCTCTTGAAGCCTCTAACACATTGCAAGAGAAAGTCATTTACACCTACAAAAAAAATTCCAACTGACCTATCATGCCTCCTCCAGAGGCATTCATGAGAAACTGGTGCACCCAAATGAAGTATATACTTGGACAGAAGAAAGATACAAATTATGCTGTCGGAGCTCTTGGGAAGCCAGTGGAGCAGAACTTAGGGCCTAATTTACTCATCTGCAGCTCACTTCTACAGAGAGCATTATTAGCTGATATTGAAGATCTAATCATGTAACTACACTGCTACAAAGTTTAGCAAAACCAATTTACTCTTACTTTGAGACAATTATCTACCATCTTTAAAGCTCTCTGTGATGGTTAAAGTAGCTGCAGACAAACACTCGATGTGGATCTCAGTTCAATACAACTTTTACCACCCAACCGCTTGGGGGAGAAAGGATGGAGATAGGACAGGTTGAGGTGGGAGCAGGATCATATCAGATTTTTCAACAGTTTTACTAGCTACAGTAGAAATTCCCACAGCTACAGGTGTATTTACAGCGTCCTCCGTCTTGTGTGATACTTACAAATAAATGTAGAAAATGTATCAGCTCATAACAACCAAAAAGAAAAGGCACATAATCTTAACAATGCAACCTCTAACATCTAAATGACTATATAGTATGAATTTACACACAGTTAACGTAGCTAGTGCCAACAACTAGGGCTGGGTATCGTCACTGATTTCTAGAATCGATTCGATTTCGATTCACAAGGTCCTGAATCGATTTGATCCCCAATTCGATTCAATCTGATTCGATTCGATTTGAATCAGGTAAATTTTGCCTCAGACAGTCAGAAATATTATAATTCTGATCACGTATCAGTACATTTCCATATTTTTATTTCTATAAAAGGAAAGCTGACACTTGCGAGACTTTATCAAAGGTGTGAGCATCACAGCAGATGCCTTTGTGTCAAAGTAACTGAGGATAAAACAGAAAAGCATGAAGGCGACTTTCCTGGCCTGGGATTTTATAGCAGATGACCTTAAAAATATTCTGCAGTAGATCAAAAACGAAAGAAAACCATTAATCAACACATGAACATTACCCGATGCTGCTGAAGTGAAGCAGAGCAAAGTTACAGAGGTTTTAAGAGACACAGCTAAGCCTTTTGCAATTTTGCATAATTTTAAAAAGTTTACATTTGGTCAGTAGCCTATTGAACAGCAGAAATTAGGTTTTCTTTTCGGAAGTAAGTAAAAGGAAAACAGGGGCCAACAGCGCTCTAAACAACGGTAGACTTATACATAACAAGCAAGCGAATAATGAAGAAAACTGATTTTTAGACGGGAAATTGTTCTGGAAGTACAGAGAGAGAGAGAGAGAGAGAGAGAGAGAGAGAGCTGTGCATGAAGTGTGATTTTATCGTGGTGGAAGCAAAACAGCAAAAGTCAGAGGGAATTCATGACGATGTACGTGAAGCGAAGTTTGGATCTTCTTTTGCATCTGGTTCGGTCAATATTGTTTGGAGAGAGATAAAAACCCGCAGCTTCAGAATCTAGCGCAAAAAGGGCGTAAACACAAAGCGCGGACCCGCCGAAACATCAGAATCAGCGAGCTGTCAGCTTTCAGCCCCGACCGTGTCTGTGCCGTCGGGTGAGAAAGGCGACATCTCACGATTCTGATCTGTCGGCAGGTCCATGCTTTGTGTTTACGTCTTTGTGCAGAATGGTGGTTATTGAAATTTTGTGAGGTTTAACCTGATATTCTGGCATTTCGGGCAAAGTACATTTATATTTAAAAATCGATATCGCGTTATCCAAGCCAGAATCTATTTTAATCGATAAATCGATAATCAAAACCCACCCCTACCAGCAACCCAAGGCAGTAAAGTTATAGATGCAGACAAATTTGTTTGTACCATCCCACAAAAAAAAACAACAACAACTTTACAACCAATTAGCAGTCGCACTCATCAGGGCAGACTGATTCAGTCTGAACATTCAGACTGAAAATAGAAGGCGATTATTTAACAACTTTTGCCCATCTGAGAGCAACCGAAGTCAATTTGAATTGGGCTAAAATTGTGTGGAGACTGGCCACCTTCTACCAGGCAGCCAGTGCAATTTCCTTGCAGTGAAAAGCGGCCACCACAATTGCTTGTAATCGGTTGTCAAATGCAAAAAAAAAAACCCCAAAAAAACAAGACCTAGTCATAATGAGGTTGCCATCCTATTTTAACCCTAATATGACTGATCTATTGTCAAGGCCTCTGAGTCTGACCTAATTCTTCATGCAAAAGTTTTTTTTTGTTTTTTTTTAAAAAGCACATTAATGCATATCAAACCTTTGTATAAAGTCTTATGGGAAAACGTGCATGTTTAGAAATCCTGTGAGGAAACAAATTCTCACATGCCAAGACTGACTTACAAAAAGATACTTTGCTGAACTTGTGATGTAAACTGCACAGAGGAGGGGAGAAACTCTAATTATGCTGGAGACAAAGGAAAAACAGACTGAAGACTCTAGAGATACATCTGATATATTAGAATACAAAAGTAGAGTTGAGCCTCTATTGGTTATCTCTCTGTGCTGAACCCTGACTGAGCCCTGTGGTGTTATATCATAAACAAACTAAAGGTATGACTACAATAAGTATTGTTTATCAAATGCACTGTGACTACCCTGAGGTCTGACAAACATGGAATGATCGTCGTTTTTCATCAAGCATGTGCAAAGTATATTCTTTTGAAGTTTACACTCGCTTTGTTATCCATTGTTTACTTGGAACAAGTCTTCCCCTTGCTATTGCCGTTTCTGCTCTTCTGGCACATTACACAGTGTGCATTTACCAGTTACTTTTAATTTGTGTTTTGCTGCCTGATTGGCAATATCAGTCAGGTGGATAATTTCACCAGTGCCGGTCATATTCAATTAAGCCTGCAATGTTGCTTTAATTATCTGAGACATCTCACCACTACTGTGCTGATACATTTATCACATTTTACTAATGTGCTAAAATTTGATGGTGTTAATTGAACTAAAATTGTGTCCGTGTCAGTGTCTCGAAACACCTTTTGAGGCAAATTTCCCTATGCTTTTGAAGGGCAAAGCTTCTGGAGAAAAAGTCTTCATATTACAGATACAGGTAAAACTAGAAAACAGGTAAAGCAGGGAGAGAAGAGACACAGACTGTAGACTACAGAAGAGAAGACAGTAGAAAGCTGAGAGCTAAAACTACACAGAGGCAGCAGGCAGACTGGGACACAGGCAGACGGAGAAAAAAAAGAGCTCTGTGATAACATCGCACCCATGGACATGAACATGATGATGAACTGTGTAGTGAGATTTGAATCAAACCTCGGGTTTTGTCTTTGATGTTCGCCATTCAAAATCAGCGGGGACTGGCGAACAACATTAGCACTTTCTTCTCACTCACACACATTCACCATCAGTGGAAACCCAAAGCTGTAATCTCTATTAAAATGCACTAAAACAAAGCAGAGAAAGATTATGCTCTGGTTAAGTTTCATTACAGCTACATTATGCTTCAGTCATGAAGTGCATTTGTCTCTGTCAGTCCTCTGTGGTGGCTGCATTAAACGACATTACACTTAATAAAAGGCATCTATTTTTACCCAGTTTAATTCAACCAGGTAGGTCAATTAAGAATAAAGTCTCCCACAAACTGAAAACCTGCCCTGTGCAAAAAAGCACATCAGCCCAGGAAAGATATTGAAATTTGGATTTGTTTTTCTTTTTTCTATTAAGCAATCAATTTCTTCCGCACAGCTCAAGGTCACTGGGAGAAATGTGATAGATTCTGCGGGGATTGCAACTCAAGTAGTGTCAGACATTCTGGGTATTACATCTCAGGTGTACACGACACACACAAAGAGCAACCGCTGTGTCCATATATGCTAAAAACTCAGCATGCATCTGCACACTTAAACTTAGGTCTGTAATGTTTCAGAAGGTGAGCCTGGTTAACTTATGATTTCATGACAAATGAAGCAGATAGAATATTTGAAATTGATTCAACTGTGGAATTTGTATTTCAAAGACATGCTAGTGAGAGATGCCATTGTTAGGTGGAAAAACCAAAATAAACTTATCAGAGAGAGCAAAATCTTTAGTCGTGGCTAAATTACCAGTCTGGTACAAAAGGAGTGCACCTAGCAGCTCAGCAACACCAAAAGACCCAAAATACCACACAAATAAAGTGTATTAAGACAGAGTTATTTCCGGGGTTAAGAAAAACAACTTTACAACACCCGGAACAAGTCAAGAACACTGTTAAGGAGATAAGAGTATCACTGTCAAAGTCTACAATCAAGAGATGCCTTCATGAATTCATAAAATGTATAATGTGTATAAAATGTCTGTAATGTAACTTTGTTAAACCCTTGAACGTCAGTCATATAATTGTTTGATTGTAAATCCACTGTGGGGGTATACAGAGGCAAAACTGTACAAACTGCATCAAATTGTGGACATAAATGCACTTTAGTTCAGTCAAGCGCACTGGGAGTATGGTACAAAGTGAGGATGTTTTACAATAGATCTTTTTGTACTGTTACCCAATAAGTGTCAGGTCCTGGGCTGATGTTCTTGGGAACTTTGAATCGATCTTCTCTGGAGGACATCAGTGCCAACTTTGGAGCAGATTTTACACTTGGGTTGTACTGGCCGGGGCCTGATGAACACAAACACACTTAAAAGCCAGTAAACATACAAAGAACATTCTTTTTACCTTACCGGACTTAGTATAGTTTTGTATTTCCTGATTAGTTTTTATTTTTATTTATTTTTTACGTTTTGGTTTTAATTTGATTGTAGTTATAGTTAGTTTCCTTTTCATTGTTTGAAAATGTTTATTTTTAGTCTAGTTTCTATTAGTTTTCGTCTTAGTTCTAATCTTTATTAATTATTATTGTATGACAGTCATGTGTCAGAGGCAACATTTAGCAAAATCACTACAAGTATTACAATAAAAACACAGAACCTTTTCAAAACAGCTCACTCACAGTCTTGTGGAAATCTAAAGTCTCAAGAAATATTTCTATGAAAGCCTCATAAGGCAAATTGGGATAACATTTTTACCAAACTAACAAATACAATATGTTTATTTTATTTTCATTAGTGTTCCAAGTTCAAAAAATCATTTCAGTTAGTTTAAATTCTTTCTAAAAGTCTAGATTTAAATTTAATTTTAGTTAACTAAATCTTTTTTCACCTTTAGTTTTTCATTTAGTTTTAGTTAACTATAATAACCTGGCCACATACTATCACCTTCAGGCTAAGCAATCATAAGATCTCAGCCAAAAAAATCCCATCATAATCTTAAATTGTTAGTACAAATCTATATTTCTGTTGATTATCAAATTCTATACAAGTTTTAGCACAATTAAAACTAAAAGAAGTAACTGCCATGTGACTCTCTGGATAAAAGGTCTACAGCAAAGCTGTGGCAGATAAGAATTGTAATTGTTTTTTGTAATCTCTGGAAAATGATATACCTGCATAATACTGGACTCTGATGTGAATCAGAGGATGGACAGAGGATGGACACAATCCAATAAAACTTCAAAGCTAAGGTTACAAGAATAATGCTAACACCCAACTTTTAAGGAGTTATGATAAGAACTTTTACAATTGATTTTTAAATGGTTTAATGGACCCCTGGGCAAGATATTATATTCACTGCATTTAGAATTGTGATGAGGGGACATAAAATATATAAAGAATTCATCATTGGTCTAACAGCTTTAAAGTAAGACAACAGTAGGTGCTATTCAGCCCCAGTGGCTAAATGCAATCAACTTATGACTACACACATGGTTAAAAACACCTTGAGCAACTGCTAATGTCACAGATCATTATGAGCACCACAGTCATTAATTTTTGCTCAGAAATAATGCATAGCTAAACGCTCGGTCCTACCATTATCAGAAATATGATCACGTTAGACCCAGCATGATAAGTAATATAATGTTCCATATATTATAGACCTATTCATAAATGCAAATTCAACTATGGGGGGGGAAAAAAGCATGTGCATATCAGTGTGCTTATTGTGTGTCTCTAAGTTCACGTTAAGTGTCCATATACGCGTGTCCACATAAGTGCTTCAGGGTGGAGATGTATAAGTGTGTGCGTGTTTGCGTTCTAAGCAGAAACAATTCTGCAAACAGTTCAAATCTATTTATATGCAAATTGGATTTTGGTTAAACGGTTTGAGGTTTCTCCTGGGTTGAGTCCCTTGGTGAAAGGGGGCTAGTCATAAATTATCCAAGTAAGTCATGAATCTATCAATTTTCTAACAACATTTTTCAATGGGGGTGTAACTCAGGTAAATATTAGGTTTGAGGCCCATAGAGATGAAACTAATTGGACTGTATGATAGCAAAGGGAGGCACAGTACAGTTTGTGAATATTTAGCTCTGAAAAGAAAGGAAGGACCGACCCACACATAGACCAAGCCGTTTCTCTTTACATAATGTCCTTGTGGGTCTTTATTATAATGTGTTTTGAGGGGGGCCACTGAACCTGTGGAGCCCAACAACATAGAAGACCAAAATGCTGGACGCAACAAAGCTAACACTTGAAATTGGGTTTAACGCTTTGTTTAGTGTTTAGGTATTCAGTTAGGCATTCAGCTGTGGAAGTAAGGGTTATGGTATGGGGCAGGGAAATGCATTATTTTGATTGACAGACCAAACATAAAATCGAGTGCTACACCTGGCACGCTGGAGTTACTGTGTAGGAAGAAATCATTTCTCGGTGCAGCAGACAGGAAGCAGCTTTGCCGTTTCTTAGCGTCTTCACTTCGGGGTTCTAAGTAAGAGTGGCCATTAACCTTCTCAAATGTCTGACTCACATTGTATCTGCTGGGTGCAGGGGAATCCTACAAGAAGAGAAAAGCAGAGCATAGGAGAGTAATGATATATTAGAAAAAACTGACACTAACATTTATGCAACAAAATGAAATGCACAAATGTGCAGTTTCCACTTTTAACATTTCACAGCTGCAAGGTCAGCCATCTGTTATTAGAACACACTCACATGATCCCATTTATTATAGTGTCACTCATGTATGCATGAATATTGGCGTGCAAATGCAAGGTAATCCAAACAGTGTCAAATCATCTTCGTCGGGGCTATTGTTTTTATCTAGAAATAAAACAAGCAGTGAAAAACTACTTTAGTTAATTGATGTCAAAATGCAAACTAGAATTTAAAAAACTGAACAATTTAACAAACTCAAACAATATTGTGAACTTACAAAACAAGTTGCTTAAAAGAAAAATGCACCAATAATGATAAACACATGCACAGTGTCTTCAGTTGTAGTGTTTGTCATTTTGGTCAAATTTGTCAACACATGTTTGTGAAGAATGAAATATCTGCATAAGATTTACAGTTATGTTTAATATGGCTACTGGTTTTTAGGCGGATAGTGTGCAGTTTGAACTGCGATACCTGTGTGACCGCACATATTCCCCCCCAGGGAGGCGTCTGAGGACATCACCTTGGGAAAAGGTGGGCCCCTGTTGAGGGGCCCTAGTGTAGCACGCAACTCAGGCTCCCTTCAAGTACCTAACGGTTATCGCAAGTCTACTTCGGAAGTGACGTGATGCACACAGACATCATCTTTAAAAGCCTGAATGGCACAATGGCAATCATAAATGCCATCATGTCCCGTAATTGTAAAACGGTGTGAAAATGGAGTTGGCGTACAAAGTGAAATTCAGCAAAGCCACCCTGTGCTCTGACAGACATGCACAGCTGGAAACTGAGAATATTTCGAGCCTGAAAAATGAGATCTGCTGATTCAGAGTTTGCACGCTTTTTTGTGGAAAAAAAAAAAAGTTTAGAGAGAAACTCAGAGTTTGAATGTGTGACAGAATGACCAGCAGCTAAATTGCCAACTGCTTTCTGCAGCCCAATCAACCAGGCAGGCTAAGATGCCCCGATATGTTTGGAGTTCATGGTCACAGAGTTCGCGGCAGGGGCAGTACCTGCCTGAGCCAGTAAATTTGGTCCAGCTGAGAAGGAGAAAATTAGAAAATTTGTAGAAAATTTGCAGAGGTTAGACAGAAGAGCTGCGAAGGCAACCCACACCATGGTTGCCGGACAAGACTAGATAAGACACTGACATTGACGGCTCCACAGGTGGTGGATTAAGCAAGCCGCTATTTTCCGCATTGTTCAGATCCAAAGATAATTCATAGCTGTGCACAGTGATGCAAATAGACAGGGGTTGGCTCCATGTCGAGGTGAACTCGGATATCTGAAAACAGGGACAGGTGTTTCTTTTTTTTTACCCTTGTCACCTCTGAGTGTATTATGAACTGCACAGCTTTAAAGAACTTTCTCCTCAAACGTTAGCTCCGGGATACCTTTCAGGAACGTTGTTGTGCAAAACAAGCTGCACCCCTGAGAAATTAAATTAGTTAAATTAGCACACCCCAGGCAATCTGCTCACTAAAGGGAGCACTGCTAGCACCAACAAGAGGAGTTAAACTAATGTTAAACTGGCAGCTGACAACAACGCCAACTAGTAATAGTTAACTATGATGACAGAGCATTGTATGTATGTATGTGTGCTGATATGTGGGCCTCATATGTGATCACGTCTATCTTCAAAACTGTGACTATAAGTGTCTTTAACCAGGACATGAAACTGCATGAAATCTATCTGTTGTACCAACCAAATCAACCTAAATGTGCACATACACTGAAAGTTTGTAGATACTACACTCCTACAAAAAACAATGTCAGAAACAGATTGCAACTCCAACATGTCACAAGTAATTTCTTGCACATAGACTACATATCAGATTATTATAACCTTAGTGTTTATAATAAATATTAATACATAGCTAATTCACAGAGGTACCCTTGGTGATACCAGTGATAGAATTTTAAATCTGAAATGGAGAATGGGTGAATCGCGGGTGAAACTCGCACTTCGACTGCTGCAGAGGAACCTCAGTTACTGGGGATTTGTCAGTGGGTCTCTGAATAATTGATGCTGAATGCTGAATATAGCGGCACTATCCACTTATCCTAAACATAGGAAGGCTGTCATTTACCTCACGCTGTCATTTCCCAACTGCTGCATTCTCCCTCTCCTCCTAGTGAGCCGTCCATCTTTAATCACTTTTAACTGCGGCCATTTAGCTTTTCATTATAGACACAGCAGGGGGACAAGGTGGCAAGCACAACATGTGTACAACAATATAACCGTACACAAAACATGGAAACATTCAATTTGAAGATGCACATAGAAAACTGAAATTGAAAGAAGGTGAAGAAAACAGTGACACAGTCTCCTGTAGTTTGCCTGGTTTGGTTGGTGTCATAGTTGATTTAATACAACTGACACCTGTAGGCACATCTGTGGAGCCCTATGGTCTATAATTATACCGGAATATGGAACAAACATGTTCCCAGTAGTAGTCATCAACTATTGACAGCACTCAGGTTGACTTTAATTACACACCCTTGACATTTAGACAGCTCGATACTTGCCTTCTACACACACACACACACACACACACAGACACACTTTTCTTAATGATTCTGTCACATTGCCCTTGTCTGTCTGAAAGTGACTGAGTGAATAAATACAATAGATGCTAGATACATGTTTGTGACAGCCAATGGTACAGAACAACATAAATTAAATATTTTTATGTTGGTATTTTTATAATGCAAGTCTATCAGAAATTAACAGAATATAACTATAAGTATTAATAAGATATTAATTAATGGTATTTTTCTAATGCATGCTCTCACTGAAGGATTAAAAAAAAACTACAAAAACTGAATATGTGTGCATCTCCACATCAGTTGTTAGACCTCACATTGCTGTGTCAAGTGGCTGGTGCTATTTGAAGAAAACAAATCTGTTCTCAAGAGGGCTGCTGCACAATTTCACATTATAGTGAGGGTCTCTGTGGAGCATTCGGGTTATTCATGAAAAATGTTTGGAGCACACCTCTCAGAACTGTTACCTTGATCAAGAAAAATGAAGTTGTGGGAACAATTTTTCCTTGTACAAAATTTTATGTTTATTATGGTTATTTCTAACTATTTTATTCAAAATTTTTACAATTTCAGCCATCATATACATGTATATGTATAAATGTTGGTTATTTTTTACTTTTTCATGCACATACGTAAAGTATCATTTCTACAAGAACAGCCAGAATACTATCCTTTAGTATTCTCACGCATCGTCATTCACAGCTTTAGAAGAGTTTCACCATGGCTAAATCCAAACACAAAGTGAGATGTTTCATATTATCTTTTTACAGTATAGCCTTTCTTCCGCACCATCTCCTCTCATACTAATGACTCAAGCACACTTGACAGTGGCTGTATTAATGATCTGGCGGTACGCGCAGTGACAGCTTTGAATAATGGTCAGGCATAACATATGAGGTGTATGTGTGTCTCTGTCCATGTGCACATCCACGTGTGTGTGTGTGTGTGTGTGTGTGTGTGTGCGTGTGTGTGTGTGTGTACGTACATCCCATTCTTCATCATCTCATTACTCTTAAAGCCTTTCACTCTTCTTTTCAGAGTGGAATGCTATTTTCAGACTTTCAGACTGTACTTCCATGCTGGATATAATATATTTTGACTTTCTACCTCTCTCTTGCATATATGTATGTATGTGTATGTATATATAGATAGATGGATAGATGGATGGATGGATAGATAGATAGATAGATGTGTGTGTATGTATGTACGTATGTATATATATGTATATATATATATATATATATATATATATATATATATATATATATTCGGTTTATATATATATATATATATATATATATATATATATTCGGTTTATATATATATATATATATATATATATATATATATATATATATATATACAATATCAGGAAGAAGGAACACGAGAAGCTGGAGAAATACCAAGGGCTCAGAGAAGAGCTCGAGAGGATGTGGAGGGTGAAGGTAACGGTGGTCCCCGTGGTAATCGGAGCACTAGGTGCGGTGACTCCCAAGCTAGGCGAGTGGCTCCAGCAGATCCCGGGAACAACATCGGAGATCTCTGTCCAGAAGAGCGCAGTCCTGGGAACAGCTAAGATACTGCGCAGGACCCTCAAGCTCCCAGGCCTCTGGTAGAGGACCCGAGCTTGAAGGATAAACCGCCCGCAGGGGCGTGCTGGGTGTTTTTTTTTTTTATATATATATATATACATACACAGTCTGCATGTGTCTTCGGAATAATATTACCTGTTTCCAGTGCAAAGACTTTCGAATCCTTAAATTCTCTGTTTAATTTGCTCTCAAGTGTAGGCAATTAAGACCGTTAAGTCCATGCAACACTCTACTTACTTTTCAAAAGTGCTTAGACATCTGGGGCTGTGATCAACACCCAACAAGAGTACTGTTGGCCTAAATACTAAATAATTCTAGCAAAGAATTTTCCTTCAGCAAAGAAAAAACAGTGGGAGATTGTGTGGTTCACCCAGCTGCTATATAAAGGGTGTTACTGGTTGAATTAGAAGAAAAATAAATTAATGGATTGTAAATCTATAGACACAATAATATAATTTGTTTATATGACAAGCACTGCACCATTTTTTTGTTTAATCAGCAGCATTTGTTTTATTTTCTTTTGTGTGTGTTGTTTTGCTTTGTGTAACAAAATGGAGTGATGACATTTAAATGAAAGGAGAACACCCAGAAAGCACTGTCTATCAGTGTGTCATAGGCACAGCTGGTGTCTCATCACAGAGCCTGATAACCATCTGTCTGATTTTAGTAGTGGAGGTATGGTTGGTGTCGTAAGGCCTTAATGAGGTTTTAGACAGGTCTTCAATATAGATGCAGTGACAGAAGGAAACCATATGGGTCCCATTTGCTTCCTACTCACACTTTATAGGCAGCAGTTATTCTAACAATTTGCTGACAGCTACAGTTTTCTGCTGTGTTTTGTAGTCTTGTAATCTTGCTTTCTCCTTAATTTATTTTTATCCTTGTCTTTCCTTGCATATTTACTATTACCTTATTGCCTTGCCTTTCTCTTTCTTGAGTTTCTTTTTGTGCTGATTTTTGCTAGCTCGGTCTCCATCACTCATTCTTTTGCAAAAGTGCTCAACTTCCTGCTTTAACAAACTTAAATGTACACATCCATAGCTGGTTGGATTCTGAGGAACAATTGTATGGAAGTTTTACATTTCTGTCTTGATGAACCACAGTGAACCGAGACCTAACACACTTTTCTTTTTTTCAGTCACATTTACTGTTATAATCAGGGATGCTCATATTAAATATTGCCTGTAATCCTTGTAGGCCAAAGCTCAGGCTTCAGACAGCTTCCGACAGTGTTTTATAATGTCATTTGGAAGAAATATAATCACCTCATTGATTAAAAAGAATGCTTTTATGAATGGAGGGAGGAATTGGCTTCAGTAACATCAGGGGCAGAACGGTGGTACAGTGGTTAGAACTGTATTGTTGCCTCAGAGCTTAAAAGTCCTGGGTTTGAATCCACCAACCACCCAGGGCTGAAGCAAATTAATGGATGTAACTTGTTTCAGACAAAGGATGAACTGACGCTCTGCACCAAGGCTGAGTAAAACCCAACAAAGTTCTTCTAGTGGTGTTCAAGAATACAAATCTGAAGCTCAAAATGTGAGCATAATAAGTTCCCTTTAAGTGACTCCTTCTGACTGATTTATGCAGCAATCACAGACCAATCTATAGAGTGGGGCAGGTTAATAATCCTGTATAAAGTCTGACACCCACAGCTGGGGCCTTGATGATCTATGATAGATCCAGCAGTGTTCCAGAAGTGCCCAATTGAGTATAACACCCACGCCAGGCCTTACACCTTACTGGGCTTTACTTTTCCTGCTGTCCCCTGGCCGCCTGCCTAGATGACAGTGCACTTGGCTCCTAAAATCATCACCTCCTACTAAACAGCTGTCCATAGCCAAATACACACAAAACACACAGCTGCTGCATAAAACGGATACATGCCCACACCTGCATATGGCAGCACACACACACGCACTCAAAAAAAAGGCACTAAACACACAGCTGCTGGCCACAGCTGGTGCCCATACTTTGGACAGAGAAATACACGTGTACATAGGCATGCACATACACAGAGTGGACACAGCTGCTTAACACATGCGTCTCCTTCATCAACTCGAAGAGTGAGACAAAGAGAGAGAAACATCGAGAAACCGATTAACCGTCAGAGAAAAAAAGGTAATGCGAGGGGAGAAAAATATCTAGAGATGGTCAAACCAAAAGATAAATGGTATACAAGCAAAAAGAAATCTGTAAAGATTAGAACAAACAACTGAAGCTGAGAAAACTGGCGGCATAAGTGAAATGCAGTCCTCTTAATAGACAAAGACAAGATCAAATTAAAGAACCAGGCCTGCTACATCTCACTTCTCCTAATCCAATCTATACGTGGAAAATAAGTTTTTAATTTGTTTAAATACTGATCTCTATTCTGGGCAGTGTCACAGGTCTGCAGGTATCTGCTGACGATTCCATTATTCTCAAATAAATAAATACAAATGGGACCCAATCTCTCGCTACTTTCAAAAGCAGGTCGATACAAATAAGATTTGACAGAGCATCGTCCTGACGCTAGAAAGAAAAGATGCATCTGAAAGGCTTCATTTATCAAAATCGCAGCATTTTACATCTGGCTTTGTATTAATGCTGCTAGCTGACAATATTTCTTATTTGACTCACTCTAAGCAACTGATTTGAAAGAAACAGTGGACACGTGAAAGGAATCATTACCTACTTTATTAAAGACTTTCCTCACCAGAAAGCAGACGGCAGACTGGTGGATGTTAAACTGAAATGTTGTTTCAGTGCTTGGCACCAAACATTTAATTTAATCCTAGAAAAGCAAGCTGACCAGAGAAACTTTTAATGAAGTTTCTGAATATGCTTCTAAATGATGCTTCGATATTTTGGCATAGAGCATGTTACAGTAATGGGTAAACTTTAACAAATCAAGCAGATGACAGACAACCTTATTTTTTGCCTTATTTTGTATATTATATAGCTTTCTTGTTATATGTAAAATTGTATTTATTTAAATTTTTACTTTTTAATTATTTTACTTGCATTTTTTAATCACTTTTATATTTAAATATATTTAAATGTTCATTTGCTATTTATCTAGGGAGTGAAGAGTAACGCAATTTCTATTCTCCGTATGTCCTGTACATGTGGCAGAATCGACAAATAAAGTTGACTTTGACTTTGACTTTAATTGGCAAAATAAACAGTTTCCTTTTAAGTAGCATTTTAGTGTAAGAAAGGTTGTTTACATTGATGATTCTGATCAAAATACAATCTGTTTGTTATATGTCTTATAGTACAGTGTAAAGATGTGAAATCAATGGAAAATATCTGCTAATTAACTCATTCACTGCCAGCCATTGGCAGTGAATGAGTTAAACCCATTGACTCATTCACTGCCATTGACGGCTATAGACGTCAATGGCAGTGAATGAGTTAATTAAGAAAATGTAAAACAAATGATTTTTTTTGTCTGTACATGATACAGATATGAGTATTTAATGACAACAGCCCAAACACCATACCAGCAATGCACATGATGGGTGTGGCCTCTGCAAACGCTTGTTGTACTTTTATGAATTTGCCAGAAGTCATGTTGTGTTTATCCACCTTCTTTCGTAAAACGTCTTTTATTCCGAGTCACAGACTGAGGAGGGGCTGTTTTTCAGTTGACTTGTTTTATAACAGCGAGACAGCAGGGAGGTAACAATAACCAGGACTTCACAGCAAGAGGGGAAGAGTAGGGGGGAAACGCCAGAAAAAGAATTCCACCAAGCGTATGTGATCTTTTTTCTTCAAGCAATAACTTAGATAGCATCCACACATCATCAAATCTGAAAGTGCAACACAGACAAGATCCCCATCTGTGCCCTATCACACATTTTAAGACGTACTTGTGTTTCTCTCTCATTTCTTTGTCTTTCCTCTGTTGCTCGTGCATCCAGCCGCATTTCCCACATTTATTCCTGTGCCTCTGACACATTCCTTTTACTGTCTCTGTGGTCTCCATTATCTCTAATCTTTTACGTCTCCCCACCCCCTCTACAACCCACAATACGCTGTCTTTGTACACTGAAAAAGATTTGCAACAATGTGCTATAGTGTTACTAAACATCTACATTTTCATCAGTTATGAATCAATGAATATGTAGCCGTCTCACTCAAGGGAAATTAAGCTTACCACGCCTTAATTAGAGGACAGGTGGGATCAGAAAAAGACATTTTTGCATTAAGCAAGTAGCTATTAAAAGAAGTACCCTTCAACAAGTACCCGTTGTTTACTCTTAACCAATATTGACATTTTACAATAACATGTTTCAGTGAAGGTTGGAACTATAATGTTGTCAAGTTTATTAGGATTTTGGCACAGCAGACATGTAGACCTGTGCTGCACAACAATCAATAAAACAATGGAGAAAACCAAAAAAGTAAGAGAACATAATTACAAGCATAATTAAAACATTAAAACTATGAGCCTAAGAGCTTCAATCAATTCTCTCTAGAAGCCAATCTAGTGCTTAGAACTATCAGAGCTATCAGTCAGCTGAAATAAGAATATAACAAGGGGTATAAAACTGTAATTTCTGTGACTGATATTTTGGTACAAGCCCATGTAAGAATTTATAAGTGAAGAAAGGGTTTTAAAAATGAATCCTAAACTCCACAGGTGGTTAAATATGTTCATGTTTCCATTTACCAGCCAGGAATCTAGCAGCAGCATTTTGTCCTAACAGCGCCTTGCCTACTCTAAATAAAGAATATCAGTCTGGATGTGATAATCACCCTCTCATTGTTTTTAAAAGAAAGCAAAGGTTTGACTTTACCTAAAAGTCTTAATTGAAATAAGCTATTTGATGACAGGTTTAATCTGCAACTCTAATTTCAGGGTGGAAAAAGATTAACAATTATACAGAAATTGACATGATACATGATTCTTTATATGAAGGTTACAGAATGAAGTGATATTTGTGAACTGAGCTTTCTGGCATCAAGCGAGATTAAAAACCAGGATTTCATTTTTATTCTCATTGAGGGCGAGGACGTTCAGCAAAAGCCGCATTTTAACCACAGCTAAATACAATTTTCTTTATCGCATCTTCTATGGCACCTTTATGAGTCAAAGTATCTGTCAATAGGCTCTGAATATTAATCTTTTATGTGAGGACTGACAGGAGCCTAACTGAGAACATGTAT
Organism: Aulonocara sp. 'chitande type north' Nkhata Bay; assembly: GCF_057382095.1. NCBI lineage: Eukaryota > Metazoa > Chordata > Actinopteri > Cichliformes > Cichlidae > Aulonocara > Aulonocara sp. 'chitande type north' Nkhata Bay. Next base: position 23,296,168 of record NC_141355.1, on the reverse strand, counting down.
GTACTCCTGAAGATAATCACTCTTTATTTTGGACACTATGAGCTTTTGGCACATGAGGTACAGGATGCTGTGATGCAACAGACAAAATGTGACTGATTTAAATGAGAGCGCATCCTTTGCCCTCTCAAGCAACACAAAGAAATGTTCCCTAATCTGACACCTCCAACAGCAGCATGACATTATCTATAATAGCTCCCCAAACTGCCAACCTTTTTTCATATCGTATCACTGCTACTGTTAAAGTTTGTTAGGGTTAGGTAAGGTAGCAAAGTTCCTTGATCCAACTTAAGACAACATAGTTTAGTTTAAGGCATTAATTAAAGGCAGTAATTTTGGTTATTGTCACAACCAGTGGTGATAACGGTCAAAAGAAATCAGCATTTCTAGCACAAAGTAAAGTTCAACACAGTCAGGCTTTCTTCACAGTTTGCACTCTATTCAGTGGCTTTAGTGAGATACGACTTAACAAGCTGCACATATAATACGTATTCCCCCAGCAGAGACTATATATTGTGCCTACACTAGCTGTAAATGAAATAATTGTTGGAAAACAGGCACTTCCAGCAATTTTAAACCAAAATTCAGAATGTAATTCCCTCCGTTTTGTTTTTGATTCTCTCAGCTGTCGACTCAGCTTCTGTTTAAGGCTTTGAGAGTAAGGATTAAATATAAAAATAGAATTCAAACATAGGATCACTCTCTGGACAAATGTCATCTGCAACAGTGCAGATGTCCTGTTTTAGGATCACATATTAATGCTATGTTATAGAAAAATAAAACTGTTATAAATTGTTTGATGTCAATAGATAAAAAAGAAAACCAATGAATAAAGTTCCATCTAAGAAGCTGTATGTCTTACTGATCCTCATCAGGGAATTATGAAGACTAGATGCTAATGAAAAACTTTAGATCCACCAACTGTCTGTGCACAGAGGTCCGATGGGTGTTCCAGGAAGTGGGTTAGTGACACTATTTTATGGAAAATCAATTGGTCCGTAGGCAATGGTTTCCTGCCTGCTGATCTCTAATCTGGAACATAAATTGTCCCGGAGCAGGTTAGGATTACAGCATAAGTTACCAGGGCGATTTACTCCAGTGAGAAGGGAAAAACCCTTAACACTTAAATTACCTGGATAAAACAAGACCTCAGGACAAAAAACTGTGGTTAAAGTGGTGCTAAAGTCTGCTAAAGTCGTTCCTGTGCTAAAGGATTTTACCACAGGAACGTAAACATATGTTGTTTTTGGACATTATACTCACTTGGGAGACTCTCCAAAATGCTGTGTAATTTTTGGTGTATATTCATGGTCTGAATAATCTAATCTGGTTTTAATGAAGCCCAGGCACTGCCTTTAATAGCAATCTCACCACAAAGAGCAGTGAAAGTTTTGTTGTTTACTACAGTTAATTAATATTGTAAGAGGTCATGGAAATCCCAACCTCTAAAAGACACCAGCAGAACCTTTAGCTTTGTCATTATATGCATTTATAAAGCAGCTTTACCTTCTCCTCTCCCTCTCTGTCTCTCTCACACACACACACACACACGCACGCATACACACATACACTCAAAACATGTCACAACATCAGACCTGCATGAGTACATATAGTCCCACTCATCTTCATCCAACATCTGGCTCCAGTCAGTGAAGTGTCAGTACTGTTTTGGTCAAACAGGCAAAAAAACACATTTATTTTTTTCTGAATAAATTTCTAGGCAACACTCAATCTGACAGTTCAAACAGTTTCTGACATGATAACTCTTAAGTGCTATAAAATACCTACTTGATGTATTATATGTGGCTACCTTGTTGTAGCTCCTAATAAGCCTTAAAACTTGTGGATCCACTAACAAATCAGTGTTTGCCCCACCCCAATGAAAACTGTCACTTGTGGAATTTCAAGTTATCACTTTGTTGCACTTTATTGCTTTTTACTTTTAAATATGGGAATCCCACTGTATCTTGTTTAAATGTTATCCTAAATAGTGTATATATCTTTATAATGATTCACCATCAATGTTTGAGGTATGATTAGATTTCTGTCCCTAGGATCGTATGAATTGTTTTAAAATTTTCAAGGGAGGTGATGCTGAAAAAGGCTATTTTACTAGCAGTATTAAATACAGGACAATATACTTTAACCTGTACATTCATTTTGAAAGTCTTATTATATTGCAAACCTTAACCAAATATAGACATATAGCTGACAAGTATTCATTATGTATTATACAGACAGTTTCTATCCATAGATTTTCTTAAGCACCTATCAAATTCAGAGTCACAGGTGAGAGGTGGCGTACACCCTGGACAGCTTGCCAGTCTATTACACTCACACCTACAACGAATTTAAAACACAACATGCATCCATGTCTGTAGACTGTTAGAGGAAGATTACCTGGACAGAAAAAACATAGCCACAGGGAGAACAAGCAAACTACATTTGGATTTGAGTGCCAACGTTTTTTGCTGTGAGATATTCAGCGCTGACCACTGTGCCGCCCGCATTTGTACTTCAATCTTAATAGAATGTATTTCTATAAAGTAACATTTATTCCTATAAAGTTTGAGCAAGCAACCTGTTGATTCCTGTTTCTTTAACAGTAGCCAGTACATTTCCAGAGGCTGCATTCATAGCTGTGGCTAAATAAGCATTTGCATGCAGAGTTCGCATATAGTGATCAATTTCAGCCAGTGGATCCAAACAGAGCAGCAACAATCACATGATACCTGGGAAACAAACAGGGTACACTTCACTGAGCACAGAAAGTTTTTGTATGCATCAAGTATTAGTATCCATGAGGACTGGTATTCAATATATGCCAGCCGGGGTTTGACTTTGTGTCGGATCTGAAAGGAAATAAGTGGTATCGCACATCACAAGGAGGAGGGTAAATCAGCTCGCACAACAGCACATAGCCGTAGGTCATTTCCTTTCTTATTTTGTTTATTGCTGCAAGCAAACAGAGGAGAGTGAGCAAGTATAGAAAACACAAAAAGATAGAAAAAGGGAGTCAAATCTCTCACCTGAAAAAAAACCAGTCAATACCGCTACAAAATGCAGCAGCAGGAGTCGTTCCACCCCCTGTTTCCTCTTCACTTTTTACTTTGCTATCTATCACATTTATGAAATGTTCTCAAGATATTCAAAGCATGATGGAAGTGTTACTGTCTGATGCCTCAGGGTAGAAGTGTCACTAAGCGCTCATTCAATCACTTAATTGTGCGTGTGTGTGTGTTGATCTCCTGTGTGTGAACCACTACAAATTGTGTGTGCATTAATAAGAGTTTGCAAATGGACCTATCTAGACATGTTTCTACATTCCAGGTGATATCGGAGTAATATGTATGTATTTATGTGTTTATGGGTGCATTTCAAATGAGTCGCGTTCACAGTAACAGCACTGTGTGTCAGTGTGTGTGAGCTTGCTTAAATTCTCACAGGGATTCCCATCATCATCATTACCCAGACAGCTGACAGTAAAATCCATATCAAATCTATAAGTCTATTTTCCTGTTTTTGTTCCTTTCTTTCATCACCCGACTCCCTTGTCTCCCATAAATAGAGGCTGCACCATGACATGCCATTAGCTGTCCATGGATATATCATAAAAATGCAATGAAACACAGAGACAAAAAGTCAATAAGTGACAAACCCTGGCCCACTGCATATTTTGCAACTCAACCATATCTCGCCCATGGCATATGCAACTGTCACACTCTCTGACTGAGTCCCGCTGCTTTTATTTATCATCTTTAATTTTTCACCACTTGTCCTCCCATCTTTCTCCCTTCATTTGAACTCTTTTTTTCCCTCTTCCATCAAACCCCACCACCAACTTTCTACCCAGTTCCTTAATCTCACCCCCTTCATTCTCTGTGTAATTTCGCCACATGGGTTTCCACATTTCAGTTCATTCTGCAGCGCAGAGCAAGCGTTGATGCTCTTCAGCTGGATAAATGTATGTTTAGCAAACACTCTAATTATCTCAACCAGAGCTAATAGGATAGATAATTACACAATATACACAGAGGTTCTCTTTCGCGTTCTCTTTGTCTCTCCTTCAATCCCTCCTACTGTTTTTTCCATTTAGTTTCATCTCTCCTTTAATTTTTCTGTCTCTCTCAAATCCATTATGTGTGGTATCTTTTTCTGAGAGCAGTATATTGTTTTTTGCACTTGTCATCCACATTAATGAGGTTTTTCTTCACTGTGTCAGCCCTTGTCAATGATGTCTCTCTGTGTCACTACACACAGCATCGACTGAATAAGAATTTTATGCTGTATATGGCCAACAAAAGGGATAGGAGGGAAGCACAGCAATTTAGAATCCACATACCTCCCCTTGACAATATATTTTGACTTGGTGTGCATCAATACTGGCAGGACACTCTGGAGCTGCCTCACACACTGTAGGTACAGTAACACCTAGCACAGTTACATATTTTAGCATTTAGCGTTAACTATGTTTTATGAGTGAATTAACTTCATTTCAGTACATGGCCCTTATTACCCATCATTCACAGGAACAAAAGCAAAATTATAATATATGAGTAAGTGTAAAATGCACACAGCCTGTGTATTATCTTAACAAGCAACAGAAGGAGCTGCCAAGCGGAGGATGGAAATGTCTCCAGCTGAGAAGTGCTCCCTTTTTTCTATTTGTTTTCATTATTATTTTGGCACCATTGATATATTATGAATCTTGCTTCCAATCAATGTCAGCGGTACATGTAATAAAAAACATGTTTAATATCGTCTCTCACTGATTCAGTTTCTCTGAGAGAGAATTATGAAGTCTTCTTCATTGTCAGTAAAAGATATTAGTACAGATAAAGTGAAGTGTGTTTGACTGACAGAGACATTATTGCTTGGTTCCAGTTTCTTCCATGAGGCAAAGAAAATTGCAACAAAAATCTTCATATTGTTGAATATTTAAATTGGGGGGGGGGGGGGGGGTCACTGGCCAGCTGGGGCCCTGCATGTGTTCACTCTGATACCAGGACTGTAGGGTTCCCCCCATAATCCAAAGATATTTTTGTTTAAGATATTGGTGATGTACCTGTGTCAGAGCTCACATTTATATGAGAGTTTCCTGTGTTAGCCTTGTGTTAGACTGGTGACCTGTTCAAGGTATACAAAACCTGCTCTAGTTAATAACTTATTGTGCTCACTGAATTTTGAGCTTCTAGAACAGGGGTGTCAAACTCAAATACACAGTGGGCCAAAATTCAAAACTGGAACAAAGTCGCGGGCTAACGTTAATATTTATTGAAATATATTTATTCCTCCAGATATAAGAATGAATCTTTTCTTATGGACTCAAACACGTTTAGCTGAAAAACTGAATATGGAACAAGCAAAGCTTAATACTAAACAATATATATATTAGCTGTATAATACCAGTAGGCCAGCTCTAACAGTAATTTGGTATGGATTCGCGGGCCAAATGTAATTATTTGGCCCGCAGGCCAGAGTTTGACACCTATGTTCTAGAAGGTAGGGGAGGCCAGTGAGGATACCAAAGCTATGCTATGTTTATGCTGTCTTTTCATCTTGGTGTTACAATTAAACTATTTTCATATAATAGTAGATGTCGATATGACCATAGCTGAGGGAAGGGGCGTAGATCAACCGGTATATCGAACTCTTCGCTTTTACTCAGCTGTCTTTTCAACACACCAAACCACTACAATCAACCATCTATTGATCTCCCACTTCCCTCTATCCTCACTCGTAAACAAGACCCTGAGATACTTAAACTCGTCCCTGACCCATAGTGGGCATTCCACCCTTTTCCAGTTTGTCAAATGTCTGAGTTAGATGTTTTTCTTTCATCGCACTAAAATACATACATCTTGAGGACTATTTTTAAATGAGGCAAAACATCTGAAGATCTCAACTTGGACCACTTTTACATGTTGTCATATCGTAAGTCACAAATGCCCCCAAACTGCACAGATGAACAGATTTTAATCACATTACATTTATTGAGTTTCCATGGAGCGTTCCCTTTTTCTTATGTTTTTGAAATAGTTTTTGTATTAACTTGTGTATATCTGCCATAATTCACACCTGTTCATTAACAACAATAGCATACAGTCAGTATTTAGAGTAGTTACAGATCATACATTAAATGAGGAAAAACCTCTTATTTTCTGTTGTGCTATAAACATAAGAGAGGGCAAATTTCTCACACAAATCTGTGCGTAAATCATGCATACAGACATTTCGCACAAATCAGTGATTCATCAATATTTTCATACCTGGATTTGTTTGTACTCTACGATCATTATTTATGGTCATTATTTGGAGTTTTCCAAAACGCTTTAAGTTAAAAAATATTCACAATTACAATTAAATAATTAAATAAAAGATTAAATTGTATGTAAAGAAAACAAAATGCTAAATGTGAGGGTATAGGATTTCATCTTTTAATTTACAAATTTTTCTAATATTCTTAATCTCATTTTATTTTACCTTAAGTTATGTCGTCTTTCATTAAGAATGACTTCTGTTATTGTTGGATGTCATCACACACAGTCTCATTTCTTGGCATTTAACGGCACCGCTGATGCTGAAGAATACTGATTTTTTTCACTGCAGTGAGTTTCTCATCTCAGACTGACAGATCAGCTGCTCACTGATCTCAACCTGTTTTCTTCTCTTGCTTAGTCTCGTAGTCCTATAAACTTTGATGTCCAAACCTTTGTTAGTTTTGTTTTGTTTGTCTTTTTAATTTGACCCACAGTGAGTGTCTTGGAGGAAATGATAATAACAACCTCTGTCACTCCCATGGAAACACTTTGGAAAGCTGCATATTTCCTGGCTTCCTCCTCAGACAGTACTGTTTCAGTTTCTTGAGTATGACTTTCTAATCTTCATCACTGCTCAAGCCTGTTGGTTTAAGGTGTCTGAACAACATGAGTCAAATGTGTTATTTTTATTTATTTTTAATTCTACCTACTTTAGGATAGTACTGGCAAAATTGAATATGTATACTAATTGAGAATATAGTAATGAGATAAATGAAAAAATTGCAGGACTGTTGTTAATGCTGGAAATAAACTAAAGCGGAGAAAGTTGCAACCTTTCACTTGCTGAAAATACAGAATAATGAGGCTCTGCTTCTTCGGTGAGTTTCTGCTTTAGTGGTGTAACGGTGGTTAATCTAAGGTGTTGGCTGAACTTTTCACTTTTACCTCATGGATTTTTTTTAATATCAAATAATACTCTATTTACTCACAGTCATTGCATTGTGTATCTCATTGGATTAACCAATAAGTTTAACCCACTGTCCACAATTCAATGACATCACAGGTTGCAATGTACCCCTTATTAAAGGAATAGCTATCACCTTACGATAAACCAATACCCTTACCACTGACAATTCCTCACTCTCACTAAATAAAAAAGAGTGAAAATCCACTAGAAACTTTATTAATCTTATCACTGCTAACAGAGATGATGTAAAGCAGAGATGTAGTTGAAGAACTTGACAGACAAAATGCCAAGTCAAATTTCTCTCCTGTCACTTCAAGGGACAAGGCAATACTTCACTGACTTATAGAAAAGGGAGGAATTCCACTGCCTCGGGTTGAAACATAGGTCCAAATTAAATTCTACACTTATTCTCTGCCAGCACTGCCTGAGGGTATCCCATGACCTTTGAGGGAGAAAGGCCAGTGTCAGGAAGGGTTGGACAGGAGGAGGAGAGAATGTGAAAAGAGGTATATGAGGTGAAAGAAAACAGTGATGAAAGGGGGGGGGAGATGTAGGGAGACCAGTCCAGAAGTGAAGAAAGAAGGTTTGGGGATCAAGGGAAATGATACTGGAAAACGCTCTGGATTAAAGTGGGAGAGAAAAGCAAACACTCATTTAAGCTGTGCTCTATACTCATAATCATCTCTCCTTTCATATCTGCCATTTCCCAACAAGGTGTGAGTCTTTCTTCTCCCCAGACAGGTAATCAGCCCCTATCAGATCCAGACCTGTGGGTAAAGTGCAGATCTGACATAGCTTCAAGTATTTGAACAAGTCATGTTGTGTTTGATTTAAATTGTCAGAAATTTAAGAAATCCACCACCAGATAAGACTCCTCAAAATCTTCCTATTAAATTATGCAGTACTTGTTACACAGTATACACTTATCAGCCACTTTGTTAGGTACACCTTGCTAGTCCCAGGTTGAATCCACTTCTCTCTTGAAAACTATTTTTTTTCTGACATAGATTCACTAAGATGCTGGAAACAATCCTCTGTGCTTCATATTGACATGGCAACATCACACAGTCGCTGCAGATTTGTCAGCTGCACATCCATGATGCGAATTTCCTGTACCACCACAACCCAATCTCTGTTGGATCAAAATCTGGTGACTGGTGAGGCCATTTGAGCACAGTTAACTCATTGTCATGTTCAAGAAACCAGTTTGAGATGATTTGAGCTTTGGGACATGGAAGTAGCCATCACAAATAGGTACACAGTGGTGATAAAGTGATGGACATGTCTAGGGTGTAAAAGTAAACCCTAGACATGGTTGTCTGGGAAAATCCCAGCAGATCAACAGTTTCTGAAATACTCAGACCAAGTCTTCTGACACCAACAACAATGCCCTGTTCAAACTCACTTAAATGAATTTTTCTTCCTCATTCTGATATTCACTTTGAACATCAGCACGTTGTCTCAGCCAAGCAGTTACACAGATGACCTAACAAAGTGGCAAGTGAGTGGCTATTTAGGAACTGTTTAGTCATTAAATCTTTAGAAAACTAATTTGAAATTCACTGAGAGGAAACTTAATAATAGACTCCTCTCAAATAATGTGGAACTCGCCAGTAAACAAAAAAACCTCTTTAAAATAAATGATCAGAAAAATAAAAGTCACCCAGTAATAGCAAAGACAAGTTAGATAACAGGTCTCCTGGATGTGTGTTTAACGCACTGCACAAAAGCAGCTTCTATCATTTCAACTGACATGGTGTATCTTTTATATTTCTGATTTCAAAAGCCATGAAATGTGAATAAATTCTCCAGCAAAATGTTGACCTTTAATACTAATTGAAGCTTTTAAGTCAAAGTACAGAAGACATAAACTCCCACACATAAAAGAGATAATAAAGACACACTTTTTGCCTTTATTCTTTTTTCCTGCTTTTTTGCCTTCTCATGTTCGTGATTGCTTTCTGATTAGACTCTTTTAATATCCATCCCAGTGGGGGACCGTTACCAGGGATACAGCCTTGGCTGAAGCACAGCATGTGGCTAACTGTTACAGCTAAGATGTCCCCAGGTGATTTTTCATTAAATGGTCATAAAGGGGGCTCTGTGTGCAGCAACTACACTTAGCCTCAGATCGTCCCCACCACGGACAATTTGAAGGTGCTATTCCCCTATAAACAAAACCACAGACAGGTGTAAGCGAGGAAAACAGGGTGGCGATATTGTAAATGAAAGCTGTTTTTTTCTGCTATTTTGAGAATGATGTTTTGATTTTTTGTTTGTGTTTTTCCCCTAGCCCAATTTGGAATGTACAAAATCCTCTGTGCTGCAGTCCTCGTCTCTGTTAATGCTGTTTGCCTGAGGAGAGATGCAGACGGGCATGTGCTACCTCTGAGACATGTGCCACCAGCTGCTTCTTTTCACCTCGACTTCAACAGCCTCCCACCTGCAAACATGACCAATTATGTTTGCGTGAACACACAACCAAGCTGGAGGTACTGCGACTGGGAACTGAACCAAGTTAAAGCCGTTGTTAAATATTTAATCAGCTCATGTCTCCAGCATGTAATGAAAGCCTCCTGCTGATCATTTCAACTTGCAGACATCCAATCCTGATCAAAAACTATTAGCACATGACAATGTCAAAATCTGAACATTATGCAGATTCTGTGTAGTATGCTGTCAAGTTTTCTACTGCATTGGAATTTAGCAAACTAAGGATTCTAAGTGAGTCAGATCATCCATCAGCACAATATACTGCAGCTTGACAGAAAACTCAACTGAGCCATTGTCATGAAAAATAGCAAACGCTGCAGACAGATATATGAGGTAGAGACTAATAAAGAGGTGATCAGCACCACAATTCTTGATGGATCGCTCGCAGTTTTCTAATTAGTCCCAACACTCTCACTTGAGCTCATTTGTGATATGCAATAAAATCTGACAGATCTGCATTATCTGAATGCATAAACAATGTAAAAATGTATAAATATATACAGCGTGCTTACTGCATTTTTTGCCAAACTGCCATAAAAAAATACAATGAGAATAAAAGCTTTAACAAATGCCCTGTTTTGCCTGATGGCATTTTAGTGGCAGGCACACAGTACAACTCATGAGGCCAGCAAAAATAATGTTTTGCACTACGCAGATAGTTTTATGACATTATTTTTCTGCTGTGCAGCTCATAGCACCATGAAACACAATTAAGTTAACATCTTTTGCCCAAATGACAATGATCTCTGATCTCACTACATGGCAGAGCAAGAGAATTTTTTCACTGGAGATTGCCGATGTGTGATATTAGTATGCTAAGTCGCAAATGGAGACGCATTTGATAATATTTTCATTTCTCGCACATGTCAATTTCTAAAGTTGAGCTACTTATGCAATATCGCGGTTCCTAAGCCCTGCTCCTTTGTCCCCAGAGTCCTGCTGGTTTAATGTCCTAACAGGTAGTTAATGGCATCCAGCTGGTGTCCACGGTGTAAATCCCTCTCTGAACATACAGCAAGAACAAAACCCATTAAGGTTATGTGTCACGACCAGTGACTGTAAAGCATTTTTGGTTTGTGCAGAGGGGATGGAAAACCACTGGGACTTCAACGTCATCTAACTTGGGAAATACCATTATCATTATTTTTTAATATTTAACTTCAAAGGGACTTAAACTGTCTGAGTTTCCTATCGTTTTAACTATTGATATAGTATAGTAACCAAATGGGATATAATAAATAAACACCACAATAATGCAGCACATTAAAACTGACAACAAAAAGTAGGAATTTCATTTGTCACCTATATACACACACAAACATAGAAAATGAATATGTATATAGGCAGAAAGCTTTTAATCAGCTTCTTTGATGTACATACAGTAAGTGCACAGCCATGATTTCGAATATGAAAAATCTGCGACAGCAGAGTGTGAAGTCAGATTGAACCGAAATATTACAAAGCAGCATCTTGAAGTCTAAATAAGTTCATTCTCACTCCTGAAAAACACTGAAAAATTCAGGCACATTCACACTGTGAGGAAAAGCTGCGCACTCTGCCAGTCAGTCTGTCACATCACTGTGCCACCACTCGCTGTCGCGCACACACACACAATAGAAAAAAGTCATAAAGGAGCATGCAGTTAAAATAAGAAAGAATTGTTGAGTGCCTGCATGTACACACGTACCCATATTGTGTAGTTTGTTGAGTGTCTATAAATAATAACACTGCTGATATCGCACCAATTTAATTAGAGTTGCTGAGAAGTGCAAACAAGTGGACATGTCAAGGCATGTTCAAGATTACTTGCCAGAAATAGATTTTTTCTTTGAAACATCCTGTGAGAGTGATATGCAGAGAGAGATGCACATGAATCTCACAAGATCAATTGAATCCAGTGATGCTAGAGTTACAGTATGTACCTACAGATCTTTGCCCACGATGCCAAGTGCAAAATTACCCTTTAAACATTGTCTTTGTAGAGAGCACCAGTTTGCAGTGTTAAAATCAGCTCTGGGGACCTTTGCCTCAAGATGAAGATAACGCTTCTACCCTTCAGAGTTAATCAGAGTAAACAGCAGCTGGTACCCAGAAGGGTACTTGAAAGTACAAATTCTGCATCTTTAATATTCACTGTAGCTCAGGCAGAAATTCACATGTTCACAATTTTTCAGTGCTCGAGTTAGTAAAATTCAATCCCTCACATCCAGCAATTTCACATTTGCATTATTTATATGCAAGTAAATATTGGCATGTCTCATACAGGGCAAAGAAATACTGCTTCACATTCGAAACAGTTACTTTTTGCCAGTTGTCTGTTTGTTTAGATGAAAATCTGCAAAGACGTGGGATTTATTATAATTTTTTATCAAATGTAATATTAGATTTAAGCATGAAATATACCACCCAGGAATAAATAAGTCCTTCAATTTACAGTGTGTGTGCAGTTTCCTTTGGCTGTGTAGTTATCATCTTGTGTTGAGCAGTAAATTGATTCACTCTTGCAGGACTTCACATCTGTGAATATTTACACACTGAGGACCCAGTATGAAAAAAGTCCTGATCTCTCAACTTTAAAAACAAAAGAATATAAACCAACATTTTGACACTGAAAAATTAAAGATATTAAAGATTAAATCATGATGCCACCCTGTTACACGGACCTAGAACCCGGCCAGCGACCTCTCATACCCATCAGTTACCAGGGAAAAATGTATATATTTGCCAACTGGTTGGTGAATATACATTGCTGGGGTTTGATGACAGTACCTTTATGCACACTACCTGTGCATAAAGGTCAGTCCATGGCCCCCTCCAAACCAGAGAACAACTAGAGAAAAATGCTCAAAATGAGATACACAAACCTACATCAAAACCTTCCTTGTGATTGTTTTGGAGTCTGGAAGGTTCCCATGGTTACCTGCAATGCTTCTGTGCATGGAGGATCTCAACTTGTCTGCAAATGCTCATGAACTACTCAGTGAGCAGCAGTAAAACTCTGAAAAGTGTAACGCAACTTTCACTTTGAAGACAAAGCCAAAATCTGTTTCCAATTTGGACCACACTTTTTCAAGTTGCCCTACCAGCACCTTCCAATAACAAGTAGGTTTTCTGATCGCATACTGCTCTGTAGGGCTGCCACAAACGATTATTTTGATAGTCGACTAGTCACCGATTATTTATGCGATTAGTCGACTAATCAGATCATCATCCACTGGACGTAAAACTACAGCTTATTGCACCAGCAGCATCTGCTCTTATATAACTATCATTAGCTTACAGCTTTAAGCTTTTAAGGTGCTCACTAAACATAAAGACAAGATGATAGTTTATTCAATTTTAATGAAATTTGCAGATTGTTTCGGTGAAGTTTAATAAACTCCTTGCTATCTAAAATATAACAGGACAACGGAGTATATTCTCCAGCATCTCACACTTCTGATAATCAGCTGTCTGCTTGACGTTTATTCAGCTGTGTAAAAACTATAACTTTAATCTCAGACAAACCGATTTACTCAGGAACAAATAAAATACTAAAAAAAAAGAAAAAAGAAAAAGCCAAACAACAACATTTTTAATTTATCTAAGTGACTCATATATATTTAACCTGAGTAGCGAAAGACAGCGGTGGGTTTGAAAACAATTTGCCGGGAGTCCGGTGTTCTCACCGCGCTAGTGACCTAGCCCCCGGCTAGCTATCGAGCTAGTGGGTAACAGATGTCTCCGAAAACGTCGGAGCGCTTTTGAAAATATGTGGTGTCCTGATAAACTGAGCCGATATTTGAGGTTTACACAGCTACATTCTCGGCTGAAAATATGTTAAACGTTTATTTTGTGACCCAGAAAGAATAATAAGAGTAATATTAAAACTAACTAGCTGCCGCCATTGTTGGAAACTGAGCTGGGCCGCGCTATGAATTCTGGGACACAGCTGCTTCTTCTTCTTCTTCTTCTTCTTCGGGGTTTAACGGCAGCTGGCATCCTTGTACATGCAGTGCTGCCATCTTCTGTTTCAGTCCGTTATTACACTCTTAAATCCTGCTACTTATTCCTGCGTCTTTTGGGATCTTACAAAGCTTCAAACGACGCGTCGACTATTAAATCAGTCGTCGACGATTTTGATAGTCGACGTAATCGTGACTAGTCGACAAATCGTGGCAGCCCTACTGCTCTGTCGCTGGTGGTTTGTTGCTAGCCTAGATTCCAGCCTCCAGTTACCTAGGTAACTCTAATGTATGTTAGGGTATATCACTTAACAGTGTCCTGCGTTTTATTCATAGTTGCTCTAATCGCTTGCCTTAAAGCTGAGAAAGGTTTAACTCGGGACCCGCAGAGTAAGAAAGCAAAAGTTAACATAAACACCAAAATTTCTGGGGTTGAGATGAATTATTAAACACTTTAAGATAACCAGTTGCTGTAGAAATCTTTAAATTCAAGAATAATATCCTTATAATGGCATCTAGAAAAACAACAGTTTGAAGACAATAACATCAAAGTATTTAATATTGAATCATACAATTAAGCCTAAAAACATAGCTTCCTCTTGTTCTAATTTTGAGTCACACACAAAACTGTTTGATCATAAATAAAATAAATAACTGCTTTGAAAAATAATCAAAGTAACACTGAGAAGTGGAAAGAGTTTGGTATGTAAATATATGACAGATTTTGTATTAAGCAAAGTGGAAGAGAACAAAAGGAGGATGTTCACAGGAAAAGTGACATCACAGAGGAGAGGAGCAAGAAAATAATTATCACAGATGTGACCTGTTTTCTTCAGCTTAAATGAGCATTAGGAGGAAAAAGGAAAAGAAAAGAAGACAATCTGAGAAAATGGACTGCTGTGATGGCCCATTTATGGAACTAAAACCTTGGCACGCTCTACTGTTTTACTTCATTTCGGCTCTTCTGTTAAGTAGGTTTGAGAAGATTTGCAACATAAACTTGATCTCTGGATGGAAAATTGTCCAACAACAACAACTGTGGGAGAATCAGAATCAGAATACTTTATTGATCCCTGGGGGAAATTTTTTTTTTTTTTTTTTTGTTACAGTGCTCCATTTTAAACGAGAAACTGGGAGACAAACTCAGAGAAAGAGGAGAGAAAAAGAAACTTACTTTAGCCAGCAGTGGTGAAGCCAGACGCTCTGTGACCGATTTAAAAGCCGCTGTGTGCTGCTGTTTGTAGCTCTCCTCTGTCTTCTTTTCCTTCTATATGCAAAACATATGACAATGACATTAATGTGCCCATACACGTGACAATATGAACATGCAACGTACATGCAAGACTCTAATCAAGCTTAAACTTTTTAGGAGATTTTTTTAAATCAAAAAATATTGACAAACATATTGACGAATCTGGGACTAATCTCTAAATGATGTGATGAATAACACTGTGAAAACTTCATGACTTACTACTAATCTGTCCTACCTCATACTGTGCTGGACTCGGGGTCTCGACAGATTCCTTTTTGTAGAAAAGGGAGCTGCGTTGAGAAGAAGAGCCAAAGCCTCCCGTCTTGGTTTGAGAAAAAAACGCCTTTTTAAAACTTTCCCGGGCTAAGCCATGCTCAAAGACATTGTAGGAACCTGGACCTGGACAGACAGAGGTGTTCACTGTGCATTTTTACACACCTGACCTTAAATAAAGCAGTCCAGGACTACATCGTAATTGGTTGTTGTTCTACTTTCCCTCAAAACCAGCACTTGTTAGTTTTATCTGAAACAACTACGATGATGCAAATCTTGCCATTCAGGCACAGCTATTAGACACATGTTGCAGAGGTGTAACTTTGGCTTAGTGGCACATTTGGCAGGGTGTGTAGCATTCATGTTGTGCTGACTGGGAAGTGACATCTGTGCTACACCTGTGCTACAATAACTTTCATATGGAGGCATTTTACTGCTTTTCTAACATCTGTCTCCTCTGCAATATGTTGTGTTTACAGATGTACTTCAAAAAAAAAAACTGAAGAACGAACAAATGGTCCTTTGCACTTTAACCTAAGAAAATACATATTTGTTATGCAGAATTTGTTAACAGACACACATGACAAAATGCAGCAATATTCAAATATTCAAGGTAGCACAAGTGAAAAACATTAGCATTTTCTCCATTTTTCTCAAGCTAAAATAAAACTAAGACTTTGCCAAAAACTTTTAAAAAAGCAATAAAATATAACTAAACTATCTGTATAAAGTGAATCATCAGAACCATAAAAAAATTAAGGCAGCTTCTTAAAATCAATCATGTGATGCATCACATCTGTCAGTTCTGCTCCACAGACTGCAGAGAGATGTTTGGAAAAGAAAGTACAGAAATAGATTTAATGTTGGTGTGCTCGTAAAGTCTAAGGGTTGTTTTTACATAAATGACTGCTGTTCAAAGTAATATAGGTAGCAATGCCGAAATAGACGAGGCACTAGTTTTATTATTCCTTGTGTTGTATTTCAAAGGCTTAATGCAAGCAGACATCAGAAATTAATCATACCTCTATAAATAAGGGTTCACTCATGGGACAACACAGCGTGCTCTCTCTCTCTCACACACACACACACACACACACACACACACACACACACACACACACACACACACACACACACACAAGTCACGTCACTTTCATTTCTTTTCAAAATGTTAACACAAGCTGCAAAGTAGTACTTATTCTTAATTATTACTTGTTAAATTGAGTATAATGGCCATGTCAGGTTAAACTCTGATCTTTCAGAGAACATGGCTTGTTTAAAAAAGCATCAAAGGCTAATAAATACTGTCCTCTAACATTAAAAGGCAGCAATCAAGTGCAAGTCATGTTTGACATGGTATGAATATTAACTGAAAAGCCTCAGCTATTAACTAAGAGAAAGATCTATGTTTCAAAATCTGTGCAAAGCAAGAAACCCACAGTTTGGAGCAACAATTGATTACTAGATATCTGCTAAACTACATTCTACCGGTCAGAGGAAAATCACTGCCTGTGCATTCAAGTACACACAGACATACGCACACACAACAAAAACACATATTGACCTGGTGTGGTGCCTTTTCTGTGGTTAGAAGAGAAGCGAGGTGCAGTGACACCAAATGGACTTTTCTTTATTCCTGAGGTCCTCTTCAGCAGCTCCAGGGCACAGCGCGGGTCATTATATGTACCAACAGGGGGCGACACTTCATTCACAGGGCCAAACCTCTAATGGAAAGAGAATAAAGAGAATGACACAGATAAACGCGTGAAGGAAGAAACACAAAGTGAGGCGTCTTAAGTCAAGTATCCAGCACACACTGAAATTTCACAATTGAATGTTTAATAGCCCTCTTCTATCGATCAAATAGAGACCAACACAGTTTCATCTCCTCGGTGTCCATCTGGAACACGGTAACAAATCCAGCTGCAAATATCCACAGACTCCGCTTCAATCAGTCAAAGCTTTACTTTACCAGAGTCAGCTGGGCCCTCATCTCTGTCCAGGTCATTTGGGATGAAAAGCAGTGGTGGAGGAAGTTCCCATGGTGATATGGGTTTGTTTTTATATCAACAGTCTTTGTTCCTAATAAAGACGTTTTTTGGCAGAAGTATGAGCAAACATGCACAGCTGAAAAAAATCAAGAGAGTTGGGGAAATTGTGTAATGATTGAACTGGGGTTAACATACAGTAGATATTTTGTTGGAGCACAGCAGGGCTTTGAGATGCTAATCTGCAAGCACTAGTTTGATTGGTTTAAACGACTACTGTATCACATTTGATAAACCTAAGTCATCAGCGTGATTAAGTTTCTCCCCTTAAAACCTAAATAAACTGAACAATACATTTTTAAAAATTCCAGATGTAGCAAATACTGTAAGATACAAATTAAAACTCATATATACAAATTAATATTTAATAATTATATTTTAATTCGTCAGAAGATTCAATAAACACTTCATTTAAAAAATAAATTTCTGGCAATTATTTAATAGTTCAGGCTTTAAAGGGTTAACATAAAAAACACAGGTGGGGCAGATGGCATATCAATAGCATAAGCAGGGTAATAAATGAAAGTAAAGTTATTGCATTTCATCATGAGAAGGACACAAATTTCATGACAATTCATTCAAATACTCATTGAGATATTTCAATCAGTAACAAAGTCAGACAACAACACAAATCACTATCCATAAAGCCATAGTTCTTTCCTGCCTTTTTGCCTCAAATCTCAAATCCCAATTACATGTGGAAAAGCTCTTCTGACAAAACTAAAAAACACTAAAGGCAAAATAGAAAGAGCAAAAGTGATAATGAAATCAATGACACAAAAAATGAGAGCAGAATGCATACAGAGAGAACTAAGTGGCAGGATAGAAAATGAGATGGAGAAACAGCATCTTCAATGCAAAGATAATGATTCACACAATCAGGTATGTAATGTTCTTTGAACATTTTGCTGATGGCAGCCTCACTTCCAGGGTGTTTCTCTAATAGTCTATTATAACAACACAGGAAACCAAAGAACCAAAACAGATAAGTTGCCTTTTTAGTCAAGATTACTGAAGGTGAACTATGCTTCAGTTTAACTCACAACGGAACCATTCAGCAGAGGAATACAAATCACCTGATACCTTCAAATGGCAGCGAGGCTATATTAACAATGCCTACCCCCACACAAACCACAGCCAATTCCTCAAATGACTGATGTTCAACTACAGAATGGTCTTAAATATAATGTATTTGGAGGCATGCCAATTATTGATTTACAGTTTGCATTTAAACAAGATGCAGCCTATGGAAAATTAGTTGTGGGGTAATGAATTGTGTTAGTAATGCACAGCTGAATTATTGAGCTTTTTTTTTAAGGTAAAAAAACGTGAAGGGAAAATAAAGGAAGAAAATATGTTTAGATGGAAGAAAAAAACTGAGCGAAAGTTGAAAATGACACAGTGGGGAAGTTTTTTGGGTTCGAGATTGAAAAGAGAAGAACAAGAATGACAAGAAGAGCTGTCCCAGGGCCAAACCACACTATTTTTTCAAACGCAGTTATAGAGCGGGGGTTTGTGACCATCTGTCAATCTGATTCTGGCTTACTGGCTCTGAGTAAAGTCCTGTTAACAGGCACATTTTCCCTCTTTAACTGACATGCTGAGCTTTGTTACCACTTCACATGGATGCTGGATTTTTTTTCTGCTTCCTGTTGTTCCATTTTTAAGCACATATGATGAAAAATGCCAGAGCAACTCTTTTGAAATTCAAACTCAAAGCCAAAATGTTCATTGGCACTGTTGAATATTTCAGTGACAGAATGTTATAATGACTGTTAAAGTGAAAAATGAAGACACGGAGAGAAGTGAGACTATAGCCCAAGTACAAGAGCTCTCACTGGTGCCATTTGGCAACAAACAGCTATAAGTTACACTGTTGATGTCAGTTTATACTAAGCAGAAAGAAGGTGGACTACAAGAAGTGAATCCTATGGTGGCACAAAAAGGCCAAGATGTATAACCTTAGCCAAAATGTCTACGCATACACAGGGTGGGTGACGTGAGTGTTTTTTACATGGTGTGTTAGTCCACTGAGCATTCAATGTCAGGTCTGAAGAACGTAACGTGTATGTGGGTTTGTGTAGGTCGGAAGAAAAAGGACAAAAACTAGGAGAACAACTAAAATTTCTGATAAATTCTGAGATTATTTTGAGTCTGAGCTGTTTCACAAATTCAGAATAGAAAGACTCAGCACACATGCTGCCAGTGTGTAAATTGCTAATAGGCTAGAGCTTGACTCAGCACTCAGCAGAGACAGTCAAATTTACATGAATAAAGTGAGATAATGAGTTCTTTGAACAGAAATAATTGTATAGCATTAAAGACATTCTTTCTTGAGTTTAACCCCCTAGGACCTGGCGTCCACATATGTGGACATCACATTTTGGGTTATTTAGACCAAAATACTCAATTTTAATCTACAAGGGCCTGATATCCACTTATGAGGACATTATACTGCTACTGTTGTATCGAAATTTTAAATGAATGTCCTTATATGTGGCTCTCATTTTTCTTAGAAACAAAAATTAGGTTAAAAAAAAATATCTGGTAATTCTTTGTTTTTACATTGATCAGGTCCCAATCAGCCCAAAAAGTGAAATTAAAAATGCATGCCGTGGAAAAGTTCAGGTCTTAGGAGGTTAAAGAACAAGAATTGGGTGATGCTGTATTTTACCTTGACAAGCCCGAGGCTTATTAACTTCTCTTTGTGAGCATGATTGACTACAAATGGTAGTTTGTCTTTGACAGCATAAAAAGGATTTGTTCTACAGCACTCTTGGACTGACCAATACTCAGTGCAATGGAAAAGTTAATGGAAATCAGTGAAGATCTAAGAAGCAGACTGTAGATTTAACTACGATCATTAGTCCTAACAACTATATGTAAGTAGAAGTTGTTCGAATGTGTCACCATTTTGTAGTGGTGACACACCTTGGGTCTGGAAGAAGACCCAAGGTGTGTCACCCACAGACAAAAAGAAATTGGTGCAGATTTCAGAAACCAATAAGGCTCAAGTTGGTCATTAACTGGTCATTAACAGTGTCACTGTTCACAGTGAAGTGAGTTTTTGATTGCCGTGGACCAAGATGGTGCCAACAAAGAAAGAAAGAAAATCAAAACCTCAGCTGAAAGCTGCAACTGCACACGTGGACGAGCCAAATGGAGGAAGGTTTTATCGTCAGACGAGACAGATTGAGCTATTTGGCCTCACTGACAAGAGTAATGTTTGATGGGGTCTTTCAATCCTAAGAATACTGTACCAAGAAGAGAGGTCAAATATCCAGCCAGAGTAAGATAAATAAAGATGTATACTGTACAATTACACAGGAAAAACAACAGTTCAAAAGAAATCATTAAAAGGCAGAAATTACCATGATATACATGCCCATGATGAGTGTATGTAAATTTCTGACCACAACTTTAAATACTATCAGTGTGCTGCACATTAAACTCAAGGCTTTGTTTCTAGGCCACATCAACACTAAGGGAGTAAGGAACATCACGGTTTGTACTAAATCACATCTAGATCACAAACAATAGCATCTGCTAGATAATGTTATCTTCATAGCTTAGCTACCATTTTCCATTTGTATTCAAATATCAGATGACAAACGCGATGTCTTCTTAAACACTCTATACTGACGCATACATGAAATTCATTTTTTATGTTCTCAGGTTGTCTCTGCACAGCATCAGCTGCAGAAACATTTCTAAGCTCCTTTTAGGATTTTGTGAGAGCTTCACGGCTCTATGCTTATTCAAGCATTATCATCTATAAATAAAAAATAAATAAAATCACGCAATCCACAGACCGTGATTTGTATTAAAATGTGTGGATTATATGAGGAGCGATCAAAAAGTTTTGTGGCTCAACCAATAAAAGGCACCTGATTTAAATTTAGCTGTTCTACCCTTCAAGGTTGTCACACATCTGAATTCACATGAATTCATGGAGCAAAGCCTCATAAATGTTGAAAAATGACAGGCAATCTCCTGTCTGCATTCCTGATCTCATGAGACACTTTAGGGCTTAAAGATTGTGAACTCCTTCGCTGAAGACTGCTGTTTGCTGTCTGTGTCATAACCACTGATTATACTTATCATAAACGTTGGATCACGGGAAGTCGTCCAGAGGTATGTATGCAGAGACCACCTTGAAGAGGATGGTGGATGAATTTAATTTACATATTTTCTTCATCTACCTTTTGGTTTGTTGTGTACAGAGTCCCAAAACTTTTCATTTTCACATCTTAGTGATTATTTACCATCAAATTCAAAAAATGAGGTTGTATTTTTATTTTTTTTTAATGAGGGTATGGGGAGAAGCAACCAAACAAAAACATGGGGACAAATACAGAAACGCATTAAGTATAGCACACAGAAAGGTCTTACAAGCGATCAGACAACGAGTAAATAAATAAAGGGACTGGACGACTGGAAAAGTGAGACCAAATAAAATCCATGTTTTCACAATGTGTCAGATTGGTGCTTTGATATTGGAAAATTGGGAAGTCAAAGGGAGGAGAGATGAGAACTGGAAGATTCCAACTGTTCCTCTTTTATCCTTGCCTCTCTTGCTTCTTTCACCCCTCCCTCCTTTCCTCGTTTCCTTTCCATCCCTCCACAGGATAACAGTGTCAGATGGAACCGGACTCACAGTGAGACGAAGATCTAAGAAAACTGTCGCTCTCAGTACTTCACTGAAGATGACTTGTGACACATGCACGCACACACACACACGCTTCTTGGTGGGTGTCAGTGACGACATCACAGGGTCGATGCACCAACACAGCATGTGGTCGAGGAAATTAGGTCATAGCAAACTGTGACACACACACACCCATGCATGCACACACATGCATAAAATACATCCAAGAATCTAGCATTGGCCGTTTTCACCAGTAAAACTTTTACGTTTTAGATCTAATAAAGGTAGTTTTTGGAATGTGTTTATGCATGTGTGTGTATATCCCAACTGTGCTTGCATATCAGCAGCAACTTGAATCTGAATCTGACTGCACCTAATATACACACAATCTGAATTCGTAATTATGTGTGAGAACATGCACTATCACGTGTGTCAGAGCGATAATGAAATCAGTCTGAGAATTTCACAGGACTAGATCTGTGGGCCAGTGCCACAGAAGAGGAGAAGACAGCTATTCTTGAAACGTGAAACTACACATTTTCACGTCCTTCATCTTCGCTCCTCTGAGCCTCTTAATAAACTCATCTTCACCCCTATCTGAAGAATCCCTCCCATCCCAGCACATCAATTAAACAAGCCAAGAAGGGCTCAGTGTTGTGGATCTGTAACTGATCTGAAAGTATTTCATATTAAAAAGCAATCTCCTTTGAGATATTGTACAGTAAATTGAATATATTTGATTCCTGTAGATTATGTCCAAGCCATCATATATTTCAGCCTGTCATCAGACTCAGAGCTATGAGACCACTGGTTTGAGAAAAGAAGAAACACTTTAGGACTGTACCTGGTGTAGTACTGTCTAGTGCTATATATAGCTTATAATGGGACTGACTACATGAAAAGAATTCAGATTAGGAGGGAGTTGTCTCAGACAGTGGATGAACTGAGAGGTTGTACTATGGCGCAGTATAAAATAGATAAAGATTTGGAGTCTAAGAATAAATTTATGGATTTGCAAAATGACCGTAACAGTTCCTCTTTGAAAATGATAAAATATAAAGGTGTGTCACCAACCCCTTTATTCATATTCTATCTTACAATCAATATCATGTCAACTAGACACTTGCTGCAGTTGCTAGGAGACAGCTAACTACTACATAAATACCTAACTGTAGTACAGTAGCTAATGGGGGTTATAACTCTGATACAAACAGAGGTTTAATTAATAGATGTTAATAATAATGATTTATTTTTACATAAAATTAAAAGTAGAGAAATTATAGAAGCATTCTTGCATTTAATCTAAATCTGTCAGATCGTGCAGACCAGAGGAGAGGACCCAAATGCAGTTGCATGGACACAGGAGCTAAGTGAAGGCAAGCCGTTTATTTAGGCTGATAGACAAAAACTAATACAAACGTGAGAAAACCAAACAAATTACTAAACTAGAAAGCTAAACTGGGAAATTAAACACTAGAAACCTGGAAGCCTTGGAACATAGAAACACATGAGAGGTAAACAGATGCTCTCACAAAGGACCAAGGAAAACAGAGTACACAATATACACAATGTGGGATGATCAGAGAAGTGGAAATACATGGGAACACAGCAGGAAGAAATTTGCACATAACGAGACAATGGAAGCAAAACTAAAAACCATGCACATCAGATGAGGGACTGACAAAATAAAACAGGAAGTAGCATGCACAGCAAGACTCAGACAAGGACACACATGCTTGACACTAGGACAGGGATAAACAAACACGAGAGAACACAACAGGCAGGAAGACAAGGACGAAACACAAGAAGAACATGGGAACAGGTAAGGGAGACAAAACCCCAAGACATAACTGGGATAAGATAGAGAGAGAGAGCAGGAGACACAGAGCATGAAAACAAACAGACATGGAACCATGGCAGACCTAACATGGAAGATCCTAAGGGCAGAACATAAAGGTGAGTGTAAGAAGACAGGAGGAGAACACTAAAGAAACACTAAGACAAGACTGAGGGATTACAAAGTTATTGCAATACTGCCCAGTAAGATACAAATAAATGAACTGACATAAAATCAATGCAACAGCAACACGAAAACCAATACATAAAACTGAAATATACCATATTATCCTGAAACCAACATAGGTTACCACAGACCTGTCTGGACTGTACCTCAGTTTTTGAGAGGAAGGTACAAGAGAATTTCGGCAGGCCGCCAGGCTCAACAGGTTTCTCAAACTGACTTCTGATGTGATACTGGCCTGGACCAGGAACTCCCTGTTGGGAAACAGAAAGTGAAATTTACAGTACATCAAAGGTGAAATTTATCGGGATACATTTAAATGATTTGCTAATATCACCTTTCGTGTAGCTGTGTCAATAAGAAAAACAGGAGAAAAGCTGAGGAAGTGAAAGAAACAGAGGATAGGATGCAAGGACAGAGTTTCTGAGATTGCGCTTTCCTGTATCTCTTATGAATGATGAGCACTCACTGGCAAGGAGATGAGGCTGAAATATTAAGAAGATCGAACGGAAAAAGAGCAGAGAAAAAAAATGCAGCTAATGATGAGTAACTTGTGAATACATACAGGAAAAAGCCCTTTTCTTTCTCTGCTCTCCAATTAAGTCATTTATGTAAAGAAACAGAGCAGAAAAAACAATCAGCATTAAGTGTGCACAGTGTTTGTGCTTTTGTGTGACCGAGCTGTAATAGTCATGTCATACGCCAACGTAAGAAGACTACGTAATTTTGAGGCAGCAATCATTGCATCTGGCAAAGCAGCAAACAGCACTCACAGAGAAGCTGACAGTGAGAGGCTAAGAAAACCTGGACACTTTCTTACAATCACACCTACGCACATTTCGACGCTGCCTGATACAGAGCTGGGCATTTTTCTGTCGGTTGGAAAACAACAAGGTTTCTCTACTGCAGGTGGTTTAACTAGTTCTGCAGTAAAACATCACAAAATTCTTTGGCCATTGTTAGCACTGTGAGGGGGAAGCTCAGTGAACCTCTGGACCTTCCCCATGCCATAGGACAGCTCAGAGTCTATTAATGAACAATGACTATATTGCCCTCTTATTTCCTTTCCTCTTAATCAAATTTGCCACGGTGTGCTTCACGTACAGTAAGACTGCCACCATTTTCTTAGGAAACCTGTTTTACTGATTTGCAGCACATACCTATAACATTTTTTCCACATTTAATAATGATAAGAAGATATGTGCCTGTTTTGTCATTCATAAGAATTTGGTTTGCAAAGACTTTCTGAAGAGATTTACAATGCTTTTATTTCATCATTGCATATGCAAATACATTTGCATATGTGCTCAAAAAGAGTCTTCAAAGCTGGCTGGTTAAAATCAAATCCAGTAAAATACATGTGTAACTTGAGAGAAAGGAACTCTGTGTAAAGGTTTCTGCATGCAAGTTATTGCCAAGTGTTCAAGAAAAACTGTATTCTACCTGAGCACTCAAAGCACTTTATATAACAGACCTCATTCTCCCATTCATACAAGCACTTCCCCCCCCCCCCCCCCCCCCCCTAAGCTTAAATGCTTTCTGTCTAACTTTCACACTCCGATGGATGCATCAGAGAGCAGCTCAAGGGTTGCCCAAAGATATCTGCCATGCTGTCTGGAGTAGCCAGGGATAAAACCATCAACCTTCCGATTAGTAGATGACCTGCTCTACAGCCACGCCAACTTTATACAACTTCTCTATTATTTTAGGGTCTTTGCCTTACAGTATAAAGTACTTTGAGGAGACCGTGGTTGTGATTTGGCTGTATTTACATAAAATTGAATTAAACAGAACTTTAAGCTTTTGTATAGTGTCTTTGTTGATACAGTTTTAAATCAAACCATACAGTATATAGACATTCTTAATTTTTTTTACAAAGATAACAATGCCTTTCTGTCCCAACACACATATTATAATTAAAACGCATTTAAATGAATATATTGCATGCCCAATAGGCTCAATTTACAGTTTTAGAGGTAGGTAATCCTGTAAGTTAAACTTCCTGCCAAGAATTCTTCCTTCTTCCCCCCTGGGAGCTGTGCTGCTTCCCTGTTTCTAAATATATCACATGCTGCAAACATAATATCACCACCCGTGATAACATTAACATGATATTCACAGCATTTTAAAGGTGAACTGACAGTGTAATTTGTATATCCAGGGTTATATCAGACACTGCACGGGTACAACTTTATCTGTTTTTCTTGTGTTTGCAGGGATGCACACTGTAATGGTATCTTAAAGTGGTTTGCTCAGATATTGCCCTAGCTATGTCAGAATGTCTATTTAATGGGTAAATCCTGCACACAGACTCTTAAAGTCTATAGGACACCAGCAGCCCCGAGCCATTAGAGGCAGACTGTCTGCTGATCTCCAGGAAGTAAAGGTGTTTGTCCTGAGTGTCCCCACTGTGGGAAATCACCCATCTGGTCAGTGTATGTATGTGTGGGAGTACATATGGGTTGACATGTGAGATACTAATGATGACGGATGGAGGTGCAACCAACATGGTTGGGGGTCCAAATACAACATATAGAACACACAAAAAATACACAGACAGTAAAGTCAGTGAGAAATTTCAGGTAAATTGAAGGTACGTGTTTAAACAAACTGTTTAACGGTTAAATATAGATAAAGAAAAGTGAAGAGAAGTAAAACAGCAATAAGAGGCTGTGAGAGACAAAAGGAAAACAAGTAATGGGAAAAGCATAAATGACAACAAAAAAAACCTAAACGGTGCATTTACCTTTTTTCATGAACTCCAGCCTTCACCTCGCCCTCTCTAACCCACCGATCGGTAAAATAAGGCATCACAGAGCATTACTCTGCCAGCACAGTCAAGTTCATATGCAGGTGAATAACTACCCTCTACTCATCCACTTCCAATATATTAGTCTGTAGTAAAAGCTTATGTTTTACTGCCCCCTATGAGATGAACTAGTGAACTGTCTTTCAGCTTAGAAAAATCCATTAGGAATCCAACATATTTACCCGGTTCTCCATGTAAAAATCACACGTTAGTTACCTGTTAATCAAAGGCCTGTTGTTGAAAGGTACTACCATATACATTGTATTTTAGTGTAATTAAATAATAACATGACATGCTCAAACAGAAGGTTAGAGGACTCATTAGGCGGGGTCAGAGGCAGTGCTCATTTTTCAATCATAATGTGATTATGATGGCTTTACATTAAATGGTACTTACAAAAGGACCATAACACAGAGATCATTTTTATAATTAAGTGTGATTAGATTTATTTGTGGTCAGCATGCAGCATTCTCAGGGAGAAAAAAAAACACAGTGTGACAGTGCTGTTAGTAAGTTTCCTGCCTCAGCTTGTAGCACAGCTCACTTTGTGTGCTCAAGCTTGTTTTTCCTCAGTCTTTTTAGTTCCAAGGTTGGTTAGTGCCTTAAAAATAGCAGGTTCTGCTGTCTTGTTATTTTTTCTGATTTTAGAGTAAGACTACTGAAACAAATATGAGAAAATATCATAAAATATATAAGTAACACAAATAAAATTAAGTCAGTGACTTCAATGTCTATTATTGAGCATAACTGAGCAAGATTATTTAATAATTGAATGGACACATTCAAGTCTTTGTTTTACAAAAGCATAATTCAACATTATTCTTGTGCTGTATTGTACTATGTTGGCTAATAATTCATACAGCAATAGCTCAAATAACTACAGTGCTGTGAAAAACCTACCTCGCCCCATGTGAAAAACTAACTACAAATGGAGAAAACTTTAAACCAAGGAGAACACCACTGCTGACCAAAAACAACACAAAGCTTCGTCTCACATTTGCCAAAAAACATCCTGATGATTGCAGAGACTATTGGGAAAATATTCTGTGGACTGATGAGACAAAAGCCAAACTCTCTGGAAGGTCTGAGTCCTGTTAAATCTGGTGTAAAACTAATGCAACATTTCACAAAAAGAACATCGTACCAACAGACAAACATGATGGTGGTTGCATCATGGTCTAGGACTGCTTTGCTGCTTCAGGACGACTTGCCATAGTTGATGGAGCTGTTCTGCTCTCTACAAGAAAATCCTGAAATCAAATGTCCAGTCATCAGTTTCTACCTTGAAGCTCAAGAGCACTTGAGATAGATAGATGCAGCTGGACAATAAACCAAAAAAAAAAAAAAGTCTGGACTTAAATTCAAATTTGAGATGATTTGGCATGACCTTAAACATGCCCTCCAAAAGTGATGAGAAATAAATCACTGTCAGTTGCTGCAAATGCTTGATTGCAGTTCTTGCTAGCAAAGGTGGCACAACCAGTTATTAGGTTTAGGGGCAATTACTTTTTCACACAGGGCCAGGTAACATGTAAGTGGAACTGGATGTGGAAGGGGAGAAATACTTGTTCATGATACTGCATAAGTTAGTTGCTGTCAGCTCTGTAGAGCATTTGTGTGTTAGTGTTTTGCCCACTGTTTTCACAAGCCACAGCTTTATTTTTCAGCTTTACTTTGATCAGTCATTTTGTGGCAGCAACAAGAAACTTCTCTTAGCCAAAATGATCCTATAAACTAACTGACAGATACATGTCCAAAAACTAAAAGACTGAGGGACCAGTTCGTGAACATAGTGGAGTAGTCATCAGCTAAAGAGTCAGTTTAGCTGATGTCTTTACAAAAAACCTGTAAAGACCAAAAACAAAGATGAAAGGAGAGTGAATATCGCACTGACGTTAACCAAGTAAATAGAGACGTGACTCAGTAAATGTTCTGTGTCTGCTTGATGTCTGCTACTGCGTTCACCACTAGGCTAACAGCGTGATAGCACTGGAAGGTGCTGGATTTTGCTGACATTTTAATTAGCACTTGTGACCAGAATGGCCACTCTTTAGGATAATCATTTGGGTTACTTAGAATGTGAATCTCCTGTCACTTAAAGTTGGCTCCAAAATCAAGTCAATCCCCAGATGCTCAGTTTAAAACTTTACTTGCTTGATGCAAAAAACTGTTTTGGATTCTATGGCTAATTTTTCTCTTTATTCCCACTTTCTTTTTTAATAACAAACAGGTTTAAACTGAACTAAGAAATAAAAGTAATCAAGATCATGTGCATCAGCACTCTATGTGACATATGGGTGCCAACCAGAGGGAGCTGTGTGTTTGCTAGGTGTCACCTCAGCTGATTCCAGTCATTGAACTAGACCTCTTGACTGTGTTGGCAGTGTTTGTGAGCATTTTAATGCATTTATTGGAAAAATTATATGGCTTGTATTTACTGTAGTGATCAATGCCACCTTGGCTGCATCAGCCGTTCCCATACAGATTGTGAGCTCAGAGTTTAACCTTGATTCATGCCCTCTAAAGCTTTTTTTTATCATTGATTTAAACCTTTATATATGGAATCAAAGGGATACAAAGTCATGCCAACCCACCTTCTTTTCTGCCTGCATGGACACAAGTTCATGGTAGCGAGGGATGGCAAGCTCAACTCTACCTCTCTGATCCTTTTGAAGGTTCACATTCTCGTACTGTGTTTCTGGGACTCTACAGGAAAAAGAGGCAATGACAATGTCTTTCAAAATAGAAAACATAGGCAAACAAGTATAATATATACAAAGGGGGAGGTGTTCAAAAGCATACAAAATAGAACAGAAAAAATGAGAATTGGGGAAAAAATATACTGACTGAGTGGCAAAGACAAATGTGGAGTGGAAAAACAAATAGAAAGAGAACAGCAAAGCAAAGAAAGTGGGAAGCAGGGGAGAAGAGTGGAAAGTTATAATCCAGAGTAAAGGAGCTCATAAGGATGAAATGCCTGTAATAACTGTAACAGGAGCAAAGACTGAATATACTGTTATTTTTAAACATTTCCAGTAGTCACATGTGTGCCACAGACATGGCTGTGTGGATGTTTTAATGTCTACCTGCACCAGTAAACCACCTTCCTTTTTATTACTTCTGCTGCCAAGGGACAATGATGCTCGAATGGTTTGGGTTCTGTTTGATCAGAAGGTCAGAGTTTCAGCCCCAGCCACCACTAAAATTAACCTGCTGAACCCTTTAGCAAGGCTGCTAACCCTTTCTGATAAAGATGTACCATATCATCGCTGACACCAGCTGTCTAACAACGGTGATGCACAGTCAAAAGAATTACACTGTGCTGCAAAGGAAACGTGACAAATAAGGGCTTCTTCTTTTTCTTCTAAGTCAATTCCTTTATGAATAGCTGAGCTGAGTGTGTGCCCACCCATGTAGAAGTGCTTAGTAAGCGCCATCCTCTGTGGCCATCAATAGAAATGGTATTTGAAAAATGTCAACTGTAATGCTCCAGCTATAGGATCAAAGTAATATTTCACTTTGGAAGAGCAGCCTCTCTATTCAGCGCACATCTTGGTAAGAGTTCAAGAGCAGTGAACATCTGAGATCCCATGCAGGGTAGAGTGTTATCTAACCACCCTCTCAGCTCCTTGCTTCAAGATGTGAATTTGTGAAAATAAATTCCAAATCCATGCACCGGTGGTTAGCCATCAAATCAATTTAAATATCAATATTTCAGAACTGCACATGATGCTACATGGTTGTTTGGCAAGGCTCTCCATAGGTACTGCAAACTTAAGGAGTTCCTACAGAAAACTTACAGAAAACCAGGCATGTGAAGTTACATGCCTGGATTGTTAATTAGCTGTCCATGGGACTGTTTCTAGCAATGATGTGATACTCACAGTTCGGGGTCATATTGTCCTGGAGCTGGTCCCACATCCACCTTCTCCTCAGATCTCCTCCCTGTCATGTTGCCAAAGTGGACCCCTTTATATTTCTGTGTAGAACTCATCTCCTGGAAATGAGAGAAGAGAAGAGAAGAGAAGAGAAGAGAAGAGAAGAGAAGAGAAGAGAAGAGAAGAGAAGAGAAGAGAAGAGAAGAGAAGAGAAGAGAAGAGAAGAGAAGAGAAGAGAAGAGAAGAGAAGAGAAGAGAAGAGAAGAGAAGAATATTTGTCTTCCAGCCCATATTCTTGAAGACTGAAGGAAATATAATTATGCCAGGTGTAGATCCTCTATATTTTATAGATTGCACTTCCATTTTACAGCTTAAAAATTAAGAAAGACTTCTCTAGTGGGTACTAGTCTGCAGTATTTGAGGTAACATTTGTGAATTTTTCTCAAAAACAGCCTTCCCTTTCCCTCTCTCTCTCCCTGCATTTTTACCTGCATTTACCCAGTCTGAGACTTGCTAATCAATATGCAGAATAAATAACTCAAAGCTGACAAAGCAACCCAATTTTAA
Organism: Aulonocara sp. 'chitande type north' Nkhata Bay; assembly: GCF_057382095.1. Classification (NCBI taxonomy): domain Eukaryota; kingdom Metazoa; phylum Chordata; class Actinopteri; order Cichliformes; family Cichlidae; genus Aulonocara; species Aulonocara sp. 'chitande type north' Nkhata Bay. The sequence continues at coordinate 23,265,012 of NC_141355.1, read as the reverse complement.
CTTACAGATGGCAAAAAAAACCAAATAAATTTCAGCAGTGGAAATAGGTTTGCATAAGAGCCACAGAGGGAAGATTACACTTTGAAAACAACAATGGTTGCACAACAACATCTGTATTTGAAACTAGTATGAAAGCAGTCCCCTTCACACCAACACTGACACGATTAACACCTCACACAGCCACTCGATATTGGATTCTTTCTCTGATTGATATGACATTCTGTAAATGAGCTAAAAAAAAATAAAACAAAAACCTAAATAAATAAAAATTAATGCAACTAATAGCTAAATTATTGTTGGCACTCTTGTACCAGCAGTGAGTGTCTTCTAACTGAGAATGAGAAGGGAGTAGGGCGGAGGAAAGAATGATGTTATTTGTTTAAATGGTGAAGGTTCATGACCGATATTAAGATATTCAAATGCTTTTTTGTGTCCTATATATGCACACACATGCCAATAAGCCCTGATATTATCCATCCATTCGCTTCCGCTTATCCTTTGCCCTGATATTATATTACATATTAATAAATACATGTATATATATTATTAATCTAAAAACTATGCATCTATTTTCCTGTTTAGATTGGTGATAATGTATTGGTTACAGTATCATCAATCTCAAATTCAAACAATTATCTGCTGCTGCCTCATTCACAAGGAGTTGCCATAACAGAGCAGCTGATTAATATGATTAAGCTGATTTTTTTACCCAGTGCCTTTCCTGACACAATACCCAATGGATGGACTGTAGCTCTACTAAATATAAGAAAGATTAAATGCTTTACAGCATTCTGTTCATAATATGTGATTCATATAAGTAGCCTTCTTCTCAGTTTGGTCTTCAATTCAAATAATTCATGTTTCTGACAATGGCATAAGTCTGCTGCTTGCAGCTCAAAACTGAATACAGAAAAAACACACAAAAAATGTTTGCTAGATTAAAAAAAAATCAAAGCTGCAAACCTTTTTTCATTTCTCTTTTAACTTCTTCCTTGACCCAACTGTCTGTGAGGCAGGTTATGGAGGTACTGCCAGGCAGTCTTAAAAAGTTTCAAACTCTGTGTGGTGCCTGTCTCCTTATTTCAACTTTAACAGTGACTGGAGGACAAGATCTAAGGTTAGGCTCCCTATGATCCCACAATCAGGTTTCAAGGAAGGGAGATAAGAAACAAGGATGTTCAAAAAAAGCAACACTTCTCTACTGCTTACAGACACAAACTATGATGATTTTGCAGCCGGCACTGAACTCAGAGTCACAAATTGCCTATTTATGTCAAGGAAAGCTTTTAAAAGCAAAAACAACATTGCAAATAGAGGGCATAAAGATGTGCATTCAGATATGATGAAATGGAAAGGCAAAATATGTATTATTTATATAAAAATTTGAAAAAGTGGACTAGAAAAAAGGGCTGGTAGGGCTGTTTTTGTGGCAGGTTCAATACATTGAAACTCCTAATTGTGTGTTACATAAACTTATCCACAATGTGCCAAATGCTGATTATGTGTAAAATGACTAATGCATTATGTTAGGGCCGTGATTGTATGGTGTATTATGGACAAACTATCATTCTCAAAGGCTTTATTTTTTTTTTTAAATAATAAATTAAAAAAGCCTGCTGGTATAAAATAAAATAAGAGGTCTGACAAGTGATACAAATATCTGACATATTAAAAAGAACAACATAAATAAAGACGTTTCAAAGTGTGAAATCAACAGAAGGGTCTGATTTTTTTTTAATCTTTTTGGTGTATTTTGCACCACAAAGGATTGCGTTGCAAATCCTTAATAATAATTTACACCATGAGAGTTATGATCAAAACTCTTAGTCTTAGTCATTGTCAGCTATAGGGTCTAACTGGTAAAGACATTAACAATGGTCTGCCATAGCACACTGAAGCATGTTTCCTGGTTAAATCAGAGAACCGTGCTGATATATTGCTTAGATTGACTGACTAGAAAAGCTGAGCCATTATGTTGAATGCGCACTTATTTTTCTGCTTTGTGAAATAATGGTGATATAACACCATGAAAAATAATGTTTTCATATGTTTTTAGAAAATAACATAAAAGATATAAAATGTATTTTTATAGGTTCTTATGTAATGGCTTTACCTCTTTTACTCATCTGTCTCACTAGAGATCAGTTGGGCTGTCAAGTAAAATAAATCTGACATCCCTGGTTCATAACACGACTTTTGCCCAGTAATTTGTCATCACGTGTCCTGGCTATCATCAATAAGTGTTCACAGAGCATAACTTGACATGGTGACGATGCTGTGCACAGCTGAAAGCTGAAGAAACAAAGCAGATATTGTACAACAGATTTTGGGGTCTGCAGAGTCTGCATTCCACATCACCATCTGGATGGCCGTTAATTCGCTAAATTTAATACTGCACAATACTGTGAACTAACAAAATATTAAGTGGTTCTTACTGCATTATTCATGGATTTAACATATGAACCATCGTATGTACTTTAACCAATATATCAGTGAGGAATCTGTATTATACAGCTTAGCAGTCTGACTCTAATCCTGTGTACTATGTTGATTTGGCCAATTTAATACACAGAAGTCAGTTGATGTTGTTTCGTAAATACAGAGTCCAATCATATCTGTAAATAAAAGTGATTAAACATGTTTTTGTGCTTCTCAATAACACAAAGATAAAAAAAAAAGTTTTGTTCTTCTGATGTCTTTCTAATGTCTTATCATTCAGAGATTGTCCCAGGCACTTTGAAGTTATGTCCTCAGACAACCACTTAATTCTTCCTCTGCACACTTTTGAACTCAGTCAGAGCACGGGGTGGGGGAAGTGTTTGAGTTTAAAGAAATAAGTGTGTCAGACGGATGAACAGAGGGAAGGAGACAGACAGATACCGAGGTCGAACCTTCAAAGGGAGAGCAACAGAAGCTGAGTCAAAGGAGAAAAAAAAAAGAAAAAGAGCCATGGATGGATGCACTGCTGATAGCCCTAAATCACAGCACGCCTCTGTGCCTGCGCCGGTGTGTTGACACAACCTCGGCCAACACTCAAGGACGCTGTTGACTTCCTCAGGTCATTAACAGATGAAAAATTACTTAATTGAGAGCCAGACCAGCAGGCGTGTGCATTATTTTAAGTGAATACAGTAATATAGCTTGAAGAATAATTACTAATGGCTCTCTTTGTTGGCATGTAAAATGGATGAGCATTGGTGCACTGTGGCTTTTTTAAAGTGGAGCTGCATTCATTAGCTATGGAAATGGTTTTTGGGCCAAGTGAATGAGGTGGGGTGGGGGTTCAGCGGTGCATTAGATCTACCTAACACTAATGGATGTTGCCTCATGGAAGAGAAAGTACACTCAGACACATACTCGTACTGATTAATGAAAGCACGCATGCATTCACAAATGAGGGTTTCACCTTTTCTGATGGATGAATGTTCAAACTCCAACAGGACTTCGAAATTGTCTGTGTGTATTTGTCCTTACCAGCAGCGGACTGTAGTAGGCTGGCCCCATGGTTGTGTCCTTAGGAGGGGGCTGTTGCTTACGGAGGACACCCCGGGCATCCTCTTCATAGCCATAGGCCTGGCTCGGGGAGGGAATGGATGGAATGTCTGACTGAAGAGCTAGCCGGAGACCTTTAGCCTGCAGCCAATGCAAAGAGAAAAAAAAGGCAGGAGAAAAGCAGAAAGAGTAAAGCAAAAAGTCAGGGTTTCTGTTGGAAAAAAATGCCCTGGCTTACAAAGCAGCTGAGCAGTGCCTGGGGCCAATAAAAGACGAGACTGAGAGAGGGACAGAGCGAGAGGGAGAACCATAAATGAGGGACAGAAGATCAGCAAAAGATAGTGAGGGCACGATGAAGAGAAAAAGAAGTAAAAAGTAGAACTGCACCAGTGCAATAGAAACCAGAGATACTGAGGGAACATAAAAAAAGAAATCGAATGAAAAAAATGCCAGGAAGTTTTTCTACTGACTTTCTGGGATCTGAGAGTAATGTAAATGTACATTCTTGCTTCTTGGTTAATTACAACTAGCATAAAAAAATAACGCCTACTAAGACGCTCGCATTCAGCTCTGGAGGAGCAAGTTTCAAACGCACCAAGTTAGGTATCCACTAATATCCACAGATAACAGCTTGTAAAGCACTTACTTATAGCTGATTTTTGCATATATTCTTGAAAAAATTACAAAAGGGATAAACAAGATACTGTGTCATTCATTACCATTATTCCATAGTTCATATATGATATAGAATGCGAGTTTGCAAGTGCACTCAACACTCAAACCAGCACAAACAGGATGAAGAGTCTTCTGTACCAGCTTTTGATTGTGCAAGTCTCTTCTACTTGCTTTATTCTAACAAATAGCAGTATTAAAATGGGTATTACGCCTGCCAATGGGATTTTGCCCAAAATGTACACCAAACACAAAGAGTTAAAAAAGTTTGAAAGGCCAAGAAATAACAGCACTAAAGTGGATATGTGGGCATATTCAGCATTATAAAGCCATTGCCATCTATGATAACTGAGTATTTCAGAAGAACAGATGTATGACATAATACAATAAAAGTAGCAAGTGTCAGTACTACTCATGTACTATGCCCTCCTATCTTCACCCATATGCTTACCACTTTGTTGCCAGGCCTTCCAGGGTGTCCTACATTAGCTGTCACAGCCCTGTGTGCCTTTTTTGAGGCAGGCGACACATTGTAGGCCCCAGGGCCTGGAACCTCTGACACCACATCCTCAAAACGCTTGGAGCGGTTCTGAAGACTGCTGCCACCATGGACATTTAACTGAAGAGACAAGGGTTCAACAGAAAGCCAAGCAAAGAGAGAATAAGGCTGGTATCAAAAAATATATTTCTTAAAATATTTGTTTTAAACCATGGACAAGCAACATCGTCATTTAGCTTTTGTAAATTAAATGGATCACTCACCTTGACAGGTGAGCAGTCATAGTGTCCAGGTCCTAATAAACTCTCACTGTCTTTGGAGAATATTGATTGCCTGGCACTCAAGGAAAGGAATGGTGCATAGCCATCTGCAACAGTGAAAATTTTCCCAAGGTAAGGTATACAAATGACTGCAAGCTTGCAGGACGCTTTATTTTCTAATACACTTATGTAACTGTGAAACAACAAAGCAGCAGGAAGGTTTTTTGCTTACATATTTTGTTATACTTCCAAGACATATTAATTTAACTTTTATCAATTGAAAGTGTATAAGCAGATTCAAATCTGTAAGCCTAAATATTCGACGTTCTTTCTTTGCAAGCTAGCTAAATTTAATTTAAGTTAACTTAAAGTTTTACAGTTTTCTGAAGAAGAAAAAAAATGATTTTGGGAGGACAGATATTTTTCCTTGTAAGTACCTGATATCTTGTAACTGGACTGGCTCACATTGTATGATCCGGGACCAACAGCAGACGATGCACCCCCTGCTGTCATGAAAGTCACTCTTGGAGCCCGTCCGTACATGTTTAACTCACAGAGTGGTAGTCTCGCTAAAATGTAATTACACAATAAATACTCCTTCTTTATTCTGTGATAGGGTGTAGCTGTACTTTCATTAAATTATGCTGCACCAAGGTTAAAAAATGCCTGCCCTGTGCTCCCCTTTGTCAGGACTGCGCTGGTTACTTCGCCTGCATAGTTGCTTGGTTACCACATATTGTTACATGGCAACTGCAGACCGAACACACACGGAGGAGGAGAAGTAAGCAGAAGGACCACAGAGACAAGACAGGCGAGTGAGAGACGTGGCACTCTGAGAACTGAAGTTCATGGGAGAATTCAGAAGAAGAATACAAGCTCCTACATATTTATATCTGTCATAGTACCAACTGCTCTCCAAGTGGAACACCTGACTTTCTCTTCTCCTCCTGCTGTTCTATTTTTCTTTCTCTCCCTCGTGCGTGGTTGTGCTAGTGAGCATTAATTTTGCTCGCCTCCTCCCGGAGTGGGCGTGGCTTTTCCAAGCTCCCGCTGCAGCACCTGTGCACCATTATTCGCTCACCTGTTGTATTTAAGTCCAGCTCGGTTACCGACCCAGTGTAGCAACATAGCTGTTCTCTCTGCTCTCCTACTGGACGAAGCATATCTTCGGAACATAAAGACAACCTGTGAGAGTAAACTAAGAAACGTGCTTTTGACTTGAGGAAAGTCTAAGTCGTGATTGCTTTTAGTTAAAAATCACTGCCCTGTAGCCTAATACTTAGTATATATATATGTAATGGAGAACAAATGTATCAGATTTGACTAGTGCTTCTATGCTTGTAGTTTTGGATTCCAGGCAGCAGTGAATTTAAATTTAATTTAGGTAGACTATTACTTCCAAATAAGTCCCCAGAGACATTTCAAAATAGCTGCTCGAAGGACTGGTATAATTAGCCCACAACGTCTGGAATAAAAAAACTCTTTGAAAGCTTGTAAGGGTCAAGTCGACAAACCGTTTAGCTTTTACCTGATTCAGTGGTGTCTCTATGGGAGGGAGGGGATTGAACTTCAAGCAAATTTCAAAAAACTACTGAAATAAGAGTGAGACTTGCTTTTGGAAGGACTTTGAAGAGACGTATCAGCATTTATTACCTGTATCACCTGTACATTTTTTTTGTAACTCTTGTAGTACTGCTTATGTTACATTATTGGCCTTTTCTGGCATTTTTTATTCATGGAGGGGGCTTCTTGTTTTGTTTTTAATTAGAGCATTAGCCTCTATATTGAAGCCATAGTCCCATCCTACCATCTAGTGGTTGAATGTGACAGAGCCTCACCCCATCCCACCCACCACCACTACACTAGTAGTAGTACTACTGATTTACATTTTTGACCAGTCTCAGTTCATTCTTGACCCACTTCTTCCTGTCCCACAATGTAGTTAAGGTTTGGATAATGAGAACTCAGGGGAAAGCTATGCAAGTAACAAGTAGCTCTCTGAGGGGGGCACTGAACTGCATATACTTGAATTTCCCTTCACGTCTCTTAGTTAGTGGAGTGTGTCTTTGACTGGACAAATCTCATTAACGTTACACAGCACATATGATATCTTAAAGATATATTCTCAAAGACCATCTCTGACAACTCAGATGGTGAGTCTGAATTATCATAATTGCAATAGTGATATCCTAAAAGCAACTGTATTTATTTATTAACCCATCATGTATTCATATTTTCTTAAGACTCATATTACAGTTTCACACCTGGGACTCCTTGCATTTATATTATTCATGTTGCTGACTGGAAAACTGTGCCATTACCCAAACTCTGAGAGTACTTCTAATAACACTTTGTAACTTAGAAGAACTTGATGTAATAAATGCTTTCGTTTTCTGGCTGTGGTTTAATAAGCAGCTGTTAACATTTCCTTTCTCATAAACACCAGAAAGCAGAGCGTTTTTTTAAACTGAAAAATACAAAGCATGCAGTATCTGTGATGGGAGAAGGAAACTGGACAAATCACGACAGAGATGTACATCGTAGATAACTGACTAAACACGTAACAACGATGGGCTGCTATTTAGCAGTCATTTTAACAGTTTGGGTTCAGCTTAATAATGGTTACACATACAAATTATAGTACATTTACGTTGGGGAAGGGCTGATAGAAATAAGGGGTACGATGGAGATGGGGAATATATCCACCAGAGGGCAGCAGGTTGCCTCAGATGAGTCTAACCTGTTTTAAATTCACGTGAAGGCAATGCTGCTTCTCATGAAAACGGAAAACACAATACCCAGCCGTAAGAGACTAAAAGGGATTAAAATGCATTCAGTAGTATATCACTGAATAGTTATAGTGTTTCTATATAGAATTTTTTGTATATTTAGATATATAGAAAGTAGATTGTAGATTTAATGCAATTATTTGCAAATAAATCTAGAAAAGCACTAATTCCCACTAAAAACGATTTCTTTATTCTTTTAGTGGACTGTAGTTCATATATTTGTTCTCTATCTGAGAAAATAAAGCCGTGTTAAAGGGTGTTAAATGTATTAATCAACTCTGCAGGTAATCTTTTACTAAAGTCTCCCAAATGGCAAGTCGGTAAAGGCGAAGATCGAGAATTTTACAAAGCGTCCGTGAAAGCGCCACAAGTTATTTCCACCGTCACGGCCAGCGTCGGTCATCGCCCGGCAAGGTGTCGCTTTCGGCAGCTAATTACCCGTTTTATTCCTCGTTTAAGTGAAAATTTTTGATACACATTTACTTTTGACACTCTCGGCACTTGGGGCCATGGAAAGAATCAGGTTTTTCGTGTTTTTCTTGGTGCTTTCCGCGTCTTTGCTGGGCAAAGCCGAAGCGGGCAGGAGCAGGACCAGCAACCAGAACAGCTTCCGACGGGCAGCTAACGGCATCTATCAGACTCTGAGCAGCGTCTTCGGAGAGGACAACATTAGAGGGTTATACAAGGTCAGTTAGGCCCATATCATGCTAAGTCGGCGGCTGGCTTTGTTCATGAGCCTCATCGTAGCTGCCATTACGGTTTGTGGTCCAAGCATGGCGAACAGGAAAAGGCCTGGTTAATAATTCCACGGATGCCATTTTGGGGAAAAAAAAGCCTTTATCGCCCCCTTTTTCTGTTTAAGTCGGTAGAAAAAGCCTGGGTATAAAATCGTAGTAAAAACAAAAACGTGCTTCGTGTTCTTGCATTCTTATTTGTGTGTGAAGCCAAATCAAGCCACGAATGAGAGAATCTAAATTTAAATAAAATAGGTATAGCTTCATTGATTCACAGCATAACCGCCTTTATGTTTCTTTATGTATTAGAAATCTGCTCTTATTAAGGAACTAGTGGGGCCTGCTCAAGTGATCTCATTGGCCCTGCGGCATTTCCTGCATTTTGAAATGTGATGTTATTTCCTGCATTAAGCCGCCAAAGCGTAATTAAGTCAGATATGTTGAGTTGAGTAGTTTTTCCTGTAGACTTAACAGTGTAACACGGAGCTTCATGTCTTAGTGTGCATCTGCTTACCTGATGAACATGCAAATAATGAGTGCCTGATTAAAGTTATGGCGTAAGATAGTGATGTGTGGATGTTAAACCACTGTCTCTGATACTTACATCAGCCTTTGTGACTACTTAAATACAGCTGTAAATGCTTCATTGCATCTGTGACTTTTCCAGCAATGTTTACGTGTGCTGTGAAAAAGAGCTACTAAAGCGGGCAGCCAAAGGGTTCTTATGAAAACACTGCTTTCACGGTGTAATAAAAGCACCTGCTGCTGTAATGATAATCCTGTATAAGATAAGATAAGATGAGATAGAACTTTATTAATCCCTCGGGTGGGTTCCTCTGGGAAATTCGACCATGGCCACTGTTATATCAACACATTAGCTACCTGTCCATTTGAGAGTGAAAAATAGTCGGTTGCCTGGAGAGTTGGTAAACTGGGGTTTGATTTATAGCTGCAGAGACCATGGTGTTGGGTCACTGCCAGATCAAAAGTTGTAACACACCCATAACTGCCCTTCCTGGTTTTAATGCAGTTCTTTGCATACTTTGCATAGAGTCCCTATGAGCACAACATCATTCATAATATAGGTTATGGACTGAAAAGCCACCAAAGCATTGCTTTATTTAATAGTTGGGAAATGCACATTGTAGTCTGACCAACAGACTGCCATAATTCATAGGAGACGATGATGCACTCAGTACATGGACGTTATTTTTCACCCTGCTTTTGCTATTGGTTGTTTATTTTCTCATAGGTTTTCTCCAAAGCAACGGAGAGGTTTGTCCATGGAGTGGACTCTTTCCTGGACACCATCTGGAAGATCTGGTCGGATCTGCTGGATGTGATGGGCATTGACTGTAAGTCTACAAATTGCTGCTTAGGACATGTCTGTTAGGAATGTCCGAATGATGAAGGCAGGTAAAAAAATTAAAAATGCCAAGACGTACAGTCCCATGAAAAAATATTTGTCCCCTTCCAGATCCCTTAGTTTATTGCATACTTGCCACACTTGCATGTTTCAAACTAAATTTAATATTAGACAATATTAATATCAACCAGAGTAACTAAAAAATGCAGTTCTTTAAATTATTTCATTTTATTTATTAAGAGGAAAAAGCTATCCAAACCCGCCTGGCCCTGTGTGTAAAAGTAATTGTGCCTAAATATTGCCAGATGTGTTGAGTGAAGAAATCACTTGAATAGAAACTGTCTGGCTAAGTGAAATTTGCTAAAGGAGCTCAAAAAGCAACACATCATCATGATCTAAAGAAACTCAATTACGGATGAGAAACAAAGTTGCTGATGAAACATGTGAGTGTGACAAAGATCATAAATACTTTTCAACAGCACTGTATGTTTAAAATTTATCTTCCTAGATCGCATCTGAAATTATACATGCTTCTGGAAACAGTTAACAATTTTAACTTTCTCTCGTGTCTCTCCCTTTCTCCCTGTACACGTGTAGCTTCAAACCTCAGCCATTACTTCAGCCCCACATCTCTCACCAACTCCCCAGCACGTGCCCTGCTCCTAGTCGCCGCTGTGCTCTTGGCCTACTGGTTCCTGTCTATGTTCCTGGGGGGTTTCTTTTACCTGCTGCACGCTGTGTTTGGACGCTTCTTCTGGCTAGCCCGCGTCACTCTCTTCGCCCTATCCTGCCTCTACATCCTGCAGAAGTTTGAGGGTGACCCTGAGCGCGCAGTGCTCCCGTTGTGCTTCATCATGGCTGTGTACTTCATGACAGGCCCTGTGGGAGCATACTGGCGCCGTGGCGGTGGGGCGGGTTCACTGGAAGAGAAAATCGACCACCTGGACACTCAGATCAGGCTGCTCAATATCAGGCTGAGTCGTGTAATAGACACCATTGAACGCACCGGAGACCAGTAGGCACATTTTAGGTTGAAGCAAAGATGAGTTTGGGGGGTGGGTCCAGGGGAAAAACTGATGTATTTGATAAGAGAATACTGTCTCCTACACACATCTACAGCAACAAAACTACTGGGTATTTACAACTCTATTGTCAGTTGGGGACAAAAGTACAAATGAAAACAGTATTTTAATGGCTTGAATTGATTTGGGTAACAAGAGAAACTGTTGAATTGGAGCTTGCACAAAACCAAACAACTTTTTTTTTTCCTTTGATTTTTTTTTTTTGTTGATGTTTTGGAAGGTTTTTTTACATCGCTGAGGAAGTTGTCAGGAGATGTCTGAGGTTTTCTAAATGCTAGCCTACTTCTACACCTCAGCTACTTTTACGAAACTCCTCTATTTTAAATTTTTAAGGTTTGCTTAGGCACTGTCAATGCTTGTGCTTGATTAATAAGCATATTTTACGTATATTTACTTAATTTGATCCTTGTAAATGACCTGGGGGTTAAGTCTCAGTTCTTGTCCACAAAAACATTTTTCCCCTTTTTTTTTTTTTTCTTTTTTTAAGCTACTGCTATAGGAGGGGGTAGGGTGTGTGGTACCGGGGGGCATTGTTGTTTCTAATATGTATATTCCAGCTGTTGGAAAGTTGTCCATAGCAAGATTTATTTATTCAATTTTTCCATCCAAAGTGTTGAAATGTAGATCTAGTTTGTTGAATCACCACCTCATAGTGACAAAAGCTTGACATCAGGACCTCTTTTTCTTGAATATGTGTGTAGATGCAGTTCAGTGACCTACTTGAATATGTGTGCGTGTTTGTGTGCATGTGTGAGGGGCAACCTTGTGAAATGGAAAAACACTGTATAAAAAGTCAACACCAGACAGGCAGCAATATCTCAGGGACTCACCCAACACATGTTGAACTCAAATGAGATATCAAGTATGCTAAAATCATGTATTGGTCTCTTCACAATTCAGATGCGACTTCTCATTTGTTTCCAGCATCTTACAATACTTTCTGTTGAAATGCTGGAGTTTAAATCTAGCCTTTTATTCTTTATTTAAATGCCAGCATGGGGTTATTTTGGTTATCTGAACTGTAGCTAATCGTCCTAAATATGTAATCTGTCTCAACACAGACGCATCTGTTATGGTAAGAATTTTTAATCAATTGTAATAGGATCTGACCTGAACTTGCAGATTAAAAAGGTTTTAGTGACTTTAATACTGCTGGGAAAAAATTGTATTGGATATTACTTAACCCTGCTTTTGAAACTAATATGAAAGTGATTATTTCTCCTATGAGTATTTCAATGGTAGTTTAAAACCAGCCTGCCTGATTCATGCACTAAAATGTTGTGTTTAAAAAGTAATGCTTTGGGTACATTGTTAGTCTGCATCACCATAGCTCTCACTAATTGGTTTGATATATTCTTTTTCTTTTAATTGTATATTTCTGAAGGTGGTTTTCTCTCATAATCTCATTTGTTACCATGGATTGGTGTAAGAGAATGTCCCCTGCACTGCTTGTCTATGTTTATAGCATGTCTTCCTTAATAATGTCCCAACATCCTTTACTCTAAATTAAAGTTATTAAATCTGAACTCTGTAATCACAGTTTTGTTATAACAAATGACCCAAATGCTGTTCAGATCTTTCTTTTGGAGGTGGTGGTGGTGCTGATGGTTGGATGAGTTCATACATCAAACATCATGATTGTGTTAATCATTTTGATTAACACAAACTACCAGTATATGTAGTGGTAGTTGCTGGATTAGTGGGCTGTAATTTTGTTTCTCTCAATAGTGTGGGTGCTATGACATGCATTGTAAATGAAAGGTGTTGTATCAACCGGTCAGGGTTGCAGTGGCCGTTTGGCTTCAGAGTATACAGGGTCTATCAAAGAGAATCATCTGATTTAAAAGTGCTTTAATTCCGTAGGTGTTCACAGGTAACATGTTGAGCACTTGTGAACATTGTAGGTTTTCTATGTAAAACTTTAAATTCAGCCATACATTTTAAAATTTACTGCTGTCTCCTGTATGTATATCTTTAAAGAATATAGCCGTTAGAATTGAATGGTTCTTTTTTTAAACACCCTATATAGTGGACTTTATCATACAATTTGTATTTGCTTATATACTATTGGGAGAAAAGCTCCACCCACCAACTACTTTTATTTTGAAGTCTGTTACTGTACTTTTAAGGGTCGTTTGGGGTTTTTTTTTTCTTCAAACCGATACACTAATAACTCTGTACCTTGAAACCATGATTTCTTTGTAGGTTGTTATACCATGAAAATCTCATCTTGTGTAATTTTATGCCAAGTATAGAAAAATGAACTTGTTAACTGATTCCCAGCGCTGTGTGATAATTCCCATGGAGTTTAGGTTGTCATTAAACTCCATCTCAGAATTAAGCCTGATGATGGCAAACTTCAATAACTATATAAACTCTTAGTGTCTCCTTATTTTGCCCAGAGTGCCATCAGCCAGCCCAGGTCACCCATATATCCCGTGTAACCGGAGATTTTCCTGCATGCTTAACTTTTATGCCTATAATGTTGCATTGCATTACAGTATATTCATGTTATTGACTGCCTAGGCAGGGCCCTTAAGTATGTGTGATGGGGTTGAAATAGCCAGAAGTTAATTACTTTTGGAATTGTGTTATAAGTGTTGTTCTTCTGCACTGATGATTAAACTGTGTATGCTGTTTGCTATCATTACAATCCTGAGCCGGACAGACTCTCTCCCATCATTCCATTATCACTGTGTCGCTGACATGGAGTCAAATTTTAAAGTACTTAAAACAAAATTATCATTTTATGAGCTGTAAATGAACAGTCTGGCCAGTGACCTTTGTTTAACTACTGGCAGCATGTGAGGTAAATAAAGGTTTAGTGTGATATTGATGTATGTTGATGGGTTTTAGTATATGATGGTATTATATTGAATTCGGAAAAGGCCATGCGGTTGGTTTAGAGTGAATTCAGGATTTTGGTGGCTATTTATCAGACTTTAAATTCTAGACACTGAAAACTGTTTAAAAACAGATACAACTTGAAACAGTTTCTCTTTAAAGTACCCAGAAGTTCTTACACTGCTGTCTAACATCTTGAAAACACTCACAAACCAGCTCCAAGAGGGAGGTGTTACCATTCCTTTTAGATATTATGGAAGCAATTGTTCATGTTTTAAGTTGCTGGCAGCTGTATGTCTCTTCATTTACCATGTAGATGTCAAAAGATGCCAGTAGATCCTTCTCGGCATAGAATATATGCTGCATTCAAAATCTATTTATTCCATGTTAACAACATCATCTGAATGACATGTACTTCTTTCTTTTTAATGTACTGTATCTTGTGTATTTCTCTGTTTTCCACATAGCCTGCTTTTATATTGTGCTGTGCCAATAATGTTTTCTTTTATTTTTACTTCACTTACTTTCTTTTGTTATTTGTAACTGCTGATTTTAGAGTAGATGCAGATGGCTTTTCTTTTTCATATCACCACTTAATGTTTTTAGGCCTTTTTCTTTCTTTGTTTGTTTTTAATGAGTATTTTTGTACTCAGTTGTTGTTTGAAGAGCCAAACTATTCTGCCTGCTGTTACTTTCTGTTTGGATGTTTGTGTTTATGAAAACCTGTCAGTGGGGATGCAGTTCTTTTTGTGCCAGAGTGAAAATGAGGTCCAGATTTAAATAAACACCAGATTATGACTGAATGTCTTCCACTTTATGATTCATTAATAATTTTAAGATCTAAAGTTTGTTTGTGCATGTGTGTGAGAGAGAAGGAGAAACACATTGCTTCATGCTCAGTTTCATAATACACGATAAAAGTAAATGGCTATTTGGTTTGCAATTCTTCGCCTAAACAATTGCTTCAATATTGTAGTATAGCTAGTAATTACTGGAAGTGTTCTTTCAATTATATTTCTAACACTAGGTGGTGCTAAAAGGTTTTATTTGGTTGCTAAAAGGCCGTGATTGTTTGGGAATAGGTGCTCCCATTCAGCCAGATTGGGAATTAAATGATCACTTTTGGCAGCAGTTATCCCAGAAAAAAATACACGATACTGTAAAAAGCTATATATTACACTCAATACTCTTATTGTAAGAAAGTGCTCAGCCTATAGTTCAACCTATAGTTCCAGTATGACCATCACAAATGGAAAGAGCATTACTGAAACAGTGAAGTAAGGATTGGAAACCGTGGGAAAACAGTGATCTCAAAACAGGCTTTCGTGGTAAAGCAAAACAAATAACCTTCAGAAAATTGCCAGTGCCTGATGAGAGAAAAATGAAGTTGTACTTGGCAGCTTTCCTGTGTAAACTTTATCATCATCATTTATTTATTTATTTATTTATTTATATAGCATTTTAAAAACACACCTGGTAGACCAAAGTGCTGTACAACTTTACCAACAGGAGTGTTTTGTTTTGTAGATTTGCATCTCTCAAATTCATGGTATTACTACAAATAGTTTCATATAACCGTGTTATTAACCTGATGAATTTAAAGCAGTCCTACGCAAGGTGGTGGATAAAATATAAGGCTGTGACCTAGATAAAAAGTCATCAGACACAAAGAGCAATAAAGCTTTACCACTATGACACGAAATGCTTTTATTGCTGTATTATACGATATCAAACACACAGAATGAACTGAGTCATCTGGCAGCTTGACAAATATCCAAACAAAACTAAATCTCACCTTCTCTACCACTGATTTTCTTCCCCAAGGGTAGATAGAATAACTGCTGTGGGGACTTCTTAGCACCTTTTGACAGAACAATCCATCATACTTGGAACAATCCATCACCGAAACTCATTAGTTTCCTTGCAATCTTTAGTTGCTACCTATCATCTATCTGGAACAAGCCCATTTTCAGCAAAGACTACACCAACATTCACTCCCCCGACACTTTATTATATACGCTATGGTGGTACTGGGTCACTTTTGACTTCAGAAGGGCCCTAATACCGAATGACATGGATTCAGTGAATTGCTGGAAACTTTCCTTAGAGATTTTGATCCATATTAACATGATAGCAGCTGCTACAGATTTGTTGGCTGCACATCCACGACATCTCCTGTTTCACCACATCCCAAAGGTGCTCTATTAGATTGAGATTTTGTGATTGTAGAGGCTGCTTGAGTACCATGTCATGTTGAAGAAAGCAGTTGTGATTTATTTGAGTTTTGTGACATGGTGCAGGACGTCGTCAGCTACAATACTCAGGTAGGCTTTGGTATTTAAACAACGCTCAGTTGGGACTGAGGAACCTAAAGCACGTCAAGAAAATATAGACACCATTATACCACCATAAGAGGATACAAGGCAAGATGGATCCATGCTTACATGTTGTTTACACCAAATTTTGAGACTAAAATTTGAACACTACGCAGAAATCAAGACTCATCAGACCAAGCAACATTTTTCTGATCTTCTATTATCTACTTTTGGTGAGTTCATGTGAACTGTAGCTTCTGGTTCCTGTTCTTAGCTGACAGCAGCGGCACCTGGTGTGGTCTTTGCTCTAGCCCATCTACTTCAATGTTTGACAGGGCGTGCGTTCAGAGATGCTCTTCTGTAAATCTCGGTTGTAACAAATTGTTATTTGAGTTACTGTTGCCTTCCTATCAGCTCAGATCGTTCTCTCTATTCTCCTCTGACATCAGCAAGGCATTTTCACCCAGAGAACTCCCACTTGCTGGATATTTTCAATTTTTAGATAGCCATAGTGATGGCTGTGTGGGAAAATCCCAGCAGATCAACAATTTTTGAAACACTCAGACCAGCCTAACTGGCAAAGTTGAACAAATGTACCTAATAAAGTGACTCTGAGCATATTCCACAGATGAGCATCCATATGTTGTATCTGAACTCATCTCGCAGCACATAAAATATAAGTTAGTCATTGTGGTTCTCATCCCTGACCAAAACATTTTTGTTTGATTAAATTGGAAGCTTAAGCAACAACTGTCCTTGTGACAGATGGCCATCTAGATCTGTAAAACAAAAAAGGTGAATGCTGTTGTATTTAAACTGTTTAAACCTACACTGTAAATACAATAATAGTTTGTTTCATATCTCCAAAACAAGTTCAGTTATTTATGAAAAGGGTTGCTAAACTGCAGCGTGTACTTCAGCATCTGCAACACTTAAATTCTTCATCAGCCTTGATTAAATAAGATCTAAAGTAACTGCTGGAAAGTTTTATGTGGACAGCCTGCACAGCATTTCAACTTTAGCTTTGCAATATTTCGTATTTTCCGTGTTTACTGAGTCAACGTTTTATTAAAAAAGTGGAATTACTCTGGTATTTTGCATAGTACTTTTAAAAATTACAGTTAACACTACAAAAAACATTCAACTATCAGCTGCTTTTCACAAAAATATCAGGATCTCTATCTTTTTTTAAAAAGAAAAAAGTCTTTGTCCATTTACGTTTACATGGCAACCAGATGTGTTACAGTTTGGTGTTGTACTGACCTGATCTTTAAACCCCAACAGGTTGACGTTAAAATACAAACCAATAAATATTATCAGCATACAAACAAGCTCTTTTGCTGACATCACATTTGCTGACAAACAAAAAAACCAAAGAAAAAAAAGAAACATCAGGAAAACAAAAAACGATTGCTTATTCTGGACTTCAAATTCTCCTTCATGGCTCATGATGTATAAAAACTGACCAAACAGCAGGTTCACTCCTCCTCTTTTCACCGTGCATTAGTTTGTGTTTAATTGAGTGCTTAAGTTCTTGTACTGTTAATTATGAGACATCCACTCAATCTGATCCTTTGTAATCTGGGCAGTTCAGTTTGTCAAAATTAATCCACTAGTCCAGTTGTTCAATTGTTAAAATTAATTAGCACCACCTAGTGCCAGAACTGTCAGTGGTAGAAAACGGTGACCAAACTGCAATCATCTCACCAACAAAAGCAAAACAACATCTGCACCCAACTATAGCAGCTCATAAAATTTTGTAAATATTACTTTGGGCTAAATAGACAACATCAGCAAGTAAGTCAATGTATACAGAGCCTAGACCAACAATACAACAGCGAGAGGCTGTCTAGTAGTTTTTGGCAATTTAGTTAACTGTGCAAGAACTTGAACCACTCAATGTAAACTACAATCACCTATTGGAATGGCTGTTTACCCTCATGGTACATATTTCTAAATAAAGTGGCAGTTTATATATATAAAAAAACAGGTAAATCCTGCCCTCCATCATGTTACTCTGGTGGTGACTGTAGGTATGATTTCCTGTTTTTAGTCCCCATGAAGAGTATCTATGATGGACATCCATGGTGGGCCAGAATTGGACAAAAGTTGCATCTTCCATACGTCATTATTGTCGCCTCTTTTCACTGCATGGCAGTCTAATAAATCAAAAATGTTTATAGAAATAAAGTCTGTAAAAAATAAATAAATAAAATAAAATGACTTGATTTCCGTAGCCAGCGATGCGTTCTCGCTGAGTCTCTGGCTGTTCACATTATAATTCACACCTGGCACTCCTTGGGTGTCAAAATCGTGCCACAACTTTAACATCCAGACCCCCTGCACCACCTGCACCAGAACTCTGAGCCTGCTGTGGTCCCTGGTCCACCTGGATATGATGAACGCCATTGTTAAAGCTGGCACACAACAGATTGCTGGAATCACTCGGTGCCAACGAAACCAGTGGACCGGCACCTTCCAGAGACAGCGTCCCTAAACAAACTAAACAGAGGACAGGAGAGACAAGGTTGCAGCAAAGCCAGCACAGAGATAAAAAAGGCAGAGTGGTTTTTCATTATTTATTTTGTGTTGAAATGGTTTCATCAGTGAGTAGAGGTGTTACCTGCTGTATGTTGATCCCAGATTTTGACAGAGCTGTCATGGGAGGATGTTCCCACTCGAGCTGTGCCACCAGGATGCATGGGGAGAAACACACTGCAGGCTGTGGTTTGGAGGTGGCCTCTGTACTCCACAACTTTGCAGCCAGGCTGACGCAGGTCCCAGAGCTAGTAACCCACAGACACAAGTCCACCCATCACAAATCTCAGTGTTTTATGTTCCAAAAGCATCGGCAAAATCAGTGGAGTGTTTGAGATACTGTGAAAAAAATAATCTGATCCATTTTTCATGAGGGCAAAACCTCAACCTATATTACTTTGTATTATACTCACTCTAAATCTCTATATTAAATTGGAAGTTGGAAGTGAAGCCCGCAAGAAAATCAGTCAAAGACAACAAACACACAAAACAAATTGTGCTGCATCAGTTCATAATTTTAAACTGGCAGAGCAAAAGAAATTGTTCATTCCAATTAGTGTGTCTTTCACACCAACGTAATACAACCCAGACAATAAATAACCTAATGACAGCCTCAATCTACCCAATATCTGTGCATTTAGAGCTTTACAGACAACAACAAACACATATCTCCAGAGGTCTTACTGTGGCTTCACACCCCTGTCCTCCAAAGCCATTGCTACTGGACACCAAGTAGTTTCCATTTGGAGAGACATCACAGTGGGTCTGGATGTACTGCTTAGCTGGAAAAGTATTGGTCACCTGCCATACACGGCTGTCCCACACCCTGTATACATAAGCAAACCATTACTAAAGAAGGACATTTAACACACGTGTAAGAAAATGCTGTGTTTACACATGAGAGTGCATGTCCTTAGGGTCTTCTACTTTTCAGGGTGAATTTTCCAAATAAATCGCAACACATGCTGATTATCCCCAGAACACATCCTAAGTCTCTAAATGTCTTAACTGCATCAAATGCTTAGGGTTCAACATGATCAAGGGGTCATGGATGTGTTATCTAAGTGTTAGGCTCTGTAATCACTTTACTCTCCCAGGATCTTGAACAGTAAAAACTCCAAAAATGTTGGCTTTGGTTTAAAACATTTTCTAAATCCCTTGATTATACATTATATATGACTCACATTTATAGCCTTACTAAAATAAAATAAAAAAAAAAAAAAAAAAAAAAAACAAGCAGTATTGCTTTGTGTGAGTTTAGGTTCAATGCCGAGGCTTAATACTGTCTCTGGTGCTCTAATTGGCTGCTGCAGCTACGTTTTGGCTGACTTTATGTGGACAACAGCAGTAAGTCCTTCAGCATTAAATAACAGGATAACAAGGGTTGCATAAGTTCATGTTAAGGTTTGTGTTACTGTCTGATTTGCTGTCTTGGTGTACTCACAATATTATCTTTTTTCTTCTATGGCATTTCAAAGGCAGAAAGCGTGTTAGCTCCCAAAGACACGAGGTATTTTTGAATTTCAGCAATAATTTAGAGATGGGGTCAGGTCACGGACAGGAAAAGTGCTACAAAGTAAAAACTAGGTGAACGGTTTAATTTCCCAATCCAAATTTTACCACCAAATGGGACTTGAACTCACCTTTGACTGATTGAACAGTCAGACATGATACTGACTTAGCAGAGAAAATAGGGAAGGCATAACTGAATCTATTTTTTGTGCCACATAATTCAATAATAAAAGCTGTAGATTGACATCAAGTATATCTTTTTCAGTGTTACCGAATGAGAAACATCCCACTCCTGCTATTAATTACACATAAAAAATCTGCACTCATTTGAGATTTAAACAAATCATCATATTTTACAGCACACAAAATTAATTTCCACTGAATTTCAATAATAATACAGCAAAAGAAAATCCTTCTGTGCCTTATAGTCTTATCCTCGGAGGTCTGGACAATAGAGGAGCTGGCTGGAACCCAGCATACATGAGTCACCTGGAAAGAGAGACAGGAAAGTGGAAAAATCTACACCCTGCGGACAAAGGATCTAAAAGTCTGATTAAGTAGCTTGGTGATCTAATTATTTCTCTCATGTGCTCAGGTGTTTATCTAAAGCAGCCCAGTATGCTTAGTACGCAGATGTGAACACATAAAAATATAATACTGTTACTCTTACCAGGTTTCTAGATATGTTGTGTCTCTGTTCACATTTTGCAGATTCTATATCCCACAGGCACATCCAGTTGTCACGAGAGCCAGTGCACAGCTTTCTTCCATCTACCGACCATAAAAGAAACACTTATATTTGGTGCAAATCGTTAACCTGAAATAGATGTTGGTGTGCAGCCAGAAGTGAAAATAAAAACTCTTACTTCCAATAAAATGAGAAAATCCGACATTCCAGGTAGTGCTAACTTTCTACTAATTAAGGCAAATTATTCAGTCAAGTTGAGAATAGCCATTTATCATACCACAGGACACGCAGAAGAAATACTTCAACTATTATAGCTGCTATATGAATATGGGTTCACTTCAGGGATATTTCATCTTTCAGTATGATTTGGTTTGCTAAGAAGTCACATTTCACACAACACACGCATGAAAGCTGTGGTCAAAAGTTTACATGGAAATGACTGTCATGGTAATTTTGGTCTTTTAATTATTCCAGGTTGAATCATTGTACAGCATACATGTTTAATGATTTTTATAAAACAAGCATTGGGTGCACAAGTTTGAACTTATTTT
Source organism: Aulonocara sp. 'chitande type north' Nkhata Bay (assembly GCF_057382095.1). Classification (NCBI taxonomy): domain Eukaryota; kingdom Metazoa; phylum Chordata; class Actinopteri; order Cichliformes; family Cichlidae; genus Aulonocara; species Aulonocara sp. 'chitande type north' Nkhata Bay. The sequence goes on along the minus strand of NC_141355.1, from coordinate 23,243,670 downwards.
GGATTTTCTCTAATGCACACAGAGTCAAAGATACGAATACACCCCCACTAACATTTAGTTAAATGTCCCTTGGAAAGTGCACTTTGACCAGACACTTTTGGCAGCCATCAACAAGCTTCTGGCTGGATATTTGACCACTCGTCTCGGCAGAAATGGTAAAGTTCTTTGAAACTGGTTGATTTCCTGGCACAGACTCAGCTTTTAAGCGTAGTCCATAAATTTTCAATAGGGTTAAGTTCGTGAGGGCCATTCCAGAAGCTTAATGAGCCGTTCCCAAATAACAGCAGGTTCCAGGATCATCAGATCAACAATTATACATAAGTTACTAAGATGTATTACAACTTTGCCATCGTCTAGAAGAAGACCCAGACTTTCAGCCTAAGATGAGAGGAATTTGGTTAGGATGTTTTGGAACACAATTTGGGTATCTCCAAATTCAAATTGCACCCAATTCTTTTTTAAAGTTAATAAAGATGTATATTGTACAATCACTCGACCCTGGAAAAACAGTTCATCAACAGATCATTAAAAGCCCAAACTTATCATGACATTGACGCCATGACTGTAAGTTTGACCAGACCTTTACAGATGAAATGTGCTTATTTTTGTTTATACATTTATAGTAAAAGTGTTCAAAAAGTGAACAACAGAAAAGACCAAAAACAATACTAAAACTGATAAAAATGTATCCAAAACTAAACATTTTCAAACAATAAAAACTAAACTGAAATGAGCTAATTCATTCTGCAAGTTACCTCTAATTAAACTGAACTGGTAACAAAAACTAGAGCTAATTAGGTTTTATTTTGTTTTTGTCTGTTTTGTTGTTGTTGTTTTTTTTGTGAGGGGGGGTTGCCTTTGTTTTTGTTTTAATTACACCAATTCTGCTTTTTATTTCATGCTTATGAAATGTCTTCTGAGGTACCTTTGTTTTTCTTGAATTGATTGTCTGCAACTGCAAAAAAAATACTTGGGGATAAATAAGAAGCTATCTGTACAAAGATATGACAGAATACACTTACTAATTGTGTTTTATCATGCACTTTAACATACTAGAAATCAGAGACTGGTACATTTACCTTAAGCAATATAACCTTTAAGACAACACTTAAAACATTTACTCACGTCTGAGGAGATTCATTGTGTGTGAGTGCCTGTGTGTATGTACCAGGACTGATAGCTAGTCCATTGACCACCAACTCATGCCCACAGAATTCCTGAATAGGTTCGTCTCCCTGGTTGAGGTCCCACATCAGTACAGTTTTGTCCCGTGAGGCACTAAAGATCCATGTACTACCTGGATAACAAATCACCTGGTAGAGTACAGAATTCACAGGAGATAAGAGGAGACTGGGGAACGTGAAATGTGTCACACGTTTAAGGCGTCATTCCTTTATCAGTTTGTGCGCACACGGTATTGATGTTACCTTGGTAACCTCTCGGTTGTGGCCCTGGAAAGACTGACACATCCGGCCTTGTTTCCAGTCATACACCACCACAGCCTACAGAGGTAGAGATGCTAATCACACCATGTTTAAGTGTAGTTTTCACAAAATCTATACCCTTAATTCATGGGTTTCTAATATAACCTGTATCATACCTTAGATCCAATATTGTGAGTCTTTTTTGAATTGGGCATTTTACTCTGTGAGCTCTATGATTTAAAATCACTTAAAACCATGATAAAGTTCAATTTGTGGCTTGAACATTTATAATATTTAAAGAGACTTAATAATCAGTACAACAGTTCAATTTTTGGCTTTACCTGGTCACTCCCGCCAGAAACACACAGGTCTGGACTGAGAGTGGTCACTGTGTTAATGGACCCATGATGTGCAGGCTCATACTGCACCACCTGACTGTCAAAGGTATTATCTGTCTTCTCTGCCTGAGATGCCCTGTACACACACACACACATAAAAATACACACATACATAAAATTGCAAAAACTTTAATATGTAATAATATATATAATACAGACACACACACACACACAGAGAGAGAGAGAGAAGGCCTAGCACAAGTCTCACCTGTAGAGCTCAGACCTCTTGCGGAACTTGCTCTGTAGTTTGCCCATGTCTGCCTAGGAACCTGCAGTCACACTGACACACACAGAGAAATGCCATCAAACTGAAAAATCACGCTTCATAACAACTAAACGCACATGTTGTGGTAGTAACGATGAGGGATAACTACTCGGACTTCACTACAACCCTACAGTTCACTTAGTGATTGTCTATCCCAGAGCAGTGCTTAATGCAATAGCTACATTAGGCACACACTTTCTGTGCTTCTCTTGCAGCTAAAAGAACAACAACAACTAACTACTTTGTCTGTTTTTAGTGAGTTAGAAGCCTTGTGTGACATTTTGGTGGAAATCATTCAGCAAACAGAATACAAACAGTACTTTCTCACACACGCACAGCTACGCCCCACCCTCGTTATCCCGGTGTACTCCACTCCACAAACAAGCGACAGGAAGGAGAGGGCTCAAATCCTATTACAGCGGCATCATTACTGTCACAAGGTATTAGTCACTGGAAAACACCTGCTAAGAACTTTGCTGGCGATCATTATGCAACGGTACTCGGTGGATTTTAACCGTAGTTAATAAAGCTGAAAAATGGATGATGACTCGCGCACACTTGTAGTGCACAGAAGCAGGGTTTCTTACCTGTCACTGGCAGGTGTCGTCGCTGGGTGATGCAGAGGCTGAGGAGCTAGCTTGCTAGCATGCTAACTAATCTTTATCTGTCATTCTAAGAAAGATCAATGCATTAGTGGCAGTAGAACATAGACGAGCACGCGTTAAAGCTTGGAAAAGTTGTTATTTTAACAAAAGCGAACCGTTTCCCACACATTGCCATGACAGACCACTGTCCTAACTGCGTGGGAAAGTGCACAAAAGTGTCTTTTTAACTGCAAAACACCCATCCCTCCCTCCGTAGCGACCAGGGAGCGACGCTTTCTCGTAACCAGGCGAGGTCACGTGAGAAACAGAAGGAAGTAACCGGAAACTTACAAAAATAAAAGCCTGTTCACTGTTTGTTTCTATAACTGGACAAACGTGAACACAAATGAACACAAAAAAACCACAATTTTTTAGGAATGTTTGTTTTTTCAGGAGTAATCCAGGTGAATGTACTGGCTTTTGGGTATATTTCACCACAGGGTAGCTTACTAAAATCCTCTTTGTTCACTGCAGTGTATCCATTGCCCAAGCTCATCATGTGCACCAAAAAATGCAAAACACTGCCTAGAGGGAACATTTTCTTTTCCAAAACCAGGACTTAAACTACAGTGGTATAGACCTATGGTGGACCCTAATAATTTTATTTTCACATTAAAGCAAAAGCAAAGATGGCTTTTTTCTTATTCTTTTCCCCATGTATCCCCAGAGGCATTGGTTGAATTGCAAATCCTAAATGAAGATATTATAAAGTGTATATAACATACACTTAACTAGCGACAGCATACGACTCCTCTCAGTCCCCCCCCCCCCCCCCAAAAAAAAAACAAAAAACAAAAAAAAACAAAAAAAAAAAAACAAAAAACAAAATTCCATCCAAAATACAAGTTTGCATGTTTTTAGTGGAGGAATTAACACTGGTGAAGCATTATGGTTTGGCAGCATGGAACATGGTTTGTTTTAAGTGAAATCTCCTCATTAAAATCAATTAAACTTGACAGGTTAGAAAGTCACTGACCTGTGGATGACTCTCCCTTTAGAGGGCCGGTTTGTAGACATTTATTATAGGCACAGGCTGAATAAACTCCCCAAGCTGCAAATCTGGGACACCTCAGACAGGTCTCTGGACACATAACATTAATTCTACTACTTGAAACAGTTCTCCTCTTTACATCTTTTATTCAGGCTCTTCTTCAGTCCTTTCTTTCCCAGTTGCAGTGAGAAAAGATAAGATCAGCGAGGCTTCATAAACTAGATTTGAACAAATACATCACATGCAATTAACCACTGAGTCACTGGCACGCCCCCATTTAAACGGTCTAAATAGGCCACTTAGTTAGGTTACAATCAACACTGCTCAATACCTATGTGAGATGACCTCAATTCTAACTTTTTTTGCTTGCAGCAAAAGGCTTAATTGTGTATAAATATAGTTACACTTTTACAATATAACAAATAATCCATGTTACTCCAATGTTTAAGAGTTTTCTAGTATGAATGTGTATATTTTTTCTCTTACTTTGTTCTCTAAAGAGCCATTATCTTTGTATATACGGAGATCACAACCAAACGTTGCTATTACATGTATTTTCATATTTAAAAAATGTTTCGAGGATTCCTTAGCTTCCTTAGAAATTCTTCCTTTGAAGTTCCTTAGCTCACATGTACTATAATTGCTTTAATGTGTTAGTGGAGTAAGGCAAAATTTTAAAAATGCATAAGGTGGCTTCACTTTGCTATAATCCCTAACTCAGACTTGATGGTGCAAGGCCCATTTGCTTCACCCATGTTACGCATTGCTGAAAGCATTAGGAGTGTACTGTACAGTTCTTTTTATGAGGCAGTTAAAAAGTCACAAAATCTCGGCAAAACGGCCACTCATGCTTTCCATTTTAAGGTTTTAGATAATGATAGTGGCATGTGACTACATGGCTCAAATTAAGAAGTAAAATGGAAACAATGCAGAAAAGAGATTTAGGCTCAAGATCTTGATCATTGTAATGCTTGAGACCTCAATTCTAAACCCATTCTCATAGGCAGAATAATAAAAAGTCTCCTGTATGCTCAGGAGCTACTTAAATGACAAAATTCAGTTACTGGAGATATCGTTCATTTATAGCATTGAGAGAATAGTTTTGTTGCTCAATAGTAAATGGACTGGTTCTTATAAAGCAGTTTTCTACTCTTTGTGAGCACACAAAGTGCTTTACACAACTCGCCTTATTCACCCATTCACACCCATTCATACAAGCACTTTTTCCTATGCTTTTTCTTTTTCTTTTCAATGTGACAGCTTTTGAAGGTGCTCCTGGTTTTGATGTCTAATTGCACATGATTCACATGTGTGCTTTTCATATGTCTTTACTAAATGCCAGCTGAATTTGTTTATTTACTTATGTTGTTTTTATTACAGCTTCTACTATCCTCTTGGCCAGGTCTCTCTTCAAAGAAAGATTAGAAAAAGGATATAACAAATGAAAATACAGAAAAAATAACACCTGCTGCATAACTCTCCAGATTGTTTGAGGTATATACAAGGGCTTGATTTATTATTAAAATTTGTTTGGTGATCTGAAAAACGCAAGTGTAACAAATATGCAAAGAAAAAAAAGAAATCAGGAAGGGATCCTTCATATTCAAAGTGGTGGACATGAAGGATCTAACATGTCGAAAAGCGCTATATAAATGCAATCCATTAAATACTGCAGACAGGCCTGGTTTCCTTTGAATTTAGTGAAGTTTTAGACTAAGATTGACACTATTGTTCTTAGCAAGGGATTAGACCTAGAATTGATATAATAATGGCTGTAGGTCAAGAGGTAGAGCTAATAATTGGAAGATTGGTGGTTCGATTCTAGGCTGCATGCCAAAGTATCCATGGGCATGACCAAGTTGTGTTCACTGGAGTGTGAAGTTACATTGAAAGCACTTGGAAGAAAAAAAAGGTTTTGTGTAAATGAGGAAATTTGTATTAAGTATTTTCAGCCCTCAAGTAGAGTATACTCTATGCTACAGTATGTATACAATATGTTTTTGATAGACTGTAAGTCAAAGCTTGGGAAAAAAGAAATGTACCACAATTACACCACACCACAAGAAGACAATATTGAACAAAACACAAATGTAACCCTCCAGTTGACTTAAAGGTTAGCTGGAGATCGCTCTAAAGCGTAGTGATGGTGTGACGGACCATTAGTTTTAGACAGGTATAAATATGTGAATAAAAACTGCATTTTAATGACGGTGTCAAAGAAGCTCATAAAGAGCAAAGAGTCTAACAGCTAAGTTAAGTTAACGCCTCAGTGCCTCGCCAAAAATAGCACAAAATGACCTTCAGAGTTTACTGCAGTGCCGTTTGATTGCATACTGTGTAACTATATTATGTCCACTGAAACACAATCAGAGTGTGCAAGGTTAACTTCCACTAGGCGCTCATCACGCAATCACTAAAACATAAACTGTACTTCCTATGGCTCTCCATAAGGACCTCCTCCCACCCAGTGAGAGCACACACACACACACACAAGAAAAAAGAAAAGAAAAAACAGGATTGAAATGGAAACTGTACAACAGAGATATGAAGTCCCAACATATCCCGTCATACGCATTTTCTATTCCACAGGTTGGTGTATAAATGACTTGTGTGGCGTTTGTTTGACGTGACACTCCCCCTTGGTCGATGGGAGGCCGACGTCACCCTGCCAGCGGAGGAGTGGATGGCCTGTGCAATAAAAATACATGAAGAGAATTGAGGAAAAGGAGAAGATTGGCCGGGGGAAAAGCAACAACACGGCTGTTATTCCTTTCTTTACGTTCCGCTCGTGAACCGTGGACTTGAGCTCCCTTCTGAGGCGCACTGGGATGTTTTTTCGCCTCTCTATCAAGAGCTCGGGCAGAAATGCTGTGTTATGTGCGGCTTTCTTGGCTTTTTGAGCGCACCGAGAGAGATAACTGTACTGTATCCCAGCCTAGCGGATTGGAGTGAAAGTCCGCCATATTCTGCCTTACCACGCCCGGGAGTCGAGCCATTGGAAAATAAACGGACAGCCTTATTCATGCGTTTTTCTTGTTGCCCTTATCCGCAGACGGTAACCTGAACGCGAGGGATTTCGTTTAATGAAAAATATCAACATTGACGACTTTGAAGAGAGGGTGGCCCGGCTCGGATGACAATGCTTAACGAGATCACACTGAGCAGTACGGAGGATGTGTCTTAAAAGGATCTGTTGATCATATTGAGACGGGAAAGCAGATTACACCTATTAAGATTGCACAGATATTCCACCGAAACCGCTTTGGACTGTTGTTTTGAAGCTGTCGGGAGGCCCCAGATAAGCGAAGCAGGGGGAGGGGGTGGGGGGGTCAATAATTTCTCAAATATCTAATTTTCCTTTCCACCACAATCTGTGCGCTGTTGGGACTCACTATAAGGGCGTCCACGCGTTATTTCACCACCAGTAGGCCTGTATGAGGACGTTATTTGGCATTCACAGGCCTGTTTTTTTTTTTTTCTTTCTTTCTTTTCCTTTCTTTCCTTCTGCCCCTGAAATCTGGATGAATCACTAAGAGGGGAAAGGAGTGCGCGTTTTACAAAAGGAGAGAGAATGACCCTGGAATCCATAATGGCGTGTTGCCTCAGCGAGGAGGCGAAAGAAGCCAGGCGGATCAACGACGAGATCGAAAGGCAGCTCCGCCGGGATAAGAGGGACGCACGCCGGGAGCTGAAACTGTTGCTTCTCGGTAAGCTCGACGGGGAGAGCAATGCCAAGCCCGCATTCCTCTCTCACTAAAAATGCCTTTGTCGGCTGTAGGGAGTGGGGGTTAATGGGGTTTCCCCACCTGAGTGAAGTTTGGGTGGTAGGGTAGAACTATCTCGGTGTTATGAGTCGAGTGCACAGATTGGCAGGTCAGCAGAGGGAGGAGATGCTGCCCAGCAAGGCCTGCATGGCTTCCACTATATTAAAAAAACCACCTGATTTGAATAACTGTGACTGGCTAGTGTCGAGGAAACAAATGAGCGCTAGCTCTCCATTGACTCCTCCATGCTCTTTACAGGTTTGACAACAACCTGTGCAGCCAGATCTTAAGGAGCCCATCCAGGCGGTGTGCTTATAAGAGTGCGGCTGGGCCAAAGTCTGCGCTTTATTGGGCACAATCAAGACAGTTTTGCAGCTTAACACATAACCCTGGCAATCATCATATCCCAGATATCGATGTAGAGTGAAAGCTTGGCCACTTGATGTCCTATAATATGTGTAAACCTGTGTGTGATGGTATGCTCCTGCATATTATATTGTGGAATATTAAATTTCCAGACTAACAGCAGTATTCGGTGCAATACAGTGAGTAATGTATCATGGTTTTAATAGTAACATTCTAAATTGTTATTTAAATTCTTTAAAAAAAAAAAAAACCCTAAATAATGACATTCGTAACTGTCTTTGCAGTGTTTGGTTGTAAATGGGGGAGAAGGGGGCAGATCCTGTTAAGCAGCATTAGTCATACTGAAGAAATGTGAGGAAAACAAGTCATCTACTTACCATCCCGGTTTTAATTAGGTTTTCAACAAAAAGCCCATTAGATGTGATGACTGTGGTCCTGGTGAGTGGTGCCAGAAACCTCGCTTCCTGATCTGCTGCTCTCCTCATTTAGTTCCTTAGAAAATGCAAGAAGGCAATGGTCTAAAGTACATTTAGGCCCTTAGATCGCAACATTGCCTCCCGAGTGATGCTTAAGAGGGACTGGATGAGAGAAGTTTACACCTTTGGCTGCTGGTTAAAACAAAACAATGACATGAATCCTTCTTAAATGGATTTGAAGGAGCTCACTGCCACCACCCTTGTTAAATAACTGTGCTGCTGTTGCCCCTTAATCTCTCATAATACACCACAAGTTCATTGTGCAAATTCATAAGCAGTCAGTGACCTTAAACAACAAAGTGTGTGCTATTTGAGGGCAGCTGTTTCTAATAATCTTGTATTTATTTAATCTTTAGTCAGTAATGTGTGAAAATTTGTCAGCCCAAAGTGAAAGGGTAGGCTGTTGTATTTCAGAGGGATTTACTTTACTTTAAAAAGATATAAAGTGAAATGGAGCATGATTATATAGAGACAGGAAAACAAGAAACAGCAGCACGGATTTTAGACGGTAGTAAAGACTTTTTTCTGCTGTGTGGCTTTTTCCGGAGTTATAAGAAACATCTAAGGTTTGAGCATGGAGAGGCCGATTAGAGTATGAATAGGAAATGCGTTATGCTCAAGGCTAACCTAGGACAATAGACCTTATTAATCCTTGTAGAAAGTAGCGGCATTCATAAATACAATAGGCAGGCATATGCTTGAGCATCTAAAGCAATCCTGGATAAATTAACCATTTTATTTTTGGACCTGATTCAGTATATCAGCTCATATGCAGGGCTCTCAGTTCACAATGATTGTTTATTTATTTATTTATTTGCGTGTGTGTTAATGCACACAAATACCACTTCTATTACAAGTGGTCAAGTGAAACAGAGGAAGATGTGCATATGTGAAGATGTGTGCTCTATATGACTGTGTCACCACAGATGCTCTGTGAACTATTATACAGTGACAGGATACGGGTATTCAGTTTTTCAAGCTTGCTAATTGCTTAATTTCCCCGATGGATTTGACCACTAAACTCTCCAAGTCAAGTTCACTAGTTTTCAGGATGACCATCAGTGGGCTTTTCAGAAATCATCTTGGCTTTTAAAACATCACTTATAATCTTTCAAAACCACTAATTGCTTTGTGTCTACTGGGATCGTGTATGTTGAAACGCAGGCTACACAGCAAATGAGAAGATTGCAAGTTTTTAATCCATTCCTCAAGTATCTCATGTCCATTAAGAGCTAACCGGATAATGGGAATGTTCTGAAATTAACACTCATTTAACCTTATTGGATGACTGAGAATACATTAGCAGCAACAGTGTAGATGAGTTGATTCAGTGGGAGAAGGGCTTGATATGTTTCTCTTAAAAGCTGTCAAGTATAGATGTTGTTTAATGATAGGTCAAATACTGGAGAAACCGATGGTTTCTCTCATATAAGTGACTAATAAAGACTCTCTAGTTAACAAAACATTGATATATATATATTGTGCCTGAATATTTCATCCATACATCTATCAATCAATTTATCCATATCCATTCCCTGCTGCTTATCTGGGTTCAGGTTATAGGAACAACTGTCTAAGCAGAGAAGTCCAGACCCTCTCTCCCTCCAACCGCTTCCTTCAGCTTAGCCTGGGGGACAGAGATATAATCTCTATGTCCCCCAGGCTGAGTTGCTCTGAAACCTCTCGGTAGTACGTGCCTGAAACACCATACTTAGGAAGCGCCGAGGAGGTAATTTAGTCAGATGCCCGAACCTCCTCAATTGGCTCCTTGTGGTGTGGAGGAGTACCGGTAGCAGCTCTACTACTCAACCTGTTCTGAATGACTGAGCTCCACATCTTTATCTAAGGAGAGCCCAGCTACTCTTTGGAGAAACCTAGTTTCTTCTGCTACCATCTCATCTACAGTCTCATTCTTTAGCTCATGACCGTAGGAGAGGGTAGAGACATAAATCAGCAGTTTTGCTTTCAAACTCAGCTCTCTCTTCACCACTACAGACTGTCACGGCATCCACATCGCTGCAGACATGACCCCAATCCGCATTTTAGTTTCCCCAATCAACTCTCGCCTCACTAGTGAACAAAATCCTGAGATACTTAAACTCATCCACTTTCCAGCAATTTGTCCCTGATTCAGAGTTGTCATTCTTTTCTGGTTGAGAACCATTGCATCGGACTTGGAAATGCTAATTCTCATTCCTGCTGCTTCACAAGATCTCATCTTTAAGCCACTCAAGCAGAAACTATCCATCACTTGACTATGCCTTGAAATTGTGTCTATAAAGGTTACAGTTAGTTACAAAAGTTAGAGTTATTGGCAAAGTCCAGCAGTCGACCGGGATGGAGTCCAGTTTATTAGCTGGTATTATACATCGAGTCTTTGCACTGCAACTGGTATTTTTCAAAATCTACAGTTTTTACTTTGACAGCAAATGGTTTCCATTTATGGCTTCTGTTGCACTTTTCACAGTTTCTCTACAAGTTGGAGAGTAGCTGGAGAGTATTTTTAGACAGGTCTGCCTTTTTATGCAAACTACAGGTAACCGCAGCAGTATGCTACCAATCAAAGTAATCATGTTTTTACCAACTGGTTGGGGAGTACATGACCCATCTGTTCCCTAGAAAAAGGTGGGTCCTGTGAAAAAATGAGGGTCACTGTCTATTTCTAGATTCTAGGCCTGTAAGAGTGGGCCTTTTAGCAATCATTTAATCAGCGACTGCTATCAACCTCATGCAACCACTTTAAGCCACCTGATGAGTTCTCATTTTTTATCTTAATAACTATTAGTTGCCATGGACCAGTCTCTAAGCCTGTGTGACTAGGACCTTATTCACTTTAGCCTATATAGTCATCACAATTGTCATACAGCCAATATGGCTTACTAGTTAATGTCATGCTTAGTGGTCTTGGCTGTGTATACCTCAATAGTCAAAACGGGATTTAGTTTTGACTATTGCTAAAAATGTTTTGTTGAGTTCAGAGGAGAATGACCAGACTGTTTCAAACTGTTAAGAAGACAACAGAAACTTAAATAACCTCTCGGTACAACCAAGGTGTGCAGATGAGAATCATTGAATGGTCTACAACAGCAGAAGACCGCACCACGTGTCACTCCTGTCAGCAAAGAACAGGAAAGCCTATGATTCACATAGACTCACCAAAGCTGGTTAACAGAATATTGGAAAAACATTGCCTTGTCTGAGTGTTTTCTGTTGCAACAGTCAGCTGTCAGTTAGAATTTGACTTTAACATGAACTTATGGATCCATCCTGCCTTGTATCAGGCTTGGTAGTGTAATGGTCTGGGTGATATTTTATTGGCATTGAACATGAATGAACTCACTGTATTCAAACGGTTTCTGTATCCCAATCCAATAGAACACCCTTTGGATGTGGTGGAAAAGGAGATTGAGATCATGGATATGCAGCTGACAAATCTCAGGTCAATAAGGACCAAAATCTCTGAGGAATGTTTCCATCACCTTGTTCATTCTATGTCAGGATAAGTTAAGGCAGTTCTGAAGGCAAAAGGGGGCCCAACCCAGTAGTAAAGACTTTAGCATCATTTTATGGAAGGGGGCAAGATTAGTGCCACGCATTTAGCGTCTGATCCAGTTTGAAATATGATCACAGTCTACTCTTTCGTTCTGTTATTGTTTTTAAATAATGGCCAGTTGGCCTTTGAACTGCTGGATATATCATGTCATCTTTTTTTTTTTAGCTTTGTACTCTATTAGATATTTTAGGAAATTGTCTTAATTGGCACATAAACTCTTGAATTATGGCAGGAGCAAAAACCTGTTTTGCGTTACATTGCTGGTTTAAGGTCAAAGACAAATTGTTATCAGCTCCTCCCAGAGTCCAAGTGGCCAAATTTGAAGAAACCCATTCAAAACTCTTGGGCTGTTGTGGGAATCTAGGCATATTTACTTTATCTAGAAAATAATTTGTAGATTAATAATAGATACCACTAATAATAGGCAATTCTTGTTTTATCATTGAGGTCTGAAGCGTCTGTTGACTCTGAAATGGGTTAAACATGACTAATTATTGGGCTTGTCTACATTTGCTAAATTAATTTAAAATTGCTCAATTACAAAAATGGCACGACCCAGCTCCAATCCTTAAGGGACCATTGAACCTAGTTTTTGGTGCTTGTCCCCCTTTACACACTTTCACATGCATGCCGAAAATTAATTTGTAGACAAGTGGGATGGACTCGAAACACAAGATGCCTTTACAACTTAGGTTATAGATTTACCTCAACAAACACAAAAGATATATTCTACAATGTCCATTTTGAACAAATAATTTTGAAAATCATTGCATCAGTGCTGGTGTGACTGGGTGAATGAGGCAATTTGCGTAAAGCGCTTTGAGTGCTCAGAGTAGAAAAGCTCTCTGTAAGAAATGGTCCGTTTACCATGTTGTGTCATGGCTATGACTGAACAAAGTCCAGCCCTACTTATAGCGACTCTTTCACCAGCACATGGTTGTTATTGTTAGAGGAATGCCTAAAGGTGGCTTATGTTTTGATTAACGTATCAATCAGTGTTTAAGTCATTTTTATTCATTTCAAAGTCATTGTTTAGCTTCCAGATTTTATGATAGTTGGGTCCACTTTTGGACAATTTTTCAAAATTTTGCCTCCAAAATAGATTTTTAAGTTAACGTGGATGTGATTGAAGGGCAAAATTTCTACTTGAGATCAAGCGACTGACTTGGCCATTGAAGAATATCCCATTTCTTTGCCTTGAGAAACCTTTGGGTTGCTTTTGCAGTATGTTTTGGGTTATTTTCCATTTGCACTGTGCCCGATCAGTATTGCACCATCTGATTGAATCTGAGGAGATAGTATAGCCCTGCACACTTCACATTTCATCCTGTTGCTTCTATCAGGAGTCTCAATAAATCAATAAATACTTGTGACAGAGTCAACAAAGTCTATTCAGTGAGACAAAGACTTCAGTGAGACTGATTGTTCTTGAGTTAGTCAGAAGTTGTATCGTAATCAAGGAAAAAATGCAGTCATGCACTTTATTTGTTTTCTGTGGTCTTTCAGGTCTCTTGGTGTATCTGAGCTTGTCAGTTACGCTTTTTGACTTAAAAGTATTTGCAATGCAAAAGTGCTGAAGAAATTGAGAATATGGTTTAATACGGCACCTTGATACACCCCAGCAGTTCTACTGAATTTGCCTTTCTATGGAGTGTTTTGGCTCTTTTCAGTCTCTGCCATTAACACCAAATTGATCCGACTCCTATAGGAGTGATTTTCTTTGGAACCGTTAAAATATAAATATATCTGTTTATTGTTCAAGAGTTTTAAATTCTCTTAATAAAGTAAGGTTTATTTTATGTACTTTCCTGTCATCCAGTTAAGATTGTTAAACACAGTGAAATCCCTGGTCTGCAGTGGTAGTCCTACTTACAGCAGTGGTCAGTTATGCACATGTATAACTGACCTTAGTCAGTCATAAGGAACTAAATAATGAACTAAATATTCACTTATCATTTCCTGAAAGTATTTACTCTCTTGCATTTAGTGTTAATGTATATTTTGAATACAAGATGCTGTTAAAATTAGGGAGCTTCTGTTATTTGGTTAGTCAAATAAATGAAATGTAAAAGCTCCTATCAAAGTAACTGAGAGGGAGAAGATTGAAATCCAAGTCTGTCACTCTTGTAACTGTACAACAGCTGAATAGTTTTCGCTTTCAAATTTAGGACCAAAGAGCGTCTGAGTTTTGTTAAACTCTCATTAGTAGCAAGGCTGAAAATCAAGGTCCAATAATCTATGCCGATGAGGAACAAATCGAAAGTATTTGTAAAAGTGAAACTGGCACTCAGCCTTCGTGTCTTAACTCTACTTAAGGTGCTGCTAAGAACTTGGAAGTGAGTGACTTTCTTTTTCACTCATAGAGTCAGTTTAAAATGAGGTACGTTCTTAAAATGTCTGCGCACTGCAGACAGTAATGGAGTTTGGCGAGTCTTGAAAGCACAAAGTTCAAGACGTCATTTGGCCAGTGAACAGGAGAACTTTTAATTATCCTTTTGATACACTTAACCCAAATAATAAGCACATCTTAAGTGTGAGTGCTGAGTATCTTCAAGTCAAGTTTTAAATGTCCAGGGTATTTAATAATTAAAGGAAAAGGAAGACTGAGCAGCTTGTTTTTTTTTCCTTTGGTCTTTTGTCATATTGTGCTTTTGCTTCTGAGTCAGACAACTTTCATAGAACCCGTGCCATGGCAGATGTAATGCTGATCCATAGACACCATTACAAACTTGGGTTAATCTGGGGTCGCTTCATCGATTGGAAACGTGACTCAGCAGCCACTAATGGCCAGAAGACAGTCATACAGAGCATATTTGCTGTCTCCCTATCTTTTTCAGTGCCTGTTATACTCATTGGTATAATGGAAAAGATCCATTAAGACAGAGATGCGGTCAAGCGATTATGATTTCTTTTCGAGTAATTGTGTACAAATCTATGAAGTAATGTGTGTAAAAATATAGCATTCTTGTAGGAGAGTACTTTTTTTCTGTGACAACCAGGATGATGTCATCGGCATCCATCCATTTTGCTACCACTCATATGGATCCAGCTAGGCATGCTAGGAAAAGCTGCCAAGACCTCACTACTCTCCACCACTAAAGTTCTTTGGGGGCTTTCCCATGCAGGCAGGCCGGGCAGGGTCTCCACCCAAAGCATCTTACCAAGGAGGTACTGAGAGTGTATACTAGACCAAGCCTGGCGATTGGGATCCTCACCCAGAGCATCCACTCTACCCACCTCAGACTCTGAGGTGCTAATTCTGTCACCCACTTCACTGGTGTTAGGAAAAAATGTTTTGAATGTATTATTTCTTAAAATTAGTTAAAGAATTACTACCCATTATTTAGGTTATTGTAATTGTTAACTCCCAGTCATTAACTGGAACAACAAGGTAAATAACACTATGCTGTTTGGGCAGCAAATACAAATCCAAGTCTAAATCATGAAGCATAGGCTTGTATGAGTTTTGCCTTTCACCCAATTACAGCTTAGATGGGCTTCAGCCTCCAGTTGTGACCCTGACCTGGATAAGCAGTTGAGAAAATGGATAAATGGACAGATGTGGTTTTCTTTGCTTTGTTTAGTGGAAAAGAAACCATATGCATTGTGGTATTCATCAAATTAAGTTGAATATGCATGGAAAAACAATGTGTTCTAATACCTTTCCTCAAAGCGACATTTATTAATTTGGAGAATGATTGCTACCTCCCTGCAAGCTTCTATTGGACTACACTAGAAAGCCTGCTTTGGCTTCACTTTTGTTACAAAGAAGTGCAGCATATTCAGACTTCTATAAGAGAGACGCTCAGTTAATATGCACTGCAGCACACATGCAAAACATACATGTGCACTCCTTTCTCTTGAAGTTATCCAAGAGGTACTAGTCAAGACTGCTTCACTGGTCTGCCAAGATTCTCAATGAACCAAAGGGAAATCACACCCCCAGTTCTTCACACCCAAATAGTTCCTGTCACCGCTGAGAGGACAGAGATGTTGTTCTTGGTCTATCACCAGACTAAGCAAACAGGCTGGGAGGAAGAGTAACCAGCACATAATATCATATGTGTGAGTGCATGAGTGGATGCGTTCATATGTGTATGTCCGTGTGCATGTACTGTTCATCTGGGTGTATAAATGTTTATTCCAAGACAGGATGTTGTTGCAAAAAGCCACGATTCATCTTAGGATAGGAAATATCCCTATACACATATTTATGTTTGTAATTCTGCAAGAATCCCTTTCATTCACCATAGTTACTTTAATCAGCTTTTCATCATTAACAATGGACCCAATTACTGGGCAGTGTAAAAGGGGTTGCTAATAGCTTTGTACCCATAAGAAAATCATGGGTGGATACTGAACATGGACATTTGGCTTTGATATTAAGCAGTTTATAAACTACATAGTAAAAAGGTTTTACCATCTGGTTGTGTCCATATCAAAGTAGAGCAGTCAGTAGTTGGTAAACTTAAAGCAAATGAAGCAGGTTATCTCTTACTGTCTGCTATACTGGGAAAGAGGTAATTTCAGACAGTATCCGACTTGATTCCTCCAGCACTGTCTGAAGTTTGAGGACTGAGGACTCCTTAATATGCAACACGAGTATGGATATCGTCTTCAACCAGCAGTTTGTGTTGCTCCATGTCAGCCTGTCTCTGTTACAACTTTATAAAGTAATCCTGCCTGTTTGCTTGTTCAATCTTTGTCCGTGATGTGAAATATAATAATGCAGCTTGAATAAAAAAGGCTGTTAGACAGCGGCGCTTCGGCGTTTTTAAAAACGTTTTTATTTCTTACTGTGGGTGGATTGCTGTGGGGTACAGGTAATTATGGAATGTGAATGGAAGCGTGTAGTTTAAAAAACGAATTTAATGCCAACATCACAAGTTTGTTTTTGTCATTTTCAATGAAAACAAATGCTACACTGCAGAAGTCTATATGGATTTTTTTTCTTTTCTTCTCTTGAAACGCTCTGACAGCCAAGTAAGGATCTTGCAGGGTCCCTTCTTTTTTTTTTTTTTGCTTTGGTTTATAGCAGCTAATTATGATCTGTACTTGGATTTCAGCTCTGCCCCTATAAATGGGGCAAATGCAGTGCAATCAAATTTATTTTCTATCCATACAGCTATGGCAATCTCATGGTAAGGACGTTGTACAATCAGTGCCGCCTATGTTCTGTATTTAGACCACTGGCTGTGCAAGAAGCCTCCCCTGCAAGGTTTTAATGCCTTTTTCTCTAGTTAACAGCAGTGGATTAATTTTTAACAGTGAAAATAGTCTGAATGTCCATTTAAGAAGCATGACTGCCGACACAGGAGACGACACGCGTCGTCTGGTTAAATGACACTTTGCACAAACCTACTGTATAAATAAAGTCCGTGTTCCCTTTTCCTGTGTACTTTCTCAGGCACTGGGGAAAGTGGGAAGAGCACATTTATCAAACAGATGAGGATTATCCACGGAGCCGGTTACTCTGATGAGGACAAAAGGGGCTTCACCAAGCTGGTCTATCAGAACATCTTCACGTCCATGCAGGCCATGATCCGAGCCATGGAGACGCTCAAGATCCCCTACAAGTATGAGCACAACAAGGTAAATGGATTCTTTCACTCCAGCTTTTCACGTTCTCCAACTTAAATGGCAGTTGATGGTGTCAAACAATTAGAGAAAGAGAGAGAGCGAGACTCTACGATGTGTTACATTGTGCTTGAGTATTTTTAGAGTGCCGTCTATCTTATTTGTAACAGCCATCCATAATCATTTCCTGTCCTTTTATAGACTTCCTGTGTCCTTAAAACACTCAAGTACTCATCACGCCCTTTTGAGTATTTGTGTTTGCATATTTCCTTGAAATCCACACATGCATATGTGCACACCATCCCTGCTTCTACACTACTACCATACCCCACACTACTCGCTCAAATTTCACCTTGCTCTCTGTACTTAACACTTCAGCAGAGCCTCTTTGTTGTAGAGGAGTTACCCTGGTGTTCACAGCTTTGGGAACTGGTACAGGGAGTTTTTGCTCAAAGTTTCTTCCATGTGAAAGTGACAAATTAAAGGAAATGATGCTTAGGAGTCCACACCTTGGCACAGCTACTGTGGTCTTCAGTTTCTCTGTGTCAGACTACAGTCCAGGCTGATGTTTAATGAAAGCCTTTTTTAGAGATGTTGTGTTTGTTATGTCAGTGTTAAAATCAGGTGTTTTATTCATAATGCACAAAACCAAATGTGCACTTTAATGTGAGAGCATTTTTGGTCTGTCCCATTTTATCAGCGTTGTCATTTCCCTAAAATACATGTGCAAGTAGACCACGGGATCCCATTCATTCCATTAGAGGGGTGCAAAGTTGTTCCAATGCATTCTTTTTGGGAACCGCTTTAAGCGTTGCATAATTAATACTGATCTGGACAGCTTAGAACTTTTTGACTGATTGCACAGTTGCATCATTTATTTGTATTTTAAAGTGAGATGTGTTCACCCAGGTAAGAGGGTTCCACTACGTGTTGTTCAATTATGTTGGCGGTTTTCAAATAGCACGGAAATCTTCGAAAGTCTGAATAACAATGCTATTCTAAAGACATTAAATTCGTAGTGCAAAACAACACATCTTTTCCCCAGACATGCAGACTGTAACGAGCGAGGAGCCCAGCCACTGCTGTCGACCAAGCGCACATTATATGACAATCAGTGCAACCTGCGAGATTTAAAATGACATCGCAGCCGTGCATGTTTATGCAGATGTGGTGCACGGCTGTTTTCACTTCCCGTCTCGTGTGTGCATTTTCATGAGGAATGAAACTGATTGTGGTATATCAGTTATGCATTTTCACCATTATTTTGCCCACTTTAAACACTATAATTCAGAATATGCTGAATAAATATAATGCTTTTATGATCTATTTTTATGAAACTAAATGCAGGTGGGTTTCTGCTTCAAAATTTCTTCCTAAGCTTTTGGTTCATTGTACAGTTCTCATTCCAGTTTACCACCATGTCTTGCACACTGCACATCCGCCATCTAATTTATAGTAACAGTCAATTTGAGGTTGATGTAAAAGTCTTTTAGGACCTGTACTAAAGGGTAGAACTGACTGTCTAATGAAATCAGAGCTATGTGCACAATGGAACCGTGTAACCTGTCATAATTTGTACCCAACATCCCTCTACTCTCATATACATACGGGTAAAATGGGAAGTATTTTATCCTTGACAAAAGAATTGACTGACATCACAAGGGAAGTGAAAATGAAACCCATCAATTGTGTTTACAGTGTCTTTCTGGGCTTTTATAGTAAATGTCACTCTCACAGTCTTTCAGGCCCACCCTTTTAAATAGGCCTCAATCTTCAGACCCCAGTCTTCACATGTCCGATGTATGCACGTCTCAGTCATGTACTGTAACTCTGTCTCACACTAGGTGATCCACACTAAAAACAGAAACTGTGTTTGTGCTGGACTTCAAGGCTTGTAGTGGCAGGTTAAGAAAAAGGTCATGCTGTGTCTGCATGTAGACGGTCACTGATTTGTAAAGGTTCAGCACGAGTGGTTAATCTGCTGGTAAAAAGACTTGTTCTGTGGCTTTATTTATGTTTTCAATCTGCCAGTTCTACAGTCAATCACACAATCGCTGTAAGCAAGGACACTATTTTCTGATTGTGTCCAAGTACTGTTTACCCTTATCTTCATGAGTATCACGTGCAGTTTATTGACAGGCATTCTTGTGTGTCTGCTACTGCAGAAACTTTTTTTTTTTTTTTTCACAATCAGGAATTCAGTCTTCAGTTAGAATGCACTGACTCATATCTGTGTCATCACAAAAGATTTACTCAGCCATATTAGATTTAGGAACTTGCTGAATGGTTTTATCCAAATAAATATGACAACTGCAAAGTTAAAAGTAAATCTATTCTTTACATCACTGGTGGGGCTAAAGCCACTGTAGACAATATAATTGATGAACATGTGTCCCACTTTGAAGCCTCTGGATGACCTTCTTTTGTAGTCTCCATTTGGTTTAGAAACTGAATTTTAAGGAGCGAGTCTGAAACTGACTGATTGTCAGTCATGAGTTGTTAGCCAGTGAGTATATCCCAGAAAATCCTTATTTCCAAAACACAATATGACCAAAATTTACAAAATGGACAAATTTTTTGATTTAATGTGACCTGAAATAAATGATTGCGGCTGTAAACCGGAAAAGTGCTTACAGAGTTCGAGTGGAGAGCTGTTCTTTATGAGACCAGAAAAGTATTTGCAATCACACGCCTCGCCCCCTGGTGGCCATTGAGAAAAATGCAGTTTTAAGGCACTACTGCTTTAATTGAGCTCCCTTGTTTAAAAGACGTCTAACCCCACTTCTTTTATGGAGGTTTTTGTCCATATTACATATGGAAAAACAATACAATTTAAATTTAGAAAAATGGATTCCTCCCATGTACCTCAGAGTGGTTTGTTCTGTTATTTTTACCCTGTTTACAGTTAGTAAAGTAAAAAAGGAAATGTGAGGCACTGATATTTACATTTACCACACAGTAAAATTAAACAAATTTAATATCTTGTATTACAAGCATTTATTAGCACATTGCATCACCATCTTGAGTGGGATCTGGCAACCTCCAGTTGCTTGAGGAAAATGTGCATCAAGTCCTAACTCACGTTGATGGAGGCAGAAGGTCTGTTCATCTTAAAATCTGAATAGTTTTTAAGTTTTTTGTTTCTGTATTTCACTTATGATTGAATTTTCAGATTCAATGCCTCCCCATTTCACACTTATGGAAGCACCCATGCATGACATACACAATGCAAACATTACGTATCCGTCCTAATCATCAGGAGTAGCTGTGCTGCACTGTTGCTCAACACTTCAACATTCAGTCACGTGTTGATCTCTTGCCATAGGACACAACTCTGCTGTGGGAATCTGGGCCCACAAAACTTTCCGCTTAATAGGCCCAGTGGGATTTGTGCTTCAGATATTAGGTCCATGCTGAGCCCCGGGGTGCTAAGAAATTTCTGCATATAGAATAAGCGAGTGAGAGCAGAAAATACACCAGTGATAATTAGGACTGTGTAACCTGTGCAGTGATTAATTTGTGTGTCTCTGTGTGTATGTGTGAGAGATACTGAATGCTTGATAAAGTTTTGATAAGTTAAGTTTCTGTTTTCCACCAGGCTCACGCCAACATAGTGAGAGAGGTAGATGTAGAGAAGATCAACAAGCTTGAGAATCCCTACGTCGATGCAATCAAGAGCTTATGGAACGACCCGGGCATCCAGGAGTGTTACGATCGAAGGCGGGAATACCAGCTCTCGGACTCTACTAAATAGTGAGTACAGCCGACAGCCGTTCAGGAAACGGGCGTCAAACTGTTCAACAGATTTCTAAAAGATCTCAGGAAAGAGATTTCTAGTGTCTGTGAGGTGCTGGATTGTTTTTACTGCCTGCCTCCTCAGTTACCTGAACGCACTGGATCGGATCGCTGAGCCAGCCTACCTTCCCACCCAGCAGGATGTGTTGAGGGTTCGAGTTCCAACCACAGGCATTATTGAATACCCATTTGACCTGCAGAGTGTCATATTCAGGTGAGATCGGATTGTTATTTAAAAAGTGAAAATGCAGTGCTGTGTCATTATGTATAACAAAAGCACAACCACTGTTCACTGAAATGGTGCTGTGTGACTTTGTTAGAATATCTTAATAACTTGATGGAGCTATCAGCTGACCTCAGGAAAGGAAATGAAAGTAAACAAAGTGTTTTCGAGATGGGCTCTCAATGCAGCGAGAATACATGAGTGCACTCACTCTGTGAGAGTTTGAAGATGCTCAAGTAACCTGTGGACTCTACTGCCTTTAGAAAGAGGTGCACATCATCTGATGGTTATACTTACAAGTAAGACTGGGGATTAATATTTTATATGCAAGGAGTTTGATAAGCTTATAAAATATTTAAAAAGAATATTGTGCTTTGTTAATGCAGGTATTAAACTATACTCGATACGTAATGGACTCGCAGGTTCGCCTTTTAAGTTTATCAGATGTTTTCCTGATTATTTTATGTTAATAATCTGATTGAAATCCACTGAATATCTGATTCAGAAGTGGTCAATGGCATCATCACATTTGATTTGTCTTGGGCTTTCCCTTTATTAAACAACCTGCATCAAGGGGATTAAGTCAAAAGGACAACCACACAGACACTCCCTGTGCTTACGGTGACGTTGTTCTCTCTCCTGCCATGGCAGGATGGTGGATGTCGGAGGTCAGAGGTCAGAGAGGAGGAAGTGGATCCACTGCTTTGAGAACGTCACGTCAATCATGTTCTTGGTAGCCCTCAGCGAGTACGACCAAGTTTTGGTGGAGTCGGATAACGAGGTGATTTGTCCTTTTATTTTATTTTTTTAGAAAGACCAAGAGAAATTTCACCAAACTACCGAGAGATTAAATGGTTTAAAGGATGCTCTCATAAATTCCCATTTGAAAATCCTTATTTCATGTGACATAGGAGATTAGTTGTTTGTAAAGATAAAAGCTTTCCCTATTTAAAACAATGGAAATCAGGTTCTCGGGCTGCTCGGTGGTGCTCCAGCTCTTTTTCCCTTGTAAATGATCAGCCAGCTGTTTTGAATGCCGCCTAAGGCCACGTCTCTTTCTTAAGAGGAATCGATGTGTCAAGGTTTTTTTTAAGTGTATTAATGAGCAGGTGTGCGTTCATATGTGTGTTGCTGTTTTGTTTTTTTTCTCGCGCCCATCTGTTTTCCTCCTTTTTTTTTTGCCTGCATATTGTGAAAGTAGAAGACTGACCAGCTTCACGACCTTTATAATCCAATAGCATTAGATAGTTTTTATTATATAATATAAAATAAGGCATTCTGCTTTGTGCTTTTGATAAACAGCAGCACTGAGAGGTGTAAGACTCGCTATGAGAAGGGTTGCTTGAAATGAAGCGCGAGGGAGAAATTAAAAACATGATTGCCCTACTCTCTCATCTTTACTGCTCTCCCTCTGGTGCCGTGAAACGGTTATTAAAATCTGCACTTAATCAGGTTGAAGGACTGGTTTTTAATTAAGCGACTAACTATCTCTCTGTTTTCTTTCTTTATTTCTGTCCTTCTGCCCCCTCCCATTCACATATACTCTGTGTAGAACCGGATGGAGGAGAGTAAAGCTCTGTTTAGGACAATAATCACATACCCCTGGTTCCAAAACTCCTCAGTCATTCTGTTCCTCAACAAGAAGGACCTGTTGGAGGAGAAGATTATGTACTCTCATCTGGTTGACTACTTCCCAGAGTATGATGGTGAGTGTTGAATGATTGAAGAGTGCTCGTACCAAAACACTGACAGAGCTTACACGAAGCCCCAAAATCAAGACTGTCGAGGTGTTTTTGAGTAAAGACGTCATGTTTTGTTTAACTCTGAAACATGTTCACAGATCACCTGCTGTGCCATTATTTTTGTTAGGCTTCAGTCACGCAGCAACTTCCAGTCAGGATGGAAAGATGTGAAGTCCCCGACTGGATGGTGAGAAGTGGCGGAGGTAGCTAGGGGCCCTGTTGATTGTGTCGGTCAATAACAGATGTTCGTAGATGTAGAAACACTTGCAGAGCGGTCGTAAAACTTGGAAACAAGTGTGATTCAAACTGGGAATAGAGGCTGTTAGTCTCCAAAGTAAAAGTGCCTCATCACTGCAACCAACTTGCTTTCAGACTTTTACTTTGAAGGCAAACAGTCTTGATTTCCTGTCTGAGCTGTGCTCATAGTTTCAGTATCACTCAGCAAGTAAATGCCAAGCTTTTGCAGATAAGTCGGCGTCCTCTATGAATACTACGGACGGCCGTGGAAACCTGCAAAGCAATGACAAGGTTTTCGGTATAACATCTACACCTCATTACGACCGTTTTCACCTAGCCACTGCTAGTAACTGCTCACCACCCAGTGACCGGTGGTTGTCAAGGGGGGTCATTGACAGCTCTCCATGCCAGTGTGACTGGGGGTCCATTAGAACTAGTTTGTAGAGCTGACAGGTTAACCATGGCAGGAAATTTCTGCTTACAGTATAATATCTGATACACAGCTTTTAATGTATCAGAGTAATCTCTGCTATTTTTGTCTTTTTTTTTTTTTTTATTACACATATTTGATTTAAGGAAATAAATGCCGAAAAAATATTTCAAACTCGATATCAAGTGATGCAGATTTCAAGTGCTTTAAAGTGGCCCTTTTGTGCTAATGACAAGGTCATAATTTTATTTCTGGAGTGCACTAGAACAGATTTAATATGTAATTCTTGCTCCACATTAGTTCCTGTCTATTTAAAGGCCAGCTATGATTGGTCACAATGACAAAAGCATTGAGTGTTTCTCACGTACTGCATCATTGGTGCTATTTCTAACTCTGTATCTGGAAGATCGTTCTAACTGTAAATGGAACTTTGAGCACGAACATTTGTAAATGGGGATTTTTAACAGATTACAACGTCTTGGATCAAATATAAGACTTCAAGCAGTGCGGAGAGTTGATGGAAAAATGCCTTCAGCGTGACAGCTTGTTTACATTAGTCATACATAATTTGACAGCATTACAGCAAACAGTGTACTACGCTACCACATTTGCCATGCACTGTGCACCATGGACTAATTGTATCGGTATTTTACTGTTGTGGGGACATGATAAAAGTACATAAAGAAAGTGTTACAGCATTCAAAGCTCATAGCTTTGGTATTTTAAAGTGTGCAGCTTTAGAAAGAAAAGAAAATGATGTTAGACTGAAGCTTAACTGGTTGCCCCATGATATTCTCTTTCTTATGTATATCTGTTAGTTTTGGGTGAGCCAAATAATTAAGCCACAGAAGAGAGGTGTTGACTATAAGTGAAGCATTCCGTGCAAACATTTCTTCTGGGAAAATGTAACAGTATTTGCTTTGAATTTTGCCCTTTGTAGTTTTTTGCACCAGAAACTTACTTATAAGATCAGTAATTTGCGCTCCTGCCATTGACTCAGCATCACTCACATACATGTAGAGCTTAAAAAAAAACAAAGTGTACCAATTAACACATAATGTGAAATGTGCACAGGTAGACATTTGAGGGCACGTCGCTATACTGCAGTGAGTAAAGTTTTCTAAGTACTACCTGAAGCTCCACAATGTTTTTAGCTTGAGCTCTAGGGCAAATAAAAATCTTCGGCTGGCAGACCTGAGATACAGTCGTGGTGCGTAAATTGGAATGATCCGACAAGTATGGCAGGGAAAAACCATGAAAAAAAACAAAACATGGAGGATCTCTACACTGATATTATGAATGATAAACAAGCTGTAGTAATTTATAGCTGTGCATATATACTGATCCACGATATTCCCCCATGCAGGTCCGCAGAGGGATGCCCAAGCAGGGCGAGAGTTTATCCTCAAGATGTTTGTGGACCTGAATCCAGACAGCGACAAGATCATCTACTCTCACTTCACCTGCGCCACTGACACAGAGAACATCCGTTTCGTCTTTGCAGCCGTCAAAGACACCATCCTGCAGCTCAACCTAAAGGAGTACAACCTGGTGTAGAGCAGGGAAGAGCAGGGTGTTCCGACTGCAGGCCCTCAGCACACACTGACTGACGCAATCTGTGAAAAGATAGATCATATATACACACACACATTTAAAAAAGAAAATATAATGGTTGCATAATACTAATTTATTTGCTGTCTGCTGATCTCTTGACTCCTCGAGGGGTGAGCGAAGTAAATGTTATCTTGCTATTTAAGAAGTGATGAAAAAGTGGGGACAGGATATTCGCGAGGGTTGGGTGGAAGGCGCTCAAATGAATGCAGTGTGTTTCTGTCCCTCCTGCCTTTTTTATAAAAAAAAAGAAGAAGAGAAAAAAAGTTTGAATTCCTTTTTTTAGCCTTCTTCCTTACCTGTTGTTTCATTCTGAAGCTTCATCACGGGCGTTTACCTGTTTGCCCAGCAGGGAGTGATGAGTTAGATGGCTTCATTTTTTTATTTATTTTTTTAATCTGATAGACTGATTGGCAAGTCTTTTGATGAGTAGGCAGAATTTGTGATCTCTTTTCAAATGATTTAAGATTCATTTAATATATGCGAGTGGCTTAGATCTTTATTAATCTTACTTTGCATTGGCTTTTGGTGCCATTCAGTGAGTCGAGCATGTGTTTGGAGGGAACAACCCAAGTCGTGTGTCAAGTGACGGTCGTGTCATGGGTTTTCAGCTGTCGATAGAACCGTTCAGTTGAGAAATGTGAGTGAAAAAGGCTTTGAAAATTAAAAAAAAAAGAAGGAAAAAAAGCTTTGAGCAACAAAGTGGGGAAGCACACAGGGACTTCTGCTTTGTCGTGTAAAGATGAACCATGGCAGCGGTCACTTTACACAAACTGAAGGGAGCCGAGGAGGTAATAATTTATCAGACGATATGTTTAAATGATTATGTTCAACTGTGCCACATTAACGCTTTTTATTATGGTAACATGTATATTTATTACCAAATGCCAAAAAAAAGAGTGAATGAGTGAGAGGGACAGAGGCCCAGACTCCACAGCTGTTCACTGAAATGAAAAGTGTTGCAGACAGGAAAGAGCAGGGCTAACAAACACTGACTCTACCGACCCGACGTATCGACCCTGGAGGTTTTCTTTTCTTTCTTTCTTTTAAAATACATTTATTTCATATTTTTTTGAAGTGTTCAACACAATCTGCGGTATTCTTCCCACCCCCGACACACCGACCCAGCATGGACTGACCTGAGCTACAGCGAGCTCGTGGGTTCTGAAAGAAGGGGCAGCTACACCGGCGCAGCTAAACCCGGCGCGTTGAACTGCCTAAAATTATCCAATCACCACCTTGCGCCGTGGGCTGCAGGCCCCTCCCTCCAAGCCCGCGCCAGCCTGCAGACTTATCGAGTCGCATTTTAGCTGTATCTTTGTAATTGTCCAATCACAGCCCGGCTGTCTTGACTGTTGTAGTTGAATAGCAGTGGAGAGTAAATCTGGCTAGTTCCTGTGTGAAAGGTAAAGTCTC
The DNA here is from genome assembly GCF_057382095.1 of Aulonocara sp. 'chitande type north' Nkhata Bay. NCBI lineage: Eukaryota > Metazoa > Chordata > Actinopteri > Cichliformes > Cichlidae > Aulonocara > Aulonocara sp. 'chitande type north' Nkhata Bay. Next base: position 23,216,758 of record NC_141355.1, on the reverse strand, counting down.
GACGTTCAGTTGTACCAAAGTGAGTCCTTCTTGTTTCTAATTGGCATTTCTGATTTGCAATCCTTCATTCCCCGACTTACTTTGAGTACTTTTTTTTATTTTTATTTCTTTCGTAACACTTCCCTAGATTATAAGCCTGTAATTAACATTTATTGAGGCATAGTGCAATTATGAATGCTATAATCATTGTACATACATCTCTCTCTCTATATATATTGCAGCATCTTTGTTGGCTTTTTAATCATTACTTTTTTTGTTGTTGTTTTTATTTGTTTTGTTTGTTTGTTTTTTGGCAGATTGAATGTGCGGTATTGAAAATATGTATCTATGTAATTGTATTGTATGTCTAATGGCTAATTCGTTTTTGGAAGGAAAACAAAGTTCTTTACATGTTTGTTTTGATTGTTTTTTGTAAGAGGAGAATGTAAATTTTGTGTTATGGCAGTTTGATTTCTCAGCGACGAAACATCGTTCAGCTTCAGAACTGCAAAAAGAGGAATATTATTATCCGAGAACAGATCAATTGGTGTGCCAGTACTAGCAGTTTTGTTAAATTGATTTTTATATGGGAAAAACACACAAAAAACCCCAACTGCAAACTGAATCTAATCTACAGGGCTAATTGTAATAGTTTAGTTCTTAACTGGCTTCAGGAACAGAGCGCTCGTCACATACGTGTAATGGCGTCTTCTCTCGCCCATGTCTTTTACGTTTCGTTTCTTTTCACTGCTTTTCAACCAGTATTGATTAACAAGCCTTGCACTTCCTGCACACTTCTCATCCCCACTTCCACCACCACCAAAACCAACCTGCCTCCATTTGTAGCCAAACTGTTTTGTAGTGCAGGAGCAGGAGGTGCGGGCAGGCAATCTGTCGCTTTGTGTCTGATTTTTTTGATAAGAAAAAAAAAACTGTTACGAAGTTGTAATTATCTTTTTGTTTATGTTAATGGGAATGCCAACATGTTGTTGTTGTTGTTGTTGTTGTTGTTGTTTTTCCCCTATTCTCCCAGATACTGTTAAAAACTCAGTACTAAGTCCGTGTACACAAAAGTGCAAGAAATGACTTAACCAGTTGGCCTGATTAGCAAGGTGCTTTGTTTCATTTTTACTTGTATTATTATTAATTTTTTTTTTTACTTCATTTCCACCTTTGATTGCCACAGTTTCACCAGAATGTACAGTATTATTTTAGACTTTATTTATGAAACGACAGCATAAGAGAAAAATACAGTTCATGTGTACATATTGCCTTACTGAATAAGCTGTGCCTCTGACGTCCCATGTGAGGCACCTGTGTTTTTTCGAGAAGTAAAGCTAGTGCAGCCGATATTGTCCTGTTGTGCAGCTGGAGGATTGTTCGGGGTGGTTTTTTTTTTTGGCTCGGTGGTCTTTTCCACCGTCACTCTGTGCTGAAAAGAAACAGCTTTGAAGTGTAGCTCTCATGTAGCTAATGTCACATAAATACATGATATTTTAAGCACATTGTGACTGAGTTGTAATCAGAACACGCTTTCTGTTGATTTCATGATGTTGTCACATCAGATTCTTGTCTTAAAACCCACAGCAGGGTGCGTCTTAAGGCACTGAGCTGCCAGATTAAAGCAGCATTTGCTCCTACGCATCAGGATGTGTAGAATGTGCTTGAAAAGGTGTCACAATCTGGACTCAACCGACCGGCGGCCACCTGCTGGGTGTTGTGTTTTTTTTCCACATTTGGCTGTGTTTTGGCGTCTGCCAGCCACTCTGGCAGGTTACCAGCCCTCGTTTGGAGGTCCTGTTGTTTTCAGGTATTTCAGCTGGCTGGTGAAATTCACACATGGATGGTTGAGTTTGGCAGGTGACAAGTTAATTTTCAGTCCAGTCCTCGGTGTACTTGAATTCAGTGAAGATCTTACAGTAACCACTTATCAACAGCCAGGCCTAACAGGACTGATATTTGGGGCCAGTTTGTGTCAGATGTTGCCAGGGATGAATGTTTTGAAGCTGAACCAAGATTTCAGCTTCATCAGTGCTAATGATCTTCAATTATAGATTTGCAGTGATATCTGATTTTGTTTCCCTGCTGTCAAAAGGTGGCTGTTCACACAAACCCTGCTACTTAAAGGGACAATCCTTGCTTCAAAAATAAACTAAAATAAATAAAAATAAACCACATTTTGCTTTCAGCATACAGAACAGCAACTGCACGCTTATGCGAGCCTTAAAAAAGGATCTCGGATCAGCTGAGATTTCAGCTGATCCGAGATCTCACGTTAACGTTTAGATTTTGTCAGACAGTGAATAAGAAATATATCTCAACTTGCAGAAATGCACATTATGGGCTTTGTCATAAATGTGAGCCACGCAGGACTTGTTTCCAAGCTTTGCGAGGGTTGGCGCTCCTGTCATTGTTTGGAGTGAGCACACGTGAGCTATGCTGAGCCTGGATTTTCCCCTTTAAGAGAGCCAAGACTCCAGCTGACGTTGACATGGTGACACACATTGTCGGCCACCTCCGCTGCTGTTCAGAGTTCATGCAGTATGTTCAAGAGCAGTCCAGTGTTGTGTACAGTACACTGAGAACTACATGGTGGGAGGTGGGAGTGAGAGTGGGGGAAAGCAACCCATAAACTCTTCTTTTACTGAAGTGTCAGACACATCATTTTTATTGCTTTCAGCTCTGTTTTTTTTCTTTTGGGTTTATTTGCATCCAAATCCTTTAATATATGAAGTTTGATGACCATTTTTGAAATAGTGTTATGATGATCTCCAATCATAATTGTGTAAAATTGTTTCCTGTATTCATAAATTCGCACTCCTTCAACTTGTTTCTGAATGAAGCAACATATTTCTTTTCAACTCTTGTCGACTGTGATTTTTAAAAACCTTTTTCCTGTGATCACCTCTACACTGTAGTTTCATTTCGATGTTTTTGAATACGTTTGATCAGGTCACCCGAGTGGTTTTGAATTTTAAATACAGTTTGTATTACAAACTTCTGCAAGCACCAAGAGCGTAGTTTAAGTGAATCTTGTAAAGTAGAACTAAACCCTACAAAGGCCAGTTTAATGGACCGAAGATACTGTAAGCCTCACCACTGAAAGGATGAAATATGAGGTCTTTTTCTCTGTCAGATGGTTAAAAAAGATAGACGGGGAGAAAAAATCAGATGTGGTCTTAATTCACAATCTTCATTTTAAATGGGAGCGAAAACTTTGTTCTAAACTGTTCCCACTACATGCTCAGCTTTGATGATAAATGGAGAGTAAACTGCCTGAAGACTGCTTGTGATTTTTTTTATTTTTATCTAACACTAATTTACAACTTTAGTTGTTTAGTTTTCAACTTTTTCTGAGAAAAAGAAAAGGGTTGGTTAAGTTCAGGGTAATGTTTTCAGAGAATGCTGTTTTATGATTATTAATTATAATCTGGGGCCATCGTGGCTCCACGTGTGTGTGTGTGTGTGTGTGTGTGTGTGTGTGTGTGTGTGTGTGTGTGTGTGTGTGTGTGTGTGTGTGTGTGTGTGTGAGAGAGTGAGAGAGAGAGAGAGAGAGTGTGTGAGAGTGAATGAATAGTGGAATTGTAAAGTGCTTTGAGGGTCCCGAAAAGTGCTATATAAATACAATCTATTATTATTATTATTATTATTATTATTATTAATATTAATGAGACCCAAAGAGCGAGAAGTGTTTACTGGCTCTGTTTCGGGGAGAAACTTGCTTCTTTTAAAAGCACCACTTGAAGGGTAGAACACACTTATTTAACTTCATATCCACAGTCTTAGTACTTCTTTCTTTGTGAACTGGAAAAAGTTTTCCAGAGATCTTAAAGTAAAAAAAAAAATCCTCATATTTTAATTAGTCGTTATATATGTGAACTTTTCGCTACTTGTGATCATTCGACATATATACTGCCACCACTGACTGCTTATACTGTGGATAAATGCTGTGATTACCTCGCTTATATTCTCAAAAACCCTGCTGCAAGATCACAAAACGGGTGCAAAACACTCATTCCTTCACTGTTGGCCTTCCCGCCCTCTAGCGGGCGTGAAGGCCAGCCAGAGGGGCCCTCCCTCCTCCCTGCTGCCGAACTGCTAAATGCGTTTCCTGTCCCTGGATCTCATGAATTACGAGTGTGATATTATAGAAACTTCCAAGGAAAGCGAGCACAGCGTGGAGCACTTCTAAGAATGAGCCATGGCACTCCATGTCCGATTAAAACTCATCTACAGGTGAATTCCTCCTCGCTCACCGTTTCCACAGGTTGTGGCAGCGAACTTCCCATTTTATCCTTTTCTATTTGTAGCCGGTGCCACGCCCTCCCGATTCGTCAGGATAAAGCTGAAGTGTCGTCCAGGTAGAGTATAACTGCAGCACTTTGTCCAATAGGAACAGCTCGTGGTGCACCTTGTTGTACACCTCGATGCTTAAGTAAAACAGAGAGAGAGCTTTGGACTTACCCCTGAAATCTAGCACTTTATATTTTAGCAGCAAACTTTTCTGTTTCTGTGGAAGTCAAAGGCGCAGTTTTGAAGATGCTCTGTGCCTTTTTGCGTCTGAAGTTGTGAAGTGCAAGAGGGGGCAAAGGAGCATTTTTTTTAACACGTCTGAGTTTCCTTTTTCTTTTTTTTTCTGTCTTTAATCAAAGCCTGCGACATTTTTACAGCCGAGTGGTCGTTGGAGAGCAACCTGGTGACTTTCAGCGATGGCTGGATGCTGTGTTTCAGCGGAGGACAGAGAGAACCAGAGGATCAACGAGGAGATTGAGAAGCAGCTGCGGAAGGACAAGAAGGACTCTCGCAGGGAGCTCAAGTTGCTGCTTTTAGGTGAGCATCACTAACCTGAACACCAGCTCGGAGGGTAACTGACTTCACGGAGTCCTCCTCATTCTCCTCATGCTCTCAAATACCATGCTGTAAATCATTCAAAGGTTTCATCTTGATTGTAGTCATAGATGTTCTTTTCCGGGCAAACGAAAAGCTTTAAAACATTTGCTCTTAAAGTTGTTCCTCTAGCGGAAGGATCCAGGCGTTTTCATTTTCAGTTGTGGGGGATTTTGGAGACGGCTCGGCAATTGCCATTTCACCGCTTCCTGGCCACACCTGGCCACGGGTATCATGGCAGGTGGGACAGAGCTCTGACGCCTGTCGACTAGTATTCATTTAGTCATATGTAAGAAGAATGCACACTTTAGAAGGGAAAGGAGTGGGTATTATATCCAGCACGCTACATTTTGTCATTGCCACGTGTGTCTACATGAGAGGATTCAAGTCATGAGCAGCGTTTCACAGTTGAGGCGCACTGGCTTTCCGAGAACATCCAGGGTATGCGCAGCCGCGCGCCATGGCGCTGCCATTGATTTTACGCGTGGTCGGGGGTTTGAATCCTTGAGTACTTTTTGTCTGCTGGGGTTGCTAAGTTTCCACCTGGCCACAGAAATGCCGAAAATGGACACACACAGACAGACAGACAGACAGACAGGGAGAAAACGGATCGTTCAAAATGATATCCGTTTCTTTCCTTTACAACACTTTTACACAGTCCTGTTCGTGATGACCTGTGGAAAGCGTTAAGGCGTGGTAATAGAGCCTTAACCTCACCCCCCACACACACACACACACACTCTTCCTGAATATAGGGGGGTTGCCCTGTTCTAGGGTTATATAAGTTTATGGAAGCGGCTTCCCGATCCAGAGGAAACTTGCTGAACATGTATCAGGCGCATTTTACTGCAGCAGTGTGGGAGCACTTCAGGAACGCAGTCGCCATCCACGCCTCGGTCAGTGGTGTGTTTGAAAGCCATAACTAGCTGCTGCGGGCGCATTTCATGCAAACGTCATGCAAATGCATCACGGAGCACGAGCTATTGGTTTTTACCAACTGTTCTTTTAGCAGATCATTTCACTCAAAACACAGCGTTATGTTTCTGCCTGCAAGCCAACATTCATTTGCTTTAAAAGAAAACCATTTTCTCAGCTCACTGAAGGCTGTTACAGACAGCTGGACTGCAGCAGTTTTGTTTAACACATCACAAAGGTAGTTGAGAGAAGTCAAAAAGTGGAGTGAAACAACTTTCCAGAAAAAAGGATGACCCTGGAGTCTCTGTTCAGGCTGAAGGAGTGTCAAACATAAGGCCCAGGGCCCAGAACCTGGCCGTCAAAGAGCCCAACTCGGCTCCCTAAATAACTTTGGATAATGTGGTAAATGCAAAAAAGAAGGACATAAATGTTATCATTCAAAGTGTATTTTTTTAAAGCTTTTTTAGCGACAAAGACACCAACTGCCCGGTCATGCTGCACCAAAGTCAGTCTGCAGGATAAAGTCTGGGAAATAAACTGCTTCTTTCTGTCATTTTTAAGCATTTCATCATCATTCTCCTTTCTTAAAGTGGGAGAACAAAGAGTCACGTTGGAGTGTTTCTGTTGCTTTCTGAGGTACTTAATGTATTCTTAAATGTCTTTACACAGACAGAAGAAGGAATGATTTGGAGGGTTTTCTTTTCCAGGTAATAAATCTACTGCTCCAGCCCACTAAGATCAAACAGGGCTCTGTGTGGGCCACAGTGTAAAAGGAGTATGACAGCCATGATCTAGAAAGTAACCTTTTGTTACCTGGTCAGAGTGACTCAGCTCTCAGTGGATTTCATTAGGATGGTCAGAGTCAGGTCTACTGAGAGTGCAAGAGATTATATTATAATATTTATACTATATATGCATATAAACATGTATAAATGCACATGCGCACACTTACAAATATGGATATATGCCCTCGATATATCGATATATACCCTCAAATATCTATACATACATTTACATATATAGACACTGAAATACTGTTTGGTTCTTCTTTTTGGAAGAAGTGTTGTTTTTTTCTGTTACTTTTAACTGGAAGATGTTTGAATGTAGCAGTAGATCTGCTGGATCTCTTTTTTTGTTGTTGTTTTTAAAAGTCAAATTTTGCAGATTAGTGACTTCTCATGTTTTTTGTTTTGTGCCTCTGCACAGTCGCTGCCTGGCAGGTACATTTCAGTTGTGAAAAAAAGGGACAGGGCAGAGTTTGACAGGTGGTAGTAGCCGTTATCTCATGACACTAACACCACATTCATTCACACGGGCACCATCACCTCGTGTTACAGCGTTCCCCGATCGAGGAAGTGTGCAGATATGAAGCTGTGTTTGGGCTTGTGGTCAAATCTGTTATATGTGTGTAGCTATTTCATGTTGGCCGCCGGTCTGTGGAGACTTCTGTAGCCGGCATTAATCGGTCACAAGGAAATTGTAAAACCTGACTCTGCACCACGCACACACGCACGTGTCCAGGAATCAAGATAAGTCAAGAGTCCAGCTCAAGACGTCTTTTCAGCTTTATTGACAGATACAGTGAAGAAATGACAGGAAAGTGGGGGGAGGGAGAGAAAGAGAGGGGAAGACAAATGGCTAAAGGGCCATGGGTCAGACTTGAACCTTGGCCGGCCATTCTCAGCCTTATGGTTGCCTGCTCAACGCACTGAGCTAAACTGGCACGTACTATAAGATATCTTGGACATCCCAGACTGCAACGTGAATGACATTTTTTGTGATTGGTGTTTCAAACCTTTTTGTATCTGACAGACTATTTGAATTGAAAATCATTCATGGGGTCAGTTGTCACAGTTTATATCTACTGTAGCTTCTACCGGTGGCGTCTGAGGAAGAACATTCTGCAGGGACAGTGAAGTGATTCATCAGTTTTTATAGCTTGACTATCCTTTAATTTAATCCTCTTTGAAATCAGCACCATTTCACTAAAACAAATTCAAATGGTAAAAGAAATTTGACTGATTGGCAAGTTAATCAAGAATGATATTGACAAATAGAGAACTATCAAAAGTTCATTCTAGAGACGATGATGGCAAAGATTTGTCACAGATCAAGGGCAAAGATTAACTGAATAATGTGACATGAATACATGCAGTCTGAGCTCGTTAACCTCCCTCCTTGAGGTCCAGCCTGATTTGCCTCCAATCTGAGCACCTGCCTCTCCTTCTTCTCCAAAATGATCTCATCTCCGAGAAACTTGACTTGTAAACAAGGTGCATGCAAATGCACACAATTTGTCTAAGATTTGTTTGTTAAGATGTAAAGATGATGACATGCAAAACAGCTGGGAACCAAGGAGCTGACACACACACGCACACAACAAATGCCCACAAGGTGAAACTCCCCACCCATCCCTGCATAAATCCACACATACACAAACACAGCAACCTCCAATATTCAGGTCTGTTAACAAACACATTTGTTAACGAAATCGGCTGTGCATCATGTGATCTCAGTGAGAATATTACGAGCTTTTGCTGTAAGAGCTGAAGAGTAACATGGCAGAAAGGGACTGTGTGTGTGTGTGTGTGTGTGTGTGTGTGTGTGTGTGTGTGTGTGTGTGTGTGTGTGTGTGTGTGTGTGTGTGTGGTTTGCATACCTTTTAATAAGAACAAGTATATTATGTTTTGGTGAAATATAAGTTAATCGAAAGACCTTTTAGATGGAGAGCTTGAGTCCAAATACACACCGAGTCTCTGAGTTATTAAGCGTGCATCTGATCCTGTCACTCAGGAAAGGTTTCAGGGTGAAAAAGTGCACCGTTCTTGTTGAATTAATTATTGGAAGTTAGGAGGGCTTTTGTTTTATTTATTTTTCCATCTGACCAAAGGAAGGTCATTTTTCAGAAGCAAATTAAGCAAGGTTGACTAAAATATTTTATTCAACCAGGTGAAACTAAAGCTATGAATGATATGTTGAATTTTATTTCGGGCAATTTGTGATATTTAAACTTCCTGTTCTCGGATATTGGCGAGTGTCCCTTTGGCAGTCAAATATACATTCAAATCGTTCAGCTTGCGTCCCTGCGTGGACAAGCTGGGTATTGAGAGTTGTCACAGAACTTGTTTTTATTTCTTTCAACTTATCTCTTAGTAAAAAGTTGTTCATAAAAAGACAGATGGGTCTTTAATGTAGCTGCCAGGCAGCTGCCAGCTGGCATACAGTATGCAACACCTGTGCAACATCACACGTAATAATTCAAATTTGGGTCTTTTTTAATGTAAATATCATAAATATTGAGTTGCAGTAATAACTCACCAGGATGCAGCTCAGTAATATTTTAAAGTATATATAAACTTTATGCTCTTGCAGAAGGGGCATGGATGCATGACACTGGGCAGGGGTACATTTTACTGTATCGTAGACAACTTCAAGTTTAAAATTGTCACTGTAAGGAGGGATAGAGACTCCCATGACTTTTTTTGTTTGTGTCTTTGCAGCAGAGAGCTAAATTTGCTTGCTTGCAGTGGCCATAATATCTTCTCTTGGGATAAATGAAGAGTAGAAAATTAGGCTCGTCTTTTATCTTTAACCTGGACCAGATACCACCAGCAAGCTCTGATCAGCTGACCTCAAAGATCTCGTATTTGCATATGAATGTAGTAATTTACTAATACATGGAGGCAACTGACCATAGTAAACTGGAAATAAACCAGTCCATTTCCAATTTAATTAGCACAATTAAAGGTCAAACATCTAGCTAGCACTGACCACACACAACAACTCAAGGTTCAGTATCTTTCTCCAGGATAGTTTGGCATGCAGAGCGGAGCAGCCGCGGATCAAACCACCAGCCTTACAACAGGTAAATGACCTGCTCTAGCTCTTGAGGCACAGCCTCTCTGTTAAATGGTTCAGACCCAAAGTGATCACTAAAATCTTGGAAGTCAGCCTAAAGAAGACAGAATGGGTGTTTCACAGTGTTGGGCAAGTTACTTTGAAAAAGTAATTAATTATAGTTACTAGTTAGTTCTTCAAAAAAGTAATTGAGTTAGTAACTGAGTTACAAGATTCTAAAAGTAATTACTTACTTGAAAAGCAACTATTGCGTTACTTTAAAAAAAAAGTTTAATTGGCCATGTTTGACTACTTCTGATGTTTCTTCTACATTTCACCTTTAAAAACAGTTTATTTGCCTTGTTTAGTATCATTCTTTTCAGCACAACCTCCTGTGTCTGAATTTACAGTTATGTTTTCATTTTGACATACTGTATTAACACAATTGATCTAAAATCAGACAAAAAAAAACAACATAAAATCAGAGTAGAAAGTTATATTTTTTACTGTAACAAATGGTAAATGGTCTGTATTTGTATAGCACTTTACTTAGTCCCTAAGGACCCCAAAGTGCGTTACACATCCAGTCATCCACCCATTCACACACACATTCACACACTGTTGATGGCAAGCTACATTGTAGCCACAGCCACCCTGGGGCGCACTGACAGAGGCGAGGCTGCCGGACACAGCCTCGCCTCTGTCAGTGCGCAAAGAACAAAGTTATTTGCATCCATTTACCTTTTACCCCTTTTTTACAATAATCATTTCAAACTATTTACATAACAATCAGCTGTTCTGCATTCAATAAGATGCCACACAAATTATTTGTGCCACTCCAAATATTTCTGTCCACTATAAAGGAGAACATCACTGCCTGACACCTGCAGGTCTGACAGCAGCAGGTGTATCACTCCTCCTGTTTTTTTTTTTTTGTTTCGTTTTTTTACACCTTGAGACGGCAGTCGCCTCATTGTTTTGACACACAACACAAAATTATCCACAACACCACACACTAACTACACAGGACAACACATTAACTACACACTCCAAACACGCTAAACGTCACAAATCTCTCACATCTACAAACTCGCTCTCTCTCTTTTTCTGTTGTCTGTCTTTCTCGCCGTCACTCCTAAAACTTCCCCCTCTTCCTAAACTTTTTTTGCTCATAAGCAGAGAGTGCTTATGTTAAGTTTAGACAGTAAACTTGGAGAAACTATTCAGGGAAAAACACCGCGTATATATTGTTTATCATGACTCTGGTTTTACGTGGCCTATCAACACAATTTAAACACTGGTATATATCACCTTGTTGCTTGTTGCCCATCACTGGTGTCACATGGGACCTTTTAAGGACCTGTTGAGCAGCCTCACAGCCACATTCTGGACCGTTTGCAGGGCTTCTGGGGTTGATTTGCTCAGGCAGGGAACAAAGGCAAATAATTATAGAGGCATGACAAAATAAAACATCCCTCCACCACTCAAAGTATTATACTATAGGGCAATTGAATTTATCTAGTAAGTGTGTGCATATCAATACGTTTAATAAAACATTATCTATGTAGCTCTCAGCAGCACACATATGAGCTCCATATCAACCTGCACATAAGTGATGCTTACACATTTCAGTATTTATACTATAATGATATAATCTGCTTGTACAATAAGTACTCTAATTTTCTTATACTTAACATTTATTTTCTTCCTCTTTATAGCTGTAGTTAGACTAATGTTATTACTGGTGGTTTTGATACTTAAATACTTCTAGGTACTATGAGAACCTGTTGTCTGGCATCAAAATCAAGACAATGAAAGCAGTCGTAACTGACTCATCAGCATGATTTCTTTAAAATTCAGAAACATGACAATTAAAATGGTCAAATCCTGCACCGATGAGCACTGCTGAGAAACAGGCTGTCACGTGAATGCAGATTTTTAAAAACAGACCTTAGACATAAAACTGCATTCCCGTCTGCTCACGCAGCCAGCAGATGTTTACTTTGGTTTGATTTGCAGAATGTTAATTTGCAACAAGGCAAAAAATTGTAGACCAAATAAATCTATTATTGAGTTTAATCCTCAATGTGTCTCACAGGCACTGGAGAGAGTGGAAAGAGCACCTTTATCAAACAAATGAGGATTATCCATGGAGGAGGATATACAGACGAGGACAAAAGGAGCTATGCCAAGCTGGTGTACCAGAACATCTACACGTCCATGCAGACAATGGTCCGAGCTATGGAGGCTCTTGGTATATCTTTCACTGATCCCCAGAACCAGGTACAGGCAGACTGACTCTGTTCCAGTCCTTTACAATAAAGACTTGATGGATGGTTACCTCATTGTTACCTCACTGTCTTTTTGTCTTCTCGGTGTGTCCATAGAGCCATGCCAGCGCAGTCCTGGAGGTGGAGGTGGATAAGGTGGAGGACTTAGATAGCAACCTCGCCATGGCTGTCAAGAGTCTGTGGGATGATCCTGGAATACAGGAGTGCTATGATCGGCGCAGGGAGTACCAGCTGTCCGACTCCACCAAATAGTGAGAATTAGGCATTTATGATCTTTAACAGTGTGCGCAGATCAAATTATATTGACAGGATTATTAAATGAGTATAATATTCATGCAGAAGGAGGAGTCCCTTCTGACCACATAGATGAGTGCCTGCTGATAGAAGAACAAAAATCTTGCTGAATATAGTCTCTGTCACTGCCACGAACGATGGCAATAAAAAGAGAAGAGCTTTTTTTCGGCTTGCTGTTTTTACTATTTTGGGAAATGCAAATTTGATCGAAGCTAAAACAAAAAGTATTTGTTCTCTTGCATTGGAGCAAAGTCTTCATCTCCCTTGAGAGTCCCACCAGTGAGTGAACTCTCATGTAGCTACATGCATTTGGTTTACATTTTAAGTTTTCTACGTGTTTTCTGTATTTTTCCTTTCTTAGTGTTTTTTTTTCTCCCTGCATATTTTTCTTTTTAGCTATCTCACAGATCTGGATCGGATTTCACAGCCCTCATACATACCTGACCTTCAGGACATCCTCAGAGTCCGAGTCCCAACCACTGGTATCATTGAATACCCCTTTGACATGGAGAATGTCATTTTCAGGTGAGGTGCATATTGACATCTTCTGAGTTTCAGTTCAATTCAGTTCAGTTGAATTTATATAGCATCAAATGACAACAGCAGTCGCCTCAAGGTGCTTTATATCTTAAGGTAGACACCTTACATGTGTAAAAGGTAAGTGAAGAAGAAACACTCAGTGCTTCATGGGAAGCCAATGCAGCCTAGACCTATTGTAGCATAACTAACAGATCACCTGATCCAGCCCTAACTATATGCTTTATCAAAACGCAAAGTTTTAAATCTAATCTTAAAAGTAGAGAGGCTGTCTGTATCCCAAATCCAAACTGGGAGCTGGTTCCACAGAAGAGGGGCCTGAAAGCTGAAGGCTCTGCCTCCCATTCTACTTTGAAATACTCTATGAACCAAAATAATAGCAGCAGCACTGGAACTGGCCACAGGCATGGCACCGACCTCGAAGGTGGCGTGACTTTTCTTGGCTGCTTTTATGACAGGATGGTTGATGTGGGTGGTCAAAGATCAGAGCGGAGAAAGTGGATCCACTGCTTTGAGAACGTCACCTCCATCATTTTCTTGGTGGCACTCAGCGAATACGATCAGGTCCTGGCTGAGTGCGACAATGAGGTGAGAATTTAACGACACAGCAAATGATGATTTCAGTTTACATCCTCCTGGAGTTTTACATGTGTTTGATCCCTTTAAACATCTCAGAACCGCATGGAGGAGAGCAAGGCCCTGTTCAAGACCATCATCACCTACCCCTGGTTCCAGCGCTCATCTGTCATACTTTTCCTCAACAAGACCGACATCCTCAAGGAGAAGATCTTGTACTCTCACTTATCCACCTACTTCCCTGAATTCACAGGTTAGACTGAGTGAATGCTCATCTTGATTTCAGCTCTTATTCCACCACAAGATTTGTAATTACTTAGCTGATCTAATTAAGTCCTTCATCATACAATCGCTGCACGGTACTCATTTTTATGGAAGTGTTGAAATAGACTAAAAATACTCAACTGACACTATATTAGGTACACTGTGCTGGTACCAGGTTGAACCTCCTTTACCATCAGAATTGGTTTAATTCTTCATGGCTGAGATTTAAAAGGGAGCTGAAAACATTCAGCAGGAATTTTGGTCCACATTGGCAATCATTAGTCTAAGCTCCGCCCCTCCCTCCTTGATACAAGCCCACAAAAAAAGTCACCAAATTTGTTCTGCATTAAAAACCCATAATTTGTTCAAAATAAAATAACTGATTGTTTTTTTTTTTAAACACATTTTTAATCTTTAAGTATCAAGACTTAGAATTTCAGTTTTGGTTCGGTGTTTTTGGCTGACAAGAGGTGAAACCATGTGTGGTCTTCTGCTGCTGTAGACCATCTGCTTCAGAAGATGCTCTTCTGCATACCTCGGTTGAAATCAGTAGTTAATTACCATTAGTTACTATATCATCACGTCTGGCCATTCTCCTCTGACCTCTGACCTCTGTGAGGACTGCTACTCACAGATCATCTTTCACTTTCAGACTATTCACTGTAAACACTACAGATGGTTGTGTCTCAGTAAATTTGAAATACTCAGACCAGCCTGTTTGGTACCAACATTTAAAGTCACTTAAATCACTTTTCTTCCCCATTCTGATGCTCAGTTTGAACTTCAGCAGGTCGTAAAATGCATTGAGTTCCTGTCATGTAATTGGCAGATTAGATATTTGCATTAACAAGCAGTTGAACAAGTCTACCCAATCAAGTGTCTGGTGAGCGTATGTTGAATTTACTGACATATTTAAATAATATCAACCCTGAATTGCAGGACCTCAGCAGGATCAAGTAGCAGCTCAAGAATTCATCCTAAAAATGTACCAAGAACAAAACCCGGAGAAGGACAAGACGTTGTATTCTCACTTCACCTGCGCCACGGACACAGAAAACATCCGCTTTGTCTTCGTGGCCGTCAAAGACACCATCCTCAGGCACAACCTCAAGGAGTTCAACCTGGTGTAGAAAGGTTGCATACAGCACAGGAGCAAATGCATACAAGAGAAGACCTGAGGAAAGCCGAAATAGAAAAGAATCTAATTATCAATCAAGCTTAAACCAAAAAAGAAGCAATTTGAAATTGTTTCATTTCTAACAAGGGAGATCCAAAAAAGAGAGAATACAAACATCCTGTACCAGACATACTAACATGAAATTGTGTTTAGATGCTTTAGTTTCCCTTGTAGTTTTTTAGTATTTGCTGTAAATGATACATTACAGTGGAAATGAGAAAGTGAAAATTAGTAGCAAGTAACTGACCTGTTGTGTGAACTACTTATTTAAATAGACATATGATCTGAGTGCTTTAATGTATGTAAATGTATCCCCATGTAATAGTTTGATAAGGATGCTCTTTAGCCCGGTTTTGTGATTTCATAATGTTTAGAAACAGTTGCTCTAACACTGAGACGCCTTAAGTGCCTTATTTACTCAGGACAGTCAGCAGAGCCACGGAGTTCATAGAGTGTCAGATGTAAATAGTCTGAGATGTGCTTTAGGAAAAAAAAATACAACTGTTTCTTCTATTTATGGTTATTTTCAATAAAGAGATATAATTATTTAATAAAGAGTACAAGTCAGGTGCCTGACGTTTTCTTGGTGCGAGGAATAAATGAAGACCGCTTTGAATTCAAAAAAACATTTATTTTTATTGAAAAAAAAAAAAAGCCAGCGCAGTGAATATTTCGTTCCCCGAAAACAAAACTACGTTAATGGCAGCAGAAAGTATTTAGTAATATTAAACCGTGATGCGCCCAAGACCATGTTTGGCATTGCATATGTGTGGTATAAAAACATAAAAATCACAAAATTTCATACTGCAAGCTCCTCATAAAGTCTGATGCGAGGATGGATATATACAGATAGACATCATATTAGGTCATATACAGCAAACTGATGCATGTAAGTACAGTATAAAAATAGCATGCATCTCTGACTCACACACTCAACAGTCTTTATTCTGCAATGTATAAAAATAGGAAAAAGAAGAACTTTAAGGATGCACATTTTTTGAATTATGTGTACTATAAAGCCATACTAATTCATATTAACATGCCTTTTATATAATCCAGTAAAAGAAACAGTGTGCAACATTAAATGTGCTACAACAATTACAGTTAATTTGGCCTCAGTGATACTCGAGGGATTTTTTTCCCCCCCCCTATCAGTCGCTGTTAAGATTGACATTTCTACACCCAAATCCTCCTTTACATCCAGAAATGAAAGTTAAACTCAATCTCTAAAGCTACGGTAGGCAAAAATGTTTTTGGTAGCATGCAGTAAAGAAAAAAAGGCACTGGCACACACAGAGCTCGTGTGTTTAGCATTTCTCAATCTTCAGAGTCAGTACTTGGGTAAACTCTCTCTTGCATCCTCCAATTTGGTGAGAACCCACTGAAAATAAATAATGACCAAAGTTAGAATTAATTATTTTCACTAGTCGTGTATCCCGACTGAAAGGAAATATCAGCTTGAGTCCAAATTGCAAACTTACTTTGGCTATCTCTGGAGTTTTGAAGTTTATTATCTTCCCAAACTCTTTGGCATGAAAGACTGACTTCACTCTCTCCTGCAGTGGAAGGCGAGGTTCAGTGCAGAAGTAATAATAATAATAATAATAATAATAATAAAGAAAAATTTAACTTTTAAACAAAGACAGCAGCAGTGGAAATGCTCATCTCCAGGATTCAAAACAGGGCTCCACAAAGCAACAGCTGACACCAGGGCTGCTACATCCAAGTTTTATACAGTCTGTGTTAAGCTGTGGGCTGCAGCCCCCAGGTGGGCAATGAAGGTACTGCATGTGAGAGGTATGAAGTCAAATCTTTACATTAGTTACAATTTAATTTGAATGTAACGCTGTTAATAGAGAGTCAAGTACAAGAAGTACAGCAGAAGATTAAAACAAATGAATGAAAACAAAGGACAACTCAGGGCATAAACAAATTCAAACAGGACCTATCTGATTACACACTGATGCGGCAAGTGCACAATCACATAGCACAGACAGAAATAACTGTACCTCTTGATCCCTTGGAAAGTGCTGCTGGCCATGTCAATAATGCCTCCTGTTGGTCGAGCTACTGCACCAACCAAACCTTTTCCAACACCTTTAAAAAAGCCCGTTGCCCCCTCTTTCTGGGCCCCTGCATAATAACACAAACACTGCAGCTTAAGTTCAAAGATCTTCACGGCCAAATGTCAAGTGTTCAATGGAAACACACTAACTTATGCCCTTATTTTATTGGACTAACATGTTTATACTTGTGGTCAGACTCATCTTACCTTTAATAGGTTTGGTAACGATCCCTGTGATCCCACTGACAAATCCCTGTGGGAAAAGGAAGATAACACTGCAGAATAAATGACTCATTACAGCCGTGCATTTTCTTTCAGACTAGTTTGCAGTGTTGTTGTTGCTAGTCTTACTACTTCCTACATCCTGCATTAACTGCGTGTTTCCTGCTGATAAACAGAGAGGAGCAACTTAAAAACCAAACAGTTTTACATACAGACACCAGTCCTTTTCCACCCCTGGTCAGCCCCTCTCTCAGACCGCTGGGCTGTTTGTTCATAGCTTCTCGTCTCTTCTGCTGGTACTCTTCATCCATTGTCATCGCTGCGACACCCTTTGCCATGGCACCTGTTATCCTGGAGGCTGCACCTGCAATACCGCCTGAACAAACATGATTCGTTACCTGAGAATATTTTTTAATATATCTTAAATGTTCATGTCAAAATTGTGTCAGTGAAAATCTGAAATCTTAAGGGCTCCAACATGTTGCTAAAAAGTCTCAGATGTGTAATGAAACAGCCACAGTTCACTGTTAAAGGCAATATAATGCTGAAATTTAACAGATATAACACTATATTAAAAACACATGCAGTAAAACGACAAATGCTCAGTTATTACACTGTTCAAATTACAGCCCTATATAGCAGCCATGAACCCATCCCAGTCAATCAACGTGTATAATGACAGCAGATAAAGTGAGGACAGCGTGCAGGGCTGTACAAACTCTTTAACGACCTTCATTTCTTTTTATTTATTTTTTTCATGTGGTGATGAGCGATAATTCTCCGAGCTTTATTACGTTTTTTGTTGGACATTTACTGCTTTTTAACTCATTTTCAATCTAGTTTCACATTATTTTCACAGGATTATTTTTAACATCTGATAAACTTCTTAACACTGATGTCAAACATATAATGACACCAGGCTAAAGGGATGAATCATTATTGTTTCTACACATTATGGACACTTTCAATTAAATTTTATTTTTAACCAGTTTGTTACCAGCAGCCTCTCACAAAAAGTAAATGATTTGCTCAATCTATGAAACATGGCAATGATAACACAGTTTGACAGACATAAAATAGCTGAAAACAAGTGAAGGAAACTGGACAGTTGGGAGGGACAAAGAAAGAAGTGGCAGGTCTAAAAGGC
The DNA here is from genome assembly GCF_057382095.1 of Aulonocara sp. 'chitande type north' Nkhata Bay. Lineage (NCBI taxonomy): Eukaryota > Metazoa > Chordata > Actinopteri > Cichliformes > Cichlidae > Aulonocara > Aulonocara sp. 'chitande type north' Nkhata Bay. The sequence continues at coordinate 23,198,567 of NC_141355.1, read as the reverse complement.
ATGCCTCCACTTAGGTGAAGCAGTGCTCAGACTCAACATAAGTGAAGCAGTGTGGGATCATCTTTACAGAAAACAGAACAAAAGACAACCAGCATCTAAGGAAGAGCTTTGAATGTCCTTCTAGAAGCCTGGAGAACTATTCCTGAAGACAAGGAAGCTGAGTAAGAGAGTTCAGGTTGTGATAAAGAATTGTAAAAACTGTTTTTGCTGTACATACTGTATTTCAAAATACAAAGAAATGAGTGCAAGACTTTTGCACAACACTGTACTTAAATTTAAAATAAAAGATAAATTAAACATAATTAATTTTTGAATTAGAAATTCCAGTGATTATTTAGCAGTTTTGACCTGATCCTGTTGAGCTAAGGCTGACTCTGTATTACCCCTTTAACACCATTTCATGCTTACCTACAGCTCCTCCCACCAGCGCCTTAACCCCAAGAGCCATTCCTTCAACAAACTCCTCAGGGCCCTGGATGGCTCCCTAGAAGAAAAAAAAAGAACAGTTATTGTGAATGTTAACCTGAATCCAATGTGGCCATATTTTCTAAATTACACAACGTAACTATTCACAGGTTTTATAACGCACTTCAAAGCTAAAAGACCCAGTTGAACTTGTCAATAATTTTATTGGATATCATTACCTGATAGGGCTCATAAAAGAAATCCTCCACCCCTTCTGACAATCCTCTGATCAGTCCAAATGGGTTTCCAAGAACATCGAGGCCCAGCACCAGCACATACATCTGCTTAATAGCCTTGAGATACACATAGGTGGAAAATCAAAATATCAAAACAAAAGAAGACAAGACAAATTGTCACTTGTCTGGTTTCATTGTGCTTGTATGTATTACCTGCTTAGAATAATGTCTGAGGACCTCCCACTGGAGCTGCTGAGTGGTGTAGAACTGGTAGGTCAATTCAAAAAAGGCCAGCCTGAAATAAATGTCACATTCAGCCAAGAAGCAGGGTTGGAATCACCAAGAACAAGTCACATGGAAGTAATTTAATGCTAATGGATGGCACATGCATGCTGTGTATTTGAGCCTTTTTCTGTATTCATACTTGAAGACAACATCCTGCACGTCAGTGAGCGTCGCGCCGATACTCTTCAGCAACAAATTGAGCAACTGCACAGGGTTCAGTTCCGATCTCTCTTCTGTGTCAAGCCATCCTCTCCGCCTGAGCTCAGAGAGAAACTCAGGTGCAGCTGACAAAAACACAAAAACATCAGCAGGCATTAGTATGGCAACAAAGAAATTGCAGAGATCAGTTCAGACACTATTTGTTTGACAGAAACTGCATTCGCACACACCTTAATGGGGGAAATGTGGAAGTACTCGTAGAGGCTGATGGGAGATTTGTCAGCAGCAGAGACATGGTTCAGTTCTGTCTTTATGTTCGTTATGTCCTTTTCAAACAGTTCCACCTGAAGCATCAGGAAAAAGGCACAACAGCTGTTGAGTTAACTGAATTATAATCATAACGCAATCTGAACAGAAAGGTAACTTTGTGTGTGTGTCAAGGCGTGTAGCCAAAATCAAATAAAAAAATAAAAAAAATCGAATCAAAATTTATTTATAAGCACATTGAAAAACAACATGGGTTGAGCCAAATTGATGTACATAGTAGAGATAACATAGTAAACATACATAGTAATTACTATAAAAGACTAGTCATAATTGAAAGCTAGAGAGTACAATTGTGTTTTCAACTGGGTTTTAAAAATGCTGAGTGTTGGGAAGACCTAAATGAAGGGGCAGACTGTTCCAGAGTTTGGGTGCAGTGATCACAAAAGCTTGTTCACCTCTGTCAAAAGGAACTTATCTGCAGACCTAAGTATGGAACGCCAGGACTGACATAATGAATTAATTAAATGTCCGTAATTACAGAAAATAAAACATTTAAAATACACAAACCTCCTGAGCTGACATCCAGGAGGGCCTAAATAGTCCTTTATGGCCTTCTTTCTCACTTATTTCTTCTCTTTGAACAATATTTTCTCCATGTGTGGAGCTGACCGCGAGCTGCAGCATGCAGACGCCATGTGCGCTAGCATAAAGTGGCTGAGTGGAGACCCAAACTGCAAACAACTGAACCCTCGATACTTCACCACCAGAGGGTGCAAAAGAGCAAAATCTGGACATAAAGCTCAACAAAACATAAAATGCAAAAGACCGTTACACTCCCACCAATCACTTGTGATTTAAAGAATAAAGTACTGCCTATGAACTAATGAATGGCTTTTAAATGAACTATTATGAATTATATTTAAGCAGAGTGCGGTGGAGAATCTTCTTCCCCTTCCATCAAAATGACTGTCTTCTGAATGGGTCTTTCCAGGTGAACAGGTTTGGAGGTACGTTTTCATTCTTTATCCAGGGTTGGATCACTCAGCAGCAATTTCACCTTGGTCACTCTTCCATCCTTTCCAGGGTACACTTCAATGATCCTTGCCAACTTCCACTGGTTGCGTGGAGTTATCTCATCCTTCAGACGATCATTGATCTTAGCATGTCTGTGCTCTTTGGTCCACTTCTGTCTGCCTTGAAGATTTAACAAATACTCTTTTTTTTTTTTCTTTTTTTTTTTTGTGTGTCCCGTTTGGATCTTTAGCCATCAGAATTGTTGTCTTAAGGCCAAGAAAGATGCCAAGCGGATTTATTTTACCAAGTGGATCATCATGGCCTTGCCATATTGGTCCATTTGATTGACCTTTATTATAATTATGAATTTATTTTATTTTCAGTTGCTACAAACGGGACAGACATGACTGGGGGATAGGACAGGGAGAAAGAATGAAAGAAAGAGAGGGAGAGAAAGAAAACCAAAGGGGAGACGAGACGGTGAGAAGGGGGGGAAGAAAGAAAAAAAAAACAAAAAAAAAAAACACCTGGGTCACCTGTATGGAGAAAAAAAACAGAAGAGAGAGCAAACAACAAAGAGCAACATAATAATAAAAAAAAAAAAAAAACGGCACCATCACAATAAACTAGCTAGCAGTAGATATCAGTAGATACTAAATAATAAACGATATTGTGCAGCACGCAAGATAGACAGCGCACAATGTGCTTTGAGGCAGCAGCCAAGAAAGCTGTAGTCCACGTCTGTGAATACCCGTGTGTACACCTGTGTGCATACCTGTGTGGATCAGCATGCTTGCATTCCAAAGGTTTCTCCATGTAACGATCTGCTAGGGAGTGTGGGGAGCCACAGCCCCGTCCTCCAAGGTATGAAGCAGGTATGGAGGAGATCAAAACTCCAGACATCCAGAGGCCCCCAGAACACAAGAGACCAAGGAAGACCAACAGAGGGGCAGCCGCGCCACTGTCCCAGTAAGAGCTGAGGAGAGTCCCAGATGAGGGCTCACTCAGCAGCCGCGGAGCAGAAGCCAGGGGGAGTTGCAGTGACGCGCCCGTGAGCTCCGCCGGCAGCCAGCTGTGCCTGAGTGACCGAGCCCCAGGCCGAGAGGCCGGGGGCACCCCACCTCCGAAGTGGCCCGAGCGAGCCCCAGGCTCCAGGCCCCGATAAGCGGCCGCCAAGGAGTGAGCCGGTGTGTACCCAGACGCCCACCCCCAGACACAAAGAACCACCAACGCACCGACACCTGAGGGAGTCCACCACTGGCAGGGGAAGTGGTGGTGGGTGGAGATAGGCCTCCAAACCTTGGAGGGCCTGAGATGTTCATTGATCTTAGCATTTCTGTGCTCTTTGGTCCACTTCTGTCTGCCTTGAAGATTTAACAAATACTCTTTTTTCCACCTTGTCCAGAAAGTGTTGGCGAGTAGTTGAACACGACGCCACCTCTTACGGAGATAAAGATCTTCCTTCACAAACCGTCCTGGAGGTGGGGAGATGATTGTGGACTTCATGGTTAGTATGTGGTTCGGTGTTAAAGGTTCTGGGTTTGATGGATCACATAGCTGGTCAGTAGTCAATGGTCTGCTATTAATCACTGCCATGACTTCATACAGGAATGTCCTTAGAGAGGAGCTCTAAGGAAGAGTTGTCTGGCTGATTTTTCCAGAATGAGAACACTTCTTATGGTGCGAATTTGTCTTTCCCAGACACCACCCATGTGACTAGATGCTGGGGTGTTCATGAGAAACTCGCAGTCCAGTTTCCCTATCTTGGCTTGATCCATCTCCTTAAAAGCTTAAATATACTCATTTCTAGTGCTGACAAAATTCGTGCCTTGATCGCATCTTATCTGTACCTATGGCTTAATCTAATGGCTATGAACGGACGTAAGGACTTGATGAGGGAATCCGTAGAGAGGTCGTCAAGCATTTCAAGATGCACTGCTCTGGAGCACATGCAAGTGATTAGCAAGCCATAACGCTTTAGCTCCTTGTAGCCTTCTTTTACATAAAAAGGACCGAAGCAGTCCATCCCGCAGTAGGTGAATGGCGGTGTTGTCTCCATCCGATCCTCTGGGAGGTCTACCATCTTCTGCTGCTCTGTGTGCCTTCTGAACCTTCTGCATTTTACACATTTATAGATGTAAAATGACACAATCTTGCTGCATCCAAGAATCCAGAATCCGTTAGCTCGAAGTTCGTTCATGGTGATGCCTTGTCCTTGATGGTATGTCTTCTCGTGGTAATGTTTGACCAGTAATGCTGACACGTGACTGTCTCTTGGCAGGATTGCAGGATGCTTGACATTGGGATGCAAAGCTGCATGTGTTAAACGTCCGCCTACCCCAAGAATGTCTTGGTCATCAAGGAATGGGCATAACTTGTGTAATTTGTTAACCTTGTCTTTGAACTGCATCCCATCGTGATGTTGCAAGGTTTTTATTTCCTGAGCAAAGGCTGTTTCTTGAACCATCTTTATGATTGTTAACGCTGCTTCCTTTCTTTCTTGTAGGTTACTGATGTCGTGTGATCTACTCTAGTGAACTTTTGCTTCTTTCACATAGCGCTTGAGTCTAGCAACTGCCTTAATCATTCTCCACCAGTCGGTAAACTTGTGTAGGTGATCTAACAGAGACCCTTGTTCCTCCACTTGTATCTTGTGAACTTGAACCTTCTTAACCTCTGCGTCACTGGTTGATAACTCTCCCACCTTAATTTCACAACTGGGTATGACTTTCTGCCAAAGGAGGTCTGGGCCTTTGAACCAGTTTGATGTTACAAGTTGTTCTGCTGTGATGCCTCTTGAGGCGTGGTCCGCCGGATTATCTTCGGAAGTTACTCCATTGGGTTGAATCTGTACTTTGTTTGATGCGTTCCACTCGGTTTGCAACAAACACATGAAATCTTCTGGCTTCATTGCTGAGGTATCCAAGTATCACCTTTGAGTCAGTCAAATACCTTTCTTCTGAAATTTTCATTTCCAATTCCTTTTTCAGCATGTCACCAGTGCACACAGCAACAATGGCCACTGACAACTCAAGCCAAGGTATAGTTGTGACTTTGGTTGTTGGAACTCTCGATCTTCCCATCACCAATGAGCACTGAACTTCACCAGATGTGCTTACTGCTCGAAGTTTGTAGTGCTGTGCCTTGAAGTTCGAAGGAATGTAGCATCTGCGAACCTTTACGTCTGCAAGGTTTCCCAGGTCACGCAACCAAGACTCCCACTGAGGTTGAAGACTGTCAGGTAAGGTCTCATCCCAGCTGAGTTTTTCTGGACACATTTGTTGCAAGATCTGCTTTCACAGCAGAATGAAAGGTGACACAAACCCAAGTGGATCGAACACAGAGGCGACTGTGGCCAATACTCCTCTTCAGGTGAGTGGTTTTTCCTTAACAACTACTCTCAACTGAAATTGATCTGATGCGACACACCATTGTACGCCAAGCGCTCTTTCCATATGTACTTCACCGAGTGCCATGTCTAGATCCTTGGCAGCTGCAGCACATTCTTCCTTCGGAAGTGAAGCTAGAACTTGGGTGCGGTTTGAGATTAACTTGTGCAACCGAAGTTTGACATGCTGCAGAGTTTCCGTGCTTCATTAACAAGCTGTATTGCCTGATCTTCAGTGTCAACACTTGCTAGTCCATCGTCAACATAGAAGTTGGTTTTGATGAACTTAATGGTTTCTTCATCAAAACTTCCTTCTCCTTCAGCTGCAAGATGCTTGAGGCTGTAGTTGGTGCAACCTGGAGAAGATGCTGCTCCAAATAGGTGTACCTTCATCCTATAGACAGTGAATGGAGTTTCAAGGTTACCGTTCTCCCACCACAAGAACCATAGGTAATCTTGGTCGCAAGCATGCACATGGAATTGGTGGAACATGCATTCGATATCACACATGAAAGCCACTGGACCTCTTCGGAAGTGACACAAGACTCCGAGCAAGGTGTTTGTTAGCTCTGGACCAGTCAGGAGATGGTCATTTGGAACTTGGCAGAGGCATCGAAGACGACACAAATCTTTCCAGGTTTTTGTGGATGATACACGCCATGGTGTGGGATGTACCAAACTGGTGTTTTGTCAATGTGTTGCTCTGGGACCTTTTCGGCATCTCCATGGGCTAGGATCTCATCCATGAATTTCTTATAGTCCATGTAGTTCTGCTTGTTCCTCTTGAGGTTTTTTTCTAAACATTTGAGATGATGAATAGCACATGCCTTGACTAATGCCAGTCTTCATCTTTGTTAGAAATTTGAGATCTTCTTGAGAGACCTTTGTATCTTCTGGTGCTTTCTCAACAAAGTCAGACTCCAACATCTTTTGGACCTCTGTGGGAGAGGTCATTTCCTTTATTTGAGTTCTGTAGACATAGTGAACCTTGTTGGTGAGGTTTGAAGAGGGCTGAATGTCAGGCATTACTTACTTCACAATGACTTGGTGACTTACTCCAAAGGCATCTCCATAATCGAGACATGGATTGCCATAACCTACAATACTCCATCCCAGATCAATTCTTTGTGCGAACGGCTGATTTTCCTTTCCAGACACAACCTCATGAGGAAAAAATGCTTGGGGGCAGTTGTACCCAATCAGCAGACCAACATCACAGCTTTGAAGTGGAACGATCTCACTTGCAATGCATTCGAGATGAGGCCATGCCTTGGCTGTTCCAGGCGTTGTAATGTAATCTCAGTTTGCAGGTATAAAATCTCTGGCATAATTGGCAAAAGTTGGCCTACCTATTACTGGCTGAGGTTTTAGTAGAGTTGTGGCTGAACTAGGGCTGCACAATTTTGCATAAAATGAGAATCACGATTTTTTGGCTTAGAATTGAGATCACGATTCTCTCACGATTTTCTTTTCCAGTATAAATATTTATTGCACTTATTAACTGCACATCAACTTCGTAACAGTTGAGACTGAACATAAAAACAATAAATAAACATAAAAACAACAAATGTCTTACGTTTTGTTGTTGCCGCAAAATGTTGTACTGCTTGAAATTCCGTCTCCACCGTTGCTCGACGCTGCGTGTATAGAGCAGGTAGTGCAACAATAGAAAAATAGTTGCAGGACGGCACTGTGTAGCGTTTGTCTAGGGTGTTGATCATTTTCCTAAATCCCTCGCTTTGCACAGTGTTGATGGGAGCCATATCTTTGGTCAGGTGATAAGTGATAGCCTCTGTAATTTCTTTGAGTTTGACGGGTATAGGGAAGCGCTGTATAAGGTTCCCGTTATTGGTGTTTGGGTGGTTGACCGGAACGGATTTTCTCCTGTCACTTTCTTGTCATCCCTGACGTGCTCTCCGTTGTTTTTTCCCTGCTAATTTTAGTATCACACGGCACAGCTTCTGTAATACGTGGTATAAGGCTCCGCCCTTGTCATTTGTTGAGCAGGAAGAGTGAGCGCTTGTTTTCATGCAGAGTACGTCCCGGATCAAAATGCGGTACAATTGTCGTCGTCGTTTTTTTGTTTGTTTTTTTAAATCATTGTAATTTGGAAATGAGATCGCACATAAGTATGAATCGAGATTGCGATTTTCTAACGATTAATCGTGCAGCCCTAGGCTGAACCACATAAAAATATATCATTAATTTTAATCTCCCCAATCAATTATAATGTTATGTTGGAATGTTGTTAAAGAGGGTCAAAAATGTTTCAACCCAGTTTGTTTTGCAAATTCTGTATAGCAGCTTTAATATAGGGAGGACACAACTTCCAGATTGTGTGAGTAAAATCAGGCTTTTTCTCTTTAAACTGTCAGTTTAACAGTTTCTGTTGTGCCTGTCACTGTTCCCTGTCTGTTTTCTTACCTGGTTCTTCCTGCAGGAAGGTCATGACCTTGTACTTTCTCCTCACATTCCCCTCTTTCCTCTCTCCCTTTTTGGACTGACAATCATACACAAATAGATTCAATTAGATGAAAAATTACATCAATATGAAAAAAAAACACACTATTAAGCTCACTAACAAAAAGTCCTCTCTCAGTGTACTTTCAACCAAAAGGCAAATAAACAAACCACATGAACATCTAATAAAACACTGATCCAACATTATTCTTGATTGACAGATCATTTTTACCTGAATGTGGCTCCTTTTTTTGAAAAACCTTCCTTATATCCATTATGAACCTGGCTGTCTCTCTGTACACACACACACACACACACACACACACACACACACACACACACACGGAGTTATAAGGTTAATGGGCATTCAGTCAGTTAGCTAGTTAGTATCCATTTCAAACAGGACAGTGGTAACAACAGTAGGCTACGGACAATTTTAAGTTTTAGATTTTAAATAGGCTATATAAATTTCAATGGGAGCAACAGGACGGTCAAATGTCGCTGATTTTACTACAGAGCAGGACGGATTGTAGGGTAGCAAACATCGACGGAAAAGTTTTCAACACTGCAGGTTACCTGGGTGTAATGTTTTTCAGCTAAAAAGAAACATGACCTGACTCCTACCTAACTATATAAAGAGTAATTGAAGGTAAAATGCAGCTAATATGTCCTGTTTTAAGCCAGGCACTTACACCTCCGTTCCGCTGTGTCTCAGCCATCATCGCTCTGGCAGCAACGGCGCTAGAGCCAGAGCAGGGGAGGGGCGAGCTGGAACAAACCATTTCTTTTTTGGGGGGTGGGGGGGGGGGGGTATCTATACTTTTGTTGTTAAAATGTTACGTCTCAACCAAGTACTGTATGCTTTTTATATTAGTGTGTCACACAAACAGCAAATATTGTCATGAAAGTAAGAAATCTTTGGGGGTGCTAAAATCGCACAGACAGACAGACATTTTGGGCTAAAATCTCCCCTGCGAGAAACATTCCTAAATCTTTGGCAAACGAGGTTCTGAACTTTTCGGGTGGGCCAAGGTCAACGTTTAGGGAAGAACAGGGGCTGAATAGTATGATCTTTTTTGATCATTTATATGCAAAAAATTAACGCGAACCATGATTTAATGTCATCAAGACTCGTGAATTACGAGTGTGATATTATAGAAACTTCCAAGGAAAGCGAGCACAGCGTGGAGCACTTCTAAGAATGAGCCATGGCACTCCATGTCCGATTAAAACTCATCTACAGGTGAATTCCTCATCGCTCACCGTTTCCACAGGTTGTGGCAGCGAACTTTCCATTTTATCCTTTTCTATTTGTAGCCGGTGCCACGCCCTCCCGATTCGTCAGGATAAAGCTGAAGTGTCGTCCAGGTAGAGTATAACTGCAGCACTTTGTCCAATAGGAACAGCTCGTGGTGCACCTTGTTGTACACCTCGATGCTTAAGTAAAACAGAGAGAGAGCTTTGGACTTACCCCTGAAATCTAGCACTTTATATTTTAGCAGCAAACTTTTCTGTTTCTGTGGAAGTCAAAGGCGCAGTTTTGAAGATGCTCTGTGCCTTTTTGCGTCTGAAGTTGTGAAGTGCAAGAGGGGGCAAAGGAGTATTTTTTTTAACACGTCTGAGTTTCCTTTTTCTTTTTTTTTTTCTGTCTTTAATCAAAGCCTGCGACATTTTTACAGCCGAGTGGTCGTTGGAGAGCAACCTGGTGACTTTCAGCGATGGCTGGATGCTGTCTTTCAGCGGAGGAGAGAGAGAACCAGAGGATCAACGAGGAGATTGAGAAGCAGCTGCGGAGGGACAAGGAGGACTCTCGCATGGAGCTCAAGTTGCTGCTTTTAGGTGAGCATCACTAACCTGAACACCAGCTCGGAGGGTAACTGACTTCACGGAGTCCTCCTCATTCTCCTCGTGCTTTGCTGTAAATCATTCAAAAGTTTTATCTAGATTGTAGCCATAAATGTTCTTTTCCGGGCAAAAGAAAAGCTTTAAAACATTTGCTCTTAAAGTTGTTCCTCTAGCGGAAGGATCCAGGCGTTTTCATTTTCAGTTGTGGGAGACAGCTCAAAATTTGCCATTACTTCACCGCTTCCTGGCCACGGGTATCGTGGCAGGTGGGACAGAGCTCTGACGCCTGTCGACTAGTATTCATTTAGCCATATGAAAGTAAAATGCACACTTTAGAAGGCAAATATATAATTTTATATATATTATATCCAGCACGCAACATTTTGTCATTGCCACGTGTGGCTACATGATTCAAGTCATGAGCAGCGTTTCACAGTTGAGGCGCACTGGCTTTCCGAGAACATCCAGGGTATGCGCAGCCGCGCGCCATGGCGCTGCCATTGATTTAAGCGTGGTCGGAGATTTGAATCCTTGAGTACTTTTTGCCTGCTGGGGTCGGTAAGTCTCCACCTGGCCACAGAAACACACACACACACACACACACACACACACACACACACACACACACACACACACACACTCTCTCTTCCTGGGGGGGGGGGGGGGGGGGGGCGCATTTTACTGCAGTAGTGTGGGAGCACTTCAGGAACCAGTCGCCATCCACGCCTTGGTCAGTGGTGTGTTTGAAAGCCATAACTAGCGTTTCATGCAAAAGTCATGCAAATGCATCACGGAGCACAAGCTATTGGTTTTTACCAACTGTTCTCTTAGCAGATCATTTCACTCAAAACACAGCGTTATGTTTTTGCCCCCAAACCAACATTCATTTGCTTTAAAAGAAAAACATTTTCGCAGCTCACTGTAGGCTGTTACAGACAGCTGGACTCCAGCAGTTTTGTTTAACGCATCACAAAGGTAGTTGAGAGAAGTCAAAACGTGGAGGGACTTTCCAGAAAAAAGGATGACCCTGAGGTCTCTGTTCAGGCTGAAAGAGTTTCAAACATAAGGCCCAGGGCCCAGAACCTGGCCATCAAAGAGCCCAATCCAGCCCCCTAAATAAATGGTAAATGGCCTGTATTTGTATAGCATTTAACTTAGTCCCTAAGGACACCAAAGCGCTTTACACTACATTCAGTCATCCACCCATTCACACACTGGTGATGGCAAGCTACATTGTAGCCACAACTGCTCTGGGGCGCACTGACAGAGGCAATAACTTTGGATAATGTGGTAAATGCAAAGAAGAAGGACATAAATGTTATTATTCAAAGTGTATTTTATGTCAGTCTGCAGGATAGTCTGGGAAATAAACTGCTTTTTTTCTGTCATTTTTAAGCATTTCATCATCATTCTCCTTTCTTAAAGTGGGAGAACAAAGAGTCACGTTGGAGTGTTTCTGCTGCAAATGCGTTTGTTTTTCTCATGCCGTCTGAGCTATTTAATGTATACTTAAATGTCTTTACACTGACGGTGACCGAAAGTCTCCTTATATTTCAGTCGCATCGCTATAAGTGCAACGAACCACACGCATGTCCGCCCCTCCCACACTTGTTCAGTATGCCTACTGCTGTACTGTTGAGCTGCTGTTAACTTCCATTAAAGTATATCTGGACATCACTCTCTGTGCCCCACTCTCTGACCGGAGTTTAAGTCCTGAAGGAGCTATCATCCCAGCATCCCAGAGATAACTCTCTAACAGACAGAAAGAGGAATGATTTGGAGGGTTTTCTTTTCCAGGTAATAAATCTACTGCTCCAGCCCACTAAGATCAAACAGGGCTCTGTGTGGGCCACAGTGTAAAAGGAGTATGACAGCCATGATCTAGAAAGTAACCTTTTGTTACCTGGTCAGAGTGACTCAGCTCTCAGTGGATTTCATTAGGATGGTCAGAGTCAGGTCTACTGAGAGTGCAAGAGATCAACACCTTCACTTTCTGCCCTTTTTTGTCAGAGGCCTTAAATTTGACTTGAACAGCTGCCGACTTGCATACCGAATCATCACAGCTCAGTAGATAGGTATAGTCAAATATTCAGTATGTTAGTCGTCTGTGTATAAATAACTCAACTTTTTATGCCTGAGAAGGATTAAGAAGAAGTATAAACTTATATGATCCTTCCTATTTATGGAATGATAGCAATATTTATCTTACTTTCAAATGACCTGCCAATTACCCACACACACATAAAAGTGCATTCATACCGACACATGATGTGCATACAACAAACATATGCAATTATACATCTATACATACATGTATCCTTACATTCACCGTGGGTAGGTGTGTATACACACCTACCCACGCCTACCCACGCTACAGGATCGTTATCACAGTTGTGATAAATAATATTATTTATATTATAATATTTATACTATATATGCATATAAACATGTTTAAATGTATAAATGCACATGCGCACACTTAAAAATATGGATATACACATACCTTCGATATATACCCTCAAATATCAATACATACATTTACATATATAGACACTGAAATACTGTTTGGTTCTTCTTTTTGGAAGAAGTGTTGTTTTTTCTGTTATTTTTAACTGGAATATGTTTGAATGTAGCAGTAGATCTGCTGGATCTTGTTTTTTTTTTTTTGTTTGTTTGTTTTTAAAAGTCAAATTTTGCAGATTAGTGACTTCTCATGTTTTTTGTTTTGTGCCTCTGCACAGTCGTTGCCTAGCAGGTACATTTCAGTTGTGACAACAAAAAAAACCCGGAGAGGACAGACTTTGACAGTAGCCGTTATCTCATGACACTAACATCACATTCATTCACGCGGGCACCACCGCCTCGTGTTACAGCGTTCCCCAATTGAGGAAGTGTGCAGGTATGAAGCTGTGTCGTACATGCAAGCTGGACACACACGCACACACCGACTGCCCAAAAGATGAAACTCCCCACCCATCCCTGCATAAACCCACACACAAACACAGCAACCTCCAATATTCAGGTCTGTTAACAAACACATTTGTTTACCAAATCGGCTGTGCATCATGTGATCTCAATGAGAATATTACGAGTTTTTGCTGTAAGAGCTGAAGAGTAACATGGCAGAAAGGGTGTGTGTGTGTGGTTTTCATACCTTTTAATAAGAACAAGTATGTATGCATCTAGTATATTATGTTTTAGTGAAATATAAGTTAGTCGAAAGACCTTTTAGATGGAGAGCTTGAGTCCAAATACACACCGAGTCTCTGAGTTATTAAGCGTGCATCTGATCCTGTCACTCAGGAAAGGTTTCAGGGTGAAAAAGTGCACCGTTCTTGTTGAATTAATTATTGGAAGTTAGGAGGGCTTTTGTTTTATTTATTTTTCCATCTGACCAAAGGAAGGTCATTTTTCAGAAGCAAATTAAGCAAGGTTGACTAAAATATTTTATTCAACCAGGTGAAACTAAAGCTATGAATGATATGTTGAATTTTATTTCGGGCAATTTGTGATATTTAAACTTCCTGTTCTCGGATATTGGCGAGTGTCCCTTTGGCAGTCAAATATACATTCAAATCGTTCAGCTTGCGTCCCTGCGTGGACAAGCTGGGTATTGAGAGTTGTCACAGAACTTGTTTTTATTTCTTTCAACTTATCTCTTAGTAAAAAGTTGTTCATAAAAAGACAGATGGGTCTTTAATGTAGCTGCCAGGCAGCTGCCAGCTGGCATACAGTATGCAACACCTGTGCAACATCACACGTAATAATTCAAATTTGGGTCTTTTTTAATGTAAATATCATAAATATTGAGTTGCAGTAATAACTCACCAGGATGCAGCTCAGTAATATTTTAAAGTATATATAAACTTTATGCTCTTGCAGAAGGGGCATGGATGCATGACACTGGGCAGGGGTACATTTTACTGTATCGTAGACAACTTCAAGTTTAAAATTGTCACTGTAAGGAGGGATAGAGACTCCCATGACTTTTTTTGTTTGTGTCTTTGCAGCAGAGAGCTAAATTTGCTTGCTTGCAGTGGCCATAATATCTTCTCTTGGGATAAATGAAGAGTAGAAAATTAGGCTCGTCTTTTATCTTTAACCTGGACCAGATACCACCAGCAAGCTCTGATCAGCTGACCTCAAAGATCTCGTATTTGCATATGAATGTAGTAATTTACTAATACATGGAGGCAACTGACCATAGTAAACTGGAAATAAACCAGTCCATTTCCAATTTAATTAGCACAATTAAAGGTCAAACATCTAGCTAGCACTGACCACACACAACAACTCAAGGTTCAGTATCTTTCTCCAGGATAGTTTGGCATGCAGAGCGGAGCAGCCGCGGATCAAACCACCAGCCTTACAACAGGTAAATGACCTGCTCTAGCTCTTGAGGCACAGCCTCTCTGTTAAATGGTTCAGACCCAAAGTGATCACTAAAATCTTGGAAGTGAGCCTAAAGAAGAAAGAATCGGTGTCACATGGGACCTTTTAAGGACCTGTTGAGCAGCCTCACAGCCACATTCTGGACCGTTTGCAGGGCTTCTGGGGTTGATTTGCTCAGGCAGGGAACAAAGGCAAATAATTATAGAGGCATGACAAAATAAAACATCCCTCCACCACTCAAAGTATTATACTATAGGGCAATTGAATTTATCTAGTAAGTGTGTGCATATCAATACGTTTAATAAAACATTATCTATGTAGCTCTCAGCAGCACACATATGAGCTCCATATCAACCTGCACATAAGTGATGCTTACACATTTCAGTATTTATACTATAATGATATAATCTGCTTGTACAATAAGTACTCTAATTTTCTTATACTTAACATTTGTTTTCTTCCTCTTTATAGCTGTAGTTAGACTAATGTTATTACTGGTGGTTTTGATACTTAAATACTTCTAGGTACTATGAGAACCTGTTGTCTGGCATCAAAATCAAGACAATGAAAGCAGTCGTAACTGACTCATCAGCATGATTTCTTTAAAATTCAGAAACATGACAATTAAAATGGTCAAATCCTGCACCGATGAGCACTGCTGAGAAACAGGCTGTCACGTGAATGCAGATTTTTAAAAACAGACCTTAGACATAAAACTGCATTCCCGTCTGCTCACGCAGCCAGCAGATGTTTACTTTGGTTTGATTTGCAGAATGTTAATTTGCAACGAGGCAAAAAATTGTAGACCAAATAAATCTATTATTGAGTTTAATCCTCAATGTGTCTCACAGGCACTGGAGAGAGTGGAAAGAGCACCTTTATCAAACAAATGAGGATTATCCATGGAGGAGGATATACAGACGAGGACAAAAGGAGCTATGCCAAGCTGGTGTACCAGAACATCTACACGTCCATGCAGACAATGGTCCGAGCTATGGAGGCTCTTGGTATATCTTTCACTGATCCCCAGAACCAGGTACAGGCAGACTGACTCTGTTCCAGTCCTTTACAATAAAGACTTGATGGATGGTTACCTCATTGTTACCTCACTGTCTTTTTGTCTTCTCGGTGTGTCCATAGAGCCATGCCAGCGCAGTCCTGGAGGTGGAGGTGGATAAGGTGAAGGACTTAGATAGCAACCTCGCCATGGCTGTCAAGAGTCTGTGGGATGATCCTGGAATACAGGAGTGCTATGATCGGCGCAGGGAGTACCAGCTGTCCGACTCCACCAAATAGTGAGAATTAGACATTTATGATCTTTAACAGTGTGCGCAGATCTCTGTACTTTTCTAGATCAAATTTGGTTTACATTTTAAGTTTTCTACATTTCTCCTTTCTTAGTGTTTTTTTTTCTCCCTGCATATTTTTCTTTTTAGCTATCTCACAGATCTGGATCGGATTTCACAGCCCTCATACATACCTGATCTTGACGACATCCTCAGAGTCCGAGTCCCAACCACTGGTATCATTGAATACCCCTTTGACATGTGGTCTAAGGATCAGAATGTCATTTTCAGGTGAGGTGCATATTGACATCTTCTGGACTGCACAGAGTTTCATTTCAATTCAGTTCAGTTGAGTTTATATAGCATCAAATGACAAACAGCAGTCACCTCAAGGTGCTTTATATCTTAAGGTAAAGACCTTACAGTAATGCAGAGAAAGTGCCAACAATTAAACAACTCCCTTTGAAAAAGCACTTGGTGACAGTAGCAAGGAAAACCTCCCTTGTAACAGGAAGAAAACTCTTAACAGAATCAGATTCTGGGAGGGGCGGCCATCTGCTGCAACTGTTCGAGGATAAGGTGAGGGCGACAGGACAAACAACACACTGTGTAAGAGAGCCAGAGATTAATAATAGCTAATGATTAAAGAGTGATGTGTAAAAGGTGAGTGAAGAAGAAACACTCAGTGCTTCATGGGAAGCCAATGCAGCCTAGACCTATTGTAGCATAACTAACAGATCACCTGATCCAGCCCTAACTATATGCTTTATCAAAACGCAAAGTTTTAAATCTAATCTTAAAAGTAGAGAGGCTGTCTGTATCCCAAATCCAAACTGGGAGCTGGTTCCACAGAAGAGGGGCCTGAAAGCTGAAGGCTCTGCCTCCCATTCTACTTTGAAATACTCTATGAACCAAAATAATAGCAGCAGCACTGGAACTGGCCACAGGCATGGCACCGACCTCGAAGGTGGCGTGACTTTTCTTGGCTGCTTTTATGACAGGATGGTTGATGTGGGTGGTCAAAGATCAGAGCGGAGAAAGTGGATCCACTGCTTTGAGAACGTCACCTCCATCATTTTCTTGGTGGCACTCAGCGAATACGATCAGGTCCTGGCTGAGTGCGACAATGAGGTGAGAATTTAACGACACAGCAAATGATGATTTCAGTTTACATCCTCCTGGAGTTTTACATGTGTTTGATCCCTTTAAACATCTCAGAACCGCATGGAGGAGAGCAAGGCCCTGTTCAAGACCATCATCACCTACCCCTGGTTCCAGCGCTCATCTGTCATACTTTTCCTCAACAAGACCGACATCCTCAAGGAGAAGATCTTGTACTCTCACTTATCCACCTACTTCCCTGAATTCACAGGTTAGACTGAGTGAATGCTCATCTTGATTTCAGCTCTTATTCCACCACAAGATTTGTAATTACTTAGCTGATCTAATTAAGTCCTTCATCATACAATCGCTGCACGGTACTCATTTTTATGGAAGTGTTGAAATAGACTAAAAATACTCAACTGACACTATATTAGGTACACTGTGCTGGTACCAGGTTGAACCTCCTTTACCATCAGAATTTGTTTAATTCTTCATGGCTGAGATTTTAAAAGGAGCTGAAAACATTCAGCAGGAATTTTGGTCCACATTGGCAATCATTAGTCTAAGCTCCGCCCCTCCCTCCTTGATACAAGCCCACAAGAAAATCACCAAATTTGTTCTGCATTAAAAACCCATAATTTGTTCAAAATAAAATAACTGATTGTTTTTTTTTAAACACATTTTTAATCTTTAAGTATCAAGACTTAGAATTTCAGTTTTGGTTTGGTGTTTTTGGCTGACAAGAGGTGAAACCATGTGTGGTCTTCTGCTGCTGTAGACCATCTGCTTCAGAAGATGCTCTTCTGCATACCTCGGTTGAAATGAGTAGTTAATTACCATTAGTTACTATATCATCACGTCTGGCCATTCTCCTCTGACCTCTGTGAGGACTGCTACTCACAGATCATCTTTCACTTTCAGACTATTCACTGTAAACACTACAGATGGTTGTGTCTCAGTAAATTTGAAATACTCAGACCAGCCTGTTTGGTACCAACATTTAAAGTCACTTAAATCACTTTTCTTCCCCATTCTGATGCTCAGTTTGAACTTCAGCAGGTCGTAAAATGCATTGAGTTCCTGTCATGTAATTGGCAGATTAGATATTTGCATTAACAAGCAGTTGAACAAGTCTACCCAATCAAGTGTCTGGTGAGCGTATGTTGAATTTACTGACATATTTAAATAATATCAACCCTGAATTGCAGGACCTCAGCAGGATCAAGTAGCAGCTCAAAAATTCATCCTAAAAATGTACCAAGAACAAAACCCGGAGAAGGACAAGACGTTGTATTCTCACTTCACCTGCGCCACGGACACAGAAAACATCCGCTTAATCTTCAAGGACGTGAAAACAGCCATCCTCAGGCACAACCTCGGGGACTTCAACCTGGTGTAGAAAGGTTGCATACAGCACAGGAGCAAATGCATACAAGAGAAGACCTGAGGAAAGCCGAAATAGAAAAGAATCTAATTATCAATCAAGCTTAAACCAAAAAAAAGAAGCAATTTGAAATTGTTTCATTTCTAACAAGGGGGATCCAAAAAAGAGAGAATACAAACATCCTGTACCAGACATACTAACATGAAATTGTGTTTAGATGCTTTAGTTTCCCTTGTAGTTTTTTAGTATTTGCTGTAAATGATACATTACAGTGGAAATGAGAAAGTGAAAATTAGTAGCAAGTAACTGACCTGTTGTGTGAACTACTTATTTAAATAGACATATGATCTGAGTGCTTTAATGTATGTAAATGTATCCCCATGTAATAGTTTGATAAGGATGCTCTTTAGCCCGGTTTTGTGATTTCATAATGTTTAGAAACGGTTGCTCTAACACTGAGACGCATGTAAGTGCCTTATTTACTCAGGACAGTCAGCAGAGCCACGGAGTTCATAGAGTGTCAGATGTAAATAGTCTGAGATGTGCTTTAGGAAAAAAAATACAACTGTTTCTTCTATTTATGGTTATTTTCAATAAAGAGATAATTATTTAATAAAGAGTACAAGTCAGGTGCCTGACGTTTTCTTGGTGCGAGGAATAAATGAAGACCGCTTTGAATTCAAAAAACTTTATTGAAAACAGCATGAAAAAGAAAAAGCCACTGCAGTGAATATTTTGCTCCCCGAAAACAAAACTATGTAAATGAAATTGAGTGATATTATATCGTGATGCGCCCAAGACCAAAATCAAATCTTTGAAATATACATCAGAGTAAACAGCAGCTGATAATAATAATTAGCATTCCTTTATTTTCAATATATACCTTTTCTCTGTATAATTCATCAGCATGTTTGGCATTGCATATGTGTGGTATAAAAACATAAAAATCACAAAATTTCATACTGCAAGCTCCTCATAAAGTCTGATGCGAGGATGGATATATACAGATAGACATCATATTAGGTCATATACAGCAAACTGATGCATGTAAGTACAGTATAAAAATAGCATGCATCTCTGACTCACACACTCAACAGTCTTTATTCTGCAATGTATAAAAATAGGAAAAAGAACTTTAAGGATGCACATTTTTTGAATTATGTGTACTATAAAGCCATACTAATTCATATTAACATGCCTTTTATATAATCCAGTAAAAGAAACAGTGTGCAACATTAAATGTGCTACAACAATTACAGTTAATTTGGCCTCAGTGATACTCGAGGGATTTTTTTCCCCCCCCCCTATCAGTCACTGTTAAGATTGACATTTCTACACCCAAATCCTCCTTTACATCCAGAAATGAAAGTTGGGGGGGGGGGGTCAACAATAGCGTTTGTGGGGGAGTGGGAGTCCTCTTCTACCTCTTCTTGGCTCTCTTGGGCAGTGAGAAAGAGGTGGAGGGTTAAGAAAGTTTTCACCCGCTAGAGCCGGGGGTATCCACATGAAGCTCAAGGTCAACAAAAATCCTTTTTTAACTGTGCGTAATGTGCAAAATCCTGCGCTCATCTGGTGGGAGAGACTTGAAACAGAGGTATGAGCTGCAGGTGGAGGCCCGCTCATTCTTTTCCCCTTTCAAAGTTCGTCCAACAGCAGCTTTAATGTGTGTTTGATTAGAACAAGTACATCTAAGGAATCACAATCCTCCATTCGTACAATCCTTCAAGCAGGCAATAACAGAACCTGTTCGTAAACTCCAGACTTAACGTTTTAATAAAGAGAACTATAATAAAAACAAAAAACATGACCAGGTGTAAAATAATGAATGCAAAGCAAAGTGGATGGAAATCAGCAATCTGTCTACATGCACACTGTGTCTTTCAGCCCCGACACACACCGACAGTCCACATCGTTTATTCACTAGTCACACACGGAGGGGAAAAAAAAGTAGCATGCAGTAAAGAAAAAAAGGCACTGGCACACACAGAGCTCGTGTGTTTAGCATTTCTCGATCTTCAGAGTCAGTACTTGGGTAAACTCTCTCTTGCATCCTCCAATTTGGTGAGAACCCACTGAAAATAAATAATGACCCAAAGTTAGAACTAATTATTTTCACTAGTCGTGTATCCCGACTGAAAGGAAATATCAGCTTGAGTCCAAATTGCAAACTTACTTTGGCTATCTCTGGAGTTTTGAAGTTTATTATCTTCCCAAACTCTTTGGCATGAAAGACTGACTTCACTCTCTCCTGCAGTGGAAGGCGAGGTTCAGTGCAGAAGTAATAATAATAATAATAATAATGAAAAATTTGGGTAGTAAATAATGGTAACATCTTTGTTGTTTGTTTGTTTTTACCTTGGCCTCAATGCGAAGTCGGCGGTCCTCTATAATGGTTGGATCCTTGGTGAACTCTTCAAACAGATACTGCCACTCACAGGTCAGCTGACCAAAAGTGCCTTTGGTCACAAAAAATATTCCCCTGGGAAAAAAAAGATGTGTGTTTAAAAGGAATGAATAAAGAAAAATGTAAACTTTATATTTCAGTTTCTTTATCCCCAAAACAATGATTTCCAGTCATAGGCATTAAAAAAGTAAAAAGACATAAGATGAAGCCAACATGCGAGTGCCTTAAACCTTAATCTGAATGCCACCAGATGGCGATACCTGTGTGGTTGTAAAAAGACTTTTGGTCCTATCTTTGTGAAAACAGCTTCCTGTCTCGACTGTAAACATTTTCCAGCTCAGTTTGTGGGTCAATCATTCATTTTGGTTTAACTGAATTAAAAAAAAAAAAATGGATTTTTGAATAAAACTTCAATATACAGCTTACTATCTCGTTACATCCGTATTTTGGGCGGGATTATTTTTTTTTGGGGGGGGGGGGGGGGGGGGGGGGGTATTGCATTGTTTTGTTTTTTTAAACCAAGACAGCAGCAGTGGAAATGCTGATCTCCAGGATTCAAAACGGAGCTCCACAAAGCAACAGCTGACACCATGCCAGCTACATCCAAGTTTTATACAGTCTGTGTTACAGTGTGGGCTGCAGCCCCCTGGTGGGCAATGAAGGTACTGTATGTCAGAAGTATGAACTCAAATCTTTACATTAGTTAGAATTGAATTTGAATGTAACGCTGTTAATAGAGAGTCAAGTACAAGAAGTATAGCAGAACATTAAAACAAATGAATGAAAACAAAGGAAAGAATTTTCTTCACAGCTGATCTGAAAGTCTTGGTAGAAATACGCAAATACTATATAAACTTTTACAAAAATTTTAGCATCCAAACTGATTAGAAAAGAAAAAATTATGCATCATTTGAACTATATCTCAGCTCTTGGTCATTATCTCAAGTAAAACACTTTCTTGAACAGAAGAAAACAAACAAAAAAGGGTAAAGAAAACCCCCCAAAAAAACCACTCACCTCTTGGTGATCATGAGAAAGTCAGATTCATTGACTTTAGCATGAGCAAAGTACCTGTAGCTGGCAAAACGTCCATTCTCAATTTTCTAAAAAAAAAAAAGAAAGACTAGAAAAATATCTGTCCAAACAACAACATTGAAAAATACGTCACTGTCTGTCAAAAACTGTATATAAAAGTAAAGGAAGCATGAGCTACCACAGCAAAAACAGTGAATCAGTATCTGCACAATAGTTTCCCTGTAACGAGATTGGAACATGTTGTGGGATTCAGATGCAGGACAGGATGAAACAAAGACGATGGCAGGTGGAAGTTTGAAATGCAAAGACTTTATTAAGAACAAAATATCAGTGAAAGGTTCCAAGTAATGACAAAAAAAACATAACAATGAAGGAAAAAAGTGTGATTATGATGACTTAAAGATGAACACTAATAAGTAAACTAATAAGAAAATGCCTGGTCCACAACAATGGCTTTTAAAAAAAAAAAAGCATAAACATTGCACTGTTAACATGCAGCTCTCAGATGACATTTCAGGATATTTAATTGAGAGACCTTTACAACTGCTAGGACTGTGTTTTAGTTTGGACAAGAGGACAGACTTTCAGACTTTTCTGATTAGATCATACGAGTCAGCATGTGTGACTTTCACACAAACCTTCTCCAGCAGGAAACAAATGCATCAACCTTAATCATGAATGGTTAATGGTCATGTGATACGAGGTTTACAGCCAAGTTGGACTTGGCTGAAAAATGGTGGCTGAAATCATTTTTAGTTTGTTGTTGTGGAGCAGGGAAAAAAACAAAACAAACAAAAAAAGGGTGATGAAAAATTAAAAAAAACCACAGTTAACAACAAAATATAAAAAATAATAAAATCTTCTAAACCAGTGACACCAGTAATGAAAGTCCCTACTTTGGTTCACTTTAATCTAACCAAACATTATCTCCAAACTTTGAGACAACCCTCCAGCACAGACTACACACAAAACACCAACTCTACAGCTTTCACTTCTGTCACTGCTAGCTGTTTTCACTCATCTCCCTTATCCTCTGAGCCAGATCTATGCCATTCACTGTACGCCACTTGCCTCTGCGGACATGACAGGAGAAAAGTGTGGAGGGTTAGATCAGACGGAAGGTGTGAATCTTTCTGCTGATAAGGCGACTTCAAGGTGAGAACCAAGGAAAAGTCTGAGTGACCTATCAGCAGTGTTCAAATCTGCAGTTTCAGACTTTAAAAGTATGGAGAGTAATATGTCTTAAAAGTGTTACAAATGTGTATGGTATGATCTACAAGTGTAAACTAAGAAATCACACAGGAAGTAGAGATGTCCTAGTTTTCCAGTGGGACTTGAACACAGTGCAAAGTGCACTAAAGGCTTTGCAGGTAAGTGAAAGGTTTTTTTTGTGTAGTTTTAGACATTTGAACGGACAGAAAGTTTTTTAAAAGAGAAAATGATCAGATTTGTGAAGCTGAACTTAAAAAAAATGTGTCTGTAAATTAAACTAATTTTACTTGAGGCCAAATTACTTTGTATGTGTGTGAACTGAAGCACGCATTTGTGAGTCATCGAAAGTTTCACACAATAGAAGTCATTTACAAACAATTTAAAAATATTATATCTGACCTGAAAAGACTAACAAGCATTAAATGCTCTTGGATCTATAAAAATGTAAATGGCTGTAAACTGGATCACAAAGCCCTAATGCAATGGCTTAATTATTGTTTGAGCAGATAAGATAATTATGGTGGACCTAAAAAGATTAAATTTGCCAGACTATCAGTTTAAACAGATCAGAATCCCTCCCAGCTTAGACTGTGATAAGCATTTCCTCTTCTCTCAAAGACACAAGGAAACATTTGGGAACAATCAGGAACACTGTGTTGAAGGCTTTTTAACAAAAGCATAAACATAAAACTGAAGAACCTACTCTGATTTATAGAACTATTACTCTATATGGCCTGGTCCTAATTTAAGCTGAAGGAACAACTCAGTTACTAACACATTACTACACACACGCAAACCTAAGCTGGTAAGACAGAAAGGTGACAAACTGAAGAAAGTCTTGAATGAAGATGAAGTTAGAAACACAAAGATGAGACAGTCAACATGGAGCAGACTGGCAATGATGTGAATCATATGACAAGATTTAAAACTCTTTTTTCAGCTTTAAATTTTGCAGAATCTTTATAAAAAAGCACCAATTTGTCCACTGAAGTTATCTGGCCTCTCTTGTAGGCTGCTTTAATTTATCACCTTTCTGTAAATTTTAGGGAAATTAGGATTTTTACTATTAAACACAATGTGAAACTTCAACCCACTCTATCCAACTCACAGCTAGACAACGTCAACAAAAGGTTAGATAAATATCAGACCTGAAACACATGTAAGCTGCTCTGAAATGTGAAAATATGGAAAACATGATATATTTGGATTATATGCAGACATTCTGTTGATTTCTGGTGTGAAATACAGCAAATATAATCTTTTTTTTAAATTTCCTGTACCATTTTATTCTTCCTTGCAGATTACAAGATTTAACCAATGCCGCTTCCTTTTAACCATAACTTAGTGATATAAAAAAAGAGACATTTTTAATTCTATCCATCTGTAGTGTTCACATTTGTAACAAAGTTGCTGATAAAGGTTCCTTCTGAAAACTTGCATGGACATCCTCATATGCATTAATGATGCACATGGACCAGCCTCAGTTTGTAAGCTATTCTGCAGTCTGGCAGCTTAACCATCGTGTTGAACAGATTTGTCTCTGATTGCTTTCCTGGTTGTCAGTCTTGCATTGACCTCTCATTTCTTAATGGCATCTGAACACTGGGAACACGGTAGCTGAAACCTTTCTACCATTAATGAAGTATCACTTAGCATCAATATCGCATCCTCTGCCAGAAGAAGAGTTTTTCACAACACTGACGAATGACTCACTCAAGACATAAAAGTGAATCAAGTGGGAATGAGGGGCTGCTCATTTTTTACCCACTGGATTGTATTGACTTCTTTTTACTTCAAAAATTAAACAAATATGTAATTTGTCCAGAGACTGCCAAACCTATTCCTACAGGAGTAGTAAAACTTCCCCAAACAACAAAGGCAACCATTTAGGGCAGGGGTCAGCAACCTTTAAGACCCAAAGAGCCATTTGGACCCGGTTTCCACGCAAAACAAAACACTGGGAGCCGCAAATACTTTTTAACATCTAAAAAGAAGATAACACTGTATATATTGTTTTTTTACCTTTATGCTTTGTGTGAACAACTAAGGTGTATTGCTTATGAAATCCATGAAGTGCTACAGAGAAAATTACATTTTATTTATGTAAATAACACATTTTAAACTCTTAAAGAAATATAACAAAAGGAAAGACACCCTGCTGAACTAAAATGATCCAGCAAACAAAAACTGTTGTGAGCCGCCACCCTTATATCGCCTTTGGGCTTTTGGAGCCTTGACCTGACTTTAAAAAAAAATAATTGGAAAAAAGCACTATGCTGCTAAAAATGAAAAGTAGATAATTACAAAATTCCGCCTAAATATGTATTTTACCTGGTTAATGTGTGTGGCGGGGCGTGGTCTGCAGCGCCGCTGCAGGGGAGGCGGACGCACCTGAGCGGCACCCGCAATCACGCCTCGCCGCCTTAACGTCGACCGTGTGTGAAAAGTGGTCAATAAAGAGATGCTGAAAAGCGTGTTCATGGAAACATCGTCGGGTCTGCCGTGATATGTTTACAATGGGACTTCTGCTCCTGAACCTCTACGCACAGCGTCTGCAAATCGGGGCTGTATGAAGTCACTTTCATCTTTACGCAGGACTGTAAGCTGTCATCTGTAAGGCGTGAGCAGTGTTTGTTTTTAACATAGTTCACGGTGGAGCTGCTGATGTGGATCCGAAGATCCATAATTGGCCTCGGTTGAAAGTCTCAATAAATGAATGGTGTTTCGGCGGGTACACCAGCTTCCGCGAGTGTGACGCTTATTTTAAGCGATGAAAAAAATAATAGAATATAATTTTATTTTTATATTTCATTATTACAATAATCTTCTGATTTAGAACTACAAGTTAAAAAAGAACTAACATAAATAAAATACACTTCAGCTAAATACTTCTAATTTATTTTCCCAAACCACACGGAGCCGCACTATAAGGACTAAAGAGCTGCGTGCGGCTCCGGAGCCACAGGTTGCCGACCCCTGATTTAGGGCATCCAACACAGCTAAGAAAATCAGTCAAATAAGTTTGAAATGCAAAGATAATGACACCACATCACAGTAAAGATAAAACAACTTTAAAAATTAAATGACATGAATGCAATATTGTTAACAGAGTTTTCCATCTTTGTAAAAACTGGGAATGACTGTAAAAAGGTGATGATGGAGAGGGGTTTTTTGTCTTACCTGAAGCATCTGACTGCCGAGGCCTTCCAGCTCCTTATATGGTCGTATGACACCATCCTCGTGGATGAAGCGAGGAGGACGTAGAGACTGAACATCTTGTGAAGTCTCTGCTGCCCTATATCGAGATATTTGCATTTGGAAACGCACACCTTCACACAACTCAGGGCATAAACAAATTCAAACAGGACCTATCTGATTACACACTGATGCGGCAAGTGCACAATCACATAGCACAGACAGAAATAACTGTACCTCTTGATCCCTTGGAAAGTGCTGCTGGCCATGTCAATAATGCCTCCTGTTGGTCGAGCTACTGCACCAACCAAACCTTTTCCAACACCTTTAAAAAAGCCCGCTGCCCCCTCTTTCTGGGCCCCTGCATAATAACACAAACACTGCAGCTTAAGTTCAAAGATCTTCACGGCCAAATGTCAAGTGTTCAATGGAAACACACTAACAGAACACGTAGTTTTTTTTATGCCCTTATTTTATTGGACTAACATGTTTATACTTGTGGTCAGACTCATCTTACCTTTAATAGGTTTGGTAACGATCCCTGTGATCCCACTGACAAATCCCTGTGGGAAAAGGAAGATAACACTGCAGAATAAATGACTCATTACAGCCGTGCATTTTCTTTCAGACTAGTTTGCAGTGTTGTTGTTGCTAGTCTTACTACTTCCTACATCCTGCATTAACTGCGTGTTTCCTGCTGATAAACAGAGAGGAGCAACTTAAAAACCAAACAGTTTTACATACAGACACCAGTCCTTTTCCACCCCTGGTCAGCCCCTCTCTCAGACCGCTGGGCTGTTTGTTCATAGCTTCTCGTCTCTTCTGCTGGTACTCTTCATCCATTGTCATCGCTGCGACACCCTTTGCCATGGCACCTGTTATCCTGGAGGCTGCACCTGCAATACCGCCTGAACAACAAACATGATTTCTTACCTGAGAATATTTTTTAATATATCTTAAATGTTCATGTCAAAATTGTGTCAGTGAAAATCTGAAATTTTAAGGGCTCCAACATGGTGCTAAAAAGTCTCAGATGTGTAATGAAACAGCCACAGTTCACTGTTAAAGGCAATATAATGCTGAAATTTAACAGATATAACACTATATTAAAAACACATGCAGTAAAACGACAAATGCTCAGTTATTACACTTTTCAAATTACAGCCCTATATAGCAGCCATGAACCCATCCCAGTCAATCAACGTGTATAATGACAGCAGATAAAGTGAGGACAGCGTGCAGGGCTGTACAAACTCTTTAACGACCTTCATTTCTTTTTATTTATTTTTTTCATGTGGTGATGAGCGATAATTCTCCGAGCTTTATTACGTTTTTTGTTGGACATTTACTGCTTTTTAACTCATTTTCAATCTAGTTTCACATTATTTTCACAGGATTATTTTTAACATCTGATAAACTTCTTAACACTGATGTCAAACATATAATGACACCAGGCTAAAGGGATGAATCATTATTGTTTCTACACATTATGGACACTTTCAATTAAATTTTATTTTTAACCAGTTTGTTACCAGCAGCCTCTCACAAAAAGCAAATGATTTGCTCAATCTATGAAACATGGCAATGATAACACAGTTTGACAGACATAAAATAGCTGAAAACAAGTGAAGGAAACTGGACAGTTGGGAGGGACAAAGAAAGAAGTTGCAGGTCTAAAAGGCATGCCTCCACTTAGGCTGGACCTCAATGTAAGTGAAGCAGTGTGGGATCATCTTTACAGAAAACAGAACAAAAGGCAACCAGCATCTAAGGAAGAGCTTTGAATGTCCTTCAAGAAGCCTGAAGAACTATTCCTGAAGACAAGGAAGCTGAGTAAGAGAGTTCAGGTTGTGATAAAGAATTGTAAAAACTGTTTTTGCTGTACATACTGTATTTCAAAATACAAAGAAATGAGTGCAAGACTTTTGCACAACACTGTACTTAAATTTAAAATAAAAGATAAATTAAACATAATTAATTTTTGAATTAGAAATTCCAGTGATTATTTAGCAGTTTTGACCTGATCCTGTTGAGCTAAGGCTGACTCTGTATTACCCCTTTAACACCATTTCATGCTTACCTACAGCTCCTCCCACCAGCGCCTTAACCCCAAGAGCCATTCCTTCAACAAACTCCTCAGGGCCCTGGATGGCTCCCTAGAAGAAAAAAAAAGAACAGTTATTGTGAATGTTAACCTGAATCCAATGTGGCCATATTTTCTAAATTACACAACGTAACTATTCACAGGTTTTATAACGCACTTCAAAGCTAAAAGACCCAGTTGAACTTGTCAATAATTTTATTGGATATCATTACCTGATAGGGCTCATAAAAGAAAGCCTCCACCCCTTCTGACAATCCTCTGATCAGTCCAAATGGGTTTCCAAGAACATCGAGGCCCAGCACCAGCACATACATCTGCTTAATAGCCTTGAGATACAAATAGGTGGAAAATCAAAATATCAAAACAAAAGAAGACAAGACAAATTGCCACTTGTCTGGTTTCATTGTGCTTGTATGTATTACCTGCTTAGAATAATGTCTGAGGACCTCCCACTGGAGCTGCTGAGTGGTGTAGAACTGGTAGGTCAATTCAAAAAAGGCCAGCCTGAAATAAATGTCACATTCAGCCAAGAAGCAGGGTTGGAATCACCAAGAACAAGTCACATGGAAGTAATTTAATGCTAATGGATGGCACATGCATGCTGTGTATTTGAGCCTTTTTCTGTATTCATACTTGAAGACAACATCCTGCACATCAGTGAGCGTCGCGCCGATACTCTTTAGCAACAGATTTAGCGACTGCACAGGGATCAGTTCCGAATCTCTCTTCTGCTTCAAGCCATCCTCTCCGCCTGTGCTCAGAGAGAAACTCAGGTGCAGCTGACAAAAAGCACAAAAACATCAGCAGGCGTTACTATGGCAACGGAGAAATCGCAGAGATCAGTTCAGACACTATTTGTTTGACAGAAACTGCATTCGCACACACCTTAATGGGGGAAATGTGGAAGTACTCGTAGAGGCTGATGGGAGATTTGTCAGCAGCAGAGACATGGTTCAGTTCTGTCTTTATGTTCATTATGTCCTTTTCAAACAGTTCCACCTGGAGCATCAGGAGAAAGGCACAACAGCTGTTGAGTTAACTGAATTACTGACTAACTGAATAATCATAACGCATTCTGAACAGAAAGGTAACGTTGTGTGTGTCAATGCGTGTAGCCGACCTCCTGTTCTGCGCTCGTTATGCTGTCGTTCTCTAGGGAGAACAGCTCCAGGATGGCGTACAGGAAGCCCAGATCAAGTTTTAGATCCATCTCCTGAATTAAAACCACAAAGTACCTGAGGCGAACAGAAATCAGGACTTAGACGAGTATAAATGAGAGCAAATTTTAGGAGTTAAACTTTCGGTTAACAGAGAATTGTAAGATTTCAGCTCACCCAAATATATTATTGGTCTTAAAAAGGACAAATAATACATTTATTTGTCTGGTAGATCATAATCTACCAGGTAGATCATGATCCTGGCCTCCATATACAATAACAATGAATATCAGCTAGAAAAACATAATTTGAGGAGACAGTGAGAAAAGAAAAACAATTACTTGATGCGTGAGATGTCAGAGTGCCCCGCTGCTCGGGTAACAATGCTGATATCAGTTAGAGGTTTGGGTTCTGTGGAAAAATATGTATAGAGTATGATAATAAAGACGAAAGAGCTAAAATAGTCTATTATTGTAAATAAACAGATAACAAAAAACCTGCATTAACAGACCTGTCTCCATGGCGACAGACTTTGGCAGTTTCACGGGGTAAAAAACGTAAGGGAAGATGGCCCCAGGTAGCTGATTCTGGATCTGTAGAAGGAAAGGACACAGGTCTGTTTAGTGCACAGACCAAACAGAGCTACACAGCTACGAAAAGGCAATTAAGAAAAGCCTTTAGCTAACTTGCTTGATCTTCTTTTTCAATAATTATTGTAAATTGAATAAAATTTTTTCACCTGTATCCGGTGAACTTGGATACGATAGGCGCTCTGTCGTGGTGAAATGCTGTACTCCACCTTCACACCCGGCAAGAAGTGCCTCCTAAGAGGAGCATCACATGGCTTCATTATCTGCATGTCCTGGCCAGTGGGATTAAAGAACACCTGGGAGACAATGACAAAAAAAATTCAACAGTAATGATAATTATCCCATTATCATGTGCAATTTCAAATCCAGTTTTATGAACGAGTTTACATGCTATGTGGATAATCTAAAACCAACTATTTTCATTTGCTTTTATCCACCATTTTCATATGACAGAATAAAACTAATTGCAATATTTAACCTGAAAGCCGTTTTCCAGATCGAAAATTGCCTTGTCTACGGCCCCAGATTCCTGGTAGTCTTTGAACTTGTCCTCCATAATTTCAGCTTCTTTAATGGTCAGAGGCTTCCATCGACTCTTCTTCTTAGGTTTGAATTCCCACACAACATCAGAGCTTAAATAAAAGAGGAAAGAAATGAAAGTCTCAGATTAGTTAAGCAAGAAAACATAATTTATAGATAAAAATTTATACACTCACTTTGTTAGGTACACCTGTTGAACTGCTCGTTAAACCAGCTATCTAATGTGTACATCAAAAGGCGCTTTTAAAAAAAATAAATAAATAAATTTTAGGAGTGTAGAGATGGTCATAATGACCTGCTGCATTTCACACCTAGCATCAAAATAAAAAACACAGGATTTAAGTGATTATTGTTGTCAGATGGTGCCACACTGCTGATCTACTTGGACTTTCCCACGAAACCATCTCTAGGTTTTTCAGAGAATGGTCTTGAAAAAACAAACAAAACAAAAAACAACTGAAAATATAAAATGTCTTGTTAATCCCAGAGGCAGGAGCAGAATGATCGACTCCTTCCACCTCATAAAAAGGCAGGAATAACTCCAATAAGCACTTGATTTAACCAAGATCTGCAGATGAACATTTCTGAGTGCAGAACAAGGCTTGAAACAGATGGGCTACATGGCACCTGCAAATTAGAGTTTACTTTAATTCTACTTTAACTATTTATTAAGCAAACACAAAAGCGCAGCACCTTGTGATCCCAATGAAGGCAACCTCTTGGTTGGTGCTGTTGTTCACCAGCGATAGGCCCACATGCCGTAGTGTCAGGATGATTTCCTGTTGAGCAACCTGCACCTTCTCATTGTCACAGAGCATCTTGAAGACCCGTCGCTCCTCAGTGAACAGCACAACACGCTGGAGACCTTAGAACAGATAAATAAAATAAATAACACACATTTCTTTTGTAACCCAAAGGAAAGTTGTTGTTCATTACCATTACAAAATGAATCAGGGATAAATAAAACCTTAGAAATGAGTCAGACTTGCAGTTCATAACGCCAACATCCTGCCAGAAAACTGTGTTTTTTAATATATATATATTTTTTAACAGTTCTAGAGATTATATTACTACAATATGGCAACAATTAAGCACTGGCAGATTTTAGATCATTCAACTTTACCTTCATAAAAGGAAATCACAAAAAGTTTGCCCTCCTTGTTTACGTCCTCTCGCAGGTCCTAAAAGACAAAGCGTATAAACTTCAGTATCTTTAATCTTTATTTAGATACTCTTCCATCGAAAGGAGCCAGCTGAGGTGGTTCGGCCATCTGACATGGATGCCTCCTGGGCGAGGTGTTCCGGGCATGTCCCACCAGGAGGAGGCCCCGGGGCAGACCCAGGACACGCTGGAGAGATTATATCTCTCGGCTGGCCTGGGAACGCCTTGGTATTCCCCCAGATAAGCTGGAGGAAGTGGCTGGGGAGAGGGAGGTCTGGGCTTCTCTGCTTAGGCTGCTGCCCCCGGGACCCGGCCCCGGATAAAGCGGAAGAAGATGGATGGATGGATGATCCAGATTTACATGATCTGTATCTATACAGTTTTAAACTAACGGTAATCAAATTTATGAACGATTCATCACCACCAATAACATATTTACAGTTATTAACAATGAATTTGCAAAGGTGATACTACTTTACTACTTTTTATTATCTATATATATTCACGGGTTACTGTAAGGTGTGAAGTACATGAATAGGTGCAAAAAGTCTCAGCAGTCACAGGGTATCTAAAAACCAGCAGGTTCACATTCAGTAAGCTCATAATTACCTGCTTTCGCAAACAGTACAGCCTTTTTTCCCCCCTCAGGATTTCATTTATGAATGAACCTATGATAGACTTTTAATATGCAAATCTTAAAGTAAAGCCAGCCTAATCAAATTTATACCTAAGACAGCAAATACTGCTTTTTTTAAAAAATACGTTCAGCAGAAACTGATTTTAATTGGGAAATGTAAGATATTTGTTTTTGGGGGAAAAAAGGATTACTGATAAACATTATTATTCAGACAGTTATTATTCTGACACGTGCAGTACCTCTTCACTCTTTAGTGTCCCAGAGTAAGTGCTGCATTTCCAGGAGAGCGCTCGTGACCCAGTGGGCTCAGTCCAGGTGTAGTACACAGCTTTCCCAGCCTCCAGCTCCTCATGCTCCGCCTTTTTCTGAGAGCTGCATGTACACAAACCCACCAAGACAGACACATGCCGTATGTATCAGCAACATGAGTTAAAGCTACCAAAAATGAAACAAAGCAAAACAATTATTGACTTTGAAAATACAACAGAGCCCCTCCACCACAATCAAGGACCATGCCAGCAATCATTTTCTCTGAGTTGTCTCTCAGCCTGCAGCAGCAATTTTCATCAAAAGACAGAAATATGTCACCCAGAGGTCCCCAAATTCCTGGAAATAAAAGGCTCAAATATGCACGTTCACATATTAGTGAGGATTCTGAAACAAATATTCAATGGATCATAAAATGAAGACTGAAGGAAGAAGTGGCGAAGCTGGAATCTACAAAAGGGTATAAAAAGCACTAGTCGACAGCACTACAGGAAGAAGCAGGTGGTGTGATTCCTTTGGAGGAATCCCATCCAGTCAGCAGCATTCACATTTTTCTATAAGATCATAACACAGATGAAAGCAACACTGAGTAAATGGCTTAAGATTTGTATTCTGCTCCTTTAGATCTGTGTAAATTTCCGGTAGATCAGTAAAAAAAAATAACTGGGTAATGGTGTAGGTCTTTTATAAATAGAAAACTGAAACTGTGACAGTCAGTGGCATTATGTTATGTACAGTGGAACCCCGACTTACGAATACCCCGTTCCACGAAAAATTCAAGTTACGAAGGCACTGAACGGCAATATTTCTGCCCGTGTTACGAAATCCGCTGGCTCTGATTGGCTGAGCCTACAATGCCCACAATGCCTTCCGAATCATGTGACAACCCCTTGGCTTCTGTACTTGCGCTTCGCTGTTCCACTTGAATGACGTATTGTTGTTCTAGTTAGCAATTAGCCTATCGTTCAGCATCGCCTCACTCAAAAGGCGCAATGGGTGCTTCGACTTACGAAAATTTTTGACCTACGACTTACCCTTGGGAACGAATTAATTTCGTAAGTCGGGGTTCCACTGTACTTAAAAAACAGAGTTTGAATATGGCAGAAGTAGGCCATGATATACACTAAAAGGAAATATTGAAAGTACAGTGATTCCTAAATACAACTAATATAACTTTAGTTAAGGGAGCAGAGTACAGAGGCAAACTAGAATCAGAGCTCAAAGGATCTTTTTTATACTTCGGTTTATCTACACTCATCCATCTGACCACACTCTGCACTCAAATGAACCATTAATGTAACATCGAGAACAAACCATGATTAGCTGCTGCATCGTTTGCATATTTAGTTAACTCTGGTTAATGATTGGAGACATCTTCGTGATATACTTGATCCTTCCTCTTGGCTTCGCCCACATTCCCTCTTTCATTTTTTTATATACCCACTGTTTTACTTACTTATGTGAATTGTATAAGAGAAGCTATAAAGAAATTTGAAGTCCCACACCTACAAAACTGTGGTTTCTATAGGTCTCGAAATCTGCTGCCAGAGATCAGACACCTAAATATTTTTGGAACATCAGGTATTCATCATTCTATGTTAACCTGAGCTATGCTCCTACAAGTCAACATGCAAAGAGCCACGGTACCAGATAATGAGTCCGAAATTTTTCAAAGACCTAGCTCAATTATTTTTCTAGACGATGGCATTTTAAATCTAGCCTTCAAAAAATGATTTTAGAAAAATGTCTAAAAACGCCCCTACCTTCTTCTATTTTTTTAACTAATGACAGACTTGAGGTTTTGCTAAACTCTTTCCACTGGATTTTTTTAGGCAAAGCTTAGATGATCCTGTGGGAGCTAATATGAAACCACCCATGCGTTACTCATAGTGCAGTTTAAATAACCAAATGTACTGATGTGTGTTTAAATTGTTTTTCTTTTACCTTTGTCAAAGTTTACTAGACTGATTACTTCCTATAGGAAATAACTTTTCTCTGGTGATGACAATGTAACTACACTGATGGTTCTCTTTTGTAATTCCTGTTCCTCATTTCTATCTTTATTTTGAGTTCAGAGTTTGTCAGAGGAGTTTCCCTTTTTCATATTTTCTACCTGTCCTCCTCCACTGAGAAGGAGAGGTCAAGTATCTCGTCAGCCACCCACGAGGATTCTGTCCGGACACTGCATGACCCACAACACACAAACAAACTGCTATCAGCAAAAATAATCACAGGCAATTATTATTAACTTAACTGTTTGAGGCAACTGGAACAGAAGAACAATATTGTTACTCAACAAATATGCAAAGACACATGTCAATAAAACATGGAAATGGAAATGTTTTGCGTGACGAAACCTGTAAAATTAATGGCTGCTGTTCATAAAACGGATAAAAACAAGACACAGAAATAACTAGAACACTAAGAAAAGGTTTTATAAGTACATTTGCCACAAAAATATCCTACTTCTGGATAGAGCACCTAATATTAGGGTGAATGTGGCACACACAAAAAATCTAACTGAAAAGAAACATTTTGCATTTTGAAAGTATTTCAAAAACACAGTTACAGACAACACCAAAGATCTACACTAATGCTAACAAACAGTATGACAGAATATTTAAAAAAAAAAAAAACACTTTAACTAAACACTGAAAGTCCCTAGGAAACAGAATTTCATAAAAACAGTTTAAACCTCAGTGACAGGGGCCTAGAGGCCAGTTTGCAACCCTCTGGCAACCCCTAGTTGCTAAGGACAACCGGTTGACAAATGGTTGATGGAGGTTTTTGGCTGTAGCTGAGTGAAATCAGTTGCAAAGATAGTGCTCAACAAATACCCACGTTGTGATTGCTTTGTTCACTAGTAAGCTGTTATGGTTGCAAATGGTCTGAATGGAAAACACCAACTTTTCTGCAAACAATTGCTGTTAGTGAAACCTAAAAAAAAACAAACCTAAAACATTTTCTATATTTCCTTTTAACTGTGCCCCTTGGTTCTCTCACCTCTGATGGAACTGAAGAGTCTGATTTTTAGTGTGGTTGATGATGAGGAAAGGGGCTGCGCCATCATGGTAGTCAGAAAATTGAATAGTGGCCGAGTGTTCCGACAGATTCATGTCTACTATAATCCCACCCGCCTACACAAAAGAAACAAGCAACAGTCTGAAAGCCGTAATACAAAAAGGCATGTGTGTGAAAATCATGTTAATCACCTCAATTACACATTATGTAAAAAAACAAACAAACAAACAAACAAAAACAAACTTATATGCACACACAAATATTATTAACTATGTGCATTTCTGCTTACTTTGTTGTCCAGATGTAGCAATAAGCAGTTCTCTGGTCGTTTGAAGTCGATAGTCACTGGAGGCGATAAGGAAGCTTCTACTTTAATTTTAAGCTTCTTAGTGTCACTCTCAGGCCAGAAAGGGATGGCTGACTAAATGTGAGGAAAAAAAAAACAATATGCTAAATGCTTCTTGTCAGATTATCAGTAGGTAAATACATTTTAAAACTTTATCAAGACATGATCTTTAAATAAAGCATTTTTATGCACAAGAAACCTTTAGTCACATTAAATTTATAGAAATCAATAAGCACACATGTTCAGTTGTTACATCACACCTATTTATAAAGTTAAATGTAAGAATACCCAGGATCTTGTGTCTATGATATACTCAAACCAAAACCAAGACCTTAACCTGCATTGTTCAAAAAAAGAAAAATCTGAACAGGCTCTGACCTCTTCTGGTTTTGCCTCAGTCCAAGTTTCTTGCCCGTCTTCGCATATGAACACACTGTGCTTAGTTCTGTTGACCAGCATGTAGAAGGGCACAAAGGTCACAATGCGGGTCAGACTGAAACTGCTTGCATCGATCTTCACACCGACCTGAAATAAGACAGAGAATAAGACAGACATATTACATGAATACAAAAAAAGTACATATCCAATACACCTGCCTCTTTGGATCCTCTGCCTCCATCTCACCCTATCCCTCATCTACTTTCCCTCTCAACATTTTCACCATTCCACCTGCCTTCCTCTCATCCACACAAATGGATTTGGTCTTTCTCCCACTGACTATCATTCCTCTTCTCTCCATAGCATGCTTCCACCTCTTCCCTACTCTCATTGTAGATCAAAATGCCATCTGCAAACATCACAGTCCACGCCAACTCCTGCCTGACCTCATCTGTCAACCTGTCCATCTCCAGTGCAAACAAGAAGCGGCTCAGAGCCAATCCCTGACTATCCCACTTTTTCTTCGCCAACCTCTTCCTTTACATATTTTTTTCACATTTTTATATAAAGAGATAAAATTTCAAATCTTACCAGATAATCTTTGAATCTGCCTTTGCATTTCACATCCCCGTGGCTCCCAACTGTGTCCAGAGAGAATTCATCAGATAGTTCACTTTCTGAGATCATAAGACGAACCTGGGGGAGGAAATAATTTAATCTAATAAATGTACTGAACCACTGGGACCACTGTGAACAATAATCAAACATGTTTCTTTTAAAGAGCTTTCAGTAAGACTGACTTAAAATAAATACCTTATTGTTTCGCAAGAAGTACCGAGGCTTGAATGAAAAGAGCAACGGCATCTTGTAGTCCATGGGATGTTTGCGGTGAATGTCATCAGCCTTGTACTGCAACAACCTGTCCGTCTTATTTATCATCCAGTACGGTGAATGGATAGCAACCACCATCTGCCCCAGATCATATTTAACATGAACTGCTATATCCAGCTCAGCCCTCTTCCTCTCCACTGCATCTCCATCTTCGTCTGCATCCTCTCTTAGAGACTTGAACACAATGAAGGTGATCTCTTCCTGATCACTGTTGAGTCTGTACAAGACAATAATTGTTTGTTTGTATCAGAAATGTGAAACAATTTAATGGAGACTGCATGTCTCTCCTATAAATATAACTATGCATCAGAATTTTTTTGTCATGTTATTTAAGATCAGCATACAATAAATAGAAAAAATGTGTCAATAACAAAAAAAAAAGAGATTAAGTCACACCTATATACAGAAGACCAATCCTGAGCCAAGTACTCAATCAAGCGAAGATCAAGACTTGACTGGTTGATGACTCCAGTGTGAAGCTGAGCAGAGTGACCAGGGTCCAAAGTAGCCTCAGGTGCAGAGATTCCACTGTTCTGTTGAGCAACAGGATGAAGAAAACAAAAGGTGTCTCTGCATTTGAAACTTCTACCTTGCTGCTTTCAGTTCATGCCAACTTGTAAAGAAAATACAATGGTTGGAAAAAAAAAAGTCCCCAGTTACTTAAATTAAGATAACAGAGTTCCATATTACACATTTTTGCTATATTTTTTTCCAAGTATAAAATGAGACATTTTAAATATCTAAATGTGAGTGAATTTTCTTATCTTTCAGTTAAAATTTCTAAACAGAAATGCCAGCATTGGACAAAACTAGGTTTATTAACTATTGCTTGTTTTTTGGGTTTTTTTGCTGCATAGAGTCAACAGATTTTTTTCCTATTTTGGATTAATGGAATGAATATATTTACTTCAAGTTACCATGTAGGAAGCTGAAAATGTCATATATAACTATTCTTCTGCAGCTTAATGTTACAGAAGTCTACAAATGAGGTGTTAAATACATACTAGATATTTGCTGTTGTACACAGTGGTCCCAGTGGTTCAGTACCTTAATGCAGTGGTTCCCAAACTTTTTTTGCTAGGCCCCCCCTTGTTTTACAAGAAAAATGTTCGCGCACGCACGCGCACAAACACACCCTCCAACCACACACACCCATATTTTGCTTCATTGCGGTTTATTTCACACCTCAAACATTTAGTAAACAATTAAGCAAATACAAGTAATCTGCAATAAATTACAGGTAGTAATAAAATAAACTACTTACTCTGTTATGCTACGTCCACACCTACACGGGTATTTTTGAACACGCAGCTGTTTCGTCCACACGTAAACGGCGTTTCGAATCACCGAAAACTGAGATTTTTTTAAAACTCCTTATTTGCGTTTACGTGTGGACGAGGAATACAGAGTTCGTCATGCAACGTCAAAGGTATGTGCCTTTATTCACGTCACGCTGTGCGCGACGTTATTGTTTACATGAGATGAATAGCAGAATGGCAGATAGAGACAAAATACTGTTAATCTGACAATCTGCAGGTTTTACACGCTTACATACACACGCAGTTACTGTCCCTCCATTTAGAAAGGCAGAGGCGTCACGGTGTAATTATTTTACGTGTAGTTTTATTTTATGTGTTTTAATATTCAACATTGCTATCAATACATTTTTCCAAAAATGCCTCTCTGTGCAAAATGGGTTTAAAAACATAAACAGCTGTGGGATACTGTTTGTCCGTGATTTGAACCAGGGAATAAATCCTGGCAGGATCAGCCTGATGTTATTTGTATCCCTCAGTAACTTTACTGCATAAAGAGCTAACATCTCCAAAATGCCAGGAGTAGTTAGTCATTATGAGAAGTGTTTGTGAACTAAAAATCAAGAATGTGGGATTCTGTTTGTCCATGATTTAAACAGCCCAGCGCTGCTCCTGACGCAGGGAAAACCAATTCTGCAGGGGAGACCTACCTCGGCACTTATGCAGGTGAAACCAAAGGGAAGATATGCTTCACCATATTTTCTAGTCTTTGGCTTAGAATGAAGTTGGTTTGGAAACATATTCAGCTATGCTTCATCTCCTGCTTTGCGTTTGTGTAGGCGCCCCATACCGCGCCCCCCCTGCAATGGCTCTGCGCCCCCCCTAAGGGGCGGGCCCCACACTTTGGGAAGGTCTGCCTTAATGTTTAAACAGTTACAAAATTAAGTCATGCAGAGCAATCCCTGCTTTAAAAAAAACTAATGATAAAAGTACAAACATCCAACACATAAAGCAGTATTATCCACATATGCCTAAGTAATGTGAATGTGCTGGTCTCTGACTGAGGTCCTATGGTAGCATTACATAACAAAGAACACTTCCCACTTTTAAACAGAGCAAATACAGCTGTAAAATACACACACTATTATTTTATTGAACATTTACTCACATAAACCCACTTTGTATGTTACTTTTCAACGTTTAATGGACTAGCTGAGTACAGATTATTACATGCATCCTACCTTTAGACTGTAGGTGATGGTGTAAGGCAGAAGGTTGCGTAGCAGGATGGAAGGCCACAAGTGAAGCACGAAGGGCACGTCAAAATTCTCCCCAACATCTCCGGTCTCTTTGCACGTCACTGCATCTTTTAATGGCACAATGTTGATGGTCATCACACCACCTTGGTTTCCACGGCGACGGCAGATTTGCTGTAGGCGTTTCTCAGGCTCCAGGTTGTTAATGTCCTCGTAACTGAAGCCTTCTGAGCAATCATACTGCTCACCCTGACTATCATCTGTGCTCTCTATTACTGGCTGAAGGCTCAGCTCAGACCTGTTTGGAGGGTAAGGGCAGTAAAGGTTAGAGGTTATTGTTTTTTGTTGTTGAACAGAAACAGAAAAGATCTGGAAACATAAAACAGAGAGTGAGTGAGTTAAGTTGTGTGCGTAAATATGTGGGCCAATTTAAGCATTTGCTCCTACCTATACGAGTCCAGAGGCACACAGAACTCCTCGGCAGGGAGGGCAGTACCCAGAAGGGTTGGTCCTTCAAAAACGTTGAATGGTATTGAGAAATGATTGATGAGCTGCGTAGTAAAAAACAAAAACAAATTACTGGTTACTGACACTTGAACTTAATCTGAGAGATCTATCTGGGCATATTGGCTTATATACTAAAAGCTACTTATTGGGAGTTCCCACAGTGGGTAGCTTCCTAGGCTTAATTTAGGAGATTTCTAAACTGAATATGCTTCCTGATGCAACCCCAAAGGCATTTGTGTCTCCTCCCGGGATTGAAAAGAGGATCTTTCGCTTGATAGTGAAAAACTAAGAGACAAAGACTTCACTGTGGAGCCACTAAATTGTTCAAAAATGTCATAAATTACATTTAATGATTAAATAAAGGATAGTTGAGTGTCTGGAACATTGATCTCTGAGGGTGCAATTCTAAACTCTAACACAATATATGCCACTCCCTTCAGAGAGCAGTACAGGGTCTAAACAAAATACAAAAAGAAAGGAGTGGGGGGGCCCTTAATGCAACTAAATAATAACAAGGTTTTTTGGCCTTCAAAGCAGAGTTTCAAAGTCATTTCTGACATTGGTAAAAGGACAGTAAGAGGAAGAGACAGACAAAAAAAATCAAAACCACTGAACTTGACCAGAACAAGATTATACTTATATCTCTCTCTCTCTCTCTCTCTCTATATATATATATATATATATATATATATATATATATATATATATATATATATATATATATATATATATATATATATATATATATATATATATATATATATTTTTTTTTTTTTTTTTTTTTTTAATATATATTTTTTTATAAATTTCAAATGTGAAATGTTGCCCACACAGCCATCTCCAGGGTTTACAGATGAGGTGTGGAAAAGAAAGTTCCCTGGGCAAAGGTGCCTTGTTGATGTCAGAGGTCAGAGGAGAATGGTCAGACTGCTTTAAGGCAACAGTAGCTCAGACAACTTGATACAGGTAAGATATGCAAACAGCATCTCTAAATGCAGCCACGCTAAACCTTGAAGTAGATGGGCCACAGCACCAGAAGACCATACTGGGTGCAAGTTCCACCAGGATAATGTGCCATGTCCAAAGTTCAAATCATCTCAAACAATATGGACCAAAATTTTAGAGGACTCTTTCGAGCACCTTGTTGAATCTGTTCCAATATTAAGGTATTTATGAAGTGAAACAGAGGGACCAACCTGGTACTAGCATGGTGTACCTAATAAAATGTTTATTAACATGGATATCAGCAGCAGCTACCCCCAAACAAAAAGCTGGAGTGCATGCTGGAGTGCATTTTGAAAAGAACGTTTTTTTAAATGACTTTTATATAAAAAGGTAACTTTAATTACACTGAGTTTGTAATTAATGTAATTTGAGAGACAGCTCACTGTAATTACACGGGATGATATACACATGATGGGAATGATCATCCTACATACCTGGAAAGGAGAGCGGATCTTGATGTACTTGCTGCCTTCTACAGAGGAAATCTGACAGACCAGGAAACGAGTGACTCCTGAGTTGTTGTGCATTACACTGTACATTCCACGGCCCACTTTGATCAAAGGGATCACACTGGCTGAGGTGTGACCATCTGGAGCTGGAAAAAGAAAGAAAATAGAACGTACAGGCTCTTTCTGACTGGCATGAAGTTTAAAATTTGGTGACTGACAACAACAACAACAACAATAATAACAAACACCGTCAGATATACTCTTAGAGAATAGAGCAATAGCTAATTAGAAAATTTAAAGAAAACACATAAAACATATATTTTTATGTTTTATCTTTGTGTAGTTGGAGATAACTGTAGATATATCATAGCTGTCTGTTTTCAGCATAACCGTGATAGTAAAGTATAACTCACTAGGCTGTATGTAATAGTCTTTTCCACTCAAAGAGGTCATTGCTGAGAAATGATCAGTGTCTGTTGTGGTTGAATAGTCCATTCCGAGGGATTCGCCATTCTGCAGCTTCACAGTGTTAGCGATACTCTGCTGTCCAACAGGACAAAACATCTCACTGTGGCGCACAGAAACTGGTAGGCCAAGACGGTTTTTGACTACAAATGGAGCTTCATCCTTTTGAAAACACTCTGCTGTCTGTTTGGCAGCTTCAGCAAATGCCTGGAGAAGGACAAAAACATGCATATCACACATCGATACACACCTCTAGACAGGTATTTTCTGTCAAGCCTTTGAAAGACTTCTTACAGTGCCCAGGTTACTCAGCATAGCCAGTCCACATTTGGAAAGTGTGATGTTGAGCTGATCTTTACTG
This sequence comes from Aulonocara sp. 'chitande type north' Nkhata Bay, assembly GCF_057382095.1. Classification (NCBI taxonomy): domain Eukaryota; kingdom Metazoa; phylum Chordata; class Actinopteri; order Cichliformes; family Cichlidae; genus Aulonocara; species Aulonocara sp. 'chitande type north' Nkhata Bay. Next base: position 23,156,104 of record NC_141355.1, on the reverse strand, counting down.
TCGATGACAATGACTGTCTTGTAGTCTGGGATATTGGAATCCACTTCATCTGACATTTCTGTGTACTTCACAGGTTTCTTTTTCATCTGGTTAGAGGACAGTAAAGTATTAGACACACCATGTGTATTTTTAAGTATTATTTTTAAGAATGCTATATACATGCAGAATGCAAGTATACATGAGTACCTTCAGTTTCAGCACCCATGGTCTGAAACCATCTCTTGTCTCATCTTCTAAGGGCTCCAGCAGTGGCTCCCACACTCCCATCACTTCATTATAATAGTGAACCTAAAAATAAAATGCATTACTAAATAGAAAAAAATTATGAACAGCAGACAATTTATTAAAAGAACCACATGTCTATTGGTTTGTGTTACCTCTAGGGTAAGCTGACTGTATAAGTTAATGAGCGTGGACCAGTTCTCCACATCTCCCTTGAAGGAGGACTTTGCCAGAAGCATGGGGATGGTGCGATGTCCCACTCCAGCCTCCAGAGTCACACAGATTGATCTGATGTTCACCTGCAATTATTTTGCAAATTCAAATCATAAGTTATTATATGGCAGCATACAGTCAGCTTTACCATATTATAATTTCAGCCAAAATGCTAATAATTACCTTTAGGGACTCTCCCTGTGGTATTAAGCAGGTCACTAATTTGGTGTCTTCATCGTCATCTTCTTCTAGGAACCAGAGTTTGAGCTCCTTCCAACTCTGCTTATCCCACAGGTTCACAGCAACAGGGCTGTCCAGCTTCTCAGGGGTCTCTGCTGTTGGAGTGAGTGCTGACTGGATAGTAATCACGGTGTTGATTATGACTGGAGATACCTGTGCATGAGTCAGACACATGGGAGATAAAACTTAAGGTTACTTGCATAAGCCTGGCTCTCAGAGTAAACAAGACGTGGCAAGCAGCAACAGCAGCCAAGTCAATCAGGTCCTACAGGAATGACAAATCACACCAAACACATTGCTGTATGGCTAAGTGGCATGACATTGTGGCCTATGATGAAGACTTAGGTTCAGGATTAGGCGGAAAAAACAAAACAAAACAAAAAAAAAACCCAGCTTGCGCCAGTGATGGAGACGTTAGCTAAACACTCCTGTCTATTGAGAATTAAGCTAGCTAGCCCATACTGGATGTTGAGACATGTTGCTACGCCAGATATTTAACTAATGACTGCGTAGTAGGGCAAGCTACTTAAAGTTAAGCGTTTCTGCCCGACAGAAATAAATTTCTTGCTTTTAAAATTTGCTTTCATTTGATACAATTTTTATCAACACGTGCAGATACAGTCCTGTTAGAGCAACAATAATATGCCCCCTTATTATATCCAGTACAAGGAAACAAAAGTCTGAAACGTTTTTTTATCAAAAAACTGTATTTCCAAGGTAACACACTGCTGTAACCAGATGTAGGGATTGACTTTCTGTCTCATTTAATTAAGCATGCATACAAGGCAGTGGTTTAACCCCAAAAAGTTCAAATTTTAAAAAAAAAGGCTTTCATTTGCTAACAACAAAGAAGCTGGAACTGCAACAAAAACACAATCATTTCAATTTGAAGAACAAAATATGCGGCCACATGTAATATTAACAAAACAAATACCTTAAGTGAGAGAGCGTTGATGGTGACCTCCATAGCCTGAGGGGAGGTTGGAGACTGAGTACTTTTGAAGTACACCTGACATGGCTGAAGCACTGTAGTCACATTGTTTCTCCTCTTTTGTCTTAAGAATGGACAGGCAACAACCTACAACAAAAGTGATCAGTTTAAAAAAAAAACCCAACCTAATCATATTTAATTTTAAATATGTGTTAAGGAATATTAACATTTTCCTCTGGATACATAATTTTGAATTCTTTGAACATGCAATTCTGACTACCACAATACATTCCAAATATAAACCTTGAGGTCCTTGATAACAGCAGTCGTCCGTGATCCTTCACCACCATTTTTCATTACTAGTTCACAATATGTGGTCATCACCAGAGCTGGGGCGTCATCACGAGTCAGGTCAGCTACAAATACAATCTCTGGGTTTCGCACCACAACATTCATTTCAGTCTTTGTTACCGTGGCTGTAGCTGTAGCTGGGAGGCACAGAGAGCATTAGAGTAAAACTTCACGTTAAATAATTAGAATACGCCAGTTTAACTTGATAATAGGGCTGCTCGATTATGGCAAAAATGATAATCACGATTATTTTCACTGAAATTGAGATCACGGTTATTTGACGATATTTATTTAACCCTTTAAGACCTACTATAGAACCAAGTCCACCAGAGCTTATATTATTTTTTTACATGCTGTAGTGCCATTTGTGGGAGCATTTCAAGTTGCTATACATCAATACAACTGTTATAGCCCATATTTTAATAATATGTATGCATTAAGTCCATAGTAATTACATAAATTGCAAAAAAGTGCAATAAACTACAAAAAAAATTGAAAATCGCTTTTGTTTTGTTTACATATATTTCTACTTGGAGAAATTTAAGAGGTTTATCCCTCAAAACTTTAAATACAATAAAGTTGCAAAAAATAGTTTCCCACCACAGGAAATTTATTTTGAGTGTCTTCATAGTTTTATTTTGGAGATACAGCAATTTTTATATACTGCAGGAAAAACAAAAAACAATCCTATGATGCAAATTTGCAAAGAAAACAGCATGTGCATCATTTCACTGTGGGAAGTGTTACGAACAGCTGATAGGAACGGCAAAGCGTGTTTCTGGAATATTATGTTTTTGTTCCTGCAAGCGCTTTTTATGCAATTTTTGCAAAGCTATATGTGGAACGAAACCGTGCCCGAGGACAAGCTGATGGCATAAGATGTAAGTACAACTCCTCCGGTTTCATATGCAAAACAAATTATTGCGCTAGCTTACACGGTTCAGGTTCTACAGGGATTTAACAATAGTTACGCAAAACGGAGCATGCAGCTCTGACCGGCTTTAAAGGGTTAACAATGACTTTAAAAAAATAATATAAAATAGTGTGCAACACCACTGAAGTTTTTTTTTTTAAACTCTCTTTTCAACCAACGGCAGTCACTCTCCAAATAACTTCTGCTTAGCTTTCCGAGCTTCCCTCGGGTCCTCTTAATCAGCGGTCTCCAACCTTTTTTGCGCCACGGACCGGTTTATGGCCGACAATATTTTCACGGACCGGCCTTTAAGGTGTCGCGGATAAATGAGGGAGGGGCTAATAATCGGCTCAGTCATTTTTAATGATCGTTGAAAGCCCAGATCGTAATCGTGATTAAAATTCGATTAATTGAGCAGCCCTACTTGATAATCACAAAACTCATAATCTAGACTCACTATATAAATGTATATAACATCTATATTATCTTAAAGCATCTATAAAATGTTGTATTGTAATGAAATAGTCAAAAATGAAAGTTTTATAAACATAAGGCAAAACAAAGATGGGAATAATTTGGCAGTTTAAGCTTGTCGATTAAGAGAACTGACATGATTTCGGTTAACTAGATTAAAACATTAAAACTGATAAAGTCAACTCACCAGACTCTTTAGATGTGACCGATGAGTTAATGTTCTTCTTATCGCCAGCACCAGTACTGTTCTTGGGTTGTGGCACTTGGGCAAAACCCTGCTGGGTGGCCTTAAGGAAGATATCGGCCACCGTGAGCAGAAATTCCATGCTGGCACATAGATACACATCCTGCACCACTGTATCTAAAGTGGTGCCTTCACGGGTTTGACGATAGCTCACTTCCACCATGTTGTTCTGTTCTGCACCAGGACACATTGCCATCATCCTAGAGAAAAACAAAATAGGACTATGAGAAAAAAAGAGTGAACACAATAAAATAATTTACTTTACACTGATCCGTCAAGACATGGCTTTTTTGTGTGTGTCACTAGCTTTATAAGTGGTAGCCGTACCTTGGGGTGATACTTTTGGCTTTTGGCCTCTTGTCGTCTAGAAGGCATTCAGCAAGTTGTACTGAGGCCTTCATGGAGCTGTCGGAGTACATGTGGACAGAGGTGGAGATGGTGCCCAGAGTAAATTCTGCTAGCTTCAGCTGCTCATCATGTGGGTCTGACGGCTCATGTTGTGGGTGTGACTGGTCATGATGTGGGCCTGACAGCTCACGTTGTGGTTCTAACTGCTATTAAAAACAGAAATTACACAGACTTTCTTTACTAAACGTGCCTCACAAAATACAGACTGACAAGTCTAATTCTATGATGTAGTTATGACTTGTGTATGTTTGTACATATGTAACAGACTTGGCATTACCTTATCCTCATTGGAGCTGTACAGAACCACAGTCAGTGAGTCAAACTTGAAGTTTAGTTTCAGTGTGTTCTTTCTCAGCTTGCTGTTTTTCTGTGTCTCTACAACAGCAGCTGTCACCACTGTGTTACCTATTAACAGCATAATCAGAGCGCAGAGTTCGGATTAAAAGACAAGCTACTGGATTTTAGTCAGAATTGTGCACTAATTAAGGAGAACATGTTTCAGATTTCATTAGCTACATAGTTTTGTGTAAGTATGCCCTGTCAAACAACAACTCATCTGTTTTTTGTTTTCTGTTGTTTTTTTGGTAAAAAGTTATCTGACCAGGCTGTTAAATCATATGTCTATATTTAAAGCTCTACCAAACACACATAACCATATCAAACATAACCATATACAACAACAACAACTTACTGCTGGGTGGTCCAGTGGTGCCAGACTCCTGGGAGTCTTTGTTGGATACAGAGTCAGAGGACGGGTCAGTGGCAGGCAGAGCAGCTGGAGGTGGACCAGCATCAGACTTCTCTGACAGGTTCTCATTCAGAGTCCTCAGGACAATGATCATGTCATTCTGGCATAGGAGCAGCTGTTGGGAACATAGAGAGATGATTTTGATAAAACTATTTTTAATTCTCAATATAAGCCTCTACACAATCGTGGGATTAAAAATCAAAAAAAAAACAAACAGGTAAGATATATGAATATATATATACTTACACTCATGGGCTTTAGATGGACCCCAATATCTATGTCAGGTATTTCGTGGTACCAGCTGGAAGATAGATTTCTACGGATTTCCAAGTCTAGGCTCACTGGCTTCAGCAGTTGGATCTCTTCTTCAAAACGTTCATTTTTAAATTTGGCTCTGAAAGGAACAAAAACATAGATTTACAAAGGTCTGTCGGAATACTGCAAATTCTAATCAATCACAAACACAAGCATGCATATTTTTTAAATAATACCTCCCACAGAAACTGACCTGAACATCTTAAGGTCAGTCAGTCTCACAGTCATTATATCCACAACAGGTGGGATGCTGGCATCTGATTTACAGGGTTGCTTGGCAAAACGATTTTTGATAGAAAGCAGACCAAGGTCAGCTACAATGCCATTTGATGAAGAGGAGGACTGGGGGAGGAAGATGATGGGTGCATTGAAGTGGACATCAAGAGCGATCCGAGTGGTCCGTTCAGCCAGTTCTTTCACGCCTGATGCTGCTTTTTCTGCAGCCTGAACTGTTACCTCAGTTAGTGCCTCTTTAGCCTCCTGGAAGTTATTGACAAACTCCTGTAAGGAGATGGGGTGGGGAAAAATAATTAATTAATAAGATCAAGTTGGAATGCAGAAATATACAGAGGTAACGTAAATAATTATATTTATAATTATAATTTTATTATTACCTTATCTAATAAATTAAAACACCACTTCAGTTTTACATGTGATAAAAATTGATAAGAGCAACAGATTAATTCTGCCCAGAAACGTGATTCTTACCAGTATAGATGAGAGAAACTTGTTGAGGAAGATGACCTGAATGCAGCCCACACTTAGTGTAACAGTAGTGTCAACGTTAGACATGTCCAGATAGGCATCTCCTTCAGTCGCATCTGTATAGTTTACCATGTGGAAGTGAAACACTTCCTTATCTGCTATGGACACAGCCTAGAAAAAACAGAGTGGCACAGAAAAAGTTGTTATTCAGATTTGCCTGTGCCACATGATCAGCAAGTGACACAAAACAAAAACATAACAAATGAAGACCAGAAACATCAATGCGGGAAACAATGACCATTTCTTTTGTGTTTTTTTTTAAGTACAATGGTAAACATTCATAAGCACTAGCAGTCGGTACCTTTTTGTAAAAAGCTTCTTTGTTACAGTCCAGAATCACAATGTTCTTCAATTTGGCCGAAACCTCCATCCCCTTCTTCCTCATCAGGACCTCGGAAACCAGACCTAGACAATTACGAAAGCCCCAAGTTGTACAATGAATTGAAGATTTGACTAGAAAAAGTTCATTAGAAAACTCTATATACAGCAGAGTATAGCAGAAATAATAAACAATTAATAAATCCTATTGAAAGCACTGCTAGAGTACCTAGTACACAGAAAACTCTTTCTTTCATACCTTCAATACTGATCTCTGAGATCCTGGCCTTCTGTCCTCGAATGAAAACTTTAAGGCAGCGGAGATCAGTTTTGATATGCAGATTAACCACATCTGCAAATTTTGACCTTTTTGAAGCTGGGGGAAAAAGGTGAAGGACAAGAAATAAAGACATTACCTGTGAACAGCTGCAAAAAAAGGAAATGTATTTCCAGTGTAACATTTAACCTTTGATACTGCTCTGAAAATCTGTTTCATTAACTGTGAAATATCTGCTCTAGTAGTACAATGTTCTCATAAATGGTGAGACAATAACAGCGTGCAGATAATATCAGTTACGTTTTTTCTTGGTTACAGCAGTTTCCTCCTTTTTCTCTTCCTCCTTCTCTGCTTCAGCATCGTCTTCCTCAGGGATAGTGGGAAGCTCCTCCTGCTGTCCTTCCTTCTTATTAGATTCAGGAAGGAGCTTACTGAGGAAGTTCATGGTATTGAGGAGAGCCTCCGTATGGAGGTGAACATCCAGTGATGAAAAGGTCACCTGATGAAGAAAATTAACCTTTTTGTCTGAAATGATATTTTGATTCTTCTACCCATTATTAATAATTACTGTAGAAGAAACACTGCTGTTAACTGTGGCCTATTTCATCATCTCTCAGCATGCCCTAAATAACATCATGCTATAAATAACAAAATGGGAACATTAAGTAAATAAAATAAATATTATTGCTAGGTTATTAACATTTCCCTCACCTTGATGAGCTGCTCAGTGTTATTATATTGAGACTTGAAGTCGGGACCATTCTTGTCAGCCTAGAAAAATTCATCCAATCTTTAAAATTAAGGTGATTTTCCACAGTTTTAAAATATTTATAGAAAATATTCTGAAATGTTTTCACGTAACGTATCCCATATTACTTTGATATACTCCAGAGTGAGCAGGTCGACTTCTTTGTTGTCCAGTGTAGTGATCAGCTGTACTTGCTTGTCTTCAGAATCTGTGCAAGGAAAAAACAAAACATGCCTAATAAAAAATTAAGCAAAGACTGCCCTGATGATTTGCACATTTTTATTAGGATAACTGTAATCATCAAATGTTTAACAAAAATTAAGGCGTTGCTGGTATCTACTGACCCATGTATTCAGGACACTTGAGGCAGATCTCTCGCAAGTAGGTATTAGACGTCATGTCAAAGGTGCGCAGCTTCAGCTCAGTGCCCAGACCCTCTATATCTAAGTGGAGCACCGTAACCTCCATACTTCCAGACAAACGACAGAGCTGAACAGAAAACTGGACAAAGAAGACAGAGAGACGATGGAAAAATGGGAAAGATGGTGATAAAGGTGGTCACAAAAATAAAAGGAGGTGGAGAAATTTAACTGAGGAATGCTAAAGAGAAAAGGCAGAGTTTGAATTTTCTTTTTCTTTTTATCTCACACAGAAATAACTAAAATGACTGATAACAAGGTTAAATAAAAATAATTCTTACAGAATTTAATAACTATGTTTAATTGTGCAGAAAGGGAAAAAAATATTTTTGTACCTCACTGATCTCAAATGTCATAAAGAAGTCAGTCATGTTCTTTTGTGCGTCTTCCTTGATGAGACTTTTTCTTTTGCTTGCATCGACATAGCGCAGCGGCATGGGATTGTCTGGAAAAAATGGTTTCTCCCCGATGGGAGAGCTGGGCGCATCATAGAACAGATCCTCCTCTGACCCTGGGATATAATTAAAAAATAAACACAATCTGTGGTAGGAATACACACAGGATTTTTAAAGATATTTAGCAGTAGGACCAAAACAAAACTGTGTCTTACCTAATGAGGTGATGCTGATGGTCTCACATGACTCAAAAATGAGAGAAGAGCGTTGATCAAAGTTCAGAGGTTTTCTGGGAGTGAGATGAGGGGTGAAAGACTGCCTAGGCTAAAAAAAAAAAGAAAATAAATAAAAACAGTTGTATTAACAGTGTTAGTAATAAAATCTATCTTTACTTTTACTAGTCCGGCAATTCCACCTCAATATTCAACTATTTGTATATTCATTCAATGCAAAACCCTCAAGCCTTCAAATTTGAGATGTTTTTCTTTTGTTTGCTTGTTTTGCTTTTTTTTTTTTTTTTTTTTTTAAATTGGGGAAAAAATGAACCATCTCAGCTGAGGCTTCCTTCTCATTCATAGCAGCGATCATCATAATTCAGTTCACCCAACTGTTGCCAAATTTTAGTGAAATCCAGAGAGGACCATCTCCATAACCCTCTGATCTTACCTTTGGAGTTGATGATGGAGCATTGCCACGTGTAGCAGGTTTGCTTTCAGGCAGCGGGATACTGTCCACCAGCTCCAGAACACTTCGAAGTTTTACATCAGAAATACGAAGAGACAACAGAGGAAGCTCTCCAGACATCTTATATCTATAAAACACATACACAAAGATGCAAACAAAACTTACAACCTGAAACTTAAGCTTACGTAATACTCTTAGCTCTGGTCCTTACAAGATAAATATTTTAAGTTGTGTATCTGAACCCGCACTATATTTATGAATATTTACTAGTGTTAGAATCCGTCTTCAATACTGCACTTTTTTTTCCTGTCTTTTCTCTTTTCTTTTTTTTTACAGTGAAACTTTTCAGGGGGGAGGGGGGGAAAGAAAAGTATTAATTTCTCCAAAGAAAAGGGTTAAGAGTAAGTTCAGATTTTCGTACAAAGATTTCATTTAACCATCAGTTGACTGTCAACCAGAAACATACTTACTTTGGCATGCGGGAGTCTTTGTTGATCATTGCCCTGCTAAAAACCACCTTTAGATCCACTGGCTCTAGGATGTGGAGGGGTGACTGTTTCTGTTTGCGGGCCTTTTTCCAGTTACCATCTATCACATAAAGATAAAGTTTTATTATTATTTATTTTTACTGAGTCCAAACAGAGGCAGAGTAAAAACAAGAAATATGTCTGTTGGATCAATGTGTAAGTTTAGCAATATCCCTTCCAGGACACAATACCTGAAATCAATGGAATATTTCTTTGCTAAGACATAGTAAAGCCATTAGAGCTACAAGTGCCAATCACTTTCATAAAGACATTTCCTCAATGCTGTCTGTATGACTTTTTTTGCTGTGTAAAACCTATCAATACAAACAAAGCCTAAGCTTAGTGATTTTTAAACAGTAGTTAGAATAAAAACAACACCTCATCAATCAACATTATGTGTATCAGTCAAAAATGTGTTACAACTGTGTTGTGTATGTGTGTGTACCTGGTTTGCTATAAAGAAACTGTAGGCTTTCAAGTTGTACATCAAAGCTATCGTAAGCTCTGGACATGATGTCCTCAATGTTGCTGGAACTCACACACAGCTGAGGTAGATGTTTCCTGCTTTGACTGGACATCTGTAAAACCACAGAAACATGAAGGCATATATTGGTAAGTTACCTTGGATTTCCAGCCTGCTGTCAATCTTTATTCACATTTGACACTTCCCCACCTTGAAATGACCAAGATCCAACAGCAAGATGTTCTGAGTGCCATTGTAAAAACCGGTCTGTGGAATGATCACGTAGGAGGCCATCAAGTTCACCTTCAGGTCGAGAACCTTCTGTGTTTCAATCACATACAGTAAACCTGAAATATAAAATGTTAATAGGTTATCAATAGTAGTTTTGTCTCCAAAGGTGGGTGAATCTTATTGTTGTGGGATTCATAAAATTAACTAAATGTGTGGTTTTGTTTAATGAACCCTGAGATTCTATTAATTTAAGTAATGTTTAAATGGCAAATTCACCTAAAAGTTCTAATAAGGAGAAAACTTCAATAATGAAAAAAAAAAACTTGAAAAATCTTCCAAAGCCCTCAGGAAACAATCACTTTCAAGAACATAAACAGGAAGACTAAACAAGGAATGTAAACATTCGCCCATCAAAGACGTCCTTAGAGATCCTAGAAGATTAATCATGATAGCAGATATCTGCAGTTTATCTTAAACTCACCAGTGGCTGTGCGGTCTCTAAACTGCTCCAGTTTCATCAGGGTTGCATTCGTGAGCTCATCCAGCTGCATGTCATCAGGAGGCCTGAAGAACGCTGATATGCTGTTCACAGTTATCTACACAGACACACAGAGTCAAATATGTATATATGTACTGCTTTTGAGGGTTTTTATTTTTGCTGCTCATTCACACTCAGTGAACCACTCACAGCATCATAGATGATTTCCAAGGGTTGTGATTCTACGTGAAGCCGCTGGTTAGCGCTCTCGTCCAGGGGGTTGGTCTCAAACAGGATACAAAGCAGTGGGGTCCCTGCTCCTATGGCTGCCTTCCTTGATGAAAGGAGAATTGGTGGAGGTTGCTTATTGGTGAGGCCAGTGACCTCAAACAAAGTAAGCTTGGCTGTGATTCTGGGAAGAAAAGAAAAAAACAAAACAAACAACACACACACACACACACACACACACACACACACACACACACACACACAAGCTAGTGTTATCAAGTATCTACCCTTGTGGAGAAAAAAGACCAGCTACAAAGTTGTTATTTTGTTTTAGAAGGCTGGAACAAACTTGATGGCTTGTGCTCCAGGTCTCTGTGTGAGTGTGGAGTACAGCTCTCCCACAGTCAGCCTGATGATCTCGTTTTTGTCCTTGTCATCATTAATTGACACGGACAGTTTCTCCATGTGGAAGTTGACCTTCATGTTCTCAAACTTAAAGATATGACACAAAGAGTATAAAGATAAAGTAACAGAATACTTGTTTTTTTTTTACAATTGTAATATTTGCTTCTGTGCGACAGATAACCAAGTGGAAGTGTATTATTAGTAATTGAGGGGGTGTCGTGGGGGAAAGTGACTCACATCCTTTGGCAGGTTGGGATTAGCAGCAGTCTCGCTGTATCCAATGGCAGTGTAGAGTTTGGCTTTCTCAGCAGGGGTTAACAGCTCATCAAACCCTGACACAGAGATGGTAAGAAGAATAAATGGAACGGACATAGGAGGAGTAAAAAAGCTAATATTACAGGCTGTTACTACAAAGACATTCCACATGTACATGTCTATCTGTAACCTACCTCCAGTCTTAACTTCTTTTCTTTCTGTATCAGGCTGTGCCCCCCAGTTCCACATCCAGCTGATCCAACCCTGAGACTCTTCTTCCTCCATCTTCATCCCAGGACGGTAAATACGCAGGCCTGCTTTACTTGCCTAAAGAAGGAGACGAAACAAAATGTCAAATGCTTCCCCCTTTTCACTTTTCTGAGGAAAGATGGCAAGGAAAAAAACCTGACCAGCCCACAAATGATCTGTTAGCATCATTTATCCCTCAGATGGAGGCCCAACCCATTTTCTAAAAAAGATTATTAAGGTAGTCGGTCCTGACATTTTAACTATTTTTAATAGTAGTCTCAGTTCTGGAGTAGTACCAACTGGATACAAGCACGCTGTAGTGCAGCCAATAAACCGAACCTTGATTCTTCTGTTCTTGCTAATTTTAGACCTGTTTCCAAGCTTACGTTTCTGTCAAAAATTCTAGAAAGGATTGTATTTGAGCAGCTCCAAACCATTCTAAATAGTCATAATATTTTTGAGAAGTTCCAGTCAGGCTTCAAAACCCACCACAGCACAGAAACCGCCCTCCTAAAAATACTTAATGATATTTTATTAATCACTGACTCAGGAGACCCAGCTGTGCTCCTGCTCTTAGACTTAACTGCAGCCTTTGATACTGTTGACCACAGCATTCTGATCTCCCGTTTGGAGCAATGTGGTATCAAAGGTATCCCCTTGGAATGGTTTAGGTCGTACCTCTCCGAGAGGACTTTTTCCGTGAGCCTTGATGATTTTATTTCTTCCCCAGCTCCTTTTACTTGTGGTGTCCCGCAGGGTTCCGTATTAGGCCCAATTCTTTTTTCAATCTATATTTTGCCCCTAGGCCTGATCTTTAGGAAGCATAACATCTGCTTTCACTCTTATGCCGACGACACCCAGATTAATCTTCGGTTTAATAGAAACACCTCCACGCCCATGGAATCGCTAGTCAAATGTCTTGACGAAATTAAAACCTGAATGGCCTCAAATTTTCTTACCTTCAATGAGGATAAAACTGAGGTAATTATTTTTGGACCAAGCTGTAATTTCAATGCGCCAGATTTGGACTTATGTAACCTAACATGTGCTGTTAAAACGCATGTAAAAAACCTGGGGGTTTTCTTGGATAACAAACTTACATTTGAGAAACAAATTAATTCAGTTGTCCAGCGGTCCTTTTTTAAATTAAGGCTCCTATCCAAAGTGAGATCTTTTTTATCTTTTAAAAACTTGGAACGAGCAATTCATGCGTTTGTTTTATCTCAACTGGATTACTGCAATTCACTATATGTGGGTGCCAGTCAGTCCAGCTTGGCTCAGCTCCAACTTGTACAGAATGCTGCAACTCGCCTTTTGACTCGTGTGAAGAAACACCAACATATTACTCCGGTGCTTGCTTCCCTTCATTGGCTTCCAGTGCGTTTTAGAATTAAATTCAAAATCTTACTTTTGACTTATAAAGTGCTAAATGGCCAGGCACCGGACTATTTGTCTGACCTTTTGCAACTTTATACGCCCTCTAGAGCCCTTCGATCAAGTGATCATCTACTCCTTACCTTACATAAGTCTAGGATGGTTCAGAGGAGATCGGGCATTTGCGGTTGTGGCACCAAAAATGTGGAATGATCTACCTCTCCACATTAGAAAGGCCCCAACTGTTACTCTTTTTAAATCGCATCTTAAAACACATTTTTTTACTCTGGCTTTCGAAACTGTATGAGAGTTGCCAATTCTTTTATCCTAATTTTCTTTTAATTTTCTTACCTGTTGTTGTTGTTAATGTCATTGTTTAATTGTTATTTTGTACAGCACTTTGATCAACTCCCTGTTGTTATTAAATGTGCTTTATAAATAAATAAATGAAATGAAATATAAGAGAAATTGTGCAGAATATGTAAATTTACAGTTAACGGCACAGTGCTGCACCTTCTGGAACCATGGCAGCCTAATCCTCAACCCCCTACATTCCTTTGCTTACTGTATAATTATCGATTATGTGCCTAATTTGGCCTTTTGGCTTGCTGGAACAAACATACGCCAGCACCAAGTTGCTGAGAGGCACTGTACTGTGCATAGTTCCAATGAATCTCAAATTGTTGTCCTTTTTTATGGATTTGTGCAACAACTTGAGATCACAAGACAAAGCGCAAAATGTGATCCAGCCATTACAGTTTGATCAATTCATAAATCAGACACAAGGTGTCTAAGCTTATTGAAGTTCTCTCAGTTATGTGATACAAAAAGCTTACCTCCACTTCAGCCTGCTGTCTGGCCAAAGTGATGTTAAAAATATCCAAAGTCTTCTCGGGCTTCTAAGAATAAACACAAAAGAAATCGATTAGAGCTTTCACTAGATTCTATAATTACTACAGTTCTATTTTTGGGGAAATATGATACTAATAAAAATAGAGAAGAACTTGAGAACACATTTAATTTCAGATGTTAAATTCAATTATTTTCAAGTCTATCTCAAAAACTCAGCATCAAGCTCTAATGCACTTCAATCAGTCCCTGTAGGCTTGAATACTAGATATCTTTGTGAGCAATTATGGCTAGAAATATGACAGACATCACTTTAGAAAGCTACTGAGAAGTAATACTATTGTAATCAATTACTTCCATATTATATTAGCTTTACTTTTGACATAGGCCTTCAATTATGATCACTACAGTCAAGTAAAGCAACTTTCGCAAGCATTTGTCTTATAACAGTGACAACAGGTATGAAATGTATATTAAAACAGAATTACTGGTAATATTAGTATATCAAATTAAACTCAAAACTTTCACCTGTCTAAACTGTTTATATGCAGCAGGGAAATATAAAAAATTATAATAATTATAATAATTCAAATGTTTTAGTCTTAAGACAATAATGTGAAAACATAGACTAGAAAGGCAAACAGTCCCATAGTCTCTCTGTTTATTTCCTTTTTCCCTTTTCCCTCTCCCCTGTTCAGTTTAGTTCCACCCCACCTCTAAGTCTTTGAGAACCTCATCGCTGGGTTTCTTGCTGGTGATCTTTGTCTTGTAGAGCTCTCTGTAGCTTTTTACCATCTGCCGGTGTCGGCGAATGTGTTGCCATGACCACATGTGGAGACCTGGCTTCACATCTATCTCCAAGACGCCTGTGATCACATACTTCCACCTGGAAATCAGGGAATCAATGTAACAATTTGTAATACTAAGTGGACCGAATGTAATGTGGTAAATGACATGTACATATGGGATCCAGTTTTTGAAAAAAGATTACAGAAACACAGGACAGAGGAAATGATGTGATAAATATGTGACAGTGTCTTCTGACCATGTTTTGGCGTTCTTGTGAACATGGACCTCGGGTCTGTACTTCCTGTATGGCAGATTACGTGACATCATATCCACTGAGCACAGCAGCTCCAAGATGCTAATGTACTGGAATAACAGGAAGTCAGCAATTACATCATCACAAAGTACTCTAGTGCAGTTATTATCTGACATTGTTTATGTAGTTTATCCTTAACAACCCTCTTTAGCTCTCTCTTTCTTATAATATTCTATTTTAATGAAACTTTAACACATACAAGTTTAAACATCTCTATCACACACACACACACACACCTGGGCTTTGTTGAGTTCAATTGCCACCTCTCTGAGATTGACCATCAGGTCCACTTTAGGGGAGGAGAAATCCACATCTGACCTGGGATTCATCCGCAGTTTTGCATCAGCTGAAATGGGGCGAAAAACTGTGGAACAGCAAAAGGAATTAAGATGATTTAAGAATTGCAAATGTGAGCATTAAGATGGATTCACTACCTTTTGTGCTGCACATTGCAAATTTGCATCTATCTATAAAGAACTTAAAAAACTTTACCAATGTTGTCAGTTCAAAAATATGTAACCTGTTGCCTTAAAGTGAAACTGAAAACAAAATCTGTTGAGATGTGCTGAAAATCTGGTCTCGTGACTCAGTGGTGGTGAATCAAACTCTGTGAATCACCCGGGGGGGGGGGTTGGTGCTGCAGTGGCATTGCATATCATCACAAATCATTTCTTCATCACTTTCTGTCTGCAAAATTTTTCATAGACGTTATGTAATGTGCTTTGAACTTAGTTCCACAAGAATGACACTCACTGAAGTCGTGAGAGGAGTGGACGTCCATGCTGCTCTGGAGATGTTGCTGTAAGAACGCAGAGGAAGTGAAGATTTATTTACATACTGTTTTTTTGCTTTGCTAATTTCTTGGCCTCCTAACATATTTGATTTCTTTTTTGTTTTGATTTAACTATAATGTATGGAAGAAACCCACTACTATATCATGTGTATGACATAGTGCTAAATGAAACACCTTTACATAACTCCTGTGTAACCGAAGATCTGTGCCCTGTGTGATCACAACATAACACTAGCATTGTGTCTTCCAGGAAAATAGGAGATGGCTAATTCCAAGTACATATTAATACGTTAATAATACAGTGACTCACCAGGGCCCGATCTGAAGTGTGACTGGAGAAAAGTACTGAGTTAACATTCCAGTAGGCAAACAGGTTATCTAGTTGTACCAGCTGAGAAAACAAGAAAGATAAAGCAATTAGTGATGAAGCTGTTTGCGATTACAAGAAAAAAAGCTGACAGTGTTTGACAAGGACTTCTTAAAGTTTTGCTTATGCTCCAAAATTATGAGGAAATAACACTGCTGAAAGAAAAATCAATGAAGTTTTCCAAGAGTTAGTCTTTAACTTCAGAAAACTACTTTAAAGCCAAAAACAAATGCTATTAAACGTGTATGTGGTATTTTTTATTAAAAACACCTACCTACCTTCCATACCACCTGTACAGTGGTGGTAAACAAGGTCGATAACATGGTTGGATTTCTTACCTTGAAGAAAAACTTGGACTTCTCATCTAAAAGACTGGGTCTCCACTTCGCGTCAGCTGTCTGTACGGTCAAACAAGCAGTGAGGTTCATTAAAAGCTTAATATCTAAATGTAAAATAGCATATAATTTGACAGGAAAGACACATCACCTGAAGGCTGAGGTTTTTCAGTGACACTCCAAATGACAAAGGGCAGTTTGGATTTGTTACCTGTCATTAACAAAAAAAAGGAGGAAAATAAAGAGCTAAGCCTTATGGTGTGGTTAAGACAAAAAATAAAATAAAATCAGTTCTTCTATTGTAAAGTGCTCTAGAAACAGTGTTTAGTTCATTTAAAGTGGAAACATGTATAAACTTGAAGGACCATAGATAAAATTGTACATTATTATGGTAACTCAGCTTGAATACTCACATGATCTTCATAGCGCACGTGGATGTTAGAGATCTTGACTTGCAGGTTTTTAATGACCTGAGTGACAAGCTTTTCCGTAAAAGTGTCCTGTTTCTCAAGCTTGGGATTCTCTGTAAAATGCAAACGATTTAGGTTTTGAGGCTCCAGCAGGTCCCAAAAATTCCTGAAGATTTTCTCTAAAGGACCTTCGATACACATTCACTGTGTATTTCTGTATAATTGGAATGACATTCAGCTGGCCTTAGCTCTCATGACTGCCTGATGAACTTTACAGATAACTAAATTTTACTTTCAATATTTTAATGATTATTTCTGACCTTTCCTTTTTTAGCATGTACGCAAATATTAGCTTACATAAGAATGTCAGTGAATCACATTGCTGTTAATAAAGCTGCATCTCAAAACGTTTTAAAAAAGAAAAAAAAAATAGTACACATTTTTATTTAAATTTAGAAATACAATACAAACCTACACTGTATTTTCACCTACATGCTGTAAATGGCAAATTTACAGCAGAAATTAAGATACAACACTTTTCACCTTGAAAGAGGACATAGTGTTATAAAAAGAATAGCTTGTAGATAGGCAGATACTTGTGGTGAGGAGTTTACACACTCATCATAGGCATGGAATGAATGCCATTTCTTTTTAAACTCATCAAATATGTATGTTGTACAAATCTGGAAAAATACCAGTTCAAAGACATAATTAAGAGCCCAAATATACCCTGATATTCATGTCCAAGATGAGTGGTCAATTATTAAGTCAATTATCAAGGATAGATTTTTTCTAGCTAATGGCAAATGTATATTGTTGAAATGACAAAACCAGGCTGTCCCAAAATACAGCAACACAGCAGTCTACCACTACAAGGAAAGACAACTGCTGAAGTGGTGTGATACTCAAGTGCTAAACCACACATAACAGAAAAAGGGTGAAAAACGCTGGCTGCACAGGAACTCGCAGCCATACAAACCATGACCATATGACATTAAATCTGTGTGTGTGACTATACGACATATTTTATAAATTTTGATATTGCTTGTTTGTCTATGCAAAGTCAACACCAAATGTTCTACTGCCCACTGGCTCACGCACTGGAGCGCATGACTTATGTTTACACAGCCAGAGAGCAGCAGATGAGAGCCAACAGGAAATATCAACATTTGGAGTTTTTTCTCTAAGAACCTGTTGACCATGACAAAGGCTGTTTTCATACAAAACCTACAGGAAACACTGCCATACAAACAGATACACACTGAGGAGCTTTTCTATAGTAACGTGTTTACAAAAAACCTTAAAAAATAAAATAAAGATGCACCCTGACCTTGCTCAGCAGCCTTCAGCTTTGTCTGCTCTATCCGCTGTAGTTCCCTCTGGCGAGCCTCCTGAAACTGCTTCTCCTCCTTTTCTGCATCATACTTTATGCCTGAAAGAAATAGCACCAGAAAAAATGTGCATCTTTCTGTATTATTATATTTGATAAATACTTTTACTTTAATAGAATTAAATTATTTTAATGTATTTTTGAATCTTTAAAACATATTAACACAAGTGGCTTACTCAGCTTACCAAAGGTGTCCAACAATATTCAGCTACTGTGTGTCTACTAAATGTGGTTTTTCATTCATTTTATACACTGCAATGCCTACTGTGAATACTTGGATCAAATTTGTTTATTTTGATGCACATATTAAATCATCTTACTTGCTGTGGGAACTATAAGCAGGTAGACACCATCCAACGTGGCCTCCACGGATTGTGTGTATAGGTTCTTCCATGGTATCTTCAGTTGGAGACGCCCTAATCACAAAAACACCCAAGTAAGAAAAGGTTCTTCTGTACAAAGGTACTAAACTAAACAATTATGGTCAGTATGAGCCAGAGTAAGAGTAAGTCTTACCTATATGACCAGCCTTCACTTTAAAAGGAATATCAAGTTGGCTCTGCAACAAAGCACAATGAATAATAAATAAACACATATCTGTGAATGCCAGGATGTAATAACTAATGCTGTTTACTCACACACTTAACTGCAACTTACCAAGGCATTTTCCTTTATTTCAAGATTATTAAGCACAGCATCACCTAGAGGGCCAGGAAAACGTTGTTACTATGGTAACAGCATTATGGCTTACCATTTGGGTAAAGTGTAGCTCATATAGAAACTCAATCTAATTAAAGAGGTTTCAGGACTTTTGACTTAATGCAACTCGCACCATAGAGCTCCAATAATTCAAATCAATCGTAACACATTATTCATAGACATACTACTCATGTAAAACAGTCTATGAAAGACAACTCGTTTTTATACATTTGTTGATTAGAGAAGCTGGTATTAAGATAAAGTTTGGTAAAACAAAGTACTTAATGGTTTGACTTAGTACTAGTTTTAAAAATTGATCCAGGTTCAGCGGCTAAAGCCAATTTTCAAATACTCATATTTGTGTACAGTGCCAAAGATTTCTTGGAACGAGTGGGTACTTAGTATGAAGCACAGTACCGAGTCATAACCTGGCTGTGTAAAAGGGTGTGACCTCGAAATGCATGATTCCCAGACGCTCGTACGCATGCAGTGCTCAAACAGACTTGCGGGAGCAAATAAGATAATAAAAAAAAAAGATGACTGGAACAGTCGGAAATAACGCTGTGTTTCAATATATCTCGATGTCAACATTTGACTGCACTGTCTCGTTCACGGTGAACAGTTTAAACTGGTTTGGGGACGCGTAAAGTGACACTAACAGCTTCCTCAGCTGTTAGTGTCATACGCCTGGTGGCTAGCGTACGTTAGCATTTAGCTAGCTAGCTTAGAGAGCGAGCTAACCAAGTAAAATGACAAACACAAGTTCAGTTACCTCCCCATATGCCGAGCTTTAGCTGCGAGCTGTCAAGGTTGACAACGTAGTCCCCTAAAAATCGGTTGAGGACATCTACAACCACGCTTTCGAAGACCATTGTGGCGTTTCTCTCATCTGCCTATCACCATGTTTACATCCCGACGAGGACTCGTTCAGGTTCAGCGTCAGATTAGGACGTCTTCCGGGGGTGGGCGGTGCTTGACGTCACCTGTAACAGCTACTTCAGGAAACAGTACTAAGAAATGTCAAAGCCGTTATTTAATGGGATAATAATAAACTACACCCATACTTGGGAAATTGGCTATGAGTAGCGTAGTCACTGCCCTGAGCTGCACAGCACAGTTGTCTTACACCTAGAAGGTCCTGGAGTCTGAATCCAACCCTTGCTGGGGCCTTTCCATGGGATGCTTAGAGGTTTTTTCCAGGTATTTAGGCTTCCTTACACAATTCAAAGACATACACGAGATGAGGTTAATGCGTGTGCCTGAAATGGTTCTAATAAGTGTAAATGTGAGTGTAAATGGTTGTCTGTCTGTGTTAGCCTTGAAACAAAGTAGCAACCTGTGTAGGGTTTACCACTTGCAACCCTGATTTGGATAAGCGCAAGACAGTGGATGAATGGAAGGATGGATTACATCACACCCATTACATCTTCTTGCCTACGTTCTGCTACACAGACAGACTCCTCTACAAGAACAAAGCACCTAGCTCTAAAATTAACCTGTTAACCTGACCTAGGCACATCAGAGGATCATCCCAGCACACCAGAATAATTACATATAATGTCATTATTTTGATAATTCAAAAGTTTAAATGTGTCCAAACTCCTCTGTGCTTATACAACTATAATACCATTACCTTAGTTGTGTAGTCATGATAGTAGTGTGTTTAAAAGCATTAAAATCCACCGAAACATATATGCTAGATTTTAAGAAAGAGTGTCAGTGTGATATTTTGAAACGCTATGTCATAAGCCTGAAATTCCCTGGCTTCCTCAAAATGGTTCACTTATCTCACAGTCTCGCTGACTCCAACATGCAACAAAGTCTAATGCTGTTTCATGTAGGTGTTGTTGAGCTTTTGGATAAAACTGATATCACTCCAAATGAAGGCTTGCAATAACGTTTAGTTGCTATTATATGAGCTCAGGCAACTACTGCTTCAGTCTTTATGGCTGTTTTTGAAATTATGGATCATGAGTTTCACAGTATTAACTTGTATTGAGTAATTTCAATAGATATTAACAAACAACCTTTATTTGTCACATACACAATCATACAGAGTACAACATGTAGTGAAATGCTTGTGTCCGCGCTGCAGATAGGCTGCAGACGTGCCACTCCAGGGCTTGGTTTTAGCATGGGGGATCTAGCCATACTACTCATGTTACTGGATACAAGAACTTGCGACTCCCACTGCAAAGGTGTGTAGTCTTACCACTACACTATCCAGCTCCCACACATATTGTTATGGTTTTGAGTGGTTCTGGACTTTATGATGTACTCTTGAGTATCAGAGGTGTATTATATTCGGGTTCTATATGTAAATCTTTGTTTACGGTATTTCCTAGTGCTTCTGAGTTTTATTGTCTATGTTTCTTAGATTTTAGTCTTTCTTTAGATTCTGCTAGCCCACTAGATTCTGTGATACATATACGTTCCCCCAGTCGTGTCCTCGTATCTGTCAACTCTGTCTGTGCTCTGTCTCTGTGGTTGTCTGGTCTCCCCATTTAGTTGTGTCAAGTTATTCTTGTCTCCCCTGGTCAGTCATGTTTCTGTGTCTGTTTAGCCTTTTGTCTGTATCAAGCTCACATGTCCGTGTCTCTGCCTCAGCGTTATGTTTCCTGTTCTGTTTTGAATGGTAAATGGTAAATAGCCTGTATTTATATTGCGCTTTACTAGTCCTTAAGGACCCCAAAGCGCTTTACATATCCAGTCATCCACCCATTCACACACTGGTGATGGCAAGCTACATTGTAGCCATAGCCACCCTGGGGCGCACTGACAGAGGCGAGGCTGGTGCCACCGGGCCCTCTGACCACCACCAGTAGGCAACGGGTGAAGTGTCTTGCCCAAGGACACAACGACCGAGACTGTCCAAGCCGGGGCTCGAACCGGCAACCTTCCGATTACAAGGCGAACTCCCAACTCTTGAGCCACGATCGCCATGATGCCCATGATGTCTCTCATCTTGTGTGCATTATGTTGAGTTTTGCTTCCTGCTGTCTCAGTCAGTTTCTGTTTGGCTCTGTTCCCCATGTGTCTCCGCTGTGTCTCGTTACCTCATTATTTAATATCTACATTTTCCCATCTTGCTGTGTGCTCTCTTGTTATGTGTTTCCTTGTAGCCAGACTTTCCTAGTTCCTTTAGTTTTATATTTTGTATCATTCACGCTCGTAAGATTATAGAAGTAAATCTGACTTTTTAAGTTAAGTTTCCACGTTTCTAAGTTCTTTTTTTAAGGTCAAGGGTCATATTTTTTTGGCTTTACGAATGTGAAATTGTAATAAATGAATAAAAGAAATCACTTTTGGAATCAAATTGAATCACTTAACTGATTTATTCAGGTAATTTAATTGTGTCAGCAGAAGAAACATTAGTACGAGGAAGACTGGGACTGAGACTGGTTTTATGTGGTCTGATTTGTATCCTCTAAGATTTCTAACTGCTGAGTTCAAAGTTCTGGGCACAAGTCATATTTACAAACCTCTACAGTTCAGACTTCATCACTCAGTACAGTGTTTAATATAAATGGCATAACAGGGCCGTACAATAGAGTAGCATGACAGAGATAAACAGAAGAGAGCGTATTTGGATATGGTTCAGCAGAGAAACAGAAGAGCTGACAGTTTTATGCTGAACATTACCAAACAGCTGCCTATTTGTACATCTTAAACAGCAACATTAACATTCAGTGCAGGCACATATTGTGACCATCTGATGAAAGTACAGTAAGTGTGCTCTAAACTCAAAGCTCTGCTGAGAGAAATATCTGCTTAACAGCTAAATGCCTTACTATGCTCAAGAGCTCATTGCTAACTAACATATTTGCTCACTGGTTGTCTCCCTTTTCAACATTTTCCTTTTTACACATTTTAATAGGTTTTTGGGGTTTTTTGGGTTTTTTTTGCCTGTCCCGTTTGGATCTTTAGCCATCAGAATTGTTGTCTGAAGGCCAAGAAAGATGCCAAGTGGATTTACTTTACCAAGTGGATCATCATGGCCTTGCCATATTGGTCCATTTGATTGACCTTTATTATAATTATGTATTTATTTTATTTTCAATTTTTAAAGATGGGACAGACATGACTGGGGAATAGGACAGGGAGAAAGAATGAAAGAAAGAGAGGGAGCGAAAGAAAAATAGAGAGGAGAAGAGATGGTGAGAAAGGGGGGAAGAAAAAACAAACAAACAAAACACCTGGATCACCTGTATGGAGATAAAAAAAAAACAGAAGATAAAACAAACAACAAAGAGCAACATAATAAAACCAACACCATCACAATAAACTAGCTAACAGTAGATAAATTCAAATTCAAATTCAAATTTTATTTGTCACGTACACAGTCATACACAGTACGATATGTAGTGAAATGCTTGGACAACTGCTCGTGACCTAAAGAAAACAAAAAAGGAAAAGGCTATGAATAAGATAGGAAATAAATATGAAAAATTAAAAAGGGGTAAATTTAACTAAGAAGGAATAAAATATAAATTAAGGTTAAAAATGAAATAACTGTACAACACAAATTAGAATGAAGGGTAAATTTAACTGGGAAGGAATAAGATAAAATATATAAATTAAAGTTGAAAATAAAATAACTGTACAACAAAATACACAACATAGAACTATATAAGAATGTATGAAGAAATCTAAATATAAATAAATATATACACAATAACAGCAGCTGTACAAGTATTAACCGGAAATGAAGAATATAGTGACCAGTGTTGTGCAAAAAAACAATGTGTGCAAAAACAATGTCCAGAATGTCCAGTGTGTGTAAGAACTGTATGTGTGGGTCAGTACTGTGTGGTGGTGTGATTGAGAGACCGTATCGCCTGCGGGAAGAAGCTCCTCCTCAGTCTCTCTGTGTTGGTCTTCAGGGAGCGGAATCGCTTTCCTGACCTCAACAGAGAGAACAGTCTGTTGTTGGGATGGCTGAGGTCCTTCACGATCTTCCTGGCCTTGGTCCGGCACCGCCTGCTGTAGATTGAGTGCAGGTCAGGGAGCTCGGAGCGGATGGTGCGCTCAGCTGACCGCACAACCCTCTGTAGAGCTCGTCTGTCCTGCATGGTGCTGTTCCCGAACCAGGTTAAGATGTTTCCCGCCAGGATGCTCTCTATGGTGCACGAGTAAAAGTTCCTGAGCACCTTGGAGGGCAGTTGGAAGTCTCTCAAGCGTCTGAGGTGGTAGAGACGCTGTCGGGCCTTTTTCACCACGGTGTTGATGTGACAGGACCATGACAGGTCCTGCGTGATGTGAACTCCGAGGTATTTGAAGCTGTCCACTCTCTCCACTGGGCACTCTTTGATGACAGGGGTCTGGTAGTTCCTCTCCTGCTTAGTGCTGAAGTCCACTATCAGCTCCTTTGTCTTACTGACGTTTAGAAGGAGGTTGTTCCTCTGGCACCAGTTCTCCAGATTCCTAATCTCCTTCAGGTAGGCCGTCTCGTTGTTATCAGAGATCAGGCCCACCACGACGGTGTCGTCAGCAAACTTGATGATGGTGGTGGAGCTGGTAGTGGCCACACAGTCATATATGTACAAAGAGTACAGCAGGGGGCTCAGAACACACCCCTGGGGGGCGCCAGTGGTGGAGGCTGAGACATGTCCGCCCATCCTTACTGCCTGTGGTCTGCCAGTTAGGAAGTTGGAGATCCACTGACACATAGATGAGCTGAGTCCCAGATGCTCCAGCTTGGTGGTGAGTGTGGAGGGAATTATGGTATTAAATGCAGAGCTGTAGTC
This sequence comes from Aulonocara sp. 'chitande type north' Nkhata Bay, assembly GCF_057382095.1. Classification (NCBI taxonomy): domain Eukaryota; kingdom Metazoa; phylum Chordata; class Actinopteri; order Cichliformes; family Cichlidae; genus Aulonocara; species Aulonocara sp. 'chitande type north' Nkhata Bay. The sequence goes on along the minus strand of NC_141355.1, from coordinate 23,131,537 downwards.
TATGAAGAGCATTTTAACATAATTCCCCCTTCTAGTGTCCAAGTGAGTGAGTGATGTGTGGAGGAGATGAGAGATGGCATCGTCTGTGGAACGATTTGGACGGTAAGCAAACTGTAGTGGGTCCAGTGTGTCTGGTAGTGAAGAAATGATGAAGTCTCTGACCAGGCGTTCAAAGCACTTCATCACTACTGAGGTGAGGGCTACAGGGCGATAGTCATTGAGAGAAGCAGGGTGGGGTTTCTTCGGGACAGGAACAATGATGGACTCTTTGAAGCATGTGGGGATCACCGACTGAGATAGAGAGATGTTGAATATCTCAGTGAACACAGGAGCTAGCTGGTATGCGCAGTCTCTTAGGATACGACCTGGGATGCCGTCTGGTCCTGCTGCTTTCCTGGTGTTCACTCTTTTGAAGGCTCTCCTTACTTCATGCTCGGAGATGACGAGCACGTTTCCGGTGCTGGCAGTATCTTCCTGTCTGCAGCCGTTAGCGCCGCTAACACTAGCATTGTTGGAGACCTTAGCTGCAGCCTCGAAGCGAGCATAGAAAGTGTTCAGCTCGTCTGCCAGAGTCACGGCCGTGTTCGTCATACCGGTTGTTGGTGCTTTATAGTCCGTTATTGTCCTTAGTCCCCGCCACAGGCTCCTAGAGTCACTCTGTTGGAGTTGTGACTCTAGTTTCCTCCCGTAGCGCTGCTTCGCCTCTTTCACCGCCCTCCGCACGTTATATGACGCGGCTTTGTACGGGTCCATGTCCCCCGTTGTGAGTCCCGTGTTGTAGGCAGCGGTGCGGGATCTCAGAGCGTCGCGGATGGTTTTATCCACCCACGGCTTCTGGTTGGGAAACGTTGTGATAGACAGTAGATACTAAATATTACATGTTACTGTTTTTTTTGTTTTTGTTTTTTAATTTCACCTGTTGAGAATTAAAAAAGAAAACAAGCAGAAGAAAACGAGAGCAATAGAATAAACAACATCACGATGATATATGGGAATATAACAGTAAATACTAAATATTAAACATTATTGCACTGCACGTTGGATCGACAGCGCACAGTGTGCTTTGAGGTAGGAGCCAAAAAGGGTGTCGTTTGTGTGTGTGTGAGCACCCGTGTGTACACCTGTGAGCATGAACGCGCTTGTTTTTAAAAGGTTCCTTCATGTAATGATCTGCTAGAGGGCGTGGGGGGGCCACAGCCCCGTCCTCCAGGGCATGAAGCAGGTATGGAGGAGATCAACATTTTAATAGTTTTAAGACATCATAATTTTATCACATGTAATATACAACACATGCAGTTTTCATACTGTGATACAAAAAACTATTTTTCTGCCTGTTTATTTCAAATAAGCAGCTGAGACAGAGGTTTGGTGATCACTCCCATCACTTTCCCCCTTCTCAGAGTTCCAGCTGCAGCTTTATGCACTACTTTCAACCTAAGCTGCATTTCCATTAGATCTTTCTGACTCAGCTCTGTGAAGTAGAAATCTTCATTGAAAACTGGGCTCCGGCAGTTCCTGATGGTGGCACTCTCCTGCTGTTGCAGCTTCCCGGGAGTCAGACACAGACTCACTGCACAGTTCAGTGTCTGTCGGTCAGTATCACTCCACAGGCCTTCCACAGACACCACACGTACTCGGACTGTGGATAAGGATGACGACGACCTGTCGGAGAATTTGGTGTGCTCAGCGGAAAGGCGCACTCTGCCATGGCCCTGCAATGGGAGGACATGCTCCCGCTGAAGTCTTTCCTGGCACTGCAGAGCATCCATCGGGAGGAGGGCTGGTGGAGTTAGGTTGGCTGAGTTTTCCTCTAAGCTTGATGGGCTGCTGAGTGAGGCTGTTAAATCCCCTCTCTTCCACTTCCTCCTGCCCGTCTTACTGTCAATTAATGAAGGGCAAGATACTGTACCTTTAAGGCGGCCACTGCTTGATGAGACATAAAGGGAGGATTTGACACAATAAGGTGAACTGAGGGGAGAGGAGTCACTGGAAGAAGGTGTCTCGCTTTCTGTCTCAGACATACTCTTGCATAAAAACACCGGAAGGAATCCAGATAAAGTTTTCTTGGGAAGATTAGTCTCTTTTGCCAGTCTTGGTGCTGCAGTAGGCATATTTCTATCAAGCAGATAAACAGGGCGTTTTGAGTGGAACAAAGACTCTTTCCTCCGAGTGTTGGGGCTCTCATAAATTCCACCCAGGCCGTAGCTCTCTGCAGAGAATGGCAAAGGCTTCTTTGTAGCTTTCCAGGCCATTGATGTGTCACCATTTTTTGTCTTCACATCCTTTGTCTTTACATGCGTATCTGAAATCTGCCTACTCTTAGGAATCTGGTTCTGACCGAATACAAACAGTGGCTTTTCCTCAGCTTCTAGCAGTGGGCTTTGCCTGCGAAGCCGTGGAGGCAGACAGAACTCTGGGATCATGTCTGGGGTTAGGACATTGTTGTGCAAATTCCTTGAGAGGCTAGCCTTTGAAGGGAAAAGTGTATCCTCCTCATTCTTTCCAATGTAACGACTCAACTCCTGAGGAAGGCTCTCCATGCTCTCCCTGATCTTCTCAAGGACCCACATGGCTGTTTAATGTTGATTTAAGGATTTGAATGTAGTTCCCTTTCCCCACCTTTGGTGACAAGAGTAAAGTATTATTTAATCCAATATAGAAATCTTGGAACAGAATAGCACACTTTTCAGAAATAAAACAGTTTTGCCAAATGGTGAAATAATTTTTTTCTTCTTACCTTTGGGGTTGTGATGTGTCTTTGTCCAGAGAGAGACCTGCCTGTGTGTGTGACACATGTGTCAGTGAGGTTTTAAAGGTAAGGGTGAGGCTCTGTCTGACTGATCTGACGCCTCCGCCTGGATTAAGCAACATTTCCTAAGCAGACATACACAAGAGTACACGTAACAAACACAGAGTGATGAGTGTTTCTGGGTGGGTGGCAAATCGGAGTGATGTGTTTAGTTGTGCTGGAATGGTGCGATGCCAGCTTGGCATCGAGTTGAGACAAATTACATCATTACTCTAATGTCCATGTTTTAAACAATAAAAGAAGAATGGTTACAGTCAACAAAGACACACCCTGCTCTAAATTACACATGAACCTACAAGCAAACATGTGAAGTGCAAATTTAAAATATACAGAAAATGCTCCTGCCCTGTCTTTGTGGTTTTAAATCGATCCAGATTTGCTACAAATTTTAATGGATTCTTAATTTGCTCATGCTCCACTTGTCCACTCGTGGATTAAGTTTTGTAAAGGTCAGCTTGGAAGTCTTTTTGTGATTTTCCAAAAAAACAAAAATCCAAACCAGCCCACTGACAGAATGCTGAGACCACGTATCTCTGCCTCTGCCTCAAATGGATGACATTAAATACATCCGATAACTGCATGTAAACATGTAAGACATCTTGAGCACTCGGAATATTTATTAAAAGATGTCCCAAAACATAATGTATTAGTCATAAAGTGCTGAAGAGAATGATGTTCATGTGATTAAAACACATGATTGATCACTGAAACGTGCTATTTTGATCATAATGACGTAAGCATAATCGACTTTTCACAGAGAGCTGCCCTCTTGTTCAAAGCAGTTCAAAGACAGGAGCCACCACCTCAAAGGTCCTCTGACCTTTAAACAGCTGGTAATGCAGACACACAACTGACCTAAAGTCTAGACAGGCTTCAGTCTCTATGTGTTGTCATGAAGGTGAAACTTAACTATATAAATATGGATGATGATACCATTGTGTTCCGATCTGAATTTTAATGCTACATGCCAAATCAGCTCAAGATGAATTCATTCCTCATTTGATTCTATTCAGACATTTCCAGGATTTAAATGACCTGCTTCCTACATTTTTAGTATCACATTCTTACACAATGAAACCAAAAACCAGATTTTCATTGACTAACACACTTTGTCTTGTCCATGTGCTTTTGTCACTTTCTGCCCGATGGTTAACATCGAGATTGTAATTAAATTTTTCTCCCGTTCCAGATAACAAGCACCAGATTTCCATTACCAAGCATTAATCTAGATTATATTGTTTCCTGGCTCGTAATTCTGCCCGGAGACAAGACAGTAACACGAGTCATGAGGAACGTGGTGAGTTTCAACTCTAAAATAGCACATTGGAGATCTAAATTTGAACAATCAGCAGCATTCTCCATAAAGTCTACTCATCTATGGGACAAACCTCCAACTAAACTCAGATTAATTACAGGTATTAAATCTTTCACAGTAAAAGCAACTATGAGCTCAATTATGCAAATTTCATAATTGTGCAGACATCCTTTTTTTTTCTTTCTTTCTTTCTTTCCCTTTTTTTTTTTTTTGCATTTTTTTTTACCTTTTAGGCCATGACTGTCTCTTTAGCACCCACTAAACTGTATATATATTTATTTTTTATCTATAACCTTTTTTGTTTGTTTGTTTGTTTTCCAGTCCACCTTTTTCTTTTTAATGTGCCCCATAAATAAATTTAAGTTTGAGAATTTTAGGAGCCATATCTTAATTAATTTTCCCTTAATATTATATTTCTTTATCTTTTTCCTAGTTAATGTGCATTTATTGTAGTTTTCTATCTGTAGGGTTTTGTGATTTTATACAATTGAAAAAAAAAATTGTATTGTGAATGTAAGACCTGGAAATTAGCTACAGCTTTAAGTAGCAATTCAATTTCATGTCACCACTGGAACCATGTTAAACTACATCGATCCTATTTAATAAAATAATAATAATAATTAAAAAATATATATGAACATACAGGCTTTTGTGCAGTTAATTATCTGACCACAAGAGGGCATACATGGATTAAATATATTTTTAGTACCTCAAACCTCTCTTTGGTAAATGCATGACTTATAGTTAATATTTTTGTATAGCCTCATTATTATTATAACATCTATAAAACAACTGGAAAACTAAATGGTAGTCAGATTTGTCCATATAGACAAGCACATACGCAAAACATGTATATTGTATATTATTGTTCTGGGTAAAGATTACAGTAACAAACATTGTCCGACCCTGTGTGGCTGCCTCTATAAACAGAGCCTGTGACAAAGATGTTCAAAATAAAGATTCAGTTCAATTCAATTCAATATCAAGATGATGAATACAGTGAGTCTGGGGTCTCCACGTCACCCAGGGGTCAGGAGGCTTTTTGTGGTAGTGAAGATCAACTTTATTACAGCAATAAAAACCCAGAGTGCTCTCTGTAATGGAGAGTTAAATGATTAGGAGTCAGAGGAGGACCTTGCCTTTAACTGCTGCCACAGCTCCAATTAACGTTAACGAGAGAACGGCACATTGTTGCCAAATGCACCATCGCTGTTGAGTGCATTAGTGTAAAAACCGTTTTTGTTCTGGAGCCTAACATTTTAAAATGATAATTCAATCATTTATATTTTGTAGGCTTCATTTTGTTAATTCAGTGTGTGGAATATTATGTTAACTAATCAACCATAATGCTTTAAAGGTCTTATCCTATATGCACCTTTCATTTTTGTGATTTGCAGACGTTAATTGTCTCAGACACCACGATGTCTCTTGTTTGTCCATCCATGCTTAATGTGTTACCAGACTTTCAAATAAAGAAAAAAATGTGACAAATAAATATCAGCTAAGCTTAAACTAAGTGAATTACTCTTTTATTCAACAATCTCTCATTAAAGTTATTTGCAATCAGTTTAAAATTCACTTTATGCTACGCAAGAAAGCTACACTTTAATGTTGTCTAAAAGCATTCCACATATAGTTCAATACATCATGAAAAAACCCAGTTTTATTCCTTTTATTATAGCTACAGAATAGCTAAGTGACTAGTGGCTGTTGGTTGATAATGACTGCTGTAGGGACAAACAGGTTCTTATCATTTGTCTTACAAACCAGCCTAAAAATGGATAAAAAGAAAAGAGCCAATGTATTAAAAATCATTCTGTGTTCTTGCACATCATTATTGTTATTATTGATGCAGTGTATTTCTTCCCCTTCTGGAGGCTGTAACTTAACCCTGCTAACCACCTGCCCAGGGCTAAAAGTGACCTTTGTTGCCTTCCTTCTTCACAAGAAAGGAACAATAGAAACTTCGACTGTGTTTCATGGAAGCTGATTCTTTGGAACATGCTCAGTAAGAAAAATGGTTATAGTCTTGCTGATTCAGTTCAGTTGCTCAATGCGGCAGAAAAGACTTCTGGTGCCTGGTGATCAAAGATCAATCAGACATGTTTGTTCTACCAGTTCTTCAAAGCAAGTCTTTTTCCATTTTTTTAAAGAATAAATCAATTTAATGTCTTTGCAGCTGAACTGAGTTGTAATGATTCAGTAATTTTGCCTTATATTGTAAAGCTGTGTACCTAACAATGAATAACATGTGTTACAAAGAGGAGAACTTTCCAATATGAAGTGAAACAAAGAAAGTTTTTTTTCGATTACACTTTTGTAATTAAATGGATGTATTAATCGATACATATACAAAATACAAAAAGAAATTGTTTAGGGACATACAGAAAAGACATATGACATTAGTCACAACACAAAAAAGGCAAAATCTGTAATATTTGTATCATATTTTATTTCTTTAAATTTTAAAGGAACTCTATGAGAAACCATCAAATTACATCTTTGCTTATTCTTGCACCAATAAACTAATAATCGAGTCCTGGCAGTTGTATTAATTCAAACCTTTGTTATAGGGTTTTCACTGAAACACTACCAGTCATCATGTTTTGACATTGTGTAATGAGATTGAAAATTTCAAGTACAAACTCAGCAGGGAGAGAGCTGATGACACACTTGTTCATTTCCATTTCACTTTAATCTCTATTACTGGCGATTCAAATGGGCCCATACGAGCACTCATTTTCTTACAAAGCACTTAACCTCTGACAAACTGCTGAAGTTCTTTTGGCCACAGAACTTCTTTGTCCGAACTCTTTAGAGAAAGTGAAGAAGCGGGGAAGTCAGAGAGGAGAAACAATGGGAAGCAGGCCAGAGAAGGTGAACCACTGACCTATTTTGAATTGATAATTAAGGGTAATAATGGCTAATAAGCTGTAATAATTTGGGCCAATAAAGAAAGTTGGCAGATTGATGATGATGATATGAGCTGCGTCAGATGACCTTGCTCTGACGACAGAACAGAGACAATACACTTCAACCACGGGGGTGGATTAAATTTGACCCTGGATCAGTGAATCATCGGGTAATTATTAAGGAGAAAGAGGAGTGGTGGGTTGTAGAGGCTGAATGATGGAGATATGGCTGGGGGATGACGTAGAAACTGTTTTTGATAAAAGAAAAAAACCCAAAGATTCTCTTTGGGTACATCACACCCAACATAATAGAATGACAAAGAAGAATGATGGAGGAGTAGTGACGATGGAAAAAAAAGAGAGACAGTAAAAGAGACAAGTTGGAGAGGGAATGCAATACATTACAGAGAAAGGACAAGAGTTATAGTAATGTGCAGCGGTCCAGAGTGACCTGTCGTTAGGACTATTTCCCCTGACAGCTTCTCTCTGTCTCCAGGCCTGATGCCAGTATGCTAATTCCCCTCAGATGGTCTTTTCATTGGTTCACGCTGACTCCTGTCGACACGTGCCAGATGACTGTCCCCTTGTCCCCCTATTAAATACCACAGCAATGAATATGGCAAGCCGATCGTTTGATTAAGATAAGAGCAGAAAAAATCCGTATGCCAGCTGCCTGATTGCAGTGAATCACATACACTGTTATACTGAGTTATCACACGGACCACAACTATACAGTACAGTCAATGTAGTAAACTTAACAAAAAACTACTTCAGAGAACAGATCGTTTGCTCATTCTATTAAAGTAATACATAAAAAGACTGAATAGTAAATTATATAATCTTGTTGTCATACAAGAGAAAGTGACATTAAAAAATAAAATAAAATTTCTCAAATAGAAAATTATAAAGATTTAATTATGGTTTTATTCATGGCCCCTATTGATTCACTCACAGTTTACTCACAGTTAAGTTAATTACAAGAATTATGAATCAATCAATTAAGACTGAATCAAATTAAGCATGATCAATTACACCTGACATAATTTCTCGTGCTTTAAGAAGAGCTCTCTGGGTTGTTAGATGCTGACAGATCAGATCTACTTTTTTATGAATCCAAATTTTATATTTGTTAATGCAAAAGACAAGTTTAGCAGCTTCAGTGTAATTATGAAATTAATAACTTCATTTAGTCATCCATAAGGAACTCCTTTGCAATTTACTTTACTTCAGTATATTTAATTTGAATATATTTTAATAAACGGTATGATGTGTTCACAAATGTATTACTCTGTGTGGAAATCTCATTTTTCTTATCACTGGTATGTTTCCTTTCTTGCAAGTGTTGAATATTATTTCATGTAGTGTCTATATGCTGACGAACATGTCTCACCCTACAGCAGTTGGAATATGCTCCAGCCTCCCTCCCGACCCTGAATTGGATAAGCTGGTATGACGACCAGTTGAACCTTGGTGATCATGATATTTGATAATCTTCTCTCCTGTGACAAAGCCTATGTGTTCACTCTCACAACACAAATCAGAAATCAGTTTCGGGGAGGAAATAAGAGATACGATGAGATGCCACGCAATGAGTTTGTTTCAGGTGAAAGTCTTTTCCTTCTCTTTTGTAACAGTATTTAATCTTTTCTGTAATGAAAGAGTTAAAACTTCACTTTGTATTCTTTCTTGTGAAGATTGCAAGTGTGTGTGAGTGTGAGTGCTCTGTGCAGCCAGATTGATCTGTATGCGTATGTTAGTAGTGCAATAAATGCCTCCAAAGACTCCTTGTACATTCCCATTGTTGTACCCCTATCTTTCAGTGGCATATACAGAATATATGTAATCCATATATTTTACCATTACCAATTTATTTACAAAGCACACACAAATTGGACAAAGTGTTATAGAAGGCACAAAACACCACACAACAAATCAGCAACAACAACAGTATTGATAATAAATAGAAAGTAAGAGCACACCAACCTCACTTTGAGTTAAAAGCCAAAGAATAAAGATGAGTTTACCAGCATGTCTTAAAAAAGAGGCAATGAGGAGGCCATCCTAACATGGGCAGAGAGATCATTCCACAGTTTGGGAACGATAGCTGGAAAGGCTCGGTTGTCAATGGTTTTCAGTCGGGTTTTAGGGAATGCCAGGAGCAGCTGATTAATTTTCAGATACAGCTCTCTTCAGATTGCATCAGAAGTCATAATATTACCACTGACAAGTTCAGTGTACATCTCTCATAGCCTTTCTTTCGTTCTTTCTTTCTTTCTTGTTTCCATTTACCGTCAGGTAAAAGTGTAGTAAGAAAACGTAGCAGGCTTGAGACAATTTTTTCCCCATCATTGAAGCCCATTTCTGCAAACTCCGAAACAAATCACTGAATTTTAACATTTAATAATAACATCTTCATGACATTTATGTGATTTCCTATCTCTGTGATTAAAAAGACCTTTTTAACAAGGAGTTTGCTGTAATGTATTTTCATACCTCCATCTATAGTTAGAATGGCTCTGCTGATGTTTTTAATGGTCAGTCAAGCTGTGGATGAACAATGAATCCTTGTATGACAATTATAGGTTTAAAGAAATTGGAGCAAATTTCTAAATCATCTGATGTTCTGATATATTGAATAAAAGACTGCTGTCTGGAACAAAGAATAATATTTAAGGTTTGCGCGTGTGCCAGTGTGCATGAGTAAGAAATAGCACATCAGATCAGATGAATTAAGCTGCTCATCATGATGGCCTGTCCTCACTGATCATTAGGAAAAATGCATGTAGAATTTGTCACCCTGGCCCCTATCAAGTGCGGGTAATTACCACTAATGCATCATCTTCTATTCAAGATCGCAACGTTATGTTTCAGAGGGTTGACTGTGAACCACCTCTGACCTAAATGTTTTATTCATTCACAGGACTCATTTTATTCTTTTACACTCACATTTCACACGTCGAACCATTTGTCCCGAGTTAAGAGTTGGCCCATATTAATTCCAGGTATGTTTTTATCAGTGCTAAAATTAATTCATGTAGCGTCGTACTGTGTTGTTCAAATTAAATCAAATTCCAAAAAAAATAATAAAAATATACAGGGTATGAATATGGTCTTTGTCGTAAGTGATCAGTGTTTTAGGACATATTTATAAGTTGTTTTCCTTCTTTAATTGCCTTTTATGCCTTTTATTTATGCCTCAGCTTTTGGGAATGGCTGTGTTACACTGGAGTGTGCACCTGTGCTGATTTAAGTGTCTAAAGAGAAAAAAGCTCCAGGTTTCAGCTCTTCCATATGTAGTTTTATTTGCAGAAGAGTCGTTAATTACAATTTTTCTATGCTTTTATAATTAGTTTATGTTTTTCCAATTGAAGTAAGTGGATTTGCACACAGCAGACAAATTTCTTTAATGCTCTCGGGAAACAGGAGACTCAGTGGTTATTACATTTTCATTTTGGAGAAAGAGGTAAACCATATTAATTTTTAAAATTTATTTAATGAAATTACTCTGCAGTTTATTGACATTAAGCATCAGGTTCAAATTTATATCTGCTAAACCATCACAGCAGAGTGGAGAGATATTTGCAGTGCACTTGCTTCTTTTGAGAAAACTAAGAAAGTCTATCAAAAATATGTTTTTTTATTACCATATAAAACAAAAACACACAGCCAGAACAGATTTTTGTTTGTAATCTAAATTATAACCGGTATACATACTCAGCTGACATCCAAAGCATTTTGTTTCTCTATTTTACTACCTGCTCTTGAGGCTGAAAATCATTTAACATATTCTTTTAAATGCTTTGACACAACCAGCACAGTTCCTACTTATAAGACCGAACAGCAAAAATACCACCTATTACCCCTCCACATAAACACATGTGCACATTAGGGGAGCTCATGTGATATTATGATTCCAGAGGCATCCAACTCCGGTGTTGTGAAGACAGAGGATCATGGAGGGTAGTAATGGCTGCATTATTACTCCTCTTATTGTGTCTTAATTAGTGGCATTTAATTATGCACTAATGCAGTGAGGACTATTAAAGACATTGAGGCCTGCTGATCAGGGAATTAAAGCAACACACATACACACATACACACACATACACACACACCTACAGGCACAGGCACACTTTTCACACAGACAGTTTGGGTGTGCTGTAGAAATCTCAGTTCCCTTTAACTAGAAATTACAGACACCCTGCAGAGAAAGTGTGTATGTGTGTGTGTAGATGGAACAGAAAGTAAAGAGGAGGTGGCATGATAGAAAAAACTAAAGAGAAATGCTAAAGAAATAAAATAAAATAAATAAAAGTCAGGCATAACACAACAAAATGATGGTGATAAAATAACAATAAATAAAAAGGATTGAATGAGAAAGGAAAAGATAAGGGTCATCACTATTAGGGAGATTCTGCTCGTTAGCAATGACACCCGAATAGGTTTTAATTTTTTACTCCCACGCCTCTCCTCCACTGGTGCATCTCAATTATTTGTTCAGAGGCTGGTGTGACAATAGTGTCGGCTGTGAGAGCCTTTGGGATGCTAAACAGGGGATAGGAGGTTAAATATAAGTCATTTTTAGTGGGCTGAACCTGGGGCTTTGTGCTGCCGTTGAGGAGAAGCTTCAAAGCTTGACTTAAACAGAACAAACAAAAGAGCAAACTTGATCCTGCTTTTGAAGTTGTGGAGCTGCTGTCCAAAATGTTGGCTGCTCATATCCATCTTTTGGAAGATCATACACACACTTGAACACAGCGTGCATCAGCACATGTACACATGCTCAAATGTGGACAATTGCGTGCACTTAAGTATGAATTATGGAAGGTGATAGCAAGATTTTTTTTTTTGCTATCTTTGTTCTTAAATAGAATAATAAGTATTCTTAAAATTATCCTCTTAAAATATAACAGTTACACCATGTAATATGATATTCAGCTCTGTTTTTGAACTGGATGTTCAAAGAGGGTTTAGATCTTCCTTGGATGACTCCAGAGTGAAGAAAAGTAAAAAATTACTTTTATGTCATCGTATGTTGGTTCAGTGAAAAATATTAACTCTCACAGTTCGTACTCCATATCTCATAGTTAGAGCCAAATATATATTTAATATTATTTCTGTAATCAGTTGTAATCAATAATTGAAAATAATGTTTTTAAAGAAAAACAGCTGGAATATAAATTCATTATTCTGACCATTTATTATGCATTAAACAGAACTACAGGTGGCATGTGAAGTGATCTTTTTGTTATTACTTCTTGTTGTAGAGTATCAAAATATTTAATAAGGGTAGAGACGTATTTCTTTATTTACACATCTGAGGAATTGATAGATAAAAGTCGGGACCTGAATGTCTGTTTCCACTGATGTAAAAGAATGTCCGAGTCTATTGGAATTTTTTTCCTCAGCTTTTCAAACACAGTCGTCCCTGAAAGGATGTGCAAATGTAAACAGTTATTTAAATAACTACAACACGAAGGATTTGGTTTTAAGTTCTTTATAAATATCTTCAGATAAATAGTGTTATAATACAAGCATAACATTTTTAATGCACTGCTAGAGAATACACAAAAAAGTGCAACAGGCCTAATTAAAAATTACGAAGGTCTACTTGTCTTTAGCCGGTAGGCCTGCCAATGATTGAAGTAAAATAAGTAGAATAACAGCAAAAATCAAAAAACAGAGCAGTTGATTTGCATTTGAAATCATTTCGGACTGTTTGTCTCCTAAATCAAAGCTTTCTTTGGGATTAGCATCTCTACCAGTCTGATTGTATTTATCAGTGCCACATTACAGTATGTGGTAAATGCCCTCACAAATTGTGCAAATAAATCATGATTTCAATCAACATGAGTCTAATGAAAAATCCATTACACAGCACAATGTTAAACTTAATTTTACAACGCTCTTACAGCTGCACGTAATCTATTTGTCGTCTCTGATAAGTCTTATTTCGGGTAATCTCAATGTCTTTCTCGCTTTATTTTTTTTCTTTTCTTTCAAAAATAGCCTGCAATTTACCCGGTTAGGACAGCAGGAGGGCCGGGTGTAGAGGGTTCCCTTTTCCCTCTAGCAGATCACTTTTCTCCATCAGTGAGGACGGTGAGCAGATCTGGGCCGGGCCGGACTGCAGACCCGTCAAACCCGGCACGGGGCCCAGGGACGGGGTGGGTTTTATTGGCACTGGAACGGCTGGCAGGGTTTGCCCGTTGGCGTTGTGGTACAGGCCCTTGGCTGACACGCTGAATGGTGCGTACTCGGATGATGCTGGCACGGATACGCCACCCATAGACTCTGAGAGCATGCCGACGTGCGGCCACATAGAATTGACCATGCTGCTGAGCTGGGGGGGCACCGGGTAACCCAGATGGTGCATAACCGAGGTAAGGGGAAGCCCACTGGCCATCACACCCTTGTAGTCCCTTCCTATAATGTTCTCTATGGCAAATGGGTGTTTAAACCCACCGGGCTGTGCGCAAGTGATGCCCCCGTAACCCTGAAAGTGAGGAAGGCGACCCACGTTTGGAGGGGCGGCTGAGTGGTCGTGGTGGCTGGATGCAGTGCCCAACTTGCTGCCAGGGTGATGGTGGTGATGGTGGAAATAGTGCATCATGGGGGAACTCTTGCAGGTCATATGCTCGGCACGCAGCACCTTGAAGCGCTTCCGTCTCCTCAGGAAGCTGCCGTTCTCAAACATGTCACCGCAGTCCGGATGAAGAGCCCAGAAGCTGCCTTTCCCCGGCTGATCAGGCCGACGGGGTATCTTGATGAAGCAGTCGTTAAATGAGAGGTTGTGTCGCAGGGAATTCTGCCATCTCTGGGTATTCTCTCGATAATATGGAAAGCGATCCATGATGAACTTATAAATGTCACTCAGAGGCAGCATCTTTTCAGCTGAGTTCTGAATAGCCATCGCTGTGAGTGATATGTAGGAGTACGGAGGCTTCTGGTCGCTGTATGAGTTTTTCCCTGGACGAGGCATAGCTGGTTACTCTTTTCTTGAAGTTTAAATTCTTGAACAAAAATGCTTTTAAAGTTTTTTTTAACGTTTTTTTGTTTTTGTTTTACGAGTTCACTTGCCAGTCTTCATATCAGTCTCCATCTGACTGATCTGCTCCAAAGCTTTGAGCCATCAGATTATATTACCTGCTTTATCGATTAATAGTGAAACCCAAAGGCCCGCCGCTCAGGTAAGATCCTCGAGAGTCTCTCACGTCCGTAAATAAGTTGGTTTTGTCCGTGTCTTCGTCAAATTATGCTTTTGAAATCGTGCGTAAATGTCAAATTTCCGTGCGTAAAAGTTGAGAAGTCCTCCGAGTTGCTCTTGTTTCCACGGCGGCTGAATGATGATATGAGAGGCCGGTTTGCTTTGCTGTCTGTGTGTGATGTGGCTCCTCTCCTCTTGTGCGACGCTCACACTCAATGAGCGCCGTTTTTGTAAGACCCCCGCAGGTCGCCAGCTCTATTATCTATTATCCAGACACTCAGGGGACACGTCATGAGAGAGCAGAGGGCTGTGTGTGTTGTGTGTGTGTGTGTGTGTGTGTGTGTGTGTGTGTGTGTGTGTGTGTGTGTGTGTGTGTGTGTGTAGGGGGGGGGGGGGGGGATAAACATGAGAGGATGTGCGTTCAGCACATGCCTTTGCGTCTAATTTGCTGTTTACCAATCAAAGACTCCCACGTAAAGTACACGAGGACAAAATTGACACTTTTGGACCGATTTTAACATCTAATCTTCGTTTAAAGTGGCGAATCTCCTGAAATGTCTTGGAGCAAGACAACAAAATCACCAAAGGTTTTGTGGCATTTTCTCTGCGAATAAACTTGACCTTTGACCTCTCCTGCAATTTTTTAAACAGCACCAGAAGTCATGTAATGTTATAGTATTAAAGTGTTCAGTTGCTTCACATATAAAGACTGCCTTGTCATCTGTGTGTCTGCGGTGAAAGAACTGTGACGGAGAGCGTGGATTTGCGTTGAAATCTCCCCCATTCGAGTCGAGGAAACAAATAGTAAAGAATAGAATATATAAATACAGCATCTTTGTTAAATTTGCTCGATTGCACTTTCAGACTTTGCCAACAATAAATCATGTCTTCCTTTGCGCACAATCATCAGTGCGCTTCTCTTCTGCTCTCAATTACACCAGCTCGTTCGCACAGAAACACACAAAAACACACTGAGAGAGAGAGAGAGAGAGAGAGAGAGGCGCTGTTGTTGATTAATTGCTGAGAGGGGAGTCCGGCGGCTGTCTGTCTGTTCAAACACTCTCTGGTGAATCCTACAAGGATGTAAACAAACTTCATCCCCTGCTCTGAATTCTGTTCAGCGGAGAACCGCAAAAAGCCCCCCTCCCTCCTCGTAGTTTTTTCTCCTCTGGCCAGGTGTCATGACTGGGTCCTTGACGGCTCCTGTCTTCCGCGGTGCCCCGGTGGGCCCTCGAATACATTACAATAATTAAGCCTTCCGTGATTTAGCCTCCTAAGAGAGAAGTCCAACAATGTAATTAAGGGCAAGCTCGCTGTATTAGGTATGAATATTCAAAACTGTGTCAATTAATTAGCCGGTGTATCACTCCCGTTATGTCCCGGTCCTTCAAGCCCACTCAAAAGGTCAACCGTGTCAACGGAGAGCATATTTTAAAGACATTATGTAATTGCAAAGAAAATGACTTTTTAGTGCCACTTTGCTTGACGAGGAGGGAACATTTTAAAAGACAGTTGATGCTGCGCTTGTGTTTTTTTGTTTTCTCCGAATAACTATTTTCCCTGCGCCTGAAAAATGAGATTTGAAACACCGAGGCCCTCCGAGGCCAGGGCGGGTAAAAGCATCCTCTTAAAACGCCCGGGAAAGATCAATATTAAATCTGTTTTCACAAAGGGGGCCGTTAAATAGACACCGTAGCTGATCTGCATAACAAAATTAATTAGGTAGTCTACGGCAGCGTTCGCTTGCACCCAACTCCTGGACAAATAACTAGTTGTAAAGCACACCTTCTGGGCATATGGAACATATGCTGGAATTATCCTTAATTGACTAATTACATAAATTACTCATTAAGTTTACAGCACATCAATTATAAAAGATGTATCAATTAATTTTGCATAAATTACAAGCGGCACGCTGCACGAAGAGGGCGGCGGAGGGAATGAGGGTCGCCAGGAGGGGGTCCCCTCTAAGGTGGAGAGACATGTGTGTGTTCGTGCGTGCGCGCAAGTGGGCGCGCGTGTGAATGACGGTCGTCTGTTTGTTTCCAGTCTCTAATAATTATTTGTTCAGCTTAAGGGCAAAGATATTCTTTCTCTGTCTCCCATTCGCAAAGGGAAAGTGTGGGGGTAATGGCAATTATACTAATAATAATAATCTTAAAGACCTCTCTCCAAGTCATAAGGGGCGCATCGTCGCGGAGAGAGCCATTAAAATCAATTAGCGCGGCCTATTGTTTTCAATGGAAAATTAAGCCGGTTTAGGACTGTAGTGCAGACGCTGTAAGGCTCACTTGCGTGATGGGGAATTATTTAGTGGCAAAATACGACAGATCTTACAATTTGCCCATAAAAGAGCGAGCCAGGGGAGCATTAATGGATCACAGCTAGGATGGTCCGCCTGTTGCCTTCCTGTTGGCCTTCAAGAATCTTTCAGTCACCTCAGGTAAAACTGTCTTGAGTTCCCGTTTCACAGAAACTGATTAGGTGCAAAGAACCAGAATTCTTCCCCGAAATCTCGTCGTGAAACTTCGACCACACAGCGACAGGATAAAAACTGTCACAGCAATTAAAAGCAAACGTTTTAGTCTAAAAGCTTTGTAATCGGTCATTTACTTTCCCCAAACATATGCGTGCTTTCACTTTGTAGAGTCTACAAACTAAATACCGAATTTGCAGCATCTTTTTGAGTATGAGCCAGCATCAAGTGGTGCTGTCTGTCATAATGTTACACTGGAAATGTTGCAGAAATCCAAATCAGGACTTGCAGTAATGCTTTTTTCAGTGTTCAGTGTTTGTGACGCTCTTATTATGAAATTGAGATATAAAGTGTAGAAAAATGAGACAATTTTAACAAAACAAAATCATAATCTTTAAATTCATTTCATTGAAGGGGCCCAAACATTGCAGCAGCAAACTGGTTTTGATTCCATGGGGTCACCTTGTTTTCAGGATGGATTTAATTACTTTGCACATCATAAATAAACAAGTGAATAAACCTGGAATGAACCTGTGTTATGATGAGCATATGCAAATGTATCCTCTTTGCTGTTGATATAGAAAACCTGCAAAAGAATTTCTGGCAGTCGTTAGGCATTCTTTGAAGGAATATTCTAAAATGTTCCTGCAAATACAGATAGTAGTTACAGGCTAGAGCAGGACAGTGACAATATATTGCTCAGGTGTAGTCTGTGCCTGCTCACGCTTCTCTGTTATTGTGAAAGTTACTGTAATTCCTTGGACATTCCCAGACACAGGAACACACTAAATCTACCATTACAGCTTGTTCACAATGAAGGGGGTAACGTTATGTATATGCAAATGTAAAAAAATATATAAAGAAAATCTATTTCCACTGACAATATAGCAACAGGGGAAACTCGATATTTAAGGCTTTTGGTGACCTTTTGCACCTTACCCTTCATTGTATTTCACATATCCACCTTGTTAGAGTGTCTTACTAATTTTGAGTGACTTCATGTAGAAAAGCCTTGAAGGGAAGTAACCCTTCCCATATTGTTTGAAAAAAATAATAATAAATAAATAAATAAATAAATATATATATATATATATATATATATATATAGAGAGAGAGAGAGATAGAGAGAGAGAGAGAGAGAGATAGAGAGAGAGAGAGAGAGAGATAGACAGATAGATAGATAGATAGATAGATAGATAGATAGATAGATAGATAGATAGATAGATAGATAGTCATTAACAAACTGTCTATCACTTTTTGTTTCTCAGGAAACAATAACTTTTATTTTGAACTGATTAGATCTGGTCTGAATATTGTAAGAGCCCTCTTGGCTTTCTGCAGGGACAGTGCTCTAACAGAGCTCGCATTTAGAGCAGAGTATTACTGCTTTCACCACAAATGGAGAAGCAAGATGCTCACAGTAGTGCTCAT
Source organism: Aulonocara sp. 'chitande type north' Nkhata Bay (assembly GCF_057382095.1). NCBI lineage: Eukaryota > Metazoa > Chordata > Actinopteri > Cichliformes > Cichlidae > Aulonocara > Aulonocara sp. 'chitande type north' Nkhata Bay. The sequence goes on along the minus strand of NC_141355.1, from coordinate 23,113,387 downwards.
AGTGCCTGCTGCATTAATACAGTTAGGCAACCATGGATTCCAATAAATGTGGTATTTGAGCTAAAAGCCATGTGAAAAAGACACACACACTCTCTCTCTCTCTCTCTCTCTCTCTCTCTCTCTCTCTTTCACACACACACACACACACACACACACACACACACACACACACACACACACACACACACACACACACACACACACACAAACATTTGTGCATTATATGGGGGATTGTCTCTAATGTAGTGATACACCAGCCAGTTTGCTTTTTGTCCTTTAATGGCCTGTTATAAGAAAATAACCACAGTCCATGCTGATTTATTTGGTTATCATTCCATTTTCGTTATTCTTATCACAAACAAGATTTGGCATTGGTACAGTATAGCATGAGTTTTCAGTTGTTTTTCACGAACTGGCAAATGAAGCCAAAGCTTCATGTTAATTGACGTGACCCTTTATTACTTTTACTTTATAATTAATCTGAGTGTAGTCGACTTATCAGAAACCAAATGGGCGGGGGGGGGTTAAAGAGTTAAACCCAGTGGCACAATGAACCAATGATAAACGACCTCTTTTAAATATTAAAGTTTCAGGATTGGCTGACTTCCTATGTGTGTGTGTGTTACTGTTCCTCACAGGGACATCTTTCAGGTTAATTAAAGTGCTTCCTGTGAAAGCACGCCCGTACCAGAAAGGTACTGCGGTGCTCTTTGGCTGTGGTTGTTATCATATTGCGGCATTTTTCCTCCCCTGTGCACCACAAGTGTGAATATCCTCAAATTAAGAATAGAGCCAAACCAGCAGCGTGCTGTAACGTAAAGCTGGAGCGCTAGGCTGCACTCATCACTCACTAAATTCAGTATGGTCTCATCTGAGGCTGTATGGGATAGGATAGGGATGTGTTAATGTGCACGGGGAGGAGGGGTTGAGCGGGGGAGAAGGACGAAGGGCGGGGAGGGGGCCTCCTACCACCGCAGGGTGCGCGGCTGAATCACCGAGCGCGCCTCCGTCGGATCTTCTCTTCCTACCGTCACACCCACTGCTCGGTGTTGTGGGTTCGCCCCGTTGAGAAGGGGAGGACCGACGTCTCTCGCGGCAGCAGCGAGTGCTGCAGTGCGAGCGCAGCGGGGGACTCGGAAGCGAGGAGAGAGGGGGGAGAAAAAACACAAGCCCACATCAGCTGCCTTATTGCCGAAACTTGGTCTATGGAGAGATCTGCAACAGCGCCGTAGCGACGCAGGCCGACATGGAAGAGTATTTGCGGAGGGTCCAGAGCAGACTCGGGGTGAGTTAAGAGCCTTCAGCGGCGTTAACACCAGGTTGCGGGTATAATGAATGAGACCATGACGGGAAAGCTGCTACTGCTGTGCTACAGGCTGCGTTCCTGTTGCTGGAAAAGCGCACGGCAAACGCCTCTCACGTCCCCTCGGTCTTCCCGCCCCCCATGCCCACCCCCCAAAGCACCTGTAGATCGCCAGTATGACCGCACAAAAGGAAAAGAACGGCGTGTTTGGTCCAATACAATAAGCACGTTGTGTTTACAGGAACACCAGTGTGTGAATTTGAATGAGGAGATTTCTAATGAGGGGAAGGCGTGACATCAACAAGTTTAGCTGGAGGCTGTCCTTCCCTGCTATCTGGCTGCTCTGCAGATACTGACTCATAATTTGCATTTGATCCAGAGCTGAATATCTCTTCGCACACTGTCAAAAAAGCCTCATGCAAATACTAAACAGCTTAATTTATACGGATCAAATGAACGTAGAGCATCTGTGAAGCATTATGTTGCGTTCAGGGGCACATCCAGCACATCCAGCCTATGTTGTAGCAGATATGTGGTCTACATGCCTTGAGTTCATGGAGGACCCTAAAACTGCTTTTTGGGCATGTGCTTGAGAGACCCTAGTGTCTGTATGTGTGTGTCGCCATCCCCCTTTACACACAAACACACTAAACAAAAAGGGTATTCATTTCCTGTTAATACTGTCTCTGTCGTATTTGGGACATCATATTTTGGCAAGGCTTAGCATCATTTCTTTACAATGTCCAGGAAGGGGATGATCAGAAATATCTGTCTGTGTCAGATGCTCTACTGTACACCATGTACTGAAATATGACTTTAATAGTTTTAGTTTTGCTATGTTGCTCCTTATTTTCTTTGGAGGGGAAGGAAAACACCCACCACACAGTCTGAGAGGACTTGATTGGCGTTCACACATGAGCACATACTAAACCAAAACAGAGCAGTTTTTTTAGTCTTAAAGTTAATATTTTTTCTTCTCACAACCCTCTCTTAAACATCCTATACATTGAGAAATCAGCCTCACATCATGGCCCATTTAGTAGCTGCCCTCAAGCATATTTTTCATCAGCAGATAAAGGCTGTGTGTGTGTGTGCGTGTGTGTGTCTTAAGGAGTAGTGTAACAGGGTAATGTACATAATTGCCTGAGCTTGCTGATGCACGTCAAAGCTGAGATAAATATTTCAGAGAAAAATCTCTGTCTTGATATTGCCCGGTTATTACAGTAATTGCATATAGGTGTCTGCGATAGGCCGTAATAAAATGATATGAACAAAGTGATTTCTAGTTAAGGGAATACCAGGGAAAATATGTTGTTATGGACACCGATTGTTGTTGTAACCCAACATGCAGGGTTGCAGCATTTCTTACCCACCGTACAATACTTACAATAATTAATATACTTACAATACAATATTTCACTTATCTGTGTAAACGGCTGTCTGTCAGCACAATGCAAACCTGTCTGGGATTAAATTTTTAGGCGAGTTTAAGACCTTTTATCTGGGGAGAAGAAAAGCTCAAAGAGGCAAATCTGCAGATCAGAGCACAGCAAGGTAATTGAGTGATAAGAGGGGACGACTGATGAGTGTCATGTCATGTCAGATCCAGATAAGGTGTAACACATGTCACGATTAACAGCCATTCCTCAGTTCTCTCTCGCACACAAATGCACACACACGTACAAATTGTGTGCGAGGGCACTTTATCCCTCTCTCTCCCGTAGCTCTCTAATGTAAACTTTGATGATTCACTCTTTTGCTGACCACGCTCTCGTCTCTGTCATTCTCCTCATCCCGCTTTCTCTCCACTCTCTGCATGGCTATGGTCCAGAACAGCAATACCTCTAATTATGTTGGCTCTTAGAACTTACTGAAGCCATCTTTCCTTCTCACTCAGATTTGCTCTGTGTAGCTCCACGGCTCTAACTCCTTCACTCTTACGACATTTGGCATCGAGCTAAAGCGGCATGCTGAGTGCGCTTCGCGCATCTGTCTTTCTCAATCTGTACACTATCACACATGCAAACACAAAAAAACAGAGTCGTAGGACTGCTTTAATTGGCTTTGTTTGCGCCTTCATTCAGAAACAGGTCATTTTAAAACTTTGTATGTTGGGATGTTCTAACATTTGTCATTTTTCTCTCTTTAATTATTTAGAATTATTTAGAGCATCACATAGATTTTGTTGTTGAGACATCTATCTATCTAATTAAATAAACTGCTAGACCTATGTGATGTCAGAAAAATTAATGCGTGATAACACTTTTAAGCATTGGAATGAGGATATATTTGCAAAAAAGCAGATTTTTCTGTGAGCATAGTAGCCTAATGCTCACCAGCGTGTCTGCGTGAATGCATGGTCCATGCATAAATTGACTTTTCTTATTCATTGCAACTCAGGCTGCCTTTTGCAGTGTTTTATTGAGCATATACATTGTTTGGTGGCGAAGATGATACAATTAATCGGTCATCACTACAGGGGCCTTTCTGTGTGGAGTTTGCATGTCCTTGTTGTGCTTTGAGGCTTCTCTCCAGGTACTCCGGCTTCCTCCCACAGTGTAAAAGCACACTTGTCAGGTTAACAGGTGATTAGGTGTGAATTTGAGTGTGACTGTCTCTCTGTGTTACTCGTGTGATGGAGTGGTGACCTGAACAGAGTGTACTGATGTCTTGCCCAATGACAGCTGGGATAAACTCTGTGATTCTCACTTAGATAAGCCGATGGACGGATGGATGAGAGACCACAGCTTCAATCAAAAATGAGTAACTTTTAAGGTTATATAGAAACTCCTAATTGAAAATTAGCATTGAAATCCAATATCTCGTGAACTGGAACTTTTTAATTAGGTTTGTGATCTTATTTTCTCTTTTTCTAGTGAGCATTTTAATTTGTTACACCAAAATATTTCTGTTATTTTCCTTTTTTTTCCCAGCAGAAATTGTGTGAATTCTGCTGCAATATGTTCCTCAGCTATATGACCAAGATGTCAGGTTGAGATGAAGCGCGTGTATGGAAATTTAGGGGTGTACATCATGTAAACATCACTACGGCACATTGGTATGACCTCACACCAGGAAGCAGCTGTTCTCTGTGTGTACTTTTTATATTATTTCTATATTAAGAGGAAATCATCATAGCGGTTCTGCAGTGTGTTCTACAGACGCACGATTCAGGTGGAAGCTGAGACTCCAATAATGATTAATAGATATTTCTAATTTAGCACAATGAAGAACCGGGTGGTCCAATGATTGCAAAACCACAGGTGTAAATATTTTTAATTATTTTAGGTTGAATTAGGTTGTTTAAGTGTCTCACAACTGTTAGAGAGGGAGTGATTTTTTTTTTTTTTAAATTAATCTATTTCAGTTTTTGCTGAGAGCAAATACAATAATAAATTTTGTAGTTTTTACATTTAATCTTTATTTATCTAAGCAAAAATAAAAAATAAAATCAGAGCAGCTGTTCATGTATTTCACAAAACTGTCCTAAACCTAAACGAGGGGAGAGGATTTGAATATGGCAGCTCAGAAAGGCGAGGAGGAGAGAAAGAGAGCACTCAGATTGAAAGGTATCAGGTGGCCAGTACACATGTGCGCGCACACCAGTGTTCTCCTATTGCAGTCGAACAGACATTGGCCTTTTCTCCTGCTAATGCATCACTTCCTTTTCTCTGGCTATCTACTATTGATTTATTTTGCTGCCCTCCCTGCTATGAAGGAACGGGCAGGAGAGCCCGTCCCCCATCCTTCTCTGCCTCGCACACATTCTGTACTCTTTCTGCTTCTTATTTTATTTCCTCTTTGTGATACTTCCCCCGTCCGCTTTACCTCTTAAATTGCCCTCCCCGCTGCCCCTCCCCTCTCTGTCTTTCCTGTCACATTTTCTACCTGTTTGGCTTCCATTTTTTCCTTTTCTCCTTTCCTGCACCTCTTCTACACCTCTGACTCACCAACTATATTACAGCTCCTCATTTTGATAAGCCTTTCTTGAACTCCTTGGCCTCCTTCCTCCAGTATAACCAGACTCCTTCCGTTCTTATGATCAGGCAGCCTCAAATCTTTTTTTCTGCGCTCCCTCTGAGCGCTTTGCTCTTTATTACCTCACCCCTCATTTCATTTATCCCTCTGGCCTGAGCGGCGAGGCCATAAGAACAGAAACAAGACACTGGCTCAATTCCTTATGCACTATTACCAGTGCTTTATGTGTCTAACTATGGCATTTAGCTCCCTTAAATTACCGGACTCCATTATGTATTTGATAAGTCAACAGATTTGCTGAGTGTTTGTAAGGCTTGCAAGATGAAAGCAGGATTACCAGATAAAGTAACAAGTTAACGTGCTTTGAGAGTTTGTTTGTGCTGACCATTTTCTAAAGTCAAGTCAATTTTTTACATTACAAGTACATTTAAAAACAAAACAAGGTTTAACTAAAGTGCTGTACAACTAAAATGGATAAAACAGAGCAGAAATATGCAGCAAAAAAAACATAAAACAAACAAGAAACAAAGCAAAAGCGTTGAGTTTTGGGTGAGGTCTTAATTTAAACTTTAAAGTTTAACTGTAACTACAGCAAAGGCCTGGTCTCTTCTGTGCTTTATTCTGCTTCTTGGAACATCCAGAAGCATCTGATCATCTATTAGAAGAATGCATAGTTAAAAGCTCAGAAAAGTAAGAGGGTGTCAATCCATCACAATGTAAGTGTGTTAACTGATTCCAGGACAGCCGTTGACTATCATATAACACAGAGACTGGAAGTCTACTAAAAGGCATGCAGCAGTTTTTAATTATAAAGATCAGTATCAGCCTGCTAATGTAAAAGCATAAAAATATAAGAGCAGATGTGTGGAATGGAGGTTAAGTTGGGAGGAGGGTACGGTGGCCTCAAGGTTACTGATCTTTGATAGACTGTCATGCTCCCAGTGACGTTGTTGTAAAGGTACTTGTAGCCCTGCTAGTCCTTTTGGAGTAGGGTGCAGGTGTGTCTTGCACTAGTGGTGATTCAGATTATCTGCACTTAACTGATGTTTAGATAAAATGTTAAAGACTGGTATAGAAAGAGCACCCAGTGAGGGCACTCAATGGTTGAGGATGATTTTGTTAAAAAAAAGTAAAGGTGAATAGGCTGTATTGTCTCCTGCTAAATCAGCTAAATAAGAGTGTCTTTTTTCAAATTTTAACAAAAATACATAAATGTCCAGAGATAAGTTCATGAATCATCTGCCGTATTAAGATCTTCTACTAAGAGTCCCAGTCAACAAATGAAGGGGGAAAAATAATTTTCTGCCTTTTTCACCCTGAGATGAATGTTTAATGTCTGTAATGGAGCTGTCATTAGCGTCCACTTAACCTAAATGAGGAGTGTTTGTTCTCATTGTTTGCAGAAATTAATGGAAGTCATCACTTCTCTGATAAACCGTGTTACTCTGAGTTAGAAGTGAAAAAGTTATTCTTGCTAATTTCGACTGATCCTTTGCTCCCATGATGGATTTTGCCAGTAGTGTAGTGCGTATTTACAAGCATTTTCTTTCAAGCATGAGCTAAGCCTTGCAGCACCGTGACTTCATTATTAATGCATCAGGTTGGGTTTCAAAATGCTGCAGTCATCTAACATAATCATGCTGGCTTGATGCTGGTACATTATATACTGTACATCAGCTAGCAGATCAAAGTGCTTCACAGTTCTTTTGTTTGGTTGGGACATAAAGAGACAATAATGTCCTTCCAATCATACTGAAATGAAAAGATACTGATACAATAAATTGGTCGTTTTGTTCTTTTAGGCATCAGAGGGTCCCGTCCATGCTGTTTTAGGTGGACCTGAGCCAGATGTTGACACTGTAGCAGCAACACTGTGCTTAGCTCTACACCTCAGCCAGGTAACTTCAATATCTACCTGTTTGTGTTCATGTGCTTTGTGTTGCATGTTTATATATTACCCTGAAAAATTTTAGAGTTGCCCCTCATTATTTCTATCTTGTTTCCAAGGAGCCAGACTTCCTTGTAACTTCGAAAGTGGTCTTGAGCATTAGTTCTCCAGGACCTCATAGTGACCTATGAATCCTTCAAGCATAAATAAGGCACCTACGTGAATTGTGTCTACGCATAATGAACAACTCAGCAAAGAATTGGTTTTAAATTGAACTTTGTTACTAGCAGCCTGTCGCAAAAACACATACTATGTTCCCATTTATTTAACTGAATCTGTGAAACGTGGTTGGCAGCAACATTGTTTTTAGCTTGACAATGGTCACAAACACACTGCCAGTGCAGTAAAAAAACAAACAAACAAAAAACCTGGATAGAAAAACACACAGTGGAACGCTATCAGTCATGGATTGGCCTCCCCAGAACACAAACCTTCATATTACTGAAGTAGTGGAGCATCATCTGAGACAAAAACAGAACAAAACACAACTTTGAGGACATCCATAGAAGAACTTTGAGTGTCCTTAAAGAAGCTTGGAGAACTATTCGTAAAATTACAAGCTATATATATATATATATATATATATATATATATGTATATGTGTGTGTGTGTGTGTGTGTGTGTGTATATATATGTGTGTGTGTGTGTGTGTATATATATGTGTGTGTGTGTGTGTGTATATATATATGTGTGTGTGTGTATATATATATATATGTGTGTGTGTGTATATATATATATATATATGTGTGTGTATATATATATATATGTGTGTGTGTGTATATATATATATATGTGTGTGTGTGTGTGTGTGTGTGTGTATATATATATATATATATATATATATATATATACACAATGTGTTTAATTAATTTCCAGCTCCTCCATTTGTGTGCAGCATGCAGTAGGACAATGTTTCTACTGACAGCACATTCAAAAACTAACCACATTTAGTATGCCTTCTACATATCCATTTTGGCATATTGTTGTTTGATTTGTGTTAATGTGTCATATACAGCTCTAGTTTTTGTGCAAATTTTCTCCTTTGCTTAGTTCACAAAACTCGACCATTGCCCCAAACCTTTCAGACTGCCAATTAAAACTGAGAACTTTGCTATGGCTGTTTCTCTCTCTCCCCCATGTCAAATTATGTTTTCGTGGAATAATTTTCTTTTATGCTTATGAAACCCCCCCCCCCCAAAAAACGCTCTCAGCTTGTATAAGCTGAAACACTACCTTGGTAAAAATGTAACCGATGAGTGGCAGCAGGGCATAAAATGTCCATTTTTCACTTCGACATCAAACAAAATATTGCCTCACTGTAGAATCAAGTGCAGTAATTTCCACTATATGCATTCCACTAACTCGGTGAAATTATGATACCAGACACTTCTTGAAATGCTGCATTCAGATTCTACACTTTTATCCAAACATGATGTACTTTCAACTTCTTTTTGGCTTCATGTGCTTTCTGTGTGTCTTTGGGCATCTGAAGAGAGAATCATCAGGTGGAGTGTGTGTGCCGGTGCTGTGTGGCTGCAGATGTGACACCGTGTTGCCCGAGGAGACGGCGAGGTATCTGAAGAGGGTGAAGCTTTGTGAGAGCTTGCTGCTTTGGAGAGACGATGTAGACCTCATGAGACTACATCGCGCCAAAAGGCTCTCGCTCACACTGCTGAGAAATGGACTGCTAGACAGGTGAATGCAATTCAGATTCAGACCAGCAGAACCAGGTCAGTCTGCAGATCAGTTCAGCTCAAATTTAGGAAACTTACGTACATGTGCACGCAAAACCACAAATATACACAGGTGCAATGGGCTTTGGCAGCGAAGACCATTTGTTGATGTCTAGATTATTTTGGAAGATCATTTAGGTGTGTGTGTGTGTGTGTGTGTGTGTGTGTGTGTGTGTGTGTGTGTGTGTGTGTGTGTGTGTGTGTGTTCATCCCACATGACACAAAAAAGAGTGTTGTATTTATGCAAATGAATCATGATCATTGCTCCTACCCCGGCAGCCATCCATATCCCCTTCACCCCCGTCCTCTCCCTCTTCTAGCTCTGAGTGCCGCACTCTGGAGTCCAGCATCCAGCGAGTGGTCTATCATGACGGGCAGCAGGACGCGGGGGATGATGGGGCATTGTCCGCGGTGACGACAGTCACCAAAGAGATTCTTCAAGAGGCAGCAGAGCACATCAGAGCAACGCTGGGGGAGATTCTTGGAGGTGAGAGAAGCACAGGCGCCCTCCCCCCAGGGGGAGTAATGGGGCGATGAAGGAGGACACACACAAATCCCCTGACATGACTCGCTTAACACTCACCAGGAGAGATCGAGAACGAGAAAGATGAAGGGTGGTGAATGTGAGTAAGTAAGAGCTCGGAGAGACACACAGAGTCCCGTAATGTGACTTTTTTTCTTTTTAATTTAGCTTAGTCTGTTTTCCTCTTTTGTCAGGTAGTTGTATTTTCCTCCTAAAGTAACAAAAGTTATCACAACAAATCAACGTGAAATGAAAAAAAGTAGATGAGCAGAGAACAAAAATGTGTGTAAACTACGCGTGTGAACTCTATTAGAGACAAAACTTTCTAGTTTCTGTGTAAGCTAGAGTAAAATATTCTTTGCATGTAATGATATTTTATGCCGTCAATAACAAAATAACTCCATAACTCCCCATAAAACTTTAATTGAGATGCTTTCCGTGCACATGTTGTTAAGCCAGTAAAACAGCCTGCCAAACAGGTACTCCAGACGTCGATGCTAGGCACCTGTGTGGAGGTTAGGTTGCAGAAAGCATCTGATCCTTGTTCGATAATGCTCTACATCAACTTTCACTGAGATTTACAGAGAGACAGACAGAGGAAAAGTGAATTAAGGTGGAGAATGGAGGGAAACGGCAGAGAGAGAGGAGTAAAGTGCAGAGACAGAAAAGAAAGATGAATAGAACAGGAGAATCATGTGCTGTGAGTAGTCCACTGCTCATATTTCTCTGGGAGAGTTCTTTGTACAGGTTCATTGATTCCTACAGGAACTCAGCTCTTTCCCTAAATAACATAAGGTCTTTGAGAAGACAGTTATCATGGAGGTGGGGTCTGGGTATACATCCCAAACAGACAATTCACACTTTAAGGCTGTTTTTACATAACTGGTTGACTGATAAATCAGACTCATTCACTGATATCCTCAAATATGATTTAGAGAGATCACACAGTGGTGCAAGCGGCTTCCAAAAAGCCAAACTTACTTTTTTCATAAGCATAAAAGAAAATTATTGCTTGCACTGATTTCTTTTCTCTTAGAAAATGTCTTTCAGTGTCCGCTTGATGAAAAGGAGAAAATAATAGCACAAACACCTAATATTATTTATACACTAACAAAATCATGTCCTAAATATTATTCTTACTGTCTCATTTTATTAGGAGTTAATCGTTCTCTGTGTGCTGTGTTGTCTTTGTGATGTACAAACAGTATTAAGTGTAAACCTGCCCAAGCAAGTGCACAACCTTGTAACTAATCATACTGAAATGTAGGAAAACAGAAGTGTAAATTGTCAGTAATTATTTACTTTTAGCGATTTATTTTTTCACTCTTAATTCGTGGGGCAACCTACCATTACGCGGATTGTGTATATGAACTTGTGAAAGAGAGCCAGAGTTAGCATGACGATTGCACTCTGCACTTGTTTTGTGTGTCTACAGAGGCCCTGCGACTCCAGACAGAAGCCTTTTGGATGAAACATGGCCGTCATTCAGCACAGCTGGAGGAGCTCGTGAAATCCTTGGAGCAATGGGGGGAAGTCACTGTTGGTGAGCACAATGAAGTGAAGTTACAAGGTGTGCGTTCGATCACAAAGTGAATCTAAACAGAGAGACTGGCTGGAGTAGAGAGTCTGATATAGCTTTGTTCTTATATGCTCATCAAAGCAACACAGCGGCAGGTGCATCGTATTTCATAGCACTTTATGGGAGGAAGTATAACCAATGCAAGAAACAATGATTCCATTACTTTGAGTTTAACTGTGAGCTAGTTTCAGACCAGTGGGTTATCATATTGGGTTGCATTCAGCATCTTATCTTGGAAGTGTATCAGTGATGTATAAATTGATTGTCACTACAAAGATCAATCCAGTAAAATGTGCAAACCAGTGTCTGTACCACTCAAATACTAGACTCATAGATAGCATCGCATTTCTTGAAGGAAAAAAAAAGTTTTTCTTAATCTCTGACAGAGAGACTTCATTATTTGAAAATACATCAGTTTAAGTGTAAGAGTCAGAGCTGACCTTGTTGTGGGAAAATGTTGCTTTTTGGGGCCATGGGAACAAACTGGTCATGAGGCTGAGTGTCAGTGCTGTGTCGTGTCCAGCTTACTTAATACACCCATTAGCATAAGGGCGTGTGATTAATTTTCCTAAGGGGCCACACGAGAAACTGAGACCCTCCACAATAAGCCAAACCCGGTTCTGCTTAATATTTATTTTATCTCGTTAAAAGCTTATTGGTGCAGCTCTCCACAACAGTCCAAGTTTCTCACGTCGGCCCCTTGGGAAAATTAATTGCCCACCGCTGCACTGTTTACCCAGTCAGTGCTATTTGGCCATATATTCATATAACAGTTTTCAATGTCATGTACAGTGCTTAACAAATTTATGAGACCATGTATATATATGAGTTCTCTGAGAAATCAGAAAATCAATTAATCATTACATTCAACCATTACAACATTTTTTCCTTTTCAGGAATGCAATAAATATAATTTTTGAAGTAAATATAATCCTCTGAATAAAAAAAAGAATAATATTCTTCATCATCACCTTTTTTCTATTCTTTTGGAAAACAGTAAATTTTAAAATTCAACAACAATAATTATAATTTAGCATTAAAACTATTAATTTAAAAGCTCTTTCAGTTAAAGACTTTGCGCATACTAGTGATGGGTACTGAAACATAAAAAATGATTTGTGTGATTATAAATACTGGTAACTTACCCCAGCAAACTTATAATAAATTTGTTAACCACTGTATTTTGTGTTATTTTACAAAAAGGTAACTTAGTTTTGTTAATAAACTCAGTCTTTAGGTTTGTAACAATTAGACTGTTAAACCTACCTACTATGCAGGTTAGTGTCAGGTAATAATTATTTGCGAAACTGCTTTTTTTTTTTCTTGCTACTGACTTTTACTTTAAGATGAATCAGTCTCCCTTCACCACCGAACCATGAAGTGTGTTATTAACAAGCCCTGCTTCTCCTACCATCGCATAGCAGAAATACTGTCCATGTAATTTGTATTAGAGGACTGATGAAAGTCCACCCTGATCTCTCTGTCAAGTAAATCTGTAGTCAGGTTGTAATCATGTGTCAACATCAACTCTAATAGCAGTAAAACCAGTATAAATAATCTTTCCCTAGCAGGAGCAGTAAAGCTAACAGGACAGTGAGGGAGCTGTCAGTGGAGCACAGTCTGTGCACGTTGCAGTATTAACATAAGGTCTAATTAGATAACAGGGCTGTGTTGTTCCTGACAGCATTGTGTTTGCATGAATGCAAAAATTCCATTTGTTGCAGCATTGTAACATCGTTTTACTTACCTTTCACATCTGGAGAGGGAATTCATGCTTTATATATTTTTTTCTGTTATTTGTTGTGAAACCGTTTTGGATCCTTATATGTGTGTGTTTCATATAACTGTTAGTCTGTTTGTATATGTGCTGACTGGATGTAGACTTGATGCAGCAGCTGACTCTGGAGGTAAAGGAGTTTTCGGATGGAGAGATGACCGTAGTACTCACTTCGATGGCTACAGATAAGGAGGTAAATTCTTATTAAATAAAGTACCAGTCTTATGCCAAAAATCACATCACAGGATCTATGAAAAGTACTTTTTAAAAAGTTTTGAGCCACCACTCATTTGTTTATATTTTGCTTCCAAGTAGGCAGACTTTCTTGTAAAGCTTCATAGTGGTGTTTAGGAGAAGTTCTCCAGGCTTTCTGAAGGTCTTTTAAAGTTTCTCTTTGCACATTAACTGCTTTTTCACTCATAAGAGAAATATATATATATATTTTTATGATGCTGACAGATGAATTTTGAAAGCAGTTTTCCATCAGACCCTGCAGCTGATCCATCTACTGATCACTGAAGCCACATCAGAAATGGTCTCAGTGGAAGGATGGCTGTCAAAAAGTCATTCTTAAGGAAGGGAAATGTGGAGAAAAAGGCTGCGGTATGCCAACCTACACAAGAACTGGACTGAAAATCAGTACCAACAGGGTCTATGTAGTGATGAATCCAAGAGGAGGTCATGTGAGAGATAAAACAGTGAGTTTCTTCAGCCATTTGTAAAACACGATGGAACTAACGTCTTTCAAGAAGCCTGAAGGACTACTCCTGAAAGAGTTCAAGCTGTGTTGAAGAATAAAAGTGCCAAATACTGACTTCCAAGTTTGCTATAATTGTACAAACTCTCTTTTTGCCCTATATGCTGTGTTTCCATGCATGGAAACGTGTGAATGCGTGCCTACTTCCTGTTTTCCTATCAAAATATAAAGCAATGAGTGGTGGCTCAAGACTTATGCACAGTTTTCTGATATACTCCTATGAACCGTACACAACACAAATCAAAATCAATGGTTATGTGTACTTTATTTATTGTACAGAGTAATACATAAAGTGTGCTGATAATGGAATATTGGATTAATGTCCTTATTATTTTTTACTATCCCATTAGTCTTCTTTTTAGTGTTTCGTGGGTTGTAATGTTTTCAGAGAAGCTCAGAAAACTTCTGTTGTCTATTAAGCGACAAAAGAGAAAGAGATAATGTTTCATTTGTTAAAAAGTTACTTTTGATGGATACATCGCACCTTCGCTGTGTCAAATTTGGGAGGTGCTGTAGTGTAGAAGAGGAGCCCCTCTGCTGTTGTGATGTTCTGCATTTGGATGAGATGTAGATGGAAGCTCGAGAGCCTCGCACACAATCATGTATCACCTTCCTCCCCACTGATTCCAAAAATGTGACACACACACACACACACATATTGAAACATTTGTGTAATGCTGGTGATGACTTCTCTAGCTCTGTCACTCTTTTTCTTCCTCTTCACATTTGCAAACAACACACACACACGCACATACACGCACATACACGCAAACAGGGTGCTTTAAGCCTTTAAGTTTACCCCTTGCTTTTCTCCCTGCTAATGTGTTCACCCCCCCCACCCAAAAGCACCCCCCCACCACCAAAATAAAAAATTATTCATTATTTCTTTTATATCTCCTTCTCACTTCCAAAGCCCATTTTTCTCAGCGGCTGCCTAGCGTGCAGTATTAGGCTATGTGTAAAATAAATGATGTCTGTAGCCGTAGGGGTATGGCTCTGCCTCCCCCAGAAAACTACCTAACGTCCAAGGAACATTAAACACCCAGATCCTCGTTTAGCGAATAAATAACCATTCATTTGAATGGCTTTGTCTGTGTTTGCGCACCGGACTTTCTGTGCATATTTTACCAGCGCTGAGCCTGCATGCTGTGTGTCAGGAGGGGGAGAGAGAGAGAGAGAGAGAGAAAGAGAGAGAGGGCCCATTAAAGACTTAATATAGAATAAATGGCCAGGGGCTTGTGTGTCGCCAGCGGACCCCAACTCCACAGCGTCATGGTGGGTTACTAATGACCTGAGATCGGGCTCCAAAATGAACTCCTTATATGCATGTCATTTGCAGTGTGTATATATTTATATATTATTTTTTAATTGTGTTTGAAAAGAGAGTAAAACGGTATGAGAGTCATTTATTGAGGGGGGCTTAGGGAAGTTCTGCCTTAAATGATTCTTTCCAGAAAACTAAATAAATTAGATTCAATTAGTCTTTAATGGTTTATGTGCTATGTGTTTGTCAAAGTGTTCTCTGTGTCTGTGTGTGTGTGTGTGTGTGTGTGTGTGTGTGTGTGTGTGTGTGTGTGTGTGTGTGTGTGTGTGTGTGTGTGTGTGTGTGTGTGTTGGATGGTTAAAGAGGGCAGAGTTAGATTTTTGTTTAAAAAAAAAAAAAAAGATGTCTGTGATTGCCTAGTTAGCAGAAGAAAAAGCTTGCAGTGTGTGGTGTAACGATACGGACACATCGTATATACTGACTAATGTATTTTTGTATACTGTACAAACATACATTAGTCAGTCTGGGTGCTCCTCTATTACAGGAAGAGAAAAGTACAAACGAAATGAGCTTCCTCCCTTCAGAGTCACTACAGTTGAAACTGCAAAGGCAAATATTTCTGTCGGTTTCTCAAACACTGTTATTGTGTTTGACTATAGAAGAATAAAATACTGCTGCTGCTCCTGCACAAGAGCAACAATTATCTGAATTTTTCAGTGCTTCACCTTACAGAAGCAACGTTACATTTAAATGCCGCAGCGCGACCTTATTTAAATATTTTTGACATTAGAGTTAGTTTTCTGCATGACAGCAAGTTTCTTCGTGATGTGTACTATAAAGCACCAAGCATGGTGCTGCTCTGGGAATCAGGAGGAGCAATGTAAATCTTTGAAAACCCCCCCATGTTATAGCTGTGTACTGTCACTAGTGGTCAGCACCAAAACAAAAATAAATAAAAAAACTAGCTCAGCCCGTTCTGTGGAGAACATGGATGACACAATAGGAAAAAAAAATTATACTAAAGTTAAATTTAGTTCATTTATATTCATATAGGACCAAATCACAGCAACAGTTACCTCAAGGCACTTTATATTGTAAGATAACGACCTGACAATAATGCAGGGAAAACCGAGAAAACTCCAACAATCAGATGACCCCCAACGAGCAAGAGCTTTGGTGACAGTGGGAAGGAAAAACTCCCTTTTAACAGAAAGACATCTCTGGTAGTACTGGTGAGAAAACCACCACCAACCACTGGAACCAAGTGTGAATCAAGTGCTAAAAACAGTTAAAACTTTCCACTGCCATTGTTTGTTTGTTTTTTCTTTATGATGTGACATTTTTGTGCTTCTTCCTGCTCTGTAGGCTTTTTAGAGGGCTACATGCTTTGGAGCCTCTACGTTAGTTAAATTCCCACAGTCTCTCTCATTATGCAGCCAAAGACCTGCACAACTGAACACCAATAAATCCCACATAACACAATAGTTCTGAGTGGGGTGTACAGTCAGTAGCAAAGGTCTTAGCAAAACCCTTACTAACTTCTAATAGGAACCATTAACCCTAATAAAAAGAGCATATTGTGTCCATTACTCCCTCTGGTGTTGTTTGAAGACTATTAAAAAAAAATCAGATCTGATCCAGATGCACCACATCAGTCACTTCTGTCACTCACTTCTTTTGCAAAATAGCGAGATGTTCCAGCTGTTCAGTAGCTTGCTTTATTAGACAGCTAGTTAGCTGATGAGCATTAACATTTGAGTCAGTTCACAACATAAAGTGACTCTGAGCTCAGACTACCAAGATCGTTGTGAAGGAGTCTTTGGAAAATCTTCTCCCCTGTATGAGGTCCATAGCCCCCAAATTTTTGAGAACCCCTGCTGTACAGATTCCTTATGAGATGCTGTGTTTGCATCCATTACAGCTTCCATGCTCTGTGGTAGATGCATTGTATCAACTAGTAAAAAAAGCACCACAGCAGTGCAGCACCATAGGGGTCAAGGGCGTTGCTCAAGGGCACGTCGCTGTTGTGCATCATCACCTTGATCATTTGAAAAGTTTTGTGTAACACTTACATTGACCTCAAATTGATGAACACAAAACCCCCCCACTAAAGACGCATTATTCGCATATTCATGCCAGCACGTGTGTGTTTGAGCTTTTCACAGCTCAGAAATTAGCGCTGGCAGATGAAGCTTCGGTCAGATGAAGAGTTGTCATGCTGTGGAGTTGATGAACTGTGGGAAGGACAGGAGCCCACAGCCACACACAGACGTACACTCGCTCAGAGAATATGCGAATAATGTGATTTTTTTTTTCATATGTTAATATGGATATCTAAGAAGTACAATGTGTTTTAGAGTTCCTCGTCTTTTTTTCTCTTTTTCTTTCTTTTCTTTTCTTTTTTTTTTTTAAAGCTGTTTCCGCTTCTCGGAGGATCAGGAAAAGTTTGCATGTTAGTTCAGTAATTTAATGTTACACCAAGATACAATAACTATTTTGATGGTATTTGTTTTCTCTGTGCGGCAAACAAAATCATTCATCTTATGCTCTGTGTGCGCGTGACCACTCTAACTGTGTGTGTGTGTGTTTGTTATTGTGTTGATGTCTATATCTCTATTTGTTTTCTGTCATTTTTCCAACCTGCAGTGGCAGAAGGTTCAGTAAGTTAGTCTTTACAGTGTATATCTGTAACCATGGGTAAGAGTTTCACTAATTCCAGGTTACCTTAACTTATGAACAAGGTTTGAGGTATGAGTCCTCAAACCCTGTATTTTGGAGAATGTACTTTTTTGGTTTTGATGGGAAAATAAAGTGAAACAAAATTGTTTTGATGCGTCTCCTGTGGTTGGGGTTAGTAAAAGATGCTAGACTGGTTGATAAAATCTCTGGTTAAGCCATCAGGCTGTTGTTATGTTCAGAGAAGAGGTGGTTAGACCTTATAGGGTTAACTGGGGACAGCAACTCACTTATACCTGAAGTGGGCAATGTGGGGTTAATCAGAACAGAACCATGGACTCTCATCACAGCAGCTCCACAGTCAGCACAGTGTGCCCTGAAAAGGCTGTATATAAAAGATGGACATAACTACCGGGCTATCACCCACTATTTTTTAACTCTTGATTTGAAGCCTCGATTTTTAAGTATTGTAGCTGATGCCATCTTGGGTGTGACCATATTTGGAAGAAAGGGTGTCATGATGACTCATCAGAAAACACCAGTAGCATCCATAGGCCCGTTGGATGCTTCATACACAGATATCTGCTTATTAGTGCAGCATATGAATAAGATATTTGAATTTGTCTTTAGTATTAACACAGAAAGCCATTTTATTGTTGTCATTGTTATTATTTGTCAGATACTTGCAATTAAAAATGCATGAACAACAAAAACATGGCGAGATGTCAGCTCAGCGCCTCACATCCGCAGAAGCTGACACAGTAGTGCCGATGAGTTAGCATTATTTTGGATGTTGTTTACTTTTCCTGTTTTCATTTATGCGATGTTTTGTGTTGTTGAGGTAGATTTGTTTGTTCTGTTCTATCTGATTGTGTTTGCGTACGTGTCCATCTCCATCTGAGCTGCGCTTTAGGTTTCATTTTGGCAACGTTGATTGTCTCTAATGTGTTGTTTGTTCGCAGTCCTCCGGCCCTTCTGTTTGTTTATGCAGGGCCAGTTTTGCCCTACGCCACTTGCACAAATAATTATGCTCGCTAATGAAGGGGCCCGCAGCCACGGCACTCAGTAAATGCCTTTCTGATGAGACGCACTAGGAGACAGCAGGTGCAGGGTGGGCCTCCCAGGGACTAAGATTGAAGACCAGGAAGCCAGGGTGCCCCGCCCCTCCACCCCCTCTATTTTTCTATTACTCTCTGGGATTCTGTGTCTTTCTTTCTTGCGCTGTAGTGATTTTCTGGGTGAGCAGACTCATAAAGCACATAGTGCTGTAGCCATGTGAAACATCCCTATATTAAGAAGGAATGCATAAAGATTGCATTCTATTTACAGTATCCTGGGATTTCTTGATGGTTTTTTTGTTTTTTCCCCCAACTAGTTTAAGTGTTAGATTGCATCTTCTTACATAGTAAAAATACTCTTGTGGTATAAACACATCAACAAGATTCCAAGATACATATTTTGATGTAAATTTGTTTGGCTACAGTGCACATTATACTGTTTGTGTCATGTACAAAAATATGGCATTTATTGAAACCATTTTGATGCTGCACAAGAGTCTCCGCTCCATCTTCAGCATCTTACACTGATGTTTCTTCCTCATCTCTGCTGAAGAAGAATCTTCTGAATCTTTCTCTTCCCCATTTTCATTCTCCCCCTGTGGCTTCCTCAGGCTTTGAGGGCAAACAAATAAACAAAACAAAACATTTATAGACTCAGTGCTCGCATCTTGGCCCCCAAATCCCCGCACTTAGAGCTGAGTGAATGAAGCATGCGGAGAAGGCCCATATGAGATAGACTGAAAGACATTTGGGTTTCTTCCTCTGCAAACTTTCATACCACCCTCCCCTTTCCCCTCTGTCTTTCCAAAAACTTCATAAGCAGTAATACTCTTGTGTACGCATGTGTGAGCAGGAGTGTGAATAAGAGTGAATGGCTGTTAGTATGCAAGTACATGCGTGTGTGTGTGTACGTGTGTGTGTGTGTGTGAGTTCAGCAATGCGTGTGTGTTTGGCAAGTGGTATATACTGCACATGTGTGCGTGCATTTGCATGTGTGTGTTTGAGCAGGGAGGTGTCAGCTCGCTCCTTGCCACCCCATTTACTGTAGCTGTACCGCTGTGATCACAGACAGATGTATAAATCAAACCTCGCTTGATGGATTCATCAGGGTGGCGAAACGATCGCCTGAGAAGAACTCGCAACTCTCTTAGCATTCTGTGTTCTGACGGAAAGGGTATGCAAAGAGCCTAAATGGATGAACGCTTGATTAATTCTTTGCCGGAGATGTTGGCGACAGCAGGAAATGTGTTTTTGCTTTGACTGTGTTTGCACGGGAATTTACGCACGCGGGGCGTGAGTTATGAGGCCTGAGTTTTGTACCTAAGGCTATTGTGCATAATGACGGCAGGTTGGGAGAACTGCAAGCAGCCGCTAAAGACTTGCTACCTGTGGAGCAAAGACAGCCAATGAGAGAGAGAACGTGTGTGTGTGTGTGTGTGTGGATAAAGGCCTAGTCTGAGAAACAGATGCCTATAAACAGTTTGAGAAGAAGATGTAAAGAGTTAAGATGCAAAAAAAGTAAGAGGACAGTTGAAAGAGAGAAAAACACATTTGAGTTTATTGAAAAAGTATTTTTATTTTTTTTTAAAAAAGCATAGAAATTGTACTCAAAAATGTTGTGTCAACCGTGGGTTCAACCCTATTTTGGCTATTCATAGTAATGGTTGCAGGTCAACGGTGTGACAAGTAGTCATCAAAGTTTTGATGTTACAGCTGGTCTAAACCAAAAAAGGAGCTCACACAGCTTACGCTGACACCACACAATCGCCAACATAATTTTTCCTTCAGTTGTCGGTGTAAGTGTTGTTTGCCTTCTTTCTTTCTTCTGCGCTTAAGAGCTCGATGCGATGCTGGCAAATAGACAAATCATAATCAAAAAGATCTGCCGGCATCACAGAATATAATCAGCATTTAGGGAAAACACAAAAAAGCATCATGCTGCAAATACAGAAAACTCCACTGCGAAACGCTTCAGAGTTAACAGCACAGAAGCCTAAATGAAATAATAATGAATGAAGGAAAATAACAGCATTCAACCCACTTAAGCTCATTTTGCACTTTGGCAACAATTAGTCCTTTCCCAGCTATCTTCATCACTTTATTGTGCCTCCTAATAGCCCTCTGTGCTTCCTGCACGTTTATGGTATTTTGTTGTATTTTCTCCTTTTGCAGAATTGGAGTTTTGCTTGGAGTTTTCTTAGTTTGCCTTTGCTTTATATTTTCTTAAGTTGTAGTCCATTGAGCTTTTAGTGCCACTGAGTGCAATTGTCTATTGCTGGAACTTAAGAATAAGGAGCATACAAAATGACCCAATGAACTGCAGTGAAGCATGTAGTAAAAAGCCACAACACTGGCCGTAAATATCAGTTAAATATCTCAGTGCCTGCTGACTTTCCAAGCTCATCATTTTAAGATCACCTCACATTTCAGAATGTAAAGTAAGTTTTCTCACTGATGCTAAGTGACAGCAAGGACTGTGAATTTAAACTATCTATACAAGAACAAGGACTTTCACCTTTTGGTAAACACGTTACTAAAAAGTCAAATTAAAAGCAAGTCAAGTGAAGGATTTAAAGTAACTAGGTTTCTCGAGGTAAGGCGGCCACCGGTAAGTGCAACAAATGAAATACAGGTTTCTGTGTCCATATCCTAAGGTTCATGGAGATAGTTAGCAAGTGGTTTTTATATCTAACATGTTGATAATTTATAAGAAAAGGCAATCTGTGTATCTGGAGGTGGCAGAGGGAGAAAGAGGAGGGGCAGGCAATATGAGTAGTAATTTACTCAGTTAAGAGCCAAATGGCAGACAGACTGTCGCCCTGCGTGTTATCGCAGAGATTCGCACTCTGCTCGTTTTCTGACTATATTTCCGTGTGTGTGTGTCTGTGTGTGTGTGTGTAGTTTTGAGTGCATATGCACACAGTTGGCTCTTAGCTTCACTAGCATCATCTGATCATTTCTGTGTATATTGTACCATAAATGATGAAGCCTTTATTGCTCTCCTAGATCTCACATGTGCGTACACCAGTTCATGTCGGCTCCTAAACTTGCATCACAGCACACGAGCGCAGGTGAACTCATGTGTGCGTCTGCATGCGTTCGTGCCACGTGCGCGTTTGCTTGTGTGTTTGTACTTATGTGAGTGAATATGTGTGTTTTAACGAATCTTGGGAGGCTTCATTGCACTCATCAGGATATCAGTGTTGAGAAATGGCAGTGTCAGTGAAGTGACAGTTGTGTGTGTGTGTGAGGATTGATGAGCCCGAGTCTGACAGCAGCCATATTGTGGAGCGAGAGAAGGATGGAGGGATGGAGGGAGGAACAGTGGGAGGAGTATTGTGGCCCCCTCATCCTCACAGGTTAATATTGACACAGCCTGGGCAGATACAGCGCCAGAAGCTCTCATCAATCACTTTCAGTGGTCCGATACAAATACACACACTCGCGCGCACAGGCTTAAGTAGTGAGACGGACCACACACACACACACACACACACACACTGCCGACTGCACAGCAAAGAAATGCATATGCTGAAACGTCATTGGACTGACACGATCTGGCAACACGAGAAGAAATAGGTTTTCATGTCTGCAGCAGACACACACACGAAAGTCAAACTTCCTTTATTAGTTTTACTCTAAATATCTCTTTTGTTTAAAAAGTTCTACTTAAATAAGCACGGCAACAATTTTGAGAACTTTACAAAACAAACAGTTGTACAGCAAATCTAGATTAATCAAGCAAATATGTTTTCAAAAGTATCACTTTGCACACTTTATAGCATAGCAAATTACGGTTCCCATAACATTGTTGTTAATCATTCCAGAGAGAAAGAAAAAAAACAAGTTCCCTTGACAAACAAAACAATTAATTAATGCAACTTTCCATCCATCAATCACTGTGTGTGTCACTGAATTACCATAATCTGTGCATGGTGGCTGTTTTAAGAGCAAACAGTTAATTTCCAAACAATAAATCACAAAGTGTCTCTCTACCCCTCTGTGTGCTTTGACAGCTTCGTCTCTCATTGCTACAGATAAAGGGCTTTTTTTTCTGAAACCACTCAAGTTTTACTAAATTACATTAAATCATATGTGCAATAAAAGGCAGAGTCTTACAAAGTTTCCTATGTGGCTGTATATAAAAATAGAAAAGGTTCATCATTAATTTGAACACTTTTTTTTTTCTACATAGTAGTAAAAATTTTATGTTTGTCCTTTTTTGTCACTTTCAGGACTGGCATGATTATCTGGATGTGCTTAAATCGTTCAGTCACCACCATAGGTTCGATGGTATTGTGGTTCTCTTATCCATCAGTGATTCAGTTCACCATCCCCGCCAGCAGGTGGCTGTCTACTCAAACAACACAGATATCCTGAAACAGGTAAAATATTCATCAGAAGCAACAAACAATCATATGTCAGGAATGAAGCATAAAGTGCTTCTTAAATACTCACAGCTCTGTAATGGTGTCTTTAGTAAATTGAATAAATATTAATTTCTTTTTAAATATTTCCCTGACTCTGAAAATAATGTGTCAAAAGAAATACCTTATGAAGGAGACCGGAAACAAGTTTTTTATTAACTAAAATGTGTGCAGCATTAGTGTATAATCACCTGGCATCTCATCCTTTTAATTTTGCTGGTCCAAAAATGCCTGTTTTGTTTTTACTTTTCTTATTACGCTAGGATATGTTTTATGTCATATACATTGAACTAAGCTAAAGTCAAAATGTGGAGATTACAGTTGTTTCAAGGCAAACTGCCACGGCTCCTATACCCTCTACAAAATGCCTTGTGTAGAAGATTTAATGACTCGGCTTTAGTTGTAAGGAAATGATTTCTCTTTTAGCACATAAACACAGCGTGGGTAAGTATAAGGGTGCTTAAAACTGCATCTGGTCAGAAGGACCAATAATGCTTTAATAATGCTTTTTTTTCTTAATGTGGCCCTAATACTCCTTCATACAACAGCAACACTGAAAAGCATAGTAGTCAAACTGCTTGTTCTAGAAACTAGACAGATATGTAAGATATGGCCTCACTCTAGTAATCAAACCATTCAAAAAGATGAACTAAATCAAATAAGGATTAGGTGGTATATTTAAACAAGCTTCTCATTGCAGATCTGCTCCGAGCTTGAAGAATCCTCCAGCTGGTCTCTTTCTGGTGAACTGGAGGCTCTGGAGAGTCTTCAGGTTTATCATATTCCACTGAACACCTCTGCATCCTCTGGTTGTCCACCACTGCTCGCGGAGGAGATCCAGGGCATCCTTAAGGACTTTGTCGACCGGCGTAGTTCTGTTTTAGCCTGCCACCCCAGCAGTAGGACTTCTTCCACAGACGGAGTAGCAGGCAGTGTGGAGTTCTCCCAGGGATCGTCTGGCATCAATGACATGGATGGTTCTGATATAGAGAGAGCAGAAGGAGGCAATGGCGACACAGTGGCAATAGCAAGGTAGAATGTCTGAATGTCTACAGTTTTTAGAGAAAACATTATGTTCACTCATACTTTTGTTTTATCTCCTGCAAACAGGGTAATGGGAGATGGTGAAGAGGACGCAGGAGGTGCAGGAGTCAATGTCGGTGGGGAGCTAGTGAGCCCTGACAGCGGAATGACCACCATTCGTAGCAGCCGCTCCTCCAAAGAGAGTTCGATTTTCCTTAGTGATGACAGTCCGGTGGGTGAGGTGATAGCTGGTGGTGGTCCAGCAGCAGGGCCAGGAGGACTCTTTCTGAGAAACCCCTCTCCTTTGGGGTTGTTATCTCTTTCCCCTCCTGTCCCACCAGAGAGGAAGAAACACCGCTCGAGCAGACACAGGAGCGATAACTTTGACCTGTTTCATTTTGACCCGCTGCATAGCAGTGACCAGTCTACGCCAGTAGGAGGAGAAGTGGCAAATTCTGGAGAAACAGGATATGAAGATGAAAGAAGAGCAGGGAGCTCTAGTCTGTCAGAGCTCGATGAGCTAAGCTTTCTTGATTTCTCTGCTCCCAACTCAGTGGGAGGTCTGGAAAGTGGAAATTGTTCAATTGATCGCCGCGGTTCAAGCCATGGGAACGAGATGATTGACACCGTGGTCCCTCCAACCCCGGTCAACAGCCTGGTTGGTAGCCGCCCACCCAGCAGTTGTGGCGTCAGGTTCTTTCCAGAAGATGTTGTTGAAAGGATCAATTGCCTACAGCATAAAGACAGTGTGTCATCTTCTTTGTCGGAGACCTGGGATGAACTGGGCTTTGACACACAAGGAGCATTGTCCTCAAGTGATAATAACATGTGGAATAGACCCAAAGATTCTGAGAGCCCACCTAATATTTTAGAAGAAGTTGGAGGCAAAGACTTAGTGGGTAACATGACAGAAAAGGAAAGCAGACAAGAGATCTTAAAGTCAGAGAATTCCCACCACAAAGGGAAAAGTCTTGAACCTCATCTTAGTTTGATCACAGAGCAGACTGAATGCTATGAAAACTGGAAGGATGAGTGGAAACCTATTACTTTGGATGATCTCCAACTGACGCCACCAGAGGAAGACTTAACTGGAAGAGGCAAACCTGCTATTATTGGAGCACAAGAAAGAGCAGCTTTGGCCACAAAGAAAACAATCCTGAACACTTTAACACCGGACACATCTAAAGAAGAGGACGAGGGGGTCCACAGAAAAAAAAGGGAGCAACAGATGGAGCTTTTAGACTTCTGGACGTACTCTGCACAGAAAGGATTTCTTAAATCTGATAGCGGGACCACCACGTCTTACCCCGAATCGCTGGATATGTGGAATATGACAATCCGGGATGACAGTTTATCACCTCTCACAACCCCTGAGAACTTATCTCAAAACTCTGGTTCTTTCTGTGGACTGAACACCAATATCAAGGGTGGAACATCTGTAGAAAATCCACTGGGATACTCAGATGGTGGAATGGAGATGTGGAACACCACCATACAGGAAGACAGCTCTTCCGCAATGACGACTCCAGAAGCACCTGAAAATGGAAAGGACCTTAGTCACATGGATTCAGTGGATGCCACTGACACTGTTGGGACACATGCCAACAAAAAGGAAGAAGAAGACAATTTAGAAGAGAAGAGTGATCCATGTGAAGCATTTAAGCAGACGCCTGAAGTTGTGAAAATAGTCATCGAGGCTGCAGAGGGCACAATGCAGAGTGAAGAAACAGAAGGCATCGATGTACAAGGTGCTCAGAGTCGCAAGAACTCTGCAGATGATGACGATGACACATCCACCTATGAGGGCACTGACGTGTGGCAGTTATCCATCTGTGGCATGGTGACCTCCACCTCTGAATATGACAACGTAGGAGCAGGTACATGGAGCCTGGCATCCTCCCCTGACACCTCTGGCTGCCCTGTAGCAGACATGATACACCTTGAGGAGCAGTCTAGCCCTTTTATAGCTGTGAGCAAACCCATTCTGACAGATCAGAGAGTAGATATCACAAATAAAGAACAGCCAGACGACCAAGTGTTTCTGTTTGAGGCAGCCAGTGAGATGGGTGGCCGAAGCAGAGAAGGATCAGAGGAGACTGAGTGGATAGAGCAACCCAGAGATCATTCCCCATTTCTTCTGGTCAACTGCTCCACTGGCACTCGGCAAATTTCACAGTATCCAGAGGAAGCTGCTGAACCACAAATCCAGGCTGACCAAACATTATTCCCAGCCTATGTGACGACCAATGAAGGTGAGCATGCCACAGAAAGTCAGGTGGGAGCTACAGATGGGAGCAGAAGACATGTAGATGGAAAAACAACAGAAACTGTATCTCTGAGCTCCAGTCCTGGTGGAGAGAAGGACCTAATGGAAAACCCAGACAGTGGTTGCACAGATAGTCCAGATGAACTTGGCCTAGAAATGGAATACATCATCGTATCTGGCACGGTAAAAGAAGCTACAAGAGAGTGCCTTGACAGACCTAAACGGAGTGAAAGGCAATCAAAGGCAACAAAAAAGTCCCTGGAGACATTTAGCATGCTGTCATATGCAGCCTCGGTACTGCAACGTCAGGCCCAAGCTGCAAAACAAAATTATAACAAAGAAACACTGCCAAGTAAGTTACACCAAGTCAGAGGAACTGACAGTGCTCCCAATGCAGACCAAAATCAACCTGTCGAATCAACTCCCTACGAAGCAACTCATGATAGTGCAACTGACTGTCACGTGGTTCCAGAAATTATCAGTCCCAGCCAATCGAAAAATGACTCGGAAGCTTTTCATCAGTCTGATTCAAGACCAACAAGCTCCAGTCAGTCAGAGGGAAATTATGACAGTGAGTCAAGCATTGTGCCCCGCAGTGTGTCTCCATCATTAAGATATCCATCAGATCACTTCTTGAAAACCAGAGAGGAGGTTTATGTCCACTCACAGATCTCAATGGAAGATTCAGACGAAGGCGGGGAGACGCCACCCGCTCCTTCTCCATGTCCTGCTTCCTTGGGTGACTTCCAAGTCTGGGGGGCTCAGTTAAGGAGAAAGGACACGTCCCAAACCACGTCGGAGCCACAATCCCCTGTGCTTACCAACAGTTCGGCCTCTCATGCCAGCTCTCTGATTGGCACCCCAGTAAATGAAACAAGTGTTTGCATTGACAAAAGACTAGGATTACCATTTTCTGGAGATTTAATGGAAGAGGAAAATGACGTTGAGGAGCAGGATGAGGAAACCAACACACTAGAGAATGCTGTCCTTCCAAAATGGACTTCAGAAGTGCAAAGAGAGAGGGAAGAAAGACAAGAGTTTGCATCTTCAGACCTGCTGAGCTTTAGTGATGACTTAATTGGAGGGTCTTCATTTCAGCAAGCAGGATTACAAACACATGAGCCAAAGAGAGATGGGTTTCCACTGAGCAGAGTGGATTACCGTGATGGACGACCTATAAGGACTGAAGATTGGGATAAATGGTCTATTGGACAACAGCCTGGAGACACTGGAGCTTCACAAGATAATTATTTACCTGATTTAAGGTAAGAAACACAATCCAAATGCATATGCTTTCCAAATACTCCGGAGTTAGTGGTGACTTCATTTGTGTTGAGTAGAGAAGATATAGAAGTAATTCTGCAGCACTCTGTCTTCTTTACTTGATAGACTTTTCTATTCTCAGGCTGCTAATGGCAAATAAATGAAAATGCCTGCGCACACCGACCTGTATCTCTCTCTCATTCACACACACGCAACTCACACACAGGCAGCCCTCCTTCCTTTCACTTTGCCTTAATTCTTTTAGTTTCAAAAGTTTTCTCAATGAAGTCTTTTAGATATAGATAACTGAACATAACTGAACTCACGAGCCAGAAGGAACACCTAAGCACCAGAGTCTGGTGTGTGTATGGACGGATGGAAGGATGAGTGACTGACAGAGGATAAGAGCCTGAAGGGACTATGTTTGTTTATAATATGTGAGTGTGAGTGAGAAAGAAGCAAGCCTTGCGTGTGAATGGATGCATATCTCATGTGTTTAGCAGCCTGGTTTGATCTGCAGCTCTGTGTGTTTTTGAGTGTGTTTATAAATCTGTTTATGCCTCATTAGATATGCATTACCTGCCTCATTACAGCTGCAGACCCACCACAGCTAATGGAAACAGCTCCCTTAGCTCTCTTGCAAGGTGTTGGCATTGTGCGTGTGTGTGTGTGCGTGTGTTCATTCATGCACTGGTACCTTTAGCTTCAATAGTTCTTTAGTAAATAAATCAATAGAATATACTGTCTATGAAGTGGAGCCTGTTCTGTATTTCAGAGAATTACAAATATATCTTTGGCCTACAATGTTGAAGACATTTTATTTCATTCTCTTTATTGCTGATTTTAAACACTGATGAAATAGTCCTGTTGGGTTAGGTTTAGTTTCACAAAACACAATGTAAATGTTCTTAAGCGCTAATCAATGTATGCAAATATACATCTTAAAAAAAGAACAACTGGATTTTTCTCTGCTTATTCTATAGTTTTTATTGTCATCTTTGCTTCCTTCCTTTTCCAGAGACATATTTGTGTTTTTTGGCACATTACCGCCACCTGTTGATTGGTAGAAAAATGGCTGAATTTTAAATCTTGTCACCCTGGTACCCATGAACATGCATTTGTGTCTTTGCACGTTTAGAGAAAAATAAACAAACAAAAAAAGGGTAATGTAGCCTTCAAGGGCCCCAAATTTTCTTAATGATATATTATCACTCCACTTTTTAGGTGTTTGGTTTATGAATGGACAGACTAAAAACATTGTAGAGATAAAAAAGTATAACTGTGACTCTGTGTGTATTAATTCTGAATATTTTTCCACTCTCTCTTCAATTATCCCCTTTTTCCTTTAAAAGAAGACACCAAGACATAACATCACAAGTGTCGTCCCACCCTGCTCAAGAAAATGCTGCATACCAGTGGTCCGGACAACAGAACACAACTCAGGGTCAAACCCAGTATGGCTATAACTATCATCACATCGATCAAAGAACTGAAAACCAGTGCACCTATCCAGCCTTTGTAGAGAGCAAATCCAGCCGACAGCAGGATGCCACTGACGTCTATGCCGAGTTTACAACTGATGCCACGGCTACAAAATACAGATACGAGCAGACTCAGAACTGTTTTGAAGCTGGAGATAAATCTCCAAACCACTTGAGTGACACACACTTCAGGTGTCAGGACACAGCTGAAAGTCAGTATATAGTTGCCTCCACTTCTTTGTGCACTTCTGACTTCCAATACTCTCAATATCCAGCTAACAGCCAGGGTCAGTATGAGTCTCAGTCAGACCATGCTCATTATCAGTCTGAAGGGAAGCCTTTCTATCAATCAGATGTCCACACTGAGACAGAGGATCATGCACGGTATGTGCTGGAGGGATATGTTCATTTTCCCCTGTCAAGGTGAGCTTTCATTTATATAGACTCAGTCAGCACAGCAGGTTATTCACTGTGTAAAACCTCAGTTTTTACTCTTTTCTGGAATTTAAGCTGTACTACTTTCATTAGCTAAGAGTCAGACCCTTCTTATGTCTACCCCTTGCTTAGTAAAGATTTTCTATCACTGGTCTTTTTAAACAGACTAGAAAAAAATCACATGCAATGTTGTTTTGAACCACAAGGTGGCAGCATAGATCAATCTTGTAGTTCTTTTTTTAGTGGTCAAAGCAGCAAGGCTCATATTCTTCTCATCATTCTCTTTACTCATGTTTTAGGCTAAATGTGTTTTTGCACTAAAAACCATAAGAACTGGAAAATGAAAATGGTCCAGTGGTCTCAAATTTTGTTTACTACGTAGAACCCAAATCTGACTCCACTGCACTTGTATAAGGCATTACAAGGATCAAGGACATTGCATTGTATTATCCATAGGACGGAAAGCATAATAGTTCCAATGTAAAGAGGGACTGCACCATATTATAGATTTTTATACATTTAAAAAAATGATTATATAAGCAGAAATGGGGTCATTTCTAATGTACAGTTAGCAAAATATAGTCCTTTATGTACATATAGTAGTGAATATGTAGATAAATATACCTGCAAGGGTTTTTGATGTGATGTTTTTAAAAAAACAAAAGTCAAGTTGTGTAATCAGTCTCTAGGTTGTATGCATGTGTTTCACATGTGGCTGTGCATGCATCCTGTTCATTTGAGTATGTGTGTGATTATTGCAGGTCAGATTTTTCATAATGGTTTGTGTTTTGCTCCACTTTGTAATTCTGATAATGTGCGGCCTCTTTGGGATACACAGCTCTCCCCTGTCTTTCATCTGGTTTGTGTGCCTGTGAGTTTCCATACACACACAATAGGCTTTTCAATAATCAAGTGGTCATGTGACTTGATAGTGGGGAGAGAGGTTCAGCCACTCGTGTTCAGAGAAGACAGGTTGAGAGAAAGGTAGAAGCCCATAAGATGGAGGTTTTTTTAAAGGGAAAAAGAAAACCTTTTGCACATCTGTGCATATAATCATATGTAAGTGCTCTCTCTATGTTGCTTCTCTCTATTGTTAGAGGCCTTATTCAAATCAGGGTCAGTTAGAGGGGCTTTAGTTTAGGGAGGGGGGAGCTTCCAACACTGCTCAGCATTGTTTCTTCAGCCCACACGTGCAGCTTGGGAATGAAGCAGTGAGTGCGTTTCTCTCTGTCTGCTTTGTCACTTCTAAATTATTTCATGTCCTGAGTCAAACAAACACATTTTACACTCGCTCGGATTCAGTGTCATGGGAACAGTTAGTGCTTTTCACTATATAGATGATTGTATTTGGCTTGTTTGGCCCAATACTTTGTGTAGTTGTGCCTCTGGTGTCAGTGGTTGTAGCAATGATAATTTATGTTGTGGCTCACTATTGTATTTCTGAGCCTGTGAGCAGACACTCCCAACAGGAAGTTGGTGCAGCTGGGATGATGATGAAGATGGCATCCAATGAAGACGCTACAGATGACAAGGAAAACAAAGAAGGTAATTAAACACAAAGTTAAACGTTTGCATTGTTTGCGTGATTTTCTATAAATTTGATTGTACTGTGCACAATTGCATTTCTTTATATTTTACTTCTGCGGAGACAAACAGTAGTTCTGAAAACATCTGTGGACATTCACTGCACTTTCACTTAATTTCAGTCCCCTCATTGTACCTCATCATTTTCACAGGAACTGTTTGTTTGTTAACACTTAACACTGACTGAATCATTCAATTTAAATGATGTCTTCATTACTTTGTTACTAGCAGCCCTGTCACAGAGGTACATAATCTGCCCCCATTTCTTTAAATAACAAAGTTTGACGGGCTTAAAATGGTATTCTGTGCCAGCAAGGTGAATCACTTATAACCTGTTAAATGACGTGGTACTAGAGAGGAGAGTATGTCGGTTAGTCAAACCTCAGACTGCTTGGGAAAAAATTTCTCACACACTCAAATATTGTCGAGGCGTTTAAGAGCTAGTTCAGTGTTCCACCCCCACAATGAGCACCGCATTCTTCCTCGTCAATCTATGTGTTCTGTTGACTCAGAAAAGGCATTTAACTGCGTCCCACGCAATATCCTTTTGGGGTGTTTCAGGAGTATAGAGTATCTGGCTCAATGCTAAAAGCCATTTAATCACTTTCAACCAAAGCATTGCCATCAATAAGACCATGGTTCTCAGCCTGAAGAGAGTGCCCATTCAGATGGATGGACAGACAGACACTTTAATCAAAAGGATTCTTCATTTAGGAGGATTTACCAAAGATCCTTAAAATGAATTTTTTGTTGATTTAAAATAAATAAATAAAAACATTTATTTTCATAAGGTGTTCATATGATAATCTTTAAATGATCAAAAAATGAAAGTGGAAAAAAAAAGTTATAAACAAATGACTTTCTCTGCACAGACCAGCCCTCCTCAGCTGATATATCTGGCGGGTCCAATCAAAGAAGAAAGCTGGCAGCTCCACCAATGAACGTGTCCCTGGACCACAGTGAGGGGTCTCTTCTTTCAGAAGACACCCTGGATACAGAGGATGACGGCTTGGATACTGGGGATGACCTGGATGTCAACTTAGATGAGTTGGACACACCTGACGAGGCCGACTCACTGGAACTTAATAAACATGGTGACAGCAGACACATTCTCATTGGAACAGCCACAATTAAAAAATACAAAGACTATTTTACAGGTTTTTTACAGCATGCAATTTTTACAGATAGGAGTTAAGGGTAAATTGTGAAAAAAGTAAAGACACAGCTTGTCAGCCTCGTGTCAAAACTACTGGCCCATCAGCTCTCCACTATATGTTGTCTATTAAATTAAAATCAAACTGTTAATATGTATTTGATTCGATCTTATGTCACCTCAGGGGACTCAGAGGAGTCCGTTTTGGGTGGCGGAGCGGCATCAAGAGATCCAGGCCACAGAGCAGCAGAGGAAAGCAGGCTGTGGAGGAGCGTGGTGATCGGAGAGCAGGAGCACCGCATTGATATGAAGTGCATTGAACCCTACAAAAGAGTCATTTCTCATGGAGGTACGTAAACACAGCTACGACAGCTTTCAGTTGATAGCATTGGATGAGCCTCCCTTGCAGTTATCTTGCTGTTTCTCATCTTTTTAGTTGAATCATACAACTAAACTGTGTGTGTGTGTGTGTGTGTGTGTGTGTGTGTGTGTGTGTGTGTGTGTGTGTGTGTGTGTGTGGTGGCTGCAATGACGAAAAGCGAGAATATCAGCCCTCTCTGAAGTTTCCCCTGTGCTTTGATACAACTTTTTCTGCTGAATAAAACAGACGTTATGATGGTGTAGATGTTAATAAATAATGTTAATAATGCATAGTTTTACTTGTCTGTGGAGGCAAAAAAGATTCTGTCTTCATTTTAATATCATTTAATTAATTAAACTATAAAACTGATAAAAACTGATAAAGACTGATAAAAAAATGCTGTTGTTTTATCAGTCTTTCTGTTGACAGCAAAAACCTAAGAAAAAGTGGTAGCCGACTGACGCGGATCATTATATCTATGCCACAGTGTGTGTCTATCTGACTTCGCACTGAAAATATTGAAACAATTACTTGATTGGTGCATGCCGTTTAATAAAAACCGCATGCAAGTCCGTTGCAAACTCATATTACACATAATTAAAAAGTTGATGTAACTGAAAAGAAAACTAAAATCAGATCTGAAATCAGAATGAAAACTAGTTTAGAAAAGTGTGTTGGGGTTTCTGATGATTACCAAAAACTTTGCTGTGTAATCAGAGTTTATCAGATGTCAGACTAGACTCTTGTTTGGCTGAGACTGAAAAAGTATATAAAGTGTGAGAAGTATAAATATGTGATGGGGTTAAGTAGAGGACTCTTTCTTATTGATGGGACTGAATGTTTAATAGTGAGGGTAAAGTCCCACTCACATTGACCCATGTGTCAACCACAAAAATAATAATAGTAATTGCTTTTTTAACTGATAGGCCTTGAATTAGTTATAAACCGGACAAGAATGTTAGAAAAATGATTTGTATTATGATTGATATGTAACGTGATAGTCATGTTTGTGTCTCTCATGTTTCAGGTTATTACGCTGAACAGAAAGCCATCATTGTGTTTGCTGCATGTTTCCTACCAGAGAGCAACTGTGACAATTACAATTATGTCATGGAAAACCTTTTTCTGTAAGTACATTCAAAAATGACCGTGCTTCTGGGTTAGCGTACGCTGGCGTGTCTTTCTGCCGCTGCTCTCTGTGTGTAGCTCTGTTTTTATGTACATCACGCCCGTGTTTCATCTCTTAACCAAAGCTTCTCACATGTCATTGAAGTGACGAAAAGAAAACTTTGCTACAGTCACAATGTCTAAAATAAATAAACATGTCTAATCCACTGTATTTTGTTCTCCTTCTCTTTGTAGATATGTGATAAGTACACTGGAATTAATGGTGGCTGAGGATTACATAATTGTATATCTAAATGGTGCCACACCTCGCAGGAGAATGCCTGGTTTTACCTGGATGAAAAGGTGCTACCAAATGATAGACAGAAGGTAATATTAACACAGATATGTTTATTGCAAATGTAATGCCGTAGTATATGTACCATGTGATTTCATTACAGATTATATGCATGTTAAGTTTTCATTGATAGTGTGTATTATGATTTCTAAAAAAAAAAAACTCACTTGACCCTAAAAAACACCTTTAAAATATAGTGAACTGATTAAATTGAAACTTCAATTCAGTCTGGTTTAGTGTAGTTTAGTTTAAAATCCCCGCAGTGCAGCAACCATTTTTCTGGCGTCATTAACCTTTACACTTTGGCAGCGCACTACTCAAGCTTGGACATTTTCGATCATAGCGAAACCAAAACAAACCACACACACAGACAAAAACATTTTTAAAAGCCTTTTTAACAACATTTTAAAAGCCTTTTTAAGCCAAAGTCATGTCGAATAGATGTTAGAGGGTTTTTTTTTATAATCTACCTTTTCTGGTTTCTTTTGTTATCTGTCTTGACAATAAACGTATTATAAAAGAAAAATGAAAACGACAAAAAATGCAGTCATAGATGTAAGGACCAAGTAGTTTAGTGTGATTAGGTAGTTGGCTGTAAACCATGAAAGTTCACTGCTGCAAAACAGCCACTACTTTAATATTTCCCATATTGAAATAACCTATGTGCTGTAATCAGTTTAGTTCTGTATAATTATATTGAACGTGGAGGTTTTCCAATCTGGAAATGCACTGGCTATGATTTGGTGACGTAACCATTGGGGGTGACAGCCAACGATTCTCCGTCCATGCCTCGAGATTCTGCGTGTTCACGTGAATCTCGAGCGGTCCAGGCCTCGAGAGCCGGTGTCCTGTAGGTTTTAGATGTATCTTTGATCCATCACAGCTGATTTCAGTGGTTAAATTACCTCCTCAACATTTCTTGAAGTTCTCCAGAGGCCTGGTAATGACCCAGGGTGATATCTAAAACCTGCAGGACACTGGCTCTCGAGGCCTGGTGTTGGCCACCCCTGCTCTACGGTATTTCTAGTTGTGTATACTCTAAGGAGAATGCAGTTTTCATTCCCAAATCTAAATGTTGTAAGAAGGTAGCTTTGTTGATGCAAATATTTCAAACTCAAATAAAATGGTGGACTATAAGTTCAGTAGTGTAAATAAACTTTATATAATAAGGAGGCTCTCTGAGCAAACCCGCATGTGAGTAATATGATTTATTATTGCAGAACATGGCTTTTCTCTCTTTTCGTGTTCCGGCCATTAAAAGAAACAGCAAAAGAAAAAATGTAAAACGCTGCGCAAATGTGAAAGAAACAGTCTGATCTTCCTGCTGTTAATCCTGTTGCTAATGTACTCCATTTTCTTCTTTCAAAATGTTTGTTTTGTCTTTGTTTTCTTGTATTTTGTATAATCTTAGATTACTTTCTTTAAAACGCTTTGTGACTCTGGTCTGAAAAGTATTGTATCAGTAGATATCAATGATAAGCTATAGTCATCAGTGCAATTGTACTCCTCTTTTGTGTAACTCCTGACTGTTTTGTCCCGCAGACTGAAGAAAAACCTAAAGATGTTCATCATTGTTCATCCATCCTGGTTCATACGGACTTTGCTAGGAATTACCAGACCCTTCATAAGGTCTCAGAGTTGTAATTGCTATTTGCACGACTCTCCCAGCTATTGAAATTCATTCAGATTCATTTATAATTTAATTGCAGTCAAAGTCATGGAGATCTTCATTAGAAAGGATTATCATGTAGCATTTAGCAAAACCATTTTTTACTGTAACTCTTTTTGATTTCTATTTCCTTCAGTTCCAAGTTCAGCAGTAAGATCAAGTATGTGCATAGTCTGCAGGAGCTCGGAGAAATCATTCCTATGGAGTATGTGCATATACCTCACAGCATTGTCAGGTGAGCCAGCCTGTCATTAATATAAATGCCATTGGTTGTTGATCATGGTTGATCATGGCATTTAGCCAAGGACTTCGGGGGAAACAAACCACAACCGAACCACATCTTGCACATAATACATTGTTGTGAAGTTTCTGGGTGTTAAACTTACCTGACTGGTGTTCAGCCCTATGTAATTAAATTTACCTTTCTTTCATCTAGTGAAAACCGAAAGCCCGTTGGTTTCTGACATTCCTGTTCTAAACAAGTCAATCAAACTTTTTCCCAAAACTGGCCTTGAAACGAATCCACTCCAGCCTATTGGATACAGTAAAAAATCAGAAGTTTTAAAGCCTTCTTAAAAACAAAGATATTACTCTGTTTTAATTGTATGATTTATTTTTTTCTGTACTCATGCCTTTGTTTGTTAATGTGTAAGACCAGAGAGCTGTTTTGACGGGTTCCTTTGATTTACTAGTGTATACCAGATTTTCTGGAAAAATTGATTGCACTTCTTTTTTCTTCAGGTACCTCAAGTTGCTAATCATCACTTTTAAAACTAGATCGTTTAATTAATTTGTAGTTAAACTTCATTAAATAAAAAGAAAGGGAAACAATTTACAGGTTTGGTTTGGTTTTTTTTTGGTTGTTAAGCAATTTTGACTTCTTTAGGTTAAATTGGATGTTCTGTGGCCCACAGCCTGAAATGAGTTTGACACCCCTAGTGCAGAATAAAAGTCCTCAACGATATATTTAATGTGTGGTGCATGTGGCATTTTACAACCATTATTGTAGTTGCAACTATGTTTGAATATTTATCTAAGTCTTCAAATACTCTTACTTCTGTAATTGCATTTTAGAGACAAATTGTTTTTTGCAAATCTACTCAGGAAATTCACTGAATTTCCTTAAAAATTTAAACCAATCAGTGCAGATTGTCATCTTAAGTGCTTTAGGCATGTTTACAAATTTTTCTGCCCAAAGGTATGACCAGGAGAGGAGTTTGAACAAATTTGCATGCACGAGGTAAACCACTTAATCTGCCTCTTTCTATGAGTTGGTTATGTCTAATTCTCCCTGAAAATCCTTCATTAATTTTCTCATGCTGAGACTAACCTTTGACTGTCTTCTTATCCAATACAAAGGCACATTTTAAAAAAAAAAGCATTTTGATGATTGAAATATTGACTCATGTTGAGGCAAACTGTTACACCCCATGCATTGCAGTACATTGCTTTGACCTTGAATACTCTCACCTTTGAGCACCAGTGCTTGTTTTTATTTTTATCAATTCATTTGTCAGTGCAAGTGTCGATATAGGCTACTGATCCCCAGCTTTTGCATGTCTACTGACAGTATAGTTGCTCAGTTAACATCCGTCACTTACTTTTGCTTTCTGACTTTCAACCTAATGCTAAACCAGACTGGACACAGAATTGCAGGACACAGCAGCAGAGTAAGTGGTAAGTACTCTGCTGCTCCCGTTTAACCGTTTGTGCAATAATAACAGTGTGCAATACACATACACTTCTTCTTCTTTTTTTATTACTAAGTTAATATACTGTGTTGTGTTGTTTGTGTTGCGTTGTGATGTGTCATATCGTGTCGTGTTGTGTTATATGTAGTGCCGACGTAGGACAGTTTTCCAATTTCATTGTACTACTGTACTATGTATGACTGTGCAATGACAATAAAGAGTTATCTTATCTTAACAGGAAATGTTTGAAAAAAAATAACCCACCCCAGTTCACTCCATTCACAAACATTCCAGTCAAACAGATTGCCAAAACGCTTTTGAAGTAGTTCCTCCTCCAGAACCAGCCTTGCAGATCCTTCCCAGAATGATCAACTAGGCTGTTAGCTTTTAAACCTGCCCAGGTCCTTTTGAGAAAGTACTGATTTGTCTCTAACTACTGTTAGAGACAAACAAGGGGAAATTTATTGAAATATTCCAATGCTAGTATATGCAAAACCTCAAGTATGGTAGAAATGTGGTAGAACATCCAAACACAACGGGTTAGGCTTCTGTATTTTGATTAAATATCATGGTTGTTTCTGACCTGTGTTATAAAACCTAGTTTTTGCAAAATCAGAAATTTGGGGGAGGTGAATTTTTTAAAAACACCACATTTTCTCAAAGATAAACTGTTCCTTCCACCTCTGGTTAGTCTGAGGTAGTACGTCTCTACACTACTGACCTGTGACATGGAAGTTGGATGTAGTTTTTGTGCTATTATTTTACTGTAAATGTTTTACTGTAAAGTGGATATGTTGCAATCATTTCTTTTCCTTCTTATCTCTCCCCTTAGAGTCAACAAGGGGAACTCTGCTGTGTGACGAGATAATTGGCTGCTGCCCTTCTTCTCCTCCCCGTGTTATGCTGTACTTGAGGACAGCATCTCTGAATTTGAAGCCAGCCTGTAGTATAAAACATGCTGAGCTGTTACAACAACATGTAACTCAGAGAGAATGATGCTGTGGTGCAATACATCAGGAAAAATCTAATTCAGATCTGAGGGTTCCGAATATACAGTAATACTGTGGTTGTGGTGCAGAGACTGTACTGTGGTGTGCTGAAGGGAAATGCTTTATACTATAATACAGTACTCTCAGCACTTCATTATGTTCTCCATTTGTTTTCTTTTACTTCAACTTTTTTGTTTACCATGCAACTCATATTATAGATTGCCTTTAAGGGTACTTGTTATTGGCTTGTAACTTACATGTATTAACAACAATCATGTATTGATAATTAACTCTGGGTTATTGTAGTAGCGTATTTTCAAAAGCCACAGTGATGTTTTTGAGTAGTACTAGCATCCCATCTAAAAAAAGCCACAAAAATGAGGCGAAGGCACACTAAGCTTACAGGAGATGTAATTTACTTTAAAGACATTTATTGAAGTATTTTCAAATTAAATTATGTCACAGTAGGTAAAACGAAGCTAACGCAGCAGTCTGTGTTAGACACTAGATCTGCGTTCTGGCACGGGATGCCACTTGCTAATCAATATTCAGTACACATGAAGTATTTGTCTTTATACATGTAGTCCTAAAATGAGTAGAAAACATGAATTCTGCATGTTATTTCAGTTAATGCTTCAACATCCCGTCTGTTTGCTAACATTTTTGTTTGCACACATAAATCCCTCCTGTCCACACTGACAGGAAATAGAAGGGCCAACCCAATTTGTAATAGTTTTCAAAGGTCTGGGCCGCTCCATTTAAAGCAAGGATTGACATTATGTCAACATCTCATTTAGCACCTCAGTCAATCTTTATATGAAATGTTTACAACCCATGTGTCACTGTGAGAATAAAGTAGAAGAGCTGTGCTGTAACAGAAGTTGTGTGTTGCATGCTTTTAGCTTGAAATTACTCTGACACATGCACACACACCCAAAAGCGGAGCACTGTGCTGGTACAGTACATTTATGTGTGTGTGTGTGTGTGTGTGTGTGTGTGTGTGTGTGTGTGTGTGTGTGTGTGAGACAGACAAATATTCTTGGGTGCTGGTGAGGAAATACCGTCTATATTACTTAATGAGATACTTTGTAGAAAGTGTCCACTGTGCAAGTTAGACCATATCGCTTTATTTATTTGTACATGTTTGTTTATTTGTGGCTTGCATGGTACTCATGTGTTGTAAAATATGTAAAATTACTTAGTTCATTAAAAATATGTTCCTCTCAAACAGTGTTTTCTCTAATTTTTCTAATAATTTACTAATAATTAAAATGATCAATAAAAGAAAACAGTGATATTAAAGGAAATTGGTATTAATTACATGTAAATGGTAAATGGCCTGTATTTATATAGCGCTTTACTAGTCCCTAAGGACCCCAAAGCGCTTTACATATCCAGTCATCCACCCATTCACGCACACATTCACACACTGGTGGCTACAAGCTACATTGTAGCCACAGCCACCCTGGGGCGCACTGACAGAGGCGAGGCTGCCGGACACTGGCGCCACCGGGCCCTCTGACCACCACCAGTAGGCAACGGGTGAGGTGTCTTGCCCAAGGACACAACGACCGAGACTGTCCAAGCCGGGGCTCGAACCAGCAACCTTCCGATTACAAGGCGAACTCCCAACTCTTGAGCCACGATCGCCCCGTAAAAGCCACGTAAAAGAATTTTGCTGGCTGATTTAACATGTTTTACACACTGAAAAAAAAAGTTCTTTCAATTTACTTGATTTTATTGTGTACATCGGTCCCACATAATATGAATAAGTATGACTGACTTAATTTTCCACTTTCATCCATCCATCCATCCATCTTCATCCGCTTTGTCCGGGGCCGGGTCGCGGGGGCAGCAGCCTAAGCAAAAAGGCCCAGACCTCCCTCTCCCCAGCCACCTCCTCCAGCTTATCCGGGGGAATACCAAGGCGTTCCCAGGCCAGCCGAGAGATATAATCTCTCCAGCGTGTCCTGGGTCTGCCCCGGGGCCTCCTCCCGGTGGGACATGCCTGGAACACCTCACCCAGGAGGCGCCCAGGGGGCATCCTTGTCAGATGCCCGAACCACCTCAGCTGGCTCCTTTCGATGTGGAGCAGCAGCTGCTCTACTCTGAGCCCCTCCCGGATGGCCGAACTTCTCACCCTATCTCTAAGGGAGAGGCCAGCCACCCTTCGGAGGAAGCTCATTTCTGCCGCTTGTATCCGCGATCTCGTTCTTTCGGTCACTACCCACAGCTCGTGGCCATAGGTGAGGGTAGGGACGTAGATCGACCGGTAAATTGAGAGCTTCGCTTTTACACTCAGCTCCCTCTTCACCACGACGGACCGGTGCAGCGTCCGCATTACTGCAGCTGCAGCCCCAATCCATCTGTCGATCTCCGGCTCCCTTCTTCCATCACTCGCGAACAAGACCCCGAGATACTTGAACTCCTCCACTTGGGGCAGGAACTCATCCCCGACCCGGAGTGGGCACTCCACCCTTTTCCGGCTGAGAACCATGGCCTCAGATTTGGAGGTGCTGATCCTCATTCCCGCTGCTTCACACTCGGCTGCGAACCGTTCCAGTGCGAGCTGGAGGCCCTCACCCGATGAAGCCAACAGAACCACATCATCTGCAAAAATCAGAGATGAGATTCTGAGGCCACCAAAGCGAAAGCCCTCCGCCAC
This sequence comes from Aulonocara sp. 'chitande type north' Nkhata Bay, assembly GCF_057382095.1. Classification (NCBI taxonomy): domain Eukaryota; kingdom Metazoa; phylum Chordata; class Actinopteri; order Cichliformes; family Cichlidae; genus Aulonocara; species Aulonocara sp. 'chitande type north' Nkhata Bay. Next base: position 23,072,322 of record NC_141355.1, on the reverse strand, counting down.
TTGGCTGCGCCTAGAAATCCTGTCCATAAAAATTATGAACAGAACCGGAGACAAAGGGCAGCCCTGGCGGAGCCCATCACCCACCAGGAATGAGTCCGACTTATTGCCGGCAATGCGAACCAAGCTCTTGCAACGGTTGTATAGGGATCGAATGGCCCGTAGCAATGGGCCAGACACCCCATATTCCCGCAACACCTCCCACAGGACACCCCGAGGGACACGGTCGAATGCCTTCTCCAAGTCCACAAAACACATGTAGACTGGTTGGGCAAACTCCCATGCACCCTCAAGTATCCTGGAGAGGATAAAGAGCTGGTCCAGTGTTCCGCGACCAGGACGAAAACCGCATTGTTCCTCCTGTATCCGAGGTTCGACTAACGGACGAACTCTCCTTTCCAGCACCCTGGCATAGACTTTCCCAGGGAGGCTGAGGAGTGTGATCCCCCTGTAGTTGGAACACACCCTCCGGTCCCCTTTCTTAAAGATGGGGACCACCACCCCGATCTGCCAGTCCACAGGTACTGCCCCTGATCTCCACGCAACATTGCAGAGGCGTGTCAACCAGGACAGCCCTACAACGTCCAGAGCCTTCAGGAACTCGGGGCGGACCTCATCAACACCAGGGGCTCTGCCACCAAGGAGTTGTTTAACTGCCTCAGTGACCTCGCACCCGGAAATTGGCGGGTCATTCCCCTCATCCCCAGACTCTGCTTCCTCCTCGGAAGACGTGTCAGTGGGATTAAGGAGGTCCTCGAAGTATTCCTTCCACCGCCTGACAATTTTCTCAGTCGACGTCAGCAGCGCTCCGCCAGCACTATTCACAGTGCAGGTAGAGCACCGCTTTCCCCTCCTGAGACGTCTGACGGTTTGCCAGAATCTCTTCGAGGCAGTCCGAAAGTCTTTTTCCATGGCCTCTCCGAACTCCTCCCACACCCGAGTTTTTGCTTCAGCCACTGCCCGAGCCGCATTCCGCTTGGCCTGTCGATACCTGTCGGCTGCCTCCGGAGTCCCACAGGCTAACCAAGCCCGATAGTTCTCCTTCTTCAGCCTGGTGGCTCCCTTCACCTCTGGTGTCCACCATTTGGTTCGGGGATTACCACCACGGCAGGCACCAACCACCTTGCGGCCGCAGCTCAATGCAGCAGCTTCGGCAATGGAGACGCTGAACATGGTCCATTCGGACTCAATGTCCCCAGTCTCCCTCGGAATGCTGTTGAAGCTCTGCCGGAGGTGTGCGTTGAAGATCTCGCGGACTGGGGCCTCTGCTAGACGTTCCCAGCACACCCTCACTACGCGTTTAGGTGCACCAGGTCTGTCCAGCGACCTCCCCCGCCACCTGATCCAACTCACCACCAGGTGGTGATCAGTTGACAGCTCAGCCCCTCTCTTTACCCGAGTGTCCAGAACATATGGTCGCAGGTCTGCTGATACGATTACAAAATCGATCATCGACCTACGGCCTAGAGTGTCCTGGTGCCACGTGCACTTATGGACACTCTTATGTTCGAACAGTGTGTTCGTTATGGCCAAACTGTGATTAGCACAGAAGTCCAATAACAGAGCACCGCTCGGGTTCAGATCAGGGAGGCCGTTCCTCCCAATCACGCCCCTCCAGGTCTCGCTGTCGCTACCCACGTGAGCATTGAAGTCTCCCAGCAGGACAACAGAGTCTCCAGGTGGAGCACCCTCCAGCACCCCCCCCCCCCCCCCCAGGGACTCTAAGAAGGCGGGGTACTCTGAACTGCCACTCGGCGCATAAGCGCAGATGACAGTCAGGACCCGTTCCCCGACCCTAAGGCGCAGGGAACAAACCCTCTCGTCCACCGGGAAAAACCCCAATGCACCGGCAGCAAGCCGAGGGGATATTAGGATACCCACCCCAGCCCGCCGTCTCTCACCAGGGGCAACTCCAGACTGAGACAGTCCAGCCCCTCTCCAGGAGACTGGTTCCAGAGCCCAAGCCATGTGTAGAGGTGAGCCCGACTATATCTAGCCGGTACCTCTCAACCTCACGCACTAACTCAGGCTCCTTCCCCACCAGAGAGGTGACATTCCATGTCCCTATTGCCAGTCTTGGCAGCCGGGGGTCAGTCCGCCAGGGCCTCCGCTCCTGGCCACCACCCGGCACACAATGCACCCGACCCCTATGGCGCCTCCTGCGGGTGGTGGGCCTGCGGGAGGATGGGCCCATGTCTCCTCTTCGGGCTGTGCCCGGCCGGGCCCCATGGACTAAGGCCCGGCCACCAGACGCTCGCCCTCGGGCACCCTCCCCGGGCCTGGCTCCAGGGCGGGGCCCCGGTAACCCTATCCCGGGCAGGGTAAACTGTTCCCTCGGTTTCCTTTTCATAAGGGTCTTATGAATCGCTCTTTGTCTGGTCCCTCACCCAGGGCCAATTTTCCACTTTCCCTCAAGTAATTAATGCTTGTCACATCAAAGTATTTTATTTACATCAGATTACTTTAAAAAATCATGTTTGATGTACTAATATTAATCTATTATCATAATATCAATGTATTGCATAATGTCAATATATTTTAATATTTAACACCAACTTATTTTTATTTGCCAGTGGTACGCAATGATATTACGTAATGTAAACACATTGCAATTACAATTATGTTCTTGCAAGACAAATTATGGCTTTAAATCCTACTTAATTTTTTCAATTGAAATATTAACTGATCATTATTGACAAAAAAGGCAAAGACTGAGTGCTACTGAACAATACACCTTTATTAAACTGTAACAGCAGTGAAAGCAGCAATTCTGCCATGAACAAGTCCAAAATCGCATCCATATAAACTTGTTAACACATTTTTAAAGATAGCCTGCAGAAATAACTAAAAGAAAAAGTTAGTTTGAGAATATATTTGCAAATGTTTCACAAAAAACTGACCTTAGCAGCAAATAAAAGAAAGTGCTTATAGATGATCCTGTCATCTCTTACATATAACATTTGTATTAATTACACAATTGAAAATGTAAACTAAATTAAGACTACCTGAAAAAAAGCAACACGCTTTTATGAATAAACAGATTTACACAAATATAACTTGTGTGTTATTTGACAACAGTTTCAGCTTCTGTACAAGTATTTACCTGTACAAGATTTCAACTAAGTTCATTTTAAACATGTAAGCAGGACATTAAGGTTGATTTAGAACATATTGCTAAAAATCGTCAGTAAAAATTTCTTACAACACGATACCAAAAGGAAAAATCATCCTGCATTGCAGTCACATGAGGGGAAAGCAATAAAAACATAAGCAGTATAACGTTACTGAACACAAAATGAAAAACTGCAAAGAATTGCAGAAGTGCAGTCTTTGACTTCTCAATGAAACAGATGGGTTTTTTAAAGCAAGAACTTTAGAGAGTTTAGCTCCATCCAGTTCCATGAAAACCTTCTGGAAAACATCAAAGTTGTAGCGAAGGTCCGCAGGGTAGGCAAGGTTTAATGCATACATGAGTCCAAATAGCATTATCACAGCAAATGCTACATTATCCAAATTCTTCGCCACCCTGATGCCTGAAAGGACAACTCTTGTTTATCTGCTGAAGCTTGCTCTTTAAGAAGATAAATTCAAACAGTGGTGTCTTCAACAATCTCACTGATGGCACGTTCTTCCATGCCCTGTAAAAAAGAAGCCATGTTAGTCATTTCATGCCAAGTAAGTAATATGACACTGTGGAAAGTCCGAAAAAAGAGGAAAAAAAAGACAAGTACATACCACATACTCCTGGATAAGCCAGCGTCTTCACCCATGTAGATACACACTCAGCATCAACATCTTCACACTGAAATGAAATGTATGTAATTAGCATCTTCATTCAGCCCTTGTCCTTCATTTAAGTTTTACTAGTGTACTTTACATAAATGTTTTTAAAGTAAAGGCACACAAATTAATAATAGGTTTACTGGCAATTAATAATAAGTTGACAAAGTGAAGGTTAAAAAAACAAGCAGATGTAAAAATACAAAATGAGAGAATTTATCATGGGAAAACATTTGAAATCTTCCACAATTGTAAAGTTTCATCCAAAGAGGATCATGTTAAGTGAATGTTGAGGCTTTATCACTTACATTATCCATTTATGCCACAATTATTTTCAGTATTAGTCCAAGCTCTCATCTTCTGTTGACCAACTTCACCAGGTTGTCCAAGTGGAGAGCCAGCTGAGCCACGAACTTTGTCTGAGGGGGGATGGTGGCAATTCTCTTAAACTCAGCGTTGATCTGAAAACATGAGCACAGAGGAATGAGCTTCAAAGGTTTAATACCTGGAAGAAGGCTGCAATCACTCATGCTGAAGAAATGGGCTGTCAAATAACAACTGTGCCTTAACCATTTTAGGCTAATACCACAAGAACACCGTGTATGAGGCAAACCTTACCTCATGGAAATCAATTAGAGCAGGCCATCTTGCCATGAAAGCCTCCACCATTGGTGCATCACGAACAACTTCATGTCTTCTGTATGAAAAAGTCTTTTCCATCTTGAGTTTCACCAACTCTGTTACTCTTTTTTTATGTCCATGTGGTGGGCTTTGACATGTCAATAGCTTTAAGAGTCCCTTTGTCTGCTACTTCTGAAACTGAGGTGAGGTTAGGAAACTCATTCCCAAGCAAGAAATCCATAAACTGAAGTCTGAAACTGCCCTGAAGACAACACTGTCTCTTGACTTCAACGATGAGATCCTCAGTTGATTCAGGCGCTCCATTAGAGAGCGAGCCTTCGACAGGTTCCGTCAGCCAAAACAGTCTTTAGGACCATAGGACTCCCCATAGGACTCTGTAGGAAAAAAAGAATTAAATATCAGACATTCAGAAAGAATCATTTCAGTTTAGTTTTCATAAAGCTATCCATACCCAATACTCAAAGTTATAAAGATCAGACATAAAAAAAAGAAGAATTTATTTAATGAAATACATGCTACTGAAGCTATTACACTTATATGAACACCTTTTAATTCTATATGCCTTTTTAAAGTTACAATGTGGACTGATCCAATCTCATAGCCAACCAATGGATAAGTATCAAGGAGTTCACAGAGTGTATATTCTTGTGGATACTGGGCTGAGCTCAAAAGCTGTGTCGTGCTCTCTGTACCAGCCACCAAGCTCTCTGACAATGTAGAATATGCTGTGGTACAATGCAGATATGGTTTTTCAGTATTCTGGCAATCCACCTGCTGCCCTTTGGGCCAGTACCATTCCATTTCTATAAGTTATGCCCTTTAATGTCACACACTGTGCAAGGTTGACCTCTAGAATGTCAGGGAATATGTACCTAATAATAATAAGCTATCTCCTCTTTAAGCAAATCTACTAGAGAGGCAGATACAGCTGAGACCTCTAATTCAGACTTGCCAAGAGATGGGGAGTTTAGATGGTAAGCTATCATCATCTGATGTTTTGACTTCTGTAATCATAAAGGTAAAAATTCCACCATCACAAAAAACATTCATTTTAATTGAAAAAAGATATTCCAGTCCAGAAGAGCATCAATGGTTTCTTTAAAGTACCAATCTTTCTCTCATTTATACATAATGTTTTGAGAAGCAGCTCACATATGTTCTACACAAAGTAGAAAAAAAGCGGGGGAAAGGGTCCTAATTTTTGTTAGGACAATGTTGGAAAATTCACAATACATCACTTAATAAGACATACTCTGTTGAACAAACTTATCTCCTTGTAGATATCTGCTGTATTATTTGGGCATGACCGATAGAATAGTCAAGTGACACTACACCTAAAACAATGACTAAATGGAAAAATGATTTGGCATTTATGGGCACAGGTTCTTAAACCCACGTCTAAGGTGGCAGGATCCTTATTATAACTTGAGTGTGTGTCCTCAGCAAGAATTAAGGTATGGCACTGTGCTCCCAGCTTCTTAAACTCTGACGGTTACAGCCAGACTAATTACCCACTGTAGCCATAGCTAGCACGAGTAACACAAACACTATTGCGCTCTCTCAGTGACGTTTTAACTTGCTAAGCCATCAAAAACGTCAGTGCTCTCTGTCACATGCATAAATTCCATATCTGACCGACAACAGCTGCTTTCTCCCGACTATGTGCAATTTGTTACTATTTTTCAGCTTTAGCCACAAAGCTAATACCAACTTTAGCTAGCACTGTAAAAACAACATGTAGATGCATTACAGACTACTTTTTATATAGCATGCATGCACTACAACAATTCTGTGAAAACGTACCGAACTAAAACAAATGTATTTAAATTACTTACCTTCTCAGTATGCCTGACTCGGTGCCAAAGGTTGCATGTGGCTAAACAGTCTTCCAGAATCTGGCGATCAATTGCGCTCTCCTTAAATTATGTTGTTGTCTTATTGGATAAGACTCTAGGTCTTATTATCCAATCATATTTAGTTGTTGTCTTTGAATATATTGCATCATTTCCGGTTGTGGTCAAACATGATTACAATGGTTTTAGTATTCTAATTTAGTCACTTTAAATCAATGCAAGAAAAATGAGTAGTCTCAGTATTGTTTATAATCAAGTAAATAGTACTTTATTTAATCACGTAAATAAGAGAAACATGAAAGGCTTGTGTAGCATTAACTAAATTCATTTGTGCAAATTCAAAAGCCTCCCAATTCCCATTTTTTCAGTGCAGGAGCATTTCTCCCTGGAATGTTCTACCACCCCCTCTTTTCAGAAGTTTCTTATTGTTAAAAGGAAATGTTTTCTTCCCACTGTTTTTATCTATGTGAGCCACATGGCTTACAATTTTTAATCAGATTCATCACAGGGTTATTGTGGATTAATTTTGATTAATCAGGATTAAATATCATTCATTTTTATTCTATATTAATCGCATTTTATTTTGCATGAGCAAACAGAAAATGGGAGAATATACGCACTTAACATTTTTATTGAACATCTTGAACATTCATGTTAACAAAAGACTCTGTAAACATTTATGCTCTGCGCATTTATATGGACAGAACCCAGAGTGTCAGATAAAGTGACCAGCTGTTCGTGTCTTGGGCTCAACCACACATGGGAAAGCCTGTGTCTAAACAGCGCCTCTCCCATTGGATAGTAGGAACAATTGCCCTGCCTATAGTAGCAGGGGCCTTCAGCCTCCTGCTGGCTTGCGTGCGCATTCCACTAGAAGTCTGGCGACCTCATGGGCTCTCTTTAGGGGAGTTTCTATTCAGGAGGTGTGTGCAGCTGCATGCTGGGCCTCACCTCACACATTTGCTAGGTTTTACAGGTTAGATGTAACAGCACCTAACCTAGCGCATTCAGTCCTCAGTGCAGGTTCTTCCCAGGTGGGAGCTTCTCCCCTGTGAAGTGATGTTGGGGACAGTTGTCTTCTTAACAGGCATGTCTGGCAATCCGGGAGTCAGTATTTCTCCGATAGTGAGACACAAAACAAATGCTATGAAAGTGAACTTAACCCTTTAAGACCTACCACAGAACCAAGTCCACCAGAGCTTAAATTATATTTTTACATGCTGTAGTGCCATTTTTGGGAGCATTTCAAGTTGATATACATCAATACAACCATTATAGCCCAAATTTTAATAATATGTCTGCATTAAGTGCATAGTAATTACATAAATTGCAAAAAAGTGCAATAAACTACAAAAAAAATTTAAAATCGTTTTTGTTTTTTTAACATATATTTCTAGTTAGAGAAATTTAAGAGGCTTATCCCTCAAAACTGTAAATACAAAAAAGTTGCACAAAATAGTTTCCCACCACAGGAAATTTATTTTAAGTGTCTTCATAGTTTTTATTTTTGAAATACACCAATTTTTATATACTGCAGGAAAAACGAAAATAAACATTATAATGCAAATTTGCAAAAAAAACCAGCATGTGGATCAAAACAAACTATTTCCAGCAGTGCAATATGAGTACTAAGCATCCCAGAAACAACACAGAAAGTCATAAACTCAAACATAACTTTTAAAAACACCAGTATAAACTTATGATTTGAATTTCAAACACATAGGCTTTTGCAGGGTGAGGTCTATAAATACTCTATAGGCTCTTCTTGTTCGTGTGTTTCTTTTATTTATGTATTTCTATTAGTGCTATTTCTGCTATTACAGTGTATGTGTAATATGACAATGTTTAAAATGCAGGAGAGAAAAAAAAGAAGGAAAAGAAATGAACAGGGGAGAAAATAGACAAAAATATAAAAGGATAGACCACAAATAGAAAAGTGTGATGGATTGTCAACTGCTGCACATGTAAGGAAAAAAAACATACAGCACCTGAAACAGGAAAAAAAAAAGTGAAAAAGGATAGATACACAAATCAACAAATCCTGTTATGTGTAAGTGTTTTTGTATGTATCTTTGTAACAAAATGTACTTGATAATGTGGGTGGGAAATCACAATAACAATCCCCAGCAGCCGACGGAGATAGGGGCAGCCAACCCCATTTATCCTCAACTCAGGAAAGCACTGACACCACATTTAAAGCAACAGATATAAAGAAACTGTTGTACATTCCTAAAATCTCCTCAACACCTATAACACATCTTTGACAATCATGACCCAACACTACCGAAGAATCTGTTTATAGTTTATCTTTTAGTATTGTCTTTCATAATAATTAATAAACACTTCACCTAAACTAACTCAGTCAGTGCCTTGTATCTCAGATATTTCTCCAAGCAGTAGATAGCAATGAGATCTCTGTCTGCATCAAACTTATTGGCAAAAAGGTGATGCTGTTCAGTCAACCACTGCAGGTCTCCAGCACCATACACACATATTGATCTGACATGGTGGCCTTTACATTCTGGGTATACTGCTTGCAGAGAACCCTCTGACCCCTCGTGCCACTGCCACTTCACCATCCGTGCAATTGCATTCATGTCTGTCATGTCAAATTTACGGTTGGGCCATGTTGAACCAGGAACACCAGGCATTCGTTGTATTGTTGCCCACAGAAACTCATCAGGACTGTAGGTGTCTTTGGCCCACTCAATGAGGGCCTGTATTCGCTTGTCTTCCAACACACTGCGAATGTAACCTCGGTTGACCACAATGTAGGCATTTCCTGATAGTATAGGGAGATTGAAGGGAGTTGGATCCTTTGTTTTTCCTATTGGCTGGGACAATTGAAAGGTTAACATGATGGGGAGTCAGTCTGAGTTGAAGGTTTTTAGAATAGCAAAGAGAATTGATAATAGCTACATCATACCTTATAAAAAATATCCAAAAGAAGTACCTGCATTTTTCCATCAACTACTTGGTAAACATTCATCACCCTCTTCTTCTTTCCTTGAGACATTTCTTCCGACTCCAAACTGTTACCTCCTTTTAGTGAACGCAAAGCTTGCACAATTTCCAAATTAGTTTTTAGAGGGAAATCCTGACCACAGAGGTTGATGAAGTATTTCCATGTTGTACTGGTGTTATAGAGATCAGCCATGCAGTTAAGATCAGCCTGTACACGTGTCCATCCAGCGTAGACCACATCCACAGTCTTGCTGACCATGAACACATTTGGGAAACAGGAAGTAATGGCATTGATGGCAATAAAGACTGAGGCCGGTGCTTTTTTGTCCACATGGACGCAATAAATATTTTGAGGTGCGTAGATAGCTCGCAGTAGTCGTTCAAAGCTATGAACCTATGAATAAAAAGAATTTAATTGAATGTATCAATTAGTAATTTAAAAATTTTTACACCTGCTGCTGAGCTTTTCAGTAAACTTTGAATATAGAAAATACATACCTTGTGATGGACAACCATAGAGTAAGCTAGTGGAAAGTCCTCTTCTTCCTTGCTTAATGGGAAAGTTATATATTTCCTCCTCATCTTGAATTCACTGTAAATTCAAAATTTTGAAGACGCAATGTTGCTTTTAAATTCCATATATTTAAATCGTTACTAAGAGGTAATTAGTGAAACCTGTGATTTAAAGCACAAACCTGCAGTCTTTGGTTGCATTGATATAATACTCATCAGGAATCTGAGTACTCTTCTGAAAGTCTTTGGTGATGGTCAGTAATTTGGCTTGCTGTATTTCATCCTTCTCTCCCTGCAGGATTGCTGAGCAGTTGCAAACTTTCTCTGGGCTCTCATCATCATCGGTATACTCTAGCCATTGATACCTGAGGATGTAGGCAGCACTTCTGCCTGTTTTCAATTGACTAAGTAGGATAAACATCCACAGTGATCCCAGTACAGCAATGAACTGCAATAATTGTAGCCGCCAGCCTCGTTTTGGAAACCACATTATTTACAGTAATCAAATCTCGAATATAATAAAATTAAAGTGTGTGAGAGCTGCTAAAATGTCTGACAGACACTTCTGGTGCCATAAAATAATAATGAACAATATTTAATAATGCATAGATAAGTTTACTTTCACGAAGGTATGCTGGTTAGTCTGTCCATCACTGCACCTGGAACGATGAGAGAACATGAGTTAGTAGGAAAGAAATATATGTTTTGTTTTGGAGGAAAGAAGGCTCAGGGTTTAAGTAGTCATCATCATGGGCTCATCCGATTAGAATGAGAATAAGCAGTCATCAATCATTTGCAGGTTTTGTCGTTTTATTGAATAATGGGTAAAGGAAAGACACACATGGACTGCTATCTCTCAGCTGCCGCCCCATGTGGGAGTGAGGAAAGAGTGAGCTGCAGGTGAGTGCAGTCCTTAAGGCCAAGCACCAGACCCAATCAAAGGTGAGGAAAGAAACAAGGTGCATCTGGTGAAGTGAATGTGCTGAAAGGTGAGCCTTTACAACATGTTTGTTTTGGGGTTTTTTGTTGCTTTTTTAAAATGCACCTGTAATTTTTATATTTTTGGCCATTTTAAAACATTTTAAAGTAGTAACAAGAGTAAGAAATTAGCAATCGCTAACTTTTTTTTAGCTGTAGTATCCCTATCAAATTCAAACCAACATAAAGCGATAAGAAAATCTAAATATGTTAAAGAGCACCTCTAACACTTTCTGCAAGGTCGATATTTTTTTTTGTTTGATCTGAAATCCCTTCTGCAAACTCTGCCTTCTAAAATTTTAAGAACTTTAGAAAATAATAATGACATGTTGAAATATCAGGCAACACCATATATGTGAGAATCTCTGTAGTTTTAACACCATAAAACTCTCTAGACTTATTTGTTCTATCAATCAATCAATCAATCAATCAATCAATCAGTCTTTATTTATAAAGCACTTTTCATACAAAAAATGTAGCACAAAGTGCTTTACATAGTTAAAAGCAGCCCACCCCACCCTCCAACTCACTCCCCACACTCTCATTAACATAAATGATGTGAATACACACATATCCCCCCCCCCCCCAAACTGTTACACCCCATGCACAGCTGGTACAAGTACGGCACCAAAGAGCGACGTCTTCCCTCATGTGATACCAATAGAATCGGGTTCGTAGTCTGGCCACAGTCCTCTCGACACCAAAATGTCCACCCACTGGCCCTTCGTGCATCTGGCCCATCACTTCTGGTTGTAGCTTGCGTGGCAGTACGATTTGGGGATAGAACTGGGTCTCGTCAAGGCAGTAGAAGCGACGGACCAGAACTCCATCTCTGAAGTAGAGCCGATTCCATTGAGCCCAGTATGTCTTAGTGGCTGGGCTGCATGGTGAAACGATAGTCCATGGGGGGCGCTCACTGCTGGCCTCCATCCAGGCGCGTATGGGTGCAATGTCTGCATCAGCGTCCTGGGCTTGGCTCAGCTCCCCCATGGTCCAGCCATGAAACAGAGAAGCAGTATCAAGGGTTTTAGCCACATATACTTTCTCAGTCAGCTTTACAGTGTGTGTATTAGTGGACATGTTCTGGTGTGATATGTCTGTTCTAGTGTGAATTGTCTGTTCTGAGATGTCTGTGTTGATAGGAGTGTTTTGACATAAAATGTCTGACTTTGTAAGAGCAGTTTGGTCTAAAGTCTTTGTTTCTGGTGTGGTGGTGTTATGACTTACCCCCACTAGACACACCGCTGTAGTAGTCGGTTGTCCCTCCACCCTCACCGGACTCAGCAACAGGGAGCTGGTGTCAGAGTCCAACTCGCATTGAACTGCCTGATGACTGGCCCCCCCGAGATGCTTGGGGGGGTCCTGCACTCTGCATGGACAGGACTGGCGACAGGGTCTTCTGGAGAGGCTATCAGCATTGGTGTGCACTCGACCTGGACGGTGGATGATCTCAAAGTTGTACTCGGCAAGCTTCTCGAGCCATCGAGCTAATTGTGTCATGGTCCTGGGTCGGTGACCCAGCGCTTTAAGTTTATTATTAGCATTTTCCAATTTATTATCATGATTATTATTATTGTTTGAGTTCTACGTGTTATATTCGGTCTGCGTCTGTATCTGTCTGTCTATGGTGTCACCCCGTCTGTTTGTGAATCTGTCTGTTTAGTTCAATGTCTTGTCTGGTTCCATGTGTCTGAGTTTCCTGTTTTATTGTGAAGGTCTGTGTCGTATGTGAGTGTGCTCAGTTTACGTTTCCCCTGTCTCGTCAGCTGTGATTTCTCCCAGGTGTGTTCCCCTCCTGTCTCTTATCCCTTGATTACTGCCATCTGTGTATTTAAGCCCTGTGTTTCTCTGTGTCAGTGTCACGTCGTACCCTCAGATTATGCCTGTGTGTTTCTGTTCTCCATATTCCGTGTTCACTTCAGGTTTTGTTTTTGTACCAGCAATAAAGCTGAGGTTTTGAGTTTCACGTTTGTGTCTGAGTCCTGCGTTTGGATCCTCCTCTCCGCCTGCCCGCACACAGAGCCCTGACAAATGGTCCCTCTGGCTCTTTCATTTTTGTTAGCCACCGTAGACTGCTATGGTCTGTGCGCACTTTGAAAGGCCGTCCAAGGAGATACTGGCGAAAGTGGGACGTGAAATCCACGACGGCTAGTAGTTCACGTCGTGTGGTGCAGTAGTTTTGTTCAGTTCTTGATAGCTTACGACTGCCATATGCCAGCACACGTTCCACGCCCTGTTGCATCTGTGACAGCACCGCGCCGATGCCAGTGTCGCTGGCATCAGTGTCTAGTGTCATTTCTCCATGGTCAAGTGGATAGCCAAGAACAGGGGCAGAGGTGAGTCGACACTTCAGCTTGTCGAAAGCTGCTTGGTGCTCAGCATGCCACTGAAAATGTGCATTCTTCTTGGTCAGGTTGTGCAGGGGTTCGGCTATAGAGGCAAAATCTTTCACAAACCGGCGGTAATATGAGGCCAGGCCGATGAAGCGTCTGACCTCCTGGATGGACGTAGGTGTGGGCCACGTCTGAACTTTTTGAACTTTGCTGGGGTCGGTAGCCACACCATGCTCGGATACCACATGGCCAAGATAAGCAACTTCGCGGCGAAAGAGGCAGCATTTGGCAGGTTTCAGTTTCAAGTTAGCTTGTTGAAGTCTATAGAATACCTGGCCAAGCCGTTGCAGCATCCCCGACACGTCCTTAGCCAGCACGATGATGTCGTCCAAGTAGACCAGGCAGGTCTCCCACTGCATGCCAGCCAGGACGCGGTCCATCAGCCGCTGGAACGTTGCCGGGGCATTGCATAGTCCAAATGGCATGACGTTCCACTCAAAGAGGCCTGTCCTAGTGCAGAAAGCGGCGGCCCTGCGTGCTCTAGGCGTCAGCTCAACCTGCCAGTAGCCTGATGCGAGGTCTAATGTGCTGAACCATCTGGCAGTTGAGAGTGTGTCCAGCGTGTCCTGGATGCGGGGCAGCGGGTAGGCGTCTGTTATGGTGCGGTCGTTGAGAGCCCTGTAGTCAATGCAGAGACGGTATGTCCCATCTTTCTTATGCACCATAACGATGGGCGAGGCCCAGCTGCTGCAGCTGCGTTGGGCGAGACCGCTCTGTAGACTGTCGTAGATCTGCTGATCAGCATTTTGCTGCTTTTCCCCTGCCATTCTTCGCGGATTTTGTTTGACTGGGGCACCAGGACGGGTTATGATGTCATGCTGCACAAGGCTGGTTCGGCCCAGGTCAGCAGGCCCTGTAGAAAACACATGTCCATAAGTGCAAAGCAAGCGTTTCAGTTGGAGCTGTTCATAGTCATTGAGGTCTGTGGAGCTCTGGGCATAGAGCTCCTGCAGGTGCAGAGGAACCACAGGAGGGCTGGTCAGAGAGTCTGCAGCTGGGGAGACCATGGAGGGTTCCACGGCCTCAGCTGGCTGGAGGAGCCCGGCAATGGATCCCGCCTTAATTGTTACTGCTTTATTGCCAAGGTTAAAAAGGCGAAGTGGGACAGCTTTAGAAGGCTGTGCGTTGACTAGGACTCTGGCGATAAGTACTTTGTGCTTCTCAACAAAACCTTTGGTGGGACTAAGCATCATGTCACCTCGAGCTGCTGCACCAGGATGCACATTGCTCTTGCCCCCGGTTCCACCACCACAGTTCTAGCTATTCTCACTGCGTGTGACTTTGTACTGGCTTCGGTTTGGTAGTAGAGTACCTCTTCACCGAAAAGGATGATGCGGCGTTTGCCAAAATCAAGACGTGCTTCAGCTTGAGTGAGGAAGGGATGCCCAAGCAGCACCTCATTTCCTGCTATATCTGCCACCAAGAAATCAACATCCACCTGTCGATTGTTGATATTGACAGGTATCTGGGCTTCACCTAGCACCGGCACGTCCCCAGGTCCCACACCAAGCAAGGTCTCAACAACTGAGGGCTGTAGTGGTGGTCTCACGTCTGGGTAGATGGAGTTGTAGTAGGGCAGCGGCAGCACGCTCCTCCGGGCTCCACTGTCCAAAACAGCACATACCTCCACTTCGTAGAGGCGCATGGGGATACTCATTTCTTGGCTTTGGCACTTAAGGTGGAGCACAGTGGGTTTTGGGCTGTCCCAAGGGCTACTGTTCAATGTTAAGGCCTTGGTGGTTTTGTGAGGGGAAGGGCACTGCTTTTGGACATGGCCCCAACCTTGACAGTTATGGCAGCGAACCCCACTCCTTTTAAAGTTTCTGTGATTGTTCGGTGTTGTCGAGGGTGTGTGTGGGGCAAAACGATTCGGTGAGGGGCTAGCTGCAGGTGCATGCTCAGCAACAGTCTCATCTCTGTCTTTTTCTCTGACGACGGCAGCTCGGGGCCGGCGTTCAGCTGCGTTACGGGCTCCTTGCTGCATGGCACTGGTTACATAAGATGCAGCCCTTTTAGTGGTTTCGTGTCGGTGGGCTATTTCGTATGCACAGGCAAGTGTGGCTGGGTGCCTCTCTAGCAACTTCTGTACTATTTCTGCATCACCCAGCCCATTGGTGAAAACTTCAACAGCTATAGAGTCTTGTTCAATCTCTGCTCTATTACCATATGCAACAGCCACTTTCCCATAAATGTCATCTCTGAAAACATGCAGGGCCTCACCAGGTTTACGCACTCGCTGCCTCAGTTCTACAGCAACAGCAGCTGCATGGTCAGAAGAAGGGCCATATGCAGTTTCCAGTTCGTCCACCAGGCGGCGGTAATCCCATTTGGATGAGCGGGGATTTCTGTGGATAATGGCCCCTGCTGCTCCAACTAGGCAGAATTTAAGCTGAGTTGTCATTGTTTTTTCTGACCAATAGTTGGCTTCAGCGCAGCTCTCAAACCTGTGCAGAAATTCCTTCCACGGTGTGGTGCCGTCATATTGGCCCGGACGTAGGGTGGGGACTCTCTCTCTAGTGTCACCGTCCTCTTCACTGTCAGATGGGGGCTGTCGGGGCACACAGCGGGTCTTGCCTGGTTTCGAGCGGGGTTTATGCTGTGCAGTGATTTCCCCATAGCTAATGGCTTCATTAAGGCTACTGGAAGGCATACATTGCATGGGTGTATTTAACATTGCGTTAAACTGAGCCGGTGTGCTGTGTACAAAACTGTCCATGTGAGCGGAGGAAAATGGGTTTGAGTCTGGATAGTGGATTTTCATTTGGGGAGTAGGAGCTGGATAATAGTTCATGCTGCTGCCTGTGTTTCTCTCACGGCCGTAGCTGCGGCATTCAGCATCAACGAAGGGATTCGTGCGGGAAAACTGCGGCCGGGCAGGACCATCGGGCGGCGCGAATACACACTCTCCATTAGCGTGTGTGTTAGCACAACTTTCGGCACACAGGAATGGGTTCATATGTTCACATTTAGTCACAGCTCTGTCTCTGTTAGCTTCCCTAATGCTCGCGGCACCCTCGGAGACACTGGTCAGCGATATGAACGGGTTGGAGTAATTGGTCTCAAGTCCGTACTTTTCACGAGAATGGCGAGCAGCGGCCATCGCTAGTTAGCTTAGCTACGGCTAATACACTTGTAATTACGGTCACTCGGCTCCTTTGACAACGTGAGAGGGTCCCTTCGTGGTCGCCAGTGTTAACCGTTCCTCGCCGTCAGTCCCCTGACCGTGGTCAGGAGACACGAGGGGAGATGCTTCCTCCAGGGCCGAAGTTTGTCCTCCTTCGGGGTTAACTCCCTTCACTTTTGTGGAGTAGTGAGACAGACAGAAATCAGCCGAGGCACCGGAGAGTACTGAAGAGATGAGGCTTTAATAACAGTACTGCACACTTCGGAAACACACTGCATAGCCTGTAGCCCGTTAGAACGCTGCTCCCGGTCGCCCTCTCTACCCATGACACACTTTCTCACTCTCTTTTCCCTCTTTCGCTCCCCGCGTTTCCTTCACGCGCATGCTCACACACACATCACATACACTCCTTACTGCACCCAGTCACACACAAGACAGCAATTCCCGCAACAATATGGTAAAAGCAGATCTGAGAGATAAGAAGGCCCAAGACCATTAAGACATTTAAAAACCAATAAAAGAACTTTAAAATCGATCCTGAAACACACGGGGAGCCAATGCAGCGATTCTAAAACCGGTGTAACGTGGGCCCGCCCTCTGGTTTTCGTCAGCACACGAGCTGCCGAGTTTTGCAAAAGTTGTAAAGTTGAAATATTCTTCTTAGGAAGACCAGAGAGCAGGGCATTACAGTAATCAATGCGACTGGTAATAAAAGCATGCATCAGCATCTCTGTGTTGGCCCAAGAGAGAATAGGGCGGACTCTGGCTATATTTTTTAGATGATAAAATCCAATTTTGGTTATATGTTTAATATGTGGGATAAAACCAAGCTCAGAGTCAAAAATAACACCCAGGTTTTTCACTTGTAGCGAAGGACATAGTGAAAATGCCTCTAATTTAGACAAGAGTTTCTCTCTCTGAGCCTCAGGACCGACGATTAAAACTTCAGTTTTGTCCTGGTTAAGCTGTAAAAAGTTTTCTGCCATCCAAGATCTTATATCTAAAATACAGTTAAAAAGGGCATCCATTGGTCTGGTGTCATCAGGAGACACAGAGATGTACAGCTGCATGTCATCAGCGTAACTGTGGAAGTTCACTCCATGCCTCCTGATGACACCGCCGAGAGGGAGCATATACAAATTAAAAAGTACAGGGCCTAGAACCGACCCTTGAGGCACACCACATGTCATTTTATGGATCTTAGAGGAGCATGTATCCATACTCACCATAAAAGTTCTGTCAGAGAGATAGGAAGTGAACCAGTTGTGTACAGCACCAGAGAGGCCCACCATGTGTTTCAGTCTGTTTAAAAGAATAGCGTGGTCTACTGTATCAAAGGCTGCGCTTAGATCCAGTAGCACCAGGACTGAGAGCTTTTGGGAGTCCCAGTTACATCTAAGATCATTTAAAACCTTTAGGAGAGCCGTCTCTGTGCTGTGGTTCACCCTAAATCCAGACTGGAATATCTCCAGGATCTGTCTATCATTCAAAAAGTCATTAATCTGAGTAAAAACAAGTTTTTCTAAGATTTTACTTAAAAATGGTAAGTTGGATACAGGTCTGTAGTTATTAAAATCATTACAATCCAAATTGCTCTTCTTCAGAAGGGGTCTCACCACCGCCGTTTTAAAGGCAGCAGGGAAGACACCCAACTGAAGAGAGCAATTCATCATGTATAAAAGCTCAGCCTCGAAAAATCCATAAAGTGTTTTAAAGAGTGAAGAAGGGATTGGATCTAAAAGAAATGTGGTGGGTCTCACTGTGGAGAAAACTTTCTGAAGGTTCTCAGCATTAACCAGGACAAAGCTGTCCAGTGTCTCCTCAGGTACAATCGAGCCCTCAGATGTGTTTACAAACATATCGCGATTAGATAAAATATCAGATCTGATGGCGCTGATTTTTCCCCTGAAGTGGTCTGCAAACTGCTCACAGAGTGAGTCTGTGGGGGTTCTTTGGGAGCTGTTAAAATCAGGGTTAAATAAATGATCTATGGTGGAAAAGAGGACCTTGGGATTATTTTTGTTATTACTGATTATTTTGGCGAAGTATGAATTTCTTGAGTTCCTTAATGTATTATTGTACATTTTAAGTTGCTCGCAAAATATTTGATGGTTGATAGTATTTTTATTTTTCCTCCATCTCCTTTCTGCTGCCCTGCAATTTCTTTTGAGTTTTTTGACTTCTTCGTTTCTCCAGGGTGATGCATGTTTTACGTTAATCTTTTTGGTGGTGAGTGGAGCAACGGAGTCAATGCTTTTCTTCAGTTTGCTGTTGAAATGATTAAAAATCAAATCGCAGGGTGCAGGTAAAATCACAGGGGGGCATTCGTCTAAAACCCTGGTAAAATTTGCAGCCACTTCAGAGGTTAGATAGCGCCTCCTTACAGTTCGCACCGAGGTCTCCCGCTGAATAAAACCGGTTTACAACACATCTGCTGTTGTTGTTTAACTACATTCCATTCACTGTTACCTAGCACTCTGTGTACTGTAACCACAAACGGGGCAACTGAAGATTTAGATTCATTAAAAACAAAGGCCAAGTCAGTTTTTCTTTCTAGCCCTTTTAAAGTATTTTTCCTTTTATGGATAAAAGTATTCATTTCCCTTCATTTCCAAGATTTTTTTTAGTATAAGCCTGTTAAATGTCTAAAATCTAATTTATTTTAAATCTCCATCCATCCATTCACTTCCGCTTATCCTTTTCAGGGTCGCTGGAGCCTATCCCAGCTGTCATAGGGCGAGAGGCAGGGTACACCCTGGACAGGTCGCCAGTCTGTCGCAGGGCCAACACACAGGGACAGACAACCATTCGCACTCACATTCACTCACACATTTACACCTAGTGGCAATTTGGATTATATTAGATCTGTGAACTAAAATTTAACATTTCTGTGTATTTAATCTGCCACTGCAGCAAAACATAAAAATCTGCAGTTCAGATCAAGGACCAACATAAAACTTTAAATTCAATAGGTTTTTTAAGGTAACATGCACAATAAGACAGCAGGAATTTGTGAAAATGAAGCAAAGGTTCTTTTTTTAAAAGTAAAAATATTCTATGAGGTAATTGAACTACACTACAAACAGGCATAAATCATGAAATGATGTTTGAACTTACCTGGAGTTTTGGCACAATAAATCTATTTTTCTATTATTCAGTTTCTTTCCTTGTGTGCTTTGGCATTCCTTTAAGCTTTCTGACAAATGTAACCTGCAGGACACGTTTCCATCAGTTTAGTAGGTGAGGCATTAACAAACTGAAAACATCCTGTCAGTATTTTTCAGAGTAAAAACATCTTTTCAACTGACACATTTATTTCACACTTGATGATTTGTAGCCCTTACAAGAGTTTGTTAAATAAATATATACCAAACAGATCTTGGTAAGAGCAAATGGAAATATATTTAGGATAGAACAGGCAAGTATATTTCCCTGTAGACCTGACCTTGGGAGTGAAACCCATCTAGCCAGCAGGATAATACTTCTAATAGAAATGAAATGCTTTTATTCTGAAAGATAAGTTGATCTTCCGGATAGTTCTCCTCTCTGCACATAATGCCACTGTTTCCACAGAGCAAACGGACCCGAAAACAGTGTAAAAGAATCACATGACTCTAAACTATTTCTATTATAAATATGGAGGGCATTTCATATATTATGTGGGCATACTGATGCCGCTCCTGATCCTTTTTTTTCTGACCTGGTGAAAAACAGATGACTCGAGACAGACTTCTTCAATTCAATCAACTTCTTTATTTCAACCCCTACGCAGGAGGGAATCAGGTCAGCATAAAGCCTCTTGCAGATTCGAAGGGCAGTCCTTCGAACTGTTACATTTATATTATTCCAAAGTTCCTTATTTACCTCCCACCTTTCCTGTTATTCTGATATCACCTTCGTCTATACGTCAAACACAGTTTCGCTCAAAACAATTTCTTCCTCATTTATTGTCTTCTATCTTTCCTTTTAAGGTATTGTATTTAAGGTATCTTTAACCCTGTCATGGTCCTGGGTCGGTGACCCAGCACTTTTAGTTTATTATCATTTTCTAGTTTATTATGATGATGATGATTATTATTGTTTGAGTTCTATGTGTTATATTCGGTCTGCCTTTGAGTCTGCGTCTGTGTCTCTGTCTGTCTATGGTGTCACCCCATCTGTTTGTGAAGCTGTCTGTTTAGATCTGTGTCTTGTTTGGTTCTCCGTGTCTGAGTTTCCTGTTTTATTGTGAAGGTCTCTGTCTGATGTGAGTGTGTTCAGTTTACATTTCCCCTGTCCTGTCAGCTCTGATTTCTTCCAGCTGTGTTGCCCTCCTGTCTCTCATCCCCTGATTACTGGTGTGTGTATTTAAGCCCTGTGTGTTCTCCTGCCTGTTGCAGGTTCGTCTGTGTTCCTCCGTGTCCGTCTGTGTTCCTCGTGTCCTGCTCATCGTCTGCCTCTCATCCTCTCATCCCTTTGTCGTATGCTCCCAGATCTGTTATTTTAGTTCTCCCAGTTTAGATGTGTTCAGTTATTTGTCTTGCCCCACTGCTTGTTTGCCACTACACCTTGTAAATAAACTTCACTAGCATTTTCATCCACTGCTTGCATCTTGGGTCCTCCTTCCTCCACACCACACGGCTCGCCTTCCCAGCCGTGACAAACCCGTTCTTAAATGAAGAAGAATCCTTTAATTGTCCCACAAGGGGAAATTTGGTTGTAACAGCAGCCAGAAAGACACGTATACAAACAAACAGTACCCAGGACACAGAACAGAAACATACACATTTTTTTTTCTTACATGTTTACATTAAGGACAATGGTTACTATAAACAAAGTACTGTACCATTATTAAATTAAATAAAATTAACTACAGATAAGAGGCAAACCCAGGTTGTAGTGCAAATCGGTTGATTAAATTTAAAAAATAAAAAATAAAAAAAAAGCAAATCCGTTAGTCAGCTGGAACATCCTTAAGTTGAAGTTTAGAGAAGTTTTTCAGAAAGAGACCCCAAATTTTATCAAATGTGCCCTGTGGATTACTTTGAATTGTAATAGGTAATGACGGGCACAGAGTGATACAGAATCTACAAGAGAGAGAACTGAGTCCCAGACGTCATCTGACATAGCCAGATACCCAACTCGTTCTCCCATGTGGACTTGAGGCCTAAAACGGGAGCTGGGGTTACACTGCAGTTTATTATAGATGCGAGATATTACACCTTTGCCTGATAGTTGCAAATTAAGGAGCTCGTCCAGTAAGTTAGCAGCTGGAACTGTCAAAAGTACTGAATTTGACGTCACTTATTTATGTGCGAATGTTTAATAATTAAAGTCAGTCATATATCCACAAACACAACAAGCTGAAAGTCAGTGATATATGTATATATGTATATGTGTGTATACATACATACATACATACATATATATATATATATATATATATATATATATATATATACATATATATATATATATATATATATATCATAATAATCTGACAATACAATAATATTGGCCATATTATATTTACATTACCACAGTGAGATGACTTTAGTCTCATGAACAACATTAACTAATTGTTATTTACTAACTAATCTTAAATAACTGTTCAGCACAGAAATGAAGCCTAACAATCATGTTTTACAGTCCCGTGGTCTCAGCCTCAGATACTCAACTAATCAAAGTGATGTCATGACAAAAATGAATGACCAACAAAACATTTTCCTCCTTCATTTCTGTCAAACAATGCTGTATGTAACGTGTCTTGCGGTTAGTATCATGGTTGCTAGGAAACCTGAACAGCGCGACGAAGCGTATACCGTCCCATTTCACAAGCCTCTCACTTCCGCACTTCTCGTACTTATAGTACACACCGTACGTAGTACGCGTAGTGTGCGTACTTCAAGCGTGCAGACCCTGAATTGGGACACAGCCAGTGTGTGACACAAACTTGAGTGCATGCGTGCTCTGGCTTACGGGGGCTCTTAAAGGGACAGTACACCCCCAAAACGCCAGGTCTAATCATCACCATGACAACCCTACAACAGACCTCTGGTACACAGGCAACCAGTCAAAAACACAATCCCCTCTTTTTAAACCCTTTCCAGGGTTAGTATTAGTTCACTTGGCTAAACAGACGGTAGGGAAGTATGTGGATTTGAAATAAAAAGCAATAAATCATCAGCATAGAGAGAGACTTTGTGTTCAGTTTGACCTCTTTGTATACCCTGAACAAGTTTGATGTTGAAAAAGGGTAGCGTCTGTTGTGATATTTTGATACTACGGTTAGCATTTACAGGATATTGTTTTGTAGTAATATTATACAGGAGAACTGTTACTCAATAAGTTGTTTTTCTCTTTCTCTCTGACCCATGTATTGATGTGTAAGACTCACAGGCTGGTACCCCAAGGTCGAAAATACCACAGAGACGAGACCACTTCCTTACTCCCATCCTCCCTTCCTTATGGTTTAGAAAAGAGCTTGTTAAAGGCCAGGTGGTTCGTTTCAGAATTCACTAATGAAAGAACTCTGTATTCTATGTCTAGGAGTGTATTTTGCTGGGATGATCATAAATTGTAGCTGAACTGATAAACTACACAAAGGATACTTCTTTGCTCACAAGGAAGGAAGACGTTTCCTTATTTGGTCTGTACTGGTTTGAACTGAGAACCTGCTGACACACGAACCTTTTTTTTCCTCTATATAAGCTGTTATGTACTAAATAAACCTTTGAGTCGATTTGGGAAGGCAACCTGAAGCAGTCTGTGTTTCCTTGTTCTCCCAAGCTACTCCCGACGTCGTAACTAACCCAGCTGAGCGGCATACCTGAGTGTTACTTTGAATAATTAGGAATCTTATAAGGAAAGGACAAAACTCTGCTTATCGGTGCTCACGCCTTGGAGGGAAACCGGGACGGAGATTTTCTCTTCAGCGTCCATTAACAAAGCCAGACTGATCTTCAGATATGACTGCTGGCAGGAGCCTTCCCAACCTATAGGCCAGCGCTTTAGCTAGGATCTTAAAGTTAACATTCGAAAGCGAAATTAGTCTGTATGATGCACATTCAGTTGGATCTTTCCCCATTTTCACAATTAAAGGTATGGAAACATCATACCAGGAAGTTGGCAGTTTGCCCTGTGTGAATGATTCAGATAGAACCAAGTGGAGTAGAGGTACAAGCTTTGGGGCAAATGGTTTGAAAAATTAAACCAAAAAGCCATCTGGGCCAGGGAACTTCCCTGACTGTAAGGAGAAAATTGCAGTGGTAATCCCTTCTTTGGAAAATGGTGCATCCAACATCTATCTGTGGGTGTCTGCCAGCCCAGGAAAATCCAAGCTTTTAAGAAAATTTGTGATAAGTGAGTGGTCGGTGTGAGATTCAGAGGAATAAAGCTTCAGATAATATTCCCTGAACGCATCATTGATTTTGGCATGATCAGTAACGAGCCCGTCATCTGAGTTAATGGCGGTTATACACTGACGTGGATTTAGACCCCTTATTTGGTTAGCTAGGAGTTTGGCCGATTTCCCCCCATGCACAAAAAATGTACTCCTACTCTTTAAGAGTTGCCTCTCCATAGCATGAGTTGAAGGAAGTTCAAATTTGGTTTGAAGTTCAAAATGTTTCTTGTAAACCTCAGAGTCCTTATTGTGTGCATAGTGATGGTCCAAGTCTTTTATTTTATTGGCTAATTCTTGCCTTTCTTTTAAGGTTACCCTCTCCATATTAGCTGTATATGAAATGATCTGTCCTCAGAGATAGGCCTTCATTGAGTCCCAAACTAAAAGGCTAGAAATATTCGGGGAAAGGTTGGTGTCAAAAAAGAGTTTAATTTGGTTATTTATAAATTCCAGAAAGGTATTATCAGATAGTAGTGTGGGGTTAAAACACCAACTCCTGTCTGTTCTAGGTAAGTCAGGAATAGACAAAGTCACCATTAAAGGGGAAATGGTCTGATATAACTATGGCATGGTATTCACAGCATATCATTGCAAAAGATTTCACATAGGGCAGCGCCAAAAAAGTCAGTTGGGCAGATGCTTTTTGTGGATTCTGCTAAGCCAAGTATTCGTAGATTTTTCCAACGGCTGCTGCCTTCTAGGTCGATGACTTTGATGGCCAGTTTGGAGTTAGACCCTGGAAGGTTACCATATGCTTCTTCCAGTTCTTTGATCCGCTGACCTGCATCTTCCGCTGCCAGCTCGAGCGAAGACAAATGCTGGCCATGTTCATCCACAGCTAGGCAAACTTGATCGAACTTTGCCTCCAGCCAGGTGAAGGAAGACTTAAATTCAGCCTTGAGTTCTGCTGCTAGCTCCTCTTTTTGTTGGGATAACAGCTCAGCAATGGCGTCCACCATTAGGTCAGGAGATGAGTCGTCTGTTTTACCTGCCTTATTCTTTGAAGTCGATTTTGAAACCATAAGAGTGCACCATAGGGGGATACAGGTATGTGCCTAACTGGTGGTTTAAGAAAGGTTAGGAAAGTAAAGTTTAAAAAAGGAATTGAGCGGAGCCAAGCAACTATGTCACATGCATAGTTATACAAAGATAAGATAAGATAAGATAACCTTTATTAGTCCCACGCGTGGGAAATTTGTTGTTAAGGCTGCCGACCTTTGCCAGCGCCATCTTACCCTTCCGACCATACATACATTACACAAACATCACATGGGGAAGACAGGTCAGAGGTGTATAACAATGGAAAATGCACAACATGAGGAAAGACAAGGAGAAAAAATAACTCCCCCCAGACTGAGCTCCAACAGGGAGATCAGTTTGAGAACAGAAAAAAACAGCACATGAATCAGCACATCTCACAACATAGAAGATATAAGCTTAGAAGGCGTTTGGATGGGATGGGGGGTGAGTGTAGGTCTGTGTCAGTCTACATGCATATGCGTGCGTGTGAGTGTGTTCCGTGTTCCACCGAGAGAAAGTGTCCCTTCACCCGATTAGGCAAAAGCCAACAGTCTTTGGTCGATGCGGGTGGCCTTGAATGAGGAGGGAGAAAGTCACAACACAGTCAGTCACAGTCTTAAGGGAGAATTGTTATTCCCATCAGCTTTTGCCTTGAGCATCCAGCTGGCACCAGGGGGGCCACATGAAATGAAGATGGTAGCTGTTTTGGTTAGTGCGAAGAAACTGCTTCCAATTTTACAGTTGTCTAATGTCCATCACTGGTCACAAGTCTCTCGTTGGAGAGCTGTGAGCCTCTCCACGATGTTATCCATCAATGCCGAGATGTTATCCAGTTTGCTCATAGGGCATGAGTGTTCACGACAGCTGTGAGCCTCTCCGAGATGTTGTCAGATGGTCACAGTACTCACAGCAGCCACAAGCTTCTCCAAGATGTCATCTGTACTGCACCCGATGAGCCCATTCTGAGAACCCACAGCTTGCTCCATCTTTCCAATCAACATAGCAGGCAGCCTTGTGAGGATTTGAACACACGTTTCCGCTTTCTTTATCCTTTGATAAGCCAGGGCCAAGCCAGCGCTGATCAGCAAGAACCCTGTTATCATGGTTCCGAAAAGGTGCTCCCAAACCAAGGCTTCTCGTCGAGAGGAGGGTGTCAATTGCATTCAGGGACCAGTTGATCAAATCCATAATTCTTTAGGTTTTTAGAGAACAAGTCTGGGAGACTCTCTTAGGGTTAGAGAATAAGCGAGACTATACAAAAGACATGAGAAGCCAAGCAGGAAAGATAAGGGAGAGGGAGAAAGAGAAAGTGCGACTGCCTCCGTCAAGAGCCAAGAAAGAAAAAGTACAACATGCAGTGAAATGTGTGCCGATACGCTCCTCGGCTGTGCAAAAATGACTGTTGGGACTGTTGGGATGATCTCCTCCACCAGCATGCTAACAAAACTTACTGCTACATCCGTAGACTCGTTGATGTCGACTCTGCATGCTCTGAACATGTCCCACTCTACATCATTGAGCGCGTCCTGTAGCTTCTGATCTTCTGATTGGGCAGACCAGTGTTTCACCTCCCTCTTGGTTAATTCATCCCTCTGTATGTTTTGTTTAACTTACATACAACTGGGCTTGTCAGGCACTCTTTTTGGCTGCTGTGGTTATTATTATATTTGAATGCTTTTGTCCAGTTTCGACGCAAGGCTGTCCTTGGTGGAGATTCTTCACCGAGAATTTAAATGCTTGCGAGAATCCCTGGAGTTCAGCCAGCAGCAGGTGAAAACGCTTGCTGCTGAAAATGCCACGCTAAGGGAGTCGGTGAAATGTCTCACAGAAAATGTTACCCAGCTGTGGAGATACAGAAATTCTTTTATTGCTGCCATATAATCTGCATCATTATAATTGCATTAATAACATTCTTTACAGCATTATTTCATCTAATAATATTTCTCACAGTATTAATACTGCATTACAGTTGTTTATTGAAGATGTCCATTTGAGGATCCTTCCATTATGTTAACTTTTATTACAAGTACGGTTAGAAGTATTTTATACACATTGCATATCTGTGCTTATTTTGAGTTGATGTTCAGTTCATTAAGGGTCTTAAGCTTCACTGGCGTGACTGTCCAGGTGATACATGCTGAGGGAAACTAGAACATAGAAGGATAACTGCAATGCATGCTTACAGTACATATAATACATATAATCTAGGAATGTGTCCGGCCTGAGGCCTCAACTCATTTGGTGTCTTACTATATTTTATTCTACTTGGTAACAGATGATCAGAGTCAATAATTAGCCTCAGAGACCCTGAGGGCTTGAAGTTTATTACCTTGTATGGAAGGTGTTATAGAAAAGAGAAGTTCTATGTCTGCTTATAGCTATTAAAGATGTACGATTAACTGTGACTAATGTCTGGAACCTATTTTAATCTATCATTGACGCCATGAGGGGGCGGGTACCCCACTGCTTTATAAGTATCCACAACATGTATTTTGGTCAGAAGACATATGTTGATGTTTTCTCCTGTGTGTTAATAAACTCATCGTTTGATTGCACTTTTCTGGGGCCTCCGTGGTTTGTGACACTGCTCTACATTGATTGATTTCGCGACACAGCTCAATAGAGAAAATAAAAAAATAAAAGAAACAGTTATTGATCTACAAGCTCGTAGCATGCGTGATAATCTGGTATTTTCTGGTATTCCAGAAGCCGCTGGAGAGGACGCGGAGACCACGGTAAAAAGCTTCATCAAAACCACCTGAAGCTGCCGGAGGACACTGTGAAGAACATTGTCTTCGATCAGGTACATCGCCTCGGCCCCATTCGGGCTACGGCCGGGAGACCACATCCTATCGTGGCCAAATTCGGCCACTTCAAACAAAAGCAACATGTGAAAAGCCGCGGCAGGGAATTAAAAGGAACGGACTTCAGCGTGAACGACCAGTTCCCCAAAGAGATCTTGGAACGACGCAGGGTCCTCTTCCCAATCCGACGCGGCTTCATCCAGAAGGGTTCCCGCGCTGTCATCGCTGTGGCCCGGCTGTACGTGGCCGGACAGCTCCACCGCGACCCCAACATCACTCCGTGGCTGTATTAACCTCACACCAGATAAGAATCAGCTGCACCCTTTCCCTATCCACTCACACTAACTTGCATTAACATCTGTTTAACTTACCGGTATCAAATCGCATCTTAAAGTGTGATTTCATAGCAGAATTAACACTGTCACTCTCCGTCGGTGATTTAATTGGAATGTTTACGTTTTGTTTTTGTTTGTTTTTTCTTCTCGTTTTTTTTCCTCCTCTCTTTTCCCCCTCTTGGTTTTATGCTGCTCACCCCTGTCCTTGGTTTCTTTCTTTATTCCTTTCACTGCCTTGATCACCTGCTTCGAAACTCATCCACAAACATCCTTTATTTCGACACATACGCACCATGCGCTCAACGGCAGCACATTTACTTCAGCCAGACAGCGCACACAGTCGTTTAGGATACACACACTTAAGCCAAGCCTACTCATATTAGTAAATATGCAAACACATAGTCAGACTCAGGGAGCATCTCGCCACACATTTTTTCTCTCCCTCCCTCTCTTTATTTATGAACAAGTGACGTATTCTCTCCACCTGTCTAAGCGATGCACACAGCATACATCCCTAGTTATACACAAACATCTATGGGTACACTGAGGTTCATTACATGGAATATAAATGGAGCTGGCTCCAGAGAAAAGAGGTTAAAAATATTTAACCAACTCAAAAAACTACAGGCAGATGTTGTCCTTTTACAAGAGACCCACAGACCTCTTAGAGGTTCGAATGAACTTAAAACACCTGAGTTTCCTAATGTGTTCTCAGCTTGTTATAATTCTAGACAAAGGGGAGTAGCAATTTTAATACATAAAAATATTAATTTCACAGTAATCGATACAGTTATAGATCCAGAGGGCAGATTCTTAATCATTAAACTATCTATACGTGATAAAAAAGTAAAAAGTATTGCAAGTGTATATGGTCCAAATGTTGATGATCCCTCATTCTTTCACGGTTTTTTCAGTGCACTCTCTGAACACTTAGATGGCACAATTGTTCTTGGAGGCGACCTCAACCTTGGACTAAATGAAGACATGGATAGGCTCAATACAGCGGGAACTCAGCGTAATTGGCAGTCCACAAATATAATCAAACAGTATATGAGCGACTTTGGTCTTTGCGATGCATGGCGCTCCCTTCACCCCACCAGTAAGGAATATACTTTTTTCTCACATGTTCATCACTCTTACTCTCGTCTGGATTATTTTTTGGTCGGCAGCTCACTGCTGAACGACATTTCAGACACTGAGATTCACCCTATAGCTGTCAGAGATCATGGTCCTGTATCTTTAACACTAATGCACAAGAATAATACTACGCCAAGAAAAAACTGGAGATTTAATATATCACTACTTAAAGATGAAGACTTTATTAAATATTTTAAAAAAGAGTGGACTTCATATTTAGACTATAATGACACTCCCGAAACATCAGCTTCTGTTCTATGGGAAGCAGGGAAAGCTGTGATGAGAGGTAAAATAATTTCTTTCTCATCACATAAAAACAAAAAAGAAAACAAAAATATTCAGGAATTAGAAAAAAACATCAAATCACTAGAAGAAGCCTACGCGTCCCACCAAGATCAGGAAACATTGAACAAAATACGCAAAACAAAACTAGAATTAAGTGAGATAATTAATAAAAAAACAAAATTCTTAGTACAAAGACTACGCTTACAAAATTATGAACATGGTAATAAATCTGGTCAATTTCTAGCAAACCAGCTAAAAATAAATAAAGAAAAAACAACTATATGTGCTGTTCAAGATTTATCTGGGAACACAATATATGAACCGATACTAATAAACAACATTTTCAGGGATTTCTATAAAACGCTGTATTCACCACAAATAAACCCATCTAAAAAAGAAATCGATCAGTTTTTGGACAACATAACTCTTCCAAAATTATTAGACACTCAAGCAATGGCACTGGATTCACCACTGACACCAGGTGAACTCCAGGAAGCCCTGATAAGTATGCCCAATAATAAGGCTCCAGGTCCAGACGGCTTTCCTGCAGAATTCTACAAAGAATTCTGGTCGATTCTAGCACCAGTTTTCTACAGAACGTTGTTGGAAATTAAAGAAAAGGGCAGACTTCCATCAAATATGAATTCTGCAAACATTAATCTCATGCTAAAACCAGGCAAAGACCCTGTATATCCCTCAAGCTATCGTCCAATATCCCTTATAAATGTAGACCTTAAAATAATCTGCAAAGCTCTCTCAAAGAGACTGGAGAAAATAACCCCCTCTTAATTCATCCTGACCAAACTGGTTTCATAAAAGGTAGGCACTCATCAACAAATACACGCAGATTACTTAATTTGATAGACTACTCATACAGTAAAAACCTAGAAACTACAATATTTTCTTTAGACGCAGAAAAAGCATTTGACAGAGTTAACTGGAAATTTCTATTTGCAACTTTACACAAATTTGGTTTTGGATCCTCTTTCATCAACTGGTTAAAAATATTATATAATTCCCCAACAGCTTGTGTCAGAACAAATGACCAGACATCCTCCAGCTTCTGTCTCTTGAGGGGCACCAGGCAGGGATGCCCACTCTCCCCTTCGCTGTTTGCAATTTTTATTGAACCACTAGCAGCAGCAATTAGACAGAATTCAGTAATTAAGGGCATAAAATGCAAGAACGTGGAACATAAAATCAGCCTTTATGCGGATGATGTGTTACTCTTTCTCCAAAATTCACAAACCAATATCTCTGGGGTGATTGAATTGATAAACTCTTTTGCAAGAATATCAGATTACTCAATTAACTGGTCAAAATCTACAGTCTTACCGATTAATTGCTCCCTCCATAATTCCTCTTCTACACCACTGCAATCGGGAAATATAAAATATTTAGGTATTAATGTTTCTCCCAAGCTTGCAGATCTAACTAAATTAAACCATATCCCACTTTTAAAGAAGGTAGAAGATGATCTGGCCAGGTGGAAATGTCTACCCATATCACTCATGGGAAGGGTTGCCGCTATAAAAATGATGGTCTTACCAAAAATAAATTATTTATTCTCAATGATCCCAACTAAACCGCCACAAGATTGGTTCAGATCTCTAGATTCATGTATGTCCAAATTCCTTTGGAAAAATAAACCCCCACGTATAAGCTTAAAAACACTATAAAAGACCAAGGATAAAGGAGGATTAGAACTACCTAACTTTCAGCACTACTTCTTAGCCAACAGGCTTCAGTTTATCTCAGGATGGCTAAAACATACCCTCTTAGATGAACCTTGGCTAGATGTAGAACAAGCACTTTGCAATAATCTAGAGATCTCAGACCTACCATTTATCAGCTCAAACATCCAACGACATGAATGCTTCCAAAGCGTCAACATCAGCTCTTCTCTGACAGCATGGTGGGAGTTTCTAAAATTGACGGCGTCTTCATTAATCCCATGCAAACGTACACCTATCTGGAACAACCCTGACATATTACAAAACAATAATATGATAAACTTTTCAGATTGGAGTGGTAAAGGAATCAAATATTTAGAACATATACCAGAAGGAACAGAATTTATTTCATTTGATGGACTAGTTACACAATATGGGATCAACAAGAAAAGATTTTTAGAATATCAACAAATTAAATCCATAGTAAAAAAGAAATTTAAACCGGGTCAAGTTGAACTACAAACACCACCAAGTGTGGTTCAATTTCTTACTCTTAAAACCCCCAAATTACTATCCAAAATATACAGAATGCTTTCTAAAACAGATGAATCAATATCACTTCCTATTGCAAAATGGGAAGCGGATTTATCAGTTAACTTAGACCTAAACTTCTGGTCTCAGATTTGCTTAAAAACCTTTCATCTAATTAGAAATCCCAGTCTTCAATTAATTCAATACAAAATATTACATAGAGTGCACTATACAGGTCATCGGATGTTCAAGATGGGCTTTACGTCTACCAACAACTGCTCACACTGCCAAACCAATTCACCGGACAATTATATCCATGCTCTTTGGTTCTGTCCACCAGTTCAGAAGTTTTGGCGCGAGATATGTGAAGACTTATCAAAGTGTCTGAAATGTAACATTCCAACTTCCCCCTTAGTGTGTTTGTTGGGCAGCTTAGATAATGTCACTTCAGAAAAGATTATCGCCCATATGGTTTTCACTGCCCTATGCATAGCCAAGAAAACAGTCCTCATGAACTGGAAAAATAAAAATAATCTTAATTCTAACCAATATAGAAATTATCTATTAGATTACATTAGTCTTGATACAGCCTCTGCCACCACATCAGACCAATTGCTCTGGGCTCCTTTGATCAGCTCCATCACCTAGTGGGGGTGGGGGGTCATAGTTTGGTCCCGCCTTCACTGTTGTGATTGGTGTGGGGGTAGGGACAGGCTTAGGGCGTGGGGGGGTTCCCCGGAGGCATCTTCCTTGGGGGGCTCAATCCGGGGTAGCGGTCATGTCCGGTTAGGGGCTCTTTTGGCTCTCAGGTGACTGTTTCCTCGTGGCTGCGTGCAGCGGGGCTAGGGGAGGGTCTGTGCTGACGGACGTGGGTTACTGACCTGGTAGCCTGGCTGCCCCTGGGTGGGTCCGGGATGGGCGTGAGGTTCTGGGGGCGCTCCGTCTCTGGGCTGGGGCCCTGGCAAGGCCTCGGGGGCTTGGGTCCTGGTTGGTGTGTTGCCGGGGTTGTGGGCGGGTGGGTGCATGGGGGCCCAGCCCTGGCGCAGGGTGCCGCTGGTGCGTCGAGCCACCTGGGGGGCTCTTCAACTGGTGGGGGAGATTGTCACATCTTGCAGGAGCTTTCCGCTCTTCAGGAACTCTCTCTGCAGGAGGGGGAGATACAGGAGAGGTGGAGGAAGATCTCAGCCTGGGCGTGAGTCTATTGTCTTATGTAGTCTGGAAGATGAGTGGATGATGGGGTGGGTGCAGTTTTCTCTGTGGTGGGGTTGGGTGGACTGTCCCGGGCTCTGTGGGGGCACTGCTGCACTGGGCCCCGGTCTGGATGGGCCTGGACCCCCTTTCCCTGGCGGGTCGCGGAGTATGGGGGTGCCTACTGGGGTCATAGAGTTCGTAGTGTCCATCCAGTGTAGACCACATTCACAACCTTGCTGACAATGAACACATTTGGGAAACAGGAAGTAATGGCATTGATTGCAATAAAGACTTTTTGGATTTTTTGTCTACATGGACACAATAAATATTTTGAGGTGCGTTGACAGTTCGCAGTAGCCCTTCAAAGTTCTGCACCTATGGATACAGACAATCTAATTTGCTTCCTAAATGTCTTGATGCATGCTCAATCATCCAGGTAAGTAAATCCCCAAAAGTGGATTCTAGGCATAGCGTTTGTGGGAGAAATGTTTTGTCACTCATCCAATTGACTTCTTCAGTCTCAGCTGACTGCAGGTTTCCCCAACCTTATAAACAGTACATTTGCATAATGACTGAAACCAGCCCACTGAAGGAACAATGGGCTGGGAGGACAGTTCCTTATTCTTAATAATGCAAATTCTCATGACCATCATTATGCAAATGTATTGTTTATAAGACTGGGGGAACCTGCAGTCAGCTGAGATTGAAGAAGTCACTTAGATGAGTGACGAAACGTTTCTCCCACAAAACGTTACATCCAGATGAACAGAATCAACTTTTGGAGAGTGCTTCCTAAATGTTTTTGCTGAAATTGTTTAAATGAACACTTTCATGGTTATTTAACAAATGATCAAAACTAAAGTACCAATGTGAGATATACATCATTCCTATAACACCAATTTTCTGGTAATAGAAATATTTAGCTCACACCATGCTCCCTGTATGATACATTATAAATTTAATCAATTAGAACTTTACATATTTAGACCTACGGCTAAGCGTTGCAGTAAATTATAGGATATACATACTGCTGAAGACAGTGTTGTTGTTAATGTATGTTTGGAGGCGTTGCACCCCGGAACCTTAAGACGTTTTTCAGGGTTTTCCCTGTCATAATGTTATGTGAGAAACAGTTTCCTGTATGTGTTGCGACCAATGACTGTATAAAAGATGGACGACGCGACACCGCCTCCTACCATTGTGTAAAAATGAAGCCAAAATATCCCGCTTGTGGAGGCTGCCATCTTGCAAATTTGGAGCCAGAGTCTGCGCAGTAGTGACTTGAGGTGGAGCGACTGTGTAACACTCCCGCCCACACACCCACTGGACGTGACCGCAAACACGCCCCCCTACACTTTTTACGTAGCACCTGTGGCTCGAGTTTTTTGCTGGTTTACCGCGACTGACGACTCGTTTAATTAAGGTAAATACAACCATGTCATTGTTATAAAAAAAGAAAGACACACAGTTTATCATCTTATAGTTCTACAATCGCTCTGTTGTTAATTCGTTTGCTAGATTAGCCGCTAGCATACGCACTGTGTTGGAGGCTTGTTGCTAGTGTAACAGAGTCATAAATCACATTGTTATAATTACACAAAATGTGTTCTAAACCCCCAAACTGCTCCTTTTATACCTGACTTTTAGGACCTCCAAGCCTGTAGTTGTGTTCATTATCAGTTAGAGCCCCTCCTCATTCTTTTCTTCTTCTTCTTTGGTGCAATACTATAAATACAGTGTACCCGTTTTGCCTCTCCCCTTTTCCTATAATTCCCCTGTGGGAGAGGTGGGTGTCATTTCTTTCCAACACCTTGAAACACACATAATTCATATTTAGCCACCCTGATGTTTATGATTGCGATGTTAGTTCAGTTATTGTCATTATTAAGCCTGTTTTTGTAAGATGTTATAAGTGTGTAGTATGTGTGTATCATAAATGTGTTTTAGGCGCCATAAATGCTAGCATGAATATATACTCCTTGCTGGCTTGGGAGCTGTGGTGGGTTGAGCTAACCCTCTTCCCCACTGTTTGTATTTGGTCTAGGAGCTGGAGTGGGCAAATTATTTACTTGGAGGTCTTTCTTTCTTTTACCTTTTTTATCAGGTATGTCGGATTTCATGTTGTTGTTTTTGTTTTATCTTATGTCAAATATGTTACGTGTAAATGCATATTTTATGTTTAATGTAAAAATAAATGCCAGCCCTTTTCCTACAATTCCCCTGTGGGAGAGGAGCTGGAGTGGGCAAATTATTTACTTGGAGGTCTTTCTTTCTTTTACCTTTTTTATCAGATACAACGCAGAATCACACCGGTTACACTAGCTAGTTAGCGATGCTACACACCTGCTACTCTTAATAGTCTTCAACACTTATGTTTTTTTATCCATTTTTAGACAGCGATGAGATCAGCTGCACACTCCACAGAGGCCCAGAGTTACTGTTAATATGAAAAATATAATGCTGTCCTTTGAGATTTTAACATAAGACTGAGTGTAATGGATCTAAAACTGTTTAAATCTCTAGTCTACAGCCTGGTAACATGGAAACTTTAAAAACAGCAGCAGAACGTTTCAGTAATGTAGTCTAATGTGTTCTTTTCATTTAATAATAATCCATATTATGTATAACAGCTACATTCACCCTGGAGAGAAACTAGGGAGACCATCAGGACCAGGCTGGGTTTCTGGGTCCAGAGGTTTGGAGAAACTTCTTCCCTTTCTTTCATCACAGCTGTCCTGTGCCAGAAGTTCTGTTGACCCACTGAGAGAGGCATCATTTAAGAAACACCAGGAACACTGAAGCTCATCGCATTGATCAAGCAGGACTCATGATGTTCACCAGCAGCTCCCTCACAGGGAAATCTTCAGAGCTCCCCCGTAGGCCCGCCCCAGAAGATGGATAAACCCAGCATTTCATGAACACTGTGATGGAGACCTTTGGTTTGTGCAATGTTATAAATACTTGGATACTCCCCAGAGGCTCCGGACTTTTATATAAAGATATTATATTCAGTCCTGTAGAAAGTTATATATTTAAAAATATATGATCCTCTTTGGTTACTCTGGTATGAATAACTGAATCACTTTATGGTAAATAACCCACTATGTGAAAAAAAACTGTGAAAGAATTCCAGATGACAAGTTTGTAGTCCAACATACAAGTGATGACCTTTGACTTTCATCAGGTTTTATTTAATTGTGTTAGAGAAACTCAAACGTGCTCTTCATGCAGCTGAGTACATCAAGTGTTTAAAATGGAAGCTGTGCAGGTCTGAGATACAAACTGAGGTCCTGTTAATGCTGATATATAGTGACACAGTTACAGGGGTGATTAATCCTTTTGTTTTTTTGTGTTTAACTTTATCAATAAAACAGCTGCAGCTTTCACTGCAGCACATGTGGTACGTTAACCTTTGTACTGTTTTCATCAGTTCATTTTGCAGTTAACATGTTGGATGATCTGTCTGCTGTCACTGGGTGGTGCTGAGGTCTGAATCTGAGGGCAGCTCCTGTAATCACAAAGAGA
Organism: Aulonocara sp. 'chitande type north' Nkhata Bay; assembly: GCF_057382095.1. NCBI lineage: Eukaryota > Metazoa > Chordata > Actinopteri > Cichliformes > Cichlidae > Aulonocara > Aulonocara sp. 'chitande type north' Nkhata Bay. The sequence continues at coordinate 23,036,193 of NC_141355.1, read as the reverse complement.
ACAGAACCATCAAACTCAAATGTAAATTTTATCCCTCAAAATTGAAATAAAGCTGATTCTTCTGTCCTCACACACTCAGGATCTGAAGTTCTTCTCTTACATTTTTTTCAGTATTACAGTACACTACAGTACTTTAATCCATAGTTCCCGAGTAATGAGGAGCTACAAGGTACAAGCTTTTTTTTTTTTTAAAGTTACTGTTTTTATAGACGTGGCAAGAGACTGAAAACATGCTGTTGTTTGCACATATTTAATAATCAGCTCTGCACAGGAGCTGAAGCAGGATGCAGCCTGTTGCTTTTCCAGTATAATACTACTAAAAGTACAGTAATTAGTGAGTAGCCCGGAGCGTTTCTCTTGATTTCTTTAGTCAGGGTAAATTCATTCACCTGCACGGGTTAGCTAAACGAACCCTGACAGCCGAGTCCTCATCTTAGCTAGCTAGGTCTCAGGACCGAGCTAAGGTCGGTAGTTACGGATTAGCTTACAAACACGTTTAACTTACCGAAAAAGTGCAGCGGGGCCTCGGGTCCTTCTGTCGGGTAGTCCAGTTTACTGAAGAACACCTCAGGCTGTCAGGTTAAAACACTCGGTCGTGTCTTCGTAGCGTAAACGCTGGCCCTCCTCTCAGAGCCTACGCTCTATCTGCTATTCGCGAACAGAGATGCGCAAGTTTCTCCGTGACTGCAGCTGCCAGTCAAAGCTGTTATGATGACGTTTCACCCCAATTTAACATCACCGCGGTAGGAATTAGAATCAAACTTATGGGCGAGAAGACCCCTTGGACATCAATCAGCGTGATGAAAACTATTGATAACAAAAGAAAGAATCTTTGGAAAAAAATTATCTGAGGAGAATAAATTTATTTTAGTCTGACCCCAGTCCCGTCCGCTAACATGGAGGAGGCGGAGTTTATGACCTATACTGCAGCCAGACACCAGGGGGCGATAGAGATGTTTTGGCTTCACTTTTCACTTTTGGGGAGCTGTTGCGTCGTCCATGTTTTATACAGTCATTGGTTGCCACTAGCAGCAATGTAAATTTAATCAATTAGAACTTTACATATTTAGACCTACTGATAAACGTTGGAGTAAATTATATAACATGCTTACCTTGTGATGTACATAGAGTAAGCCAGAGGAAACTCCTCTTCTTCCTTGCTTAATGGGAATGTTGTGCATTTCCTGGTTATTTTGAATTTCCTGTAAATTTGCAGTTTTGAAGACGCAATGTTGGTTTTAAAGTCCATATCTGTAAATCGTGATTAAGAGTTGAGTAATTACTAAAACCTGTGATTTAAAACTAAAAACCTGCAGTCTTTGGTTGCATTGATAATCATGGATCTGAATACTCTTCTGGAAGTTTTTGCTGATGGTCAGTAATTTGGCTTTCTGAAATTCTGTTACTCCACCATTAACCAAGAGATGATATGAGAATAGCAGGGAAACACACATACATATGTATGGAATATTTAAAAAAGAAATTTAAGTATAGGCCTGTGAAACTTCTTAAACCTATTTTTTAAAGTACTTTCACATGTAAATCTGTGTACTAATCTGTGAAGAAAAAGAACCAACATAAAACTTTAAATTCAATAGTTTTAGGCAACATACAAAATAGGACCACAGCAATTCATCCATCCTCATCCGCTTTGTCCGGGGCCGGGTCGCGGGGGCAGCAGCCTAAGCAAAGAGGCCCAGACCTCCCTCTCCCCAGCCACCTCCTCCAGCTTATCTGGGGGAATACCAAGGCATTCCCAGGCCAGCCGAGAGATATAATCTCTCCAGCGTGTCCTGGGTCTGCCCCGGGGCCTCCTCCCGGTGGGACATGCCTGGAACACCTCACCCAGGAGGCGCCCAGGGGGCATCCTTGTCAGATGCCCGAACCACCTCAGCTGGCTCCTTTCGATGTGGAGCAGCAGCTGCTCTACTCTGAGCCCCTCCCGGATGGCCGAACGTCTCACCCTATCTCTAAGGGAGAGGCCAGCCACCCTTCGGAGGAAGCTCATTTCTGCCGCTTGTATCCGCGATCTCGTTCTTTCGGTCACTACCCACAGCTCGTGGCCATAGGTGAGGGTAGGGACGTAGACCGACCGGTAAATTGAGAGCTTCGCTTTTACACTCAGCTCCCTCTTCACCACGACGGACCGGTGCAGCGTCCGCATTACTGCAGCTGCAGCCCCAATCCGTCTGTCGATCTCCGGCTCCCTTCTCCCATCACTCGCGAACAAGAACCCGAGATACTTGAACTCCTCCACTTGGGGCAGGAACTCATCCCCGACCCGGAGTGGGCACTCCACCCTTTTCCGGCTGAGAACCATGGCCTCAGATTTGGAGGTGCTGATCCTCATTCCCGCTGCTTCACACTCGGCTGCGAACCGTTCCAGTGCGAGCTGGAGGCCCTCACCCGATGAAGCCAACAGAACCACATCATCTGCAAAAATCAGAGATGAGATTCTGAGGCCACCAAAGCGAAAGCCCTCTGCCACTTGGCTGCGCCTAGAAATCCTGTCCATAAAAATTATGAACAGAACCGGTGACAAAGGGCAGCCCTGGCGGAGCCCATCACCCACCGGGAACGAGTCCGACTTATTGCCGGCAATGCGAACCAAGCTCTTGCAACGGTTGTATAGGGATCGAATGGCCCGTAGCAATGGGCCAGACACCCCATATTCCCGCAACACCTCCCACAGGACACCCCGAGGGACACGGTCGAATGCCTTCTCCAAGTCCACAAAACACATGTAGACTGGTTGGGCAAACTCCCATGCACCCTCAAGTATCCTGGAGAGGATAAAGAGCTGGTCCAGTGTTCCGCGACCAGGACGGAAACCGCATTGTTCCTCCTGTATCCGAGGTTCGACTAACGGACGAACTCTCCTTTCCAGCACCCTGGCATAGACTTTCCCAGGGAGGCTGAGGAGTGTGATCCCCCTGTAGTTGGAACACACCCTCCGGTCCCCTTTCTTAAAGATGGGGACCACCACCCCGGTCTGCCAGTCCACAGGTACTGCCCCTGATCTCCACGCAACATTGCAGAGGCGTGTCAACCAGGACAGCCCTACAACGTCCAGAGCCTTCAGGAACTCGGGGCGGACCTCATCAACACCAGGGGCTCTGCCACCAAGGAGTTGTTTAACTGCCTCAGTGACCTCGCCCCCGGAAATTGGCGGGTCATTCCCCTCATCCCCAGACTCTGCTTCCTCCTCGGAAGACGTGTCAGTGGGATTAAGGAGGTCCTCGAAGTATTCCTTCCACCGCCTGACAATTTTCTCAGTCGACGTCAGCAGCGCTCCGCCAGCACTATACACAGTGCAGGTAGAGCACCGCTTTCCCCTCCTGAGACGTCTGACGGTTTGCCAGAATCTCTTCGAGGCAGTCCGAAAGTCTTTTTCCATGGCCTCTCCGAACTCCTCCCACACTCATTCATTTCTGAGAGACAAATAACACCAGAATCCTTTTTTATGTAGCTGACAGCTGGTAACTGTGCAGGGGCAAGTCTAGCAAAGTTTTGCCAGGGGCCCAGGTAGGACATTAACAGGGAAAGGGGGGCAAAAAGAAATACTTTTCTTTCTTTTTCTCATTTAAAATGTCTCGCTTTTAACAAATAATTATCTGAATCTTACAACAAACGTTTTCATCTGATGTAAAATGTATAGAAATCCATAATTGTACATAGTAATTTTTTTTAGGGTCCCATCATAATTTCTTCAGAAGTAGCTAAGTACTGTATATGATGCCAGTATTTTCCCACATTTTCTAGATACCAGTACTGTGTGTAAAATGCCAAACAAGCTTTTTTTTTGGATGAAAGAAGAGAGTCTGTTCTTCATTTTGGTAGGTTCAGCGTTTATATGATCATAACACACAGTTTTCTGTGGCTCTTCAAAAATGAGTAAAAATGCTCAAAAACCCTGGCAGTGGGGAGTTACCTGATTTGAAAATGGCTGGCAGTGAATGAGTTAATTACTTTTTCAAAGTAACTTGCCCAACACTGGAGATAATCCAGCACATAACAGCAGGGTGCAGTATGCTAGCAGGCAGGGTATACGTGGAACACCATAACCAATTGTATACATAGTACACATAGTATGCAGGAACATCTGTGCTCAGTATGGGCTGGAAGTCCCGAGGTCAAAATGGGAGATGCCTCTTAGGGTGGTCGAGAATGACCCAGCCAAGAGTTTGTGGGACTTCCCCATACAGACGGATATAGTGTTGATGGCTAACCAACCAGACATAGTAGTGATGGATAAGCAGAGGAAGACGGATGTAGTGATATATGTAGCTAACCGAGAGATAGCAACAGCAGGAAGAAAGAACATGAGAAGCTGGAGAAATATCAAAGGCTGAGAGTAGAACTCAAGAAGATGCAGAGGGTGAATGCAACAGTAATCGGACCTCTTGGTGTAGTGACCCCCATGCTAGGCAGGAGGCTCCAGCAAATTCATGGAACAACATCAGAGATCTCTTTCCGGAAGAACGCAGTCCTAGGAACAGCATAGATACTACACAGGACCACCCGCAAGGGCAATAGGGGATGTATAGATCTATATATCTCGATACTGTATATCACAGCACAGAGAATACGGACAAAAATACTAAACGAAATATATTTCAGCTTTTGTTTATTATTATGTATATATTATTAATTTAATATTAATAATATTATTAATTAAATTTCATTATCTGCATCTTTACCACACATTTGACTAAGTGTACAGACTGTAAGTGCAGTGAATGCTAAAATTATACACGTAACATTGGCATATACTGGACATGCAGTGCTGAGATTCAGGATACTGTGTTAAAGGCTGGGATTCAATGAATTCATCATACAGGCAAGTTTTGAGTATTAATTTTCAGAATGCATTAACAAAGATAGCCAATATTGAGCAGCGTTCGATACTGTTACCCATCTGCTAGTCTATACCATCTATACTAGTGTATAGAAAAACAGCAGCAAAGTAAGTGATAAGTATGTATATGTTAATTAACATATGTAAAATGAGAGCCTTCATTTTTTTTATTACAATGACCAATAGAAGAAATAATGTGTGATATTAAAGGTAATTAATATTAAATACATAGCAAAGAAACATATTAGCTGCTTCAAATTGGGTTTTTGGGGGCATTTTTCAGCTTTATTTGATAGACTCAGGATGCCCCCTGGGCGCCTCCTGGGTGAGGTGTTCCAGGCATGTCCCACCGGGAGGAGGCCCCGGGGCAGACCCAGGACATGCTGGAGAGATTATATCTCTCGGCTGGCCTGGGAACGCCTTGGTATTCCCCCGGATAAGCTGGAGGAGGTGGCTGGGGAGAGGGAGGTCTGGGCCTCTTTGCTTAGGCTGCTGCCCCCGCGACCCGGCCCCGGACAAAGCGGATGAGGATGGATGGATGGATGTTTTGCAAATAGAATAGACAACAGGTGGAAATTATAGGCAATTGGTAAGACATCCCTAATAAAGGAGTGGTTCTACAGGCGGTGACCACAGACCACTTCTCAGTACCTATGCTTTCTGGCTGATATTTTGATCACTTTTGAATGCTGGTGGTGATTTCACTAGTGGTAGCATGAGACAGAGTCTACAACCCACACAAATGGCTCAGGTAGTGCAGCTCATCCAGGATGGCACATCAATGCGAGCTGTGGCAAGAATGTTTGCTGTGTCTGTCAGCCTAGTGTTCAGAGCATGGAGGCGCTACAAGGATACAGGCCAGTACAACAGGAGACGTGGGGGAGGGCAACAAAACAGCAGTAGGACCGCTACCTTCACCTTTGTGCAAGGAGGAACAAGAGGAGCACTGCTAGAGCCCTGTAAAATGACCTCCAGCAGGCCACAGATGTGCATTTGTCTGTCCAAACAGTCAGAAACAGACTCCATGAGGGTGTCATGACAGCTCAACATACACAGGTGGAGTTGTCCTTACGGCCCAACACTGTGCAGGATGTTTGGTATTTGCCAGACAACACCAAGATTGACAAATTCGCCACTGGTGCCCTGTGCTCTTCATAGATGAAAGCAGGTTCAGACTGAGCACATGTGACACACGTGACAGAGTCTGGAGATGCTTTGAAGAATGTTCTGCTGCCTGCAACATCCTCCCGCATGACCGGCTTGGCAGTAGGTCAGTAATGGTGTTGGGTGGCATTTCTTCGGGTGGAGGCTGCACAGCCCTCCATGTGCTCACCAGAGGTAGCCCGACTGCCATTAGGTACCGAGATGAGCTCCTCAGACCCCTTGTGAGACCATATGCTGGTGCAGTTGGCCCTGGGTTCCTCCTAATGCAAGACAGTGCTAGACCTCATGTGGTTGGAGTGTGTCAGCAGTTCCTGCAAGACGAAGGCATTGATGCTATGGATTGGCCTGCCCGTTCCCCAGACCTGAGTCCAATTCAGCACAACTGGGACTTCATGTCTTGCTCCATCCACCAACACCACATTACATGACAGACTGTCCAGGAGTTGGTGGATGTTTTAGCCCAGGTCTGGGAGGAGATCCCTCAGGAGACCATCCGCCACCTCATCAAGAGCATGCCCAGGTGTTGTAGGGTGATCATATAGGCACGTGGAGGCCACACACACTACTGAGCCTCATTTTGACTTGTTTTAAGGACATTACATCAAAGTTGGATCAGCCTGTAGTGTGTTTTTCCACCTTAATTTTGAGTGTGACTCCAAATCCAGACCTACATGGGTTGTTTGCGGCCATTTTGTTGGACATTGAATCATTCTCCCAGACTGCTGTTTCCACAATCAATTTACCTGTAGGTTCTCTATCTATTTTCTATAGTACACAGCCAAACACTAAAGTTTTACATTTTCTACCCTTGGGTTATGAAATTATCACATGCCATGCTAGATTAGCAATGATAGTCTATGTAAATAGTAATGTACTTAATATAATTTTAAATAGCCATTTAATTACAACCTTAAATTGCCGAAAAACTGATAGTAAATGATAAAATAGAATGAAAAAGAAGAAGAACTTTAAAAAAGAATAACCCCTACAGGCTTGGTGTGACCCATCTCCTAGATGTTATTTTACACTGTTTGACACAACTGCAATTTGATAAACACTTAAGAAATACAAATGATAACATGTGACATAATAATAATCATCATCATTGTCACAAATCAAAATGAAAAAAAGCTAACTAAATGGTTTCCCAGTTACAGGTGGGAGTTCAGTTGACTAAGCAAAGCACTATCACAAAACTTAAATCAAAAGGCGTGACAACACTGCTACATTTAGTAACTGTCGTACAAATTCAGACTCCACAACTTTTATAACACATCTAGGTCCACATGAAGTTATGATCCAACACTATCCAAGAATGTGTTTATACTTTTGGTTATCCATTTGAATTGTTTTTCATAGTGGATGATTAACTCTCCAACTAATCCAACTCAGTCAGTGCCTTGTGTCTCAGATATTTCTCTAAGCAATAGATAGCAATGGGATCTCTGTCTGCATCAAACTTATTGGCAAAAAGGTGATGCTGTTCAATCAACCACTGCAGGTCTCCAGCACCATACACACATATTGATCTGACATGATGGCCTTTACATTCTGGGTATACTGCTTGCAGAGAACCCTCTGACCCCTCGTGCCCCTGCCACTTCACCATCCGTGCAATTGCATTAATGTCTGTGATGTCAAATTTACGGTTGGGCCATGTTGAGCCTGGAACACCAGGCATTCGTTGTATTGTTGCCCACAGAAACTCATCAGGACTGTAGGTGTCTTTGGCCCACTCAATGAGGGCCTGTATTCGCTTGTCTTCCAACACACTGTGAATGTAACCTCGGTTGACCACAATGTAGGCATTTCCTGATAGTATAGGGAGATTGAAGGGAGTTGGATCCTTTGTTTTTCCTACTGGCTGGGACAATTAAAAAGTTAGTATGATCGTAAGTAAGTCTGAAACAATGTTTTTTTTACAATAGCAAAGTAAATTGATCAATGGCAACATGATACATTATGAAAAAAATATCCAAAAGAAGTACCTGCATTTTTCCATCAATTACTTGGTAAACATTCATCACCCTCTTCTTCTTTCCTTGAGGCATTTCTTCAGACTCCAAACTGTTACCTCCTTTCAGTGAATGCAAAGCTTGCACAATTTCCAAGTTAGTTTTTAGAGGGAAATCCTGACCACAGAGGTTGATAAAGTATTTCCAGTTTGTACTGGTGTTATAGAGATCAGCCATACAGTTAAGATCAGCCTGTACACGTGTCCATCCAGCGTAGACCACATCCACAGGCTTGCTGACCATGAACACATTTGGGAAACAGGAAGTAATGGCATTGATGGCAATAAAGACTGAGGCCGGTGCTTTTTTGTCCACATGGACGCAATAAATATTTTGAGGTGTGTAGATAGCTCGCAGTAGTCGCTCAAAGTTTTGCACCTAAAGATAAGAACAATTTAATTGGCTTCCTAAATGTTTTTGGTGAAAATGTTCAAATGAGCACTTTCATGGTTATTTAACAAACGGTCAAAACTAAAGTACCAATGTGAGATATCCATCATACCTAAAACAGTAATTTTGTGATAAGAAATTTCAAAAGATCAAGCTCACACCATGCTCCCTGTACTGTACACCATGCACTGTACATTTAATCACTTAGAACTTTACATATTTAGACCTACTGCTAAACGTTGCAGTAAATTATATAACATGCTTACCTTGTGATGTACAACCATAGAGTAAGCCAGAGGAAAGTCCTCTTCTTCCTTGCTTAATGGGAATGTTATGTATTTCCTGGTTATTTTGAATTTCCTAAAAATTCACAGTTTTCAAGACGCAATGTTGGTTTTAAAGTCCATATCTGTAAATCGTGATTAAGAGTTCAGTAATTACTAAAACCTGTGATTTAAAACTACAAACCTGCAGTCTTTGGTTGCATTGATATAATACTCATCAGGGATCTGAATAATCTTCTGGAAGTTTTTGCTGATGGTCAGTAATTTGGCTTTCTGAAATTCTTCCTTCTCTCCCCGCAGGATTGCTGAGCAGTTGCAAACTTTCTCTGGGCTCTCATCATCATCGGTATACTGTAGCCACTGATACCTGAGAACGTAGGCAGCACTTTTGCCTGTTTTCAGTTGACTAAGTTGTGAAAGAATCCATAGCAGTCCCAGTACAGCAATGAAATGCAATAACCATAGCTGCCAGCCTCGTTTTGGAAACATTTTTTTTTACAGTAATGGGAGAATCTCAAGTACAATAATATTAAAGTGTGTGAGAGCTGCTAAAAATGTTCTATATTTATTTTATGGTAACCTCTGGCACTATAAAATAGTAATGATTAATGTTTTATGATATGTAGACAATTTCCTTTCATGGAGTTATGCTGATCAGTGCATCTGTTACTGAACCTGGAACCAAGAGATGACATGAGGATAGTAGTGAAAAAACATGATATATGGAATATTTCAAAAAGAAATTTAAGTATAGGCCTGTGAAACTTCTTACGTCTAAAGTTCAGAACAAGAACCAACATAAAACTTTAAATTGAATAGTTTTAGGCAAAATAAAGCAAAAGCCGTTGTTTTTAAATGAAACATTCTGATAGGTAAAAATCATGTAACTTCATTATACTACAGGCATACATTGCGTAATAACTGCTTTGCACAACCACTGTGTTTTGTAGTTTGTTTTGTACCTTTCCTAACTTAATCAAGAGAAAAAGAGATTATTTCCTACCTGGGATCTTTCATTGGCAGAGCAAATCCTTTTTTCTATTCTCATAGTTATCTATGGCATTCCTTTTAAGGTTTTTGATACATCAAATCTTCGGGGCACGTTTTATTCCTTGAGCTAAACTGGTTACGGAAGACCAAACTGAAGACATTCTGTAAGCCACAGCCTCCAAATACCTGCAGTGGGTGAGGCAAGTTCCTAGTCAGCTAGATGGAAAGAAGAAGAATCAGGAAATCAACATCAGATAACCCATTAGATAACAGATCATTGACATCAAGACAAGGAATCTCCTGACCATGCAAATCCAGCACCCTGAAACTGTATGCTAAGCGAAAAGAAAGGAGGCCAAGGATTAGCGAGAGTCAGAATCACTGTCCAGGATGAGACAACGAACATCCACGAGTACATCAGGAAGTTGGACACAATCGACCCACCTGGGTCCTCCTTCCTCACATCCCCATGGTTGGCCAGCGTCAACCGTGACAGAATGACCCAGCCAAACATGGGCCCAGCGGACTCTGAGGAGAGGCTCAGGAGGGAGGTAATGAACAAAGTTTACAGACTATGTGATTTGTGGTGGGAGAAGCCCGGGGAAGTCTTGCGTCACGTCTCGCCGTGGAGAGGCAGCTGCAGGAGACGTTTTTTAAATTTCCCTGGCTGGTTGACTGTCTCAACCCATGGTTGGGACTTCATGGACTTCCTGCTCTCAACCCTCCACCTCCACTCTCCGAATTAGGCTGCTCACCGGCCCAGTCGTCTACATGGAAACGACGTTCATGCCGCCAGCGCCTCTCACCACAGTCGGATCCCCAGACAGCTCTACTGCCGGCTGTGGTGAGTAATGGGGACACTTTTTCATTTCTCACACCATCTGTTTCTTTGTTTACAGTGGACGGTGATGCCGCAGACGCTTCTGTAAACCAGCCATTAGTGCAGCTGGCATCGCCTCAGTCTGAGGTCTCCACACCACTCTTTGCTCCACCACCTGCGGCTACGGCGCCACCCAGACCTGCTCAGCCTGAGCTGGAGGAGCTCAGCAAGCCGGAGGAGCTCGCGCCGCCCGAGCAGGACCTCAGCGAGCCGGAGGAGCCCGCCCCGCTCACGGAGGAGCTCAGTGAGCTGGAGGAGTCCGCGCTGCCTGAGCAGGAGCTCATTTTATTCCTAACAAAGTCAAAAATAAATCTTTGATTTTTGAATGTACTTACTTATTTCTCTTTTTTTGTGTTTTAAAAAAGATTTATAGAATCAGTTTTTTAGTTTGGAATTCAAAAATGTTTGTGAAATTTTTATTGACACTTTCATTATTTTTTTGTGAAATTCATTTTTGATTATTTATTAATGGATTAATAATTCATTTTGAAATATTGATTTTTAAGTAGTGCTTTTATTTAAATTAAATTATCAGATAATAATTTACTTTAATAATGTTTGAATAAATAAATGAATTTAAATTGCGTATTTTATCTTTCAATTCATTATTTAAGCACACAATTCTGTATTTTGATGCGTGTGACTCTTGTGGTCCTCCATATCCAAGTGCTTGGTGCTATATACAGTAAATACATAAATAACATTTAACTGAGTAGAACAGAATATCTTTAAACTGTACACATTTCCTGTTTTTATTTATGCAAGCCACATGAGCAAAGAGTTCAGAAAACATTTGGTCAAGTTAATGTAATAAGGTAGGTTACGCTTTATGTTTGTGGCCATAGAGTTGCTGGAAATTGAATAATTTCCCCTGCCTGCTGTTTCCAAAATCAATTTCTCTGTAAAACTAAACTTTTGCATTTTTTACCTTTAGGTTATTAAATTATCACCATGTTAAGCTGGATTAGCAATGGTAGTCTGCTTATATATTAATGTAGTTCATTTAATTTCAAATAACCATTTAAATACAAGCTAAAAAGCAAGAAAACTAGAGTTAACGATCAAATGAAACAAAAGAGAAGAAGAACTTTAAAAAAATCTCAAAGGTTCGGTTTGACCTTGGTCCTAGATATTATTTAACATTGTTTGTCATAAGTTGATAAACACTTAATAAATATAAATGATAACATGAGACATAATAATAATGATCATGATAATATTAATATTCACCATCATCATCACAAATGAAAGTAAAAAAGGCTAACTAAATTTTTAATTTGGGATCACAAAATGTCAATGGTTTCCCAGTTACAAGTAGGAAGTCAGTCAACTTCATCTCACCAAAGAACCAGCATAACAGTTAAAAACAGTTGTGAAAATATTAAAATCTGGAATCTAAAACAGGAACCACCTTTTACTGGCTTTGAAATTGAAAGTAAAAGTGATTATCTCCTGTCTGGGATGTTTTGCGCTCTGGCATTTCTTTTAAGTTATCTGATGCATCAAACCTGCAGGACAATTTTTTGGTCCTTCAGTTAAACTGGTAAGCGATGGCATCTCTTTTAACAGACATATTTGTTTCGTACTTCAGAATTTGTAGTCATCACAAGAATGTGTTAAACAAATATATACCACAGAGATCTTATAGCAAACAGAAATGCATTTAACGTACTCAGGCAATTACAGTGCTATTTCCCCGCAGCCTTAACACCAAGAGTAAAACTTATCTAGCCGACATAGCAGGAATAAGTATACTGCACCTGACAGAAATAACATGCTCTTACTTTAAAAGATACGTTGCTCAATCACATGGTTCTTTTCTCCATGCCACTTCCTTCACACACACACACACACACACACACACACACACACACACACACACACACACACACACACACACACACGTAATCCGCAGACTGGTGCAAGAAAAACCAGTAACGATTTCTCGTATGAATGCACAGAAAATCAGTTAACGACGACTCAACAGTGACAGCAATGATAATTATCTGTGTGTGTGTGTGTGTGTGCGTGAGCACAGTACATCAAAATGCAATGTAAATGTAGCAGCCCTTGGCATCAAGAACGACAGAAGAAAGAAGAAGAAGAAAGTGTGTACATTATTGTACTTTATTGAGCCCCGTGGGGAAATTGCTCTCTGCATTTAACCCATTCACTCAGTGAAGCAGTGGGCAGCCATTGGGCGCCGTGTGTAGGGACGGTACCTTGCTCAGGGGTACCTCAGGGTAGCTGTTAAGGGGAATCGAACCCCCGACCTTCCGATCATGGGGCAACCACTCTACCTACTGAGCTATCCCTGCCCTAAGAGAATCTCTAACGGGTGCAGCCATTTATTTCCTCACCACACATGGCTCATTCTCTGGACGTTGAGCACCGTGAAAACTATAAAATAAGAAAAAATTGATACCCGTACAGTACCTTTTGAACTATAACAATGAGCAATAACAACAATGAGCTTAAGTTAATTCAGGCAAGTTCAAACAAGTAATTCTGAGATATACAGTCACAGATTAAATAAAACAAAAGGGGTTACTTCAAACAGCATCAAGGGATTACACAGTTCAGTTAAATAAAATATAACAACAGATCATCTCTCATCACATACCTCAGTCCGCTTGCCAAGGGTGCAAAACTCCGGTAAACACTTAAACACTTCGGCCCGTTTCTCATGGGGTGCTGCTAGCTTGCATGACACACATGTCTAGCTAAAAAATAGCACATGGATGTAAGTAACGTAAATACAGAATAAAAACGTTTTCAGATAGCTCACAATACAAACGCAGCAACATACCTTACATTAGAAACACACTTATCATACTTATAAAAGTATTATCGTAACTTACATGGACTTTGTACAACTTATTCCTGCCGCGACAGACTGCTCCATACACGTTACGGGGCATGCCTCTGAGCACATCTGTCCTTAGTGCGACTGCGCATACAGTTCCGACAACCCCCGCAAAGATGACTTATGGTACAGATCAGCGGTTCATTACACTCCCACCAATCATGCTATGATTTACAAACTAGCTAATCATACATGATTTGAACAACAACAAAATGAGACCACTTCAACCAATATACAGGTGTACAAACATCACAGAGCAGGTGCCACCTGGACTGTTACATTGTTTATGTCAGTATGTCAGTTCCTCTCAGATAATAACATGGTTGTTATTACTCTCTTTCAACAAGAACCACCAGTTTTTGAATAGGCCGCTCGATGATGGGGGGCTTGAAAGCACGGTCCTGTTATTTGGTCTGACTTTGGACTCCTACTTGAACTTTGACCCGACGGACTAAACCATCATCGCCTTCGATAGTTTCAACGATACGCCCCAGTTGCCACTGACACCTTGGTAACATATCTTCCTTGATGATAACAATGTCATTCACTTTTAGATTACGGCGGGTTTTGTGCCACTTCTGTCTTGTGGAGACATTCATGAGGTATTCTCTTTTCCACCTACCCCAGAACTGCTCAGTTAAGTATTTTACTCTACGCCACTTCTTCGTTGCATACAAGTCTTCTCTCACAAATTTCCCAGGTGGTGGTAGAGCAACTTTGGACTTCATCAGTATAAGATGGTTCGGAGTAAGAGGTTCAGGTGCCTTTGGGTCACAGATACTGCCCACAGTCAAGGGGCGGCTATTTACAATAGCCATGGCCTCATAAAACAAAGTTCTAAGAGAGGCATCGTCTAGTCTTCCTGCACACTGAGCAGTAGTGGCATTTAGCACATTACGAATGGTCCTAATTTGGCGTTCCCAGATGCCACCAGCATGACTTGCAGAAGGAGCATTGAAAACAAACTCACACTGTTTGTCTGCCAGGAAAGCCTCCAGTGCCTGCATGTCACATTGTTTGAGAGCCTCTCTGAACTCATTTCTGGCTCCTACAAAGTTTGTGCCTTGGTCACAGCGGAGTTGGCAAACAGCTCCTCTGAGGCTGATGAAGCATCTAAGGGCATTGATGAATGCATCTGTTGATAGGTCTTCTAGCATCTCGATATGAACAGCACGTGAAGACAGGCATGTAAAGATAAGCCCATACCTTTTGTACTCCTTACGGCCCCGCTTGATGGAAAATGGACCAAAGCAATCCATACCAGAGTACGAGAAAGGAGCGGAGGCTTCAGTCCTTTCTTTCGGGAGCTCTGCCATGCGTTGCTCCTCGGTGGGGCGCCGAAGTTTTCGACATTGCACACATTTATGTATTAACTTGGCAACTGCTTTGCTTCCCCCAAGCACCCAAAACCCATTTGCTCTGAGTTCTGCTAGGGTTTGACTGCGACCCTGATGACAGATGGTGGCATGGTAATGAGACAGTATTAGTCTTGTAATGTGACTTTCCTTTGGAAGGATAACCGGGTGTTTTAGTTCTCGACTGAGCGTTGCCTTTGTCAGTCTTCCACCGACACGAAGAAGTCCTTCATCTAAGATGGGATCAAGACAACTTAGGGGGCTAGCCATGGAAGAGAGTTGCCCTTCTGAAGTGTCTTTATGTCTTGCAAAAAGGCTTGTCGCTGAACCAGACTGATTACTAGCTCACAAGCTTTTCTCCTTTCCTCTACCGTCACAATGCTGCTGACACAATCTGACTTCATGCCTAGTCTCTTAATTCTTGCAACTACTCTGATGAGCGTTGTCCAGCTGGAAAAGCGGCTTAGACGGTTCAGAATGTCATTTTGCTCATTGGCATGGGTGGCAAAGGTTTTCACCGATTTAACTTCAGGGTCACAGACTAGCAAATCTGGTGAAAAATGTAGTGTTGGGTGTATCTCAGGTTTCCATAGAAATTTAGGACCCGATAACCAGTTCGTTGACAGAATGTCCCCTGCACATAGACCTCTCGAAGCGTGGTCAGCTGGGTTTTCTGCCGTATCCACATAGTGCCACTGAGCAGGGTCTGTGGTTTCTCGGATTAGCTGAACACGATTTGCGACAAACACATGGAATCGCCGTGCCTCATTGCTGATGTAGGCCAATACAACTTGGGAATCAGTCCAAAAGAATTCCTCGTCAATCTGCATGCCGAGCTCTGTTTTTAACATGACGCTTAGCCTTGCAGAGATTACTGCAGCCGAAAGCTCCAGCCTTGGGATGCTCATGAGCTTTGTTGGTGCAACTCTTGCTTTGGCTAACACAAGGCTACAGTGTACTTCATCCTTTCCATTCTTGTATCTGAGGTAGGAACATGCACCATAACCTATGTTACTGGCATCTGAAAAGTGATGCAGTTCCACCCTCACTATGTTGCCAAAGTCTGGAGGATGGTAGCATCTGGGTATCGCTATTTCCTTTAGCCTGTGTAGATCCCTTTTCCATTGCTCCCACCGTGCATGTAGGCTATCGGGAAGCTGATCATCCCAACCTATGCCCATGCGACACAGCTCCTGGAGAATACATTTACCACTCAGGATAAAGGGAGCTACAAGACCAAGAGGGTCGTAGAGGGAGGAGACAGCGGACAGGATACCACGACGAGTTGAGGGTTGGTCCCTTTTGTCAATGTTGAAGCTGAAGGTGTCACTTTCTATTGACCACTGAATGCCAAGTACGTGACCCTCCGCTGTTGAATCCAGGCTAAGGTTGAGAGGTCCAGTGGTTACTGCCCTTTCTGAACACCACATAGCGCCTCCACCTTGTTCGAGTTAAATTTGTGCAAGTGTAAACCTCCAGTCTTACACAGCTGCTGTGCATTGATAATCAGGTCTGTAGCTTCTGTGACTGATGGGACGCTAGTCAGTCCATCATCAACGTAAAAGTTCTTTTCAATGAAAGCAGCAGCCGAAGGATAATCGGCTTCGCATTGCTGTGCAAGATATTTAAGGCCGAAATTGGCACACCCTGGAGAGGAACCAGCACCGAAAAGGTGCATCGCCATTCTATACTCTTGGGGTTCTGTTTCCAGCTGACCGCCCTTCCACCATAGGAACCTCAGGTAGTTCCGCATGTTGGGTGGAACATAGAACTGATGGAACATTTTTTCAATGTCGCAGGTGATGGCTACTGCTTCCCTCCTAAAGCGGCAGAGAACTCCTACTAGAGAGTTTATCAGATCAGGGCCAGTCAATAAGGTGTCATTCAGAGAGATGCCCAGAAACTTGGCTGAACAGTCGAAGACCACCCTAAGTTTATCTGGTTTCCTAGGATGGTACACCCCATGATGTGGGATGTACCAAATTGTCTCTCCCTCATGTGCTGGGGGGGCTGGTTCTGCAACACCTTTGCTGATGGTTTCCTCCATGAATGCTGTGTAATGGTCATGGTACTGCCTATTGGACCTTAACTTCCTCTTGAGGTGTTGCAAACGAGCTTCAGCCAGTCGCTTGTTGTTTGGCAGCATGGGTGGAGAGCTGCCCTTGAAAGGAAGTGGCATCTCATAGTGTCCATCCTTCCTTTTTGTGATTGTGCTGCCGAGGAGTTTTACAAAATGAACATCATCTTGAGAAACATATTTATCTTGATAGTTTCTTTTGCTGAAATCCATTTCTAGGACCTTTAACACATCATTGACCGGAGGCAATGGCATTTCCTTTACTGCCACTCTGTGTACAAAGCTTTGATGTTCCTTTCTATCAAGATATGGATTTGCTGATTCTATGATGCTCCAGCCAAGCACGGTTCTTTGAGCAAATGGATGGTTTTCTGACCCTACAATGACTTCTAGAGGGGCCAGTGCTGATGGGCAATCATAGCCAATCAGCAATCCCACTTCACAGTCTTGAAGTGGCTGCAGCTTGTTTGCCAGTTGCCTCAGATGCGGCCACTGAAGTGCGGTGTCCTTTGTAGGAATGTGAGACTTATCGACTGGGATGAAATCCCTTGTGTATGCCTGGCGTAGCTCCCTTGTGTATGCCTGGCGGGGGGGGGGGGGGAGATGTGTGTATTCACATCATTTATGTTAATGAGAGTGTGGGGAGTGAGTTGGAGGGTGGGGTGGGCTGCTTTTAACTATGTAAAGCACTTTGTGCTACATTTTTTGTATGAAAAGTGCTTTATAAATAAAGATTGATTGATTGATTGAATCATGCGACTCACTATGGAGCCCACGAACTTGCAATCCACAATCCACTTTGCTAGCTATGACTGTGTCTACTGCTGTCATTGTACTGAGCCTTAATTGCACTGGCTGAGTCTTCACATTTAGTGCAGAGACCAGATCTCCCAAGATGAAAGTTGAATCGCTCTGTGTGTCGAGCAGAGCATATGTGAGAATCTCACTGTGGGGGTCTTCTGCCAATGACACAAAAACTGGAACAATGCTAGACGTAGCTGAGGAGTATCTTGTCAATGTGTGTGACATGACATTGCGGACTTCCTTTGTCTCATTTCCTGCAGATGGTGAATCACTGTTTAACATTTCACTGGCTCCCTCAATTCTCTCTATGTGCAAGCAAGTTGGATGATTTCGACCACATATAGTGCATGTGTGCCTTCTTTTGCATTCTTTACTAGTGTGACCCTTTCTTAAACAGCCGAAGCAAAGACGGTTTTCACGAATGAAAGCTCTCTTTTCATCAGGAAGCCTTGTGGCAAAGGTTGGGCACTTGGCGACACCGTGCGTTTCATCGTTGCAGACGAAGCATGGTGGTCTTGGCTTTGAAATTAAGGTCCCTGGTTTACCTGCAGAGTGCTTAGCTTGAGCATTGGTGCTGAGTGCCTTGGTTCTCTTAGGAAGCCTTTCATCTGTTACTTTAGTGGTTAATAAAAAGGGAGAAGCAATGGGGTTGCAGGCTATTCTAGCTTCCCTTTGTAGAAATCTGGTGAAATGAGCAAATGGTGGATACTCTTGACATCTGTCTAGTTCATCCACAACAACGCGACCCCATCTGCGTACCAGCCATTCGGGCAGTTTTTTGAGAAGTTTATGATTTTCTTCACCATCATTTAGAATTGCCAGCCCTTTAACATGAGGGATGGCCTCGGCACAACTTTGAAGGAAATCTGAAAACTCTCTGAGGGCTACTGGGTCATTGGGAGCTATTTTTGGCCATTTCATCAGTTTATCCCTGAAAGCCTTTTGGACGACAAATGAACTTCCATACCTCTCCTGAAGAATCTCCCAGGCACCCTGATATGCATCTTCTGAGTTTCGATAGAAGAATCCTTCGACCGCCTTCCGTGCCTCACCAGCAAGATAACTTTTCAAGTACAACATTTTTTCACCTGCAGGGAGGGGTTTGTGGCCAATCAATGCCATAAAGGATATCTTCCAGTCTATAAACTTTAAAGTGTTACCAGTGAACACTGTGGGTTCAGGTGCAGGCAGACGGTTGGAGACGAACAAGCTTGCAAGCTCCTGTGTTAAGCTGACCTCCTGTTGATTTTGCAAAATCTCAGGTGGTGCACACTGAGGTCGAAATGATTCAGCCTGTGGATTCAATGGATTCTGAGATTCAATGATTTGGCTATCAAGTTGTAATTTGTCATCTGCTTCATACTTAAGGCTTTCCAATCCATCGAAGTTGTTGTAAGCTCTCACTCTGGCTGCTGCTACTTTTACCTCATTTTCTGCCTGTAGCTGTTGCAGTTTAGTTCTCTCTTCCTCTAGCTTTGCTGTCATTTCTGCAATCATTTGTGCTTCCTTGATTTTCCACTCATGCTCTAAGCTACTCAACTTGGCTTGCTGTTCATGTATTCGTTGCATTGCCTTCGCCTGTTCTAGTTTAGCTGCAAGGTCAGCTTCGGCATCCACACGTTTGCTAGAAGTCGTAGAGGTGGCTCCAGAGTATGAATCTGAGCCCTTTGAATGCTCTGAAATAACTGTTTCTGTTTCAGTTTTCCCAAAAACAGATCCATACTCCTCCTTACTTAATATCATCCTTACACGCTCCTTCTCGAGCCTGTCATTAAAAGTCTTATCTATATCTTCTAGTCGTTTACTAATGAGATCACAAATTTCTGTTGTTAGGGCAACACACGCATCCATTTTCTTGACAACATCTGGAGTAGAAGTATGATTACGTCGGATAGGCTCATACAGTTCATGCATTAATGCTTCTTTAGCCTTAATGTCCGTTTGTGTTCTAACAAGGTCTTCGTTTGAGCAGAAACCTTTCAGCTTTGTTCTAACTCCTCTTGCTAACTCCTTCCAGGACTCATATGCCTTGCTAAATGACCTTTCATTTTTCTTGGCTTCCTGTTCATGCATCTCCTGCCCCTTTTCTGTTAGTCTTCGCTCTCTGGAGCTGGACCTGGCCTCTTGTGCCTCTGTAGATTTGTCTATTTCTTCAACAGGGGACAACATTATTATTAATTTTATTTTTGGGTTGTTGCACCTGCCCTTTTAAGTGTATATATCTGAACTTAAATGGGTTGAGTGGTGGTTTCAAACTTATTAACACTCAACTTAGATATTTACACCTTTAACCTCACAGACTGGCAACAAAACCCAAATAATACTGATGATGCCCTCAAATCAGACAATTTGCCACTTAAGTTTTTGCAGAAGTACAACTGATAGCATAAGCCCAGATTCAGTCTTAGACATTCTGATGCAAGAAATGTGGGATATTCAGCATCACAACTTTACATGCTACTGTGTTAAATACAGAAGAGGTCTGTCTTTCTTGCATTACTTTAGACTGCCATGTTGAAGATCATTTGCTCACACAGCTTACAAGATGAAGGTGTGCATGACATTGTATTTATAATGTCCTTATTTTGACTCCTTTATTGATCCAGCAGTCTCTGGATGATGCGATACACTCCTTTACTCACAGTTCGACGAAAGAACAAGATGAGTGTAGATGGCTGCAAGGCAGCGATGAGTTTTCACTGTAGCAGCCCTTGGCATCAAGAACGACAGAAGAGTCTCTAACGGGTGCAGCCATTTATTTCCTCACCACACATGGCTCATTCTCTGGACGTTGAGCACCGTGAAAACTATAAAATAAGAAAAAATTGATACCCGTACAGTACCTTTTGAACTATAACAATGAGCAATAACAACAATGAGCTTAAGTTAATTCAGGCAAGTTCAAACAAGTAATTCTGAGATATACAGTCACAGATTAAATAAAACAAAAGGGGTTACTTCAAACAGCATCAAGGGATTACACAGTTCAGTTAAATAAAATATAACAACAGATCATCTCTCATCACATACCTCAGTCCGCTTGCCAAGGGTGCAAAACTCCGGTGAACACTTAAACACTTCGGCCCGTTTCTCATGGGGTGCTGCTAGCTTGCATGACACACATGTCTAGCTAAAAAATAGCACATGGATGTAAGTAACGTAAATACAGAATAAAAACGTTTTCAGATAGCTCACAATACAAACACAGCAACATACCTTACATTAGAAACACACTTATCATACTTATCAAAGTATTATCGTAACTTACATGGACTTTGTACAACTTATTCCTGCCGCGACAGACTGCTCTATACACGTTACGGGGCATGCCTCTGAGCACATCTGTCCTTAGTGCGACTGCGCATACAGTTCCGACCAGTGGCGTGTCTAGAAAATTTTTGTTGGGGGGGCCAGGTAGGGGCACAGATTTGGAGAAGGGTGGCAGATTTAATTGGCAGATAATGTTTTAAAAAAAAAAATTCTACCAACCATTAACCATAATTCAATAATCCTATAAACCTAATAACCAAATGCACTTTTAACTCTTATTAGAATGAGATTTTAACCACTACGGTGCAAAGTTTTTAGATACTGCGTTGATAAAGTACAAGAGATACAATCAGTGCTTTGTCAGTGTTTACTCAGCATTCAAGGACAGCAATATTTGCATAGCATTTTTACTGACATGTAGTGCACATATGTTTTGGGCAAAAACATTTTTGAATATTAAAATACGAACATTTGTAACAAACAATTGACAAATTAGCCAATGCCAATGCAAAACTTTCTCTGCCTGTTAAAAAAAGAAGATAATCTTCTCACAAACTGGTGTTTGATTTTGAAACAGGAAAAAAGTGGAGAAACAACTGAAAAGACTAACATTTGAATAAAACCTGAAAGCAAGTAAATACTTTCTATGCTGCCTTATGGTAAACTTTGGTAATATTGATAAAGAACAGCACTGGCTGATGATGAAATACATTCAGCTGGCATGGTGACACTGCCAGTATAACCTGCAGGGCTGGACTGGGACAGAAAATCGGGCATTTTGACTACAGACCGACCCACCAGGTATTAAAGCCATAAAGCCTTTGAATGAAAACAAACGCTGTGGTGACAGTGATGTACAGTCTTGTTGGTATATGTATGATTTCTATACATTTTACGTCAGATAAAAACTTTGGTTGTAAGATTTAGATAATTATTTAATAAAAGCTAGATATTTTAAATGAGAATAAGAAAGAAAAGTATTTCTTTGTGCCCCCCTCTCCCTGTTAATGCCCTACCTGCCCCCCTGGCAACACTTTGCTAGACCCGCCCCTGCACAGTTACCAGCTGTCAGCTACATTAAAAAGGATCCTGGTGTTATTTGTCTCTCAGAAACAGTTCATAACTTCAACTCATTCATGTCACCTAAAAGGTAAACCTGTTTCTCCATCACCTGTTCAGCTCTGATGATTCAGTAAGGACATCTCCTGGTTTCATGTTTCCCTCTCACCACATATCCAAACTGACATCATGACCAGCAGCTTTACAGCTGTGGCTCCAGCAAACATCAGCTGATACTAGAAATTAATATTAAATACATTCTAACAACAGCTGATCAAGCTTAAACGTGCTGCTGTTGTTTAGCGCGACATCCGCTGGTTTCCTCTTTCTGGCGCAAAGTGGGCGATAAATAAACAAGCGAGAAAAGCTGATCAGCTGATCATTGATCAGTTTCATGATTGAAGTAGCAACAGGAGAGGGAGGGGGAAAGAATGAGAGAAGAAGCAGCTGTGCCGCATAACGACAGAATAAATCCAGCTTTGTGTCTTTTTCCATCCTAGCTGAAGTTCGGGACAAACTGCGTCTCTTCTCAGCTCAATACGAAACGTGTAATATTTTCTCTGAATGAGGGACCATTCCATTTTTTTAAGGAGCCGTTGGCAACTCTACTAACTAACCTTATGAATAAAATAAAGTTCACTATCAGTAACATCATAGCACCCACCCACCTAAAAACTCCATCAAGCTGGCTAGAACGCAGTATGAGTTATTGCAACTGACGGTAAAAAGTCAGCACAACTAAAATAAACTCCACCTAAACTTGGTTTATATCTGACCCAGAGAGACTGCAGGTCATAACTTCTTACCTGAAGTTCAGTTCACCTGACACTCGGACTGGTGGCCGCCTCGGGGCTCTCCTCCTGCCTCCCCTTCCCTCATCCACCTGCTGGCCTCTGTGGAAGCCCCGCCATAGCCACCACCAAACAACGGAGTTATTTCTACACATCGACCTGCATCTGGCCAATCCACCACCTCTCATTGTTCATGCCGTTACAAAAAAAATAAAAAATAAGTCAAATAAGCCCGATGGCCAGTCCAGCGATGTTAACCTGCAACCAAATCTGCAGCTCCATACAGCAATGTTACGACTTAGATTATATCTTATAACTCATAACTCTTATGTTAGCTCCCCACAGCAGCAAACTGTCTGAAATATTCCACAGCAGCAATAATTCTTTAAGTGTTATTTTTTCCTTGGTATTCTAATTTCACCGAAGTTTACTAAACTCAACAAACTTAATATTACTTACCGGGACATTTATTCTGTCCTCATTTTCTTTCACCGAAAAATTGTTTCCTGCAGTGCCGTCTTTCGCGCTTGGCTCTCCTACCTTTGCTAACGTGATGCACATAGCGCAGAAGGATGCTGCATTCACTTACAATCGGATATCTGAGCTTCACCGTGAAAACATAATCGGACATTTGATATTTGATTGAATTTTATTGTTTTGCCTTTGGGGTGGCACCTGGGGTGGCCAGTCTGGTTGGGGGGGTGGCCTGTGCCCCCCCAGGCCACCCCGCTGGACACGCCATTGGTTCCGACAACCCCCGCAAGGATGACTTATGGTACAGATCAGCGGTTCATTACAGTAAATATAATGTAACACTAGACTAGTTGGACTAGTTTGGATCTTTTGTGTGAATGCACAGAAAACCAGTTAACAATGACTCAACAGTGACACATAATTTGCTCCAGTTTCTCTAGCTGAACCTTAAAAAAAATCCCAACAATCCCACCATTTCACAGGCATATCTTGGCATGATGAGTCTTTAAAAAAGGTATAAAAATGTCTACAGATGAATAGTATCTGAAAATTGTACACTCATTCTCCTTAGATATTGAAAATACTCTTTGGTTTTGTCTAAATCTCTCTGAAAAGCCTTCATTAATTTTCTTATGCTTTTTAACCTTTCACTGACATTTGACTGTCTTACCGTTGACCTTAAAGTAAAGCGATCTCTTTCCTTTCTTCTCAGACAGCGCTATCGTAAATCTCCTCCCGTCAATTAACATGTGGATCCATCCTTTACATTGCTGCCATATGGTCGTAGTTGGATGTCGCTGAAAACTGAGATTATTTGTTTTGAGGGTGTGTCCATCTCCCTTTTAAGCAGCTTTTCTCTGGTGGTTTTCACATGCGCATTGTGGATAAACCGCAGGTCCGACAGTAGAGTGGAGGACAGAGCTTTGCGATATATGGTCAAAAACTGTCCCATCTTATCACACCTGAGCACCACTGAACCTGGATTGAATGGGTGTGGAGACATCTTCAAGTGGTAGCAGTCAAGCTTGTGCTGACAAGTTGCAATTGTATTGTAAAAAAAAACAACAAAAAAATGAACAGGGCTTTAACACCAAGTAAATTAAGGGCAGTATGTACCGATACTTTTAACCTATAATGGATCTTATTTTGGGCAGAGCAATGTGATTTGTGAGCTGAATCATCTTGCATTTGCCAAATTCTGAACACATTTTAATGACCACCAAAAGACAGTGGTGTGATTACATTGTACAATAATTTTTTGGAGACCTGGAATGTAAATGTGCTTCTCTTTAAAGGACTTGTCAGCATCTGTTGTTTAAAACGGTTAAAGGTTTAGGGGTGGCTGTAGCTCAGGTGGTAGAGCAGGTCAGCTACTAACTGGAAGTTTTGATCCCAGTCTGTTACAGTCTGCATTCCAGATATCCTTTGGAAGAATACTAACCCGATGTTGCTCTCCAATGCCTCCAGTGTGAATGTGTATGAATGTTAGATAGGGACAGTGGCGTGTCTAGAAAATTTTTGTTGGGGGGGCCAGGTAGGGGCACAGATTTGGAGAAGGGTGGCAGATTTAATTGGCAGATAATGTTTTAAAAAAAAAATTCTACCAACCATTAACCATAATTCAATAATCCTATAAACCTAATAACCAAATGCACTTTTAACTCTTATTAGAATGAGATTTTAACCACTACGGTGCAAAGTTTTTAGATACTGCGTTGATAAAGTACAAGAGATACAATCAGTGCTTTGTCATTGTTTACTCAGCATTCAAGGACATCAATATTTGCATAGTATTTTTACTGACATGTAGTGCACATATGTTTTGGGCAAAAACATTTTTGAATATTAAAATACGAACATTTGTAACAAACAATTGACAAATTAGCCAATGCCAATGTAAAACTTTCTCTGCCTGTTAAAAAAAGAAGATAATCTTCTCACAAACTGGTGTTTGATTTTGAAACAGGAAAAAAGTGGAGAAACAACTGAAAGGACTAACATTTGAATAAAACCTGAAAGCAAGTAAATACTTTCTATGCTGCCTTATGGTAAACTTTGGTAATATTGATAAAGAACAGCACTGGCTGATGATGAAATACAGTCAGCTGGCATGGTGACACTGCCAGTATAACCTGCAGGGCTGGACTGGGACAGAAAATCGGGCATTTTGACTACTGACCGGCCCACCAGGTATTAAAGCCATAAAGACTTTGAATGAAAACAAACACTGTGGTGACAGTGATGTACAGTCTTTTTGGTATATGTATGATTTCTATACATTTTACGTCAGATAAAAACTTTGGTTGTAAGATTTAGATAATTATTTAATAAAAGCTAGATATTTAAATTGAGAATAAGAAAGAAAAGTATTTCTTTGTGCCCACCTTTCCCTGTTAATGCCCTACATGCCCCCCTGGCAACACTTTGCTAGAGCCGCCCCTGCACAGTTACCAGCTGTCAGCTACTTAGAAAAGGATCCTGGTGTTATTTGTCTCTCAGAAACAGTTCATAACTTCCCTTCAACTCATTCATGTCACCTAAAAGGTAAACCTGTTTCTCCATCACCTGTTCAGCTCTGATGATTCAGTAAGGACATCTCCTGGTTTCATGTTTCCCTCTCACCACATATCCAAACTGACATCATGACCAGCAGCTTTACAGCTGTGGCTCCAGCAAACATCAGCTGATACTAGAAATTAATATTAAATACATTCTAACAACAGCTGATCAAGCTTAAACGTGCTGCTGTTGTTTAGCGTGACATCCGCTGGTTTCCTCTTTCTGGCCCAAAGTGGGCGATAAATAAACAAGAGAGAAAAGCTGATCAGCTGCAATAATTCTTTAAGTGTTATTTTTTTCCTTGGTATTCTAATTTCACCGAAGTTTACTAAACTCAACAAACTTAATATTACTTACCGGGACATTTATTCTGTCCTCATTTTCTTTCACCGAAAAATTGTTTCCTGCAGTGCCGTCTTTCGTGCTTGGCTCTCCTACCTTTGCTAACGTGATGCACATAGCGCAGAAGCCGATGCTGCATTCACTTACACTCGGATATCTGAGCGTCACCGTGAAAACATAATCGGACATTTGATATTTGATTGAATTTTATTGTTTTGCCTTTGGGGTGGCACCTGGGGTGGCCAGTCTGGTTGGGGGGGTGGCCTGTGCCCCCCCAGGCCACCCTGCTGGACACGCCATTGGATAGGGAGCACCTAACAGTTTAGAAAAATGTGTGAATGGGTGTGATTGGGTGAAAGAATTAGTTGTATAAAGCGCTTTGAATGCTCAGAGTAGAAAAGCGCTATATAAGAACCTTCCATTTACCATTTAAAAGTGCTATAGGTTATAATGTATGGAGCGCCAGGACTGCCATAATGAATTAATTAAATACACCATTAAATAATTAATTAAATGTGGCAATAATTAATTAAAATTGGAATTAATTAATTAAATAAATAGTTATGACAAATGTAATTAATTAATTATTGACACATGTAATTAATTATTTAATGATATATTTATTTATTTCATTTTGGCAGTCCTGGCGCCTGGCTCTCATCATGAAATAATATTATCTGTCAGCCTCACCCATCAAACTCAGGGGGCGGGGTTAACGCTGCCCATGCAGCTTCTCTAACATTTGATTGGTTGCCGTGCAAAGTAAGTCAAAACAGGTCGATCCTAGATAATCGATTGCTAGTGTAGACTTGGGGCAGCCAGGTATCTCAGAATGCAGATCAAATCACAGGCAGCAATGGTGGTGGTGTAGTTTTAAAATACCCCGTTTTTCTGTCACCACCTACACTTTTAACAGTGTTTTAGCCGCGAATGTCGCGCCGTATGTCTGGTCAGGTTGTCAACATAGAACATGTTTGCAAAAGTGCTCACATGTTTTCAGAGATTTCACTAGCTCTGCTAACAATTAGCATGCAGAGTGCACCCAGGGGGTTACGTTAACCGGTTTGTTTACATATTCCACTCTCCGTGTTCCACATGTTGCATTCGCAGATTCTCATTTTCACCGAACAATCGTCTCTTTCCGCCTGGTCTTGTGTCTCTGTGCTTCTGTAACATAAAGAACGAGCTGACATTTTTCTCACGAAACCAGCGATCAGCTCAACAGACCCTCAGTTTACCTGCATGCATCCTCCTCCTCATCTGTCAGCTGTTTAACACCTGCTGCTAATTCAAGAAACACGCCTACGTTACCTGGTGATAGTCACAGTTTAACTGGGCAGCCGGTGCTCGATATAACGCAATGTCAGCGCATTTTTCTGCACAAGATAAGTAAATATAGTGTTTTCCCCGAGCGCAGAGCTGCTGGAGCTTGTTTCCTCACAGAGCACTTTATAGGCGAACCAGCTTCATCAGCGGCTGATGTCCAATCACCGGCACACAGCTTTCAAACCTCAGCTGAGTTTTAGCTCTCAGTGGTTAAACGCTGGACTTCATTCACTCAGGTTCTGTCTGTCGGGTCACGTTTACTTCGCTGTTTTATTTACAACTGAGCAAATCGGTTTGGCTGAGGTTAAAGTTACGTTTCATAACTGCATAGTTTCACAGACGTTTAATGGTTCACTGGCACATGTGTTAGACTGAACTATCATCTAAATATTATCTGTTTTTTAATAGTTATTCAACTGTATTCTAAGCACCAGCTGTCTGTTAGAATGTGATTTTTTTTTTTCTCTCTCTGTTGGCAGAGGTATAAAAATGCGCAGGAAAATCTGACGTGCATGGCAAACTAGAGATGGACCGATCCGATATTACGTATCGGTATCGGTCCGATACTGACCTAAATTACTGGATCGGATATCGGAGAAAAATAAAAAATGTAATCCGATCCATTAAATATCACGAAAGCACCTCACAAAACTTGCAACACGCCGTAACTCGCCTCAGAACGTCGGAGCAGTATGCATCACGTGATAGAGCAGCTGTGGCATGCGGGACCTGTCGGTGGTCTGGATAGCATTTGGAGCTTCGCTAGCAACCTGGCATTTCATCTCCGACAAAGTTATCCCCGAGAGAAGTAAAGCAAGTGTGTAAGTCCATCTCTGAATGTTTGTAAAGCATTCCCACGTTAAGCTTAACGAGCGACTGCCTCTCGCTCTCCGGCTGCTACTTCAATCGTGAAACTGCTAATGATCAGCTGATCGGCTTTTCTGTCGTGAGTCTCTCTTGTTTGTTTTTGGTCCACTTTGCGCCAGAAAGAGCAAACCAGCGGCTGAACAACAGCAGCACGTTTAAGCTTGATAAGCTGTTGTTACAATTTATTTAATATTACTTTCTACACCAGGATCTTTTTCTACGTAGCTGACGGCTGGTAACTGTGCAGGGGCGGATCTAGCAAAGTTTAGCCAGGGGGGCCGATAGGGCATTAACTGGGAAAAGGGGGCACAAAGACATACTTTTCTTTCTTATTCTCATTTAAAATGTCTAGCTTTTAATAAATAATTATCTGACACCCAAAGTTTTAATTTGATGTAAAATGAATAGAAGTCAATTACTGTATATAGTGACTATTAAGTCTAATATATATACCCTAGTAAGCTATAGTACATTTTCCTTTGGGAAGGTACCATCTGTGCAGTCTGCAATTTTGTTGAAGAAAGATGTTGAATCTATTTAATATTTCTTGAAAAATAATTGATTTCTGTGCATTTTTTTTCACACTGCATCAAATTAAGGTTGATTACGTTGATTAAGCATCATGAGGTGGAGCGTGAGGGGTGGTTCCCTATTTTTTATTTATTTATTTTTGTTGTTGCTGGGAGTTGGAACCCTATTAGTTAGGTTGCTTAATATTTACGCTAAGTACTCTTTAAAATACCAGAATAGGGAGGATGGTGTAGGTCTAAGTTTATTAGATTGATCAGTATTGCTGAACTATGAAATATTTTTTTTGTATACAGGTATAACAGAATAGCTTTAGTGTAGTTGTTGTTTTAAACTTGAGTATGAACTTGCAGACTTGCAAAATGCAGCAAGATATTTTAAAAAACAGTTTTGTTGATTAAAAAACACTATATCGGATTCATATCGGTATCGGCAGATATCCAAATTTATGATATCGGTATCGGTATCGGACATAAAAAAGTGGTATCGTGCCATCTCTATGGCAAACTTCACCGACGATATTTAGGGAGGAATAAACACACATCAAACATAAATGAACCATTTGCCTGTCTCCATAATTGAGAGCATTTTCTCTTCTTATGTCAACACACTCTCTCTCTCTCTCTCTCTCTCTCTCTCTCTTTTTTTTTTTTTTGCTTTTTCGGTCATGTTATGTTTACCTGTCAAAGGCTTGTTACAAACTATGAAACACATCGTGCAGACTTCTGGATGTTAGAAGAAAACTAATACTGCTCATGAATGAGACTAAAGGCAGGAAGGTGTCCTTTAAAACCAAACATGTTAATAGGACCTCCCTATTTATATCATAGTTCTTGATATAGCACATGTATTTCAGTAATAGCCTGCTGATTTCAGGTGAACAGTCGCACAGCTCACGTAGGCGTTATCTGTGATACTCCTTAACTATAATTTATCCAAGTTAACTTCAGTTAACCATTCAGACGGTTCTTTTGCAATGAAAACCATAAACACCCATGCTGCCGGTAGGTTTCCTCAGTGCCAGCTGTTAACATTATAGCTGCTTATGCAGTAACCATGGTAACCACGGACTCTGAGCGGCTGGATCGACGGAGGTCAGACAACAATTTTACATGTATGATCTTAAAACAGGACACAGCCACTATACGTGCTGGCCTCATATCAAATGTGAAGGCAGACTGAGTCTATGTTTGACGTTTGTTTATATCTAATCTTCCTCTCAAACATTTAAACAGCAGCGAGTCTGCAGCTGAGGGAATACAAACTCAAATTGTCGGAACAGGTTTGCTCGTTTCTTGGATTCATTTGGTGATTTATTAAATGTATAACTGTTATTCTAATCTGCTGCTGAGTCTCTTACACTTTTCTTTATGCTGTATATTTTCACGTCTCTGGAATAGTTGGAAGTTAGATAGTCAGCTGGGAAACTTTGTGTTAACTCATGGAGCTGAGGATATCGTGGATATCGTGGATATGCTGACCTCGCTGCGTGGTGTACAGAGCGAGGTCAGCATGATTAATATGCACAATAAAAATATTAGCCGAACATCATGAAGTCTGTATGTGTTTCATAGTGTCGAACAACCTTTGTACAGTTAAAGCCAGCAGTTACTACATGACAGAAACACCAACGTTATCTCTTTTATGCGTTTATACACAGGTCACGCTGATTACTGAACAAAAACCCAAAGATCAGATGTTAAACAGATTTATTTGCTCTCTCCTCCTTAAACATGTTTTTAATGTTAGTTATAATTCAGAATTGGCGACTGAAACACGTAGGACACATAAGAACATCAGGAAATAAAACACCGATAAATATAACCTCAGTAAAAGAAGTCAGCGGGGGTTACTACAGCTGTGTACCGGGGCCTGCGCTTTGTCGGTGGGATTGCTTGCGAGGCGAGCGGGTCTATCCCACGCTTTGCCGTGAGACTGGGCAGACATCTCCGAAATCATCGAAGCACTTTTGCAAAGAGGCTGTATCTTGACAAACCGACCAGACACATGAAGATTAAACCACTACATTCTCGGCTAAAAAAATATTAAAATGGTATTTGGTGACACACAAACAGGGTTTTTCAAAGTTCAGTTCTGTTAGCTTCCACATGCCGGTTGTTGTGTGCTAGAAACAATGGCCACCAGGCCAAAGCAATCCGGTTGTTCAGTCTGACGTCACTAGCCGTGTCTGGGTCTAAACTCCGCTGCAGGTCCATATATCAAACGATCACTATGGGATTACTGAGAGTTGAAAAACTGTCTAAAGTCTTTCATCTTTAATAAAATGATCAGCGTTCTGCTCTACCAGGTGTAACAATTGAGTTTAACATCCAGGCATCCATGAAAACGGAATTTATGACATTTAACGGAGTTAGAAGTTAGCAGGGAGTTAGCTCGCTAGCTTCAATCTAAATACAATATAGCATGTCCTGACTGCGGGGTTTTGGAAACAAATTAAAACGTACAGCTCTGTTATCACTTCCAGCATAAATGAAGACAGAAAACTAAACAGCAGTGACGTTTGTAGGGTTACTGAAGTTGGGCTAGCTGGTATATAATGATGTTATATATATAATGATGATATACCTGCTGCGGAGACTCAGGTCGTTTGGAGTGGAGGGCCCACTCCTGAAGAAATTCTATGACTCTGTTGTGGCTTCTGCTATCTTTTATGGCGTGGTCTGCTGGGGCGGCAGCATCTCTGCTGGGGACAGGAAGAGACTGAACAGGGTGATCCGAAGGGCCAGCTCTGTTCTAGGATGCCCTCTGGACCCAGTGGAGGTGGTGAGTGACAGGAGAACGGCGGCTAAGCTGTCATCCCTGATGGACAACATCTCCCACCCCATGCAGCAGACTGTGACAGCACTGAGCAGCTCCTTCAGTGGGAGACTGCGGCACCCACGGTGTGGGACGGAGAGATTTCGCAGGTCTTTCCTCCCCAGTGCTGTCAGACTCCATAATAAAGACTTTAACTGATCAAGCACACACATCCATACATATGCAATAATACTAAGTGCAATAATCCTTTCTGTCATCGTTGTATTTTTACTCAGTTGTATATAGTATTTGTATTTGTATTCTATTTTTATCTTATTGTATATTTATTTTATTTTATTCTACTGTATATAGTATTTTATTTTATTCTATTCTGTACAGTTGTGTACTGTATTTATTCTTATTGTATTCTAATTTTTGCCTCATAACTTTTGCACTGTCCACTTCCTGCTGTGACAAAACAAATTTCCCACGTGTGGGACTAATAAAGGTTATCTTATCTTATCTTATCTTATGTGCTACGTGACCGCTAGCGACACAGCTATGTTAGCTTAATATAAACAAGCTAACCTTTTTTCCACTCGATAAAAGTTACCGTGAGTGTTCTCGGTGGTCAGGAACAAATGTAATCGCATGGCAGGATGCTGTAAAAGGACCAAACTTCAGCCAGGAGAACAACTGAGATAATCCATCCACAATACGAGGTTAGTCATTCATATACTGCTGCATGGGCTGGGCTGTAGCTACATCCTAAGGTTTTAAAAACTGAGCTTAAATAAATGATTAGCGGTAATAAAAGACGAGGGAGGTCAACAGTGATCACTGACTGTTTTAGGAGCTTTTTGAGATCAAATAGAAGAAAATGCATAACATTAAACATGTTAACAACACAAAAGCCATATTAAACGCAGACTACTTTAGACCCGGAAGTAGGATTCGTCGCGTCATCACTGAACAACCGGATGGTTTTGACTCGATCAGCGTTAACCCCGCCCCCTGAGTTTGATGGGTGAGGCTGACAGATAAAATTATTTCATGATGAGAGCCAGGCGCCAGGACTGCCAAAATGAAATAAATAAATATATCATTAAATAATTGTGTCAATAATTAATTAAATGTGTCAATAATTAATTAAAATGTGAAACACATAAATAATTAATTAAATGTGTCAATAATTAATTAAGTAAATGTGTCAATAATTAATTAGAATGTGAAATACATAAATAATTAATTAAATGTGTCAATAATTAATTAATTAAATGTGTCATAACTATTTATTTAATTAATTAATTCCAATTTTAATTAATTATTGCCACATTTAATTAATTCATTATGGCAGTCCTGGCGCTCCATAATAATGAATCAATGTGACAGTCAACAGAAAAAGGTTCAGAAAATTTTCAATGTGCAAATTTGAGGTGTATTTTTTAAATGAAAATTATAATAAAATGTATTTAACACAGTTCAATTGGATACATACTAGAATTTGAGAACAGAAACAAAGTATCAATACAATTGCGTTAGTGTCAGTTAGATACTGATAATAGTGTTGGTATTGATGCTATCGATATTTGGCCAATATCATGCAAAGAAGATGTAGCTTGAAAAAGTTGTCAATAACTTCTTTAGTTATCAGCACGACAAACATTGACAATGATGGAGAGAGGACGTCAGCTGTGAATATGCCCGGTCTAATAAAACAGGCAAGTTGAAGAGGTGCAGGCTCAGGAGCACTTTAGGATTAACATCTAAGAGGATATCTGAACGTAAGAAGTTAAATTAATTGTTTTGCCAAACTCCACATTTGTTCTTATTAATATTTTTATAACATGTCACCGTGAGGACCAAGCAGCCAAGGCACAGAAGGTACAGGAAAAAATGTCTTCAAAATTGGTTTTCTTTATTTTAACCCTTAAAAAAGTTCAAAAGGCAAAATTCAAAAACATAATTAGCGGGCCCATAAAAGAGGTCAACTAAATATAACTCTACAAAAAGTAACTTCCAGAAACTTAAACAAACAAAGTGGAGACAACTTAACTCACAAACTAAACTAATTACAAAGACACAGGAGGGTAGGTTTATAGTGGTTTGGCCAAACCATTTACACACAAAAGGGGGAAACAAAAACACAAACTAATACTAAGCACAGAACAACATAAGTAAACCTAAAAAAAAACCCTGTTTCTGATAGAACATGGTCGGTCCTGCTGAGCAGGCATTTTGTTCTCATCCTCAGCCACGCCTTTTGCCCTAGACAGGAAACAGCCACCGCCCCAAACCAGGTAACTCAGAGAAAGAGAAACATAATTAATATAACAGAAAACATTTTTAGAAAAACCACACAATGCTATTATGTGTGCGCCTCATAATATCAATGTTAGGTTTAAATAAAATGATTAATGAATTATATTAATGAAATAACTGCAGTAGTAATACGATGGCACCTGTCCAAGATGGCGGCCAACCAAACCGGTTTGACAACCGGTTTGACCGGTTTCGTGCGTGTGCGCATGCGCGTTCAGTAATACGATGGCACTAGTCCAAGATGGCGGCCAACCAAACCGATTTGACCAGTTTCGTGTGTGTGTGCGCATGCGCGTTCAGGTGTGGAAATACCACAGGGGATCAGAGGGGTTATATGAGTTTATGTGTTTTTAACGGGGTTTTAATTTAATCAAACCATAGGGTTTTTAATTAAACTATTTTTATCACTTAGGTGTATCGCAACATTCAGTTATGCATGTGTTCTTAAAAGCAATTCTTTGTTTCTTGTTTCATTCTTGGCGGAGTGGAAGCTGTTTTGGTTCACAGTGCGCCTTAACAAAGAGGGTGTGCTCTAGTCAAAAGTGTTGGTAATAGTGTTTTAATCACACTAATTTTCTAAATCTGACAATGTCTCAGCTTGCAGTGAGGCATGCATTTTATTTTATAAATGGCACAAATGGGAATTTCTTCTGAATGGGTAATGTCAGCATGTTCACAAGCGTTTCATTTAATCAAACCCCTAGTTTTAATTTAACTAGTTTTTACACATCTACTGGGGTTTCTTTCCAGGGTTGATGCGATCATTTTATTTAAAAATCGGGATTTCGGAATGTTGAACTAAGAGTGAGACAAAGCCAGCCAGCTAGTTTTTAACACAGTAAATGTTACAAATAGCATTCAGTCCTTTAGAAAATAAATGCTATAAGCAGCCAGTATCGCTCTTTTCAAACTAATCGTCTTTTAAATACACTCATTTTGTGATTCCGGTGTCACACCTTGCACCGATGCAAGCATTTTATTTATTTAAAAACGGATCAAACGGGCCATTTCTTCTGTAAGGGGTTTCATGGTTTCAGAGTAGTTTTTAACACAACAGATAGTCGCAAATAACATTCAGCAAACGCTACAGTGATACTTCTAAAACGCTGCACACAATGTCGTCTTTTCACCCAAAGCAGCCAGTATAGCTCTTTTCAAACTAATCGTCTTTTAAATACACTCATTTTGTGATTCTGGTGTCACACCTTGCACCGATGCAAGCATTTTATTTATTTAAAAACGGATCAAACGGGCCATTTCTTCTGTAAGGGGTTTCATGGTTTCAGAGTAGTTTTTAACACAACAGATAGTCGCAAATAACATTCAGCAAACGCTACAGTGATACTTCTAAAACGCTGCACACAATGTCGTCTTTTCACCCAAAGCAGCCAGTATAGCTCTTTTCAAACTAATCGTCTTTTAAATACACTCATTTTGTGATTCTGGTGTCACACCTTGCACCGATGCAAGCATTTTATTTATTTAAAAACGGATCAAACGGGCCATTTCTTCTGTAAGGGGTTTCATGGTTTCAGAGTAGTTTTTAACACAACAGATAGTCGCAAATAACATTCAGCAAACGCTACAGTGATACTTCTAAAACGCTGCACACAATGTCGTCTTTTCACCCAAAGCAGCCAGTATAGCTCTTTTCAAACTAATCGTCTTTAAATACACTCATTTTGTTGACAAAGCCAGCCAGCTAGTTTTTAACACAGTAAATGTCACAAATAGCATTCAGTCCTTTAGAAAATAAATGCTATAAGCAACCAGTATCGCTCTTTTCAAACTAATCTTCTTTTAAATACACTCATTTTGTGATTCCGGTGTCACACCTTGCACCGATGCAAGCATTTTATTTATTTAAAAACGGATCAAACGGGCCATTTCTTCTGTAAGGGGTTTCATGGTTTCAGAGTAGTTTTTAACACAACAGATAGTCACAAATAACATTCAGCCCTTTAGAAAATAAACGCTACAGTGATACTTCTAAAACCAGTCGCCCAGACCCGCTCCAACTTTTCAACAGCTGGCTAATTGTTTGAATTTGTTCAGGATTGTAAAAGCCCACCGTGGGTATCACTAGTTGAGAGTACCATGCGAACAAGGGCCCAGCCTATTGTTTAAAGTGGCCGGTATTGGCTCTTTTTGTAATTCCTCGACAAGGTAAATGGGGCAGGTGTACCAGTCGGGTGGCGACCCCGCCTATTGTCTGAAGTATTGGCTCCTTTGTAATTCCTTGAGAAGACAAAAGCCCTGAAGGGTCTCATTTAAATTGATTGGAGACATACCTTTTCTTTTTGGAAACACCCATCCTATATAAAAAAAACACGCTCAGAGCCCGAAACCCTGAGCCATTTACGCCTCAAGATTCGCTGCAGAGCACACCATTTTCTTTGCGATCATCAACACTAACATCGTTCTTTATAACATGGCCATCGTAAACGGTAAGTAAAACAAAACCTATTATTGGATTTTTAAAAAGTGTTATGTTAACATATTATAGGATATTCAAACTATTTTTTTTCCCTAAAACAAAAGCTTAATTTTTAGGAGTTCGGGAGAACGGCCCAGGGCCCTTTTCTTTAGAAACGGGCGCTTTTACAGCTGGAACTAGTCCTCTAACAGGCACAAGGTGTGTACAGCATTACTGGATTTTAAAACGTATGTATGTTTTAAACTAGCGATTGTTTTAAATTATGTAATAACGTTTTTGTTTGTTCCAGGGTTAACAAACTGAGCAGGAAAACATTCAGACACCGCGACCACAGAGCCCAACCTTACATCAGGTGTGTATACAACGGGATGTATAGTTGTGTATTATTTTTTTTAAAGGGGTTTAAACAATTACAAATGTTCTAAACTGACCGTTTTACACCTACAGAGCCACGCCAGAGAACCGGGTGTGTGGAGAAGCAGGACCATCCCGAATAACGCACACTACAAGGTAAGCATAGGCATATATAAATTAGATAAAAAGAGATAGAGAGGGAGACACGCTTATTCAGTTTGAAATGGGTACATGTATAAAATGTTTTAACACATGTCTATCTATCTTCACAGACTGCAGAACAGCACCCCTCCTCATAATGATCAGGACACCGTACGATTCCAGACGTTTTTGGAATGTTTAAGCAGTATCGACCTCCCAGAACAACAAAAACCTGGAGCTTTGTGCAACAGTGGAGAGTCAGAACAGATCTTCATCAGCGAACCTGCAACACCCCCGAGTGAGTGGCTACCTCGCGATTTCTCTGATGTTTTTGAGTACAGTATATCAGATTTTGATCTAGTTCATATACCCACCACCCCAGAATGTGACAGAAATAGCATTGATTCACACATAGATTTCGAAGAAGGCGGCATAACAGACTCTCAAATATCACCGGCGTATGATGCTTACATGAAGCTTCCAGACGCTCAGCCTGCTGAACAGAGTCATATAGCTTCAATAGCTGATAAATTATGTTTGATTGAAGCTAGACTCAATCAATACCACCAAGAAGCACAGGTACAAACAGTTTACCAAATTCATAAACAAAGTGTGTAGTACATTAGACAACATCTGCTATGTTCTATTTAAACCCAGATTCCTTTTATAGTTTGCAGTGAAATTTCTTAAACCATTGTTTAATGGGACAGAAGTACAAGTCACTCTTTACTAACACACTGTAGATAAGTTTATTGCTGAACGACACAGCTAGCAGTCCCACACACTCTTTAGATTTTTGAAGTTTTGTGTGTGATGGTTTTGCCTCTCACACCTTACCCCTTTCTCCCAGTATCACAACAGTATGACTCCCAAAGTACGACTCAGTAAACAAACAAGGACTCTGAACTCAGAACAGAAAGATACAGTTGAAAGATTAGTGATATCTTTTATGATGCGTAATAAACTACACCCTCTTCTTCTCTGTATTTATGTTGTTTGTGTGCGTACGTGCGTGCGTGTGTGTGTGTGTGTGTGTGTGTGTGAATGCCTTAGAAGTCAAAGTATACATTAGCCATACTTACAAAAACATTTTTAATTTCATTTAGAACTGAGATTCTAAGTTGTAAGCAGAAATCGTATGCTCAACCAGGAGTATGTTTCCCCACTTTCACAATGCTGAGGCATCAAATCCATGATCCAACAGATGGTTTGTCACATGTGGGCGAGAAGGGCAAGCCAACCCTTACTTACACAACCTCACACACTATAGATTT
Organism: Aulonocara sp. 'chitande type north' Nkhata Bay; assembly: GCF_057382095.1. Classification (NCBI taxonomy): domain Eukaryota; kingdom Metazoa; phylum Chordata; class Actinopteri; order Cichliformes; family Cichlidae; genus Aulonocara; species Aulonocara sp. 'chitande type north' Nkhata Bay. Next base: position 22,998,009 of record NC_141355.1, on the reverse strand, counting down.
TTAAAGCTCTTGTGTACAATGGTTTAGCTAAAGATATAACTTCTACTTTTGATAAAGATCACTCCCTCTGCATATTTCTTAAGAAATGAAGTGTCTTTACTGGGATATTTATTGTCAAACTATGCGATTTTCCAAATGTGTGTGGAGTAAAATGTTGTGACCAAGAATCATTCAGGATTAACAACACAAACTGTTTTGATAGCAGAAACAGTCTGTCTTATAGTTCCCATACTTTACCGCTAGTTTTACAAACACATTCTTCTTCATATCGGTTTAATTGGTTTTTTATGAAACTGATTTTTAATAGTACAACCAAGGTCTAACTTTTCCTAGCTCCCCAGTATAAATGCAAGAATTTTGCAGACTTTATTGAAACTGTCACAATTTAACACTCAATGCCATAAACAGAGTTGATCCATGTTTCTATGGACAGTGTTTCATACATCAACAGCTCTGAAAATCACTTTTAAAGTAATGTAGAACATGATCTCTCTCACTCTCAGCGTCTCTAAAAAACCCAGCAAACTGACAATCACCTCTAAACAAGGGGTCAGTTTATAGGCTTTTTGTTTGTTTGTTTGTTTTGTTTTTTATCAGCCGCAACACCATGTAATGCCTGGATGTTAGACTCTTTCACCAGACCATGTTGCTAGCCCAACCACCAGGCTCAGGGTCTCTGAACTCTAACCCTGGCTCTGGCTGCCAAATGTGCCTCTGACCCTCTTGTGCCTGTTCACCACCAGACTAAGTTTGTACTCTCACCTACTAACATTATTTTATTACAGGGCAATATTCAGCTAGGTTACTACTTTGACTTTCTTACTTTGAGCACATTTCCGAGCCCATACATTATCAAACTTTTACTTGAGTATTTCTGACACCAGCTATACTTTTACTTAAGTAAAAAAAAAAATGCCTGCACTATCGGTGTAAAGCTGTCTTTAATTCTTTAACAGTTCATGCAACAATTATAAATTAAACCTGCACCACAGCTAACTCTTTTTCATAACCAATAACAGGTGTATTTCTTAGATCTACAGAAACAGCCAAAACACTCTGCTTGTATAATGCCATATTCTCTCCCAGCGTACCCTTGTCTCACAACAGGGTGATTCCCAAAGTACGACTCAATAAACAGAGACTCTAAAACCAGAACAGAAAGATAAAATTGGAAGATCAAAGATTAAGGTTTGTGTTTTTATAGCACAAAGTAAACTGTCCCCTTGTCTTCTAGGCCTTGGCGTGCGTACCTTAGAAGTCAGATTATACGTTAGTCATACTTCCAAAAACATTTTGAATTCCATTTATAACTGTGATGTCAAGCTGATATCAGACATCTTGTGCTCACCAGGAGCATGTATCCCCAACTTCAAAACCTTAAGGTGTCAAATTCACAAACCCAACATGGGCTCATTCAACACAGGGGCCAGAAGTGCATGTCACCCTTTACTGACAAACTGTAAATAAGTTCAATACAGGGCAACGCGGCTAACAGCCTTGGAAACGCTTTACATGAAATAAAACTTTTTAGAAAACCCTTTACAAGAATAAATGTGATGATCTGTTTTACCTGAATCAAATGTATTAGTTTGTTTACTTGAAATAAAATTTATTTTTGAAACCCCGTACATGAAGTAAAAAGTATCATGTTGCAAGTTCTGGCTTTAATATTTCCAGCTGATAAGGAGACATTTTGCATTTCAAACGCTACATATCCTACCCGCCCTTTAAGATCATCCCACTTCAGGATCACGCCCCACCTTCTGTTATTTTAAAACAAGACCGCCGTCTCATTCCTCCAAAACCTTTTTTTTTTTTTTATCTCAAAACAGCGAGAAGGATGGACTCTGCACCCCTGCGTCACACTGAGGAGGAGGACAGTTCCTCGGACGAGGGCTCATTAGTACCTGACACGCCCGGTTACTATAGCCCCTTGGAGAAGCAGCAGCAGCAAGCCGTCGAGCTTGACGGTCGGGCATCTTCTTTATTTATCGATACCGTGAAAACAGCTGTGTATCACCTAGTCAACCTAGTAATCAACAAGTACCTCACTGACAAATGCAACGGCTGCAAGTTTGACGGCTTGCTGCTGCTGCTTCTCCAAGGGGCTATAGTAACCGGGCGTGTCAGGTACTAATGAGCCCTCGTCCGAGGAACTGTCCTCCTCCTCAGTGTGACGCAGGGGTGCAGAGTCCATCCTTCTCGCTGTTTTGAGATAAAAAAAAAAAAAAGGTTTTGGAGGAATGAGACGGCGGTCTTGTTTTAAAATAACAGAAGGTGGGGCGTGATCCTGAAGTGGGATGATCTTAAAGGGCGGGTAGGATATGTAGCGTTTGAAATGCAAAATGTCTCCTTATCAGCTGGAAATATTAAAGCCAGAACTTGCAACATGATACTTTTTACTTCATGTACGGGGTTTCAAAAATAAATTTTATTTCAAGTAAACAAACTAATACATTTGATTCAGGTAAAACAGATCATCACATTTATTCTTGTAAAGGGTTTTCTAAAAAGTTTTATTTCATGTAAAGCGTTTCCAAGGCTGTTAGCCGCGTTGCCCTGTATTGAACTTATTTACAGTTTGTCAGTAAAGGGTGACATGCACTTCTGGCCCCTGTGTTGAATGAGCCCATGTTGGGTTTGTGAATTTGACACCTTAAGGTTTTGAAGTTGGGGATACATGCTCCTGGTGAGCACAAGATGTCTGATATCAGCTTGACATCACAGTTATAAATGGAATTCAAAATGTTTTTGGAAGTATGACTAACGTATAATCTGACTTCTAAGGTACGCACGCCAAGGCCTAGAAGACAAGGGGACAGTTTACTTTGTGCTATAAAAACACAAACCTTAATCTTTGATCTTCCAATTTTATCTTTCTGTTCTGGTTTTAGAGTCTCTGTTTATTGAGTCGTACTTTGGGAATCACCCTGTTGTGAGACAAGGGTACGCTGGGAGAGAATATGGCATTATACAAGCAGAGTGTTTTGGCTGTTTCTGTAGATCTAAGAAATACACCTGTTATTGGTTATGAAAAAGAGTTAGCTGTGGTGCAGGTTTAATTTATAATTGTTGCATGAACTGTTAAAGAATTAAAGACAGCTTTACACCGATAGTGCAGGCATTTTTTTTTTTACTTAAGTAAAAGTATAGCTGGTGTCAGAAATACTCAAGTAAAAGTTTGATAATGTATGGGCTCGGAAATGTGCTCAAAGTAAGAAAGTCAAAGTAGTAACCTAGCTGAATATTGCCCTGTAATAAAATAATGTTAGTAGGTGAGAGTACAAACTTAGTCTGGTGGTGAACAGGCACAAGAGGGTCAGAGGCACATTTGGCAGCCAGAGCCAGGGTTAGAGTTCAGAGACCCTGAGCCTGGTGGTTGGGCTAGCAACATGGTCTGGTGAAAGAGTCTAACATCCAGGCATTACATGGTGTTGCGGCTGATAAAAAACAAAACAAACAAACAAACAAAAAGCCTATAAACTGACCCCTTGTTTAGAGGTGATTGTCAGTTTGCTGGGTTTTTTAGAGACGCTGAGAGTGAGAGAGATCATGTTCTACATTACTTTAAAAGTGATTTTCAGAGCTGTTGATGTATGAAACACTGTCCATAGAAACATGGATCAACTCTGTTTATGGCATTGAGTGTTAAATTGTGACAGTTTCAATAAAGTCTGCAAAATTCTTGCATTTATACTGGGGAGCTAGGAAAAGTTAGACCTTGGTTGTACTATTAAAAATCAGTTTCATAAAAAACCAATTAAACCGATATGAAGAAGAATGTGTTTGTAAAACTAGCGGTAAAGTATGGGAACTATAAGACAGACTGTTTCTGCTATCAAAACAGTTTGTGTTGTTAATCCTGAATGATTCTTGGTCACAACATTTTACTCCACACACATTTGGAAAATCGCATAGTTTGACAATAAATATCCCAGTAAAGACACTTCATTTCTTAAGAAATATGCAGAGGGAGTGATCTTTATCAAAAGTAGAAGTTATATCTTTAGCTAAACCATTGTACACAAGAGCTTTAAAAATCTATAGTGTGTGAGGTTGTGTAAGTAAGGGTTGGCTTGCCCTTCTCGCCCACATGTGACAAACCATCTGTTGGATCATGGATTTGATGCCTCAGCATTGTGAAAGTGGGGAAACATACTCCTGGTTGAGCATACGATTTCTGCTTACAACTTAGAATCTCAGTTCTAAATGAAATTAAAAATGTTTTTGTAAGTATGGCTAATGTATACTTTGACTTCTAAGGCATTCACACACACACACACACACACACACACGCACGCACGTACGCACACAAACAACATAAATACAGAGAAGAAGAGGGTGTAGTTTATTACGCATCATAAAAGATATCACTAATCTTTCAACTGTATCTTTCTGTTCTGAGTTCAGAGTCCTTGTTTGTTTACTGAGTCGTACTTTGGGAGTCATACTGTTGTGATACTGGGAGAAAGGGGTAAGGTGTGAGAGGCAAAACCATCACACACAAAACTTCAAAAATCTAAAGAGTGTGTGGGACTGCTAGCTGTGTCGTTCAGCAATAAACTTATCTACAGTGTGTTAGTAAAGAGTGACTTGTACTTCTGTCCCATTAAACAATGGTTTAAGAAATTTCACTGCAAACTATAAAAGGAATCTGGGTTTAAATAGAACATAGCAGATGTTGTCTAATGTACTACACACTTTGTTTATGAATTTGGTAAACTGTTTGTACCTGTGCTTCTTGGTGGTATTGATTGAGTCTAGCTTCAATCAAACATAATTTATCAGCTATTGAAGCTATATGACTCTGTTCAGCAGGCTGAGCGTCTGGAAGCTTCATGTAAGCATCATACGCCGGTGATATTTGAGAGTCTGTTATGCCGCCTTCTTCGAAATCTATGTGTGAATCAATGCTATTTCTGTCACATTCTGGGGTGGTGGGTATATGAACTAGATCAAAATCTGATATACTGTACTCAAAAACATCAGAGAAATCGCGAGGTAGCCACTCACTCGGGGGTGTTGCAGGTTCGCTGATGAAGATCTGTTCTGACTCTCCACTGTTGCACAAAGCTCCAGGTTTTTGTTGTTCTGGGAGGTCGATACTGCTTAAACATTCCAAAAACGTCTGGAATCGTACGGTGTCCTGATCATTATGAGGAGGGGTGCTGTTCTGCAGTCTGTGAAGATAGATAGACATGTGTTAAAACATTTTATACATGTACCCATTTCAAACTGAATAAGCGTGTCTCCCTCTCTATCTCTTTTTATCTAATTTATATATGCCTATGCTTACCTTGTAGTGTGCGTTATTCGGGATGGTCCTGCTTCTCCACACACCCGGTTCTCTGGCGTGGCTCTGTAGGTGTAAAACGGTCAGTTTAGAACATTTGTAATTGTTTAAACCCCTTTAAAAAAAATAATACACAACTATACATCCCGTTGTATACACACCTGATGTAAGGTTGGGCTCTGTGGTCGCGGTGTCTGAATGTTTTCCTGCTCAGTTTGTTAACCCTGGAACAAACAAAAACGTTATTACATAATTTAAAACAATCGCTAGTTTAAAACATACATACGTTTTAAAATCCAGTAATGCTGTACACACCTTGTGCCTGTTAGAGGACTAGTTCCAGCTGTAAAAGCGCCCGTTTCTAAAGAAAAGGGCCCTGGGCCGTTCTCCCGAACTCCTAAAAATTAAGCTTTTGTTTTAGGGAAAAAAAATAGTTTGAATATCCTATAATATGTTAACATAACACTTTTTAAAAATCCAATAATAGGTTTTGTTTTACTTACCGTTTACGATGGCCATGTTATAAAGAACGATGTTAGTGTTGATGATCGCAAAGAAAATGGTGTGCTCTGCAGCGAATCTTGAGGCGTAAATGGCTCAGGGTTTCGGGCTCTGAGCGTGTTTTTTTTATATAGGATGGGTGTTTCCAAAAAGAAAAGGTATGTCTCCAATCAATTTAAATGAGACCCTTCAGGGCTTTTGTCTTCTCAAGGAATTACAAAGGAGCCAATACTTCAGACAATAGGCGGGGTCGCCACCCGACTGGTACACCTGCCCCATTTACCTTGTCGAGGAATTACAAAAAGAGCCAATACCGGCCACTTTAAACAATAGGCTGGGCCCTTGTTCGCATGGTACTCTCAACTAGTGATACCCACGGTGGGCTTTTACAATCCTGAACAAATTCAAACAATTAGCCAGCTGTTGAAAAGTTGGAGCGGGTCTGGGCGACTGGTTTTAGAAGTATCACTGTAGCGTTTATTTTCTAAAGGGCTGAATGTTATTTGTGACTATCTGTTGTGTTAAAAACTACTCTGAAACCATGAAACCCCTTACAGAAGAAATGGCCCGTTTGATCCGTTTTTAAATAAATAAAATGCTTGCATCGGTGCAAGGTGTGACACCGGAATCACAAAATGAGTGTATTTAAAAGAAGATTAGTTTGAAAAGAGCGATACTGGTTGCTTATAGCATTTATTTTCTAAAGGACTGAATGCTATTTGTGACATTTACTGTGTTAAAAACTAGCTGGCTGGCTTTGTCAACAAAATGAGTGTATTTAAAGACGATTAGTTTGAAAAGAGCTATACTGGCTGCTTTGGGTGAAAAGACGACATTGTGTGCAGCGTTTTAGAAGTATCACTGTAGCGTTTGCTGAATGTTATTTGCGACTATCTGTTGTGTTAAAAACTACTCTGAAACCATGAAACCCCTTACAGAAGAAATGGCCCGTTTGATCCGTTTTTAAATAAATAAAATGCTTGCATCGGTGCAAGGTGTGACACCAGAATCACAAAATGAGTGTATTTAAAAGACGATTAGTTTGAAAAGAGCTATACTGGCTGCTTTGGGTGAAAAGACGACATTGTGTGCAGCGTTTTAGAAGTATCACTGTAGCGTTTGCTGAATGTTATTTGCGACTATCTGTTGTGTTAAAAACTACTCTGAAACCATGAAACCCCTTACAGAAGAAATGGCCCGTTTGATCCGTTTTTAAATAAATAAAATGCTTGCATCGGTGCAAGGTGTGACACCAGAATCACAAAATGAGTGTATTTAAAAGACGATTAGTTTGAAAAGAGCTATACTGGCTGCTTTGGGTGAAAAGACGACATTGTGTGCAGCGTTTTAGAAGTATCACTGTAGCGTTTGCTGAATGTTATTTGCGACTATCTGTTGTGTTAAAAACTACTCTGAAACCATGAAACCCCTTACAGAAGAAATGGCCCGTTTGATCCGTTTTTAAATAAATAAAATGCTTGCATCGGTGCAAGGTGTGACACCGGAATCACAAAATGAGTGTATTTAAAAGACGATTAGTTTGAAAAGAGCGATACTGGCTGCTTATAGCATTTATTTTCTAAAGGACTGAATGCTATTTGTAACATTTACTGTGTTAAAAACTAGCTGGCTGGCTTTGTCTCACTCTTAGTTCAACATTCCGAAATCCCGATTTTTAAATAAAATGATCGCATCAACCCTGGAAAGAAACCCCAGTAGATGTGTAAAAACTAGTTAAATTAAAACTAGGGGTTTGATTAAATGAAACGCTTGTGAACATGCTGACATTACCCATTCAGAAGAAATTCCCATTTGTGCCATTTATAAAATAAAATGCATGCCTCACTGCAAGCTGAGACATTGTCAGATTTAGAAAATTAGTGTGATTAAAACACTATTACCAACACTTTTGACTAGAGCACACCCTCTTTGTTAAGGCGCACTGTGAACCAAAACAGCTTCCACTCCGCCAAGAATGAAACAAGAAACAAAGAATTGCTTTTAAGAACACATGCATAACTGAATGTTGCGATACACCTAAGTGATAAAAATAGTTTAATTAAAAACCCTATGGTTTGATTAAATTAAAACCCCGTTAAAAACACATAAACTCATATAACCCCTCTGATCCCCTGTGGTATTTCCACACCTGAACGCGCATGCGCACACACACACGAAACTGGTCAAATCGGTTTGGTTGGCCGCCATCTTGGACTAGTGCCATCGTATTACTGAACGCGCATGCGCACACGCACGAAACCGGTCAAACCGGTTGTCAAACCGGTTTGGTTGGCCGCCATCTTGGACAGGTGCCATCGTATTACTACTAACTGCAAACGAAACTAATAAAGTGAACAAATGGACTTGATGATTTAGCTGATTTAAAAAAGGTTTCATATATTTTAATGTTCTTTGAAAATCAAGATGTAGGCCTGTGTTTCTGAGCTGATGAACAACAATTTTTCAATAGATATATGGCCCTCACAGGACAGCCACTAAATTTTATGTGCAATTAAATTGAAAATTTTATGTGTGGTGAGGTGTAGTAATATTATTGTAGCATTCTTCATGCAGGAAGGAGTGCAGGAAAGTAAAGACGTCCACGTAGAGTACAGACAGACAGCAAAAATGGCTTGTTTTAAAAATGTTATCTTGTTAAACAGGGAAATGAAGGATGAAGGAGTGTTTGTTAGTGTGCATATTGTCATCTCTGCTTGCCTTTCTGTAAAAGACCGCATAACACCACTTCTTATCTATTCTCTTGTTTAAGTGTCAAATATTATAAAACGTACTTTTTTTCAAAGTTTTGAATTTGACATCTCATTCACCAAATATTTCTTTGACATGGTGAAAATCAGTTTAAGTCAAACAGTCTGTAAATAAGTCACACCCATGCGACAATGTTTTACTGTGAATAAGTCTCATTCATTTCTTTTCCTTCTTTATTTCCCTCTCACAAGGGGACCTCAGCTGTGTTGTAAGTTATTTGGCTGCTGCCTTTCTTCTTTTCTCCCTGAAGAGAAAAAAATAGAAAAATCCAATTCAGATCTGAGCGTGTTGAATATACAGTAATACTATGGTTGTGTTGCATAGACTGTGGTGTGCTTAAGGAAAACGCTTTATACTGTAATACAGTACTCTCAGCACTTGATTATGTTCCACGTTTGTTTTCTTTTACTTCATCTTTTATTTCAACCATGCAGCTCAGATTGTCTTGTTATTGGCTTGTACCAAACATGTGTTAACAACAAATATGTATTGATAATTAACTCTGGGTTATTATAATAGCGCATTTTCAAAAGCCACAGTGATGCTCTTGAGTAGTACCACCATCCCATCTAAAAAACAACAAAAATGAGCAGAAGGCACAGTAAGCTTACAGGAGATGTAATTTAGTTTAAAGAAATTTATTGAATAATTTTTAAATTAAATTATGTCACCTGATGCCACTTACTAATTAAAATTCAATATAGATGAAGTATTTGTCTTTATACATGTAATACAGAAATTAAAAAACAAAATAAATTCAGTATGTTATTTGGTGATGTTTTTTGTTATATTAATTCTTGTGTGCTGTCTTACATTTGTGTTTGAACATCCAAATACTTTGACGACACCAGCTGAAATTGTGAAGGTGTGGGTCACTCATATACAGCAATGTTTCACATTATGTTGCACTCCCTAACCCTCAGTCAATATTTATATTAAGTGTTTACAGTGTTGTCACCCCTTATGTCACTGTAAGAATAAAGTAGCAGAGTTGTATTGTTCTGTAACAGAAGTTGTTTGTAATGCTTTTAGTTTGAAATTACTCTGACACGCACACCCAAAATCAGGGAAGTGTGCTAGTACTGAACATATGTGCGTGCGTGTGTGTGTGTGTATGCATGCATGAATGCAAGACAGTTATTCTTACTGTGTCTATTATTTAGAGAGTTAGGTTAGATCATATCACTTTTATTTATTTGTACATCTTTCTTTATGGCGTACATGGTATTCATTCTCAATCTCTGTCTCTGTCTCCTTCCTTTCACACCCTAATCAGACGTAGCTGTTGGCCACTCCTTCCTAAGGCTGTTTCTTCCTGTTAAAAATGTTGCCATGAGCTCACTCTTAGGCTGTCATCTGATTGTTGGGGTTGTTTCTATAATATTGGCAACCGTTATTGTGATTTAAGGTCATGTAAATAAAATTGAATTTACAGAATATTTCGAAACTAATAATATTTCGTATTTGTATCTATGCAAGCCACAAGGAGTTTTTCCATTGGGTTATGAAACTTTCACACGCCATGCTAGATTAGTAACGTTTGTCTGCTGAAATATAAACATAGGTAATGGTAATTAAATTTTTAATAAACATTAAAAGACGTGCAGAGTTTAAAAAAAAACCTATAATGAAATTAATATTTTACGTACATCCTCAACTTTCATAACACATCTATCTCCACATGACAATTATGATCCAATGCTATCCAAGAATGTGTTTATAGTTTTAGTATCTAATAGAATTGTCATTTATAATAGATAATTAACACTTCACCTAAACTAACTCAGTCAGTGCCTTGTGTCTCAGATATTTCTCCAAGCAGTAGATAGCAATGGGATCTCTGTCTGTATCAAACTTATTGGCAAAAAGGTGATGCTGTTCAATCAACCACTGCAGGTCTCCAGCACCATACACACATATTGATCTGACATGATGGCCTTTACATTCTGGGTATGCTGCTTGCAGAGAATCCTCTGACCCCTCGTGCCACTGCCACTTCACGATCCGTGCAATTGCATTAATGTCTGTCATGTCAAATTTAGGGTTGGGCCATGTTGAACCAGGAACACCAGGCATTCGTTGTATTGTTGCCCACAGAAACTCATCAGGACTGTAGGTGTCTTTGGCCCACTCAATGAGGGCCTGTATTCGCTTGTCTTCCAACACACTGCGAATGTAACCTCGGTTGACCACAATGTAGGCATTTCCTGATAGTATAGGGAGATTGAAGGGAGCTGGATCCTTTGTTTTTCCTATTGGCTGGGACAATTGAAAAGTTAACATGATGGGGAGTCAGTCTGAGTTGAAGGTTTTTAGAATAGCAAAGAGAATTGATAATAGCTACATCATACATTATAAAAAATATCCAAAAGAAGTACCTGGATTTGTCCATCAACTACTTGGTAAACATTCATCACCCTCTTCTTCTTTCCTTGAGGCATTTCTTCAGACTCCAAACTGTTACCTCCTTTCAGTGAACGCAAAGCTTGCACAATTTCCAAGTTAGTTTTTAGAGGGAAATCCTGACCACAGAGGTTGATGAAGTATTTCCAGTTTGTACTGGTGTTATAGAGATCAGCCATACAGTTAAGATCAGCCTGTACACGTGTCCATCCAGCGTAGACCACATCCACAGTCTTGCTGACCATGAACACATTTGGGAAACAAGAAGTAATGGCATTGATGGCAATAAAGACTGAGGCCGGTGCTTTTTTGTCCACATGGACACAATAAATATTCTGAGG